>NC_057392.1:80141729-81534249 GCF_019320065.1 Cervus canadensis
ACAGTTAGAACTGGACATGGAACAACAGACTGGTTCCAAATAGGAAAAGGAGTACGTCAAGGCTGTATATTGTCACCCTGCTTATTTAACTTACATGCAGAATACATCATGAGAAACGCTGGGCTGGAAGAAGCACAAGCTGGAATCAAGATTTCCGGGAGAAATAGCAATAACCTCAGATATGCAGATGATACCACCCTTATGGCAGAAAGTGAAGAGGAGAGTGAAAAAGTTGGCTTAAAGCTCAACATTCAGAAAACTAAGGTCATGGCATCTGGTCCCATCACTTCATGGCAAATAGATGGGGAAACAGTGGCAGACTTTATTTTTCTGGGCTCCAAATCACTGCAGATGGTGACTGCAGCCATGAAATTAAAAGACGCTTACTCCTTGGAAGGAAACTTATGACCAACCTAGATAGCATATTAAAAAGCAGAGACATTACTTTGGCAACAAAGGTCCGTCTAGTCAAGCCTATGGTTTTTCCAGTGGTCATGCATGGATGTGAGAGTTGGACTGTAAAGAAAGCTGAGTGCCGAAAAATTGATGCTTTTGAACTGTGGTGTTGGAGAAGACTCTTGAGAGTCCCTTGGACTGCAAGGAGATCCAACCCGTCCATCCTGAAGGAGATCAGTCCTGGGTGTTCATTGGAAGGACTGATGCTGAAACTGAAACTCCAATACTTTGGCCACCTCATGCGAAGAGATGACTCATTTGAAAAGACCCTGATGCTGGGAGGGATTGGGGGCAGGAGGAGAAGGGGATGACAGAGGATGAGATGGTTGGATGGCATCACCGACTCGATGGACATGAGTCTGAGTAAACTCCGAGAGTTGGTGATGGACAGGGAGGCCTGGCGAGCTGTGATTCATGGGGTCGCAAAGAGTCGGACACGACTGAGCGACTGAACTGAACTGAACTGAAGGTTAAAAAACAGACTGGAAGTTGGCAGGGGTGAAGTACAGGTGAACAGTTTGAAAACAAAGGGGTAGCAAAGGGAATTCAGGGGAGTTGGGGAGGATGACAGGATTTTTTTTAATTGTTGTGGCAATTATAAGGATCTATACATGTTAAAATTCAAAGAACTGTAAATCAAAGCATATGCTTCACCATTTATAAATTAATGAATTTAAAAAGAAAAATCAAGTTAGAATAACAACTGCAAAGGATCAAGTCTTTTAATCCCTTCAAATAGAAAACCAACTTTAAACAACCCAAGGTCTGAAAACACCTGGACTAATCAACAGCATACATTTCCTGATGCAATGCAATGAGAATTTACCACTACATCTGGGGTAATCCTGCTAAAAGGGCTTAACATAATTTTGAGGAAATATCAGACAAGGCTAAACTGAGGCCATTCTACAAAAACTGGTTTAGACTCCTCAAAAATGCCAATTACAACTTTAAAAAAAACTCAGGAGCAGGTTCAGATCAAAGAAGTCCAGTAAGAGAACTCCACACAACACAATCTTAGATTAAGGACTTTATTACAGATGGGATAAAAGACAAAATTTCAGTGTAGTCCACTGATTAGATAACAATATTGTGGCAATGTTAATTCTCTGATTTTGATTACTGCACTGTGATTATGTAAGAAAATTTCTTGCTTTGAAGAGGAAAAAAAGTATTTAGGGCGTTACTCATAAATGGCTCAGGAAAAAAAACATAATTTAAAAGACAAAGAAAAAAAATAAGGTTGTGTTTACATTTGGCAAATCTGAGTGAAGGGTTTCCAGGAATTCTTTGTACTATTCTGCAACTTTTGTCTGAAATTATGTCAAAATTCAATTATTTTTTAAAATAAACATCCTTCAGGCTAAAAATAACAGATCAAGTTATCTAAAGGTAGGAATCACCATGAACACATTTAATAAATTAAGAGTCTTGGGAAAGCTCTTGATACTTACTCAAAACTGATCAGAGAACGGTGTCCCAGCACAAAACCTGAATTCTGGGTTCTACTGAGGCAAGGAACTAGCCTGATGCTGCCAAGCCTCTTAACTACTGAAGCAACTCTCCACTCGACTGCTTCCCTGCTCATCAAGGGCCTTTTGCCTATAAAATAGTGGCTTGACATGCAGATCTGGCTATAAAAAAATCACATTGACTTAGAAATTATTCCTATTTATAAAACTGGGTTATAAATCAGGTTTCTGTGGTTCTGATTAATATCAGCATTTCCCAAATCGTATCAACTCTGGGACATCAACAAGAGCATTTTGGGACCCATAAGCCTGGGAACTATCCTCTAAAATGGCAGATTTAGCAAGGCAGTGTAACTGTGCACACTCTTGGCTAACAGCTTTTCTTTCAGCTATATTCCGTCATCTTGTCACAGCCTTCTTTCAACCAACAGATTTCATTACTCATAAAGACACGACATTAAAACAAGTAAGAAACACTAATTCTATCTCAGAAAACTGCAAGAAACTTAAATATGACACAAACATAATCACTTCAAGGACACAAAAAAGGGGAAGATTGTTTTTATTTTCATGCTTTTTAAAGTCTTGACATAGAAGAGATAAAGACAGACCACAGGTAAAAACTTTAAATCTGCAGACAGAAAAGAAGTCACTTTAGAAAGAACAAGGCTTTATTCATAACTTTAGGACTAAGGAGTCAAATCTTAAATAGGAAAGTGTTCCATTAAGCACTTACTCAACTTCCTTATTTAGTGATATATATAGAATTTATGAGTTGGCTCTTAGTCCTGGCATGCTTAGTTATCTTGCTTATGGAAATAGGATCTTAAAACTTCATTTTCGGAACACTTTAAAAACCAAACCAATGCCTTGCCTTCAAGGATATGAAAGGTGTTTCCTATTTAAATCTGATTCATGGTTTTATAAAGCAAGATCACTTATATTATTTCATCATCCATATGCTGGATTCTAACATCCTTTTTGATGGTGATGTGTTCAATGAAACAAACTTATAAAGACAGAATTCCTTCTCAATTTGTAAACCAAAATTTTAAAAGCAAAATCCTTGTAGAGACAGGAAGACATTTTTATAACATAAGCAGCTACAACACTAAGCTGCTGGCACAGACCAAAACAATTAAGGAATAAATTATTTTTTAACCTTTCAATACTCTGTTTGCTATATAACTTGTAAATATTTTAAATATACCTTCTTCTGCAACAAAAAGTAAGATTATCCCCAGCTTAACAGCTTTTGAAGATGTAAATATTACAAATTAAAAAAGGTAACCTTCCTACTGAATGTCCAATTATAAACTGAACCCCCAATTTTCCTATCCCAAGGATATAAAAGTGATCTAAAGTAGGTTAAAGTACCCTACAAGTTCATATTGAAAATGACTTTTCATATGCTCTTCCACTAAAGCAATCAATATAAAAAGAATGTAAAAGCGTGTTTAGTGCTTGAAGGTTTAGGTAACCTCCAAGGAATCACAACTTGCAAGCTCTTAAACCCAGAGCTATACAGTATGTGAAAATACTAATGTCTCATAAAAAAGGCAAGCCAATAAACTTCCATTTGTAAATGGCCTAAATTTCAGTAATAATTCCATTCTCCATAATTTTTTATCTAAAACTTCAAAGCCATCAACTGTTTTCAGTTCTTCAAGTGAGCAACTGAAATAGCTGCATTTATTCAGGTTTAAAACTAAATTTCTCTTCTCTCACTGTGAAGGCATAGACAGAACAGAAAGTAAAAGTATTTTGTCCAACATCCTGACCCTACAGATGTGGAAACCATATACAACATGGTCTCATGTCATCATCGATTCACCTTCGCCACCAGTAGCATCTTGAGAAATGTGAAGGTCTTCAAGCATCTCAGCCAGACTTATTCGAGGTGCTCCTTCATCGTCTGTGTCACTTTCCACAGGAATGGCTGAATCTAAGACAAAATATAAAGAGAATTTCAAATAAATACAAATATGGAAATATGCAAACACCTGCCCTCCCCATCATTACTATTTAACCATATTGTATCTGTAGCACTTATATCACATCCAGAGCAGGCATTTAAATATACATTGAATGACTGAACTTGCATAAATGTATGAACAACTACCCATTTGTATAGGGGTCAGCATACTGAGGGATCATGCTAGGATGCAAATTACATAAATGTAGCAAAGTAAACAATATTTTACTGTTGTGAAAGTTTGGGATTTTCTTTTAGGGGAAGATGGGTAAATGTTTAGAGTAGTTTTAGAACATATAATAAAAGTCGTTTATGGAATCGAAGTTTAAGATATCAAGATACTCATACTGCAGTAATTATTTATTTACAGAAGATACAACTTAAATACTCCTTATTCACCAACCTCTATAAATGTTCACATTTTTTCTAATTGCTTCATCTTCTTCAAGATCTTCAAGGAAATCTTGGTATTGCCTACAGAAGGATAAAGAAACATTTAAGTATCTCTCCTTTACCAAAAAGTGTGACGTTAATGTCTTCTTCATTTTCAGCATTACAAGGTAAGTGTGTTCCAAGTATTAAAATCCTTAATAATAACAACTGAAGGTCAAATATGGATCTTAAATAAATACTGACAGGTTTTTGAAAAATATTTTCCTTCAAAATTACCTGATTAATAAAAAACAATACACACCTGAATATAAGTGAAAGTCGCTCAGTCGTGTCTGACTCTTTGTGACCCCAATCACTATACAGGCCATGAAATTCTCCAGGCCAAGAATACTGGAGTGGGTAGCCGTTCTCTTCTGCAGGTGATCTACCTGACCCAGGGATCGAACCCAGGTCTCCCACATTGCAGGTAGATTCTTTACCAGCTAAGCCACAAGGGAAGCCCAAGAATACTAGAGTGGGTAGCCTATCCCTTCTAGAAGATCTTCCTGACCCAGGAATCGACCAGGGTCTTCTGTATTGCATATGGATTCTTTACCAACTAAACTATCTGGGAAGCCACACTTGAATATAAGGGGACATTAAATATAAGACAATGAGAAGACCCCTTCATACTTTACCCTCTCCCCCCAAAAATGTATAGCCAAGTTGAAATACAAACATTTTCAAGACTATAGATGAAACAGTCAAATATGTACTTATAGTATCTATTTAATATTATATATTTATACATATGTACTTATTTTAAACTACACTGAAACTATTTTTTTAGAAATACTGCTGTCTCCCACTCACATTTCAAGACACAACTTCATTTAAACTTTTCATTTTCATAAATATCAATATTATTAATGTCATCCTTAAGGCCACTCTTCCAATCATCCAATAAATTTTTCTAGAACACAGCATCTTCATTTCTCCTTAAACTGAAAACAGCATATTTGGTATCAGAGAGCTGTTTTTCTTTTACACTAAGTCATTAAGTACTCATTTGCTCTCTGTGATATCCACAAGGTTATCATTATACCTTGTGGATTATACTCTGGACCCGCAAGAACTCATTATATTTTGAAATGAATCATCTAGAACAACACCGCAATTGTCAGGTCACAAATTAGGAAAAAATAACTAGATCTATGGTAAAGGTCATTATTATCTGCTCATCCTGATCCAAACAACATATTGATAAGAAAACAAAATTAATATTGAGTGCAAGAAGCAACTGTGTGCTAACTATTTCCTGATGATATAAAAACCATAAAGATTTATCAAAAGGATTTCCTTTGAGACAACATAAAAAGTATAAACAAAGGGGGACCTTTCATCATCTGTGTCCATGTTTTCTTTATCTCTTGCAAGCTCTTTCAGTTTCCAGTTCCTACGACGCTGACGTTTGGTACGGTCATAGCTCTTCTTGATTAATACCTACAGAAATATTTGCAAAATTACAAAAAATGAGAACTAAGTAACAGGACCTCAGAAGCCAATAAAATTTTTTAAATGAAAGATTATGGGACTGTCAGAAAGACCGCCAACTGATGATAGTGGTTATACCTCAAAGGAAAGGAGTACAGATCAAGCAGCAGTGTCAGAACTTTCAACGTTTTTATTAATGTACTTAATATTTTATGAGAATGCATTTAGCCTCATGAGTGTAACTGCTAAATTTACTGAAATTTTCCAGTGACCGAGACTTTTTTATACTAAAAATTTCATGTTTCTGGTGGTTTTTTCCTTCTGTTACATCGAAGTTCAGTTTTCCGCTACCATTCAGGTAAGTCATTCTGAAACATTATCAAAGGAAGACAATTTGTCTCCCTCATATTCCTACTAATAAATACTTATAGACTACATATATATATTCACAACTATATATCCTGGAACAATTTCATAAAGTGGAGATAAAATAATTTCACAAAATCTTATAAGACCATTTTAATCTTCTCTTTATGACCTCTCTGAGAAATACCTATTTATAGACTTACACCTAAACCATGCTTCTATTTCCTAATTTATTAACTAATAAAAGCACAACTGGGTGATGAGGGGAGTCCTTCTTATGCCATGACTTGCTTTCTGCCCACAGCTAAAGAGATCAAGATTTATTTTAAAACATTAAGTTAAGCAAGCAGGAGATAGCCTTTCACATTTCACATTCACTGTTGCTCCTGATTCTTATAAACTCATGTTAAAATTTAACAATGTTTTTTTTCCTGGAAGTAACATCCTTTTCTAAGACTTAATGCTGTGAAGATTATTTTCAACTAATAATTATATTCAAACCTGAATGATGGTGTTAACTTTAAATGCCTTCTTAACAATACATGAGGGACTTTCCTGGCAGTGGTTAAGACTCCACGCTTCCACTGTAGGAAGCACGGGCTCGATCGCTGGTCAGGGAACTAATAAGATCTATATGAGCTGCCGCCAAAAAATGAAGAAAAAAAGCATGAAATAAACTGAGCCTAAAAGAATGAACAGAATAAAGGTCATCATTTTTAGCTGTAAATTTATTTTAGCTCTATAGATACTATCAAGCAATTTGAAACAATGAAAATTTGGTAAGAGAAAACAAAAAACTCAATAAATCTTGGATTTTGAGATTAGCAAAGAATAATTATCTTACATAAAGATTTTGCTATTATAACTTAACTGCAATTTCAAAAGAAACCTCTAAGTTTATTACTTTCAAAAAGTGTGATTTCGTGCATCTTCCCCCTAACAGTTACATTAATCCTCATCAACACAAGAAAAGGGGGAAAAATCTAAAGCCTTACCACATCTGGGACTCTATCTGATTTCATTTTGTTGACATACTCATCATTTAAGTTACAGTTGACCAAATCAAACCTGAAATGCAAACAAGGAAACAATTAATGACACACTTACTCTTTCCATGTTGTTTTATAAATGATCACCTAACAGTTCCTCCTAAGATCAAGCATTCAATATGCTTTCCCACTTCAGAAGTTGTGCGGTGAATAGGCTTCTACAGATCATAGTAAAGATAATAATGCATTCTATCTCTGAGTTTCACAAGTCATCCACTATTGCCCACCTTACCATACTCTTGTAAAAGAACAAAACAGATATCTGTCAGTCTAATGTAAGGATTCAGTTAGATGGCTCCATTTTATTTATAAACAACAAAAACAAAACATCCTTTATTCTCCAGTAAAATGAACTGAAACCCCAAGAGCAAAAGTAATGTTTAAGGCAAGCTTATTAAGTTCTGCATCAGAATGGGCTATCCTATGCCCATAAAGACCCCTTACATATATAGCTGCCATATTTTAAAAGTGAAATTTATTTTAACAACAGCATATGCCTAAGAAAAAACCACTTGCTCTCCCAAAAAACCACTTGCTCCCCAAAAAACTATACACATAATCTTATCATACAATTTCAGGGATCAATTACTCAAAATCTTGTAACAAATGACTCTAAGATAATGGCCAAAATGGAATAATTATAAGCTTCTGTCCAATCAGTAATTTAATTTATTTATCAATAAAAAAGTGAGCCATATGGCTCCTAAGAATTCTTAAATTCTTTTTAGGATAAACAACTTTATTTTAGATAGCTCTGCTGGCTCCCAGAGAAAATCTGCAATGCTAGTGGGCAGTTTAAAATAATATAAAATAATACAAACCCCAACACCAGGTCTCCAGGATTTAGAAGATGTCCCAAATGAGTGCGACAAAAATACTGTTTATCTGTATTCATTTCAGATGTTTTCTGTACCCAGACTTCCCCGAGGGTATGCTTAACAGAGAAGAAAATGAACTCTTCAATAATCTAGGCATAACTTACAAAGCATCTCATAGAAAAGTTAAATACAAATGTTGATTTTGGTTTCTGATTTTCATTTTAAATTAGAAGTGTTTGACTTTCCAGACCTCTGAAACACTGTCAAAATTAACCAATTACTGAACTATGAGTAGAGAAAAACTCATAAGTAATCATAAAATAAATATTTTTGTTAAGATTTTATTCAAGGCTTCTAGAAAACATTAACACTGTCACCTAAAAACAGACACATATGTAGAACTTTCAAAAGAAATGTATTCACAGGGAGATCACCCAACAAACACTGAGCAAAAAGAATAAATCACGTGCGTCCGTGCATGTGCTCAATCGCGTACAACTCTCTGCGATCCCGTAGACCGTAGCCCCCAGGCTCCACTGTCCATGGGATCTCGAGGCAAGAATACTGGAGTGGGGTGCCATTTCCTTCTCCACAGAATTTTCCCAACCCTGCATCTCCTGCATTGGCAGGGAGATTCTTTACCACCGCACACCTGGGAAGCCACCTACTAAAAAAGCAGGGGAATCTTCATTTAAATACAGCAAATATCTTAAGTTACACCTTATGTTTTACACATAAGGTTAAAAACACCAGAGTTCATAGAAAATAATCTAACAATCCCAGCAGCACCACTGCCACAACAGCACCCAAATCTTCATCAAATTAATTTTCTGAATGTCTACTATTTTGAGGCATAACTTTTTAAAAGAACTATCATGGAAACATCATCTCAAGTTTGAACTTTTTAAGCAAAACACCACTAAAGGCCCTTTCCAACACAGAATTTTACAAGCAATTGTAAATGACATTTCAAATTTCCTGGCTGAATTAAGTATAGCCATGCCAATGCCTTTTACTAACAAAAACAAACCCAGGTAAAACGGGATTCAGAGCAAAACACCAAGAATTATAGATAGCATTAAAGAATCTCAAAGAGGTAAAAAGAAGAGGTAAAGATAGAGGAAAAAAACCAAAGTTAAGGAGAAGGAAATGGCAACCCACTCCAGTATTCTTGCCTGGAGAATCCCATGGAGAAAGGAGCCTGGCAGGCTACAGTCCATGGGTTCACAAGAGTCAGACATGGCTTAAAATAAAAAAATAAAAAAAATTAAAAAAAAAAAACCAAAGTTAACAGACAGGTCCTGGATTTAGGGGAAAATTGGGTGGGGAAAGAAAGAAAAGCAAACTACCAGGGAAACACTAAATTCTAACTATGTATTTCCTGAAAACAAAAAAAACATAATATCTAGCTTTATATATGTTGGAGAGGAAGTGGTGGTGTTTAAATGGTAAGTGTTTGCTCTTAAATACTACTTTCATAGTAGAAGAAATCAGACTGACATGCTTGAAGAAATACCTGATTTCAGATATTGGGGTAAGAACTACACAATGTGATTTTAGAATACCTAAATGTTGTGGTGTTATCCCAAAACGTAAGGATGCTTTCAAAGACTAGTAAAGAAAGTCATGTCAAAGGATATAAGAATATACCTACAGCTATTAAGAAACTGAGTCAATAATTAATAATCTTTCAAAACAGAAAGCATCAGGCCCTGATGGATTCACTGGTGAATTCTAGCAAACAATTAAGGGAGATACACCATTCCTCTAGAATCTTCTCCAGATGGTAGAAGCACAGGGAACACTTCCTAACTCATTGACAAGCCCAATATTACCCTAAAGTCAATACCAGACAAAGACATTACAAGGAAAGTAAACTACAGACCAATCTCTCATGAACATAGATATAAAACTCCTCAACAAAATATAAAAGAACTGTACACCATTACCAAGTGGAATTTAACACATGTATGCAAGGCTAGTTCAACATTTGAAAATCAAGTTAATGGAGCCCATCAGTCATTAACAACAAGCTAAAAACAAACAAAAAAAAAATCACACAATGATATCAATAGATAAAAAGCATTTGACAAAATCCAACACTCATTCATGATAAAAACGCTCAGTAAACTAGAAATAGAGGGGAAACTTCCTTCACTTGATAAGGAGTATCTATTTAAAAATTACAACTAACATTATACTTACAACTTCCATAAAAACTAACTCAAAATGGATCACAGACCTAAGTGGAAAACATACAACTATAAAACTCCTAGAAGATAACAAAAGAAAAAATATAGCTGACCTTGGGTTTGGCAATGACTTTGTAAGTAAAACAAAGGCATGATCTATGACAGAACAGTTGATAAACTGGACTTCATTAAATTAGAAACTTCTGCTCTATGAAAGACAATGTCAAGAGAATACGAAGATAAATTATACTGGGAGAAAATATTTCCAGAAAACACATCTGACAAAGGACATCATCCAAAATACATAAATAACTCTTAAAACTCAAAAATAAGAAAAAAACAATCTGATTTAAAAAATGGGCCCAAGACCTTAACAGACAACTCACAAAAGAAGACATACAGATAGCAGATAAGCATGAGCAAATACTCCTCATCATGCGTTATCAGGGAAATATAAATTGACAATGAAATACTATCATATGCCTATTAGGATGGTCCAAATCCTAAACATGGATAAATCCAAAATCCTGACACCACCAAATGTTGGTGAAGATGTGGAATAACAGGAACTCTCATACACTGCTAGTGGGAGTGCAAAATGATACCATCACTTTGGAAGGCACTTCGGTGGTTTCTTACAGAATTAAATATGCTCCTTGGTATTTACCAAAAGAAGCTGAAAACTCATGTCCACACAAAAACATGCAAAGGAATATTTACAGTAACTTAGTCGTAACTGCCGAAACTTGGAAGCAACCAATATGTCCTTCAGTAGGTAAGTGAGTAAACTGGGATATCAAGACAATACTTTGCATTACCAAAAAAAAGCTATTATAAGCCAAGACATGGAGGAACCTTAAACACACATTACTAAGTGAAAGAAGCCAATATAAAAAGACTATACAGGTACAATAGGAGAAGACCATATGACATTCTGGAAAAGGCAAAACTATAGAGACAGTATTAAAAAAAAAACAAAAAAACAGTGACTGCCAGGGGTTAGGAGGGAATAGAAAAATGCATAGTCAGAGCACAGTAGGTTCTAAGGGGAATGAACTATCCTGCATGATACTATAATGATGGATACATGTCATTATATTAATACATCTGTCCAAACTCATAGACAGTACAATACTAAGAGTGAATAGTAATGTCAAATATGTAATCATTTTGTGTGATTATAACACATCAATGTGGACATAAATTGTATGTCCATAAATCTATTCATAAATTGTAACAAATGTACCACTCTTTTGGTGGGAGAAAGGCAATGACGATGGAGGAGGCTACCAATGTGGGAGGCAAGGGGTATACAGGAAATCTTTTACCTCCTCTTAATTTTGGTATGAACCTAAAACTGTTCTAAAAAAAATCTTTCTCCAGACGATCTAGACTCAGGGATTGAACCCTGGTCTCCTGCATTGCAGGTGGGTCCTTTATCATCTGAGGTACCAGGGGAGCCCCTCTCCCACCCACCCCCACAAAAAAGTAAAAGTTATTTAAAAAAAAAAAAAAACCTTTTTTAAAGGACAGAAACTATTCTGAAGAGGCTGCTACTGGCTACATTTGAGGCAATCTGAGGAGAAGGGAGGGAGGCAGCGAGGGAAGGGAGGAGGAGGGAGAAGGCAGGAACAAAGGGAAAAAAAATCAAAAATCTCAACGGAGGTATCGGGCTATCAAACAATCAAACATTACTTGTCTCTTGATATATCACAAAAGGTACATGTATCACCTCTGAAATGTTCTGACCAAAAAAGAAATTAACCTAAATTTAAATGAGACTTCAGATCCACTTTTAAAGGAAATATAAGAGACTACAAAGCAAGTTAAATAACATCATGAGGAAATGAGAATATAAATCCACAAAATAAATGCCCTAGTTGCCTTAGAAAGTTGGTATCATAAAAAAAAATAAATTAGAAAAAAAGAGCGGGTACTATTATTAATATTTAAGAGGTACAATATTCAAATTTAATGTACAGTCAGTCCCCAATTACGTACTGGTTTGAACAAACCATAAAAGACACTTTGGGAAAAATGAAGAAATTTGGCAAGCTATCTAGTTGATATGTATGATAATACTTTGATTATGTAGCAAATGTTTCTAGGTTTTATAGATGTATATTGAAATATTCAGTATTTAGTGATAATATATTTATATTTAATTCAAAATGTCTGAAATTTTTTAAAAAGTGAAAGAGGGTTAAGCTTCTCATTTGCTCCTTCTATATGAAAAGTAAAAGAATACTTTTTCATAATAACATTTTAAGATTAAAGAGAAAGAAATAACCTACCAGACAGTATGTCTGATAGTTCTCACCACAATGGCCACGTGTTAAAAGCAGATGGCATACAAACACAAAACGCATTTTTACCTGAATGTGGTGTCAGCTTATTTGGAACCACATTTTGGAATTACTAACAAATTAAAAAAAAAAAAAAAAAAGATTGAGAGAGGGGGACTAAAATAGTACGTCAGGATTAGAGGAAGGTGAACAGGATGGAACTTACCTTTTTTGATATCATTCCAGCACCTGCATTGCGTTTTATATCTCGGACTATGCTGCATTCCATAACAATAAACTCCTCTAGCTGTTTGGGATGGCATAAACTATTGAAAGGGTGACTCCAGAAGGTGTTCCCATCAATATCTGCAACTAAGAGGAAACACAGAACATTAAAGAACGAAAGAACTGAAGTATTTCAAAAGCCATCAAATGTGTTAACGAGGAAGAAGTCTATACAGTGACTGTGGAGCATCAGGTCAACAGAAACCAGAGTGGCAACTCACACTGCAGAGGACATCGCTTACTCCTATCCATCAACCCCAGGTTTCCCAGCGAGTCAGAGAAAAATACCAGGTGTCAAAAATACGAGCGCCAAAAAATTGATGCTTTTGAACTGTGGTGTTGGAGAAGACTCTTGAGAGTCCCTTGGACTGCAAGGAGATCCAACCAGTCCATCCTAAAGGAGACCAGTCCTGGGTGTTCATTGGAAGGACTGATGCTGAAGCTGAAACTCCAGTACTTTGGCCACCTCATGCGAAGAGTTGACTCATTGGAAAAGACCCTGATGCTGGGAGGGATTGGGGGCAGGAAGAGAAGGGGACGACAGAGGATGAAATGGCTGGATGGCATCACTGACTCAATGGACATGGGTCTGGGTGGACTCCGGGAGTTGGTGATGGACAGGGAGGCCTGGCGTGCTGCGATTCATGGGGTCGCAAAGTCGGACGCGACTGAGCAACTGAACTAAACTGAACAATGAACAAGTACCTTTAAAATAAGATCAGATCCAATCAGCTGTATAGCTGTTTCATGTGCTGGCATTTTATTTGACACATTATCAGCCATCTTAGGTGTTTAGTCTATGGGAAATAAATTTCTACCTGACAGATGTTCATCCCAATACTGCACACAGAATTTTGACTGATGAATTCTAATTGATAAGGATAATAAATGACTTTCTAGAAAATATCAAAATAAATTCAATGTTTTATAACAGAAAACTTGTATTACAGTAAACATATGAAAAAGATCAAGGAGATGCAACCAAGTACTGAGAGACACCTATCAATACAGGGTCTTCTTTTAGGTCGAATGCTCCAAACTTTAAAACATATGCTCTACACTAAAATTTGACAATGAACTTAAATAATTAGTCATAAAAAATAAAAGAGGTAAATAAGTCCAGCTCAGTAAAAATAAATGGGATAAGACTAATAAAAACTTAAAAATGCAAGGAAATTTTTCTTCCAAAAAAAAAAAAATACAAGGGCAACTTACCAAAAGTATTAAAAAATTCCAGTGTTTTAAACACTGTACAGTATTGATTTTAACTAATTTTTTAAAACAATATCACTTCCCGGGTTCCAGCACCAAAAACAAAAAACAAACAAAAAAAAAAACAATATTACTGAGAATACTTGATAAAATTAACATTAACAATTTATTACTGCTTTTTAAATAGAAGTGTCAAGGCAGTTTCTAAAACTTACCTTGTAGGGTATTTGGATCTATGAGGTGGATGACACTCGTTACTCGAATACACACACAAATCTGGTTCATGTTTCCCAGGCTTTGTGCCAGTTTTGGAGACAGACAGACAACATTATCCTAGGAATAAGAACTAACATTTAGTGGGAAGCAAATTTTAAGTAGGAGTCTTTGATAAACACTCATCAGTGTAAACCTGATCAAAGTGCATTTGATCAAACCAAAATGTCATTTTTAATTCTATGTATCAACAAATGGCTTAAGAGAATCAGATCATGCATAAACAGAAAATAAACTATACCCTCTTAAGATGGAGATAACTGTCTTAATAAAATGGCTGTAAAAAGTAATTTAAAGATTCTAGTCACCAAGCTGTTTGGTTCATTTCAATTTTATTGAAGTGTGAATGCTTGCTTATTACTCTGCATTAATATAGTGTGACTTCATTTACTCTCCATAAAAATTTCAGAGGAGCCGTTATGTTCCTCCTTGTCTGCATGGACCAATGTGTAATCAAAGATCTAATGCCCCTTCAAGAGCACATATGCCTATGTGTGCACCAGGACATACTAACACCGATGTGGCTATCTGTTTTTAAGCTGTTATTAAAATATAAAAGGGATCTGGATTATATTTTAAACTATATCTATTGACAATCATAGGTTCCCTCACTGCAAGGACATTCTGCACATCCTTACTGGCACCTAGCTCAGTCCATTTTTTTCCTGAAACTTACTAAGATTCTCCAAAGATTAATGGGAAAACTTCTTCACACTGTGTATTCATTCAGATACCTATATGAATCACTGAAAGCACTTAATACAAAAGGCCTAAATACGTCCTCTCACCTAGATTCACTGTTTTATTTAAACTGGGGGTCTGCAAAGTAAGACCCTGAGGCAAGTATTTGTAAATAAAGTTTTGCTGGGACACAGCCTCAGCCCTTCATTTACCTATTATCTATCGCCAATTTTGTGCAACAACAGCACAGCTGAGTAGTTGCAAAACAAACTATACAACCTAAAAGCTGCAACTATTTACTATCTGGCTGTTTACATAAAAAAAATTTGCTGACTCTGTTTGAGCCATCATTTCATGGTTCTGTACTAAACCATAATGATGACAGACTTAAAGTCTTAGAGTCACAGACCTAGGTACAAATCCTGGCTTCCTTTTGTTGTTAACTTTGGGCAAATCCTCTAACCTCCCCAGGCTTCTTACTCATCTTCAGAATGATGGTATGATTTACTCCAGTTGTCATGAGACTAAACAGGTGAAACATCCTTAGGTACTCAGAAAGTACCTTTACGGAGAATGCTCACAACAAATTATAGCACTTATATCATTAGTGATTTAAACATGGACATGCAAGTTCCTATGTAGCAGAGACATCTAGGACACAGTCCTTAATACAGTCTTCTATACAACAGATCCCCAATAACTATTTGTTGAATTTTAATTCATCTATATTTTTTGAAGCAGAGTTTTACCTTAGTACAATTAATGAAATGACAATTTTTGTCTTTAGAAAAAGAGATCAGATTTGCAACTACCAGAAGGGGTGGGGGTGGGGGCAAGGGGAAAGAGGAATTGGATTACCATAGTCAAAAGGCACAAACTTCCAGTTATAAGATCCATGACTATGAAGGATATAATGTACAACATGATAAATATAATTAACACACCTGTATGTTATGTATGAAAGTTGTAAAGAGAGTAAATCCTAAGTTCTTATGAGGAGAAAAATATTTCCTTTCTAATTCAACTTTATATCTATATAAAATAATGGATGGTCATTAAGAAAATGATAATCTACATCTTAAGTATTATTCAGAAATTTTTAAAATCACAAAAATAATTCAAAGCTCTCCTTCCATAATATTCTTTAATTTTATCATGCCAAAATCCAGTTTGCACACATTCCACAAAGTGGCTCCCTGATAAGTAATTTCCTATATTCAAAGTTTCATAGAACTAGCATGTGTCCACTAGGACTGCAAAGTTTAAGGAGTATATGCCTTAAAAACTGCAATGAGGCCTTTTAATTAGCACACCAAAAATTTATAATTTTAAGCATGATTACTCTTAAATCTTTTTAACATGACTAAAATGTGTCAGAAATCATTAAGAAGTTATTCTAAATGTTTAACCAATCCCAGAAGGAAATCAGGAGCTAATAATTACATATAAACCAATTAAGGACATGGATTAATTAAATGAGAAAAAGTACCTTGCATATTGGAACAATTTCCACAGAAAAAGTGCTTTTGTAATTGTATGTATTACTATGGATATCCTGAGAGATCAGTCTCTGTGAGGCTTTGTATCTATTAAGAGAAAAAGTTAACCATTATAAAAAGGCAAAGGTTTTTATTTGTCTAATCTTGGGAATATAAATTTTCATTAAATCATCACTGTCCAAGGTCTGAAACAGGTTCCTGATGCCTGTTATGGTGAAGTCTCAGCTCATGCACTTCATTTATAAACTTTCACCAGTCTGACTGCACTCTATCTGTTCTCAAGCTTATCTACTGAAAACCTCCAAAACATGCCCATGGCTTAGACCAAGCAAGTCTACATATATCGTCCGTTAAAAGCTACACTAATGTCCACTCCAAGTCATTGTTCACACTAATCTCACCCTTCAGTACAAACTCTACTTTTGAAAATTTCCGATTTTAGGAGCTTAAGTCCTTCCGCCTCCATCAAGTTTCTCCCCAAAGTTTTTTAACCCTGTTCTGCTTTTTTCTTATTTAAATACATTGAATCAGTGGTTCAGGACTACAGTGTTTACTATCACAGACTGAGTCTAGCTCCCCAAAGATTCTTAATGCTCTTTGGCTAATACTTCCGTTAAAAGTAGCTAATCCAACAAATGCTTACTAATTGTGTAAGTAATCCTACTATAGTTTTACATATTTTAAAGTAAGTTGCCTAAGCCTGAAGAATGGATGTGACCTACGTTCATTCCCTGTTGCCTGGATTTAATCACATGTAGGTTTCAGAACATACCTAGTGGGAACGGTACACTGAAGAAATTCTACCATCTTCTGAGCATGTTGTTTTGAGGAATAATAGAAATCCAGACCATCTTTTAAAGAAAAAAGCCATATTAAAGTAATACTGCAAAGATTTTCTTCTACTAATATGACTATATCACAAATTAAATGCATATTAAATAACTAAATTATAATTTTCTCGCCATAGTACACTAGGAATGCCATATCACTTAAGACTTGTTTGACAAAAGGACAGATTAATCAAATGCAAACAAAACAAAACAAGATTCATAACTTAAACTTCAGACATAATTCAAGGTCAAAAGGGAAGAGAAAAATATTAAACAGAACAAAAAAGGGTATTTTATGTAATGAATTTGGAAGAATCCACCACGAAAACAACAGAAATGCATGTAATAGCATAGTGTTGAGATACAGAAATCATAAACTACTAAAAAGAAAAAACTGACAAATGTTAACACATGTAATCATTGAGGGAGACCAGTATAAGACTAACAAAACCAAAATGGTCAAAAAATGAAATGTGCGGTGCCGAATCACTCAGTCATGTCCAACTCTTTGCAACCCCATGGACTATAGCCCACCAGGCTCCTCTGTCCATGGAGACTCTCCAGGCAAGAATACTGGAGTGGGTTGCCATGCCCTCCTCCAAGGGATCATCCCAACCCAGAGATCGAACCCAGGTCTCCCACACTGCAGGTGGAATCTTTGCCATCTGAGCTACCATGGAAGCCCAAACTGACCCAAAATAGAAAGGATACACAGAATTTGAATAACCAACTATCAAGGTTGATTTAACTGAGATTACAGAATGTAGTCCAAGAAAGAATACCTATTATTTTCAAAAAGTTGATAGAATATTCATAAAATATTCACATACAAAGATTAAATTTTAAAACTTTCATGATTCAGGAGACATTACAAGTAGGCACCACATATCCTAATTTCAAAACATATTACAAAGTTACAGTCATCAAAACAGTGTGGTATAGACAAAAAGGCAAGTGTACAGAATCAATCCACACATACATAGTCAACTGATCATGAACAAATGTGCCAAGAATACACAGTGGGAAAATGATAATACCTTCAACAAATGGCATTGGGAAAACTGGATATCCACATGCAAAAGAATGAACTGACCTCTTGTCTTATATCATTAACAAAAATCAACTCAAAACAGATTAAAAAGACTCAAACTAGGACCTGAAACTGTAGAACTTCTAGAAGAAAATATGGAAAAAGCTTCATGACATCAGTCTTAGAAATGATTTCATGGATGACACAAAAAGAAAAATAAACAACTGAGGCTACATCACAGTAAAAAAGCTCACACACAGCAAAAGAAACAATCACCACAGTAAAAGGGCAACCTACAGAATGAGAAAAAATATTTGCGAACCGTGTATCTGAAAAGCAGTTAATCTCCAGAATCTATCAGGAATTCCTATGACTCATCAGCAAAAAAAAAAGAAAAAAAAACCTGGTAAGCCAATAAGAAATGAGAAAGGAATAAGACATTTCTCAAAAAAAGATGTACAAATGGCACAGATATATGAAAAAAGCTCAATGTTGCTAGTCATCAAGGAAATGCAAATCAAAACCACAATGAGTTTACACTTCACTGCTTTCAGGATGGCTATTATCAAAGAAAAAAAAGACATCCTAGTGAGAATATGGAGACCCTGGAACCCTTGCACACTACTACTAAGGCAAACATAACACAGTACAGCCACTACGGAAGACAATGCAGACGTTCTTCATAAACTTAAAATCAGAACTACCAAACGATACAGTAATCCTCCTTCTAGGTGTTTATCCACAAGAAGTGAAATCAAGATCTCCTGTGTTTATTGAGGTATTCTTCACTAAGCTATATAGCTAAGCTTATATAGTCAAGAAAATGGACATTTAGGTTGTTTCCACAACAGATGAATGGATAAATTGTGATATATACCTCCAATGGAATATTATTCAGCCTTAAAAAGGAAGGAAATTCTACAACCTGCAACAACATGGATGAACGTTGAGAACACTGTGCTAAGTGTAATAAGCCAGTCACAGAAAAACAAATACTGCATGATTCTATTTATATGAGGTACCTAAAATAGTCAAAATCATAGAGTAAGAGTGGAACTACGGTTGCCAGAGAGAAAGGAGAAATGAGGAGTGACTAAGTTAATGGGCATAAAATTTCAATCAAACAAGATGATTCAGCTAGAGATCTGCTATATTAACACTATGCTTACTCAACTATAAGGTATTATACACTATCATACACTTAAAATTTTAAGAGGGTAGTTTTCATGTTGTGTTATCATAATTAAAAAAAAAAAAAAGAACGAACGAACCCATTAAGAAAATGAAAATTCAGACCAGGAGAAAATATTAACAACTCATATGTGAAAAGGGGCTTATATCTAGCATATATTTTAATAAATCTTATAACTTAAGACAAACAACACAATCAAAACTGGCAAAAATTTAAACTGCTGTTTCACCAAAAAAGATATAGAAATGATAATACGGTCATGAAAAGACAATTAAGATCATCAGTCACTAGGGAAAAGCAAATTAAAACCACAATGAGATACCACTTCATTCCCTAAAATAGCTATTTATACAAAGAAACAATAGCAAGTGATGTCAAGATGTAGAAACTGGAACCCTCAAAGACTGTTGACAGGAATATAAAACGGTACAGCCACTTTGAAAATGGCAGCTTCTTAAAAAGATAAATACAAATTTACCATACGACTCAGCAATTCTACATCTAGGTAGGCATTCAAGAAAATAAAACAGTTTAATGCTTGCTGAGAAAAAAATGGAAAAATATAGCTTTAAGTACCAGCTGCAGAGCCAATATGATACTCAGAAGAAAATTTATTAACTTTAAATCTATATATTAGAAACTTAAAATAAGCTAAGCTTTCAGTTAACTTAAATAAAAAATACTAAAGAAAGTAGAAGGGAAAAAAATTGTATAGCTATGTATGGTGATGCATGTTAAGTAGACACAGGGTGATCCTTCAACAATATACACAAATATCCAATCAGTATATACCTGAAACGAATATAATGTTTTATGTGAATTTTGCAATTCTATTTCAATAAAAAAATTTTAAGTAGAAGGAGTTAGTAATAAAAACAATAAATAAGAAAAAAGTAAGACTTTGTTTTTTTAATAAAACTAAAACTATCTTTAGAAAAAACTACTATAATAGACAAAACTCTGGCAAATCTGATCTGAGTGGGGAGAGGGAGGAAGTGAAAGACGATGAGAAAAGACAAAGATTAGCAACAATGAAGAAGATATAATGATGAGTTATGGATGAGATTTAAGACCACAATAAACACACACGTACACACACACCCCATGTTCAATTCTATGCCGAGTATGTGAAAAGCCAAATGACATGAAATTCCTTGGAAAATGCTATTAAAATTGATTCAAGAAGCAGTATAGTACCTGAAAAAAATTAACATTCTAACAAAATGATTTGAAAAGGTTTTGCTTCCTCCCTCTCCTCATACCAAACTGAATGGCTTAATGGGCTGGTTCTTATTAAACTTAAAGATGTTGATTAAATACCATGCAGAAAGAGAAAAAACTCTGACTGCTTCTACATCACTAACATAACTAATAGCAAGATTAGAGAGAACAGTTTAATATAATTATGCATGCATACGAACCAAATACAAATCTCAACAAATATTCTATTTAGGGATGAAACACAGATGGACAACAATGCCTGTTACATTATCACTCAATGCTATTCTCCACTCCTAGACACGGGGGAAAAAAGGGGAGAAAAAGAGGGAATGATACTGTAAAGGAAGAAATAAAACTATCATTGTATACAAATAATTATTTACCTAGTAAACCAAGAGTATTATGTAAATGACGCAAGAATATAATGTAAACCATTAGTGATATTAAGAAATTTCAGAAAGATCAACCTATAAAATCAAGAGCTTTCCGAAAATATCAGCAATAATGACTTAGAAAATGTAGTAAAAAACCACCATCCCCAATAACTACAAGTATAGAATAGTCTGGGGAAAAAAAGTGAGAATCATTCAAAATCTTGATGCGGGAAACAAAACTATGTCAAAGAAATACAGAAAAGAACTGAAAAAACATGATTATGCACCAGGTTGTAAGTGCTTTACACAATTTAATTCTCACTGTAATCCTATGAGACAGGTGTTATTATCATCCACTCCATTTTATAGACAGGAAAACTGAGGCTCAGAGAAGTTAAATACCTTGCCTAGGGTCACACAGCAAAAACATGGTGGGAAAGAGATTCAAATTCACAAAATCTGGTTCCACAATTCATGCTCTTACTATTAACCAAGTTTTACAAAAGAATTAATAAGAGGGTATATATTATGAAGTATAATTTATACACTGTAACAAAAGCAATAAGACAAAATAAAATAGAACTGTGGGATGTGTATAAAGGAATTTAGTATATATAAGAAAGGAGAAATTTTAAATCTGTGAGTAAAGAAGAGACTACTTGGTAGGTAAGTATTGAGACAATGCAAGTTAACTTTTTGGGAAAAAGTCATACCAGGTAAGATTAAAGATCCAAAAGTAAAACAAAAATCTATTTTTTTAAAATAATCTTGAGTATAAAGATAGATTAAAGAAAGATAGAAATTCTATCCTATGTAAGATAGGAAGTCATAAGCCATAGCTATATGACTAAAATGGGATTCCCTAGTAGCTATATGACTAAAATGGGCTTCCGTAGTAACTCAGTTGGTAAGAATCGGCCTGCAATGCAGGAGACCCCGGTTGGATTCCTGGGTTGGGAAGATCCCCTGGAGAAGGGAATGGCTACCCACTCCAGTATTCTGGCCTAGAGAATTCCATGGACTGTAAAGTCCATGGGGTTAAAAAGAGTCAGACACGACTGAGTGATTTTCACATGTCTTCATATGACTAAAATATGAACAGCTTAGATAAGAGAAGACATGAGACAGTATCTGCTCTCTCAGTTCACACTCAAGGGCATGCTCTATATGCTTCTCTCTGTATATAAATACACACATGAGACTGATATCCTCTGTAACAGGAAATAAATAAGGAAAAATTAGATATATAAAGAATAATTTACACTAGATAAAACAGCCAATACATATGAAAATGTTAACCCTCATTAGTAATCAAGGAAATGAAAACAGCCTTTATTTTCTTCATTAGAACAGCAAAAATTAGAAAGCCCAACACAACTGTATGCAGTACTGGCAAGTGTTTGGTGAAACAGAAATTCTCACAAGTGATGGGACTGTAAACTGGTACTATTTTGGAAAACAATCTAGTTGCACATGTAAAAATTTAACATTTGCATACTCTTGTTCAGTAATTTCAATTCTCGAACTCAGTCCCAAAGAAAAATTACTGGCTATGCACAAACATAAAGATGTTTGCTACAGTACTGCTTGTAGTAGCAAAAAACTGGAACATCTTGTAAGCCAATTAATACCAAACAACTAAATAATTAAAAACACAATGATTAACAAATATATAACCACAGAGTTAAAAATAATGAAACAGGATTATATGCAATGATGTGGAAAGGTTTCTAAATATAGTAAGATGGCAAATCACAGAATGTTACAGAACTACCTCAAATATGAGGAGAAACCAATGTTATCACATTTGCTATACAGAATAAACACTGTAATATCCTGCTTTAAGGGGCTATATCTGGGAATAACAAATGGATAAATGGGACAGAGGTCCTTTATTCATAAAAGCTTGTTTCTTTTATAATTTTTCTAATTTTTAGAATTTTAAATTTAAAGTTTTATGATTGTTTATAATTATGATGATTCTAAAAACACAGTTATAAGCAAATTAACAAAAGATTAAATTACATCAAACCAAGAACCAGTAGGAAAAAAAACAGATTTAATTCTGGATGAAAAAAGGGATTGTTAAACTTCCAGCATTTTTGGTTTTGAAAGTGACTGCAAAAGTATGTTTCAGAATGTATGCAAGTGTTTTGCTACAAAAAATTCGGTGAGGGTATTTCTGCTACAGTGATGAACAATAATCAGAATTTTCTGTTTCCTTTGCTAGAATATTAGGATCCCAATTCCCAAGTTACTCAAAACAAAGTTACTCAGAACAAAAGTACATTTTTGCCTGATGGCTAGCCACAAATAGCAGACACCATATTAAACAGGTAGTAAAGTACTTTACCTACAGTAAGTATTCAGTAAGTTTCATGTCACAGATTTTGACTATTAACCTTATGTCTACCGGTAATGCACTCAAATCAGATACAAAGTTTAAAAGAGTTTCTCCAGGTGACAAAACTGATATTTTTCCCTCCATTTAAGAGACCCCAAACCACACTTATAAGTACTTTCTTGAAGACATATGAAATAAATGAATAACACATCAGTAAGTAAAAGAGGAACTTACACTTTTAAAATAAGTAGCACAAGAATTTGGTCATTCCTTCAAGAAAAGCTATCTCTAAACCTATACTGTAACAATCAGGAAAACTATGTACATGTCCTACAACTAAAAACATTCACTTTTAGCAAGAGACTGAAGTATTTGCTAAAGAATATTTTTATTTTCTATTATTAAAGAAATATTCATCCATCAACTAGTATATGTAAGTATGCTACACTAATAAATAATAAGTGCTAAGACAGAATACACTCTGAGGAGCCATTATGAAACTACACAAATATTTTAAAATTCCATCTTCAAGAAATCTAATTATATCATTTGTATATCACTGTTTATTATTACTGAGTTTACCCTTCTGATTCAAAGTATGCATCACAAATGCCACTAGGCATATGAAAAACAAAAATATTACAACTAACAGATCTCAAAAATAATTTCCTTTCAATAAGAAACTGAATTCTGCGTAAAACAAGTTTTTGATAAATTTCTACCACTTTACATTCTGTTAATGCAGTTACTGGTTTACTCATTTGGTTAATTTAGTGTAAATATAAACTATAATAGAAAAAAATTAAAAATTTTTATTTAAAAAATTAAATTAAAAAATTAATCACATTTCAAATATTCAACAGCTACTTATGGCTAGTGGCTACCATATTAGTTGGATAATGCAGAAAAAGAACCAAGATTTTTTTTCTTCCTAACAGAAAGTTCTTTTGGACAGTCCTATTCTAGATACTATTACTAATGATAAAAGACTCCTTAAGATAGTTAAAATAAATCTGAAATCATTTCAAATGCTTTAAATTTTAACTCACCATGAATCTCTTTGATACGAAGTGTATTCTGGTGCATCCCATACTTCAAAATCAACTGTTCCAGATAGTAGAAAGTTTTTTTGTGCAAAGTCTAAACATAAATGAGTTATTAGATCAACAGATGAAATGCAAAAAAAAAGAAAAAAAAAAGGCACCGACAGACACAGCACACTCATTTGTTAAATTTCTATTGGAGCACAGGTGCTTCACAATGCTGTATTAATTTCCCCTGTACAGCACCGTGAATCCGCTATGTGCATACATGTATCCCTTTTGTTTTCCAGATCTCCTTTCCATGTAGGAGAGCACAATAATTTTTAAAAGAAAAACAATATGAAGATTATCTAAAACGTGGCAGTGATCTGTTTCTAAAGGTGAATGTCCCAAAGCCCTGGAACATCCTTGGTGCCTAAACTACTCGGAAAGAAGGGAAAGGAGGAGGCTTTACCCACTACTTATAATGGACAAAGGCAAAATACAGACGGAGGACTCACACATCACCTTTCTCTCATCACCTTTTGCCTGACTTGAACCACGGCCTTCCAGAAATCCTTAGCTTCCACTCTGTGGCAATCTCCACACATCTGGGGCTGAACAACGTAATCCACCACAAAGACTTGCTGAAGGATGGCACCATTCATCACCTGACAAAGAAAACAACCCAGTCCTTCATTCTTCCCTTTCTCAAAAGAAGATCCTTTAATAGCTAACTCAAAATCTTTTTCCATGAAGGCTTTGAGGACATTAGTAATAAATAAGTTACATTTAATAAGTTATACTATTTCCAGAAACATATACAGGTTTAATTCATAGGATTTATTAGATTAGATTAACATTTCAAACTTACCTTTAGTTGAAGTGGTTGTAAGATATTCTTTGAAGATTTTTTATAGCTATATATACATATATATGCATGTGTGTGTGTATAAAATTCATCCTTAAGGGACAAAGAAAACTCTCAAAGAAAGAAGACATTACTTAATTGTTCCCAAACTTAACCCACCATCAGAAATCACCCAGGAAGTTTTACAGATTCCTGGATCTTACATCCAGGTGAATCCAGTTTGATTCAGTCACTGTGAGTCATAATCATCAGCCAAGTTTGAGAAGCACTGCCGTAGGTCATGTTTTTACTTCAATCTTATTCCAAACAAAAATGACTTTGAGAAAATTAACTTAGCCCACTAATCATGAACAAAGGCTGGTCTTACTAGTGACCTGATCATTTCTGCAGATGATCCAAAAGAAAACAAAAAATTAAAATTAATAATGTTATTTATTTCTCTTTAAGCTGTCAAGCCCTAATTTACCAATAGCCCCTTATTTTCACTACCTACACTTTAACCATGCCAAAAAATTATGTATAACTTACCTCTTTCTGAATAGTCAGTTTAACTTTAAGTCTCTTAGAATGAGGCTCAGTCCAAACAAAGCTTGCATCTACAAGCCGTACCTTCAATAAAACACAAACAAAAAGAAACATAAGTTCCCTTCAAAAAAGAGAAAAAGATGAAAGAATAACTCATGATAAAGAGATTTCACAGATGCTCAAGCATCTGTGACTAATCTACCCAACATCATCAATTTTTTAAAAAGCTATCAGAGGTATGGCAACAAAAACAGCAAGTAAAGTGAAAATCTAATGACTATATTAAAGCAACTGGTATAATTCAAGCAAAAATTAAAAAGGAAAAAAACTCCTTCCCCTTAAAAACAGTAGTTTTTCTATTTCAAAGGACACTTTTTAGGAGAAAACAAAGACCTGATGACTTCATCATCTACTAGAAAACTCATGAACAAAGGTTTCTACTTTTATTATTCTCTCTATAGTAAGTTTGTGGCTTAAAAAATATATAAGGACATTCATTCTTCAGAGGGAGTCTCATGCACTGAATACTGAATTCACAATGGTAACTCACTGCTAAATCAGCAGAGTCAGCAGAGGCCAAAAACAGTTTGCCCTATGTGACAAACTCAATGCAGCTCATATGGCTAAAACGAGTGTTTCAAGAAAGGAGGTTGGAGAACAAAAAATAGAGGTTGTTTCATTAATTTGAGCAGGAGTTTAAGTAACCTGAACTGAAGGGCTGGAAATAATAGCAGCAGAAGGATCCAAGCCAAGAGATATTAGGGAGATAAAATCTATAGGATTTAATAACAACTAGATATGGGAAGATTTTAGAATGATAGTCAAGGATCCAGCTTGGACACCAAGGTAACACTATTTTTCTGACACAATAAAAAAGAGATTAAATGCAGAGGAATGTGCTATATTTGGTTTCAGACACTTAAGTTCAAGAGGATTTATCTGAGACATCCAACTGAAGCTGTTCAGGAGACAGTGAGATATACACATTTGGTCTAGTGCTCTATGGAGAAATCTGAGTTAGAGATAACAGGTTTGGGAGACATCAGCAGGCAGATAATAATTTTATCAAGACCTGTCTGGTGAGAAGTAGATAAGCTAGTGTAGATACAGCAGTCTAGAGTAAAACCCTCCTCATATGACTGGCTCCCCTAAACCAAAGCCTAGTAGTCAGTCAACAAGTCACCAGGTACAAAGGGTGACAGAGAGCTGTTGATTCCCTCAGCCTCCATCTGCGGCGGTCCGCGGAAGCTCCGTGGGCCTGGATGAGACTGGCCTCTCCTCAGCCTCCAGTCTCCATCTGTAGGACTGGACCTATTTCACTATTCCCCAGCTCGGGCTCACCACACTCTGTCCTCAGACAACCAGGACTAAGCCAACTTACTGAGCCCTTCAGCCTTCTTTACCATTGCCTCAGCCACCAGCTCATCTCCCACACTCCAATCTCCATGCCTAACACATACGCCCTTTTCTGTCCTATCCAACACTCCTCCCCAAATCCTGAAAACCTTCTTATTGTGGCCTCTGGAATTCAACATTCACTAACAACAAAACCTTCTAAATCCTCAATCTTTTTCCTGAACATTCCCTTCACCTTCTAGATCTCCTGATTTTATACATACATATATATATATATATATATATGTATATATATATATACAGCTAATGAGGCTGCAACAGTACAGAGCGGCAGCTATGGTTTTTCCAGTGGTCATGTATGGATGTGAGAGTTGGACTATAAAGAAAGCTCAGCACTGAAGAATTGATGCTTTTGAATTGTGGTGTTGGAAAAGACTCTTGAGAGTCCCCTGGACTTCAAGGAGATCCAACCAGTCCATCCTACAGGAGATCAGTCCTGGGTGTTCACTGGAAGGACTGATGTTGAAGCTGAAACTCCAATCCTTTGGCCACCTGATGCGAAGAGCTGACTCACTGGAAAAGACCCTGATGCTGGGAAAGACTGAGGGCAGGAGGAGAAGGGAACAATAGAGGATGAGATGGCTGGACGGCATCACCGACTCAAAGGACATGGGTTTGGGTGGACTCCAGAAGTTAGTGATGGACAGGGAGGCCTGGCGTGCTGCGGTGCATGGGGTCCCAAAGAGTTGGACATGACTGAGCAACTGAACTGAACAGCTAATGAAAAGTAATGACTGATTGTTTTTTCATCTTCTCAAACGTTTATCATCAAAGAATCCTAGGATTCAATCCTCAAATTTCTCCTTCTCTAAACTCCCTAGGAAATCTCATCCAATTTCATAGCTTTAAATACCATATACATCCCCAAATTCATTATCTGCAGTCTAGACCATGCCCTTGCTTATTCATCAAGCTCCCCACTATTTCTGCTTCCATGTCTAACGTACAGCTAAGTACCACCTGAGATGAGCTCTGATTTCTCCCACCTAACCTCCTCCTTTTGAAGTCTTTCCTACTTCACTGACAGCAACTTCCCCCTGGTTGCTCAAGAACCACAGAAGTCACCCTTGACTCTCAACTCATAAGCATACATCCAGCTTCATCAATAAAGTCTACTGACTACCTTCAACAACAGAGCCAGAATCAATCCACTTCTCACTACCTCTACTACTGATTCAAATATCATTTCTCATGATTACTACGATCACTTCCTAAAGGCCTCCATCCCCCTCAAATCTATTCTAAAACACATGGAATTCTCCAGGCAAGAATATAGAAGTGGGTTGACATTCGCTTCTCCAGGGAATCCTCCCGACCCAGGGATCGAACCCGGGTCACCTGCATTGCAGGCAGATTCTTTACCATCTAAGCCACCAAGGGAGCCCCACTCAGAGTAAAAACCAGTCTGCAAAAGGGCCCATGAGGCCTGACCTACCCGGACTTTCCGTGTCTTCCCTAGTTCACCCCCAAGTGCTTTCCCCTCCCAGTTCCACTCTAACCATACAGGTATGCTCCGGTCCCTGGCCTCTACACTTGTTTTGCTACCCATAGTGCTCTTCTCTAAACTGTGGCCTCCTCCCTTACTGCTTTTAATGTTTATTCTAGTATCACCATCGGAGAAGGCAACGGCACCCCACTCCAGTACTCTTGCCTGGAAAATCCCATGGATGGAGGAGCATTGTAGGCTGCAGTCCATGGGGTCGCTAGGAGTTGGACATGACTGAGCGACTTCACTTTCACTTTCCCTTTCCTGCATTGGAGAAGGAAATGGCAACCCACTCCAGTGTTCTTGCCTGGAGAATCCCAGGGACAGGGGAGGCTGGTGGGCTGCCGTCTATGGGGTCTCACAGAGTCGGACATGACTGACGTGACTTAGCAGCAGCAGCAGCAGGATCACCTCACTGATGAGGTCTCCTCTAACCACTCTATTTTGAATTGCAACTCTTCCTGAGAAGTTTTTATCCCCTTCCTCAATTTTTCCTCCACAGAATTTTTAATATACCTATTTATTTTGCTTACTGCCCACTCCACACCCTCCCCTCCTACCAAAATAAAAGGTCTCTAAGCAGAGATTTTTCCTCTCTCATTTACTGCCATGTTTCTGACACCACAAGCAGACTGGCACAAGGTTGACACTTAATAAACATCTGTGAAATGCTGCTGCTACTGCTAAGTCACTTCAGTCGTGTCCGACTCTGTGCAATCCCATCCCTAGGATTCTCCAGGCAAGAACACTGGAGTGGGTTGCCATTTCCTTCTCCAATGCAGGAAAGTGAAAAGTGAAAGTGAAGTCGTTCAGTTGTGTCCGACTCTTTGCGACCCCGTGGACTGCAGCCTACCAGGCTCCTCCGTCCATGGGATTATCCAGGCAAGAGTACTGGAGTGGGGTGCTGTGAAATGCTAATGAATTATTAATGAACATTTGACAAAAGCCTGAAGAATCAAAGCAAAAGACCAAATTACACACGAAACTGACTCCAGGAGGGAAAAAAGAGAAAAACTTGAGACACATCAGGGAACAGAAGGAAAGTATAAAAACAACAATTAAAACTTTCAGAAATATTCAACAGACTGAATCAAGAGCATTAAAAATTCTAAACTTAAACTATTAGTACTGAAAAAATTCATACAAAAATTAGAAGATAAAAGAAACTGCCAGGAACACACAGAAAAAAAGAATTAAAGACAATACAAGGGCAAAAAGGCATTTCACAAAGTCTTAAGCTGGTAGGGCCAACATTTGACTAATGAGAATTCCAGGCAGAAAGAAATAAGGAAAATAGAGAGAGAAACTTTAAAGAACTATTACACGAAATTTTTTCAGAGGATAAGAGAATCAGAAGACCTTCAAACCAAAAGAGTCCATTTCAATTAAAAACATAGCTGGTGGAAATAATTCATAGAGCTTAGCATAAAGAAAACTCAAAGTGTTATGTAGAGAGGCTAACTAAACTAACAAACCCTATTTGGTTTTTGGAGATGTTTATGTACTGACTTTAAATAATAAGCACAGGTATCTTCCTTCCAGAGAGTGATGAAAATTTTTTAAAAAACTGAAAACCATAGCCCTAATATTATTATAGCCTCCAAAATTATGTTTAGTGATGGTTGTATATATCTATTTTCATAAAAGATTACTGCACAAAAGAGGTTCTCAAATAATTAACGAAGTTTGATTCTATGCTAAATCTTTTAAAGCAAAAGGTCTTTCATTTCCATTAAAGAATATATACAACTTTAAAGATGAAAACAGCATGTGTAGTAGTGTGCTTACCAACAGCAGCATTTAACAGTTATTTTGTAAAATCTACTCATACAAGGATTATCTGAAAATGAGACATTAAATCATACCCACACCCACATACACCTACAAAAACTGATTTTAGCTATTTGACCTACCTTACTCAGAGGGGCTTTGATTTTTTTCAAACACAAAGCAAGAAGATCTCTGGATTCTAATGCACACTGTACCCAAGTTCCTGGTGGCTGAAAATACCTGGGAGAAAAGGTACCATATTGAAACTCAGTATCTCTCAGAAAAAAAAAAAAAATTCCACCTAAATATGAAGACACAACAATGATTATTAACCAGATATAATAATACTCAAGGTTGATCTGAGGCGCTTAACCCAAATATATTTTAATAGGTTCAGAAACTTTCAATTAGACCAGTAGTTTAGTTAAAAAGGTGAAATTCTGAGTATTTGAGAAAGTCAATCTGTAATAACTTATTAAAAGGTCTTATTACTTCAAGCACCAATAAGAATTACGATGACAAAATGCAAAGAATTTCCTGAAGCTATGTTCTGAAATATGGATGAAAACTCATCTCACAATAGCATTAAAATGGTTTATGGTGTACAAATAAAATGCTTAAGAACTGCTTATTTCTCACACACACAAAAATGTAAATTAGTACCTAATACTATGTATAAATAAGAGCTCAAGACTACTCACGTACTTCAAATCCCTTTTCAGGCTTCCCTGATGGCTCAGACACTAAAGAGTCTGCCTGCGATGCAGGAGACCCAGGTTTGACCAGTGGGTAGGGAAGATGCCTAGAGAAGGGAATGGCAACCCACTCCAGTATTCTTGCCTAGGAAATCCCACGGAGAGAGGAACATGGTGGGCTACTGGCCAAGGGTTCACAAATAGTCAGACATGACTGAGCGACTAACACACGAATCTTAGTTTTAATTTTCAAATTTGAACTTGTAAAATTTAAAATCTTATATAAAACCTGACTAAATTAAAATCTTTTATATATGTACTTGAAGTCTTGTATCCCAACCAAGCATGGAGTTAGGTCAGTGCTTAGCATATAGTAAATGCTCAACAAATGTTTGTTAAATACGTAATACTTCTAAATGTATTACGTGAATACTTTGTTCATACTAGTTAAGTAAATATTCTGATTTTCACTTTTAAAGGTTCACTGAAAAACCTTACTTACACACTGCTAAATAACTTTTAAATATAAGGTGGTTTTATCATATATGGCTTCAAGTGGTTGAAGGGAAAAACAAAAACTTCATGGTAATTGGAACAGTTATGTCTTTAAAATCTGCTCTCACTCCTGAAAATATGAACTTTTATGTATTAATTATACATATCAAACCTTTTAATCCCTTAACAGAAAAAAAGAGATTCAATCCCTTTATACTAACTTTACCACATTAGCAGGGAAAACTAGGAAAATTACATTACAAAATTGCAAATTCTATAATCTCTAGCTTTGACGCCATAAATAAAACTTAAATCTCAGTTACGTGCACTTTAATATATGTATCTTAATCTCACTATATTCTAATGGCTCTCCTACATGTGAATTTCAACTTTAAGTAGGATAAAAAAGTATCACACTATACCTTTGGCATTGTTTGCAGAAAGATATAGAGACTTGTTTCGGAATGCCTTGGCTGATGTCTACTTTGCTTCGCAGACAAGCCACACAAATGTTAGCAGGATTTGGACTAATTGGGACACCACAGTCGCAGCACAAGCTTAAATAAAGCATACATTTTTTCCAAGTTACATTTCATAAGTGTACTAGTTAGATTAAAAAACTATCAAACAGGGATTAGCAGATACAAACTACTATATATAAAATAAACAAGGTCCCACTGTATAGCACAGGGAACTATAATCAATATCCTATAAGAAACCATAATGGAAAAGAATATGAAATATATATATATAACTGAATCACACAGTTTATATATAAAACTGATCACACTGCTATAGAGCAGAAACTAATACAACATTGAAAAATCAATTATACCTCAATTAAAAAAAATAATAAAATTAACAAACAAACCAGTCTTCAAGTTAGGCCATAGTATCTCTGCCCTTTTTAAAAACCTGACTTTGAGCAATCTTCAAAGATGCACTAGATTTTTAAAAACCTTAGATTATTGAGGAAAACAAAAAGGATGGCCACAATTCCAAAAAGCCTCAAAATATGACTGACACACAAAAGGTTAAAAAAAAAAAAAAAGGGTCTAGAGAATCTAAATAACTGCTAATAGTAATCACTATCAGCAGTAGATAGATAGCTTTATAAATAGCACTATAGATAGCTTTATAATCCACAGGCAAAAATTTTTTAAAGCCTCAATATAGCACGGGACTGCCAAAATGTAAAAAGGATGGAAGAGTATCAGCATAACTGATGGCAGTGTCATAACCCTAGGTGTATTGGGAACAGAAAGTATTTAAAAACCATTGATGCTACCCAAAATAAGAGTTCTATAATCACTAATGTCCACTATGGTAGCCACCAGGCATACGTGACTACTGAGGATTTGAAATATGGGTTATAGAAGAACTGAATACTTAGTTTTACTACATACTTGAAATTTAAAAAGCCACATATGGCCAATGGTTGATGCCAATCTAGAAGAATGTACAGAGACTAGACTATTTTAACACTTTTAAAACAGTATTTACCACAACAAACTTTCCAGCGAAAAATGAACTCGTTTTTTCCAGGAAACAAGGCTTTTCATTTTTCCCACTTAAGACAAAAGAACCCCCCTAAAAGAAAAGCTTTCCCCACAGTAAATTTTAAAGACTCATTTTTAAGTTTTTAAATTTAATGGGGAGAGGGGAAAAGGGACGCGACTCACATATGTCCAGGTGTGTGCTTGACAGGTTCTGTCATATACTCCATTTTTCTGTACACCTTGATTTCAAGGACAGAGAACAGTGAGATTTAGACATTTTTCTATTCACCCCTTTATACAAATCTTCCTTCTGCATTTTCTGTATAAGACAGCCAAGCCTCGTACAGCAACAAATAAGAAAAACCCATTCCACCTGCAACCTCTGGAAGAAGTAATTTCCTTAATAACAGAAGGAAGCGACCCTCGGAGCCACGAAACTGGGCGCTGACCTCAGGTGTCACTTAGGCGCCAACCCCGGCAAACTCAAGAAGGGGTCAGAAACGGCCGGGGCCGTCCCGGACACCACCAGCTCCAAACCCTGCTGCGGACGCGCTTAGAACCCACTGCAGAAGTCCGCGGGCGGTGTCACCGGGCCTGCGGGCCACCCACCCCGACCTGACCCCGCACCCCGCGGGTAAGACCTCATGCGAGCTCCTGCTGGCCGCCCACACGCTGCGCCCAAGCGGCCCGAAGTCGGCCCACGACCAGGGAGTCCGTCCCGGTCTCTTCTCAGAGACCCCCGAGACTGCAGCGCGGGGCTCGGCCACCAGAACTTACTTAACACCGCTGGGCCGGGCCCAAACGTGCTCAAAATCTGGAGCAAGACCAGCTTCAGTAGCCCAGTGAGCCGCCGGCAGAGCTGACTCCGGTACACTGCAGATCTCGCGAGAGAAGGGTTCGAAATCCCGCGAGTCGCGAGACGAGACTCACAGCTGCGGGTGGGGGCGGAGGAAGGGGAGGGCGCTGGAGAACGTCGGGCCGAGCGGAGGCCGAACGGGTGGGATGGATCCAAGGGAGAAGTTAGGGGGCTCTTTCGTCCTGTGGGTCCTGAGATTTAACACAGACTACAGCTCTTCTATTGGGTTATCATCCTTCCTTGGCCAGAGCTCACTCGAAGCCACTATTTAGATATCCCTATTGGGAGCTTGCTTCTTGGTTAAATGATTATATGAAAGTTATCCGTTCACGGCACCACATTACACAAAGAAATTAGAGTAACTTCCATCGAGGGCAGTGCCTTTGTCGGTTTTGCTCACCGTTTTATGCCTAATGCCTGTCACATCATAACCGCTCCAATGAGTATTTGTTGAATAAATGAGAAAGAAATGTAAGAATTATTTGTGAACTCTATGTTAGTTTAAGACCACTCATTATTAGAAAAGAAAATCGCTCAGTCCTGTCTGACTCTTTGCGACCCCATGGACTGTAACTTACCAGGCTCCTCTGTCCATGGGATTTTCCAGGCAAGAGTACTGGAATGGGTTGCCATTTCCTTCTCCAGAGGATCTTCCTGACACAGGAGTTGAACCCGAGTCTCCTACATTGTAGGCAGACATTTTACCATCTCAGCCACCAGGGGAAGCACATTATTAGAAAGTGCTCCCCAATAGTGCACTTAATGACTTTATACCTTGATCCTAGAGCAGCTCAGAAAGAATCTAATCACTCTTTCCTATGACAGCATTTCAAATATTTGAAAAGGGCAACCATATTTTTTTTTCTGTCTTCTCACCCCAAATTTCAAGGAATAAGCAAGGTCACCTTGTGATCAGAGAAGGCCTCCCTTGTCTTGTGTAGGGAACTTAAGTAGTCCCCCATTCCTTCTCCTTATTTCCACACCCCATCCTTCCAAGGTATAAGTTTGATCTTGTTACACTCCCCTGCTTTTAATCCTTCAAACGTCTCTGCTCTGGATTATTCAGTTCAGTTCAGTTGCTCAGTCGTGTCCAACTCTTTGCAACCCCATGAACTGCAGCCTGCCAGGCCTCCCTGTCCATCACCAGCCCCTGGAGTCCACCCAAACCCATGTCCATTGTGTCAGTGATGCCATCCAACCTTCTCATCCTTTGTCGTCCCCTTCTCCTTCTGCCCTCAATCTTTCTCAGCACCAGGGTCTTTTCAAATGAGTCAGCTCTCTCCATCAGGTGGCCAAAGTATTGGAGTTTCAGCTTCAACATCAGTCCTTCTAATGAACACCCAGGACTCATCTCCTTTAGGATGGACTGGTTGGATCTCCTTGCAGTCCAAGGGACTCTCAAGAGTCTTCTCCAACACCACAGTTCAAAAGCATCAATTCTTTGGCGCTCAGCTTTCTTTATAGTCCAACTCTCACATCCATACATGACCACTGGAAAAACCATAGCCTTGACTAGACGGACCTTTGTTAGCAAAGTAATGTCTTTGCTTTTTAATATGCTGTGTAGTGTAGGGGGGCTCATAACTTTCCTTCCAAGGAGTAAGCATCTTTTAATTTCATGGCTGCAATCACCATCCGCAGTCATTTTGGAGCCCAGAGAAATAAAGTCAGCCACTGTTTCCACTGTTTCCACATCTGTTTGCCATGAAGTGATGGGACCAGATGCCATCATCTTAGTTTTCTGAATGTTGACCTTTAAGCCAACTTTTTACTCTCCTCTTTCACTTTCATCAAGAGACGCTTTAGTTCTTCTTAAGAACTATAAGGGTGGTGTCATCTGCATATCTGAGGTTATTGATGATTCTTCCGGCAATCTTGATTCTAGCTTGTGTGTCTTCCAGCCCAGCGTTTCTCATGATGTACTCTGCATATAAGTTAAATAAGCAGGATGACAATATTCACCTTGATGTATTCCTTTTCCTATTTGGAACCAGTCTGTTGTTTCATGTCCAGTTCTAACTGTTGCTTCCTGACCTGCTACAGGTTTCTCAAGAGGCAGGTCAGGTGGTCTGGTATTCCCATCTCTTTCAGAATTTTCCACAGTTTGTTGTGATCCACACAGTCAAAGGCTTTGGCATAGTCGATAAAGCAGAAATAGATGTTTTTCTGGAACTCTCTTGCTTTTTTGATGATCCAGACGATGTTGGCAATTTGATCTCTGGTTCCTCTGCCTTTTCTAAAATTAGCTTGAACATCTGAAAGTTCACAGTTCATGTATTGCTGAAGCCTGGCTTGGAGAATTTGGAGTATTACTTTACTAGCGTGTGAGATGAGTGCAATTGTGCAGTAGTTTGAGCATTCTTTGGCATCACCTTTCTTTGGGATTGGAATGAAAACTGACCTTTTCCAGCTCTGGATTATTACCCATATGGAAAATTCAAATTTCTCTGCATAGCAAAAAGACCCTTCAGGATCTGGCCTGGACATAACCTGTCACATTCCTAAGCACACGGCCATACAAGCCAACTGGCAGGACTTGCAGGAACTAATCTTCCTTTTCTGGCCTATCTGTGAGTACAAGCCACGTTCTGAATGTCTGGAGCTGTTCCTTTTTTCTTTCTCAATACACTGCTTCCATAGTGTGTTTGATTTGTCACCAAGTGCCATAGTGCCAGGTTTGTTAGGCATTAGATCAACTCAGATATGGTCCCTGCCCTCATGTAGCTTATGTGTTATAGGTGAGGCTGATATTTCCAAACAACTAGGTAACTTGTTGACAGTGCTGTAGCAAGTAAGTGGCAGAACCAGGACCCAAACAACAGTTTGTCTAAGTCTGTGTCCATGTGCCACTATACCAGGCTCCCAGCCCATCTGAGGCTCAGATCAGCTATTCTTATTCATGGCCTTTCTTTTTTTTTTTCCAAGAAACTATTTATTTTCCATCGACCTTATTTACATTTTCTGTTAAAGAGTATGTGAAGGAGCCGTGTAAGCCCACTGCGGTTGTTCCTCCTGGGTCAGTGGCCTGAGCCGCGGCAGTTATGGACCAGCCTTCAGAGGCAGGTGGAGCGCTGTGGTCCTCCAGGAGGAGCTGCCGGCAGGCACCGAGGCCACATGTGCCTACAGACCCTGTCCCTGCAGACCCGTCTGCAACTTGGGGTTGAGTAGAAATAAACTCAGGACCTGGAGTGATTCATTCACCCTGAAATTCCTCCTGAGTCTCAGCCTTATCAGCGCCACCTGCTCCTCCTTTTCAGGCTCTTCAGGATCCCTGGTGAAACAGAGACAGGACCTGACCTCGCACAAGTGTGTGCCCGAAATGGATCCTCACAGGCGCAGAATCCCCAGGCCGGCATGGCCACATCAGACCCCAGGAGCTCCTCTCTTGCTGTGGGGTTGGCAGTGTCCACACAGCACCGGGGAGAGTCTGTGTGACCTGGCGCAACAGGAGGTGGGTTACTGTAAGACGCCTCTGTGAGACTGGTGGTCAGCCCTGGGGTCTGTAAGCACAGAAGACAGGGCAGAAGCTGCCTATATCAGGTTACTGATGCTTATAGGAGTGGATGAAGCGCCCCACAATGGAAGTAGCTCCCGTGGCAGCAGCAAACTTACACAGCTTGGCTGAATGGCCAGCATTCCTGGAGCACGTGATTCTGGCATCAGCTGGGTTTTCAATGTCAGCAAGGGCATGAGCTGCCAGCAGAAGCTTCTCCCAGGTTCTCTTCAGATTCACAAGGTAACGCCATCACTTTTCCTTTTGTAGATGTGCTATCCCGTTGGGAAGTCACATTGGCACCCCCTAACTGGGCTCTGCTGTGAGGGATTTGAGGACATTTTCCTCCTTCGTTTGCAGGCCCTCAAGGGCTCCAGATATTGTGAAATTTTCCCTCCCAAATTACAAGGGGGAGCATGTAACCACAAACCACAAACATGACATTGATATAAATATTAAAAAAATTATATCAGAATCCATAAAATCTCTTTCTTGACCAATTAAGGTGAATATAAATATTTTCATCAGTTTTCTTTTAGCTTACAACATTACTTTCTTGGAGACCCTGGTTTGATTCCTGGGTCAGAAAGATCCGCTGCAGAAGGGTTAGGCTACCCATTTCAATATTCTTGGGCTTCCCTTGTGGCTCAGCTGGTTAAGACTCTGCCTGCAATGTGGGAGACCTGGGTTGGGAAGATCCCTTGGAGAAGGGAATGGCTACCTGCTCCAGTATTCTGGCCTGGAGAATTCCATGGACTGTATAGTCTAAGGGGTCACAAAGAGTCTGACACGACTTTCACTTTCACTTTTCTTGAAGACAAATTGAATTAAGTGTTTAAAAGTAAAGTTTTCTTAATTTTAAGTATCTTGTATACCTAGCAAGTAATAAATGCTCAATAGCTGTTAGTGAAATTCTATACAGAATTTTCGAGTGCAGAGTATGGCTATTTTCATACCATGTGATAGCACATGTGTCTCATTATCCAGAGATTAGCGTAGGAGAGGTTTATTATGGAGCACACTTAGAATCAACACCTGTGGAAGGGGAGGAAGGGACCCATAGTTGAGTAGGGAGAGAAGCCCTGATGCCCTGTGCTCTGATGGAGGCCTCACCAACCGTAATGCCAGAAGCTCAGAGGCTGAGATGACTGTTCAGTTTTCCCCAGGGTGCTGGGCCATGGTTCATTGAAGAGTCATTGGATGTGACTGCCCACTGAAGAAGGCATAACCTTGGGTGAGGTTTCTTCTTCAGCCAAGGGAGTCCCAGCAGTGGGTGAAACTCAGAGTTTTCCACCAGTAGCAGGGATAAGGAATAAGTAGAGGAATAAGTCCTTCATTCTGAAGGGGTATCTAGGAAGCGCCTCACAGCATGCCTCACACAAGAGCAATTGTCTACAGAACTGCTACTAGACCTGGACTCTCAGGAGCCACTCAGGTGGCGGAGTGGTAAAAAAAATCCTCTTGGCAATGCAGGAGATGCAAGAGATGCGAGTTCAATCCCTTGGTCAGGAAGATTTTCCTGAAGTAGGAAATGGCAACCCACTCCAGTATTCTTACCTGAAAAATATCAAGGATAGAGGAACTTGGTGGGTCCATGGGGTCAGACATGACTGAGCATGCATAAATTCCCTTCCATGCTGGACTCTCAGGGCCTTGCTTCATGTCCCACGGCTTTTAGACCCTCTGCCCCCAAGGAATTGCTTCACCTCTTTGAGCCTCAGTTTCCTTCTTTTTAAAAAAAAATTTTTTTTATTGAAATATAGTTGATTTAGAGTGTCATGTTAGTTTCAAGTGTACAACAAAGTGATTCATTTATATATCCATATTGTTGTTGTTTAGCTGCTAAGTCAAATGCGACCCCTGCAACCCTGTGAACTGTAGCCCACCAGGCTCCTCTGTCCATGGGATTTCCCAGGCAAGAATACTGGAGTGGGTTGCCATTTCCTTGTCCAGAGGATCTTCCTGACCCAGGCATTGAACACATGTCTCCTGCATTGCAGGCAGATTCTTTACCACTGAGCCACCAGAAAGCCCATGTATATATATATGTGTGTGTGATACATGGGCTTCCCGGTGGCTCAGTGGTAAAGAATTCTTTTTAAGATTCTTTTTCATTATCAGTTATTACAGTATATTGAGTATCGTAGTTGCCTGTGCTGTACAGTAGGTCCTTGTTGGTTCCTTCTTTCTAAAACTGTGTAATTGTTTGTCCCTCATAAAGTTGTTATGAGAAATGGTTAAGATAAGGTACGTGGAAATATTAGTAAGCTGTAAGCTCCAAAAGGAAGTGTTTAGTAAACTGCAAAAACTGTTATGGACAGAGTTATGTCATTCTTAGGCAAAGTTCCTTAACAGCAATTGAGTTAAATGGCATGAAATGGTTAGTATTTGATACATCCATTGTATAGAATTTCAGATATCACACTTGTGATCTTGCTTTACTATTAATTTACAAGATAAATTATAAACAAAATAAAATTTGAGTGTTCATTTTGTGAAATTCATTCAGCCATAACATCTATGCATATGTCTGCATGTGCATTTTACTTCAACAAAAAGTTTTAAAAAATACAAATAAACTTGTTAAAATCCCAGTTTAAAAAAAAACAGATAAAATGATAAAATCAAAATAATAATACTTGAGAAATTTTCCCACTTTTGCAAAGTTGGAAAATAGGTATCCTAATAGAGAAGATGAACAAAGAAAAAATAGAAGTGAACAAGTTTAGATGTACCAAAATAACTTTCAACAACAAAACAAAATAGATAACTAGTAAGGACCTGTTGTATAGCACAGGGAACTCTACTCCATGCTCTGTAATGACCTATATGGGGAAAGAATATAAAAAGGGGTATATTATATGTATGTAACTGGTTCCCTTTGCTGTACCCCTGAAAGTAACACAACATTGTAAATCAACTAAACTCCAATCAAAATTAAGAAATAAAAAAAATAAACTTCACTGGGCCCCAAAGAACTAAGAATTTGGGGATATGAAACTTTTTCCTCTCATCTTTCTTTTCCAGTAATTGCTACCATGTCAGTGTCTCATTCATCCTAAAAGCCTCCTCACCTCTTCCTCTCAGATGATCTCAAAGATGCTTGGTGTCTGTTTTTTATTTCACTTCAGTAGCAAGAATTCAAAGGACACACAAAACTGTACTTGTAATGACCAGTCAGTCTGGAGGTGATGGGGAGAATTTTTCTGCCAAAACTGTTTAGAAGTAAACGTACGTTGCCTATGTGGGCATTTTATATCATCTGAAGTAGAATTTCAGGGGAGGTTTCAAGGATATACAGGGAGTGTATGTAGGCAAATTTGGATGTTAGATAAAAGTATTTTCTAAAACTTCTGGGCTGGGTAGCTGGTTTACTTTAGGATACTTTTCTGTTAGTTGAACCGTGGCCTCCCAATTGGTGATAAAAAAATCCTAAAAGTTTCCAGGTAGGAAAAAACAGGTCTACAGAGGCTCAAGATCAGAAGAGCTTCAGACTTCTCAATAGCAACACCAGATACAAGAAGACAATGAAGACATACTTTGAAAATTTTGAAGAAAAATTGTTTCCAACCTTGAATTCTATACTAGACTGAATTATCAATAAAGTGTGAGAGTTGAATAAAGATAGTCTCAGTTTCACCCTTCTGAGGAAGTTACTGGTAGATATAAACCAAGAAAAAGGAAGACACGAGACTCAGGAAATAGGGGGAAAGCAAAATTCCAAGGTGATAGTTATATGCTGTACAAAGGGGACTTCACTCTGGATTGGAGCAATCAGATGACTCTGAGAAAGATTTCTACAAGAAACTACAAATTGATGACATATACAGTGTTTCTGAATATCTTAAAGAATTTGATAACTGGCAAATAGTTGGATATTGATAAGGGAATACTATGATAAAATTCCACACAAAAATTTGAAGACTTAATGATAATAGATCAATATCTCAAAAAGCGCAAACTACCACAACTCACCCCAAATGAAGTAGATAGTTTAAATAACCTGATAACTACTAAGGAAATTGAATTTGTAGTAATTTTTTTCACAAGGCTTCAACACTTTTCCTCATCATCAGTCAACTGACTAACCCCATCCCCGTTCCCCCTCTCGCTTCACCACTAGGAGCAACCTGGAGACAGGAATTTGGCCAGCAGATAACAAGGGGAAGCCTATTGGGCAATCTTCCAGAAAACTTTAGCTTTCTTAATAAGAAGGCGCAGACTCAGTGGGTATGCCATTTTGCCCTCATTCTTTGCTCCTTTGCCCTTTTGTCTGCCTATTGTCTGAAATGCAAATGTGATGCATGGAGGCACAGAAGCCACCTTCTGACCATAGGCAAAGAGCAATAAGGGCAAGGACCAACAAGCAGATGGTGAGGCAGGAGAGAGCTAGAAAGAGCCTGTGTCTTGGCTGTGTTATTATGTGGTGGCACCAACCCAGGAGTCCTTTCCCTTGAAGGAGAAAAAAAACACACCACTTTATTTGTGTAAGCCGCTTTTGGCCAGATTTTCTAATATTTGTCACCAAACACATTTCTAACAGATTCTTCACTCACAGGAGATTCTCAGCAGGACTAATACACTACAGCTACCTTATGAGACTATTACAAGGATGAAAAGCAGGATAGCTGCTTAATATTCTCTGTTTCAGAAACCCAATTGCTGACACTGCCTTTTCCTTTCTCCTTTCTCTACAATATTTTCTATTTCTTATTCTTCTCAGCTTGGCCTGAGTTTGTATTATAATCAGACTCTTGCCAGTCATTCTCCTAATTGGATTGGGCTTTTGTTCTAGCTCAGACAGCTCAGAATTTTTTAATGGTCTTTCTAAGCCATTCCAGCCCAGGGCAGTCACTCAATTCTTTGACCTCATAGCTCTTACTGTCTGCACTTCCCAACTGCCCATTCATCATGCACCATCCCGTGACACTTCTCATACAGCTCGTATAGAATAATCAATGTTTAGAGCTGGAAGGGACATTAAAAATCATCTTCTCCAGCCACCTCAGAGAATGTGAATTGTGGCTTAAATCTTGAATTTTTCTTTACCTCGTCGTGGTTTTACCACTGATCATCCCAACTAGATCTTAAGCTCCAGGGGAAAAGAAAAATGAATAAATATTTGTTAAGTTACCTGCTATAAGTCAGACACTTTACACTCACTGTTTAAATTTAATTTTCACAGCAGTCCTATGAAGTAGGTCTTAATCCCCATTTGCCAGGTGAAGGAACTGAAGCTCAGAGAGGGGTTACTTAGCAAAAGTACCATTAGTCTAAATTTTAGAAACTGAGACCTGATTGAAATTTTTAAAAATATTCATTTGGGATTTGTTAGGACTGCCTCCCAGAACACACAGATCCAGGATGCACTTGAATTGTGTTCTGCCAGACTACAAAATGAGAGAGACTGATAAAGGCAAAAACTGCAGGGTTACAGTTAATTACATGAGTTGCTTACTAAGAATTATAATTGGAGCTGGCAAGAAGTAAGGGTGATTGTTAAGTACGGATTGGTTGAGGTCTGAAATGGTTGCCTAGCTATAAGGAGAGACCTTGAGAACATAAGATTGCAGTTGGCTGGGTTTGTTTTAAATGCAACTGCTAGTTGTGTGCCTGGATGTGGTACAGTTTAAAGAATGTCCAATTCTCAGTAGTTTAAGGGACCTGTCTCAGTAGTTTAGGGACATGGCCACCCAACTCCATTTTTGTATACCTGAACTGTGATCACGCCACTATAATTTCAGGTTGTCATCAGTACAATACCTAGAAAGAGGGGAAGCCCATTCTGGCTCAGGTCTTAAGAAGTTTACATGTCTTTAACCTCCCTCTAGGCTGCTGAACCACTTGATTGGATTTTGTCTTTGGGGGTTCTTCAACCTTTAAACTTCAAGAAATTCTGCATTTTCTTCCCAGGCTTTCTCTCTAATAAGAGATTTAAAATATATCTGTGATATTTTGCCATATAATAAGAAATATATATTTGGTCTTTATCTCAAATCCCTGACACAGGACTCCTGAAACCTTTGTAAATTCCTAAGTGGTAAGAGCACAAGCAGCAACTTTTCTCTAGGAGACTCTGGGTGGGCTCCTGGCTGGCTCCTGCATGAAGGATGATCGCCAGAAAGACCAAGCCATGATTAGAATTTCTGAATTTTCATCTCTACCTCCCATCCTCCAGAGAGGGGAGAGGGACTGGAAATGGATTTAGCAATTGACCATGGCTACATGAGGAAGCCTCCATAAAATCCCAATAGTTAGGGGCTCACAGAGCTTCCAGGGGGGTGAACACCCACACACCGGTAGGTGGACACGCTCCACTTCATGGGGACAGAAGCTCCTGTGCTTAGGACCCTTCCAGGTTTTACCCTGTGTATGTCTTCATCTAGCTGTTCATCTATATCCTTTATTGTATGCTTTAATAAACTGGTAAACGTGTTTCCCCGAGTTCAGTGAGCCACTTTTGTAAATTAATAATACCTAAGGAGAGAGCTTGGAGAAGGGCATGGCAATCCACTCCAGTATTCTTGCCTGGAGAATCCCACAGACAGAGGAGCCTGGCAAGTAGCAATCCATAGGGTTGCAAAGAGTTGAACACAACTGAAGCGACTTAGCACACCACAGCAAGGAGAAAGCTGTGAGAACCTCCTGTTTGTAGCCAAGTCAGAAGTTGTGGGTAACCTAGAGACCCAGGGACTTAGGACTGATATCTGGAGTAAGTTGGGAGCAGTCTTGTGGGATTGAGCCCTTAACTAGTGGAATCTGACACTCTCTCCATGTAGACAGTGCCACGGTGAATTAAATCATCAATCCACCTGGTTTCCTGGAGAATTGCTTGGTGTAGGGAAAAAACCTTCACATTTTGTGACCAGACGTGTCAGGCATGTTATGAATGTGACAGCAGTGTGAGAATAAAGAGAAGCACAGGAGAATTATAGTTTTCTTCCAACTCAATATATCAATATATCATAGCCAAATAAGATATTGGTTCTTTGTATTTAATGTAACATGGTTAAGATGCAGTGCTGATAGAACAAAAATATTTTACTGTTTTGTTTTAGTGAAAAAATTGTTAGCTATCCATCATGATAAAATCTTATAACAAAAATACATAAATTGTTAATGCAGAAAAGTTTTTGTTCTATCTGAACAGCAGCAAACAAGAGTGCTTTGTAGAGAATAACTTTGTAAGCTATTTGAGATAATTCATGCCACTAAGAAAAAAATAATGGAAATATTTAGAGAAATGAAATTTAGTAGTTCCAAGGTTCAGAGAAATGTCAGCTATGTTTGATTCCATTCAGTAAACCAATTGTATCTTTATTTTTATCTGCAGTATTCCATACTTTAATCTGGGCCTCTCAGGTTTTTGATTTGGAGATTGGAAGTCTTTCAACTGCGTTACATTTTTGCAGAACTACCTTAATGCTAGATTGGCAATTAAAATGCAGGTGTTCAGTTCAGTTCAGTTCAGTCGCTCAGTCATGTCTGACTCTTTGCGACCCCATGAACCACAGCACACCAGGCCTCCCTGTCTATCACCAGCTCTCGGAGTTTACTCAAACTCATGCCCATCGAGTCGGTGATGCCATCCAGCCATCTCATCCTCTGTCATCCCCGTCTCCTCCTGCCCCCAACCCCTCCAGCATCAGGGTCTTTTCCAATGAGTCAACTCTTCACATCAGGTGGCCAAAGTATTGGAGTTTCAGCTTCAGCATCAGTCCTTCCAATGAACACCCAGGACTGATCTTCTTTAGGATGGACTGGTTGGATCTCCTTGCAGTCCAAGGGACTCTCAAGAGTCTTCTCCAACACCATAGATCAAAAGCATCAATTTTTTGGTGCTCAGCTTTCTTACAGTCCAACTCTCACATCCATACATGACCACTGGAAAAACCATAGCTTTGATTAGACAGACCTTTGTTGACAAAGTAATGTCTCTGCTTTTTAATATGCTATCTAGGTTGGTCATAACTTTCCTTCCAAGGAGTAAGTTTCCTCTAATGCCATCGCTATTGTTTAGGTAACAAGAAAAATCTTAGGTAATTGGCTTTGAAGAGTGCAATCCTATATCTGTCTTCTGTCTCTGATATAAAACACACTTGATTTTTAAAGTGCATAGATAATCTCTTCATTTTTTAAAAAAGTGTAATTTTACATTTCTACATTTTAAAAAAATTTTGGTCATAATTTTAGATGCCTGATTTAATTAATGTACATGCCACCTTTGGGAACATACCTTTGCCTTTATGAGTTTATTTCTAACTTTCTGATTATATTATATACTGCTTAAGTCTATGCACTCAAGACATGCAAATGAGTATCAAGCTTTTGAAAATACCACAGGTTATGGTAATTGGTTGTACATGCTTAAAACGTTAACCAAAAATAAATAAGCTAAAAAATATATATACATATATCTAATAGGTGTCTGTGTGTCACAAGGCCACACAGGCTTCTAGTCATGTGGATGATTATTCCTATTAACCATAAACCTCAACAGACAAGGACTATACCTTGCAGATCTTTATATCCATCAGGTCTAATATAGGAGAGTCTAATAAACATTTGAAAGATGAATAAATGTGTTTCCCTGAAGGCCAGTCAGGTGATCCATACCTCTTTGAGTTTCTTCAGATTGTTAGCACCTGTTTTGTCCAAAGTAAACAGCATTTACTAATTAGCATAAGTGTTAAAAGAACGAAAGGGGAAAGTCTCCTTTATCTTTCTCTCCAGGCTACCTGATTGTTCTAAATATTATGGAATATACATTCTCCCATCAGCATGTTATGTCAGGGATTCAGGCAAACTAGGTGTGCACTATGACCCAGCCATTTTACCCCTAAGCTTTGTCTTTTCTTTGATCCTGTAACAATTTGTTAAAGAATACTTAATAATTATTACTCTGTTAAAATACTCTTTTAAAAAGATAGGATGCTGGGAGAAAATGAAGAAACCCAACTTGTATGAATTATGTTCATATTTCTTTTCCCCCACTTTGTTTATGAACAAGTTTGCTATTTATTCATTTATGTATTTAGCAACACCACGTGGCTTGTGGAATTTTAGTTCCCTGACCAAGGATTGAACCCTGGCTACGGCAGTGAAAGCAGAGAGTCCTAACCCCTGGACCACCAGGAAATTCCCAGGAGCTTATAGTTTATAAGGGATGACTCGAAGTGATGTACCATCACAAATCCAGTTCATGGGGATTTTTGATATTCTAACATTGGCTTTTAAAAAATTGAATGAATAGCTTTATCATGTAATCAGTTCAGTTCAGTTCAGTCACTCAGTCGTGTCCGACTCTTTGTGACCCCATGAACCACAGCACACCAGGCCTCCCTGTCCATCACCAGCTCCTAGAGTTTACCCAAACTCATGTCCACTGAGTCAGTGATGCCATCTAACTATGTCATCCTCTTTCGTCCCCTTTTCCTCCTGCCTTCGATCTTTCCCAACATCAGGGGCTTTTCAAATGAAATACTATGTTCTTAATTATAAGCATGAGAAATTGACTCTGGCTTAGTTAGCAAAAGGAATTTGTGACATGCTCTTGAGAGGCCCCTGAATCCAAAGGAAGGTGAAAGACAAGACTGAGGGCCAGGCAGCCAGGAACACCACCCGAAATCACACAGCAGAGCCAACATGTCCAGTCAAAACCACATAGATACCACTATCGCAGTATCTACACTGCAGCCTGCCCTGCAGATACCGCTATTGCTGCTAGAACCTCAGTCCCTGCTTCCCTAGGAACTCTGTGTGGCCATAATGAGGCTTCCTGCCGTCCTTGATTCTTTGCATCATTAACTCAGAAGTTAAGGGCTGGCACCTGTAATCAGCAGAGCCTACATCATGTGAGCAGATTAAGACTGGGCAGTAACTAAAGATGCACAGGGAGTGTGAGCCACTGACCACTGTAGTCCAGTCCTATTCATGCTAATTTTCCAAGAACTACCTCCTACTCTCCTACCTTTGCCCTTTCCAAGTTTAGAATCCCTATACCAGCTTAGCAATTTTCACATTCATTGCCAAAATTTACACAGTTGGGTGCATTCAGTTAAGAAGTCTAATAGCCAGATATTCTTGGTAAATGTTTGCTGGGCTATTTTTAGACAGTGGCGATGTTGTCGATTAATATTTGTGAATGTAAAACAGAAAGCCCTAAGTGGTCATGACTGCAGCCTTCCAATATTCTTTTAAATTTCAGAACTAGCTCTTGAATAGAGTCTGTAAGTGCCTTGAGAAACCAATTAAAATCTTAATCCCTGTATGGAGTGGTTTTCTTTCTCTTCATTACTGCGCAGTCTCTCTGCTTGCTAATCCATCAGCAGCACTGTCAATGACGGTCCCTCACTAATAACCTTTAATCCATCTAACAGACTGAGCAAATCAAACAGCTCAGTGAAAATTTACTTGAGTTCAACAAATTCTTGGTTACACTTACTAATTTTTTCAAAAAGCTTCTAAGAGGGTATGTGGTGGCCCAGAATATGATATTGATTCATGAGTTGCTTGGCATGTAGCTGCAAGTCTTAATTTCACATACAAGGAAATGCTTTTAGCTGCAGGCACTTTTACATCTGTTCAGAACACAACAAACTTATCTTCTAAAATCCTAGTGATGAATTTATTGCTGAAGTTTAGAGACTTTTCAGTAAAACCCATCCATGTCAGTAAAATCTATACACAATAAACAATTTTTTGCACATGTGATATTTCAAGAGACTAAACTGTCAGATTTAGACTCAATTTATGTTTATCGATCACAGACTATGTGTCAAGCACTGTTTAAGGCAAAGTTACAAGCATTCTCTACACTGTTGCTGCAAACTCATAAAGTGGAATAGATTAGATCCCACTTCACTGGTGAGGAAAACAAACTGGAGCCCCATGGGACTTACTGGCGATCACAAGTGTAGTAGTTGTTAAAGCCAGGGTTTGAGCCTGGCTCCTGGTCTAAATCAGCTCTCTGCCTCAGTGGAACCATCCAGGGTGAGTAAGGGTTTCAGCGTGACAGAGTGGTTAAGGTAGATTAAGCTTTAGGCAGAGATGTGTAACATCTAGCAATTCTTCTCTGATTCAAATGCCATGGGGGCTTCCCTGGTGGTCCAATGATGAAGAATCTGCTTGCCAACGCAGGAGACATCAATCCCAGGTCTGGGAAGATTCCACATGGCATGAGGCAACGAAGCCTGTGCACCACAACTATTGCAGCCCAGGCACCCTAGAGCCTGTGCTCCGCAACAAGAGAAGACACTGCAATGAAAAACCTGAGCACTATGACAAAGACCCAGTGCAGCCAAAAAAAAAAATAAAAGTCATGGATTAAGCCAATGATGAGCCCAAACTGCTGGGATCTCATCGTGGCACTGCAGTTTGGCATCCTATTATTCAAAACTGAGTTGAAAGGAGGGACACCATCCAAAGCAAATGGATGTTCCACCTGGTAAAAGGATGCCCCCAGATGATGGAGGATGGCTAAATAGAAACCTCCTCACATTTCAATAAATAGGTTTAGAAGGCAACAAAAATAAGCAAGATAAAAGCACATATAAAATAATGATATAGAGTGAAGTAAGTCAGACAGAGAAGGACAGATATATGACATCCCTTATATGTGGAATCTAAAAAGAAAAGACGCAAATGAACTTAAAAAACAGAAACAGACTCATAGACTTAGAGAATGAACTTTTGGTTGCTGGGGGAAGGAATGGTGGAAGGAATAGTGAGGGAGTTTGGGATGTACATGTACACACTGCTGTATTTAAAATGTATAACCAGCAAGAACCTACTGTATAGCATATAGAACTCTGCCCAGTGTTATGTGGCAGGCTGGACGGGAGGGGAGTTTGGGAGAGAATAGATATATGTATATGTATGGCTGAGTCCTTCACCGTTCACCTGAAACTATCGCAGCATTGTTAATTGGCTATACCCCAAGGCAACATAGAAAGTTTAAAAAAAAATAATGATGTAGAAAATTGTCTTGCAATGTTTAGTGACTACGTGATTGGATAGTCTATGGCTAGGGCATGTATTTTGCAGTCTTTTTTTCCTTGTTTAATCTCATGATTCCTTGTCAACATAAGTAACTCTGGACTTGTTGATTGGATCCTAAAACTGGTCCAAGGGTGCTTTAGCATGACTCCCAGAGCCATATGGGTAACAGATTACCCAGTACTCTGGTTCCATGGCATGGAGTTCAGAATTACATCCAGCCCATGCTGTCATAGTTTGGAGGGGTTAAAAGCAATAAACAAAGAGTTTATTTAGCAGTACAAGTACTATATTGGAGAAGGAAATGGCAACCCAGTCCAGTGCTCTTGCCTGGGAAATCCCACGGACAGAGGAGCTTGGCAGGCTACAGCCCATGGGGTCACAAAAGAGTCAGACATGACTTAGTGATTAAACAAACAATATGAGTACGATGTACTCCTGCAAATCTGGCGTGTGTCCTATGATTCCCTGATGGTTGTGGTATACCTGGCCAGGGTGCAGTTGCCTCCAGCATGTACCCAAGCAAGACCAAGACATCCTGGACTGCTTTAGCATTATGTATATGAGACTAGGTCTGACAGTCCTAGTCTTAAAGGTCTGATGGGAGCCTCATTTGCTCAGACTTACCATCCCCAACTGTGTGTCTGCTCGTGTGGCCCCCTTGATGGGTTCTCAAGTAAAAGCACTTCTGACTGTTAATAGGAAATGAGAGTTGATGCCTCTACTGCCCAGCTAATCTGTTCTGACTTCATGCCGCACCTTCAAATACGTAAGCCGTGTTTGATTTACCCAAGTGTTGTCTGCTTCTGACTGTCCAGTCAGTGTGAGCCTATTATTCACATTTGTCAAGTTGGTGTGTGTGCAGAGCTAAATGTCTAAAATAATTCCCAGTTCACTGATTTGCTGATAATAGACTCTTTGCAAAGGAGATGGGTAGATTTATGGTGAAACTGATACTCAGTTATGGTTCTTATCCTTACAAAATGTAATGAATGAACCTTCAAGAAAAGATTTCTATCACGTCCATCTAAAATGAGTACTCTTTTAGACGTATCACATAACCTTAAACTAAGTTCTGCTAAATAACTCACATAGAAAGGAAAGTCTAGGGCAAAACAGACATCAAAATTTATGAAATGTGAAATGTGCTGTAGCAGTAAAGCTTCTAGAAGGAGAGTCTTCCAGTAGCAACAGAGTCTAATGTATTTTTGTATGTGATTTTGTGATATGGAAGGAGAAAGCTTTCAAAAGTAATTTGAAAATAATTTGAAGATCTAGGTATAGATCTGTAGGAATTAATAATCTCTGGCAAACATTTTTATCTGCAACATACAATGTTAAATTAACTTCTACTCAACAAAAATCTGCTCCTTCCACTGGGTTTGTGGCTAATGGAGCCCTCACTCCATTTCCAACATCCATTTAACCATTTACCCATATCTTTTACTGAGAAGTACTCCTTTTTATTTTATTGGCTTGTGGCTGTTTTCTCTCTGTGGATCCAGGCCAAATGGGGAAAAAAAGGTTATCATGTCTTTGAAAAATCTTTAAAAGGCTATATGACTCTTAACAGAGTCGTATTTTCAAGGACCAAGTAAATTATTTGGGGATATATTACTCTCTGTTATAAAATAGCTTCATAGAGTTTAGCTATTTTGAAGGTTAGTATAGAGATTTGGTAACCTTTGTGTTTCATTAATTTTCTGACTTTTGTAATCCACTTCTATTTGTAGTAGAAAGTATTGAGTCATGAATAAAAATTCTTTCAGAGGCTTTCATGATGAGACAATGGGACTCCATTAATTAACCTTCTGGTTTCTACTCCCCTACTCCTTGCGTGGCCTTCCCATGTGGCTCACAGTGATAAAGACTCTACCTGCTAAGCAGGACACTTGGGTTCGATCCCTGGGTCAGGAAGACCCCCTGGAGAAGGAAAAGGCAGTCCACTCCAGTATCCTTGCCTGGAAAATCCCATGGACAGAGGAGCCTAGCGAGGCTACAGTCCATGGAGTTTGCAAAGAGTCAGACGTGACTTGGCGACTAAACAACTCCTTCAGTTATAGATAATTAAATTAGCCAACTTAATATTACCCTGGAATTATCAGTTAGGTCAGTTTTGCCTTTTTAAATCTAGGGAGTAGAGTTTTTTCTTTTAATGTTTTAAACCCTGAAATGCGACATCCACGGAAAGTCACACGGATCTTAAGTGGTACAGTTTAATGAGTTTTCACAAACTGGACACAACTATGGAGACCGTGCCAGCAGAGAAAAAGAACACAGGCAGAAAACCGGTAGTCTCCCTCGCGCCCTTAACCCATTCTCCTGACTTTGACCCTGTAGACTACTTTCGTCTCTTTGAATTTATATAAATGGAAACAAACAGCATGTATTCTTTTGCTATGCTATGCTTAGTTGTGTCTGACTCTTTATGACCCCATGGACTGTAGCCAACCAGGCTCCTCTGTCCATGGGGATTCTCCAGGCAAGGATACTGGAGTGGGTTGCCATGCCCTCCTCCAGGGGATCTTCCCAACCCAGAGATTGAACCCAGGTCTCCCGCATTGTGGGCGGATTCTTCACTGTCTGAACCATCAGGAAAGCCCATGTGTACATTTGGGTCTGGCTTATTTCACTCTGGTTTATTTCACATTTATGAGATTCATCCATGTTGGTACATGTAACAATAGTGTGTTCATTCTCATTGAATATTACATGATTTATTTATCTACTCTATTATTGATGGACTTTGACGTTGCTTTTCATTCAGGGCTATTATGAATAGTGCTGCTATGAACATTCTTATACATGTCTTTGATGAACCTAGGTGTTCATTTCTGTTGGGGATTTATCTAGGAATTAATTGTCATAGAGCTCATGTAGTATTGGCTATCTTTTCATTCTGGTAGGTTCAAAGGTATGTCAGAGTTGGCTCAGACCAGCTCTCAGGGACCAAAGGTTAAATTGGTAGTAATTTTGACAACTGGTTGTTAAAAATAACCATTAGTAAAAATTAACTTACATAAACATAAATAAGTTATGTTAAAACAAAAGTATTCAAAATTTATCACCTCTTACTGTACTACATTTGACTATCATTCTATGCTATTGAGTTTATTTATAGTAATGTTATCCATATGATGGAAATACTATATAATACATAATATTATATGCATCTCTTTAGCAATATCTTCTAGGTAGCTTGAGGTTGACCACAGTGGAATATTTATACTATGAAAACTGGGACATGCCACTAATCAGGGCTTGATTTATATAGACTTCAGAAAGTGATGGGGGAAATATTAATAATGCAGATTAAACTTAAAAGTTTCATGTATGTAGTTGGTATCTTGTGAATAGCTAAAAAAATTATTAAAGCATGGTTGAATTACAGCCTTAGATAAGGATGCAAAAGTTCAGCAAAAATCAGAAAGAATTCTGTAAGAATCAATTGGCTGTATGGAAATTACAGTAAAGAGTATATCTTGTATATTTTATTATTTGTCAATTTGTGACACACACACATACACACTTTTCCTCCTTCTAGAAAGCCAAATGTCGAACATTTACCAGGATACCTCTGGTCATAGTGCTATCACATTGTGATTTAATGTTTTCTTTCCCTGATGACTAAGAAAGTTGAACACATTTTCATAAGTTTATTGATCAGTAGAATATCTTTTTTTGGTAAAGTCCCTATTAATTTTAAGTCATTTTTCATCTGTGTTCATTTCTCTATTGATTTGTAGGAATTCTTTACGTATTCTTGATAAAAGTCCTTTATGGAACATACATATTGCATAGGTCTTCTAGTGGTGTTTTTAAGTAGAGAAGTTCTTAATTTTCAGTTAGTACGGTCTTTTGCTTTGTCGTTAGTGCTGTTCACATCCAGTTTGAGAAATATCTGCAATCCCTGAGGTGGCCGTGTTTTCTTCTCAAAGCTCTGATGTTTTACCTTTCACATTAAGATCTGCAATCCACTTGGAACTGATTTTTCTTTAAGGTATAAGGTAGAAGCTAAGATTAATTTTTGTGTGTGTGCAGATGGACATCCAATAAATTCAGAACCTTTTGTTGAAAAGATCACATTTTCACCATTGTATTTTAGTATTCCTTTTGTCATAGCCAAGGGACTGTCAGCCTGTAAGTCTTACAGGACAGTTTTAAATCAATGGAACACTGAATTTTGGCATTTGCCAACCATCTTAGCAATTCATCCAGAAGAGATTTTATTTCAGTTTGTTAGGGAACAACTTGTCTCACCTCCAATCAACAATGTTTATTGATTTTCACTGTGAACAAGACTCTGGGCTGGCCTCTGAGAGCATAATCTCCTGCTCCCCGTGCCCATTAACTCTACACACAGTCCCTTTATTCTTTTATCTCTTTCTCAAGCACCTTGACCCTGAAAGTCATAAAATAAGAATTTCTGTCAACATCTTATTTTTCTAGAGATTTGTCATTAGATCTTTTTGCTTTAGGTAACTTTCTTTTTTTCTTTATCTCTGGCTGTTCTGGGTCTTCAGCGCTGCATGGACTTCTCTCTAGTTGCGGAGATGGGAGGCTACTCTGTCGTTCTGCTGCATGGGCTTCTCATTGTGGTGGCTTCTCTTGTCGCAGTGCAGGGTCTCTAGGGTGTGTGAGCCTCAGTAGTTGTGGCATGTGGGCTCGTAATTGTGGCCCACTGGCTCTAGAACACAGGCTCAACAATTGTAGCACACAGGTTTAGATGCGCCACGGTATGTGAGATATTCTCAGATCAGGGATCAAACCCCTGTCTCCTGCTTTCGCAGACTCTTCACCACTGGGCCACCAGGGAAGCTCTTTATCATTAGATCTTTTGATAACTTTGCAATTTACTTTCTCTCAAATATTTCTTTTATAAAATTAAAGCAAATTCTGATAACACATTCAGATTATCTGTTGAACAAGTCAATATTTATAAACTTGTGAGAAAGAGTATATTTGTCAATAAAGAGTGACCCTTTCTTTTTTTTTCAAAATAGGAAACAACAGATTTCCTTGACCTAATGACAATTTGGTTATTCGTATTTACAGAACAAAACAACTTAGAAGTAATTAAAATAAATAAAATTCATTCGGGAAGAACATATGAATGAGAATATAATTTATTACGTAAAGGAATTAATTTATTAATTCTGTTGTTGATTTTATTGTTCAGAAAGAAAGCAAAAGCTCCACATTGCAATTGCCTTGTAATTGTGAATAGATTTTCTGTTCTTTCAGTTTGATTGTAAAATGTACCTGACCTTTCACTAGAGGGCATCTTTACTCCATTTGGTCTTTTCTAAAAATAAACAACAGCAACTAATATTTTGCTTAATGTTGTCATATTACCTTTTAACCTCTCCTGATCCTAAGGAGAAAGTTGTGGCTGATCCTGAAACTAGAAGAACTCTGAGAAATACACACACTCTCTTTTTATTAACAGTTCTAGCATTAATACCTCTTACTATTATGAATAGTAATTTTCCTTTACCCTTCTAGGTTCTGTGATCAGACCCCTTGTAATAAAAGACAGATTAAATAGAGAAAAACACACAGAAGTTTATTAACACATATATATCACGTATACATGGGAGATACCCATGAAAACTGAGTAAAATACCCTGAAATGGCCCAATCCATCGCTTGAAATACTATCTTCAGCTAAAGACAAAAGAAAGATGTTGGGAACTAGCGGGGACAGTTACAGGAGGTTATCAGGAAAGACACAGTAAACAGGGTAAGGTTGTTATGCAGATTTAAGCCAGCACCTTCTTCATGGATGAATTTTGTGATTTAGAGTCATTCTCTTCCTGGTACAGAGAGGAAGATAACATAATCAATGGAGATTTCCCTTAGAAAAGGGTAAATTCAGCTCTTTTTTGGAGCTTCTCCTGTGTCTGCTGTTTCTTAAAAAATAATAATAATAATCAGTTCAAAATAATCCTTATGCCAAAGAGGTATATTTTGGAGTGGGATATTCTGCTGCTTTTCATTCCATCCTTTGAAAGTTCTCTGCTAAGTTTCATAGTCTTTGTGAAGTTGGTAGTCTCACTGAACTAGTCTCTTAGTACTGAGAATAGGTCAGTTCAGTTACAGAGCTGTGTCTCACTTCAGAAGGTGGTATAAGGGAGGAAAAATAATTTCCCCTCTATCCTCCCAGCTTGTTGGCTGAGACCCACCTGTAATAAAAAGACTAGGTCAGGTGACTGTGGCTCAGACAGTAAAGCGTCTGCCTGCCATGCGGGAGACCCGGGTTCGATCCCTGGGTTGGGAAGATCCCCTGGAGAAGGGAATGGCAACCCACTCCAGTACTCTTGCCTGGAAAATCCCATGGATGAAGGAGCCTGGTAGGCTACAGTCCACGGGGTCGCAAAGAGTCAGACACGACTAAGCGAGTAATAGAAGATAATCAACATAATTATATGAGACCCCCCCCCACTGCCCCCCGCCCCGCAAAGACATGAGACTCAAAGTGAGCAAAGCAGGACACTTTTATACTGTTGCAGCTACGTGTTCCAGGAAACAAACTCACTCAGAAGAGCAATGCAGATAGTGGAGTGCAGTTTATGACACCAGTGGGCCCAAGGCAGAGTCTCCTCTTAGCCAAGGACCCCAACCAGCTTTTGTGAAAACTTTATATACCCTAAGTGTACGTGCTCAAACCCACCTCCCCAAATGCTCTGAAACTAGTCTGAACAAAGGAAAAGAAAGATACACTCAAAGTTAACCCGTGATTCGTATGCCTTAAGCCTAGGTAGTTAACAGTGGACAATTATCAATAGGCCTGTGGTCCTACCCCAATAAGCATACTAGAATTTATGATTCTATGTGGTTACACAGATAATTAGGGTGTTCTTTTAGGTGACGGAGAGTCTAGGTACGAGCCCTGGGGCTCTTCCATCTGGGGGTCTGCTTTTCCAGGTGATATGTCCTTTCCATAGATACCAGGCATAGAGCTCATAGTCCACCGTCCAGCCCAAGATGGAGTCCTGCTTTCAAGATGAAGCCTGTTCCATCTGTTTCCTCCTTCAGTACATTTTAGACAAAGAAACAATAAACATGTGAAGAATTGACAAGACGAGGGTTTTGGCTTGGGGTAGTAACATGATGAAGTAGCAAGATTTGTTTCTACAGCTTTCTTGGCCCTAAATTCCCTGTCTCTGGTGATAAAAATGCCTTCTAATTTCTTAAAAAACTGGAAATAGAACTGCCATATGACCCAGCAATCCCACTTCTGGGCATACACACTGAGGAAACCAGATCTGAAAGAGACACGTGCACCCCAATGTTCATCGCAGCACTGTTTATAATAGCCAGGACATAGAAGCAACCTAGATGCCCATCAGCAGATGAATGGATAAGGAAGCTGTGGTATATATACACCATGGAATATTACTCAGCCGTTAAAAAGAATTCATTTGAATCAGTTCTAATGAGATGGATGAAACTGGAGCCCATTATACAGAGTGAAGTAAGCCAGAAAGATAAAGAACATTACAGCATACTAACACATATATATGGAATTTAGAAAGATGGTAATGATAACCCTATATGCAAAACAGAAAAAGAGACACAGAAATACAGAACAGACTTTTGAACTCTGTGGGAGAAGGTGAGGGTGGGATGTTTTGAAAGAACAGCATGTATACTATCTATGGTGAAACAGATCACCAGCCCAGGTGGGATGCATGAGACAAGTGCTCGGGCCTGGTGCACTGGGAAGACCCAGAGGAATCAGGTGGAGAGGGAGGTGGGAGGGGGGATCGGGATGGGGAATGCATGTAACTCTATGGCTGATTCATATCAATGTATGACAAAACCCACTGAAATGTTGTGAAGTAATTAGCCTCCAACTAATAAAAAAATAAAAAATAAAATAAAGTTGAGAACACTTTCATAGAAAAAAAAAAATGCCTTCTACCCTCCTGGTACAGGGCGGATACCTTGTACATGAGAGTTTTATCTCCTACTTTTAGGGGGGACAAAGTAAGGTCAGAGTTCTTACATCAGCCATTTCTAAAGTAACTTTAATTCAAAATAATCAATATACCAATGTGGCATATTTTAGGGTGACATATTCTGAACCCCTATAGCTATAGATGATACAGCTGAGCTCCAAAAGTGAGGCATATATGGTTCAAGCCATTAGGTATTTAATAAGAGGCATTTCTAGGGAAACAAAATAGTAACAAAGGTTAGTAATTGAAAGAGACTGTAAGTCTAATTTCTGAGTTCTGAGGGGAACCAGTGATTTTGAGATATTTGGGTGTGAAGCATCTTTTGTGGTTTGAATCTCTCTGGTGATGTCATCAGGTATCCAAGGAACTTTATGTGTGGCCCACACAGCAACAGGCATGAAGGTTGGCCACACATGAACTGTTGCAGTGATTCCTCTGAAGTTTATATCAAGTTGTCCAGCTTCAGTTTGCAGAGAAAAAGGCAGTCTCTGTTCTCAGTGGCTTTAAATCAGATGAATGGAAGAAAATTAGAAATGTTAGCTTGGAGAGTCATCACCAGATACCTGAAATTAGAAGAATTCAGTATGCAGCCTAATTTACAGGTAGATAAAAAATCTCAAAGACAGTTTACAAGACTAGATTCTGGTATCCACTGAACGTGTGCTGTTGAATAATAATTCTCACAGTTTGCTTGTAGGTCATGAGAGTAAAAAACAGCTAACTATATGAATAGTACCTTGACCGGAAGATCAAAATGAGCACAAATTATCACAAATGAGGGACTGAGGACACATTGCCACTAATGTCGCCAGGATGCAAAATCTGAAACTAATGATGAGGAAATATTAGACAAGCTCAAAATAAGACGAATTCCACTTTTTTATTTTACAGGGTCTATATTTTTCCCAATTATTAAGGTCATAAAAGACAATGAAAAGCCAAGGAAATGTTCCATATTAAGGGAGACTAAAGAGATGTTACAGCTAAGTGCAGTTGTCCCTTGAACAACGAGGGAATTAGAGGTACCAGTCTTCTTCACAGTCGAAAGTCTACATTTAGTTTTACAGTGGTCTGTGCATATCTGAGGTTCAGTATCCTGGGATTCTGGTCCACCAAGTGTGGACCGTGCAGTACTGTAGTGTGTATTCAGTGAAAGAAAACCGTGTATACGTGGACTCACAAAGTTCAAACCCCTGCTATTCAAGGGTCTGCTATGTAATAACCTAGTTCTAGATTGGACCCTCTGCTGGAAAGGAAATGTTTGTTATAAATATATTATTGGGTCAATTGACAAAACTGGAAAGTGGATGGTAGATTTAGGAAATATAATTATATCCAGATTAAGTGTACTAAAGTTGATAATGGTGCTGTGATTATGTGAGAGGGATACCTTTGTTCTTTGTAAGGTTAAATTAATTAAACAAGGAAACCATTAGACTGAGGTGCTTTGCCTGCATAAGTAAACCACAGCCTAGGTCTATAAATGCTTCAAGGTGAAGAACTCAGAATCAAAGGACAACCAGTCACCAGCAGCAAACTAGGCTTTCATAAATGAAGCAATTAAATAATTTCCTTGTTTTGTTTCTACCTGTTCTCTATAAAAATCTTTCCCTGAGTTCTTGTTGGCGGAGTGCTCCTTTCTCCTTCTGGTTTGGTGTTGCCTGATAGGAATAGTTCTTGTTCACATAAATTCTTAATATTTTTAATATGCCTCGGTTTGTCTTTTAATAATTCATACAAACTGAAGTATTAGGGGTAAATACAGTGGGGAAAAGGTGGTTCAGAAAATACACACATTCAATGAATTTATATCTGTATATCTATCTTGATATTGATATAGATACATAGAGAGATGAGGGGACTAATAATCTACCAGAATGGCATAAAGATTACCTTCAATGATAAAAATTTGAGCAAAATATGCATTAGGATATCTTATCTGAATTGCCCTTATCTGGCTAAACCAGAGCCCCCCAAAATGCAGCTGCCATTTAACACCCCTCCAAGGGAGTTGCATGTTTGGGAGAAAATGGAATTCTAGCACCAGGAGGTGAGAATTCAGCTGCCATAAGCTCCCCTCCAGGAGAGCTTGCAGCCAGAAAGGAGGCTCCCCATTATCATCAGGATGAAACAGCCCAGTAGAATCTTTTGTACTTTCCAACTAAAGTCCTTAACCACCCCCAACTTTTTCCTCTATTAAGATGCTATACAAACTGTTATAAGTGGTCCTACAGGTTTGTAAATAATTGTCCTTCCTCCTGGAATGTGGCTATTGTCAGTTCATTCACAGACCTTCACCACCCCACTCTGAGGTGGTAGAGGAACAGTTCTTCCCCCAATAAAGAACAAAAGATAAAGCAAACGAGGCAAAATGTAAATAGCAGGGGGATCTGATGGAGGGCATATGGTCATTCTTTGTACTATTCTTGCAAATTTTCTGTGAGTTTGAAACCACATCCAAATAAAAAGTTTTAAAAACTAAAAAAACAGAGATACACATTGAAATGATATCTGTAATAGCAAAAAAAGAAAAGAGAAAAATTCTTAAATAATTTTTATGTATCCATTCAATGTCATCATCAAAGCTGATGTTTTTAAAATGTTCTTTAACATGGGAGAATGTAATATAAATATTCCTTTAAGAAAAAAAGAAATGAAAGCAATCTATACAGGAAGATGCCAGTTAGGTCAAACACTAAATGGTTTATGTATTTATACAGGATATTAAATAATGTAAGAAGAGTCTCATGAAATTGTTTTCAGCTTCATAACTGGAAAACCAGACTTACTCTGAACAGCTCTAGCAGTTAAGATATGTCTAGGGGGGGGAGTAGAAGAGCAGTACCATATTTCTCCTTGTCTCTCTAGTTCCAAATTTCTGCTTTTGATAAATAAGTCCCATCTCTATTCTCTAGAGCATAGTCCCCAATATAAGGCACATCTTTTCCTTGCTTTATTTCTAAAGGATAAAATAAATCATTTGCATGTACTGGGGAAATAAAAGTCCTGTAAATGAAGGGAGACCCCTCCACATCAATGCAGAAAAGAAAACTAATTTAGTACTTGAGATATTATAATTTATGAGAAATATATATTTGGTCAGTCAAATGACCAGAATATATTTCTCATGTATATTTCATCTCTATCCTCAGGTCCTGGCTCACTGGCCCCAAAAACCTTGGAATTTCATCAGTGTGGAGAGTGATAAAGGTATCTTTTATGTTAATGAGGTGACAGTGGAACCAACCATGAGATTAGAGGGTTAGAAACTTTAATCCTACCCCCAACCTCCAGGGAGGGGAGAAGGGCTAGAAGTTAAATCAGTCACCAATGACTGGTGAGTTAATCAATCATGCCTATGTAATGAAGCCTCCATATAAACCTAACAGGATGGAATTTGGAGAGCTTCCCAGTTCTGCACATGTGGAGATTGGCGAGAGCGTGGAGCCTGGGGAGGGCATGGGAACTCTGCGCCGTTTTCCTGTGCTGTGCCCTACACATCTCTTCCACCTGGCTGTTCCTGAGTTATATCCTTTCCTAACAAACTGGTAATCTAGCAAGTGAAATGTTTCTCTGAGTTCTGTGAGCTGCTCTAGCAAATTAATTGAACCCAAGTAGGGTGTCATGGGAACTTGTGATTTATAGCCAGTTTGGTTAGAAGCTCGGGGGTACAAGCCTGGGCTTGTGACTAGTGTCTGAAGTGTGTGTCTTATGGTGAGGAGGTGAGGCAGGGATGGGCTGTCTTGTAGGATTTGTTAAAACACAAAACTCAACTGAGTAAATGTAAGGGTTTAATTGACTCTTCAGTGTTTCATGCAGCAGCTCATCTAGCAGACAGAAAGGAGCTCCAAGGAGCTATACAAAATGAAGCGCTTTTATAGGCAAAAGGGGGCTGGAAGAGGAAGTTTCTAGCAACGAGTAGATTATTTCAGGCAAGGTCACCTTCTGGTGTGGGAAGGTGGGCTCTATCAGACAGATTACCTTACTAGTGCCGACCAGGTACAGACATACCTCAGAGATACGGTGGTCTGGTTCTAAACCACTGCAATTAAAAGGAGTCACACAGATTTTTTTTTTTTTTACTTTCCAGTGCATCTAAAAGTTATATTTGCACTCTACTGTAATCGATTAAGTGTGCAATAGCATTATATCTGAAAAAACAGCATGCATCCTGATGCCTGGTATATGTATTGTGTACTGGTACCAAATCAAATCTCAGAGACAGAGTTTTGAGTGAAGCAGAAAAGAATAGCTTCATTCAGGCAAAGGGGGATACAAAGGGCCTGTGCTCGCAAAAACTGTGTGCTCACCAGGGGGAATTCGGTGAGGAGTTTTATAGCAGGGGTTCAAGGGTGGGGTTGCTAATAAGGGTGTGTGCAGGGCCTCCAGGCCTTTAATCTTGCTTCAGGCTGTCTCCTGTTGAGCTTCTGCGGATCTCAAAGTTATCAAACTGTGACCTTCTCTCTGGAATAAAGAATGCCTCATCAGGAGTTAATGTCTTTTTTTTGTTGTTGGGGGGTTAAGTTCTGCAGGAGAACTCAAAGATATTGTTATATGTACCCAAGCCCATGCAACAGCGAAGACCCGGGACAGTCAAAGCTGCATAGATAAATAAATTAAAAATTTTAAAATACTTTATGGGCTTTCCCTGGCGATCCAGTGTTAGGACTCTGCACTATCACTGCTGAGGGCCTGTGTTCTACCCCTGGTTGGGGAACTAAGAACACACAAGACGTATGATGTGGTAGGGGAAAAAATAAAGTACTACTAAAGATGATCCAGATACCCACGATGGTGTGATCACACACCTAGAGCCAGACATTATAGAATGTGTAGTCAAGTAGGCCTTAGCATCACTATGAACAAAGCTAGTGGAGGTGATGGAATCCCAGTTGAGCTACTTCAAATCCTAAAAGATGATGCTGTTAAAGTGCTGCACCCAGTGTGCCAGCAAATTTGGCAAATTCCACACTGGCCATAAGACTGGAAAAAGTCACTTTTCATTCCAATCCCAAAGAAGGGCAGTGACAAAGAATGTTCAAACTACCACACAATTGCACTCATCTCACACACTAGTAATGCAATGCTCAAAATTCTCCAAGCCAGGCTTCAACAGTACATGAACCATGAATTTCCAGATGTTCAAGCTGGATTTAGAAAAGGCAGAGGAACCAGAAATCAAATTGCTAACATCTGCTGGATCATAGAAAAAGCAAGAGAGCTCCAGAAAAACATCTACTTCTGCTTTATTCACTACACCAAAACTTTTGACTATGTGGATCACAACAAACTGTGGAAGATTCTTTAAGAGATAGGAATACCAGACCACCTGACCTGCCTCCTGAAAAACCTGTATGCAGGTCAAGAAGCAATAGTTAGAACCAGACTGGTTCCAAATTGGAAAAGGAGTATGTCAAGGCTGTATATTGTCACCCTGCTTATTTAATTTATATGCAGAGTACATCATGAGAAACACTGGGCTGGAGGAAGAACAAGCTGGAATCAAGATTGCAGGGAGAAATATCAATAACCTCAGATATGCAGATGACACCACCCTTATGGCAGGAAGTGAAGAACTAAAGAGCCTCTTGATGAAACTGAAAGAGGGTGAAAAAGTTGGCTTAAAGCTCAACATTCAGAAAACTAAGATCATGGCATCCTGTCCCATGACTTCATGGCAAATAGATGGGGAAACAATGGAAAGAGTGAGAGACTTTATTTTCTTGGGCTCCTATATCACTGTGGACAGTAACTGCAGCCATGAAATTATTATTTTTTTTTTTTTTTGCAGCCGTGAAATTAAAAAACACTTGCTCATTGGAAGAAAAGCTATGAGCAACCTAGACAGTGTTTTAAAAAGCAGAGACATTACTTTGTCAACAAAGGTCTGTCTAATCAAAGCTATGGCTTTTCCAATAGTCATGTATGGATGTGAGAGTTGGACTATAAAGAAAGCTGAGCGATGAAGAATTGATGCTTTTGAACTGTGGTGTTAGAGGAGACTCTTGAGAGTCTCTTGGACTGCAAGGAGATCCAACCAGTCCATCCTAAAAGAGATGAGTCCTGGGTGTTCATTGGAAGGACTGATGATGAAGCTGAAACTCCAATACTTTGGCCACTTGATGCAAACAACTAACTCATTTGAAAAGACCCTGATTCTGGGAAAGATTGAAGGCATGAGGAAAAGAGGACAACAGAGGGTAAGATGGTTGGATGGCATCACCGACTCAATGGACATGAGTTTGAGTAAACTCCGGGAGTTGGTGATGGACAGGGAAGCCTGGTGTGCTGCAGTCCATGGAGTCACAAAGAGTCGGACACGACTGAGTGACTGAACTGAACTGAGCTGAACCATCATCTGAGCCTTCAGTGAGTTTTCATAGTTGCTGGTTGAAGGTTGGAAGTATTGCAAGGATAAACAAACTGTGACAGACAGATACCAAGTGAGCAAATGCTATTGGAAAACGGTGCCTATAGACTTGCTCGGTGAAGGACTGCCACAAATGTTCAATTTATAAAAAATGCAGTATCTGTGAAGCACAGTAAAATGAAGCATAGTAAAATAGGGTATGCCTATAATTCCAGATTTGTTAAAAGTCATATTCCTGGGAGAGGCTGAAACTGCAGTTAGGTTAGATATTATGATGTCTTGGTCTGGTGATGTGGGGCTTAGCACAAGAAATCTCATTTTATTAACAGAGTGAAGTTTAACCTGTGGAATTGGATGCTCTCTCCGGGTAGATAGTGTCAGAATTGAGTTGAATTCTTGCACACCCTACTGGTGTCTGAGAATTGCTTGGTGTTGTGAGGGCAATCTTCCCCGGAAACACCACACATTATAATTGGGTCTAGGAACCTGACTGGGTGCTGAGTAAGCCCAGCAGAGCAGTGCTGCACATGGGTAGCCTGTGAGTAACTACGAAGCCAGGATGAAGTCTCACACAAGTGAGTAAAGCAGAGGAAAGACTGTTTAAACTTCTCTTTCCCTGAGAGGCAAAGAGTTACTCCAGACAGCCTGCTGGGTTAACTCCAGAATTGCGTGTGGACATTTCAAGGGGTGTGAAGCCCAGACCTTGCAGATAACTCTGCATAGGGAAACAGGAGTTGGAGCTTATCTGGAGAGATCTTCCCAAGTTCCAAAAAGTTAAAGTAGGGGCCAAGGACTGTTCTGTTTCTGAAGAGATTGTTTCAAAAGCAAAGGTAGAGAGAAAGCTCTTCCTCTCCTTTACAAGCAGAGGAAAATGATTTTCATCTATCCTCACACACGGGCAGCAGCTTTTTGCACTTTGGGGACTCTGTGTATGAAGTGTGGGGCCAAATGAGAGTGACATCTGGTGAACAGCTGAAGACTGAAGCTCCTGTTTCATATATCCTGGTTATTAGTCTTCTAGCCTCCACAGTTACTGGAATTTTGCCCAGAGCACCTCTATCTCAGCAGGCTCTCGCCTTTCCCGTGTTTTCTTATTCCATTTCTGACTCCACACTCTACTTCTCCCCCTTTAGCCACCTTCCTCCCCTAGCAAGGTGAAACTCTGTTTCCCTGGTATTTTTATGCAGAGTAATTTTGTTTCCTATCCACTACTAGTCTCTGGAGCATCAAAGGCATTTCTACTCCCTAATGCTTTCACAACTCAGGCATCAACTCCAGATCCCACTCTTTATCGGCAGAGAAAGATGGGCAGAGGCTTTGCAACTTCAGATTTCCCTTCTTCTTTATCAGGGTTTGAGGAGAAGGAAGAGAAAAGGAGAGATGTGTTGTCCAACTGCTGATATGAATTATGCCATCCTTTCCCTCCATACTTCCCCTCAGAAGGCAACAATGAACAAGAAGGGAAAAAACAAGAAAGCAGCAATAGCTAGACTCAGGTTTAGTTTTAAATTAATATTTTCCTCTGATTTTTTCAATTTCCTTTGCTCTAGGATATCTATTTCTCTTCATGTCATCTAAAAATTGAGATATATCATATATATGTGTGTGTGTGTGTATATATAATGCCATCAAGTAATAAGATATCATTTTTATATATAAAATTAGTAAAGATTTTTGGTTTTGTAGGACCAGAGGAATTAAAATTATATTGTCAGTAGCAAGCTGCGTGATAAGTTGGCATCGGTAATCACATTCAAGGTTCAGTTCTGGGGCTTCCCTGGGTGGTACAGTGGTAAAGAATCTGCCTGCCAATGCAGGAGACACAGGTTTGATCCTTGGTCTAAGAAGATCCCACATGCTGAGGAGCGGCTAAGCTCCACAACTGCTGGGCCTGTTCTCCAGAGCACGGGAGCCACAGCTACTGAAGCCCGAGAGCCTAGAGCCCATGCTCTGCATCAACAGGAGCCTCTGCAGGAGGAGCCCAAGCACCGCAATGCTTAGTAGCCCTGCTCGCTGCAACTAGAGAAAAGCCCGAGCGGCAACAAAGACTCAGCACAGCCAGGAGATAGTTTAAAAAAAAAGGTCAGTTCAGTTCTAACCTAGGTTTGGAGTCCTAGTGTTCTTAAATTGTCTTCAAAAATCGTGCATAGAGCAAAGAGTACAGAGATAGAGCTACAGAAATTGTACCACATGTGTAGCAAATATTAGCCACTGAGGAATAACCGCAGATAGACAAAGCTGTCTCTCTTATTGTCACTGTTCCAAGTACAAAATGACTGCCTGTCACATGCCGGGAAATGCTGTCAAAGGCTGGACAAATTGTCAGAGCCTTTGGAATAGATCACAGATTGTTCAAGCCTAGGGGAGTTGGTGTGACTCACTCATCCAGGCTTCAAGGACTCTCAGTAAGATGTTGACCATCAGCTTGTCAAAAGTCTTCTGCTGACTTTCAGGAGACACTATTTATCTTCCTTCAAAATACAATTCACTCAGGAACGCAATAAAACCAACGAGTTGAACCAAAAGGTAACAGTCAAAACCCTTAAATTCCTTGATTAACCTCAAAATAAAACCATCTGCAACTGTGTACCTAAAGGTTGCTAGAGAAATCATGATCAGGTGCACATATTCCAGACATTATCGTGTCTCCATGAAGATCTGCAGGGAATCTTCATATTCAAAATGTGGGGAAGTCCTGGACTCAGACTTCCATTGCAATGCTGAAAAGTGACAATTAGGTAGATGCAGTATATTAGTGTGCCCAGGCTGCCATCACAAATACCATAGACTGGGTGGCTTAAGCAACAGAAATTTATTTCTCCTAGTTCTGGAGGCTGGATGTGCATGATCAAGGCATTAGCAGGTCGGATTACTCCTATAGTTTCCCACTTTGGTTGCACATGGTTGCAACCATCCTCATCTGGTCTTTACTGTCTGTGTTAACCTCGGGTGTCTCTTTGTGTGTCCAAATATCCTCTTCCAAAGGACACCAGTCATATTGGATTAGGGTCCTCACTCTACTTCCTTTTAACTTAATCACCTTTTTAAAGGCCCTATCTTCAAACGCATGACTTAAGGTCTTCCCACCTTAAAGCATATGTGGTTTAAGGTCTTCCCACCTTAAACCATATGTTAAAAAACTCCATAAAAATCCTGCCTTTGTCTGCCCCACTTTGAAACACTAGGACTTTTCACAGTAGTCTTCTCCTTTATCATTTTGAGCAATAAATAAACTGTACTTTATCAGCAGATTATTTTGGTGGTATTTTCAGGCAGTCAGTTCTCAACATTTAGAAGACTCTTGACAAACTGTAGTTCTCCTATCGATCACACCTGAGTCTCTCATACATTATCCCTAACAGATAATATTCTGGTTTCTACTTGGCCCTGGAATCCAGGGCCTGGGAGTTCACTATCTGTAAGTCATGACCCTTTAGACAGTGACATTTTTGGAGCTGGCCAGGTATTTAACAGGAGGTAACAATGTGATGGTAGTAATAAATGTCATTTCAATCAGTGAAAGGATAGATGGCCCGTGTCAGGCTTCACTGGTACTCCTTTAGTTAGCTGAAAAAACTAGGATTAAAAATTTTACTTACCTCCTTTCAATCTCCTTTATTTTTCTGTGTTTTATTTCTTCCCTACTCCATCATTGTAAAATGATTTTAAAATGATTTTTGTGTGTGGTTATAATATTCTCTTTGTAAGACATTGTTGGAAACTTTGAGAAGAAATAAACAGGAAAGTAAATCTTTGGAGGACTTCCCTGGTAATCCAGTGTTGAAGACTCTGTGCTCCCAATGCAGGGGGCTCGGGTTTGATCCCTGGTCAGGGAACTAAGACCCTACATGCTGCACAGTACAACATAAAAAAAAAAAAGAAAGAAAGAAATCTTTGGAAACTGGGGGGATAAAAGCTCAGGTAATAAATTTTTGAAAATATGTTTATTTTCAGAGCTTCATAATTATTTTCTCTAGATTTCTTCTTTGTTATGCTCTTAATTCACTTTGAATTAATGAAGACATAGTCTCCAATAGTATTCATTTTAAAGATTAATAAAACTAGTTTATGGAAAAAGAGAAGAAAAAATGAGTAGCTCCCAAAAATCTATTAATTAGGAAAAATATAAACTGCTGACATATATACAAAGAGAACAGCATTGCTGATTATCATTTTGATACAGAAAAACAGACACACCTGCCAAAAGTTCTTGCCCGTAAACAAACTGAAAAGAAAATATTGAAAATTTTTCTGAAGTTCTACTTACCAATAAAAACTACTTAATGATGTAATTATTTCAAGGAGGAAAAAAAATTAAGAATCACTCTGAATTAATAAGATGTTAGTAGTCAGAATATACAGAAAAGATGTGTATGCATATCTGGAGTGTTTTCCAACACCAACAGCCAGTTCTCTGATACTCTGGACACCAGTTGAATATCCTTTAATTCAATTAAAAAAAACAAAACAAAAACATTTTTCTTTTTTGGCCACAGGGCATGTGGGATCATAGTTCCCCAACCAGGGATGGAACCTGCGTCCCCCTGCAATGGAAGGGTAGAGTCTTAATCTCGGATCACCAGGGAAGTCCACCTAGAATTTCATTTTGATATGAACTGCTTAGATTTAGCACAGATACCACAAGATTAAGACTCAGTCCTCCATAAAACTACCCCCACTTCCAATGCCAGTCTCAAGTCTACCCATACTTCCAACCTGCTGTTACGAACTAGAGGTTCCCATGATCCCATCCTAAAGTTTGCTAATTTGCTAGAATGGGTCACAGAACTTAGGGAAACACTTTATTTCTATTTATCAGTTTATTATAAAGGATATAACTCAGCAACAGTCAAATGGAAGAGATGCATAGAGCAAGGTACAGGGGGTGGAGGCAGGCATTGAACTTCAATGCCTTCTCCTGGCTTGCCACCTTCCCAAAACTTTTATATATTCACCAGCCAAGAAGCTCATTAAATCTCATCATTCAGGAGTTTTTATAGACTTAACTTTCCAGACCCAAGATGCAGATGATACCACTCTAAGAGCAGAAAGTGAAGAGGAACTAAAGAGCTTCTTGATGAGGGTGAAAGAGGAAAGTGAAAAACTTGGCTGGTAACTCAACATTCAAAAAACTAAGATCATGGTATCTGGTCACATCACTTCATAGCAAATAGAAGGGAGAAAAGTGGAAGCAGTGACAGACTTTTTTCCTTGGGCTCGAAAATAACTGCAGATGGTGACTGCTGTCATGAAATTCAAAGACACTTGCTCCTTGAAAGAAAAGCTATGACAAACCTAGGATGTGCATGTTCAGTCCTGTCTGCCTCTTTGCAACCCCATGGACTGTAGCCTGCCAGACTCCAACATCCATGGAATTTTCCAGGCAAGAATACTTTAGTGGGTTGCTGTTTCCTACTCCAGAGGATCTTCCTGACCCAGGGATCAAACCTGCATCTCCTGCATTGGCAGGTGGATTCTTTACTACTAACACCACCTATTATGTCAAATGCTTTTTATGCATCTACTGAGATGATCATATGATTTTTATCCTTTATTCTATAATTGTAGTATATCATAATGATTGATTTGCAGATATTGAATCATCCTTCTGTCCCTGGAATAATTTGATCATGGAGTATGAACCTTTTAACATACTGCTGAATTTGGTTTGCTGACATTTTGTTGAGGATTTTTGCATCTATGTTCATCAGGGATATGGGCTTGCAATTTTTTTGTGGCATCCTTATCTGCTTCTGGTATAGTGGAAATGCTGACCTTATAAAATGAGGTTGGAAGTGGTCCATCTGTACTGATGTTTTTGGGAAGAGCTTGAGAAGGTCTAATATTAACTCTTCTTTAAATGTGTGGGAGAACTCATCAGTAAAGCTATCTGGTACTGAAAAATGATAGATACTTACAGTTAAGATATATGAACAATGCTTAAATTACTTCTGGGTAAATACTACTCACTTGTACCCGGAAGACTACTATGATTAGTTTCACCTCTATATTATATTTATATAATTATATTCATATAATATTATACAATTATATTTATACTTTAATTATAATTATATAGTTATCTATAATATATATTATATTTAATATTGTTCCAATATTAAAACCCTGTGCAACCCTCTCAAATGATAGAATCAGGAGAGCGACAGCCGAGTCTTCCCCAGTCCTGTTCATTCATTTATGAATAATAACGTTTGATCCTATTTGTTACAGTTTGGCTAAACTTCTATTGTTGTTGTTCAGTCATTCAGTAATGTCTGACTCTTTGTGACCCCATGGACTGCAGCACGCCAGGCTTCCCTGTCCTTCACCATCTCCCAGAGCTAGCTCAAATTCACGTCCATTGAGTCAGTGATCCTATCCAACCATCTCATCCTCTGTCCTCCCATTCTCCTCCTGCCTTCAATCTTTTCCAGCATCAGGGTCTTTTCCAATGAGTCTGCTCTTCGCATCAGGTGGCCAATGTATTGGAGCTTCAGCTTCAACATCAGTCCTTCCAATGAATATTCAGGGTTGATTTCCTTCAGGGTTGACTGGTTTGATTTCCTTGCAGTCCCAGGGACTCTCAAGAGTCTTCTCCAACACCAGAGTTTGAAAGCATCAATTCTTGAGCACTCAGCCTCCTTAATGGTCCAACTCTCACATCTGTACATGACTACTAGAAAAACCATAGCTTTGACTATACAGACCTTTCTCAACAAAGTAATGTCTCTGCTTTTTAATACACTGTCTATGTCTGTCATAGCTTTTCTTTAAAGGAGCAAGCATTTTTTTAATTTCATGGCTGCACTTACTGTCCACAGTGATTTTGGAGCCCCCAAAAATAAAGTCTCTCACTGTTTCCAATTGTTTCCCCATCCATTTGCCATGAAGGGATGGGGCAGGATGCCATGATCTTTGTTTTTTGAATGTTGAGTTTTAAGCCAGCTTTTTCACTCTCCTCTTTCACTTTCATCAAGAGGCTCTTTAGTTCCTCCTCGCCTTCTGCCGTAAGGGTGGTGTCATCTGCATATCTGAAGTTGTTGATATTTCTCCCAGCAATCTTGATTCTAGCTTGTACTTCATCCAGCCTAGTATTTTGCATGATGTAGTCTGCATATAAGTATTTTGCATGATGTAGTCTGCATATAAGTATTTTGCATGATGTACTCTGCATATAAGCAGGGTAACAATATACAGCCTTGACAAACTCCTTTCCCAGTTTGGAACCAGTCTGTTGTTCCATGTCCAGTTCTAGCTGTTGCTTCTTGACCTGATTATAGGTTTCTCAGGAGGCAGGTAAGATGGTCTGATATTCCTATTTCTTGAAGAATTTTCCACAGTTTGTTGTGATCCACACAGTCAAAGGCTTTAGTGCAGTCAGTGAAGCAAAAGTAGATGTTTTTCTGCAATTCTCTTGCTTTTTGTATGATCCAATGGATGTTGGCAATTTGATCTCTGGTACCGTTGCCTTTTCTAAATCCAGCTTGAATATCTGAAAGTTCATGTTTCACGTACTGTTGAAGCCTCACTTGGATGATTTTGAGCATTATCTTTCTAGCACGTGAAATCAGTGCAACTGTGTTGTAGTTTAAACGTTCTTTGGCATTGCCTTTCATTGGGATTGGAATGAAAACTGCTCTTTTCTAGTCCTGTGGCCACTGCTGAGTTTTCCAAATTTGCTGGCATATTGAGTGCAGCACTTTCACAACATCATCTTTTAGGATTTGAAATAGTTCAGCTAGAATTCCATCTCCTCTACTAGCTTTGCTTGCAGGGATGCTTCTTAAGGCCCACTTCACTTTGCACTCCTGGATGTCTGGCTCTAGGTGAATGATCACACCATCATGGTAATCTGGGTCATTAAGATCTTTTTTGTATAGTTCTTCTGTGTATTCTTGCCACCTCTTAATATCTTCTGAATCTATTAGGTCCATACTGTTTCTGTCCTTTATTGAGCCCATCTTTGCATGAAATGTTCCCATGGTATCTCTTATTTTCTTGAAGAGATCTCTAGTCTTTCCCATTCTATTGTTTTTCTCTGTTTCTTTGCATTGTTTATTTAGGAAGCCTTTCTTATCTCATTGCTATTCTTTGGAACTGTGCATCCAGATGGTAAATGTTTCCTTTTCTCCTTTGCCTTTTGCTTCTCTTATTTTCTCAGCTATTTGTAAGGCCTCTTCAGACAATCATTTTGCCTTTTTGCATTTCTTTTTCTTGGAGATGGTTTTGATCACTGCCTCCTGTACAATGTCATGAACCTCCATCCATAGTTCTTTAGGCATTCTATCACATCTAATCCCTTGAATCTATTTGTCACTTCCACTATATAACTATAAGGTATTTTATTTAGGTCACACTTGAATGGCCTAGTGGTTTTCCCTACTTTCTTCAATTCAAGTCTGAAAATTGCAATTGGGAGTTCATGATCTGAGTAACAGTCAGCTCCTGGCCTTGTTTTTTCTGACTATATAGGGTTTCTCCATCTTTGGCTGCAAAGAATATAATCAATCTGATTTCGGTGTTGACCATCTGGTGATGTCCATGTGTAGAGTTGTCTCTTGTGTTATTGGAAGAAGGTGTTTGCCATGACCAGTGTATTCTCTTGGCAAAACTCTATTAGCCTTTGCCCCCCTTCATTTTGTACTCCAAGGCCAAACTTGTCTGTTACTCCAGCTATCTCTTGGCTTCCTGCTTTGCATTCCAGTTCCCTATGATGAAAAGGACAACTTTTTCTTTTTTTTTTTTTTTTTGGTATTAAGTTCTAGAAGGTCTTATAGGTCTTCAGATAACCATTCAACTCCAGCTTCCTCAGCGATAGTTGTTAGGGCATAGACTTTGATTACTGTGATACTGAATGGTTTGCCTTGGAAACAAACCAAGATCATTCTGTCATTTTTGAAATTGCACCCAAGTACTGCATTTCAGACTCTTTTGTTTACTATGAGGGCTACTCCATTTCTTCTAAGGGATTCTTGGCCACGGTAGTAGATATAATGGCCATCTGAATTAAATTTGCCCATTCCCATCCATTTTAGTTCACTGATTCCTAAAATGTCAATATTCACTCTTGCCATCTCCTGTTTGACCTCTTCCACTTTACCTTGATTCATGGATCTAACATTCCAGGTTCCCATACAATATTGTTATTTACAGCATCTGGCTTTACTTTCACCACCAGGATCATCCACAACTGGGCATCACTTCTGCTTTGGCTCAGCCTCTTCATTCCTTTTGGAGTTACTTCTCTGCTCTTCTCCAGTACCATATTGGGCACCTACTGACCTGGGGAGTTCATCTTTCAGTGTCATACCTTTTTGCCTTTTTGTACTGTTCATGGGGTTCTCAAGGCAAGAATGCTGAAGTGGTTTGCCTTTCCCTTCTCCAGTGAACCACATTTTGTCAGAACTCTCCACCATGATACATCCACCTTGGGTGGCCCTACATGGCATGACTCATAGTTTTCTTTGAGTTAGACAAGGCTGTGTTTCCATGTGATCAGTTTGATTAGTTTTCTGTGATTGTGGTTTTCTGTCTGCCCTCTGAACAGAGGCTAACGCACAGTGGGTTAAACTAAGTTAACTTATTTCTCTCTCATAGAACAGTAATGCTAAGTGTGCTCACCTCCACATTTGGTTCCAGCCTGCTGGATGTGGGGGTTAAAGTCCATAGCGAGTGGCTTCATATTTTAGGTGATTATATAAAAATGGCACACAGCACCTGTGCACATCCCCATCAGGCAAAACCTAAGACACAAAGCGCCATCCACTGCAAGGCAAACTGAGATATAAGGACCAGCCGGGCTGCCACGCATGCACACAGTTAAAACTTGGGGTTCTCTTTCCAAAGGGAAGAGTAAAAATTGAAATGCAATTTGTACTCTAACCTATGCTGTCCTGAAAATACTCTGGAATATTATCTCCAAGTTCTGTCTGTCTAGCCTACCTCTCCTTCGTCCTACACCACTCTTTCCACTCTACCATTCTGCCTTTACATTCTCTCGACATTATTTAAATGCTTGATTCTCCATGGGTCTGGTCTAGACAGCATGTTAAAAAGCAGAGACATCCCTTTGCTGACAAAAGTCCATATAGTCAAAGCTATGGTTTTTCCAGTAGTCATGTACAGGTGTGAGAATTGGATCATAAAGGGGCTAAGCAGCGAAGAATTGATGCTTTTGAACTGAGGAGTTGGAGAAGATCCTTGAGAATCCCTTGGACTGCAAGGGGATAAAACCAGTCCATGCTAAAGGAAATAAACCCTGAATAATCATTGGAAGGGCTGAAGCTGAAGCTGGAGCTCCAATACTTTGGCTACCTGATTTGAAGAGCTGACTCGTTGGGAAAGTCTCTGATTCTGGGAGGATTGAAGGCAAAAGGAGAGGAGGATGGCAGATGATGAGATGGTTGGATGGCATCACCAACTCAATGGACATATACCTGAGGAAACTTCAGGAGATAGTGAAGGACAGAGGAGTCTGGCATGCTGCAGTCCAATGGGTCACAAAGAGTTGGACAGGACTTAGTGACTAACCAACAACAACAGTTCCAGACCCAGCTTCTCTCCCGGGAAGTCATTGAGTGGGACTCAAAGTTTCAGCCTTCTAATCACTTGCTCTTTCTGGTGACCAGCCCTCTCCTGAGGCTATCAAGAGGCCCCACCCAAATTATCTCATTAGTATAAATTCAGATGTATCCTAAAAGGCTAATTATGGATAACAAAGATACTCCTGGCTGTTGTTCAGTCAGTCACTCATGTCCAGCCCTTTGTGACCCCATGGACAGAAGCACCCCAGGCTTCCCTGTCCTTCACCATCTCCCAGAACTTGCTCAAACTTGTGTCTGCTGAGTCAGTGATGCCATCCAACCATCTCATCCTCAGGGTTTTAGGAGCTGTGTCTTCCACTTCCACCCTCTTTCACACCTGTTGGGCCTGTAACATACTCCTCTGGTTCAGTTTCTCTGGGATATAAGCCTGTGACTGCTGCCTGGGGATAGTTACTAGGCACACGGGAGTGGAACTGGGGATCCAGCCTCTCTTAATACTGACCTAAGGAGATCCCTCTGCTTTCAATACCACACCTTCACCCCTGCTGTGTCCAATATGTGAATCTTTCAGGAATTTTCTAGAGCAAACCTATCTCTCAGCTAGTCTTTAGCTTGTTTTGACCACTAGCATATGGTAGAAGTGATCCTATGTGACCTCTGAGCCTCACCCTCAAGAGATGCTGCAGCTTTTTCTCTCATCCTCTTAGAAATATGCCCTAACACTGCCATGGAAGAGAGCTGATGTCACCTGCTGAAGAACGAGAAGCCACATGGAGAACTGAGGCCCCCGTCAGTTGCCAGACACATGAATGAGGCCATCGAGAGCCAACTATTCCTCAGCCAACCTCAGTTCAGTTCAGTTCAGTCACTCAGTCGTGTCCGACTCTTTGCGACCCCATGAATCGCAGCACACCAGGCCTCCCTGTCTATCACCAACTTCTGGAGTTTACTCAAACTCATGCCCATCGAGTCAGTGATGCCATCCTGCCATCTCATCCTCTGTCGTCCCCTTCTCCTCCTGCCCACAATCCCTCCCAGCATCAGGGTCTTTTCAAATGAGTCAACTCTTCACATGAGGTGGCCAAAGTATTGGAGTTTCCGGTTCAGCATCGGTCCTTCCAATGAACACCCAGGACTGATCTCCTTTAGGATGGACTGGTTGGATCTCCTTGCAGTCCAAGGGACTCTCAAGAGTCTTCTCCAACACCATAGTTCAAAAGCATCAATTTCTCGGCGCTCAGCTTTCCTCACAGTCCAGACAAACCCACGTGGAACAGAGAAAAATCACTACAGTCACATCCTACTCAAAGTTTCAAGCCACAGAATCATAAAAATAAATGGCTAAATTTTAAAACTCTAGGTAATTTGTTTCCTAGCAAAAGTTAAACTGATACAGTGGTAAAGTATAATGATGTCTGGTACTTTCAAATGTTTCTGAAAAAAAAAATACATATACATACACATACATACAAATATCTATATAAATATATTTGAGAAAGGTAAAGCAAATATGTCAACATATTTGTTGTTTAGTCACTAAATTGTGTCAGATTCTTTGTGACCCTAGGAACTGCAGCACACCAGGCCTCCCTGCCCTTCACTATCTCCCTGAGTTTACTCAAACTCATGTCCATTGAGTCAGTGATCTCATCCATCCATATAATCCTCTGTTGAGCTCTTCTCCTCTTGCCCTCAATGTTTCCCAGCATCAGGACATTTTTCAATGAGTCTGCTCTTCACATCAGGTGGCCAAAGTATTAGAGCTTCAGCTTCAGCATCAGTCCTTTCAATGAATATTCAGGGTTGATCTCCTTTAGGATTGACTGGTTTGATCTCCTTGTTGTCCAAAGGACTCTCAAGAGTCTTCTCCAGCACCACAGTTTGAAAGCATCAATTCTTGAGCACATAGCCTTCTTTATGGTCCAACTCTCACATCCATACATGACTACAGGAGAAACCATAGAAGACAGTATGGACCTTTGTCAGCAAAGTGATGTCTCTGCTTTTTAATTCCCTCTCTATGTTTGTCAAAGCTTTTCTTCTAAGAAACAAGCATCTTTTAATTTTGTGGCTGTAGTCACTGTCAGCAGTGATTTAGGAGCCCAACAAAATAAAATCTGTCACTGTTCCTATTAGCAATTGTTAAATCTAAGTAAAAGGTATGTTAGTATTTATTGTGCTGTCTTTTCCATCTTTATGTATGTTAGAAATTATTCAAATTAAAAGTTGAAGGGAAAGAAGATCTAAAATACAAAGGAAAATAATATTGGCAAAATGTTGATAATTTTTGAAGGCACGTAATGAATATGCAGGGATTCACAATGCCAATTTTTGCTTATGTTTGATATTTTCACAGTAAACAAGCTAAAATATACAGCAGGCTTGATTACTAGGCAGGGAGTTAAGATTTGGTTCCTAGTCCGCTTTAACGGGCCTGCTTCTGTTGCCTCTACAGAACTGTTGCCTTTATCAGTTTTGCTAAAGTTTCAGACTCTCTAGGTTACCTACCTACTTTCCAACCCTCTCCTTCCTTTCTGGCAGAATCTGTTTCCTGCTGAAGAAACTGGAAATGGCAAGCTGTCACTTCCCTGGGCTTCCCAGGTTGCACTCCTGGTTAAGAGCCTGCCTGCCAATGCAGGAGGCATAAGAGATTTAGGTTTGATCCCTGGGCCAGGAAGATCCCCTCAAGGAGAAGGCAACCCACTTCAGTATTCTTGCCTGGAGAATCCTATGAATGGAGGAGCCTGGTGGATTACAGTCCATACGGTCACAAAGAGTCAAACACAACTGAAGTGATTTTGCACGCGGCACACACAGGCTGCTTATAGCCTTCCCAGAGCACGGATGGTTTAGGGCCCAACCAGAGGTTTGGGGTGAAATTTATATGCAGAGTTTGGGGTGCCCCTCTATGACTCTGTCCTTTCTAGGATGTTCCCCTTTATTTTCCTGCTTTTGTGGTCCCTGTGAACTCTCTCCCCTGGTACTTTAATTCAGTAAAATTGTGGATTTCTGTGTACAGGGATTCAGCCAGCCCTCCTAGGGTTTGTCCTCAAGCTTAGAATTTTTAAAAATGGGGAAACTCACTGAGTGCATTTTTCCTTTTCCAACTGCAGACCCTGTTTCTACCCACTTTTAGTCTCCAACACTTCCAGGGAGTTGTTTATTTTTGCCCAGACTTTATATTTGTTATATGCAGGAGGACTGGACTAACAAAAGGTTTTTGTTGTTCAGTCACTAAGTTGGGTCCAACGTTTTGTGATGCTATGGTCTGCAGCAGGCCAGGTTCCTCTGTCCTCCACTATCCCCCAGAGTTTGCTCAAACTTCTGTCCATTGAGTCAATGATGCCATTAAACCAGCTCATCCTCTGTCACCCCCTTCTCCTCCTGCCTTCAGTCTTTACCAGCAACAGGGTCATTTTCAATGTGTCAGCTCTTCGCATCAGGTGCTCAAAGTATTGGAGCTCCAGCATCAGTCCTTCCAATGAATATTGATACTTACTTCACAATTCTCTTCCAGAAGACAAAAGAAATATGACAGTAAACTCATAATTTTTAGATATTCAACCTTAGTGAATGCATACTACAAAGAGAATCAGAATCTGTGTAGAAATTGCTTAATCTTGCTTTTTACAAAATATCCCAGCTCTTTGAAGAATTGCTAATATTAAATATGTTCATTTTTTAAAATAGGCTAATGAAAAATATCTGTTGTCTTAACATATTAGCCAGATAAAACTATTGATTTTTCTTATATATAAAAGGAAATAGTGTTAGTGATCATTTGACTTTTACTTCTACTGACCTAATTTAAAATGTTGATTTGCTCAACACTTTATTCTCAATAGCAGTTTGAGAAAGTATAGCCACTCAGTAAGTTGTTGAAATAACTTATACAGTGACCAATATATACAATTAATGGAGTCAATCTCTTTGTGGTTTTAATTGGGAAAGTATATATTCCAGATCAAAACTTAAAATGCAATAAAATTTTACCATAAAGACTTACCAGAAAAGCAAAGTACTCTGGTTGGTCCAAAAGTTCACTCAGGTTTTTGCATCTTATGGGAAAACCAGAACATTTTGGCCATCCCAATATATTACTTTTTTTTAATATACAGAAATCAATAGGGTCCAAAATAGTAGCCATAGGGGAACAATACATACGTTAGAAAAAGCAGAATGTGAACCAATCTGGAAGAGGCTAAAGATACCATCTTCTCTCATTTTTCAATAATTCAAAAGGTACCTCCTGCTATGCAATTAGGTGTTTATAATGCATAATTGCATTTATATGCATTTATAATGTTCCTAGATTATGATTAAGGACAACAGACTCACATTTTATATGCATGGCAGTATAAACCTTGTAAAAGTGAAAAGAGAAAAGGTGAACAGCACACTTATTTTGGACCCTTCAAAGTGCTGACTTAACTGAGGTGATTGTGATGGAATCTCAGCTTTCCTGATGCTTATGATGAATCAGAATCAGCCAACTGACAGATAACCTTTTCTGGATCGGCTTCCATTTATTGTTTTTGCAACTGGTTAAAGGATAATGTCATCACGTAGACCGCTGTGAATCCACAGGAAAGTGATTACAGACACAGGGAAATGTCTTTCTTGGAAACTCTAACCGGTTTATCTGTGTGAATGAAAACCCTTGATGAGAAGATTGTAAATACCACATTTGTCTTATGATGCAGTATCAGCCCGGGGCCTCTTTAGAAACCACGCATTATTTATCCAACACCTGTTGTTGTTTAGTCACTAAGTCGTATCAACTCTTTTGTGACCCGATGGACTGTAGCCCACCAGGTTCTTCTGTCCATGGGATTTCCTAGACAAGAATACTGGAGTGGGTTGACATGCCCTCCTCCAGGGGATCTTCCCAACCCACAAATTGAACCCGTGTCTCCTGCATTGGCAGGTGGATTCTTTACCACTGAGCCACCAGGGAAGCCCTATCCAACACCTGGGAATGCACGAAACACAAGCTGCTGAAACTTCGAGGAGATATAGGCTTTGTCCACAAAACAGTAACTTTTCAAGCCATATTCTGCTTCTGTCTCACATCTTGGTACTTCAGGAAATGACTACAGTCTCCAGATATATTTTGTTCAATCTGCAAGTATTTTTAAAGAATGAAACAGTATTTTAAAATATGGAGAGCTTTGTTTCTCAAAAAAAATTTTTAAGCATAAACAAAAATCCAGATTTCCATCTTCTCTTGAAACTTGGAGGATGTGGCAACTCAACATTCAAATTCCTGCATGAGAGCTGAGTATTTGCAGCTCCTAAGGGGCCTGGGCTCTCAGCTCACTCCATCCTTTCCTTACCTTCTCAGCTCTAAAGGATTTGAATTTGAGATCTTTCCCTTAAACGATTACAAACTATCTTGTAGGCATTATTCACCAATGTATGTAAAACTGAAGTTGTTGCTGAGGAGGCCCAGTGGTCTTTGAGAATCAGGCCCAAATACAGGATATTATAGGAGTCATCTCTCTAATCAAACCCCTACAGAGAATATACAAGCTTTGCTAAGGTGACTTTTCAGCATACAAGCCAAAAACTATTTTTTTTTTCTGCATTAATCTATACATACAGGTTTTTAAGAGAGTTATTGAGCATTTTTTCAATGTGATTTATATCTATTACAAGATGTAAAAATTCGCTACTTTTGCCAAACACATATTTCCAGCATGAAGTAGAAGTAAAAACTGTCTATAACCTCTAACTTAAGAGTGATGGGAGGGGAATTCCCTGGAGGTTCAGTGGTTAGGACTCTGTGCTTTTGCAGGGGTTTGATCTCTGGTTGGTGAACTAAGATCCTACAAGCCATGTGGCAAAAAAAAAAAAAAAAAAAAGTGATGGAAGAATTTAAAGAAACTGAAAACAAGTCCTAAAAGTTGCTAAAACTTCAGAAAATTGAACTTGTCCAAAGAATAAGCATAATCTATAAAAAAGAAGTAAATTCCTGACCCAAATTCTGATAGACCTTACTAATATGTATATTCCACTTGACCTCATTTACTCATCAAGACAATCGTAGATTGTGGATTGTATTCATTATTTATTGCTGGATAAGAAATTGCCCCATAACTTAGAAACTAAAAACAGTAAACATTTATTGTTTAATTAACCATAGGTAAGACTTAGGAAAACCTGTATGATTACGAAACTAAAATGCTGATGGGTACTTTTCCTTCCATTTATTCGATGGTGGTTTGTACAAAAATCCTCCTCAATATATACATACCCATGAAAATATATACATTTGAGAGAAGTTTTTGAACAGTGCGTGCCTGCATGCTAAGACGCTCAGTCATGTCCAGCTCTTTGCAACCCTATGGACCATAGCCTGCCAGGCTTCTCTGTTCATGGGATGCTCCAGGCAAGAATACTGGAGTGGATAGCCATGCCCTCCTCCAGGGGATCTTCCCCACCCAGGGATCGAACCCATGTCTCTTACATCTCCTGCATTACCACTAGCGCCACCTGGGAAGGCTTTTTGAACAGTAACATTATAGTAAAACTAGAAATGTTTTCCACGTGAACAGCTTCCACCACCCCCACCCCACCTGTTCTCACAGTGGTTGTGGATCCTTAGCTAACTGAGAGGGACATTGTTCAGTTTACTTCCCTTCTTTCCCTTGCTTTAGTTTTTTTCCTCTGTTTCCCTGATTCCTTCTTCAAACGAAACTACTTTTAAAATATTGCTTGGATTTTATGAACCCAATCTTGCTCTTGGGACATTCTACATGAATTAGCAAATAAAATGTATCCTATTTTTATAGTGACATTTTGGAGGAAATTAAAACCACACTATAACAACGACAAACAAAACCCCTGCAAAATTGCTATTATGGGCTCTTCCATAATGCAAATTAAATAGTTGACTGCAATACACATAGAACATCTGCTAACTCAAATTAAAATGAATGAGGAAATAAATTAGAATTGCTTTTTCCGTCTAATCATATAGAAAACTAAATGTATTATGAGCCAGATATTCTCAGTGTTTTAAGGCATTACCTATTAGTGAGCTTAGTACAGTAAATTGAAACAATAACTAAATAGTAGCCTGGAGACCTTCACTGAAAGAGTTAATGACAGTGGCTGCCTAAGTGCTTAATTAACAGCTGTGTAGAGCCACCAGGCAACTCTAATTCAGTAATAACAACAAAAGGTACAAATTTATTCTATATCTCAAGCCAGTATAGGTCATGGTTCTTTTTCCTTGAGTTGAACAATTTTATGCTCTTTTGCTTTAATTACTTGTTATCAAATGTATTATCTTGGTATGCATATAGTATAAAACAGTAGAAAATAGAAGACAGAAAACAATGTTTTAAAACATCTCATTGTCAAAATTTTTGAAAATGATCATTTGAAAGCCTGCCAGAAGGATACAAAATATAATGTCCATTTCTCTAAGAACAACCTGACTTCTTTCTTTTCAACATTTTTTCATCACTAAAGAAAAAATAAATCATGCTTCTTTCAATAGCATATATATCAAAATCAGAGCAAATCCCCAAAATGAGATTAGCATGACACTAGCTCCCTATGACATGAAACCTACTAAAGTATCCACATTTTTTACATTGCTTAAAGTTAAATGAATTACTTAAATTATTTGAATTCATTAAAATTAAATGAATTATAGCTGGAATGACTTTCAATTGTACCTAATGAGAAACTTAAACAAATACTTGTTTAAACAAACTATGGTAGCTATTCTCGTTAATTTTTCAAAGGAGCTATCAAAGAACCAGTTAGCTTTCCACGTTAGCATTTCTTCTTTTTTTTTTTTTTTTCATTTATTTTTATTAGTTGGAGGCTAATTACTTTACAATATTGTAGTGGGTTTTGTCATACATTGACATGAATCAGCCATGGATTTACATGTATTCCCCATCCCAATCCCCCCTCCCCCCTCCCTCTCCATCCCATCCCTCTGAGTCTTCCCAGTGCACCAGGCCCAAGCACTTGTCTCATGCATCCAACCTGGGCTGGTGATCTGTTTCACTATAGATAATATACATGTTTCAATGCTGTTCTCTCAAAACATCCCACCCTCGCCTTCTCCCACAGAGTCCAAAAGTCTGTTCTGTACATCTGTGTCTCTTTTTCTGTTTTGCATATAGGGTTATCACTACCATCTTTCTAAATTCCATATATATGTGTTAGTATGCTTTAATGTTCTTTATCTTTCTGGCTTACTTCACTCTGTATAATGGGCTCCAGTTTCATCCATCACATTAGAACTGATTCAAATGAATTCTTTTTAACGGCTGAGTAATATTCCATGGTGTATATGTACCACAGCTTCCTTATCCATTCGTCTGCTGATGGGCATCTAGGTTGCTTCCATGTCCTGGCTATTATAAACAGTGCTGCGATGAACATTGGGGTGCACGTGTCTCTTTCAGATCTGGTTTCCTCAGTGTGTATGCCCAGAAGTGGGATTGCTGGGTCATATGGCAGTTCTATTTCCAGTTTTTTAAGAAATCTCCACACTGTTCTCCATAGCGGCTGTGCTAGTTTGCATTCCCACCAACAGTGTAAGAGGGTTCCCTTTTCTCCACACCCTCTCCAGCATTTATTGCTTGTAGACTTTTGGATAGCAGCCATCCTGACTGGCGTGTAATGGTACCTCATTGTGGTTTTGATTTGCATTTCTCTGATGATGAGTGATGTTGAGCATCTTTTCATGTGTTTGTTAGCCATCTGTATGTCTTCTTTGGAGAAATGTCTGTTTAGTTCTTTGGCCCATTTTTTGATTGGGTCATTTATTTTTCTGGAATTGAGCTGCAGGAGTTGCTTGTATATTTTTGAGATTAGTCCTTTGTCTGTTTCTTCATTTGCTATTATTTTCTCCCAATCTGAGGGCTGTCTTTTCACCTTGCTTATAGTTTCCTTTGTTGTGCAAAAGCTTTCAAGTTTCATTAGGTCCCATTTGTTTATTTTTGCTTTTATTTCCAATATTCTGGGAGGTGGGTCATAGAGGATCCTGCTGTGATTTATGTCAGAGAGGGTTTTGCCTGTGTTCTCCTCTAGGAGTTTTATAGTTTCTGGTCTTACATTTAGATCTTTAATCCATTTTGAGTTTATTTTTGTGTGTGGTGTTAAAAAGTGTTCTGGTTTCATTCTTTTACAAGTGGTTGACCAGTTTTCCCAGCACCACTTGTTAAAGAGGTTGTCTTTTTTCCATTGTATATCCTTGCCTCCTTTGTCAAAGATAAGGTGTCCATAGGTTCGTGGATTTATCTCTGGGCTTTCTATTCTGTTCCATTGATCTATATTTCTGTCTTTGTGCCAGTACCGTACTGTCTTGATGACTGTGGCTTTGTAGTAGAGCCTGAAGTCAGGCAGGTTGATTCCTCCAGTTCCATTCTTCTTTCTCAAGATTACTTTGGCTATTCGAGGTTTTTTGTATTTCCATACAAATTGAGAAATTATTTGTTCTAGTTCTGTGAAAAATACCATTGGTAGCTTAATAGGGATTGCATTGAGTCTATGGATTGCTTTGGGTAGAATAGCCATTTTGACAATATTGATTCTTCCAATCCATGAACAGGGTATGTTTTCCAATCCATGAACATGGTATGTTACATTAGCATTTCTTGTGTTTAGCTTTCACCCTGTGAATGCATCTTGATACCAAAATAGCTCTTCTCCCACCCTGCACTTAGATTCCAGAAGGAATAATGAGAAGGAAGAAAGACAAGATACATGTACCTGCTTAAACCCTTTAAAGAGAGCTTTTCTAAATATCCCACATGGTAGACATAGCTCCTAGGCCAGACCTGTACTATTTGTCCTATGTCTACCCCTAGCTTCAAGAAAGTCCAATAAATCAAGTTTTGAGCTATACATATTACCATCAAAAACAAATGGAGTTCTGTTAGTGATGAAGAAGAGAGAAACATATCATGTAGTGATAGTCTATGGTGGACAATGTCAGATTTATGATCTCTGAAGGAGAGAATTTTGTTCAGGACCAAAGATAACGGCTTCAGTCATTCAGAGCTTCATGTGGCAAAAGTTTTATTACAGTGAAAAAGATATAGAAAAGGCTTCTGACATAGATATCAGAAGCTGGCAGAGAGTGCCCCACTGGCTATTCTTATCAAGGCCTTATATACTTTTTTAGTTGGTTGCTAAAGGTCTTACCAGACCCACTGCCACAATATACACCTCAAGATAACAGGATTAGTCAGAAGGTTCTTGTTAAGAAGGAGAAACATGTCCTTGAGCAAGATACATTGTTGGTATATAATCATTAGTACAGAGCTTAAGGAAAGACATGCCTTTGAGCAAGAGGTGTTGTTTTGCTGTGTAATCATTATTTCTGGGCTTAAAGTTAGTCTTAAAGATTGTTGTCATAACAACTCAGAGTTTAAGAAAAAACATCTTATGTGATTAAGGAATGTTTAAAAAAAAAAAAAAAAAAGCTTGTCCCTTTCTCCTCCTGGGTTATCATCCTACCTAAGAATTAGGTCTCTCAGTAGGCAACTACCACTGTCTCCTAGATGGCATAAAAGGAAGACTTAAGGATACCACAAAGATTGCAGAGGAAAAAAGCAAAGAGATTAAAAGTTTCAGAGAACATGATAAACTGAACAGACAAAGATGACCTATCCAATAATTGATATCCCTGAGTTAAAACTCAACAGGGAAACTGTAAAAATTTAAATGTAGAAAAATTTTACTGAAAAAATACTGACCCCTGAGTTAGGATACATTATACATAAGGGGAAAACTGGTATAGATCAAGATATGCTGCAGTTAAGTTACTGAACTTGGAGAATTAAAAATATTAATGTCTTAAAAGGAATTTAAAAATATTATTCAGGCAAAACAAGTCCTTTATAAGAGAAAAAAGGATGTCTCACTGAGTCTCAGATTTTGATAAGGCAAATATCCATGCTAGAAAGGAATGGAGTGAGCACTGTCTTCTAAAGGCTGAAAGAGCAAGCCCCACAAATATTATATCCAGCCAAGATATCACTCAGTCATACAGCAAAGCAGCAGACATTTTCAGGGACTAAAAACCTTAGAGAATATAGCAACCTCTAATTTCCAGGGGCTCTGGGTGTTGCAGACTTGGGTATGGCATAAGCCCTTTTGGAGGAGGTCGCCATCAACCCCACCATAGAGCTGCCAGAACTTACACAGGACTGGTAAATAAACTCTTGGAGGGCACAAACAGAACACTGTGCACCAGGACCCAGGAGAAAAGAGCAGTGACCCCATAAGAGACTGACCCAGAGATCCTGTGAGTGTCCAGGAGTCTCCATTGGAGGTGTGGGTCGGTGGTAGCCTGCTGCAGAGTTGGGGGCATGGAGTGTAGCAGTACATGCATGGGATATTTTGAAGGAAATTACCATTATTTTCATTACCTCCACCATAGTTTAGCCCTGGGTAAATAGCAGGGGCACTGATGAGTTTTCTGACTTTGCTGGCATATTGAGTGCAGCACTTTCACAGCATCATCTTTTAGGATTTGAAATAGCTCAACTGGAATTCCATCACCTCCACTACTTTGTTCGTAGTGATGCTTCCTAAGGACCACCTGACTTCATATTCCAGGATGTCCAGCTCTAGGTGAGTGATCACACCACCATGATTATCTGGGTTGTGAAGATCTTTTTTGTACAGTTCTTCTGTGTATTCTTGCCACCTTTCCTTAATATCTTCCACTTCTGTTAGATCCGTACCATTTCTGTCCTTTAATGAGCCCATCTTTGCATGAAATGTTCCCTTAGTATCTCTAATTTTCTTGAAGAGATCTCTAGTCTTTCCCATTCTATTGTTTTCCTCTATTTCTTTGCATTGATCGCTGAGGAACGCTTTCTTATCTCTCCTTGCTATTCTTTGGAACTCTGCATTCGAATAGGTATATCTTTCCTTTTCTCCTTTGCTTTTTGCTTCTCTTAACAGCTCTTTGTAAGGCCTCCTTAGACAGCCATTTTGCTTTTTTGCATCTTTTGGGGGGGATGGTCTTGATCCCTGTCTCCTGTGCAATGTCACAAACCTCCGTCCATAGTTCTTCAGGCACTCTGTCTATCAGATCTAGTCCCTGAAATCTATTTCTCACTTCTACTATATAATAGTAAGAGATTTGATTTAAGTCATACCTGAATGGTCTAGTGGTTTTCCCAACTTTCCTCACTTTAAGTCTGAATTTGGCAATAAGGAGTTCATGATCTGAGCCATAGTCTGCTCCCGGTCTTGTTTTTGCTGACTGTATAGACCTTCCCCATCTTTGGCGGCAAAGAATATAATCAATGTCTTATGGGAACTAAAATGATATCTGATTGTTTTCAGATCTCTCTGTCTGGCTTTTTATGACTGTTTTAGTCATAACATTCAAGGACATTCTACTAATTCTTTGGTGTTATTCAAGTAAAATTAAGCACTTTTTAATAGGTTCTGCTTTTGTGATCTTACTTCTTTCTCTATTCCCAAATGAACTGTTGTATCTGTGTGTGTGTGTGTGTGTGTGTGTGTGTGTGTGTTTGTGTGCACGTGCAGGTGCACACACTTGACTGTGGGCTTCCTAATTGGTGCTAGTGGTAAATGACCCACCAGCCAATGCAGGAGGTGTTAAGATACACGGGTTCAATTCCCGGATCTGGAAGGTCCCCTGGAGGAGGGCATGGCAACCCACTCTAGTATTCTTGCCTGGAGAATCCCATGGACAAAGGAGCCTGGAGGGATACAGTCCACAGGGTCACAAGGAGTCGGACATGACTGAAGCAACTAGGCACAGATGCACACATGTGGTTGTTTGCTGTGCGTCTGTGTGTTTATCTGGGTATACTTGTGTGTATGGACTTGTGTGTGTGTGTGTGTGTGTGTGTGTGAATATGTACACACATACATGCAGGTGGTAGTGGGAGACAAAGACTCCCAATATTTTCAAAGCAAGTTGATAGCAATCATGTTCACCAACAATGATACTAGTTATTTCAGGATAGTAAGATTCAGAGATGTTTGCTGCTTTTTACTTTAAATCTTTCTCTATTGTTTGAATAAGCAAGTGTCACTTTAAGAGGGTAAAAAACTCTTTTCTTTAATATTTTTTTAGAGGATAACTTTTCTTGTATTGACATAGAAATATGTCTAATATGTCTAAATCATATTACTGAGGGAAAAAGGGGAGTTTTGGAATAATAAATATAGGTTTATCTGATTTTTTTGATAAAAATTTAATGTGCTATTAATATAGGTGGGTCCCAAAAGATACATAATAAATATTAAGAATGTTTATCTCTGGGAGTGGGGTTGGAATTGGGATTGGAAGTATGTCATACATAACTTCCTAGAACATTGATGTAAACAAGAAAGGGGGTTATTTTTGTTCACATAAGTCCAGAGGTAGGCTATCTGCGGCAGGAGTGGAGGGAACCTCAAGGCTCTAGGCTCTTTCTAGCTTTGGTCCCACCGTCTTTTGGGTGTGTTTTCCACACTCACAGTTATGGCATTATTGATCCACTTCTAGGCATTGCCTCCAAATCCAATCAGGAAAAAGATGGAAAGATAGATAGAGATGTGTGCCAGATGAGTTTACCTCTTTTTCCCAGGGGAAAAAAAACAAGTTTCCCAGAAGTCTTTCCTAATAAGACTTAAACTTCTGTCTCATTAGCAAGAATTATGTCATGTGGACACGTGTGGCTGCTAGGAAGCCTAGGAAACCTAGCTTCTCAGTTGTCACACTGTTAACCCCAAACATAATCCAAATATTTTTACATTAAGGGAAAAGAGATTTATTCTATATGCGTGTCTATGTGGTTTCCACTTTTATGATTTTTTTTTTATTTTTTAATTTTTTTCAGCCATGCCATGCAGTTTGTAGGATCTTACTTCTCTGTTCAGAGATTGAACCTAGGCCCTCAGCAGTGAGAGCACAGAGTCCTAACCACTGGACTACCAGGGAAAAAACGGCCCTGTTTTCACTTTTATAATAACAATGAACTTAATGCAGTGTGTGTGTGTGTGTGTGTGCGCGCACGTGTGCACTTAACTTAGGAAGAATTCATATATATAAGTGAAGGGAGGACATTTCAGGTAGAGAAAATAGTCTGGTTTAAAATTCTTTAAAAAAAAAATTATTTGTAAATCAAAGCTTGAAAACAGAAAAAAAACTTACCTTCACTTCCTCGATGAGTAGTTTTAATTTTAAAACATCCTCATCTTTCTAGTCCTGACCCTTCCGTGTACATGTTTTACTAATCTCTAATTTCAAATGACTTTCTATTTGTAAACTGGAAACCAATTACTGCAGAGAAGAATTAATGCAAATACTTTTCTCATTTGCATAAACAAAGATGACATCAAAGCAGTGAGATCTGAGAGAATAAATAGTGCAAGGTGTTATCATCTCAGTGAGCTTTTTGTTTGTTTTCTATATTTGGGAGCACGTGATCGGGGTTTTTCTGCATTTTTAAAATCACTGTCTTTTTTTTTTGTGACACTTTATGTTTAATTGAAGGATAATTGCTTTACCGAATTTTGTTGTTTTCTGTCAGACATCAACAAGACTCAGCCATAGGTACACCCAAGTCCCCTCCCTCCCAAACCTCCCTCCCGTCTCCCTCCCCATCCCACCCTTCTAGATTGTCACAGAGCCCCTGTTTGAGTTTCCTGACTTATACAGCAAATTCCCATTGGCTATCTATTTTACATATAGTCATGTAAATTCCCATGTTACTCTCTCTGTATATCTCACCCTCTCCTCCCCTTTCCCCATGTCCATAGGTCTGTTCTCTATGTTTCTCCACTGCTGCCCTGCAAATAAATTCTTCAATACCATCTTTCTAGATTCCATATATATGCATCAGTATACAATATTGATACTTTTCTTTCTGACTTATTTAACGAAAAGGGAACCCTCTTGCATTGCTGGTGGGAATGTAAATTGATACAGCCACTATGGAAGACGGTATGGAGATTCCTTTAAAAACTAGGAATAAAACCTCCATATGACCCAGCAATCCTACTACTGGGCATATACCCTGAGGAAACCAAAATTGAAAAAGATACATGTACCCCAGTGTTCATTGCAACACTATTTACAATGGCTAGAACATGAAAGTAACCTAGATGTCCATTAACAGATGAATCACTGTCTTTTTAATGAAGAGTGCTTCCCAGGCATTAGAAGAAAGATTTCAGAAGGTGTGCTTGTGTGTATTCTGTCGCTTAGTCATGGCGGACTCTGACCCCATAGACTGTAGCCCAGGAGCCAGGCTCCTCTGTCCATGAGATTCTCCAGGCAAGAATACTGGAATGGGTTGCCACTTCCTGCTCTAGGGGATCTTCCGGCTCCAGGGATTTGAACCCATGTCTTCTGCATTGGCAGGTGGTTTCTTTCTCCACTGAGCCACCTGTGAAGCCCTTCAAAAGGCAAAGCTCTCCAAGTAGACTGTGGGCTCTGGTTAGCAGGGAGCAGCTGCCTGAGGACAAGAAACTACAGCCTCTCAGGAGGAGCTTGAACACCCTGGAGAGGAGACAGAGCCCAGAGCTGATGGGCTGATGAGGTATTGAGGTGTGAGGGATGAGTCAAAAGCCTGGGCTGAGTGCAGGATGACATGGGGATGAGGCAAGTTTCTCATCTCAAATATTGACTTCTGGAGGGAAGCGGTTCCCTACCCCGCCATCCCCCCCACCCCACCCCCGCCCCCAATCTTGTGTGTCTGGGGAAAAGGAATCAGTTCTAGAGTATGGCACAAAGGAAGCAAGGGGACTGGACAGAGAAAAAGACCTACTAACTGCAATAACAATTTTAAAGGTCTGGAAGTTTAAAAAGAATTAAATATTATCTGCAAAGCCTCCAGTGATACAGGCCCTCGGAAAAATGTTAGCCCCTCTGCCCCACTGACATTGGAGGTCCCTTGGTGCCTGCAGGGTGATTTGCATTTGCTGAGTGCTCGCTAAGAACCTACTGCAGGACAAGATAAGGCTGATGGCCACAGCCTATTCATCCCAGGAGATATTTGTGCAAGATTTATAAGATTTCATATTTATAAGCCTGAATTTCTCTATATCATAATCCTCTCTCAGCATCCCCTGAGTCCAATTGCTCTGTCTTTACCACCTTCCAGAGAACTAGGAGCCTATTGTTATATGGAACTCTCCAACCTGTAGCCCTTGGGACCTCTTTCCTGGTCAGCATTTTAATCCAAAATTTAAGCTTCATCTCTCCCACACTGGTGGCCACACAGTACCTCTGTTCCTCACACCAGTTCAGGCACTAACTGTGCTGCTCCATGTCCCCGCCGGGACACTAGCCATGGCACCCTATCATGCCAGGCTTGGGTTCAGCAGGGGAACCCATCTAACCACTGGCCTGTGCATCTGCAGTCCTCCAGGGATGACAGAAAGCTTTTTTTTTTTTTTTTTTAAACTAAAAACAACCAACTTAACAGTTTTCCATTTTCACATGCCTCTTATTTCTGCACTTAAACATTAACTATTGAAAAATCATGCCAGATTTTACTAGGAATATTTAACACCTTGCCAGTATTTCAACCTTCAGTTGTGATTCATACACTCCACAGCAGTTACATCATCTTTGTTCAATATAATGATTATTCATGAGCACTCTTTTCCATTAGCTTTCCTCCTAATTCAGACCATTAATATACCTCATGCAGCTTCACTGCTCTGCCTAGCTCCTGGAGGAGGACAGGGCCTCCAGGCCCTCCATCACACCCAGTTATTCTAATTACCGTGTCCTAAGACATCTTTGTGAAACACAGACGTGATCATGCGATGCTCCCGATCAAAAACCTTTGATGATTTCCTGCTGTAGAAGAGCTAACACCTGCTGCTTCTCAATCATGCCTACCTCTGCAACACGTCTCTTTAGGTTTCATTCCACACTGCTCATCTTCAGGGCTGTTGTTCAAGGTATTCTTGGTACACTGAGTGTTCACTAACTATAGAAGTTTTCTTGCAGCCTTGTTTTCTGTCTTTCCCTCCTCCATACTCCAAGAGCTTTTTGAACCTCTTTTACAATATGTCTTATGTTGAAATGATATATGTATCGCCCACTTCCATAAGATTGAGACCAAGGGACTAGAATTGGTGTTTCATTTATCCTCCTCACTCCCATTTCTCCTTGGGTAATTGACCTGTGTGTTCCAGAGTGTAAAAGCAACATCACCAATATACATGATTCTGGAACCCTCCTTCTTATAGCAGAATCTGATTGGAGCAGAATGGATACTTAGGCTAAGCCAAACAGATTCTCTCCTGAATTTGGAACTAGATAGAACACATGCACAAAATCTAGGAAAGTAGGTGGGCTTAGTGTCTGAAGCTGTAATTTGGGGTTATCTTGATGGGCCATCTACAAACAGGTCAGAGAGCAGAGAGGAGGCTTACAGAAAGCAGAATGAAGCAGAAGCATTGCAGAGGCAGGAAGTCATGCAGTAAGAGAGAAGAGGGCAACAGAATTGTTGTCCGAAAACAAATAGATCGCCAGATATTTCTCCACTAAAAAAAGGAGGGGGGGTGGTTTCTTCAGGATCAGCAGAGAATTGCAATTTGGGGTCTGCAGGGCATGAGCTTGAGTAAGCTCCAGGAGCTGGTGATGGACAGGGGAGCCTGTCCTGCTGCAGTCCATGGGGTCGCAAAGGGTCGGACACGACTGAGTGACACTGAACTGAACTGAGGGCTTCCCTAGGGGTTCAGATGATAAAGAATCTGCCTGCCGTGCGAGAGACCCAGGTTCGACCCCTGGGTCCAAAAGATCCCCTGGAGAAGGAAATGGCTACCCACTCAAGCATTCTTTCCTGGGGAATTCCGTGGACACAGGAGCCTGGTGGGCTACAGCCCATGGGGTCACAAACCACCTGACATGACTGAGAGACTAACGCATACACAACCATGGCAACCTCCTGCAAGGTCCCCCACAACAAGGGGAGGAGAACACTTAGAAAGGGGAAAGGTGGTGGGAGGGGCTAGAGCCAGCAAAGAGTCCAGTGGCTTTTCATTGGCTGAGCCTTGGCGGGGGGCGGGGGCTGGGTGCGGGAGTCGGGGAAGCAGAGTCTCTGCCTCCGGCTTGGCTGTTTTGCAGGGCATGAGCGCTCCAAGAGGAGAGTGAAAATGCAAGCTTAAAACTCAACATTCAGAAAACTAAGATCATGGCATCTCGTCTCATCACTTCATAGCAAATAGATAGGGAAACAATGGAAACAGTGACAGACTATTTTGGGGAGGCTTCAAAATCACTGCAGATAGTGACTGCAGTCAAGAAATTAGAAGACGCTTGCTCCTCGGAAGAAAAGTTATGACCAACCTAGACATCATATTAAAAAGCAGAGACATTACTTTGCCAACAAAGGTCCTTGTAGTCAAAGCTATGGTTTATCCAGTAGTCATGTATGGATGTGAGAGTTGGACTATAAAGAAAGCTGAGCACTGAATTATTGATGCTTTTGAACTATGGTATTGGCGAAGACTCTTGAGAATCCCTTGGACTGCAAGGAGATCCAACCAGTCCATCCTAAAGGAAATTAGTCCTGAATATTTATTGGAAGGACTGATGCTGAAGCTGAAGCTCCAGTACTTTGGCCACCTGATGCAAAGAGCTGACTCATTTGAAAAGCCCCTGAGGCTGGGAAAGATTTAAGGCGGGAAGAGAAGGGGACAATAGAGGATGAGGTGGTTGGATGGTATCACCGACTCAATGGAGATGAGTTTGCCTAAACTCCGGAAGTTGGTGATAGACATGGAAGCCTGGCGTGCTACAGTCCATGCGGTCACAAAGAGTCGGACACAACTGAGCGACTGAAATGAACTGAACTGAACTGAGAGCTCCCCATTCTGGTCTCCCAACTCTTTTTTGTTTTTTGCAACATTGCACTGCTTGCAGAATTCCAGCTCCCCATTCAGGGACTGAACCCACACCCTCAGCAGTGAAAGCTGAGTCCTAGGTACTAGAGGCCGGGGAATTCCCTCTCAACTCTCTTTAGTTGAGGTTTCTGTGTATTAAATTTTTACAGAGGACAGGACCAAAGAGGGTGTGTGGGTCAGGGCAAGGGAAAGACGAAGATGTCTAGCCATTTTCCAGTTCCAATGGGGTCTGACTATCTTCCTAGCATAGGCGCTAAGAAGCTTCTCTGCACCCTTACCCTTCATACAAACAAACCTGAGTGAGAATGGTCTTTCCTTACAACTAAGGGATCCCTTACTAACACAGCCTAGCATTGTGCTTTGCTTATTAAATGTCTATTAAATTGAAGTGTTAAAAAACATTACACTGATTAGAATTTCCTTCAGTTGAATTGGGACTGGGCAGCCTCAGGAATGCAGGACATAAGTGGACCAATGTGCCATGACTGGTGGTTGCTGATTGTTCCTATGGAGCTTAGCCTCCAACATGGAGGAGAGAGGGCAGGACTCTCTCCACTGTCCCAAACTGTCTCATAAATTTTACATTAAAAAATTATGAGTCATTTCTCCAGAGCAACACACATTTATTACCTATGTTATAAAAAATGAATGATTCAATATTTTTATTTTATTCCAGATTTTCAGTAATCTTGGGGTTAATTTGATATTGATTGATAGAATGAACACTTTTACTGGAAGCTACAAATAAAATATTTACAAGCACAATCCTACGGACTGAACTAGTCACAGGAGGTTTGATTAAGATGTATAGAATTCTCTATTTGCTGACCTTAACATGAGGGCCAAAGGGCAGCTCCCATCACAATTAAACCCTGCAGCCTGTATCAGAATTAACCTGTAGGAAAATCTGACCATTATTTAGACATTTCTGTTCTGAAACCCCTTCCTGAATTGGAATAAATAAATTATATGCCAGTCAGCGCTAAAACAAAAAATACTTTAAACATGAAATTTAGCTTGCATACAACATAGAGGCTATGTTGCTAGAAATGAATTTTAAGAACAGATTTTACACATTTATACCTCATAACTATTACCCTTCTCATGTGTGCAGTTAAGGATGTGACCAGAAAGGTAAGAAAATGCCTGCATGTGGATGTATGCTTTTTAACACAGTGAGAAATATTTACAGAGTAGCTTGATTGCTTCATCAAATAAAACAAAAAGCGGTGTTTTATATGTTTCCTTTCCTATCCTCCTTCAGTTTTATCTTTTATAGGTGCATGTGTGTAGCTAGTTATGCAGAACAGAGTAAAATGCAAGATCTAGGTCATTTTGGCCAAAGAAATGGAAAATGTTAACTGTTTTCTCAACTTAGCTTCACCTCTGGCAGAGAAAAGGAATTTGCCAAGAAATTCAATGCTAGTGCAGACTGAAGGAGATGCTATTGAATAAGAAATTAAGCAATGCTACTCACATTGAAACTATTCATATATAATCTCCTTATGAAATTCATTTATGGAAAGCAATCTGGGTAGATTGTATGTGCTTTACAATGAGAAAAAAAATCACAATTCTCCAGCATTCTTCAGTCTTTTCAAACTCTTCCTGTGAACTTGTTTGCCTGAAAGTTTATAGTGCAGACCTGGCCAGTTTTAATGCAAGTGGAGCAGAGCTGGTATCCAGTCCACTGACCCGCAGGGTACCGAGTCCAAGAATTAGCGAAACAGTCCAGGGTAGCATGAGCTGGGGACAGACACTGTGCATTTACCAAATAACTCTCCCCTGATCATTTGATCCAACCTTGTCAAACCTGTCATATGACAAGTTATTTATTGCTGAAGCACATAAAACTTCACTTTTAGAGCTTATTAGGTGCTTTGGATGAATATTTCAACTTGATTCATTATAAACCAAGATGTAGTTCAGCAAAAGGATTTGGACAGGATAAGAAGTAATTTAAATTATTCTGTTCTTTTTATGTACATTTCATGATAGATATATTTTTTACTTTTTCCATTTCTTTAAGGAACTTAATACAGTATTAAAAGATAAATTAAGTAAACTCTGGGATATTATGCAATGGAATATTAATAGAATAATATAGACTCATTTGAATTATATGTATAGTCTATGGCCATATCACCCTGAACGCACCCGATCTCATCTGAATTATATGTATAGAGATAAAGAAAAGTTCTTTGATGTAATAGACAATAAAAAAGAGATATCTACATACATAATATGATTCTATGTAATGAAAATCTACACATAGAAAATAATGCTAGAAGGAAATATATAAAAATATTTATAGTGACTGTGTTCGGGTGCCACTGAGAGTCATTTTTCCTTCTATTTTCAAACTCTGCAAGTTTTCCTTTATGAACACACAACATTTGTTAATGGTAAAATAAGCTTAACAGTGTGGTCACAAGTTTATACATTTTATGATCAGATATTCAGTGAAAATACAACCTTTAAAATTTTCTCCATAACAGATATGATCCTTTTTTTTTTTTTTAATTTACTTTTGTCTGTGCCGGGTCTTCATTGCTGTGAGTGGACTTCCTCTAGTTGTGGTGAGCAGGGGCTGCTCCTCATTGTGGTATCAGCTTCTTACTGCAGTGGCTTCTCTTGTTACAGAGGTTGGGCTCTAGGCACGTGGGCTTCAGTAGCTGTGTCTCACGGGCTCTCGAGCGCAGGCCAAGTAGTTGTGATTCCTGACCCAGATATTGAACCCGCATCTCTCATATCTCCTACACTGGCAGGCGTGTTCTTTACCACTAGGGCCACCTGAGAAGCCCCTGGTTTACAGAGAAGGCAAAAGAGAGAATGGATACACAGAGGAGACGTGAAATAATAGTTTAATCTGAGGAACTCCTAGTAGTTGGGCATGGGGACATTGTGTAAATGTGGGGAAATAAGATGAGACCGAGAAAAGAAAGTGGGGTTCTCTTTGTGAAGGTCCTTGCTTGATAAGCCCAGGATTTTTCATTTATGCAGCAGGTGATGAGATAGCATCAGAGGATTTTAAACAGAGATTACATTGCCAGGTTCGCATTTTCTGAAGAATACTCTAAGGCCAAATAGAGAAGTATTGGGGGGAAAAGAAGCCATAAAGGCTAGAATATAACCTATAGAAGAAAGGGTGAGGGTCTGAACCGAGGCAGGGCTGGGATGGGAAGGGAAGACGGGATCCTTAGGAGGTGAGGTGAACTAGAGCTAGTGATGGATTTGATACAGAGCAGGAAGTGTCTAGGCTGAGTCCCCATTTCTTTATTTTACAACTAATGACTAGTGACAAGACAAGAGGAATGTTTGGAGACTGGACAGAAGAGGAAGGTATTTTCCTTTAGAGTTGGGGTTTTTTTTTTCGGCCATGCCATAGGGCTTTCAGGATCTTAGTTCACTGACCAGGTATCAAACCCAGGCCCCAGCAGTGAAAGTTCTGAGTCCTAACCACTGGGCCGCCAGGGAATTCTTCGTTAAGAGTTTTTGAGACATCTAGGCAAACATGTCCAGTGCCCAGTAGGATGGTTGGGTGTAGAGGAAAAATGAGGACTGAGAGACAAATTTTAAAGTCACAAACAGAAAGCCATTATTCATGGGAGAGATGATCTTGCTTAGAGAGATGCAGAGATTATGCCTTGAACCTAAGAATTTCTTTAGTGACACAAGGAAATCAGGAGTTTTACTGCAAATACATGGGTGGCACTTTCTTTATGAAACCTTCACAGACTCCCAGGCAAAATTAAGCCTTTCCATGTGTTTGGAAGGGATACCGTAATAAAATATTTACCACAGACTGGGTGGCTTAAACAACAGAGATTTATTTTGTCACAGTTCTGGAGACTAGAAGCCCAAGATCTTGTGTTGGCAGGTTTGGTTTGTTCCGAAAGCCTCTCTCCTTGACTGTGGATGGCCGTCTTCTCACTGTTCTTCACATGGTCACGTCTCTGAGAACATCTGTGTCCTAATTTCCTCTTCTGATGACACCGGTCACATTGGATTAGAGCCCACCGTAATGACCTCATTTCAGCCTAATCACTTCTTTAGAGTCCCTGTCTCCAAGTACGGTCACATTCTGAGGTTCTGGGTTAGGACGTCAACAAATGCCCTGAGTGAGCAGGGACACGATTCGGCCCACAAGAGTGCGGCTGGGCTAACACTGGACTTCCCAGGAGGCACAGTGGTAGAGAACCTGCCTGCCAACGCGGGAGACGCAGCAGATACTGGTTCCATCCCTGGGGAAGAAAGATCCCCTGGAGGATGACATGGCGACCTACTCCAGGATTCTTGCCTGGTGAATCCCATGGACAGGAAAGCCTGGTGGGCTACAGTCCCTGGGGTCACAGAGAGTAGGATGTGAGTGAGCACGCATGCGCAGGCTCACACCGCATCCGTCCCTGATGCTCCCTGCATGCCCTTAGCTGGTGCTCTAAGCCTTTGCCTATGTGCGCATCCCCTGCTGAGACTCAGAGCTCCTTTGGGGCAGTAGCAATATCTCACTTATCTCTGTGTCCCCAGACACTGAGCCATTGCCGCTGGTTTCCAGAAATTATTTGCAAGCTTGAGCATACTCTGAATTTGGGGGAAAACACCTCATTAACATAACAGGCTTTTCCGAGACCAGAAACAGAATGCCCTAGGACAAAGTGCAGCCCATAGATGTGTGTGTTTGGCCACATTGTTTTTGTTTTATGAAATCAAGAGTTTTTACTTTTTTTAAATCTGGTATTTTCACTTCTTTTGAATAATATAGAGATTTGGCAACTTGTAGCTTTGTTCCTGTGTGGCCATAATCAGCCTGGGTTTATTAGCAGCTGCCACATTTATTTCCTTTTCTAATTTTTATTGTGAATATTATAATGAATCCTCTTGTACCTTTCACATAACTTCAGCAATTATTATAGTTTTCACAATCTCATTTCACCTGTTTAGAGCAAATTCCAAATATTTTAGTATGCCTTTGTAACTGAAAAAAAGTATATGTTTTATATAACCACTATGCCATTATTATATCTCTGAAAATTAACAGTAATTCCTTAATAGCATCTAACATACAGTCTGTATTCATATTTTCCTGTTTCAAAGCTGTCTTTTTATACTTGGTTTGTTCAAACTGGGACTCAAAATTACTCATCACATTTGATTGTTTTGTGTCCTAAAACCTTTAAAAAATATCACCTAACTGTTTTAAAATATAAGTCATTTGTCCCATAGAATGTTCCAGATTCAGAATTTGGCGGGTTGTGTCCTAACAACATCATTTTATTTGTTTTTGTAGCTCTTAAAAAAAAAAAAAAAAACTGTCTTAATTGCCTCTAGTTGTGGTGCATGGGCTGTAGAGCAAGCATGTGGGCTCAGTAGTTGCACAGTTGCAGTGTGTGGGATCTTAGTTCCCCAACCACGGATCAACCTGTGTCCCCTGCATTGCAGGCAGATTCTTAACCACTGGACCTCTAGGGAAGTCCCTCTTCTAGCTTTCATACCTCCTATAAATGGGTAGTTAAATCCAAAGCAGTACTGCTCAATCTCACTGTTCATAAGGGATAAGGATTTTCTATGTCTGTGCTATCCGATAGAGCAGCCATGATCAATATATGATGAGACAGTCCTTGAAATAACAGAGGAACTGAACTGTCCAGCCTGTTTTCCAGCCATCTATAGCTGTGAACTAAGGTTTAGTGCATAGGAAATAGAAGAAAGTGATGGCCTCAACTGCTGGGTCTTGTCTCTAAAAGGAAGGGGACTAGCTTTCACTGTCCCCTTCTTCAGACTTCAGATTCCTGCCTGTGTGAGTGCAGAGATGAGTCTTTCCCACCATGTAGGAAATATTTTACACACGACAGAGTGATAAGATAGAATGAACCTGGACTCCCAATACCATGCCACCCCCAGATTGCTTATGTTTAAACTATCATGGGAGAGTTATGCTCTATCTTTTAAGCCACTGTTAAATTGGATCTGACTACAAAGCGAACAGATTCTCTAATACATGTCCCATTTAACTTAGCACAGAAGCCTCCTGTAGGAGGAGAACTGTTTCCATGAATGTTAGTCATCCTTCTACTTTAACCTACTGTGTGTGTCTCTATCTAATGAACAAGGTACTGATAGGCACTTGCAGAGATGGCATACACATGGGCTCAATAAGGGATTTTCCCTCCCAAAGGCCCTCCCTGCCACTACTGAGTACTTAATTTTCCAGATGATAGCAAACCATAGCACCAAAATATTCTAGTTGTCTGGGGTCCTGACAACTAGCTCCATCACGTAGATGCCTGTAACCTTTCATCATGTAGATTGAGCTTCCCAGGTTGGGCTCGTGGTAAAGAACCTGACTGCCTGTGCAGGAGACTTAAGAGACATGAGTTTGATCACTGAGTCAGGAAATCCCTTGGAGGAGGGCATGTCAGCCTGCCAGGAGCCAGCACACGAGACCCTACCCATGACAAGGCCATAAGGGAGAAAACCTGACGGGCAAGGCGGATCAGGTTTTCAAGGATTCCAAAAAGGCTAGCTCACAAGATCCCACCCATGACAAGGTCATGGGGAGAAAGCCTGATGGGCAAGGCGGATCAGGCTTTCAGGGATTCCGAAAAGCTGCCCCAAAGCTGCCCCCGGCTCTCACCTTAAAGATGATATCTGTCTTTCTGATGCCTGCCTCAATGGACTACTCCCTAATTTCTCTGACACAGGCAGGAAGGCCTTCCCCGATCTCTTTCCAAATAAGAATTAATTTAGAACTTTATAAGTTTTTAGGGTGGTGGTATTTTATGAGATTATTTAGGGTGAAAGGAGTGTTTTAATTTGAGCTCCTTTGCTGGTAGTTTGTTAGTCAAATGTATTTATGCCCTTGGTACTAATATGCATGATTGCTTATGATATTTTAATCATAGAATAGCATAAAGAACCTGATTATATAAAAGCCCTAATAGATATAGAGCATTTTTGAGGGATGAAGGAGTTTAATTAAAAAATATAAGAAAAATTATTATAAAAGTGGTTTTTGGAAAAAAAAAAAAAAGAAGTGGTTTTTGGGTTAACGTTTGCTTGCTGTGTTTTTGCTTTTAGTGTGCTAAGGTTGTGCTATGGTAACCATTGTTAATATAGTTATAGATCTAGAAAAATAAGAGCTTAGCCCTAGTATTGTAACAATGAAATAGTTGTTAATTATTAACCAGGAGTGCTAGGCAGAGGCCGTCTTATTAGAGCCACAGAGTCTGTATGGGGTAAAACTTTTAGATAAATTTAACTGACAACTTTTGTAGAAGAATTGATGTTGGTATTAACAGGGTCATATTTTTATTATGTTGTGACATGCTGTCCTGTTGCCCTATGAGACTGTAACTCTTCTGTTAAGGTCACCACAGAAACAGAAAACAGGCCTACATTCACCTGACTTACATAAAATGTTAATAATCCCTAAGGCCAAAAGGTAATGTGTAAAGATTTATTATAGAAACGAAATGCAGAAAGCATCTTGTTCTTCCTTAAGGACAAACTGACGTAATGTAAACTAACCCTGTATAGACATGAGTGAGCATCTTGTATCCTGGATACACTCTGAGTGAGGGTATAAAAACTGTTGTCAAAAAATAAAGACAGACTTGGCCCTATCAAGGCTGGTCTCACGTGTCTTCTATCACTCGCCGACGCCGTTCATCCTAAGGGAACCCCCTGGATCCTACTGGGGCTGGACCCCGGTATCAGCCCACTTCAGTAATCTTGCCTGGAGAATCCCATGAACAAAGGAGCCTGGTGGGCTATAGTCCAAAGGGTTGCAAAGAGTTGGATGCTACTAAAGTGACTGAGCACACACACATCATGTTGACCATAAGAACAGATGCTTAATTCTGCATTTGCCAGGCTTCCTTTACCCATCATTCTTCTGCCAGAACTAACATCATTTGTGTTATTTATTGAATATCCTAGACACCACCATGCTTTCTTAGTAAATGTTGCTTTCAAACAGGATTTTTATCAATGGCAAAAAAAGGTGAAGCCGTGGTATAATGCTCCAGCTGTTCCTATCATGGACTGTATCCTTAAAAGGCAGAAAATGGAATGGATAAAAGAGAGGGAAAATCATAAATGCCAAACTAAAGCTGCATGACCAGTCGTAAAAATGAGAACAAAACCTCTACTATACTATCTTAATTGGGCATCTGGCCATCAGAATAAAATTTACATTTTCCAGCCTCCCTTGCATCTATCTGTGGCTATGAACTAAGGTTTATGGAAGTTGAATAAAGTGGTAGATTCAACTTTTAGATTGCGTCCCTAAAGAGAAGGTAGTAGCTTTCACATTTCCTTCTTTAGACTTCAGGCTTCTGACTGGTAGCTGAATGTACTGCAAGAAGCTTGAATAATTACTCCTCCCCCCTATTCTTTTTAAGAAATAGCATTTGAACAAAAGTCTTTATCCTCTTTGCTCTTCCTTTTTCCCTATTGTTGTTTCATAGCAGTAGTCTGCAAATTTCTTTGCCAGTAGTTCCTCAAAAGAATTTTTAAAACATTTGTTGCACAATTTTAAGTTACCTAAGATTTTTCAGCATGTTTTAAGTGGATATAATGTGGAGTATATTATAAATATTGACATTTTAAAATAAAATACACCATTCCTTCAAAGAAATGCAAGAGAAACTTAACAATATAGCAGTTTAAAAATAATTAGCATTCATTTAAAAGTTAGAACAAGTTCTTTTTCAACAGTCAAAAGTTTTACACCATTTTTTAACTCCTTAAACTCCTATTTGCATTCCATGTCCTTCACAGAATTCCATTCTAATGTATTACATTCCTTTGTTTGAGTGTCTTTTATTGACCATTCTCTCATACTCTGTGTAGCAAAAATATGCATATATATAAAATTAATGTTTTTAGACTGTCTGTGAATTTGACTCTAAGATTTTAAAAAATGTCTTCTAGATTGGATCAGCCATACAATATTATGTAAACACAAATGATCAAAACAATTTCCATATAAAAACATTTGATCAAAGAAAATAAATATAAAAGTTAAAACTCAGATGTTTGTCACTTTCTGAATTAGATGGAGCTTTTTAAAATATATAACTTTATGGGTGAATAATTAGTAGAATGAGACAAGGTAAAGAATTATTTCCAATCTTCACATTTTTATAGATTTCATTTATGATAAATCTTATTCATATAAATAAGTAGTTGGGAATAAAAGGAGTTTCAGGCTAATGGTATCATTTGGCTCTTTGAATTCCTTCTAAGTCATTTTTTTAAAAATATAAAAACATGTTATTTAGCATCAAAAATATATTTACGAACCTGATAGTTTACAACACAACTGGGTTCTCCTTCAATTTTATTGTTAGCAAAGAATTAGAAACCGCTTGACTTGCAAAGGATTCAGTACAGAAAAAAAGAGTTTGGACCAGGACCTGCACTTCTGGGAGAGAAGGTTCCCATGGGTAGATCCTCACCCTGGGGAATGAAAAGGGCGAGCCACAGTCTGGATATTCCAGTCCTGGAATCCTGCACGGAGGAGACAAGACCCCTTGCCTGCTGGGAAATGCAGAGAGCGTCTAGACTCTGCCTGGGAGGCCTGGCCATGTGCTGGCTTGCCAATAATCAGAGGGTATTGTGCTCTAGCCACTGCGCAATCTGAGGGTGTGAACACCCCGATCCTGCTCACTCTACACCACAGCCTGGTGCAAGATCTGGGACCACCACGCCGTGGGGAATGACTCAGTCACGAGACAGAGCGGGGCACCTAGAGTGTAATTTGGATGGCGCCTCAGAAGCCACGGTCAGCACGTGCGTGAGGTGACGTCACACGTGTGCTCAGCAGCCAGGCGCTGGATCTTCGGCAGACAGGACCCGGGAGAGGCCAGCCTGGAGGGCCGGGGCGCGGGCTGAGTGTGGCCGCGATGGCCGCTGTCAGCACGCTCGGGGCGGCGAGAGTGCCCAGCTCTGCGAGCTCCACGCTGCAACTCAGCGCTGGCTCTGAGGCAGACGGGTCCTGGGAGAAGACCGCCACGGAGGCGGCCCAGATCTCAGGTGGCTGCAGACCACCGCAACTCCTGCGGCCACAACACCCAGACCCGCAACCTCAGCCTGCTCCACACCACCGCACTGAACTAGACCCGGAACAAACACAACAGAGAAAGGGATGCAACCTTCAGCTGCTTCCGAGCGGAACTGAGCACATAGATCCTCCATGATCGCACAGGCCTCACTTCCTTCAACAATCACCGCCTTTGGCGTCAGCGCATGCACTCCAGGGCAATGGAACCTGCTCAAACCTGACCCTCGGGGGTTCTAATCCAACAACTAGGGAGCGGCCTCACCCTGTCAGGGTGACAACAGCCGTGGAGCGGAGAGGAGGCCCCACACAACATCCAGGGCAGCCTCTGGGCACCAGGGCACCAACCACGTGCCCTGTCAAGGTGATATCAGCCAGCATACCCTGAGGAAAGGCGTCACTGGTGTCCATACCAAAATCAGCCCTTACACCAGAAGCATTGGGTACACACAGCCTACACAGGGGCGCTCCCTCATAATAACACCACTTCAAGACCACAGTAATAACTCTTCCTCCTAAACTCCTAGAGACAACAAATTTAGTAAAATGAAAAGGCAGAGGAACTACTCCCAATTAAAAGAACAAGAGAAATCCCCTGAAAGAATAAATGAAGCAGATCTCACCAATCAATTAGAACCCAAGTTCAAAAAAAGTGGCAATAAACGTGCTAACTAAACTGAGAAAGATTATTGGCAGAAATATAGAGATCAGTGACCAAGGAACTAGAAGCTATAAAAATGAGCCAGACAAAACCAGACAATTCAATTGCTGGTACAGAAATTGATCTAGAATCAAAGATTAGCAGACTAAGTGACAAAGAAGAATGAATAAATGATATGGAAGCTAGATAATGGAAATCACCCCATCAGAACAGCAGACAAAAAGACAAATTTTAAAATATGAAAGCAACATATGAGATCTATGAGATAATATAAAACATGTGCCAGCCTATGTATAATAGGATCAAACTGGTCTCATCAAATCCTTTATTTTCCTTCCAGTTTTATTGAGATACAATTGACATATGACACTGTATGAAAGTGAAAGTGAAGTTGCTCAGTTGGGTCTGACTCTTTGCGACTCCATGAACTATAGCCTACCAGGCTCCTCAGTCCATGGGATTTTCCATGCTAGAGTACTGGATTGGGTTGCCATTTCCTTCTCCAGGGGATCTTCCCGATCCAGGGATCAAACCTGGGTATCCTGCATTGTAGGCAGACGCTTTACCGTCTGAGCCACCAGGGAAGTCCATGGCACTGTATAAATCTAAGATTTATAGCATAATGATTTGACTAACAGAAATCATGAAATGATTATCACAATATGTTTAGTGAATATGCATCATCTCATATAGACACGAAATTAAAGAGGTAGAAAAAAATATTTTTCCTTTGTAGTAGAACTCTTAAGATTTATTCTCTTAACAACTTTCATATATAATATATAGCAGTGGGTTTTTTTTTTAAACTGAATATAGTTCCCTGTGCTATACAGTAGGTCCTTGCTGTTTACCTATTTTATATATAGTACATTTGTATCTGCTAATACCAAATTCATACTTTATCCCTTCTCCAACAGTTAATTATATTTATCATGTTGTACATTAAATCCCTTATAACTGGAACTTCATATCTTTTGATTACCTTCATCCAGTTCCCCCACTTCTTGCCTCCGGTAACCACAAATCTGAACTCTTTTAATATGACTTTGTGGTTTTTAAAGTACAACTTATCTAGAATGCTGTTAATTCCTGTTATACAACAAAATGATTTGGTATTTCTATTCATTTCAAAATAATCATGATAATTCTAGTTAGACTGTGTTACCATCCAAAGATATTACAGTTATTTACTATATTTGCTGTACTGTAGATAGCCATACTTTTTTAAAAGTTGCTAATCTCTTAAGCTCAAACACATTTTAACAACCCTGAATTTTTACTCCCCCCCTACCACCACCACATTACTGATTTTGACATCATATTTTATTTTTGTTTGGGTGTTCTTACTGCTGATACAGATTATTTTACCACTATTATCTTTTAATCTTCCTATCAGCTTTATACATGGCAGTTTTGTTACCTTTACTGTATATATTTGCTTTTGTGTGTGCGTGCTCAGTCTTATCTGACTCTTTACATCCCCATGGACAGTGGCCTGCCAGACTCCTCTGTCTGCGGAATTTCCAGGCAAGAATACTGGAATGGGTTGCCATTTCCTTCTCCAGGAGATCTTCCCAAACCAGGGATCAAACCTGCATCTCCTGCATTGCAGGTGGATTCTTTATCTGCTGAGCCATCAGGGAAGCCCATATTTGCCTTTACCCAGTGGGATTTTTCCTTTCTTCATTGCATGTTTCTAGAAGTGGTCTTTTTTTTTTTTTTCCCTTCTTCTTAGAAAAGTCAACATTTCTTGTAAAGCTGGTTTGGTGGTGCTGAACTCCTTTAGCTGTTGACTAAAACTTGACCTCTATCAAATCTGAATGAAACCCTTGCTGGGTAGAATATCTTAGTTGCAGGTTTTTCCCTTTCATCACCTTAAGTATATTGTGTCTGCAGATTGTCTGCTGTAGTTCCCTTGTAGGTAACTTGTTGCTTTTTCACTTGCTGCTTTTAACTTTCTCTATCTGTAACTTTTTCTGTTTTAATTACAATGTTACTGGTGTGGTCTGCTTTGAGCTGATCTTGTTTGGGACTGGGCTTCTGGGACAGAGAGTTCCAGCTTGCTGATCCATTCCTCAGTTATCATGTAATCTATTAATGAGTCCTTCTAATATGTTTTGCATTTCAGTGATTATATTCTTCATTTTCATTCGGTTCTCCTTTATATTTTTCTAATTCTTTGTTTAAAATTTCTAACTTGGACTTAGCTGGGGGCAGTGGTTATGAATCCACCTACCTATGCAAAGGGTATGGGTTCAGTTTCGGCCTGGCTGCAGGGCAGCTCAGCCTGTGTGCCACAACCACTAAGCCTGCTCTCTGGAACCCACGTGCCTAAAGCCTGTACTCTGCAACAAGAGAAGCCACTGAAATGCAAAGCCCTTGCACCACAACCAGAGAACGTCCACATGTAGCAATGAAGACCCCAGCACAGCTGAAAATAAATAAATTTTTAAAAATAATAAATAAAACTTCTAACTTCTCACTCAGTTCATCGAGTCTTCTCCCAAGTTCTTTGAACATCTTTGCGATCATTACCTTGAACTCTCTATGAGGTTGACTGCCAATCTCTACTGCACTTACTTCTTCTGCGGTTTTGTCTTGTTCCTTCATTTGGAAGATCCTCCTGTGTAGCCACATTTTGTCTAAGTTGCTGTTTTTATCTCTATTTATCTGGTAGATCAGTTATATTTCCTGACCTCGGAGAAGTAGCCTTTTGTAGGAGATGTCCTGTGCATCCCAGCAGTACACCTCCCTTTGGTCACCAGAACTGTATGTTCTATGGGTGCCCCCTATTTGGGTTGCATGGGTCCTTCTGTCGTGGTGGGCTGACTCTTGTGGGTGGTCTGGTCAGCATGGCTGGCCCTCAGTCTGGTTTGTTGCCTGGCCCTGCCTTGTGTGGAGACAGTCAGCCACTGATTCTAGGGCTGGGTCTGGGAGTTCCCTGGCAGGGCTGGTTAGGACTAGTTAGGACTCAGTGAGTGCTTTCACTGCCAGAGCCCAAGTTCAGTCCCTGATCAGGGAACTAAGATCTCACAAGCTGCACAGCATGGCCAAAAGCAAAGAACAAAAATAGCCATAAACAACAACAGCAACAAAGATGCTGGCTGCAGGCCCAAGGAGGACCCTGGCCCACTGGTGGTGGAGCTGGCTTCTAGAACAGATGGTTGTAGAGCTGGGGTCCCAGATCTAGTGTTGGCCAGATGTCGGGCGGGGCCAGTTCCTGACACAGCTGGCTATAGGGCTGGCCATATCCCAAAGCTGGTGTTGGCCTGGTGGTGACTAGGGCTGGACCCTACATGGGGCTGGTGTCCAGGAGGTCTTGGGCTTAGTGCCAGCTTACTGGTGAGCAAAGACAGGTCCCCAGATCTGTGGCTGCAGGACCCAGAGCTAATGCTGGCCTGCTCATGGTTTGGCTGGATGCTGGTTTGGAAAGCTGCCAGGCTGTAGTGGTTCTGAGGCTGCAGCCTGTCCACTGAGGGTGGAGTCAGGCCCCAGGGTCTCTGGCTGCAGGACCCTGGGGCTCCAAGGGCGAGTGCCGACGTGTTGATATGCATGGCAGGTCCTGGGCTCTCAGGTGGAACTTGTCTGGGTCCTGGGGTGACTGAGAGCTCAGGCAGTCTTAAGGTAGCAAACCTGCTGGTGGGTGGGACTATGTCCCTACCTGGCTCATTGCTTGGCCTGAGGCATCCTAGTACTGGTGCCAAAAGACTGGTGGGCAGACCCAGGTCCCCAGGCTAATAAGCTGGAGGGTGGATTCTAAGATTGTTCTTGCCAACATCATTGTCCATGTGGTAGCATGAACACCTAAAAATATGAACAGCTGCTGCCAACATCTCTGTTCCCAGGGTGAGCTCTAGTTGCCTCTTGCCTCTCTGGAGACTTTCCAAGGTCAGCAGGCAAGTCTGACTCAGGCTCCTTTCAAACTACTGCGAAGCCCTGAGATTTTGTGTGTTCCTTTTAAGAGTGGAATTTCTATTTCCCACAGCCCTGTGGGCCTCCTAAAAGTAAATCCCACTGGCCTTCAAAACCAAATGTTCTGGGGGCTTGTCTTCCAGGTGCAGGACCCCAGGATTGGGGAGCTGGGTGGGGGTTCAGACCACTTGTTCTTTGGGGAGGACCTCTGTGACTGTAATTATTTTCTCCTTTGTGAGTCACTCCTTGATGGCTCAGTCCCTACAGAACCAGCCTGCCAATGCAGGAGACACAGGAGACGTGGATTCCAGCTCTGGGCGGGGGAGAACCCTGGAGGAGGAAATGGCAACCTACTCCAGTATTCTTGCTGGAAAATTCCATGGACAGAAGAGCCTGGTGGGCTAAAGTCCATGAGGTCACAACACCACTGCGCATGTGGTGTATACACACACACACCTCCCAGGGATATGGGTCTTGATTACACCATGCCTCTGCCCCTCCTTCCCATCTCATTGTGGTTCCTTCTTTATATCTTTAATTGCACACAGTTTTTCCTGCTAGCCTTCCAGTTTACATAGTTGTAACTTTGGTGTGTCCCTGGCAGAAGATGAGCTTAGGGCCTTCCTACTCAGCTGTTTTGGCCCCACCTCTGGTCTCATCAAATCTTTTGTGTCCAAGTTAGACAAGATACAGATCCTGTCATAGGTTTATCACCTGGGTGAGATAAGGGACCAGAGCCCCCATTTTCTACCAGTGGTCTTTGCTCTGATTTTTAGGGGTCCTTTCACAGAGGAATACTTCTTTAACAAGAGTCAGGGGGGTAAAGAGACTAAGTCATTGATGGGAAACTGTCATTTCTCATACTGTGCCACTTCCTGCATGCTCAGTCACTTAAAGGACTCTTTTGTACTCAGCTTTTGAGTCTATTCAGGCATTCAGTGGACTGGATGAAGTTCATCCACATTGGGAAGAGCAATCTGCCTTATTCAGTCTACTGATTCAGATGTTAATCTCATCCAAAAATGTTTAACCAAATATTTGGGCATCCTGTGAATTACTGACACACAGAATTAATCATCACAAGTCTACTCCTTGTCAACTTGTCACTCATGCAACTATACATACCTAAAGCCTCCAAAAAAAAAAAGACATTAACAAGATCCTAATTCCATCTAACATGATACAACTGTTCTGTGTACAATCAGAAATGTACTGATCCTTTCCCCAAAAGAAGTAATGCGATGTCCTTAAATGATATTTACTCTTCTCCTTGATATCCTGTAACTTAAAGACTATGACATAAAGTCAATACAGCTATGTTACACGATTAGGGAGTACAAAGGGAAAGAAAACGAAGATACTTGCTTTATACACACACACACTCACACACATTCATAACAAAATAAGGAGGAATACTCATGACAATTGCAGTCCCTATTTCTGTAACTGGTCATGTGGTCACAGCTAGTATTTATAACTACCTTCTTCCACCAAGGGCTTCCCTGGTTACTTAGATGGTAAAGAATCTGCCTGCAGTGTGGGAGACCTAGGTTAAGTCTCTGAGTTGGGAAGATACCCTGGAGAAGGCAATGGCTATCCACTCCAGAATTTTTGCCTAGAGAATTACATGGACAGAGGAGCCTGGCAGGCTCCAGGCCATGGCATCACAAAGAGTCAGACACAACTGAGGAAATAACACTTTCACTTTTCTTCCACTGACCATTCTCTATTCCCTTTGCCTTTGGTAAATACTTCAGCTGGTAGTGACTCTTACCACACTGAAGTGATCAAACCTTCATTCCTGAAAGATCTGGGCCACAGGTAGTCCTGCCTGGATTCGGTTATTGTTTGCTACTGACCTTAATCACAAGGCATGGTAATATTGATACCTCCTTAAGGGATCTTCTATATTCCAGACACACTCTTCCATATCTCTGTTGGGGAGTATCTTTCTCTTGATAATCAGGACCAGTCATCTCAGCCAGCATAGTAACACACTGTGCATTTCCTGTTGAGTCAGAGGCATGAGGAGTCCAAAGTGACCAGACAGCAATTTTAAAGTTCAGTTCAGTGAAATCATTATTCTGTCTCCTGATGAAAGCATTTTTCTCTTTGGCCTAAGATTTCTAAGCCAGTAGAGCATAAGGTCATGGGAGCAAGAAGCAAAAAAAAAATTTTTAATGTGGACCATTTTGTTAAAAATTATTTATTTTTAATTAAGTATAATTGCTTTACAATGTTGTGTTGGTTTCTGCGATACATCAACATGCATCAGCCATAGGGATACATATGTCTCCTCCCTCTTGAATCTCCCTCCCGCCTTCCACCCCATCCCATCCCTCTAGGATGTCACAGAGCCTCAGTTTGTGTTCCCTGAGTCATAGAGCAAATTTCCACTGGCTATCTATTTTGATGCGGGCCAGTTTTAAAGTCTTTATTGAATTTGTTGCAATATCACTTCTGTTCTTTTATGAAGTTTTTTTTGGTGTTATGGCCACAAAGTATGTGAGATCCTAGCTCCACAAACAGGGATTGAACCCACACCTCCTGCATGGGAAGGCAAAGTCATAGCTACTGGACCACCATGGAAGTCCCAAGAAGCAAAACTTTTGCCAGTGGGTCACTAGGGGTCGTAGTGAGCAGGTGCAGTCATGTCTGACTCTTTGTGACCCTATGGACTGTAGCCCACCAGGCTCCTCTGCCCATGGGATTCTCCAGGCAAGAATACTGGAGTGGGTAGTGATTCCCTTCTCCAGAGGATCTTCCCAACCCAGGGATCGAATGAGCGCCTCCTGTGTTACAGGCAGATTCTTTACTGTCTGAACCAGCAGGGAAGCCCACAGTGAGTAGAGCCACTTCCATTTCCACCCTTGATTCACGATTCTCAGCCTTGGGAGACACAGCAACAGTGCATTCAGGGCCTTCACAGCCTTCTGGAGAAACCTGACCCAGTCCTGCAAGGTACTGCCATCTGCTGGATGCTGTAACTGATTCTTCAAAAGGACATCCCACCATTCCACCAAGCCAGCTGCTTCAGAACAGTGAAGAACAGGTAAGGCAGTGAACTCCATGAGCATGGGGACACTGACACACTTCTTTTGCTCTGAGGTCGGCTCCTTGATCAGAAACAGTGCTGTGTAGACTGCCATGATGGTTGATAAGGTGTCCTGTAAGTAAGATGGTAGTTCTGGTAGAAGCATTGTGTGCAGAGAAAGGCAAGTCTTATATCCAGAGAACAGATCTACTCCAAGAACAAGATACTGCCCCCTCCATGATGGAAGTGGTCCAGTGTAATCAACCTGCTAGCAGGTAGTTGGCTGATCACCCTGGGGGACAGTGCCCTATCTAAGACTCAGTATTGGTCTCTGCTGCCAGATTGGATACTCAGCAGTGGCCATAGCCAGGTCAGCCTGGTTGAGTTGAAGTCTATGTTGCTGAGCCCATGCATAACTTCCATCCTTGGCACTATAGCCACTTTGCTCACAAGCCCACTGAGTTATGATGTGGGTAGCTGGGAAGGAGGCTGACTGGCTTCCACAGACAGGGTCATCCTACCCACTTGGTCATTAAAATCCTCCTCTGCTTAGGTTACCCTAGGGTGAGCATTCATATGGGACTCAAATATCTTCATGTTTTCAGTTATTCAGAGACATCTATCTATATACCTCTTACCCATATTTCCTTGTCACCATTCACGTTCCTTCTGAGTCCCTGACCATCCAGAAAAACCACTGGCCACAGCCATGAATTAGTACATAATCACATGTCTGGTCATTTCTCCTTCCAAGTAAAATGAACAGGGGCACAATGCTCAAAGTTCTGTCCACTGGGAGCATTTCCCTTCAGCTTCAGGGATGTCCCAGAAAGGGGCTGTGGTCTGCAGCTGACTACATTCCAGTGATGTATGCATACTGTGTAGAACCATCTGTAAATCTAAGTCTTCCTCTGTCAAGTGATCAATCATAGAGAACTCTCCATGAGGCCATAGGTACAGGCAGGGAGAGAGAAGAAAGTGTAGCAGAAATGGGGACCATGGGCACTTGGGCCACTTCTTCAAGTAACTTACACGTGCCCTCAGGGCCTACTTGGGTCCATCCCCTGTATACCACTTCCATTTCATGATAGAGTGCTGCCGTACAAGCCCAAATTAATGGCTTGGTGAGTCAGATCACACCTAGTTTGTGATGAGCATCTTAGGTCTTACGGTTTCTTGGTGGTGTATGGTCAAGCATTCAGTCTCTACTAAGGCCAAGAGCTATTTCTCAAAAGAAGAGTAGTTTTCTGCAGAGGTTGGCAGGGCTTCACTGCAAAATCCTAAATGTCTGTTCTGTGGTTTACCTTTAGGGGCATTCCTGGTGGTTCAGATGATAAATGACCTGCCTGCAATGCAGGACACTGGGTTCAATCCCTGGATTGGGAAGATCCCCTGGAGAAGGGAATGGCTACCCACTCCAGTATTCTTGCCTGGGAAATTCCATGGACAGAGGAGCCTGATAGGCTACAGTCCATGGGGTCACAAAAAGTCAGACACAACTGAGTGATCAACACTTTTACTTTCTTTAGGGACCTTCCAAAGGCTTCAAATCACACCCCCATCTGCCACTGACACTTCAGATAATGTTGGATCTGCTGGATCTTGTGACCCAAGGATCAGAGCAGCTTGTACATCAGCCTAGACCCATTGCAGAGTCTTCTCTTTTTTTGGATCCACTTAAAACTGGTCAGTTTTCAGGTCAGTAAGAAATGGGCTGGAGTAATTCACCTAAATAAGGATTATGTTGCCTCTGAGATCCAAGGAGGCCCACTAGGCATTATGTTTCTTTCTTGGTTTTAGGAGCAGCCAAATGCAACAACTTACCCTTCACATTAGAAAGGATACCTTGACACGCCCTATACTACTAGACCCCTACAAATGTCCCTGAATATAGAGGGCCTCTAAATTTCTGTCAGATTTATTTATCACCTTCTGACATGCAAATGTCTTGCCAATAAGTCCAGAGTACTTGCTATTTCTTGCTCACTATGTCAAAGCAGCATAATATCTTCAATGTAATGCAACAGTGTGACACCTTCTGGGTTTCCCAGGTGGTACAAGTGGTAAAACATCTGCCTGCCAATGCAGGAGATGCAGGAGATATGAGTTCTATTCCTGGGTCAGGAAGATCCCCTGGAGAAGGAAATGGCAACCCACTCCAGTATTCTTGCCTAGAAAATTTCATGGACGGAGAAGCCTGGTAGGCTACGGTCCACGGGGTCACAAAGAGTCAGACAGGACTGACTGGGCATGCACGCACGTGACGTCTTGTAGAAGGGAAAGGCCGTCAAGAGTCCTAAGACCTAAACTAAGACACGGGGTGAAAGAGTTGGTACATCCCTGACACAAGAGAGTGAAGATGTATTACTGGCCTTGCCAGCTGAAAGCAAACTGCTTCTGGTGGTCTTTACTAACAAGTTAAGAGGCAAGCATTTACCAGATGAATCACTGCATACCAGGTAGTAGGGGAGGTTCTAACTTGCTCAAGCAGTGAAACCACATCTGGTACCGCAGCTGCAATTGGAATGACAATCTCATTAAGCTTGCGATAGTCCACTGTCCTTCTCCAGGGCCCATCTGTCTTCTTTACAGGCCAGATAGGTGAGCTGAATGGGGACATGGTGGAAATCACCAGTGTGCATCTTTCAAGTCCTTAATGGTGGCACTGACCTCTGACATTCCTCCAGGAATGCGGTATTGCTTTTGGTTTACTGTTTTCCTAGGTGGAGTTCTAGTGGCTTCCATTTGGCCTTTTCCACCATCACAGCCCTCACTCCACAGGTCAGGGAACCAATGCGGTGGTTCTGCCAACTGCTAAGTATATTTACTCTGATTATGTTTTCGAGAAGGCTTCCTAGGTGGCACAGTGGTAAAGAACTTACCTGCCAATGCAAGAGATATAAGAAATGCAGGCTCAATCCCTGGGTTGGAAAGATCCCCTGGAAGAGGGCATGGCAACCCACTCCAGTATTCTTGCCTGGAGAATCTCATGGACAGAGGAGCCTGCTGGACTACAGTCCTTAGAGTCACAAAGCCTTGGACATGACTGAAATGACTTAGCATTCACATGTTTTCTAGAACTGGAGAAATAACCACAGGGTGGATTTGGGGACCCACTGGGCCCATGGTGAGATGGACCTGAGCTAAAACTCCACTGGCCACATCACTTCCATAAGTCCCCTACTCTGACTAGTTGACCTCAAGGACATTTGGATCTCCTGGAATTAGGGTCAATGAAGGGCCAGGTCCAGTAGTCCCTGAAAGGTCTAATTATTTCCTTTTCCCCAGTGCACAGTTTGCCTGGTAAAGGCCACAGGTCCCTCAAGGAAGGCTAGGAGAAAGATCAACAGTACAAATGTTTAACAGTGTCCAAAGGCAACTGGTCTCCCCTTCGTTCAAGGGGTTCTGGGTCTGTAAGCTGGCTCAAGGCTGAGAATTGATTAATGTACTGTTACTCCCCATTTTTATGATTCAGATTTGACTTTCTTTAACTTGACCTCGAATTTTTCTGTTTATACAGATCAAGGAAGTATTCAGTAGGCTTCCAATCTATTTCCTATCTACTACTTCCTATCTACTTTCAAGAACACTGGTGTCAATGCCATAGGTCTGTGGGAGTCAGACTGTTCTGATTGCTGCTTTGACTCTGCTGTCCATCACTTGACCTTTGGTGGTTGAATGTGGCCATTTGGCCCTTGTCATCCACAGATCCTACCACACTTAGGTTTTCCAATTCAATGCCTCCAGTCCCCACTGTAAGGTCTGGTATTAGAGAAGAGCAGTCACAGAACTCTTAAGAATGCTGGGGCTCCTCTCACAAATTTATTTCTCACAGTAGAGGTGACTGGTATATCTTCTGGACCCTCCGGTGGGTGGTTAAGTAGATCTTAAAGGACAAATTCAATCTAATATTGCAAATTCCCTAAGCCGTTGAATCCCTCCCTACATTAAACCAAGGCATGTCTACTATTTCTAAATTCTAATTTGCCCACCGTGGGCCCCTTTTTGGTCCATGTTTCAGCCAACAAACCAAACAAACCACTTGAGCCCTTCCTGACTCCTCAAGCTGCAATATTCAATGCAGCATCTCTGCTTAGAGAGCCCATATCAATCCACTGGCTCCATCCAACTTTATGTTCCTTCCATCACTACCCCACACCTCAATATCCAATCCCACACATATTCTCCAGATTTGTTTCTGTATAAATTATAAAATTCAAAGTAGTTCTTCTAGAGTAGAGCACACCTCCTCATGGGTCTCACTCTGTATCTCTGTGTTAAGGCTTCTGGGACTTGAGTCTAGTTTTAGGTCTCAAGGGCTTTCCTGGTGGCTCAGACAGTAAAGAACCTGCCTGCAATGCAGGGGATGTGGGTTCGATCCTTGGGTCAGGAAGATCCCCTGGAGAAGGGAATGGCAACCCACTCCAGTATTTCTGCCTAGAGAATTCCATGGACAGAGGAGCCTGGCGGGCTACAATCCATGGGGTCACAAAGAGTCAGATATGACTGAGTGACTAACACTTTCACTTTCATAGGTCTAGAAGCAGACAGGGTTGAATTATGGAGAGAACCAGCACTGTCTTCTTTGGCAATTGCCTCAGGAGAGGCCATTACAGTTTCTTCAGACTAGAGGAATCCCCTCAGATAGAGGTAGACAGACTGCTACCAGTGAGGGTAGGGAAGCCACTTTTTTTTTCCCTTTTGGCCTTGTGGCATGCGAGATCTTAGTTCCCTGACCAGGGATCAAACTTGTGCCCCCTGCAGGGAAAGTGCAGAGTCTTAACCACTGGACCACAAGGGAAGTCCCAGGGAAGCTAATTCCAAATGGCCACATTCAGCCACCTAAGCTCAGGTGATAGAGAGCCTGCTTTCATTCAGAGTTGGGGAGCCTCTTCCAGGCAAAAGTGACATTAGAATTTAGGTGCTCAGTGTCTCCAGCTTCACCAGGGTCTTACCACATGTCCCCATTACAGCTTACAGAATTCCCACCCAGTCAACACCTTCGCTGTAACAAGGGACACCTACCATGGCTGGGAGCTTAAGTTGTGCTGTCATCCAGCCAGTCACAAGATAAGATTCTCTGTTTGGATTTAAAAAACCTCAGCCCTGAAGCTACAGTAGTGAAGGGTCCATCAGGACACTCAGAGATTTTCAGGTCATGCTGTGTGGTGCTTGTGTTGAGAATCTGAATCCCTGAACTCAAACTTTTCCTTCACCACTTATCTAGTGGCCTGAGGACCAACCAGCCATTCTCACTATATTTGTTAGCTTTCCAGCGATGTTTTGAAAGTATCATATTCACCGTCACTCAGTTCTCTGATTCTCATAAGTTGTTGATTTAACAGTATGCAATGGAGATATTTTCCGTATCTCTATTGCCAGATCATGCCACGGACTACAAGTGCTCTCTTTACTACTGGAAATAGTCATTAATGTCTTTTAATCTAATCATATGAGACATTCAAGTCCAAAAATCCCAGCGCCCAATTAAGAAAACTTCCTTAACATTCTGTTCCTCTAGAGCCACTCTCGGTACCTAAATCTATACTAATCTGGGTTCTCCAGTGAAATAGGACTACCAAGTACACCATGGCCCAGTCAAACTGACACATACAATTAACCATCACATGTACTGATGCATAATAAATTATTCCAAAACATAGCGGCTTAAAAGAGCAAACATTTATTGTCTCACTGCGGTATGTCAGGAATCAGGTAACAGCTTAGACTCTCTTAGGAGGCTGCAGTCAAAGTGTTGGCCACAGCTACTGTTATCTCAGGGCTTGAGGGGGAATGGATCTGCTTCTAGCTCACTCTTGCTGTTTTCAAGTCTCAGGTCCCACCTAACTGTTGTCCAGAGATTAATATTTTTTTTTGAAACATAGGACTAGTCCCAACATGGCAGCTTGCATCCCCCAGAGCAAGGGCTCAGAGAGAAAGAACAAAACAGAATCCAATCTTCCTGTAACCTAATCTTGGAAGTAACATATTATTGCTTTTGCCTTATTATATTGGTTAGGAGCAATTCACTAAGTCTAGCCTACTCATTTGTGTGCATACATGCTAAGTTGCTTTAGTCACGTCCATCACTTTGAGATCCTATGGACTGTAACCGGCCAGGTTCCTTTGTCCATGGGATTCTCCAAGCAAGAATACTGGAGTGGGTTGCCATGCCCTCCTCCAGGGGATCTTCCCGACCTAGGGATTGAACCTGCATCCCTACGTCTCCTGCATTGGCAGGTGGATTCTTTACCACTGAGCCACCAGGGAAGCCCAGCCTACTCATTTTTGTATAAGTAAAAATCTAGCTCCCAAATAGCTTGTGTGCGGAAAGGAACTGGAAAGCTACAGAGCAGGCCAACATGGGTGGTTGGTTCTTCCTGTAAACGTAGTGGAATTCTGGTGTAGGGGAAGGCCAGGTGAGATGGGGATGCAAGGGAGGAAATGGTGTTAAGAAGGGCTTTCACACTTCCATTTTATTTGCATTGTTTGAGTTGTTTTACCAGAATATATTAAAGTATTACATGTGTAATTGAAAATAAATACAAATCCAGAGAAATCCTCACTGAAGTCAATAAAGTACTCCTATTTGCTGTTGAAGGAAAAAAAATTTTAAGGAATGAAATGTCATAATCACTGAAATGTTCTTATATTGAAAGAAGCGCTTTAAGAATATCTGCAGCTTACATTATGAGCTATATGCAAAGGTACAATAAAGCGGTGACCTTTTAGTTTGGACTTGATTTTCCTAAGTTGAATGGAACTCTGGCAGTGGCTTTTAATTGTTTTTTGATTAAATACAACTGAAAGTATCTACTTAGGTTGGCAGTGGGAACTAGGAGGGCAAAGGGCAAGAGTTAAATAGACTTGTTCATAAGCTAATTTTTGAGAATGATTTTTTTTGCATATTACTGAGATGGAATATAATTTTTCCATGAGAGACCATTATGGTAACAATGTTAAAGCTATATGACATCTTTTGAATTTTTAATATGTGCCAGGTTCTGTGCAAAGAGCTTTTCATACATTATCTCATTTAATCCTGACACCCCTATGCAGAATGCACTATAACTGCTCTCTTTTTCAGGCTAGGAGAGGCTCAAGGTCACACAAGAGTAAGAAGTTAATATGGAGCTCTGTTCAATGTTAGGTGGCAGCCAGGATGGGAGAGGAGTTTGGGGGGAAATGGATACATGTATATGTTTGGCTGAGTCCCTTCGCTGTTCATTTTAAGCTATTATAACATTGTTTGTTAATCAGCTATACCCCAATACAAAATTCAACATTAAAAAAAAAAATTTTTTTTTTTAATTATGATGTGAAAAAAAAAAGTGGTTAAGCTGTGATTCAGCGGTCTTTGTTTTATGACTTCCCTGTGAGGAATGAGGCCCATCTCTGACCCTGAGAACAGGAGCACCCTACCTGGCTCGTGCATGTCCTCAGTCTTCTCAGTCGTGTCCGACTCTTTGCAACTCTATGGACTGTAGCCCACCAGGCTCCTCTGTCCATGGGATTCTCCAGGCAAGAATACTGGAGTGGGGTGCACTTCCTCCTCCAGAGGATCTTTCCCACTCAGGGATCGAACCCAAGTCTCTTGCATCTCCTGCATTAGCAGGCAGATTCTCTACCACTGTGCAACCTGGGAAACCCCACTATCTGGCAGAAAATGTAAAAAGTGATGATGAAATTAAATGACAACTCTTTCCTTCTGCTGTTCTCCAGAGCACTTGCCTGACCAGGATTTGATCTCAAAATCTGGGCCCCAGCTCTTTCTAGATGGTGGATCTGGCCTTACTCAGATCATGTGTCTGGGCCCAGGAGAGAAGTCTGTTGTGGAGTACACACTTTATATTATTATGTGAGAGATTCTTCAGGCACCAAATAAGGAGATGAATGTTTTCTTCCATCAAGACCAAAGTTTTCTTCCTCCAACCAAGACCAGGAGGGAAAAAGGGAGCCTCACAGAAATAAATCAAACATGTCTTATCCACTAGGGTCGAGGAGGAGGTGTGTGCCTGGTAAGCAGGATTACCAGGACATTGAGTACTGGCACAGCATAAGTGCCTCGTTACACAATTGAGAAATCCAGGGGCCAGAAAGGAAAGTGATTCATGGACTTTCTACCAACAAGGGGATAGCTGGTAGTAGAGGCCAGATCTCCTGGCTCCCGGCTCAGTGCTCTTTTTCTATCATGTGCCAAGATGAAGACCTCACATCCTTCTGGCTGAGATATGTGATGGGGTTAACAAAAGTGTAGACAAACCGCACACAAAGAACAGGAAATCATTTAGGAGCATGGAGGATCTGAACGAGAGCAGCTCAACACAGCCAGAAACGCGGGAGAGGGTCGCTCTCCAGCAAGCCGTACGCGCTGGGGTCAGGCCACAGTGTGAAGTAGTAAGAATGTACCAGCTGGCATAGGCTGAAAGCCAAAGGGCAGGTGGAAAAGACATGAAAGGGCTTCAGTGAAGAGAGGCAGTTCTTGCAAGCTATTCCAGGCCTGGAGAAAGGAACAGACAAGGAGTGAGTCAGTGGGGACTAAACCTCCTATGGAAAATGCCCTGGGCTCCATTAACTTAAGGTCACTGTGAGTCAGCACTATAGCCAAGATGGTAACCCAGGTTGGGTCCTGGGACTATGATGAAAAAGTTTTGACTCTGGGATACAGAAGGGATCAAACACTGAAATGCCGTCAGTAGCTGGAGGGATAATGAAAATAAATTATATGAGCAGGGAGAAGTGAAGTCTTTGCCCCACCACCTCTTTTCATCCCTCTCAAACCAGTTTTGAAAAGATCATCAACAGTAGGGATTGGGTCACTTAAGGCAGAAATTTGATTTTTCATATGGTTCATCAAATGTGTTATATTAGAGTTCCAAAGAATAGCAAGGAGAGATAAGAAAGCCTTCCTAAGTGAACAATGCAAAAAAATAGAGGAAAACAATAGAATGGGAAAGATCAGAGATCACTTCAAGAAAATTAGAGATACCAAAGGAACATTTCATGCAAAGATGGGCACAATAAAAGACAGAAATGGTATGGACCTAACAGAAGCAGAAGACATTAAGAAGAGGTGGCAAGCATACACAGAAGAACTATGCAGAAAAGATCTTAGTGACCCAGATAACCATGATGGTGTGATCACTCACCTAAAGTCAGACATCTTGGAGTGCTAAGTCAAATGGGCCTTAGGAAGCATCACTATGACACAAAGCTAGTGGACATGATGGAATTCCAATTGAACTTTTTCAAATCCTAAAAGATGCTGTGAAAGTGCTGCACTCAATATGCCAGCAAATTTGGAAAACTCAGCAGTGGCCACAGGACTGGAAAAGGTCAGTTTTCATTCCAATCCCAAAGAAGGGCAATGCCAAAGAATGTGCAAACTACCATACAATTGCACTCGTTTCACATGCTAGGAAGATAATGCTCAAAATCCTTCAAGCCAGACCTCAACAGTATGTGAACTGAGAACTTCCAGGTGTATAAGCTGGATTTAGAAAAGGCAGAGGAACCAGAGATCAAATTGCCAACATCCGTTGGATCATCGAAAAAGCAAGGGAATTCCAGAAAAACATTTACTTCTGTTTCGTTGACTACACTAAAACATTTGACTGTGTGGATTACAACAAACTGTGGAAAGTTCTTAAAGTGATGGGAATACCAGACCTCCTTACCTGCCTCCTGAGAAATCTGTATGCAGGTCAAGAAGCAACAGTTAGAACCAGACATGGAATGGACTGGTTCAAAATTAGAAAAGGAGTATGTCAAGGCTGTATATTGTCACCCTGCTTATTTAATTTATATGCAGAGTACATTATGTGAAATGCCAGGCTGGATGAAGCACAAGCTGGGTTCAAGATTGCCGGGAGAAATATCAACAACCTCAGATATGCAGATGATACCACCTTTATGGCAGAAAGCTAAGAGGAACTAAAGAGCCTCTTCATGAGGGTGAAAGAGGAGCGTAAGAAAGCTGACTTAAAACTCAACATTCAAGAAACGAAGATCATGACATCCAGTCCCATCACTTCATGGCAAATAGAAGGGGGGAAACAGAAGCTGTGATAGATTTTCTTTTCTTGGACTTCAAATCACTGCAGATGGTAATTGCAGCCATGAAATTAAAAGACACTTGCTCCTTGGAAGGAAAACTATGACAAACCTAGGCAGTGTATTAAATAGCAGAGACATCACTATGCCAACAAAGGTCCATACAGTCAAAGCTATGGTTTTTCTAGTAATCATGTACAGATGTGAGAGTTGGACTATAAAGAAGGCTGAGAGTCAAAGAACTGATGCTTTTGAATTCTGCTGGAGTAGACTCTTGAGAGTCCCTTGGACTGCAAGAAGATCAAACCAGTCAATCCTAAAGGAAATCAACCTGGAATATTCATTGGAAGCACTGGTGCTGAAGCTGAAGCCCCAATATTTTGGCCACCTGATGCAAAGAGCCAACTCACTGGGAAAGGCCCTGATGCTGGGAAAGATTGAAGGCTTTTTGGAGAACGGGGCAGCAGAGAATGAGATGGTTAGATAGCATCACTGACTCAGTGCACACGACTGAGCAAACTCTGGGAGCTAATGAAGGACAGGGAAGCCTGGCATGCTGTAGTCTGCTGCTGCTGCTGCTGCTAAGTCGCTTCAGTCGTGTCTGACCCTGTGCAACCCCATAGACGGCAGCCCACCAGGCGTCCCCGTCCCAGGGATTCTCCAGGCAAGGACACTGGAGTGGGTTCCTTCTCCAATGCATGAAAGTGAAAAGTGAAAGTGAAGTCACTCAGTTGTGTTTGACTCTTAGAGACCCCGTGGACTGCAGCCCACCAGGCTCCTCCATCCATGGGATTCTCCAGGCAAGAGTACTGGAGTGGGTCGCCATTGCCTTCTCCCATGCTGTAGTCTATGGGGTTGCAAAGAGTCGGACACAACTTAGCAACTGAACAACTTTTCTTTAGGCAAATTAGATTAGAGCTCTTTTACAAATTAACCTCAGTAATATTATCCAAAGACAAACTCACATATTGAGACATACATACATCCAGACAGACACAATGATATATCTAGTTTTATTTTCTAAACTTAGTCATGAATCTGATATCCCAATATAAAACTTACTAATTATAAATAACAGTTGGAATAAGACAGTTTTTAAATGTTTCATTCCCTTTTTTTTTTTCTCTCCTCAGTCTCAGAAATTAGAGACGGTCCAGATACAATAAGTGATCCAGAGAGCTCTGGTCTCAAGGCACAGGAAGTAAAAATCAGGTTCTCCTAGTAGGAGTTGTTCCCTCAGGGAAAGAATTCTAAAGAGAGATATATGTCAGGAAGCATTTAACAAGAGGCTTCCCATGTGCTGTTTTGGGTCTGTCAGGAACCCTCTGGCCCTTATTAAGTCCTGAATATTCGGGAATTAAGAGGAGAGGCACGCCTTTCCCGGGGCTGAGGAATCCAGGCATTTCTCATTACAGTGATAAGTACCCTCTTCCTTTTTATGAGCCAAATGGTAAGGGGTGATTGTTTGCAACTCTCTCTTTGATAGGGATCCTCTTATGTTTTGTAAGTCTGGAATTTTAATCTTTGTCTTTGCTGAGAATAACCACCTTGTAAGACAGTATATATGCCCACGCCATGTTGATTAAAACACCTTTGCTCCATCAGAACTTTGGTCCCTGTGTCTTTCTTTCTTTCTATTCTTCCTGTCTTCCTCTCTCTCTCTCTCTCTTTCTGGCTAATTCCTTGGAGCGCGGAGGCCCGCTGAGCTCACTTTCTTGCCCGGGCTTCTAAGACCCTCTCGAGAAGGCGCACTGCGCCTTCACCCACTCGAGAGGGCGCCCGGTGCCTACGTGCAGCCGCGCGAGCCCCAAGAACAGGCCTCTACTGGCTTTCCGCCTAAACCAGGAGATGTCAGCCTCTTTCTCTCTCTCACTTTCTTATCGTCGACTCCGGACCACCAGGTTCCGGTCCATTAAAGGACCAACAGATATATATGTTTTTTCTTCAAGCTTTCTCTACTGTTTGGGAGTTAAACTGATTAGGGGCCGGTTAACCTTCTACTCAACATTCAATAAACTAAGATAATGGCATCCGGTCCTATCACTTTATGGCAAACCAATGGGGAAAAAATGGACACAGTAACAGACTTTATTTTCTTGGACTCCAAAATCACAAAAGACTCAGACACGACTGAGTGACTGAATGACAAACCTTACTGGCATTGTGTAATTAATTGGCAGAGGTGAATATTCATAATTTTCATAGATACCCCCTTTTCTTGCATTTTAATGGTTTTGAAAAGTTGGTCAGCCAGTATAACAAGGCCATTTTGTGTATAACTCAGACCAACCTAAGTGAAGTGAAGTCGCTCAGTCGTGTCCGACTCTTTGCGACCCCATGAACTGTAGCCCACCAGGCTCCTCCATCCATAGAATTTTCTAGGCAAGAGTACTGGAGTGGGTTGCCAGTTCCTTCTCCAGGGACCAACCTAAATTTTCTTTTTTATTAAAAGTAGCCAAATCCTTATCTAAGTCTTCTTTAAAGGCAGAATTAAGCAAAGGATCATTTTGGTAGTTAGAGAATGATTCAGGTGTCAAGCCAAAATACTGCTTAAAAGTTTTTTCTTTCCAATCTCCCACAGTAGTCTGGATTGATTCATCTGATCTTTCTTTGCATTGTTGAACCTTTGTCCAATTTACAGTTTTTGGAGGAACCTCTGGGATAGTTTCGAGTAATTTCCGAGCTAATTCCTTGCATTCATTGTGATCCTCTGGACTATGTGATTTAAAGTCCATTAAGGGGCTTTTCCTTCCTGCTTTCTCTATTCATTCCCTTGCTTTGCTTTCAGAATGTAACAGCTGTATTAGTTGATACAGATCAAAAAAACCTGGCTCATAGGACCAGATGGTTAAATCAAATTCCTTAGCAAATCCCAATGGACCCTGACTTGGATCAGGAAATTCTTTAGCTAAGGCCCTAAGTTCTGTTTGGGTCCAGGGTATATAGATAAACACTGAGGATGGTTCACTTCTCCCTGTAATAGGTTTCTCCTTAAAAGAGCTATAATCACTTCTGATTTTTTTTTTTTTTAATCCTCTTTTGCTGGGGAAAAGGGAGCAGCAGGAAGCAGGAGAGTTGGAAGAGGAAAAGTCTGGGCCAGGCAGTTCAGATGGAAAAGGATACATGGGAGGAGCAGAGGGAGAGGGAGAGGCAGTGCTGGTGGCCTTTTTTAGTTCTGATAGAGTTTCAAGCAATTTCTTGTTAATTTCCTGCAAAGAAGTTACTCTATCATTTCCTGTTTTAGAAGCTTCTAGATACCAAAACATTCCATTCAGTCTGTTTGATCTTATGATTGGCTGTTTTTTTTTTCTAACTGTGCACACAAAAATATCAATTTTGGAGTATCCAAAGCACCCCGATTTGGCCATTTTAGTTGAGATCCCTTTAGTATAATTTCCAAGTTAAGTAGGTACTTACAAGTTTCACAAGTACATAACCCTGGCTGGAGTGTTAGAAGCTGGTTTCTGATGGCCCTGGTTTCTGTGTTTGAGCGGGTCTATTTTCCACTTTTAGTTGAATCTGTCAGAGATAACAATGGCTGGTGAAACTGCGTGGTGGGCCTGTGTGGTGGGCCATGTGCCACGTGTGGCACACGACTCCTCTAGGAGTCGCCCCCGAGTCGTTTCAACCCTCTTATGTGTCTCAGTTAACGCCCTTCAGCACCCTAAGATCACTAAGTGGCCAGTTCTTATCTGTGACACTTGGATGAGCAAGCATTTTAATTAATAAGTATGGGGGTGGAGAGTCCCTATGGGACCACCACATAGTATAAGGACTCAGCCTCTACCGCTTCTATAAATTTCTCAGTCACCTGAGAAAACTGTAACTGGCTGGGAGGAGTCTCATACCTTTCCTTTGGAACGAAGTTCTCATGTAATATCTTCACTTTTATCCTGACAAATTTTAGGGAAATGTAGGGAAATCTGAGGGGGGAATTCTGATGAGGAATTTTAGGGACATCTGATGAGGGAAAGCATCAGATCAGCCTCTCACCTAACTACTCAGCACAGACCACTCTGACTCCTACAACTAAGCAACCTCCGTGTCTTTCAACCGAACCCCACGCAGTGTCTAGACGATGAGTGGGTACACCTCCTTATCTTTCAACTGCCCTGCTCCAGTATCTTTCAACTGAGAGAGGGCAGGTAACCTGCTCCACCACTAAATAAAACTCAGGATCATCAACCAAAACAAGAGTTTGTCCAGACTCCCCAAAGAGGAAGATGGACACAAGGGGTGACTGCTGGTACCAGGAGCTGCTGGTTCCTCACACAGTTCAGGTCAAGGAGGGAAGTCCACTCTGGGTCACTTTGTCAGCTGCCATAACTGTTGACTTTAAAAAGATGCACAAATGTGAGAATTGCAAATTAAGTTTTATTTAGGGCTAGCCGAGGTGCTGTCTCCCCAGCTGCAGTCCTCATTTTGCCCCAAATAAAACTTAAATCACAACTCTCATATTGTGCATCTTTTTTAAGTTAACAGCTCTTAACCATTTCTGTTGTGTGCTATGGCTATGTCATTCTTTCTTTTTTTTTTCTTTTTTAATTAGTTGGAGGCTAATTACTTTACAATATTGTAGTGGGTTTTGTCATACATTGACATGAATCAGCCATGGAGTTACATGTATTCCCCATCCCAATCCCCCCCTCCCACCTCCCTCTCCACCCGATTCCTCTGGTCTTCCCAGTGCACCAGGCCAAGCACTTGTCTCATGCATCCCACCTGGGCTGGTGATCTGTTTCAACTATAGATATACATGCTGTTCTCTTGAAACATCCCACCCTCGCCTTCTCCACAGAGTCCAAAAGTCTGTTCTGTACATCTGTGTCTCTTTTTCTGTTTTGCATATAGGGTTATCATTTACCATCTTTCTAAATTCCATATATATGTGTTAGTATGCTGTAATGTTCTTTATCTTTCTGGCTTACTTCACTCTGTATAATGGGCTCCAGTTTCATCCATCTCATTAGAACTGATTCAAATGAATTCTTTTTAACGGCTGAGTAATATTCCATGGTGTATATGTACCACAGCTTCCTTATCCATTCGTCTGCTGATGGGCATCTAGGTTGCTTCCATGTCCTGGCTATTATAAACAGTGCTGCGATGAACATTGGGGTGCACGTGTCTCTTTCAGATCTGGTTTCCTCAGTGTGTATGCCCAGAAGTGGGATTGCTGGGTCATATGGCAGTTCTATTTCCAGTTTTTTAAGAAATCTCCACACTGTTCTCCATAGCGGCTGTACTAGTTTGCATTCCCACCAACAGTGTAAGAGGGTTCCCTTTTCTCCACACCCTCTCCAGCATTTATTGCTTGTAGACTTTTGGATAGCAGCCATCCTGACTGGCGTGTAATGGTACCTCATTGTGGTTTTGATTTGCATTTCTCTGATGATGAGTGATGTTGAGCATCTTTTCATGTGTTTGTTAGCCATCTGTATGTCTTCTTTGGAGAAATGTCTGTTTAGTTCTTTGGCCCATTTTTTGATTGGGTCATTTATTTTTCTGGAATTGAGCTGCAGGAGTTGCTTGTATATTTTTGAGATTAGTCCTTTGTCTGTTTCTTCATTTGCTAATATTTTCTCCCAATCTGACGGCTGTCTTTTCACCTTGCTTATAGTTTCCTTTGTTGTGCAAAAGCTTTTAAGTTTCATTAGGTCCCATTTGTTTATTTTTGCTTTTATTTCCAATATTCTGGGAGGTGGGTCATAGAGGATCCTGCTGTGATTCATGTTGGAGAGTGTTTTGCCTGTGTTCTCCTCTAGGAGTTTTATAGTTTCTGTTCTTACATTTACATCTTTAATCCATTTTGAGTCTATTTTTGTGTATGGTGTTAGAATCCTTTAAAGGTTGTGCCTTGCCCCATTCCCTCCTACTTCTATATGATAGTTGAGAGTGGTGGGAACTGTGGCAAATAGACAATCTTCCCATCTAAACAAGCAGCCTGCTATTCAGGGCCAGCAACTATCTGATCTGTCAGAATTCAGACTCAGTACCGCTAGCTTTCCAGCTTCCCAACAGACACTAGAAATCGAGACATTTTTGTGTAACCACCTGAGTTTTACTATTGGCAACACACTTCAGATAGTTTAAACCTGTACAGACAATGTACTTTTTTTGGTAAGGTATAGCTCTGGCCGAGGCAGAAAAGGAGAGATGACCTCAATGGAGGTCGGTTACCTTTATTCAAGGCAAGGAGGGGCGACAGTCGGCCTAATGACCAGGCTGAGCTCGAGAGGGATCAGGGAGGCTTCGTATTTAAAGGGAGGTTTGTGGAAGCGATAAGGGAAATGTTAGTTAGTCAGGTGGGACGTTTTGGGTATTCTTTAGTTGAGATGGCATTTGTAGTTGAACAGGGGGGTGGAAGTTTTCGGGGCAGGGGGTGATAAGTCCCAGGTAGATGCAACAGGCCGGGAGCATCAGGGCAGGACCTAAAGTTCGGTTTTGTTTTCCCCGAAGTGAGATGATTCAGCAAGGGCCTTTGAGACCATTGTTTTCTTTTCTAGGCCCAAAGATTCCTTCATTTTTATCTCAGAACCGCAGCAGGAGGTGGGATGGCATTTATATCTAAAGATCAAGGGAAACAGGCTCTGCTTCCCCAAGGACTCCGAGGCCAACTTCCAGCTTGAATGAAGTTTCATACAGCTGCAAATTCCTTATCTAAGTCTAAATCCTTATCCCTTGTGGCCAGACAGGGTTTGAAACTCAGCAGTTTTCAGATTTACAGGGCCCTTGCCACAGAGCTGACAGAGAGAAGTCTGGGGCAGTGCCCTACTGACAAACACATCCATTTTTCTGCAGCAAAGCATATAAATATTCAGAACTCAAGTGACATACACAGTATAAATAATTTCACATAAGTTCTAGTCAACCTTTGCCACCAAATGAGATTGTTTCAAACCTGCAAAAAAAATATATTAAGTCTTCAAAGTCATTGGGATTTCAGAATTACTGATAGGAGATTGTGAACCTGCTATAAGGAAGAGACACAACCATTGAGGAAAGGCTACATAATCCATGAATTAACAGACACAAAATATGTATGCCTGATGACCTCTACCCTCTACCCTAAAGAATAATGGGTACACATTTCATTATTCAGGTAGAAGGCTGGCAGTGGAATTTTGTTTCCCTTCAAAAGAATCCCCACCCTAACCCTCAGGTTATCCTGAGCTCCATCCTCTCTCAGCCCCCAGGGAAATTGCAACATAACCGCAGTTGGTATCAGCACAATCTGGGTTATGGAATCTCAGTGAGTGTATCCACAATCCACTCTGTGCTGACCTGGATTCAGTGTAGGTCACTTCCTCCATGAAGTCCTGGAGGAAGATCCGGTGTGCGTATCTCTCCTACAGCTTTGGGGGTCTGCTCCCACTTCTGTGTGCATTACCCCACTAAGAAGAATATAGACACATCTCCAGTGATAACAGCCAAGTGGTACTGGGTTGGGTTTATTCACTCAGTCGTGACCGACTCTTTGTGACCCCATGGACTATAACTGCCAGGCTCCTTTGTCCATGGGATTCTCCAGGCTGGAGTGGGTTGCCCTGCCCTCCTCCAGGGGATCTTCCCAACTCCAGGGATTGAACCAGGCTGTCCCACACTGCAGGCACACTCTTTACCAGCTGAGCTACCCGAGAAGCCCATCACCAAGCAGCGCACAGGCTAACTCGAAACGTGGAAAAGAATCCTTTCTCTGACGGAAGATACACTTCTGCAGGACCTTGGCTTTGTTAAAATACTGCTTTGCAGCAAGACACAGTGGATTTATATTATGAAATAAGGTACTTGGTTTAGCTTCTCAGCATCACTATTCCGATAGCCTCAGTTTACCGCAGGAACAATATTTTTGTGTCTAGAAGTAGGAGTGTTCCAAAACAACATGCCCAAAGATAAAAACAGAAGTCTCTTATTTCAATGAAGATTACTGTTGAAGATCTCATAAGAGTTCCTCCCATTTCTGGGCTACTGAAGGTTTACAAAGATCAGGGTACTCATCTTGACACATTCCAGTGTGTGTGTGTGTGTGTGTGTGTGTGAGTGATATTATAATTAATAGGTAACTGTGGGATGACACATGATAATGTGTGAATACCTGTTGCTCAATAATCCTTGAAAATCTTTCATTCAATAATTTCAGCATCTAAATTTATGATCCTTGCCTAAATTATTACAATGTTGGTGGCAAAAATGGTAATTTTTCTGACTCAATATTTTCTTTTTACATTTACTAGTTAGCAGCCTTTGAAAGAAGAAAGCTCGTTTCCACCACCATTTTTAAGTGTCACTATGAACTATTGGGTTATTTTCTGATTCAACAGAATCATTATCATTCTTCATGTTTTATTTGACTCAAGTATAATTGCTGTGCAATATGTTACTGGTATCCAATATAGTTATTCACAATTTTTAGACGTTATAATCCATTTGCATTTACAAAATATTGGCCATATTCTCCATGTTGTACAATATATCCTTCTAGTTTATGTTCTGCGTAATAGTTTGTACGTCTTACTCCCCCATCCCTTTATTGCCCCTCCTGCTTTGTTTCCCCCCTTGGTAAGCATTAGTTTGTTTTCTCTGTGAGTCTGCTTCTTTTATGTTATATTCAGTAAGTTATTGCATTTTTTTAGATTCCACATCTAAGTGATATCATACAGTATTTGTCTTTCTCTGTCTGACTTACTTTACTTAGCATAATGCCCTCCAAGTCCATCAGTTCAGTTCAGTTCAGTTATTCAGTTGTGGCCAACTGTTTGCGACCCCATGGCCTGCAGCACGCCTGGCTTCCCTGTCCATCACCAACTCCCGGAGCTTGCTCTAACTCATGTCTATCAAGTTGCTGATGCCATCTAACGATCTCATCCTCTGTCGTCCCCTTCTCCTCCTGCCTTCAATCTTTCCCAGCATCAGGTTCTTTTCCAATTAGTTAGTTCTTCTCCTCAGGTGGTCAGAGTATTGGAGCTTCAGCTTTAGCATCAGTCCTTCCAATGAATATTCAGGACTGATTTTCTTTAGGATGTACTGGTTGGATCTCCTTGCAGTTCAAGGAACTCTCAAGAGTCTTCTCCAACACCACAGTTCAAAAGCATCAGTTCTTCAGCACTCAGCTTTCCTTATGGTGCAACTCTCACATCCACACATGACTACTGGAAAAACCATAGCTTTGACTAGACAGACCTTTGTTGGCAAAGTAATGTCTCTGCTTTTTAATATGCTGTCTAGCTTGGTCATAGCTTTTCTTCCAAGATACAAGTGTCTTTTTCAATTTCATGGCTGTAGTCACCATCTGCAGTGATTTTGGAGCCCCCCAAAATAAAGTCTCTCACTGTTTCCATTTTTTCCCCATCTTTTTGCCATGAAGTGATGGGACCAGATGCCTTGATCTTAGTTTTCTGAATGTTGAGTTTTAAGCCAACTTTTTCACTCTCCTCTTTCACTTTCATCAAGAGGCTTTTTAGTTCTTCACTTCCTGCCATAAAGGTGGTGTCATCTGCATATCTGAGGTTCAGGAAGATCCTCTGGAGGAGGAAATGGCAACCCACTCCTGTACTCCTGCCTGGGAAATCCCACAACAGAGGAGCCTGGCGGGCTACAGTCCATGGGGTTGCAAAGAGCTGGACACGACTCAGCACACACCCAGAACCGGATGCAGATAGGTAGTCTTATTTCCTTCCTTTTAATGCAACAATGTTTTATTATCACAACATTCCTCGAAAACATCAGTACATAGAGATTTTTGCTGCATAGTATTCCATTATTTGGATGTATCATCCTTTACTCAATTAGTTTTATATGGGTGGGCATGTAGGGCATGTATTTCTTCTATGAAAATTGACTTGTTTAAGCTTCATCCTTATTAGGGAAAATTTTGGAAATTTTAATTGTTCTATGGAATGAGTTATTTCAACCAGGTTTTCAAGTGCATGTGCTTGAAGTTGTGCAAAGTAGTCTCTTAAATGTTTAACATTTTCTTCTGTTTCAGAGCTTATATCTTGTCATTTCTTGTTTTGTATATTTTCTCCCTTTTATCATGATTAGATTAGTTGATGGTTTAATTTTTTTTCACAGAACTACTTATGTTATTTTTCCCAAAGATTTATTTATAAATTTTTTAATCTTTCCTAGTCTAATAATTAATTTCTCTGCTTCTTAATCTTTATTATTTTCTTCTCCTTGCTTTTTTGTTTTTTCTCCCTGCTTTCCTTTGTTTTATTTTAGTATTCTCTATCTAGGTTTGGACTTGAAATTTTAGTTTATTCATTTACATTCTTCCATTTTTACTGATGGATTTTAGGCTATTGATTTTCCTCCTATTGCTGCTTTCATTGTTCCTCTATCTCCTACATTCCTAAGTCTATAAAACTGACTTAGATCTGGAAGCATGATTAGATTTTTATTCAAGAATACTTCACTGATGGTGTTATGTGCTTCCCATTACATTTTACCATGAGGCACACATTACCAGCCTTTCCAGTTTTATTGCTGCTAAAGGTGATCATCAGGTTTTAGTGATGTTAGCCACTTTTCTTCATTTTAAAGTTCCTTAACATTTTACCTAATATTTTTAGTAGCCTTAGGTGCTAGCTTCCTTCTGCTGCTAAGTCGCTTCAGTCGTACCCAACTCTTTTGCGACCTTCTTCTGTCCATGAGATTCTCCAGGCAAGCATACTGGAGTGGGTTGCCATGCCTTTCTCCAGGGGATCTTCCCCACCCAGGGATCAAAGCCGTGTCTCTTACGTCTCCTGCATTGGTAGGTGAGTTCTTTATGATGAGCACCACTTGAGAATCTCCCCTTTATTTCATTAGAGGCTGCAAAATGGTGGTGGGCTATTCTACCATTGGTTCTATATTCATTAGCTGAAATTCATGTACAAAAAATGACTTTTCCTCATTAATTATTACGTTTATATAAGAAAGGTAGGATCCTTGATTTTTTTTCCTTTATTCATCAATGTTTAGAATAGTGACTTAGTAATCTAGTAACCACCAATGGTAACCAGTGTGTGTGTGTGTTTTATTGGAGTATAGTTGATTTACAATGTTGTATTTTAGGTGTGCAGCAAAGTGAATCAGTTATACATATATCCACTCATTTTTTTTTTTTAAAGATTCTTTTTCCATATAGGCCACTACAGAGTATTGAGTAGAGTTCCCTGTGCTATATACAGAGAAAACAAATAACTATCTATGTTAGTTATGTATTTTATATATAGTAATGTGTATATATCAATCCCAATCTCCCAATTTATCCCTCCCCCCTTATATCCTGCTAACCATATGTTTGTTTTCTACATCCGTAACTGTACTTCTGTTTTGTAAACAGGTTCATTTGTACCTTTTTTTTTTTAGATTCCACATATTAGTGGTATCATATGATATTTGTCTTTCTGTGTCTGACTTAACTTCACTCAGTATGACAATCTCTAGGTCCGTTCATGCTGCTACAAATGGCATTAAGTAACCAGTGTGGTTTTATTTTTTACCTTTTTAATGGCAAATACATTGAAAATTTTTCTTTAGTTTATTTGTATTCAAAAAGCAGTAGAGGTTTAAATTAAGTAAGAAGAGTTTAACCATAAAAATTGCTTCCTTAGGGAGGTAAAAGGCTATGGTAATTAAAATAACTAGTGCGTTTTTAAAGCATTATCATGAACTCAGATTTATTTATATTTGACATTTTGATCCACTGCAGTCATTATCCTGTTTTCACTTAACTTTTAAAGTTTTACACTTGTATCTATTTTACTGTGCAAATCTTAGTTTCTAATAGCATTAACACAAGTGTTTACTTGAGTTCCTTTTTTTTTCTTACATCATGTCACTGTTAGTGTTACAATAGGAACATGGTACCACTGGACCACCAGGGAAGACCTACATTTTAAATAAGGGATTATTTTCTCTATGCAGCTATGGCCAAAATTGATATATGGTTGGTTAGGTTCATTTGTTTCCAATTTGTTAGGGATTTTTTTCCCCCTATCTTTGAATTATATAAACAGCCGGTAAAGAATCCACCTGCAATGCAGGAGACCTGGGTTCAATCCCTGGGTTGGGAAGATCCCCTGGAGAAGGGAAAGACTACCCACTCCAGTATTCTGGCCTGGAGAATTCCATGGACATGGGGTCTCAAAGAGTCTGACAGGACTGAGTAACTTTCACTTTCACTTTATATGGTTCCCAAGCCACAAAATGCACCCATAAAACTTTTTCTACTCTCCTTGCCCCTTCATCCTGCACCCTCTTTCACAATCTACGAAACCATTTTTATTAGTTTTGAACATACACTCATTGTTATTTCTTGAAAAATATAACAAATATGTTTTCTTTTCCACCATTTCTCACACAAAACACTGTCTAGTATCTTGCTTTAATTCACTTAACAATCACCTAGTGATGGTTCTATACCAATACATGCAGGTCTTCCTCATTCCTTTTTATGGTTGCATGGTTCTTCACTATTTGGATGCCCCAGAGTTTACTAAACCACTTCCCTATCACTGAACATTTTGATTGTCTCTAGTTCTTAGGTTTTTTTGCTACTATAGCAAATAATGCCACCATAATTAGCTCTATGCCTACTCCAATAATTTATAACAATTTCATATTTTTGCAAGGATATCTTCAGGAGATATTCCTGAAGGTGAGTGAATGTTGGGTCAAAGGGTAAGTGCTTGTGTTATTTTTCAAGACATTGCCAAACTTGCCACCAGAGTGGTTATACTATGTTTTTTGGGGGTTTTTTTGCCTTGCCGCTAGCAATAAGAAGGCCTGTTTCCTCATAGCTTCATAGGATTAAACTCAGACTTCTGTCAATCTAATGGGTGAGAAATTACATTTCAGTGTTGTTTTCATTAACATTTCTTTCTTTCTGTTTTTTTTAACTTATTTTTGACTTTTTAAAACATTTTTCATTGTGGCAAAATATACATGTTTTATCTTTTTAACCACTTTTAAGTGTACAGTTCAATGGCATTAAGTATGTTCACACTATGGTGCAATCATCACCACTGTCCATCTACAGAACTTTCATAAAGCTGAAGCTCTATACTTATTAAGTAATAACTCCTCACTCCTTCTTTCCCTCATCCCTGGTAACCTCTGTTCTACCTTTTGTCTCTTTGTCTCTGAGTATTTCAGATACATATTTAGATAGTATTTCAGATAGATATTCCATGTAAGTGGAATCTTAAAGTATTGATACATCTGTGTCTGGTTTATTTCACTTAACAGTATATCAGCAGTGATTACATCCTGACAACTTGATATTATTGGACTTTCAAATTTCTGACAATAAGTAGGTATAAAATTGTATCTCATTGTGGCTTTAATTTGCGTTTCCCTGATTCCTAGGAAAATGTACATCTTTTCAGATATTTACTGGCCTTGTAGATTTCCTCTTCTGTAGATTATTTCCTCATATCCTTTGTGAATTTTTCTACAGGTCTAAACAGGGCTATTTGCATGCGCCTGGAAACTACATAGTTACACAGGGCCCTGTACTTAAAAGGGCGCTGTGTTTTGTATAATGTTCTGCGGTTACTGTTTTGAAATTCTTAATAATTTTTTTACAAACAGTCCTGTATTTCATTTTGCACTGGGCTCCACAAATTATGTAGCTGGTCTTTAGGCTGAACCACGTTTGAACTGAATTTTAACAGATGAAAAGGCACTCATATAGATCTGTATTATTCAATATGGTAGGGATTCATATAATTCAATCTGGTGGCTACTTAAATTTAAAGTAAGTAAAATTAAAAATCCAGTTCCTCAGTGTCATTAGCCACACTGCATGGCTCAGTAGTTACAAATGATTAGTGCCTATGGTACTGGAAAGCAGAGAGCATTTTTATCATCACAGATAGTTCAATAGAGGATGGCATCATCAACTCAATATTCATGAGTTTGAGTAACTCCAGGAGACAGTGAAGGACAGGGAAGCTTAGTGTGCTGCAGTCCATGGGGTTGCAAAGAGTCCAACATGACTGAGTGACTGAAAAACCACAATAAATAGTTCTATTAGATGGCGCAGTCCTAGACTTGCTGGAGTTAGAGTTGAGAAGTACTACTATAGAAGTTGTGAGCCTTGGGTGAGTCAGGTGGTGTGGCTTTGGGGTGCAGGGAATCAGGGAATGAAAGGGCATTCTGATGGGGAAGTGGGTGCCAAGACAGGTGCAGGAAAACGGAGTGAGAGCAGGAACCAGAACAGCAGGAATTTGCCGACTGAGCCAGACTAAAGAGCTTTGTAACCCTTTAGACTGTGCCCTGTGGGGAGCCGCTGACCCATTTAAAGCCAGAAGTGCATGGAAAGATGTGAGTTTAAGGAAGACAGTCCTCATAGTAATGAGGATTGGATGGGCAACTCAGAAGTCAGAGGAACAGACAGAAAGCTCTAACGCAAACCCAGGTGAAAAATGAGGTTTTCTGGGGAGCAGGAGAAGGATCAGAAGGTCAGGTCTCAGAGAGAAAGAGAATCCACAGGGTCTTGGTGACTGTTCATGTGGAGTAATGAAGAGGGAAGAATTAAGGATCAAACTGGGAAGACTGATAAATGAGGCTGCTTTGACCGAATTTGGAATCTAGGAGAATAAACAGGTTTTATGGGAAGGCACTGAGGTTGACTTGAACACATTCAATTTGAAACATTCTAGAACATTTGTTCACCAGTCTCCCCATCTGCCAAATGAGGTGGTGGTAGCATCATCCCAGAGGACTGATATATTAATAATCAACTGATAGAGTATATGTGAATATACTTTGTTCGTGTTTAAGTGTCATAGACATGTGATCTAGCATCAGTCCTGTATGTATCTGTGGTCTGATGGAAAGCAGCAGGGGAGTGCAAACTGCCTGCGTTTGCACAAAAGCAGCACCATCCATCTAGTTCAGTAAGACAGGAGACACTGAGGAAAATGCCAAAGAGAATGAAAAATGTGGACAGTCAAGTAAGAAATATCAGATAACAAATCATCAACTAGAACTACACCCCAGCTGCTTCTAAACATAATAAATTGTCAAAGCTTTCCATCAAGTGGGAGAAGACAAGTGGAGTTACAATGAGATCTTGGAGAAAACACATATTAAAAAATTCAGCTGAGTAATTAGTAGCAGCATTTACTGCAGATTAGATATCCTCTCCAGAATTAGTTCTGCCTTGGAACGTACACAGTCTATATATTATAAACTGCTGTTACTTTTTGATTTTCATCTGCAGACACATTTAAAGTTAAAATGTAACATGTCCTTAAAAGTGGATGCTGTTCAAACTTGTCATTAAGCATACTGCTTCCTAACACTTGAGTATATGTTTGAAAAACTGTTAGGAAGCTTAACTATCTGATTAGATAGTATTCAGGTGTGAAACGTGACTCTTTGATACATGATGTTCTTTCAGAATTTGGAGGCAGTGTAAGACTCTTAAATTAGTTTTGCTCTTGCGAAGTAAGCAAATAACTGATGTTAAACCTCAGTTAGGTTATTTAATTAAATTCTGTACCTATCTATTGAAGATATGTCACAGTAAGGCAGAGTGGTGGGGTGTGGTCCTTCCTTCACGGAGCTGGCATCTCCCAGCAGAGACACCTGTAAACTGGTACAAGGGGAAATGAGTGAGTGCTCACAGAATTCGAAACAGGCTGGGGTGATAAGGGAAAACAAGAGCTTAAGAGTAGTAGCCGCCATCAGAAGTCATAAATCCACAGTTTATGACTCAATCTGAAGTTATCTGAATAAGGCTCTGAGAGTCAATCTAATGTCAAGGTGTCAGCATCAGCCTCCCATCTCCCAGGGTGGTGCGGACAGTAGAAATCTCCCACTTAGTTTAGCTAGCTGTGGCCACAATATCCACACTGTTCCTGCTGACAGGGAAGCTAGTAGCCCATCCCTTCAATCTGCATTGGCCTTGTGGTCTCTTCTGACCTATAGAATGTGGCATATGTGACCCTGTGTGACTCCCCGGCTATGCCTTAACTCTGACCACTTCCACCTTCCACAGACAGAACGGAGCACATGGAGGATGAGAAGCCCTGAAGATCCTCCAGAAGAATCATGGCCAGCAGTGGGTGGCATCACCAACCACCAGACACACACTGAAGCCACCTTGGACTTGCAGCTTAGCTGACTCTCCAGTTCAGGGGTTGGCAAACTATGAATACAAACAGGGCCCTCAGCCTGTTTCCATGTAGGGCCCTTGAGCTAAGAATAACTTTTGCTTTTTAAAGGCTTGTGAAAAAAATAAATAACAGAAGAATATGAAGTGAAGTGAAAGTCGTTCAGTTGTGTCCAACTCTTTGCAGACCCCATGGACTGTAGTCTGCCAGGCTCCTCTGTCCATGGGATTTCCCAGGCAAGAATCCTGGAGTGGGTTGCCACTTTTTTCTCCAGGGATTCTTCCAGACCCGGGGATTGAACCCAGGTCTCCCACATTGTGGGCAGACTCTTTACTGTCTGGGCCCCCAGGGAAGGCCAATGAGACGGAACAAAAGCTAAAATGCGCACAATCTCCCACCCTTTGCAGAAACTTTTGCTGGCTCCTGGACATAACTATGTGAGTAAATCTAGATAAAACCACAGGGGAGTCAACCAACCAACACTAAGAATTGTGAGGAATATTAAATGGATATTTTCAGTATACAGGATGCAATCAGTTCAGTTCAGTTGCTCAGTTGTGTCCAATTCTTTGCAACCCCATGAACCGCAGCACGCCAGGCCTCCCTGTCCATCACCAACTCTCGCAGTTTACCCAAACTCATATCCATTGAGTCGGTGATGCCATCCAACCATCCCATCCTCTGCCACCCCCTTCTCCTCCCACCCTCAATCTTTCCCAGCATCAGGGTCTTTTCAAATGAGTCAGCTCTTCACATCAGGTGGCCAAAGTATTGGAGTTTCAGCTTCAACATCAGTCCTTCTGATGAACACCCAGGACTGATCTCCTTTAGGATGGACTGGTAGGATCTCCTTGAAGTCCAAGGGACTCTCAAGAGTCTTCTTCACCACCACAGTTCAAAAGCATCAATTCTTCGGCACTCAGCTTTCTTTATAGTCTAACTCTCACATCCATACATGACTACTGGAAAAACCATAGCCTTGACTAGACAGACCTTTGTTGGCAAAGTAATGTCTCTGCTCTTTAAACTGCTATCTAGGTTGGTCATAACTTTCTTTCCAAGGAGTAAGCATCTTTTAATTTCATGGCTGCAGTCACCATCTGCAATGATTTTGGAGCCCCCCAAAAATAAAGTCAGCCACTGTTTCGACAGTTTCCCCATCTAATGGGATGCAATAGATAGCTGAATCACAAGCTGAATAAATGCTACACAAAGAAATAGGAAACTGCCTTGAAGGAAATAATCTTTTGAAAGTTTTGGAACTTTTCTTCTCACTTATTTCACTTGGGAGGATTTCTTCCCCCCCAGTCTGCTGTCCATGGCTCCGTTTCACATCCTGGGAGGTTTTGCCATCTACGAGCACATATACCCACTCATTATTCATGGGACATTCAAAATATTTTAAAAATAGGAATTGAAATATCACTTTTCAAAAATAAAAATACAGAATTTGTAAGATACAGTATGAGTGTCCTAAAGCATCCTTCCAAATACAGAGGTTGATTTTTCTTTTTTTCATATATTAGTTTATTTGCAATGGAGCCTTTCTAGTTTTGTTACCGGTGGACTTCCTTTACTTGGTGAGGTGAACTGTCAGCCAAGGAGAGGTGAAGAATGGCTATGATAAAGGCGCCAGCAGGCAGCAATCACTTTACACTTTGCAGAGGGCACGACTACCTTCCAGGGCTGGAGCCAGGAAAAGAATCATAACCACAGCTTCTGATCTGAACATTCACACAGCGTCAACCAAGTCCAGTGCTTGGAACCACACTGCTACTATCCAAAAATAATTTTGTCATACACCCATTTTAACTCCTATATCTACCTCAAATCACCATAAGTAATTTTTAGGTGTATATTTCACATCCCTATTCTTTCCTCTTCTGTAGGGAAAAAAAAAAAAAAAAAAAACCATTTTGATAAAGGAGAAGCAGTTGAACCAGAGAATCTGTAAACAAAAAGAAATACGGCCCCTTATCTATAGTGTTGATGAAAATGTGTAGATCACAGTTGGGAATGGGTGGTTATGACTAGTGTGAGTGGGTGCTTAGTTGCCCAGTCGTGTCCAGCTGTTTGTGACCCCATGGACTGTAGCCCACCAGGCTCCTCTGTCCATGGGATTCTCCAAGCAAGAATACTGGAGTGGGTTGCCATTCTGTTCTCCAGAGGATCTTCCCAACCCAGGGGTTGAACCTACGTCTCCTGCATTACAGGTAGATTCTTCACCAACTGAGCCATCAGGGAAGCCCCGGTTATGACTAGGTTTGAAGTTAAATAGACGATCCAGATCCACCTGATTTTAAGCAAAGGACCACTATGCTCAAGACTACACATTTAAGTTTGCATTTGGCTGAGAGCAGTGTGGTAGCTCCTTTCCAAATGTGTTCCCTCCCCAACCCCACAATGAGCCTCCTCTCCTGTTGTTTATGCCTTGTCTGATCCCCTCCCCTTGAATCTTTTTTTTTTTCCTCCTTGAATCTTGAACAGTCCTATGCTTGCTATTGATCAATAAAATGTTACTAAAAATGATGCTACAAAACTTTCAAGGTTAGCTTCTTGTTTTTTTTTTTTTAAATTTATTTGTTTATTTTTGGCTGTGCTCCATCTTCATTAATGCATGGACTTTTCTCTAGTTGCAGCAAGCAGGGGTAACTCTCCATTGCAGCACACAGACTTCCCATCGCTGTGGCTTCTTTTGTTGTTGAGCCTGGGCTCTAGAGCTCATGGGCTTCAGTAGTTGCAGTTCCTAGGTTCTAGACCACAGGCTCAATAGATGTGGCCCACAGGCTTAGATGCTCCGAGGCCTGTGGGATCTTCCGACCCAGGAATCTAACCTGTGTCTCCTGAATTGGCAGCAGATTCTTTACCACTGAGCTACCAGAGAAGCCCCAAGGCTGGCTTCTGCCTTGGACTCTTAGAAAGCTGACTCTGATAAAATTCAGATCAACTGGCAGAGGGATGAGTGGACACTCATTTGCTGATGCAAACAAAAACCATTGATGTGATCCACTGACTTAGACTGACTTACTAAAAATTGTAAAAGTGAAGATACAGGCCCTCTGTTTAGAACCCTACATTTGCCTGTGGAATAGAAGATGCTCTTTGAGAGTTTTCTCCTGGGAGAAACCACTCGAAGTGGCCATTGTTATACAGCGTAAACTTGACACAGATCTCACCCTGTGGAGCTTATGAGCATAAATGGATGAGCTCACATTCCTGGATATTTATGATATGAGCCACAGACTGAGACTACATATATATATTATATATTCTTGAGGTTTGTTTCTGTTATTGGAATGGAACTGGGAGTTTAATTCAGGTTTGCTCAGTTAAATACAGGAAACTTCCCCTGGATTTTATCAAGTCTTCTTAAAACATACATCACAAGACCCGGTAGAAAGTATCACTATTTTTTACCAGTGAGCGAGTGAAAGTCGCTCAGTCATGTCCGGCTCTTTGTTACCCCGTGGACTATACAGTCCATGGAATTCTCCAGGCAAGAATACTGTAGTGGGTAGCCTTTCCCTTGAATTATCCCTAAGAATGGGCTTCCCAGGTGGTGCTAGTGGTAAAGAACATGCCTGCTAATGCAGAAGACATAAGAGATATGGGTTCGATCCCTGGGTGGGGAAGATCCCCGGGAGAAGGAAATGACAACCCACTCCAGTATTCTTGCCTGGAGAATCCCATGGACAGAGGAGCCTGGAGAGTTACAGTCCATGGGGTTGCGAAGAGTTGGACACAACTAAAGTGACTTAGCATGCACACACACATCTAAAAGAACTCTAAGGTGGCTCAAACTCCACCGAGTACAGAATTTTACTGTTCTTTGAACGAAGCGAGTATGTAATTCAATGAGGCTTCTAACATTAGGTGATCTGAAGTAGGAGGTACCAAAATAATACAAATGATTACTCCATCTGCCTAGATGAGTAGATCTGTAACCTATGTTCTCCTTGCAGGGATCTAAGACTTTCTCGTCCAAACATTTCCAAAGTCTTCACCCCACTGATCACTCATTAACTACAAAAGAGTAAATGAACTTTAATAGAGAATCTGGAGAACACTTCAGATTTCAGTGACCACTGATACTGGTACAACTTAATATTATGCATATAAGAATAACAGGTGCTTAATATTTAAAATGGTCTTCCTGAAGGAAAACAATAAGAAGAGCACCTCATACTGTGTGCCATCTTAGAAGGGTTCTTGCCATCTAATCAAACCAAAGAATTGATGCTCTCAAATTGTGGTGCTAGGGAAGACTCTTAAGAGTCCCTTGGACGGTAAGAAGATCAAACCAGTCAGTCCTAAAAGAAATCAACCCTGAATATTCATCAGAAGGACTGATACTGAAGCTCCAATACTTTGGCCACCTGATTCAAAGAGCTAACTCATTGGAAAAGCCCCTGATGCTGGGAAAGATTGAGGGCCGGGGGAGAAGGGGGCAGCAGAGGATGAGATGGTTGGATGGCATCATTGACTCAATGGACATGACTTTGTGCAAACTCCAAGAGATAGCGAAGGACAGGGAAGCCTGTCGTTTTGCAGTCCATGGTGTTGCAAAGAGCTGGACATGACTTCGTGACTGAACAACAATCAAACCTCTCAACCTTCCTTCGAGCCTACAGGCAAAATGGTGTCTAATTTTTTAGAGAAAAAATTAAATGACATCAGGAGGAAAATAAAGTCAGACAAATTAAGAAAGAATCCTCTGCTTAACTAATTGGCTCACACTCTTCAAAAACTTAATACCACAAAAACAGGTAGAGGATTTATTTTCTATTTATTCTCCAATAAAACAGACAACCATAACAACAAAGGCATGTATGACTCTTTATTGGGCTATTTCTCCATAAAACCAAGACTTTTTTGACAACTGTATTAATTTGCATATGGCCTAGATATTCAGTTCAGTTCAGTTGCTCAGTCGTGTCCAACTCTTTGAGACCCCATGAATCGCAGCACGCCAGGCCTCCCTGTCCATCACCAACTCCTGGAGTTTATTCAAACTCATGTCCATCAAGTCGGTGATGCCATCCAGCCACCTCATCCTCTGTCGTCCCCTTCTTCTCCTGCCCCCAATCCCTCCCAGCATCAGGGTGTTTCCCAATGAGTCAACTCTTCATATGAGGTGGCCAAAGTATTGGAGTTTCAGCTTCAACATCAGTCCTTCCAGTGAACCCCCAGGACTGATCGCCTTTAGAATGGGCTGGTTGGATCTCCTTGCAGTTCAAGGGACTCTCAAGAGTCTTCTCCCAACACCACAGTTCAAAAGCATCAATTCTTCGGTGCTCAGGTTTCTTCACAGTCCAACTCTCACATCCACGACCTTTGTCGGCAAAGTAATGTCTCTGCTTTTTAATATGCTATCTAGGTTAGTCATAACTTTCTTTCCAAGGAGTAAGCATCTTTTAATTTCATGCAATCACCATCTGCAGTGATTTTGGAGGCCCAAAAAATAAAGTCAGCCACTGTTTCCACTGTTTCCCCATCTATTTCCCATGAACTGATGGGACCAGATGCCATGATCTTAGTTTTCTGAATGTTGAGCTTTAAGCCAACTTTTTCACTCTCCTCCTTCACTTTCATCAAGAGGCTTTTTAGTTCCTCTTCACTTTCTGCCATAAGGGTGGTGTCATCTGCATATCTGAAGTTATTGATATTTCTCCCGGCAATCTTGATTCCAGCTTGTGCTTCTTCCAGCCCAGCGTTTCTCATGATGTACTCTGCATATAAGATAAATAAGCAGGGCTAGATATTAGGTGATATCAAATTATCAAGTTTCTTAGATGTTATTTAGTTTATAATGTGGTTGCACTGGAGAATGTCTTTGTCTTTATTTAGGCAAGAGACAGCATAGAAAGAAAGCAAAATGTTAAGAGCTACTCATTTCTTGGAGGAATGGACATGGGCGTTCACTGAACTATTCTTCCAGCTTTTCACACAGCGATGGTGCAGCCAAACGGCTCACGATACGACAGAATGGGAAGCAGTTTTCAGATGGCACTACTTTAGGGGTGCCCAAGAGATGAGAGGAAATACTGTTCCTGGGTTAATTCAACACCCGCCACCCCGAGACCGGTACAACCAGAGGCGCGCCTCAATAACAGCACACTCAGCTCCCGCGCCTCAAAGCCTCTCCATGCCTCCCAGGGAGCAGCAGTTTGGTGGGACAGACTTCCTCTGAATTCTCCAGGGCAAAGGAAGAGTACCGAGCGGCATTTCACCAGAGTGCGCGACGCCAGGGACTTCTGTTCACACCCGGGACCACTGAAACCCCGACGTATCCCCACCCTCCGTTTTCTATTGATTCTAAAAGGAAAACGAGCATTTCTTCCGCGAGAACAAAAGAACTCCCCAAGCTTTCTTCTCTCCTTCCTAGCCCTGTGCGGGCTGCAATAAGTAAATCCCTCCCAGATTGCCTCGAGGCCGAGCATTTACGCAACTTGAAAACAGGGCTAGGAGAGCATATAGGAGCGCCTCTTAAATCGAAATCCTTCCCGAAGTCGGCCACTACATCGACTCACCCTGGCTAGGCTCAACTGTAAATTGCCTACCTAGCACCCCGGTGCGTGGCATGCAAACTGATGGCGAGGATCCAGAGCGCGCGCCCGGACCAGCGCGGAGGGCTGGGGGCACATGTCCGCCGCCCTCCAGCTGGATTCGGGGCCCGCGCGTGCGTACAAGAGAGCGAGCAAGGGGCTCCCGGGCGCGGCGCGTGGTCTGCGCGCGCCCGGCCGTGCGTGTGGCTGCGGGAGGCTGCGTGTGCGCGCGGGGAGGGACAGTCCGCCGCCCGCGCGCGTCGGAGCGGGGTGCGCGCCCTGCGCGGGAGGTGAGTGTGGGCAGGGGCGCTGGGCCGGCGCGGAAGCCTTGGAAAGCACTCCCCGCCTCCACTCCCCGGGCTGGGTGGCGGGCGTGGCCCTAGGACCCGCTCTTTCCGCGCCGCGCCCTCTTCAGGGACACCCGGGCCCGGGCGGCTCGGCCGGGAGGAGGGCAGGGCGGTGCCGCCTAATCCTCAGGCCCTCTCCCGGAGCGCCGCTGGGGGTGGAACCGCGATCAGCCGAGCCCTGGGGCTCTGGCCTCCGCGACGTTCAGCTGCCCCACCGGGTGAGCGCGGGAGATGGGGCCCCGTGGGGCTGTGGGCGACATCGCGGAGCGCCGGGCTGCGTGGTGGGGCCAGGCGGAGGCTAGAAGGAGCTCGCTGTCCTTCCTGACCCACCCCAGGGCGCAGCCCACCCCAGCCCGTCGCCTCGGACCGCTCCGGTGGCACATTCTGGGAGCAGCCGGTGGCTCGTTAGCCGGGTCGGCTGGGGAGGAGACGGGACAGTGTTTCGGCGTCGGATTCCCCAGCAGGCCTGGAGCATTGCCCAGACTCTGGGGAAGGGCCCAGGAGCTGAATTGTGGGAGGGTTGTTCCTCCTGGGGAGGAATTGGGAGGAATATGGACCTAAGAAGGATGGGCGGGCGAATTGGCCAGAGGGAGGAGGAAAGCTCAAGGGGCTGGGGCTTTGTGATTTTTAAGAGGCGGTCTTAGCAAGCCTACAAGTCATTTTAAAGGAAACCTTGAAGGTGTAATGGAGCCTCACTTTTTCAAGCAGTAAGGAATGATACCAGCAGGAAGCAGGAGTTACATTCCGTATTCCTTCTTTCTCTTCCGCTTCTCACTGCTTTTCTAGGAGGGAAATTTGCAAAGCAGAGATGGTTTTCTTTCCTCTCTGTGTTCTTCACATAGTACCAGCGGTAAGGAGGTGGCTGCTTTGTCAGCCACAAGTTTTTTTTTTGTTTTGGGGTTTTTTTTTTTTCTTTCTTTCTGTTTTTAGAGGTAAAGAAGATTTGAGTTTGCAGTCCTCAGCTGGGAACGGCTTTGTGTTTTGGCCCTTTTTTGCCCAGGCGGCTTAGACAGAGGTAGGGAGCTAACTTTTTGCTCTCAAAATGTGTTAATGCCTGATAAAAGCATACGTTGAACCTGTATCAGTGTAGAGAAATGAACTATTTACTATTTAGAGATAAGAGTCTAAGACTCTTTTTTTCTCCTAAACTAGAAAGTTCATTCAAATGAATGGTTGTTGGGTAATTTCAGTCCTGAAAATAAAGCCTGTTATTAAGACAGTTGTTGCTCAGTTGTGTCAGACTCTTTTCGTTCCCATGGATTGCAGCATGCCAGACTTCCTGTATTTCACCATCTCCCAGAGCTTGCTCAAACTCAGTGTCCATCAAGTTGGTGATGCCTTCCAACCATCTCATCCTCTGTCATCCCCTTCTCCGCCTGCCTTCAATCTTTCCCAGCATCAAGGTCTTTTCCAATGAGTCCGCTCTTCTATCAGGTGGCCAAAGTATTGGGGCTTCAGATTCAGCATCAGTCCTTCCGGTGAATATTCAGGACTGATTTCCCTTAGAATTTACTGACTTGATCTCCTTGCAGTCCAAGCGACTTTCCAACACCACAGTTTAAAAGCATCAATTCCTCACTGCTCAGCCCTCTTTACAGTCCAACTCTCACATCTGTACATGACTACTGGAAAAACCATTGCTTTGATTAGACGGACCTTTGTTGGCAAAGTAATGTCTCTGCTTTTTAATATGCTGTCTAGGTGTGTCATAGCTTTTCTTCCAAGGAGTAACTGTCTTTTAATTTCATGGCTGCAGTCACCATCTGCAGTGAGCCCAGGAAAAGAAAGTCTGTCACTGTTTCCATTGTTTCCCGATCTATTTGCCATGAAGTGATGGGACCAGATGCCATGATCTTTGTTTTTTGAATGTTGAGTTTTAAACCAGCTTTTTCACACTCCTTCTTTCGCTTTCATCAAGGGGCTCTTTAGTTTCTCTTCACTTTCTGCCATAAGGGGTGGTGTCATCTGCATATCTGAGGTTATTGATATTTCTCCTGGCAGTCTTGATTCCAGCTTGTGCTTCATCCAGCTCAACATTTCACATGATGTACTCTGCATATAAGTTAAATAAGTAGTTTGACAATAATCAGTCTTCATGTACCCCTTTTCCAACTTGGAACCAGTCTGTTGTTCCATATCCAGTTCTAATTGTTGCTTCCTGAGCTGCATGTAGGTTTCTTAGGAGGCAGGTCAGGTGGTCTGGTATTTCCATGTCTTTCAGAATTTTCCACAGTTTGTTGTGATCCACACAGTCAAAGGCTTTAGCATAGTCGGTGAAGCAGAAGTAGATGTTTTTCTGGAATTCTCTTGCTCTTTCTATGATCCAACGGATGTTGGCAATTTGATCTCTGGTTCCTCTGTCTTTTCTAAATTCATCTTGAACATGTGGAAGTTCGTGGTTCACGTACTGTTAAAGCCTAGCTTGGAGGATTTTGAGAATTACTTTGCTAGCATGTGAGATGAGTGCAATTTTGTGGTAGTTTGAACATTCTTTGGCATTGCCCTTCTCTGGGATTGGAATGAAAACTGAGTCCTGTTGCCACTGCTGAGTTTTCCAAATTTTGAGTGCTGGTATATTGAGTGCAGCACTTTCACAGTAACATCTTAGCACTTTCACAGTAACATCTTTTAGGATTTGAAGTAGTTTAGCTGGAATTCCATCACTTCCACTAGCTTTGTTTGTAGTGATCAAGACAGTGGCCAAATATAAATCCAGATGAGATGCATGAAGTGATTTGAGAGCAAGGAAGAAGAGAGGATCAAAGCTTTAACAGAAATGAAAATAATGTTGATAATAGGTATAGAACATTAATTTTACTAATTTTTTAAACGTTTTATTTTGTTTTGGGGTGTAGCTGATTAACAATGTTGTGATAGTTTCAGGTGAACAAAAAAGGGACTCAGACATACATATACATGAATCCATTCTCCCCCAAACTCCTCTCCCAGGCTGCCACATACCATTGAGCAGAGTTCCATGTTCCTTACAGGAATAGGTGTTTGTTGCTTATCCAGTTTAAATATAGCAGTGTGTTGATCCCAAACTCCCCAACTATCCCTCCCCTTCCCCCTGCAACCATAAGTTCGTAGAACATTAATTTTAGGTGTTATCATGCCCAGTGTTGTTAAGTTATGACTGTAATACATTCCTTTTCTTTTCTTCTGTTCAGTAGTTCATGGCAAATCTTATAATTAAGCATGGAATATGGAAAACAAAACACTTCAGCTGGTACTTTAGTCTTATGTGAAATTCTACAGGTAAGCCCATCTTATTTTAATTGAGAAATTATCCATATTGGTTAAAATTGCATATAATTGTCTCCTTTATAAGATTTTAAGGATCATTTATGCAGCTGCAAGTTTTGTTGTGTATTCTAATATATTTCTTTCCCTAAAAGATTCCAGGAGTTGAAAGAGTTAAGCTCAATTAAACCATTTAAGATTATATAGATATATGCGTGTGTATATATATATATATATATATAAAATCATAAAACACCATGGTATCTCAGAAAAACATAGCTATATATACTGAAATTAGTGGTCATATTCAACTCAAGATCGGACTCAACTCTCTTTATCCCTAAAAACATACTCCATTGAATATTTCTGTCTTTTTCTTCCCTTTCACATGATTTGCCTTGTCTCTATGCCCAGTCTCCAGCTCTGTTCTGTTCACTATTGGATAATACAGGTAGAACTCCGTTTTAGGAAATGCCTTTATCCCTTCTGCCGCCATATAATGTCCAGGCCAAATACGCTTTTCTGTTGCATCTCTAACATCTATCATTGCTCATTCCTGCTCATTGTGTAGTAGGTACCCATGCTACAGCTTCATGAATGAGATTCACAATGGGAGAGTCAAACAGGGTGCTTTTAAATGGCCTGGCACAACAGATTCAAGAGTTGCAATCAGTTTAATAGCAGGCTCTTTAGCATATATCTTTTTTGAGACTATGAGCATTGATTTCGTTTTAGTAAAATGTTGCATATAATAAATATTGATTTGCTTTTGCAACCAGAGCTTTTGATACATTGTGAATTAGAAGAGAAGGGAAGGCGGCAAAGCCAGAAGTGACTTGTAGGGGGTCTTCCTCCATCTTCTCCAGATGGGCTTTGCTCATACTGTTCAGTCTGAAACTTGGAGTTGTGAACCTTGCTCTACACTCTGCATTGTGTCTGAAACTTGAGGGCCAGGCAGCCCAGTCTCTATCATAGGTCCAGTGTATTAAATGGATGAATGAAATACATTCAAATAGCTAAGGACGAGGGAAGTGGTAACTTGGTTTGACAGACAAGAGTGTCAAGAGATCTGTTAATACTCCTCATCTAGGGCCACAGTGGGAAGAAGTATTAGCTAGAGCAGCTTTCACTGTCCTCCTCCAATGAGTGAAGCTCTAACAAAATAGAGACAGGCAGCCCAGCTGTCAGGTCAGCCTCGGTGCTACTCTGCCTGACTTGCTACTCAGCCTCTGCTGCACTGGCTACTTGCTAGTCAATCTTTGCTACACTTCCAGTTTTCCTAGCTTTTCTGGACCTGGTTATCCTGTTGCTTCTTCCCACAGGCTACTCTGTCATGTGACTCCCTCAGACTGCCTACCACTCGGGGCAGAGTTGTGTCAACTGTTTTGTACACTTTGCTCCCTGCACTGGAATCTCGAAAGGCTGTGAGGTTGGGTGTGAGGTTAGGCTCTTCTACAGGTACTGAGCTCTAGAGGAGGAACATAGCATTTAGAGTTGAACCTGAGCTTGGGTTCCAGGTCCACCTGTTCTTGGGCTGCACTGGTCTCTGAAACAATGACATGGTGACACCCATTTTACCATGTTGTGAAATGTGCTTTGTAAATTGCCCAAAAGTCCACTTAACCTTGAAACAAACAAACCCTGCTGACAACATTGTAAATCAACTGTACTTCAATTAAAAAAATAAAAAAAAATAAAAAAAGTTTTAAACCCTGCTTAAAATTCTAACATGTATTGCAAATTACAAGAAGTACATTCTGTGTGTGTGTGTGTGTGTGTGTGTGTGTGTGTTGGATACAGTTGCACATAGGGCAGAAGCAAAGAGAAAATTGCAAATGAAAAGCAAAGAGAAAATTGCAAATCGGCAGGTCCTGCTACTTCTGACTGCTCTTCATCTTTCTAAGCCTAAAGATCCTACACTCCACAACCACAGAAATCTGTAAAATATAGATGTCCTCTATCTGCAGGGGATTAGTTCTAGGGCTCCCTCAGATACCAAAATCCATCACAAGTCCTTAAGACGTCCGTGCACATCCTCCATATACTTTAAATCATCTCTAGGTTACTTCTAATACCTAATATAAATGTTATGTAAAATATAACATTTAGTTTTGTTGTTTGTAAATACAAGGTAAACGATACATAAATAGTTGGCAGTGCATATGGCAAATTCAAGTTTTGCTTTTGGGAACTTTTTGAAATTTTTTTTTTTAACATTTTTAATCAAAAGTTAGTGGAGCCCATGGTTGCAGAGCACTGTATTCCCTTCTGTTGTTATTCCTACACTAAAATACCTTGTTTATAAACAGTACATGCCTTTTTAAAATATGTTTTTAAAAGCCCAGGTGTCTTCTACCTCAATAAGCAGGAGACTGGAGGCTTCTCTAATGAGGCTGGAATAAAGGGTATTCCTCCCACACATCTGAGTATCTGAAGGTGGTACTGCTGCCACCTGCAGGGCGTGCAAGGGCAGAATGGGGAGATGCTAATGAAGCTTTAGGTGTTTATACTCACTGTCTACCTAAAACTGTATAACAACCACAGTTATGCTTAATACGAATGGTTTTCTTAAACTCATTGTACTTCTAGTCCATTCTTAAAAATGGAACAACTTTAAACTGTTATGCAAAATGCAACCTTTTCTATGTACTACATCTCATTTTATTTTTAACATTTATTTATTTATTTGGCTATCCTTGGGCTTAGTTAACGGCATGCGGGATCTAGTTCCCTGACCAGGGATCAAACCTGGGTCCCCTGCATTGGGAGTGGGGAATCTTAGCCACTGGATCACCAGAGAACTCCTCTATATACCTCATTTTAAACATGAATAGCAAAGTCATGGAATCTTGAAGTTGGGAGGGACCTTAGAAGTTATCTAAAATAACTTAAAACTCAGTAAGGAATTAATCTTTGAAAATTCCTACCTACTGCTTCAAGATTTCTGTTGGTGAGGAGCAGCCCATTCTAGTACAGTCATCTGTACTGAATCTTCCCACTGATTTTTATCCTTGGGCTTCCATCTGCCTTCCAGAGTTACACTGATGTATTGTTCAGAGTATCTGAAAGCATCTATCATGGTCCTTCTAAGCTTTTGTTTTCCCCAGAACAGAACATGCCCCAGTTCCTTCAGCCACTGCTTCATACAGTCTTTATTATTGGAGATGATAAACCCTTAACCTTCCTCTGCACTAAATCTAACTTGTCAGTTTTCCTTTTAAAATGGAACATATATATGGCTATAGGATTATGATCCCTTTTACCCAGACTTTTTCCTGTTTCTTGAACCTAAGAGTGTATTAGGGGTTTTAGTGTGTGTATGTGTTTTGGCAGGACACATTATGGTATTAACTTGTAGAATTTCTGTAAGCATTGTCATTCATTTACAAGCACTTGGGGAATGCTTTCTGTCCTAGACACTGGGGACTCAGCAGCTATAAAAATGAACATTGTCTCTGTTCTGCTGGAACTAGACAGGGCCTGAGAAGTATCTCGCCCACTCTCTTAAAGATTCTAATGAGAGAAGCAACACCCAAAATTCAGTAACTTGTCCCCTTCTTTAGCCGTTGGAACTAGAACCCTTGTGCCCTCACTATCCAATTCCTCCTTTACATCATCACCTTTCTTCATATTGAGTTCATACTCAACTAAAACATTTAAGTCTTCTTAACTTCGACTGCTGTTAAAATGATTTCCCATCCTCTCTTGTACAATTGGTTTTTTGAACTCTGACACAGATCAGTAAATTTGTTTTCACCAGATTTCATCCTGCTTTGGCTCTATTCTAACCTGTTGAAAGTTTTTTAGATTGTAATTATATCTTCTAATGAATATGCTATTTTTTCCCCTGCTTTCGCCTGTCTTCAAAATTGAACATTATCTTTCAGCTTTTATTGTCTTTGTTTTTGCATTCACAGTTCTCTGATGAACATACATTTGTAATTAGAAACATTTTATATGTTTTTTAAATAATTAATTTTCACTTTGCAGAAAATAAGCAATGTTTTTGCACCCCAGGGAAGAATATCAGATTATTTTGGCTTAAATAATTATACCATTGCCATAATGCTCTTTTCCATTTCCCTGGAACCCTTGTATTTGACCTGATCCTTCCACCCATGCCTCCAATTTATTTTCTTGTACCCAGCATGTTTCTGATGGAAAATGAAAGGTCCATACCTGCATGAATTGTTAGTTTATTATATTTGACTGTTATTAATAACTCATATGTCAGGTTTTGAGAATGGGCATCTTGAGTCTTGCTATATAAAAATGATGAGGCTGTGATGCCATTTTACTGTTTCTCTCAAGGTTCAGTGGTTAGAAGTTTCATCCCGCTCAGGGTAGCTCTGGTCATGAGGGTTGCAGCAGATGCCCTAGGATAGGAAGCGCAGTGGCCAGGAACGTGAGGTTTGGAGTTCTGTTTGATTTTGGTTCTACCTCTGCTTGTACCTGTGTTTACCTTTGTTTGTAGCCTGTGACTTTGAGCAAGATATCAACTCTCCCTAAACCTTAGTTTACTCACCTGTTAAATGTGAACAGTAAAGGTCTTAAAAGCTCCTTAAATCGTGGACTCTCTTGAAGATGACATGACTTAGTGCCCGGTGCCCTTCCCATAGCTGGGACACCCGGGGCCAGCATATCATGTGGACATCTGCCTACATAGATTGCACACGGTATCTGTATAAACAGATAACTGATTGAACGGCCAAGCTCTTCTTACCTTTCTGTTGGAGTATGGTGTACAAAAAGAAAAGTGTGCAAGCTAGAAGATAAATTATTAGAGTGACCACACCTGTAGCCACCATCTAGATATAGAAATAGCACATGGCCAGCACCACCAAAGGTCCCCTCCAGACTCTCCCAGCTGTATTTCCTCCCTCTCCCCAGGGGTTACCTCTGTCCTGAATTCTGACACCATAGATTACTTCTTCCTGCTTTTCAACTTTGTGTAAACAGCATCATGATGTCTCTTCTTCATTTACCTGGCTTTAGCTCACCATTATGGTTGAGAGATTCTCCATGGTGTCATGGGAGGTTATAGTTTGTCTTCATTTTGCATAAAGTGCTATTCTCTGAATTTCTTTCTTTCTTCTATCATGAGTTGTTTCCAGGTTGGGGCTGTCATGAACAGTGTGCTATTAAGAACTTTTTTGGGGGGTGTCCTTAAACAGACATACACGTTGTTGCCTGTTCTGCCCGAGGTATAGTAGCCATGTCATTGGGCTGCTCAGTTGTATCTCAGTGAAGATTTTTCAATTTCCATTCATTGAACCAGTTTGTTCAGCCTTTTGTTTTTGTTTTTATTTCAACTATTTAAATATTTATTTATTAAATTATTAAAATTAGTTTCACAGTTCAGTGAATACAAGATGTTCTAGGACAGGATTTCCCGAGGTGCAGAATTCTAGTCTTGCCAGAGGCTGTGAAGTTTAAAATAGGTTCTTTGTTCAGGTAAGTTTGAGAAACGTTGCACAACATATCCTTTTCTCAGAAAATGTACAGTAGTATGTTAAGAACTCTGAAAAACTCTCCACATGTACACTACTGTGTGTGAACTTCATAGCTGGTGGGCCGCTCTGTATAGCCCAGGGAGGTCAGCCTGGTGCTCTGGGGCGGCCTCTGAGAGTGGGATGGGGGTGGGAGCGAGGTTGAGAAAGTGAGTCTCCAAGCCGTGTCCAGTTCTTTGCAACCCCATGGACTGTCGGTCCATGGAATTCTCCAGGCCAGAATACTGGATTGGGTAGCCTATCCCTTCTCCAGGGGATCTTCCGGACCCAGGAATTGAACCAGAGTCTCCTGCATTGCAGGTGGATTGTTTACCAGCTGAGCTGAGGTGGAGGAGATAGGAGATGTATGTATACTTAGAGCTGATTCACTTTGTTGTACAACAGAAACCAACACAATGGTAAAGCAACTACACCCCAATAAAAAAATAGTAATAATAGTTTGAATGAAAAAAAAATAGTTTGATTTCCAGTTTTTTTTGTCACAGCCCTTTTGAGGTTCTGTAACACCTAAGGTAAGACACAGATGCAGCCATCTTTGGCTGCCATAAAGTCCTACGCTTAATAACTGAGACGCCAGTTCCTTCTCCGAGAATGGTGGTTTCATTGGATATTTAAAGCATTTGCATACTTAATAATCTAGAAGCTGACAACTGTTTTGTCTCTGGAGGTCCTTTGGGCTTTTCTGTTATTTGAGATTTTTCTTCAGCTGTCGTAGTGATGATGATGCTAAGTCACTTCAGTCCTGTCCGACTCTGTGCGACCCCATGGACTGCAGCCCACCAGGCTCCTCCGTCCGTGGGATTTTCCAGGCAAGAGTACTGGAGTGGGGTCCCACTGCCTTCTCTCTTCAACCACCAAATCAACAAGTAATTACTGGTAACCTGCTGTGTACCCAGCATTGTGCTAGACTTATGAGACAGAGAAGATGTTTTGCTTAGTGTAAATTATTTAGAGTCTAGTTGGTGAATGCCTGTGCAGTTAATACAATCACAAGTTTATTTTTTAGGAAATGAAAAGTATTTTAAAATTATAAATATAATTTATTTCTTGACAATGAAAAGTGGTATTATTAAGAAGTCAGTAATAGAATCCTAGTGTCCATGTTGGGCCCTTTTGTGTTTTTCTATGCACTACTATTTTAGGTTTTTCTTTCTGTCCCTCCCCTTGGGCATGGGGTTTAGAACAGTGTCAGGGTTCATCAAGCCTCCTGCTCAGCCTTCCTAAGTTGCCCCGGCTGTCACGGCATGGGCTGCTTCCAGAGCTCAGGCGAGGCCAGCTGGATTTCTGCGGCATTACAGTATGGGCCTTTGTCTGGATGTCATTCACCTTCGTGAACTGCTGAGTGCCCCAGTGCTGACTGGTTAATTTGTGTTCCCCACGTAAACCTCATCATAACCAAATTGGTATCGATGCTTGATTTATATCTGGAAGAAGACGCTTTTGAGAAGTTAACTTCTCCAAGGTCACGCAGCCCGTTAAGTGCTGCAACCAAGATGGAGAGTGAGCCGTCTAATTGCATTTTTGTTATGGTTTTTTTTTTCCTGTTTGGATAAATTTGAAATACAAAGAAAACTATGAATATAAGAGAAAACCTGCATTTCTATCACCCTGAGTTAACAACTGTTCATACTTCATAGTACTTGTGTCCAATCTCCTTTTTCCCATGTCTCCCACGTGCCTCCTTCATTCTTTCATAGTAACACCCACACTGCTTACTGTGGAAGGTGTTCCTTTAAAAAATAGCTTTATAGCTGCTTCTAAAAACTCGCTCTTTCTTGTGTACAGTTTACAATTGTTAATCTAAGTGGTATTATATATGGTGTATATATAATGGTGTAATTATTCAACTTGTATTTTGTACTCAACATTTTGATTTTGAGAACTGTTCAAATGAATACACTATGTACAAATCCAGTTCATTTCTTTTAACTGTCTTGTCGGCTTCCACTGAAAGAAGACACATGGGTTTTATTTTATCTACTGTCTTTTGTTCATTGTTTAGTCGCTAGGTCATGCTTATTGCTTTTTGTTTTTCATTATTTTCTGTTTTATCTTATTATTCCTTTTATTTTCTTAGTAGTAACATCAGAATTTTTTGAACTTTTTGTACTCAGACCATTTATTTTCAGTCTGTTTTTAAGATAGGGAAAGTGAAAGTTGCTCAGTTATATCCGACTCTTTGTGACCCCATGGACTGTAGCCCACCATGCTCCTCTGTCCATGGAATTCTCCAGGCAAGAATTCTGAACTGGGTTGAAGTGAAGATTCTCTTCTCCAGGGATCAAACCTGGGTCTCCCACATTGCTGGCAGATTCTTTACCATCTGAACCACTATATTATCTGTTAATGATGATGAAAGAAGACAGACTAAAAAGTCTGCATAACATTATTTCATTTATGTGCTTTCTGGTAGACAAAACTATGGGATGAAAAAATCAGTTGTTGCCTGGGGGTTGGGGGAAGAATTGATTACAAAGGAACACTAGTAGATTGTTGTGATGGAGCTGTTTCGTATTTTGATTGTGTTGGTGGTTACATGAGCGTCAAAACTTACAGAATAGTGTGGAGATTCCTTAAAAAACTGGAAATAGAACTGCCATATGACCCAGCAGTCCCACTGCTGGGCATACACACCAAGGAAACCAGATCCGAAAGAGACACGTGCACCCCAATGTTCATTGCAGCACTATTTACAATAGCCAGGACATGGAAGCATCCTAGACGTCCATCAGCAGACGAATGGATAAGGAAGCTGTGTTACATATACACCATGGAATATTACTCAGCCATTAAAAAGAATTCATTTGAATCAGTTCTAATGAGGTGGATGAAACTGGAGCCTATTATACAGAGTGAAGTAAGCCAGAAAGAAAAACAGCAATACAATATACTAACACATATATATGGAATTTAGAAAGATGGTAACAATAACCCTACATGCAAGACAGCAAAAGAGACACAGTGTATAGAACAGTCTTTTGGACTCTGTGAGAGAAGGAGAGGGTGGGAAGATCTGAGAGAATAGCATTGAAACATGTATCTTATCATATATGAAACAGATCCCAGTCCAGGTTGGATGCATGAGACAAGTGCTCGGGGCTGGTGCACTGGGATGACCCTGAGGGATGGGATGGGGAGGGAGGTGGGAGGGGGGTTCAGGATGGGGAACACATGTAAATCCATGGCTGATTCATATCAATGTATGGCAAAAACCAATACAATATTGTAAAGTACTTAGCCTCCAACTAAAATAAATGAAATAAATAAATAAAACCCTACTAATAAAAAAAACTTACAGAATAGTACAATAAAAATGATGAACTTTACTGTATGTAAACTATATGCCAGTGAAAATATATCACATAGATACAAAAAATATATAAAGTAATACTACTTTTTTGGAAAAAAGTCCATTATTTTTAAAAGTTAATTTTCTGTAAGGATTGTTTTAGTTATACCCCATGCATTCTTATACGCAGCACTTTTTTAAATGGGGAGGGAAATTTTTTATTTTCCTTGTTTTGAATTGTAATGTATTCATGTATCCTAAGAATCAATATTTAAAATATGTATAAATAATGATGTAATATAGCAATATAATATTACAATTACTAATTATAATATTAGTGGTGGTGGTTTAGTCGCTGAGTCATGTCTGACTCTTGCAACCCCGTGGAGTATAGCCCCCCAGGCTCCTCTGTCCATGAGATTCTCCAGGCAAGAATACTGAAGTAGGTTGCCACTTCCTTCTCCAGGGGATCTTCCCGACCCATGAATGGAACCTGGGTCTCCTGCATTGCAGGCAGATTCTTTCCCAACTGAGCTATAAGGGAAGCCCCATCATATTAGTAATTAATTGTTACTAATATTACATTGTTATGTTACATTGTTACTTAGTAATATTGAATTGTTAATGTAAAAGTAATATTACAAAGTAACACAAAGTTAGATTGAGTAATCTAACAAAGTGATAGCAAGTAGTGTAACAGAGTAATACAAAAAGGAGTGCTCTTACCTTTCTTCTCTACCCTGTTCCTCTCTGTTCACTGTATGTGTGTCTTGACTTTGTTTTTCTTATGTACATAACAAATGTTTGCTTTATTTCTTCTTCCTTTCTAACACAAAAGTTAACATATCATAAACACTGTTCTATACTTCTTCCCTTGTATATATTCCATGTCAGTACTTAGAAAATATGGGCTTCCCAGGTGGTTCAGTGGTAAAGAATCCACCTGCCAGTGGAGGAGACGCAGGAGACGCAGGTTCGATTCTTGGGTCAGGAAGATGCCCTGAAGGAGGAAGTGGCAGCCCACTCCATTGTTCTTGCCTGGAGAATCCCAGGGACAGAGGAGCCCGGTGGGTTACAGTCCAAAGAGTCGCAAAGAGTCAGACACAACTGAGGACAAGCATGAGCAGACAGGATATTGAATATAGTTCTCTGTGGTATGTAGTTAAGACCTTGTTGTTTATCTGCTTTACATAGAGTTGTTTGTATCTGCCAATCCCAAACTCCTCATTTATCTCATATCCCTCGTCCCCTTCGGTAACCATAAGTTTGTTTTCTGTGTCTGTGAGGCTGTTTCTGTTTTGCAAATAACTTCATTTGCATCCTCTTTGAGATTCCACGTATAAATAATACCATATGGTATTTGTCTTTCTCTGACTTCACTTAGTGTGATAATCTCTAGGTCCATTCAGGTTGCTGTAGCTAGCATTATTTTATTCTTTTTTATGGCTGATAATTTTCCACATTTTTTTTTATTCATTCATCTTTTGGTGGACATTTAGTTTGCTTCTGTGTCTTGACTGTTGTAAATAGTGCTGTTATAAGCACTGGGCTTCAGGTATCTTTTCAAATTAGAGTTTTTTTCTGGGTATATGCCAAGGAGTAGAGTTGCTGGATCATATTGTAACTCTATTTTTAGTTTTGTAAGGAACCTCCATGCTGCTTTCTATAGTGGCTGTACCAATTTGCATTCCCACCAACAATGTTGAGGGTTCCCTTTTCTGTACACCTCTTCAGCATTTGTTATGTATAGACTTTCTAATGACCTGTTGAAGTGATACATGATTGTAGTTTTGGTTTGCAGTCTCTAATAATTAGCAAAGTTGAACATCTTTTCATGTGCCTATTGGCCATCTGTGTGTTTTATTAGAGAACTGTCTATTTAGGTCTGCCCATTTTGGGATTGGGTTTCCTTTCTTTTGTTGTTGAGCTGTGTGAGCTGTTTATGTGTTTTGGAAATTAAGCCCTTGTCAGTTGCATCATTTGCAAATATCTTTCCCAGTCTCGGGTCTGTCTTTGCATTTTGTTTACAGTTTCCTTTCTTTGCAAACACTTGTAAGTTTAATTAGATCCCATTCATTTATTTTTGTGTTTATTTCTATTGCCTTAGGAGACAGACCTAAGAAAACATTGCTACAGTTTATCTTAGAGAATGTGTTGCCAGTGTTCTCTTTTACCAGCTTTATTGTGTCATGTCTTGGACTTCTCTTGAGGCTCAGCTGGTAAAGAATCCACCTGCAGTGTGGGAGATCTGGGTCCAATCCCTGGGTTGGGAAGATCCCCTGGAGAAGGGAAAGGCTACCCACTCCAGTATTCTGGCCTGGAGAATTCCATAGATTACAGTCCACGGGGTTGCAAAGAGCTGGACATGACTAAGCAACTTTCACTTCACTTATATTTAAGTCTTTAAGCTGTTTTGAGTTTTATTTTGGTGTATGAGGGAGTGTTCTGATCTCTTTGGTTTACATGCAGCTTTCCAGCTATCTCAACACAATTTGCTGAAAAGACTGTTTTCCCTCCATACTGTATTTTATTCTTGCTCCCTTTGTCAAAGATTCAATGACCACAGGTGTATAGGTTTATTTCTGGGCTTTCTAGTCTGTTCCATTGATTCATATATCTATTTTTGTGCCAATACCGTGTTGTTTTGATTATTGTCACTTTGTAATATTGCCTGAAGCCTGGGAGGGTTAAGCCTCCAGTTTTGATCCTTTTCCTCAGGATTGCTTTGGTAATTCTGGGTCTTTCATGAGTCCATATAAATTTTAGAATTATTTGTTCTAGTTCTGTGAAAAATGTCATGTGTAATTTAAGAGAGATAACATTAGTTCTGTAGACTGCTTTGGGTAAGTATGGTCATTTTAACAATATTAATTCTTCCAATCCCAAAGTATGAACTTTCTTTTTATTTCTTTGAATCAGCCTCAGTTTCTTTTATCAATGTCTTATAGTTCTCCACATGTAAGTCTTTAACCACCTTGGTCAAAGTTTTCTTGTTTGTTTTTGATGTGATTTTAAAAGTTACACTGTCAGTGTAAAGAAATGCAGGTCTCCCGCTTTGCAGGCAGATCCCTTACCAACTGAGCCACAAGAGAAGCCCAGTGTAAAGAAATGCAGCAGATTTCTGTATGGTAATTTTGTATCCTGTTGCTTTACTGAGTTTGTTTATCTAGTAGTTTTTGTGTGGAGTCTTTAGGGTTTTCTATATATAGAATCATGTCATCTGCCTATAATGACAGTTTTACCTCTTCCCTTCTAATCTGGGGCCTTCCCTAGTGCCTCAGACAGTAAAGCATCTGTCTGCAATGCAGGAGACCTGGGTTCAATCCCTGGGTTGGGAAGATCCCCTGGAGAAGGAAATGGCAGCCCACTCCAGTATTCTTGCCTGGAAAATCCCATGGACCACGGAGCCTAGTAGGCTACCGTCCATGGGGTCGCAAAGAGTCGGACCATGACTGAGCAACTTCACTTTCACTTTCACATTTCTAATCTGGATATCTTTTGTATCCTTTTCTTGTCTGACTGCTGTGGGTAGAACTTCCAATACTATGTTGAATAGAAGTGGTGAGACTGGGCATCCTTGTCTTATTACAGATCTTAGTGAGGGATGGCTTTTAGCTTTTCACTGTTGAGTATTATGTTGACTGTGGGCTTGTAATAAACAGTTTCTATTATATTGAGATGTGTTCCCTTAACACCCACTTTGATAAGAGTTTTTGTCATGAATGGATGTTGAATTTTATCAGATGCTTTTTCCACCTCTGTTAAAATGATTATGTGGTTTTCTCTTTTCTTTTGTTGATGTGGTGTATCACATTGATTGATTTGCATACAGCGAACCATCCTTGTGACCTGGGGATAAATCCAATATGATTATCTTGTATGATTTTTTTCTTGGATTTGATTTGCTAATTTTTGTTGAGAATTTTTACATCTGTATTCATTCAAGATGTCAGCCTCTAATTTTCTTTTTTGGTATTATCTGGTTTTGGTATCAGGGTGATATGATGACTTAAGTTCTTCTTTATATGTTTGGTAGAATTCCCCAGTGAAGCCATCTCTGTGTTCTGAATTCTTAAATAAAATGTTATATAGCCTGTGTCAGTATTTTCTTTTTATAGCTGAATAGTATTCTATTGTGTGGATTCTCCGTTAACATTATCACACCTAACAAAATCTGCAATCCTTTTTGCATCACCTAATATCTTGATTGTCTTCAGTTTCTCCAAGATCCAGTCTGGGATCGTACATTGCAGTTGTGTACATTCCCTTAATCTTCTTTACTCGAGTCATTCTTTGTTTTATGGGATTGACTAGCTGCAGACACCATGCTAGTTATCACAGAATACCCCACCTCCTGGGTTTGTTTGAGTGTTTCCTTGTGGAGTTCCTAGCTTTTTCTTCTGTCCTCTGTATTTCATATAAAATGTGATTAGATTCCTGTTAACCATTTTGGCTAGGATGTATACTTCATTGTATCTCATTGGGAAACACATGATATGTGTTTCACTATTTATAGTGCTGAGATTGATGATTGAATGAGAGTGGTAGCAGTTTGATTCCTCCATTGTGAATTTTATCTTTTTTCAGTCCTTACAAGTAAGAAGTAGTCTTTGTTGTATTACTTTGGTACCATACAATGTCTAATTCTCCATCAATCTTTTGTTTGATGATTAAAACACTGATAATCATTGCCTTAATCAGTAATTTGATGAAATATTGCAACATAATAATTTTCTTATTCTGTCATTCTGCCTACATTCATGATTGTCATTTTTCTATAAAGAAGAGCTTTTCCTTTTCACTTGGAGCTATCTGCCTCTCCTGAACCACTGATCACTCTTTGAAACCAAAACAACAACAATCAAAATTTACTTGTCTTCTCCCTAATAGTTTTAAGGAAGGGGTTGATGTTATAGCTGCCTCCTTGAAATTGAAATCGCTGGCATTCAGTTGCAGATATTTTGTAGTTAGCACTATGGTGTTCTGTTTGCTGCTGCTGGTAAATTGCTTCAGTCGTGTCCGACTCTGTGCGACCCCATAGACGGCAGCCCACCAGGCTCCCCCGACCCTGGGATTCTCCAGGCAAGAACACTGGAGTGGGTTGCCATTTCCTTCTCCAATGCGTGAAAGTGAAAAGTGAAAGTGAAGTCGCTCAGTCGTATCCAACTCTTAGCGACCCCATGGACTGCTGCCTACTAGGCTGATCTGTCCATGGGATTTTCCAGGCGAGAGTGCTGGAGTGGGGTGCCATTGCCTTCTCCAAGTGTTCTGTTTAAGTTTATGGATTAAACAAAAGTTGGTTTTGTGAGAGTTTTGAGCTTCCATACAGGTTTGTTTTTTTGTTTGTGTTTTTCAAGTTATGTTTTTGTAGTTAAACAATATATATGAAATAATATTATACATATAATATATATTATATTGTATATTGTATTATATATTGTACATATTATAATATGTAAATGAAAATAGTACTGTGATCAGACTGGGGCCTGTGTTAAATTGAATTTTGAATTTTAGAGACAGCTTGTATAACCTAATATGATCAGTTTTTTAATTAATGTTTTCATGTGGTCTTGAAAAGAATATTCCTGTTCTTTATAATTGAATGAAAAGTCCTAAATCAAGACTATTAGTAATATTAATAATGTTATTTGAAACACTCATATCCCAGTTTTTTGTCTGCTGTAATCTATTAGCCATTTAGAGAGATTTGTTAAAAATCTCCTATTAGAATTATAGATTTTTCCATTTTACTCACACTTTTCAGGATTTACTTTATATATTTTGAGCCTATGTTTCTATCTTTAGGTAGCTTCATGATTGTTAAATTATCTTTTTGGATGGTTCCTTTAGCAACAAAATCTCCTTGTCTCTTTTTTAATTAATTAATACTCATTTTTAAATTCACTTCTGGCTGAGCTTTGTTGCTGTGGCTTTTCTCTAGTTGTGGTGTGTGGGCTCCTCTCCAGCTGCAGCGTGCAGGCTTCTCATCGTGGGGCTTCTCCTGTAAAGCTCAGGCTCTGGGCTTCAGGGCTTCGCTAGCTGCAGTGCATGGGCTCCGTAGCTGTGGCCTCATGGTTTTGGCGCGCAGACTCAGTAGTGGCTCACGGGCTTAGTTACTCTGTGGCTTGTGGGGTCTTCCTGGACCAGGGGTGGAACCCATGTCCCCTGCGTTGGGGGGCAGATTCTTTATGACTGAGCCACCACGGGAAGCCTGCCTTGTCCCTTTAAAATGCTGCTTATTTAAAATACATGGTGTTAATAAATAACCACAGCAGATTTCTGATGGGCATTTTCCTGATTTTTAAAAAATTTCCTTTGCATTTATTTCTGCCCTAATTTTTAAGATTTCTTTCCTTCTACTAACCCTGGGGTTCTTCATTTCTTCCTTCTCTAGTTGCTTTAGGTGTAGAGTTAGGTTATTTATTTGACTTTTTTCTTGTTTCTTGAGGTAAGCCTGTAATGCTATGAACCTTCCCCTTAGCACTGCTTTAAATTTTTGTATTGTTTTGTTTTAGGCATGTGTCTTATAAGCAGTATACAGCAGAATTTTAAGCCAGTCTGAGAGTCTCTGTTTTTCAGTAGGTGAGTTTACATTTATATTTACTCTGATGATACATTTGAATTTAGTTTTGCCATCTTCTCTTGTTTTGTTTTAGGCATGTGTCTTATAAGCAGTATATAGCAGAATTTTAAGCCAGTCTGAGAGTCTCTGTTTTTCAGTAGGTGAGTTTACATTTATATTTACTCTGATGATACATTTGAATTTAGTTTTGCCATCTTCTCTTGTGCTTTTCCATTTGCCATGCATTTTCTCTGCCTTTTTTTTTTTTCCTCTTCTCCTGTCCTCTGTTGAACTATTAGCTTGCTTTGTTTCTTTTATTTCTTAATCTGTGTGGAAATGTATATGTTCTGTATCTGTTCTTTCAATGGTCACTCTGAAGGTTAATATGCATTAAGTGAAACTCTCTTTATGCAACCATGTCACTTTTATATAGTATTTTGGATTCACTTTTTTTTTTTTGGATTCACTTTTTAACCACACCAAAAAGTACTTTTTGTGCTCTCCTTTACTCTGTGTATTTGTTAGTTTTCTTTATCTTTCAATAGTCTCTTTATTTACCTTTGTTTCTTGCATTCCTTTCCTTCCTCCTGAGATCATTTTTCTTCATACTAAAATACATTCCCTTGATACTTCTTTTAGCTAGAGTTTGTGCACTTTATAAGTCCTGATCTGTTTCAGAATGTTGTTAGTTCATCTTCATTTCACCTGAACTCTCTAACATTCACCTGTAAATTATGTACAATAAAACCAGTTGGCCCACAGTATAGAGTTATTGGGGGTAACTAATAATATTTGTTGAAACACTTTATAAACTGTTTTGTGTGTATATATAATGCTATTATTATTAGCTAATATACCTCCTGAAAATGAAAGTGTTAGTCGCTCAGTTGTGTCTGATTCTTTGAGACCTCATGGACTGTAGCCCACCAGGCTCCTCTGTCCATGGAATTCTCCAGGCAAGAGTACTGGAGTAATACTTCTCCAGGGGATCTTTCCACTCAGGGATCAAACCCAAGTCTCCTGCATTGCAGGCGAATTCTTTACTATCTGAGTTACCAGGGAAGCCCAATATATATCCTATTAGAGTTATATTAGAATTACTGTGTTTTGAATGGATTTTAAAAAGCATCACTTACTGTATTGAGATCATATTTTCTAAGATAAAAGAGAATACCTACTAGAAATACCATGAATTGTACTTGCTCACTCCTTGGGAGAAGAGCAGCTGGGATAAGATGAAATTAGCGGCCCTAACTGCCAACTTCGGTTACTACCATTCAGTAGAAATTTGAGACATGCAAGCATGAAGTCCAATTGTTTTACTTTGTTTTTATCTATTTGCAAAGACAGTGCACAAATGGTGTGGAAAATTCAAATGATAAGAAAAGAAGAGGAAAGAAAGAAATCTTTCCAGAAATCCCACAGAATTGAAACTGTTGACATATTGGAACACATCCTTCTAGAACACATCTTCCTCTGCATGTATAGCTATATGGATTTATAGAGACTTGTCTTTTCATGTTTCAAAAGGAATCTTACTATATATGCAGTTTTGCTACTGCATTTCTCACTTAGTAATTATTAAGGGAATTTAAATGAACATCATTGTATATAACATTGAATAGATGTATAGGGTCGAGAAGATCTCCTGGAGGAGGGCATGGCAACCCATCCAGTACTCTTACCTGGAGGATCTCATGGACAGAGGAGCCTGGCGGGCTACAGTCCATACGGTCGCAAAGAGTTGGACCAATCGAAGCAACATAGCATGCACATACTATTGTATGGATGTGTCATAATTTTATTTAATCAGTTCCCTATTGTGAGGCTTTAAAATTATTTTTATTCTATAAAGTACGCACAGTTTCCTGAAAATGTCTTTAAGATAAATTGCGTGCAGTGATATTAAAGAGCGTGCACATTCACCTTTTTTATACATATTTAATATTTCTCTCCAGAAAGTGTCCAAGAATGCCCCTTATCCTCACACAAACTAAGTATTGTCATTTTTTCCCTTTAAGTTTCCAGTTTGAGATTTTTATCAATATCCCTGCTTACTATCATTTGAGTATCTTACTGAGTTTGAGTACCTTTTCTTGTTTTATCGATCTTTTGTAACTATTTTGAAAATTTTCCTTTTGGTCATTTATTCTCTTTTTGCATTTATCCATTGCTTATTAAGCTGTGTGGACCTTTTTCTTATCTGGCTTATAAGTTCTTTATTATAAATATCCTGTTTTTTTTTTTAATCTTTCAACTTTGTGCTTTTTATTATGTTACTGTTTTTTGATTTTTTGGTTTTCAACCTTGTTCAAGAATTTTTTGAAATTTTTATTTGATCAAAATTTCCTTTATGAGTTCTGGGTTGTTTCCTTACATGGGATAGCTGAAAGTTCTTCCCCACTTCAAAATTATTAGAATGTTCTCTCATATTTTCTTTTAATGCTCTTACCAGTTTATTTTTCTCCCATTTAGAATCTTTAACCTATTTGGAGTGTTTTTGGTATAAGGAGTGATATATATATGATATGTGTATATATATCACTACCTTCCTGTTTCTCACATTCTGTTCGGCCTTTTAAACTTGACTGATAAAAATCAAGGTACATTGAACATCCTGAATTGTGGCAAGAAGTGAGATGTGCTGTATGGTTTTCAGTTTACTAATGTGTCTTGGGTATTTGTGAGCAGAGTCGGAGGCTCAGAGGGGGAAAGAGTGGATTGGGAAGAAGTTGACAGTCTCATGTCTGGGTTACCTTGTATGTACGTGCGTGAAATAGAATTAAAGAGAGGATAGAAGCAAAATGTCTCTTAGAAGTTCTGTGTTTCACTTTTTTTAGTGACCCTGAGTTCTTTATCAGGGGAAGTGGAGCTGTGGTAAGAAGACATAAAACACCAGCTAACGTGAGGACCTAGAGGGTTTGCATCTTGAATACCAAGTGCCCTTCATGATAAATCCATGAACTTTATGAATTCTGTGAACTGGTGGGGTTTTCTTTAACTATTTTTTCAGCACATGTTTCATTTTAGAAAGAAATTGGAATAGGGAACAGGATTCCCTTTCCCTCTCTGACCTCTGATCCCCTGACCCATAAGTAAATGCTTGTTAAGCTTCTTGTATATCTTACAGAAATTGCAAGCATTATTTTGACTGCTACTTGCTATCAAATGCTCAGTTGGTGAAATTGGAGGTCTTTCACTCAGAAGAGAAAAACCAGGAAAGAAGGTGAGAAATAGAAATCTGTTTATGGCTTTGAAACATACATTTCTTCAAGTTAAGAACAATTCACAAGATAATTTCTTTAGGACAGTCCCTTTCAACAATAAAAATCAGTTTAATGAACATAAACAGGAAGTAACAGATGCCAAGGGTGGAATATGGCTCGTGATGACAGCCTCTGTTTGTTGTGTACTGACACTGGCCAGATGCTTTGCACACACTGTCACTAATTCACACCATATTGACATCTTCAGTGCAGAGATGAAGAAACTGGGGCTTCCAGAGAGAAATAACATGCCCCGAGCTTGCCCTGGTTGGTAAAGAACAGAGTTGGATTTGGACTCTAGTCTTCACCTTTGGAGCCACCTGTGTTGTGGGTAACCTGAAGTCTGTTCCAGCCAGGCCTGAAAGACCTTCCCCCTACTTTTGAAATAGACCATTCCTTTTCTTTTTTCTGCTATTTTGTTCATAGGCCCATAATAGATGTAATACATCTAATACATTACATTATTACAGTAGATGTAATAATACAGACACAATTTCACATTTGTCAACTATGGCTTGTAGAATGCCTATAGGATAACTTTTATAGTAATATTTGCTGTTTTGAATTCTTCCCATTATTGAAGAGTCTCTGGGCCTCCATTGCTGTGTGTGCATTACTCAGGATCCTTCTATTTGTCCGTAATTTGTTATAATGTGTTGATTCATTAGAATGAGATGTAAAACTGACACTTGATAACAGTTGTAATTAATGTACAGGCATCAGTGGCTGAGATTAGATGGTGCTTGCCCCCTAGGGTTATGCCCTGTCTAGTGGGCAGGTGAGGGGGGAGAGCAAGAAGATATTAATTTCTTCCATAATTCTCATTCAAGGTCTGTTCTGTTTCAGGTTTCTCTGGGAACTGGCTGGGTAAGATATTAATGGGGAGAAGGAAGGATGGGGTGGGATGGGCAGACCTATATTTTATCCTTATACAAATAGAAATGTCGTATCACACGTCATGTCCATTGCACTTCTTCCGTAGGTCTGTCTCCGTCTTGTACTTTGTTGTTGTTTGGTCGTTAAGTCGTGTCTGACTCTTTGCTCATGGACTGCCGCACACCAGGCTCCTCTCTCTTCCTTCATTATCTTCCAGAGTTTGCTCAAATTCATGTCCATTGAGTCGGTGATGCTGTCGAACCATCTCATCCTCTGCCGCCCTCTTTTCCTTTCGCCTTCAAACTTTCTCAGCATCAGGGTCTTTTCCAGTGAGTCAGCTCTTCACATCAGGTAGCCAAAGTATTGGAGCTTCAGCTTCAGCATCAGTCCTTCCAATGAATATTCAGGGTTGATTTCCTTTGAGATTGACTGGCCTGATGTCCTTGCAGTCCAGGGAACTCTGAAGAGTCTTCTCCAGCCCCCACAATTCGAAAGCATCAATTCTTCAGCACTCAGCCTTTTTTATGGGCCAACTCTCATATCCATACATGACCACTGGAAAAACCATAGCTTGGACTATACAGACCTTTGTTGGCAAAATGGTGTCTCTACTTTTTAATATGGTGTGTAGGTTTGTTATAGTTTTCCCTCCAATGAGCAAGTGTTTTTTTAATTTCATGGCTTCAGTCACCATCCACAGTGATTTTGGAGCCCAAGAAAATAAAATCTGTCACTGCTTCTGCCTTTTCCCCTTCTATTTACTGTGAAGTGATGGGACCAGATGGCATGATCTTCGGTTTTTTTCATGTTGAGTTTTAAGCAACTACTTTGACGCTTGTGAAAAGAAAAACATCCTTTGCCAATAAGGTCATAGGATATAAGTGGAAAGGCAGGGCACATAAACAAACATGAAACCAAACTAGAGAGTTTGCTGAAGCATTCCACTGTACTATGTGACTTAAAATATAAAAAACATTAGAAATAGGAAAGATTATTGTGGCCAGAAGTAGTCAGGACAGCTAAGATATGGCCAGATGGAAAGGAGGAGTCTTGAGATCCTGTCATTTTTATATATAGTAAGAGACTGAAGAGGGGTTTCCCTGATAGCTCAGTTGATAAAGAATCCGCCTGCAATGCAGGAGACCCCAGTTGGATTCCTGGGTTGGGAAGATCCTCTGGAGAAGGGATAGGCTACCCACTCCAGTATTCTTGGGCTTCCCTTGTGGCTCAGCTGGTAAAGAATCTGGCTGCAATGCTCGACACCTGGGTTCAGTCCCTGGGTTGGGAAGATCCCCTGGTGAAGGAAAAGGCTATCCACTCCAGTATTCTGGCCTGGAGAATTCCATGGGCTGTATAGTCTGTGGAGTCGCAAAGAGTCGGACACAACTGAGCGACTTGCACTTTCACTTTCAAGAGACAGAAGATCTGTGTGTCCAAAGACCTAAGATAAACCCAAGGGTAGAACCCTTGGTAAACCAGTCTTTCTAAGTAATCACATTAATGTATGTCCTCCATGGCAAATTCTGAGTTCCCAGGAGCCCTTCCCCCAGATAATTGTAGGTGAAAGGTCATCATCAAGAAGCTTCCTCAGCCTGCCCTTTGTGTTAGGTGATCTGTCTTACTCTGAAGCCCCTTGGCACTTGCCGTAAACAGTTTGTACTCCATTATTGTGACATGTTTATGTGTTGTCTTGGAATCTGTTCTCCTCCCATTCCTTCTTCCTTTGGCCTCCTTAGTGCCTGGTGCAGTCTGCGGATGTAGAAGGTCTAATAACAGTGCATGAATGCCTTTGGACTGAGGCCCATGGTCTTGGCACCAGGAAAGCCCTGTGGGGTCCCGAATTGTAAACCAACCTCATGCTTGAGATCCAAAACAGAGCTGAGCTTGAGATGTGAACGCACCATGTCTCCTAACTCCGTTTTCTCGTCTCAGATGGAATTTCTGTGTTAAAGTGAGAGTTCTAGGAGATTCCATCCCATCCTCTGCAGGATTTCTGAACAGATTAGAATGGGAAACACATGAAAACTCCTACTGCAGACAGACCTTTAATTTAAGCACTTGCTGTCCAGACTGATCGTTGAGTTCAGCAAGTGAGTTAGAAAGGAGACAGGGGTGGTATTTGAGGCAAGAAAAAGCTATTTCATAGCCTTGTTCATTTAAAAACCCCAGAGATGGTTATTCTGTTTATGTTTAGAAGACTCGCCTTTCAGGGGAAGTATCTCCACTTTATCTCATCCCATATCAAGCAGGTCACCAAGAATAATTGTAGCCCTTTTCTTACTCTAGATTTGCTAGAATCATGTCAGATCCCACAGCTAAGAAAGACCCTTGGTCTGTCTGAAAGACCCTTGGACATGTCACTGATAATATCTCTTCACATTAATGGTTTTGTTGCTGATAATATTTCTTTGCAGTAATGATTTTATCCTGGATATCCAGAGGGACAGAAAGAGATGAGTAATGGAGGAGTGGAGTTAAAAAATAAATCTACAGTAAAAATAAAACAAATTGCTTCTCTACTGTTATAAAAAAGAAGAATTATTTCAACAGTTATTTATGTCAAGCAGGAAGTATTAATTTCCCCCAAATAATTAAGAATATGTTTTTAACATTGGTCTTGATATAAAATGCTGAAATATACTTTTGGTTGTGGGTTTCCGTTTGCTTATAGTTAAATGAAGCTAAGTAGACTCAGGTCAGGGTATCTGGTTTTGCTTTGATGCATTTGTTTTCCTGATTCTTTTTCTTTTAAGGAGGTGATCAGGTATCATTTGGAAATGTGTTTCAGGTGATGGCATACTAAGCGGATCTTTGATAAATCTTCCAGAACCCGAGGCTTGCATGCTTCTGAGCGTCTGTGAATGGCCCCGGCACTCCTGACCACTCTTCCGGCTAGGATGTCACTCAGATCCCTGAAATGGAGCCTCCTCCTGCTGTCGCTGCTGAGTTTCCTGGTGATGTGGTACCTCAGCCTGCCGCATTACAATGTGATAGAGCGTGTGAACTGGATGTACTTCTATGAGTATGAGCCCATTTACAGACAAGACTTCCGCTTCACACTGCGAGAGCATTCAAACTGCTCTCATCAAAACCCATTTCTTGTCATCCTGGTGACGTCACACCCCTCAGATGTGAAAGCCAGGCAGGCCATTAGAGTTACCTGGGGTGAAAAGAAGTCTTGGTGGGGATATGAAGTTCTTACATTTTTCTTATTAGGCCAACAGGCTGAAAAGGAAGACAAAGTGTTAGCATTATCCTTAGAGGATGAACACCTCCTTTATGGGGACATAATACGACAGGATTTTTTAGACACATACAATAATCTGACCTTGAAAACCATAATGGCGTTTAGGTGGGTAACTGAGTTTTGCCCCAACGCCAGGTATATCATGAAGACAGACACTGATGTTTTCGTCAATACTGGCAATTTAGTGAAGTATCTTTTAAATTTAAACCACTCAGAGAAGTTTTTCACAGGTTATCCTCTAATTGATAATTATTCCTATAGAGGATTTTACCAGAAAACCCATATTTCATACCAGGAATATCCCTTCAAGGTGTTCCCGCCTTACTGCAGTGGGTTGGGTTATATAATGTCCAGAGATTTGGTGCCGAGAATCTATGAAATGATGAGTCACGTAAAACCCATCAAGTTTGAAGATGTTTATGTTGGGATCTGTTTGAATTTATTAAAAGTGGACATTCATATTCCAGAAGACACCAACCTTTTCTTTTTATATAGGATCCATTTGGATGTCTGTCAGCTCAGACGTGTGATTGCAGCCCATGGCTTTTCTTCCAAGGAAATCATCACATTTTGGCAGGTTATGCTAAGGAACACCACGTGTCATTATTAATTTGACATTCTACCCAAGCCTAGAGAAGGGAGGGATACTTTGTAGAAAGTGTTAACGTTAGACTATGAAATCGCCAATGAAAAACCCATGAGAAGGTCACTGTGTGGCTTACACAAAGCTGAAACTCATGTAGAGCCTATAGACTGGAGACTGGAGGGTTGCACTTGGCCTGTGGTTTATTATGACAACAATCAAGTCAAGCCTTTTAAAAGTGATATTCAGAGGAATTAAAATCTTATAAAGGAATGGGAAGTTTTTTTTAAATAAAACTAATAGGGCCAAACAGTTTGAACATGTCATTCTACAGACTAGAGCTTCTTAAATGGGTTTCATTGAATTATAAGCTCATTTATCCATAACAACAAAACAGTGTGCAGTATTATTCATGAGGCATCTAGTCAGTTCAGGGTTTTGTGTATATCTTCATAGATTACTAGTTTTTTTAAATATACAGTTCTGTGTAAAAGAAACTGAAGTTATTTCTGAACAAAGTTTAATCTGTTTTTGGTCATTTGGAAGATATTTCAAGATGTTGCAGTATTAAAGAGTTATTAATTATTATTTAATAATACTTAGAGTTTTACACTTTATGGATGTTTGAATGTTTTGGTTTCAATACTGCATAAACAGAATAAACTTTTTTTCCAGTTACTTCAGTGATGAATTTATGGTGAATAGCTCCGTTAATGTGTTCTCATTATTGTATATCAATAATCTCTTGGACTTTGATAAATATTTCATTGTGGTAATGTAGAGAAGAATTAAAGCAAGAATAAGAAAATTATTGTCTTGTTTTTAAAAACATAATCCCTGGTATTTTTAGATGCCACTTCATTTGTCTCATTTTTCTGCCTGGAAATTTGGAGTAATATAGAATGCCAGGTAGCATGTTTCCTTTCAGAAAGGACTCTGAAGCCAAAAAAGAACGAACGAACATGATGGCCAGAATATCATGAAAAGGAGTATCGTATTTCAGTGCTTGAGTTGGAAAGAGAAGACTAATTGAGTTGCAGTTAACTGTTCCATGTTTTTTTCATTAACAATCAGTTTGAGAATAAAAAAGAATAAAGAAAAAAACACTGTTGCTATGTTTTTTTCATTAACAATCAGTTTGAGAATAAAAAAGAATAAAGAAAAAAACACTGTTGCTGTTGTTACTGGTTTCACATCCAGAGGAAAGCCTGACTACGTGGTCTAAAATCAAGTCTGATTTCATGTCGTAGAGAAACACATTAAGTGGTGACGTAGGTCACCTTTGACTTACTAGTTGGTCCAAGAAGAGCACTCCTTGCCCATGTATTCTTGGGGCTGTGCAGTTTCCCATTATGCCTGATATGGGAAAAGTGACTCTTTTTCTCTGGATTACATGATGGCAAAAGATCAAATCTGTTGGGAGAAAATATGAACTTGAAAGTATATAGTCAGCTCTTAGAACACTCATACATTTGTAATTTTCCTGTAAAAAAGCTTAGTTTGAATTAGAAGTGTTATAACATGTGATTCCTTATAACAAGGCTGTTTCCATTTCCCTCATCTCAGACCTGATCCAATCACAATAAAATCATAAAATAAATATTCTGTGGAATCAATCCATGCCCTTACTAATTCCCACCCATCTGGGAGTCACTTTCTCTAAGACACAGGTGGTGGTTTTTTTGTGGTAGGAGTAGATTTGATTGAATTTGTGTTGTTTATATTCATGTTTGGGAAGCTAACTCAAAGAAGTTTTAAAGATAATTTGTGAAATAAAAGATAGTATCCCTTCACTTTTAAGACTAAAAACAGAAGTAAAATGTGAATAATTGCCAAGTTTTAGAAGATTTTTCCTTTTCAACTACAGATTGGTGCTTAAGAGATCTCTAAAGAATTAAATGATTATGAAAAACATTAAGAGGTCAGGTCATTTTATTTTTTTTTTAACTTCATGTTTGTTTCCAAGTAGTGTTAATCAGCTGTATTATTAAAATCTTGGCCTCTGATGTTTAACCACATCGCAGCACTTTTTATTTTAACTGATAACAAAGTTCAATACAGGAGCCTAACCTCAGGCTGCTTCTCTTCTACCATCCACAGCCCTGCCATCCCCGTGGTCTTACATATTCTCTGTCTCACTCATTTATTTGCCCCGTAAGCATTGAGTCTGGGACCCAAGCATGTTAACTTCTGCCAGATTATGCTGCAAGAACAGATCCCAGAAGTCGTTAACAACCGTGTGTTCTTTTCACCCATACCGCACGCCTCTGGTTACCTTGGCATGCCATCCTGGTTACTGTGTGTGTCTTCTCACCTCAGGGTCTGGTTGAAGGACAGCCCTTGCCTGGACCATGTCATCCTTATCAAGGGAAGGGAAAACACTGGCATCTATATCCACTGACCAAAGCAAATATGCCAAGGCCAGTGTCACTGGCGGCTGGGGATGGGGGGATTTGGTCTCACTGGAAATAGTCCAAGTCATGTTTTGGCAGCCAGGAGTATTTTGTTCTTTTACAGGATGGGGGAGGGATAGTTGGGTCCAATAATCTGCTTCCCTGGTGGCTCAGACGATAAAGAATCTGCCTACAATGCAGGAGACCTGGGGTCAACCCCTGGGTCGGGAAAATCCCTCGGAGGAGGGCATGGCAACCCACTCCAGAATTCTTGCCTGGAGAATCCCATGGACAGAGGAGCCTGGCGGGCTACAGTCCATGGGGTCGCAAAGAGTCATGACTGAGCGACTAAGCACAGCAGAGTCTGCCACACCTCGTGTGTGAAAAGGAGAAGGGACTCAGGGATCTGGCCTCTGAGGCCAGCGCCGGAGGACCAGAGGTTTTCTGGCTCACTTGGAGACAGTGAGCCCTTCCCTGAGAGGGCTGCCCTTTCTCCCTCCTTAAGCAAGAGCTGGGGGAAGATTAAGTGATCTTGGCATTATCATGTTCCAATCAACTTGCCAGATGAAGAGCAGCCAGAGTTGAGCTATTTATAACAGTATTTCTGACTGTGAGGTTGGGGATAAAGCTCTCTTCTCTTGGGGTCTGGTAGGCAGTTATTTCAGGATATGGAGTGGGAGAGAGAGGCACTGGAAGGGGGCCAGCTTTGAGGCTGGAAGGGTGAATGGAAGAAATGTAGCAGAACTGCATCTTTGGGGTTCTTTATATCCACTAGGAATTAATCTTTATATTAAGCCAACTCCTCTGGATTTCGTGTAAGCCATTAGAACCCTCTCACATTCTCTCTCAGTTCCCATGTGTAGTTAATACAGGACAGATCCTTTAAGGAGTCAAAACAGGTGGCCTGTGGTGATGGAGGTGTTGGTAGGAGACAGAAGCAAGCACGGGAATATGGGTCCTGAGAGGCAAGAGGCAGTTTGAGTGGGCAGTCCCTTGGGAAGAGGCAACTCATGGGCCTTATAAAGTCAAAGGAGGGCCCAACAAGAATGGGTACATCGCTCTGTATTTAAGGTAAATGACAGGCACAGAACTTGCACTCGGATAGTCTCCCCTCACATCTAAACTTTCTTCCACATTTGCAAGCCCTTACCCCTCCTTTAGGTTTTCAATGAATAATTTCTAAAATGTCTTGTCAACTTAGCCCTCCACGTGGGAGGAAGGGTGGAGGTCAGTGCTACTTAGATTTTACCCTTAAAGGACCCTCTACACAACATTTTTCCAGATTAAAAAAAATCAAGATCCCTCATGGTGAATTACATCATTCTCTTAAAAGGTTGCAACAGCTGCACCAAAGGTTTTAAATCACACTCTTCCCCTTCTCCCTAACATATATAGAAACCACAGAAACAAGCAGAAGAAAACATCAAACTGGTAACAGGAATTGCCTCTCAACAACTTTGCTACCTTTGAAGCACCTTTTATCACTTCTTTCTCAACAACAAGGATGAATTACTTTTATAACACATGTTTTAACAATATATTAACAAACTTGTTTTTGTGTTGTGCTTAGTTTGCTCAGCTGTGTCTGACTCTTTGCAACCCCATGTCGCAAAGGCTTTGTAGCCTGCCATGCTGCTCTGTCCATGGAATTCTCCAGGCAAGAATCCTGGAGTGGGTTGCATGCCCTCCTCCAGGGGATCTTCCCAACCCAGGGATCAAACCCAGGTCTCCCACATTGCAGGTGGATTTTTTACCCTCTGAGCCACCAGAGAAGCCCATTAACAAATTTAGGTAAAGGCAAAAAAGCAGGGTCAGAAAATGTCATGGGGAAACACTGGTGGGGTGTAAGGTCAAAAGCTGGGCTCGCTTTGCTGAGCCGCCGGGCCCTTCTGCCCCGCCCCCTTTCTCCCACAGCTGAGGCTTGTGAATAAATCCAAGGCTGTAGGCTCCCAGGTGAAACCAAGCAACTCTGACTGGGACTTGAATGAGCTTGTCTTTTAGTCAAAATTGCTTCAGGACTTACTGAAGCTCAGGTTCTCTGTTCGCAGAAAGAGTTCCGTGAGAGACAAAGTGATAGGGAAGAAGTGGATTTATTAAGAGAGATATATAGTCCACAGACAGAGCATGCTCCGTCTCAAGGCCCCAGGGTCTGGGATCATCTTGGAAAATGAGAGCGGCCCTGGGAGAAACACACTGCAAAGACAGGAACCCAGACCTTCACAAAAGGTAAGAGCACCCCTGGAGGCTAGTTTTTGTGGGCTGTGGCATTTCATATGCTAACTACAGTGGGAGGATTATTTCAACTCTTTGGGGAAGGAGCAGAGATTTTCAGGATGGGCCACTGCCCACTTTTTGACCTTTTCTGGTTGGCCTCAGAGATGTTACGGTGTTGGTGGTGTGTTATTTAGCTTGTGCTATTACAGTGAGTACATAATGAGGCTCAAGATCTGTGGGGAGGTGAACCTACTGCCATCTTGGGCCTCGTTGGTTTTAGCCAGTTTATGCCATATTTTCAAGGGCTGTGTGATTCTTTTAAAGGTTGTGCCCTGCCCGCTTCCCTCCTGTTTCACAGGGGCCATCTACTGGGCTCCTCTGGGCTGTTCCAGCCTCATTTAACAAAAAAAAAAAGGACAGTGCCTCCTTCTCCTTCATCAGAGGTTCCATCTATACTGCTGGGATCTGCAGCTTCCATGCTGATCCCTGAGGCTAAAGGCCAAGGCGGTGAGCTGAAGCGGCAAGCCCGGGCTGACATTCTTCTAGACTCTGGAGGTGTGTCATAACCACGCCTTGGGATGTAGTGGGTCCAGGGGTCAGTTCCTCACAGCTGAGGGGAATCTGACTAGGGACATGGGAACAGTTTGCCTGATTGGAGTGGGTTGTGCTCACGGTTGAGTGGGAAGCTGTAAGAACATAAGAATTCCTCTGGGGTAGAGAGGAAACAGCTGGTTCATGACTTGGGTGCTCTGGGGCTCCAGTGTGGATTGTGCTGGGGGCCAGGTAGGGCGGGGAGTCTGTGGGGGCAGGGGGGCAGGAAGCCAGGGAGGGAGCCCCGAGGAGTCTTTACGCAGCTCACTGTGAAGCCGGCTCTTCTCATTTGGGAGAAGAGATGCCAGGGCCTCATCTGTTTGCCTTCCGTGGTTTACCCCTTGTGTCATCCCAGGAGGTTTGCTTTGTGAACTTGGCACAAAGTAGTTTCAGGGTTTGATGATAATACCATTCACTCTGCCCTCTTCATAAATGAGAAGCCAGAAAATCTCTAGCTTTGGGTAAATTCACAATGAAATGACCAGTGCTCTGGACCCAGGTCTTGCCGTTCTTCTGTGCCCCGGCACTGCTGTGATTTCTTTTTTTAAAATGGAATGAAATGTCTCAAGGTTTCAGGAAAAGAACTCTTGAGAAACCATAAATGATTAATTTGGTATGCAAAAGGTCAAGTGATAATCAAATCTGTCTCTTAGGTCAATGACTATGAGGAGGAGGAAAGTATACCTCACTTTTGTTATTGAATCTCTTTTTATATGAATCTTTAAAAATTTCTGCACATTTTGTTTCTCTTTCCTTTAGTGAACCTTAACATAAAAATGAAGTAAAATTTTGAAAAGTATTACATATGTAAAAATTAAAGTTTTTATTTCTCAGCCTTAAATTCAAAAGCAAATGGACAGACAGTTATTATTTTGTCTGTTGAACAACCTCCTGGAGAATTTCTACTTCTGAGAAATGTCTTCTCCACTAACTCCTTCTGCATGGTCAGTACAGTGTGACTCAAGCCATGAGGATTCCCCCAGTCCTAAGATCCCAGCTCCCTGGAGACAGCCCAGTGGTCAACTTGACATTACTGGGCAATTGCAGTTCTTCTCAAAGAATTTAGAATTAAGGCTAAGCAGTCTAAGTCTGAGCTTTGTCTTTAACTAAGGAGATATAAGTTTGGGAAATTTTGATATTTGTTGTTCAGTCACTAAGTCATGTCAGCTCTTTGTGACCCCATGGACTGCAGCACACCAGGCTTCCCTGTCCTTCACCATCTCCCAGAGCTTGCTCAAACTCATGTCCACTGAGTCGATGATGCCATTCAACCATCTCATCCCCCATTGTCCCCTTCTCTTCCTGCCTTCAATCTTTCTCAGCATCAGGGTCTTTTCTAAACGAGTCAGTTCTTCGCATCAAGTGGCCAAAGTATTGTAGTTTCAACTAAAGCATCAGTCCTTCCAATGAACATTCAGGGTTGATTTCCTTTAGGATTGGTTGTTTTTATCTTGCTGTCCAAGGGACTGTCAAGGGTCTTCTCCAGCACCACAGTTTGAACGCATCAATTCTTCAACACTCAGCCTTCTTTATGGTCCAACTCACATCCATACATGACTACTGGAAAGACCACAGCTTTGACTATTCAGACCTTTGTCAGCAAAGTAATGTCCCTATTTTTTATTTTTTAGTTCTACCACTTTATTGTTACCAACCCATTTCCCCCCACCCTCGTCCACACATGCTCAGTCATGTAACCCCATGGACTTCACCCCGCCAGACTCCTCTGTCCATGGACTTTTCCAGGCAAGAATACTGGAGTGGGTTGCCATTTCCTTCTCCATATTTTTTAATATGCTGTCTAGGTTTGTCACAACTTTTCTTCCAAGGAGCAAGCATCTTTTTAATTTCATGGCTAGTGTCACCATCTGCAGTGATTTTGGAGCCCAAGAAAATAAAGCTATTAAAAAATAATAATAAATTTCATTTTTTACAGCAGTCTTAGTTTCATAAAAAAACTGAAAAGAAAGTATAGAGATTTCCATATACTCTCTGCCCCCACAAACACACACTCTCCCCCACCAGGAACATTCCCCACCAGAACAGTCCATGTATTACCCTGGCTGTCATCACAGTGACACATCATTGTCACCCAAAGCCCACAGTTTACACTGAACTCTTGGTGGATTGTCAGTGAGGCTAAGATTATAATCCCTGGGGAAAGCTCCAGAGCGGAGGGAGGTCTTCAGCTTGTGGAAGGGCAGTAGTTTACAGAAACAGAAAAGGCCCACATTCAGATAAGCCCTTTGCCAGGACCAGTCCCCTTTCCATGGCTGACCAAGGGCGGGGCTGGTGGACCTGCGTCTCTGAGGGCTTCACTTCCACCAGACCTCACAGAAGGCAGCGAGACTTCCTATGGATGTCAACCCCAGGCTGGTATCTGTACCCGGTAGGTAGGAGGGCAAAGGGGTAAATTTGACATTTGGGGGCCAACAGCTTCAGGGGTTTGGTTTCAAACTGCAAATGCAGCCCAGCACTGCCCGCTCCCCGCCCCCAACCTCCGCCCCACGCCTTGCACACCCGTCATCTTCCACCCTGCCATTTGTTTCTCAGGCACCCTAGGCCCATGTTGGCCACCTGCTTACATCTCAGTACTTTACCTGGAGTGCACATTGCTTTTTCTGGGTCTCTATTTCCTCATCTATAAAGAGGGATAGTATTAATAATTCTCATTCTATTCAGAGTCAGATGATGATTTAGAGATGCTGGGGCCATCAACCTGGAGCATAGAAAGCCTTGTGGCAGAGAAAACAGTCAGAGTGACTCTGGAAAGCAGGACCAAGATAGTGGGGGGTAGTAGCAGGGAGAAAGACTTTAGTGCAGGATCCGAGAAAACCAGAGATAGAGAAGGCTGCTTCAGGCAAGAGTGAACTCCCAACCTTAAAGGAAGTAAGCGAAGCTGGAGAGTCCTTTGGTAAGGATGCTGGAAGTGGAGAATAAACAGGGTCTGGACTTGAAAAGTCTCCTCTGAGAGAAATACCAGTGTCAGCTTTGGAGTCGCACAGACCTGAGTTCAAATCTTAGTGCAACCTCTCACTAGCTAGGTTACTTCTTCTGAGCCTCATTTGCCTCAACGTGGCAGGGAGGTAATAAGCGTATCTGGCTTGTAGTGCTTTTGCAAGAATTCATTGAAGTAGGAGATGGGAAGGACCCGACAGGAAGTAGGTACTCAGTACCTGGGAAATTTCATTAAATCACCATTTAGTTCTAAAGAATGGTTGTAAACAGTGGAGGGCACAGTGGAGAAGACATTGCTACTGCCCCCAGGGCCAGAGTCTAGAAAGATTGCCAACAGGAAGGCAGAGATTGGAAGCAAGTAGTGTGTTCTTTGCAGAGGAACAAGGGAAAAATGAATGGGTGATATGTATATTGATTTTTTTTTTTTCCTGAACTCTAATTCTGTTCCATAGCTCTGTAGATCTGTCTTTCCATCACTGCCATACTATCTTGATTACTCTGGCCTTATACTAAGGTTTTTATTATTTTTTTAATTAAAAAATTTTTTTGGCTATGCTGGGTCTTCATTGCTGTTTTCTCTAGTTGCGGTGAGCAAAGGTTACTCTCTAGTTGTGGTGCTTGGGTTTCTCATTGTGGTGGCTTCTCTCATTGTGGAACTGGAGCACGGGCTCCAGAGCACAATGGCTTCAGTAGTTGTGGCTCACTGAGGCTTAGCTGCCCCTTCAGTTCAGTCCAGTCACTCAGCCATGTCCAACTCTTTGCGACCCCATGGAGCAGCATGCCAGGTTTCCCTGTCCATCACCAACTCCTGGAGCTTGCTCAAACTCATGTCCATCGAGTCAGTGATGCCATCCAGCCATCTCATCCTCTGCCATCCCCTTCTCCTCCTGCCATCAGTCTTTCCCAGCATCAGGGTCTTTTCCAATGAGTCAGGTCTTTGAATCAGGTGGCCAAAGTATTGGAGTTTCAGCTTCAGCATCAGTCCTTCCAATGAACACCCAGGACTGATCTCCTTTAGGATGGACTGGCTGGATCTCCTTGCAGTCCGAGGGACTCTCAAGAGTCTTCTCCAACACCACAGTTCAAAGCATCAATTCTTCAGTGCTCAGCTTTCTTTAGAGTTCAACTCTCACATCCATACATGACCACTGGAAAAACCATAGCTTTGACTAGACGGACCTTTGTTGGCAAGGTAATGTCTCTGCTTTTTAATATGCTATCTAGGTTGCTCATAGTTTCTCTCCCAAGGAGCAAGCGTCTTTTAATTTCATGGCTGCAGTCACCATCTGCAGTGATTTTGGAGCCCCCCAAAATAGTCTCTCAATGTTTCCTTTGCTTCCCCATCTATTTGCCATGAAGTGATGGGACTGGATGCCATGATCTGGTTGTCCCTTGGTATTTTTTATGCTCCTGGTCTTCCCGGACCAGGGTTTGAACTTGTGTCTCTTGCATTGGTAGACAGATTCTTAACCACTGGACCACCAGGGAAGCCCACTAGGTCTTAAAATCTGATAATATAGATCCTCCAACTTTATTCTTCCACAGTGTTGTTTTTGGCTATTATATGACCTTTGAATTTTCATGAAAAGTTTGGAATCAGCTTGTCAGTTTCTATGGAAGAGTTTTCCAGGCTTTTGATTAGAATTGTATTAAATATAAAAAATGGGGGGAAAGGATATTTTCATAGTATCGAGTCCACCAGTTTATGAATGTGGTCTATCTCTCCATTTATTCAGATTTCCTTTAATTTCTCTCAGCAATATTCTGAAGTTGGTAAAAAGGTAGCAATCTTGCATATATTTCATTAGATTTATTCCTAAGTATTTTATATATCTTGATGCTATTGTCAGTGAAACTTTTTATAGCAGTGCAATTAGAATACAATAAAATGTACAGAACTTAAGGGCTCAATTCAATAACTTTAGACAGTTTTATACATCTGTACAGCCATCACCTAAAACAAGATACAGAACACTTACATCATCCCAGAAAGGTTTCTAATGCCACTTTTTAATCCCTACCCCTATGCCACCCCCACTACAGAGCAACTACTTCCTGGTCTCTATCACTATAGATTTAGTCTTGCCTATTTGGGATTTCATATAAATGTATTCATGCAGTATGTATTATCTGAAGTCTTGCTTCTTTGATTAAACATAATGTGCTTGACATTAATCCATGTTTTGTGTGTCAGAAATTTCTTTTAATTGTTGAGTATTATTCCTTTACATGAGTGAATGGCAATTTGGTTATCCATTTGGGTTGCTTCTAGTTTGGGGAGATTATGAATGACTGCTGTAAAGCTCTTTGTATTAGATTTTTTGTGTATTTATATTTTCATTTCTCTCTGTAAACACCTAGGAATGGAATTGCAGGGTCATAGGGTGCATGCGTGCTTAGTCGCTTCAGTTGTGTCTGACTCTGCGACCCCATGGACCAGTCAGCCAGGCTCCTTTGTTGACGGGATTTTCCCAGCAAGAATACTGGAGTGGGTTGCCATGCCCTCCTCCAGGGGATCTTCCCGACCCAGTCATCGAACCCAAGTCTCCTCCATTTCCAATGGATTCTTTACCACTGAGCCACCAGGGTTTTCTATGAAATGCCAAATAGTTCTCAAAAGTGTACAATTGTATATTTCTACAGTTTTTCTTTTATGGTTTATGCGTTTTGTGCCTCACCCAAGAAACCTTTACCTACTCCAAAGTGAGGGAGATCTCCTATGTTTTCTTCCAGAAGCTTTATGGTTTTAGGATTTACATTTAGGTGTATGATCCATCTCCAATTTAAATTTTTATTCAGAGTGAGTGAGAAAGCATTTGAAATTCATTTCCCATGCAAATATCTAGTTTTTAAATATCAGCAGCATTTAAAAAAAAGACTTTCCACATTAGCGAGTGTTTAGTCCATTTTTATTTAATATAATTTTTATGATTGGTTTTAAGTGTACTTTCTACTTTGCGCCTCTGTGGACCCTTTCTTGCCTTCTTTTGAGTTAAGTGAGTAATCACTAGCTTATCATTTAATTTCCTTGATTGCTGTCTTAGCTACTGCTCATTCTTATTTTTGAAATTAATTTTTTTAATTGATTGCTTTAGAGCTAGGCTTCTCAACCTTGGTACTATTGACATTTTGAGTCAGATAATTCTTTGTGGGGTGTGCTTTATTTGTATTTTGCTTCATTGTGGTTTGCTGATCTTGCTTGTTTCATACATTGATGTTTTTCATAAAACTTGAGAATTCATGGTCACTATTTCTTCAGTTATTTTTCTGTCCCATCCTCACTCTTGACTCTTTCTGGTATTTGAGTAACATATAACTTAAACTGTTTTGTAGTCTCCTACATGTCTTTGTAAAATGTATTCCATTAATTTTCCTTTAATCTTTTTTCTTTTCTTCAGATCAGATAATTTGTATTGATCAAGTTCACTCACTCCTTCTTTTGCCATCTCCAAGTTCTGTTAAGCCAATTCAGTGAAATTTTCATTCCACTTTTTTATTTAACTGTACTAGAATTTTTATTTTTAATTTTCCACTTCTCTATTTTATCTGTTTTCTTATTAAGACCATAGTGGCCTTAAATTCCTTGATCATATTTATTATTGCTGCTATAAAATCAATATCAATATTGATATTGATAGCAATAAAACCAAGATCAATATCTAGGCTTCTCCGAGTTGACTACCATTGGCAGCTGTTTTTCTTGACTATCATTCACATTTTCCTGTTTCTTTGCATGTCTAATAGTTTCTCAGGCTTATATTGTACTAGGCAAAGTGAGTGTTATGCTGAAAATCTGTAAATATTCTGGATTCTACTGTTTTCCCCTGAAGAGTTTTGATGTTTGGTTTTTGTTCTAGTAAGTAGTTCAGTTACTATCTAGTCATCTTGATCTATTATTAAGGTTTTTTTTTTTTTTTTTTTTTTTTTGGGTGTAGCAGGAGGAACATGTTATAGTTTGTCTCAGCAAGTCTGTAAAAGCCTGAGGTGTTCCCAAGGCCCTTCAGTTAGTTGTTACTCAACTTCCCCATTCTCTCTTGCGGATCTTGTCAACACTTGAATTTAGGCTCAGTTAGGCTAGATCTGACGGAGAAGGCAATGGCACCCCACTCCAGTACTCCCGCCTGGAAAATCAGCCTACTAGGCTGATCTGTCCATGGGGTCGCTAAGAGTCAGGCACGACCGAGTGACTTCACTTTCACTTTTCACTTTCACGCATTGGAGAAGGAAATGGCAACCCACTCCAGTGTTCTTGCCTGGAGAATCCCAGGGACAGAGGAGCCTGGTGGGCTGCCGTCTATGGGGTCACACAGAGTCGGACACAACTGAAGCGACTTAGCAGCAGCATCAGCAGGCTAGATCTGAAATGGGCCTTCTTTGAGAGCGTGGTCCTTACTTCTAATACACAGCCTAAGTACTTCACTGGATGTCTCTCCAACTCTGTTTTGGCCAGAACTTGATTTTCCCCACAACACTCATTTACAGTGTTTCTATTCCACTCTCAGTCCCAGAGCAGCCACTTCCGGCTGAGCCTTGGATTCTGGCCCCTGTGCACATCAGTGAGCTCTCAGCTGAGGGCTCGTGAGGGGCCCACGCGTAGACTTCCAAGGCTTCCCCTCTGTTAAGCTCTCCACAGACTCCAGCCACATCCTTTATCTTCACTTCAGTCCATCTCTGCTTGGACTCCAGGTTGCTGTGCCAGTCAGAAAAGGTCTGCTCACAGAGCTGAGGTGATGCTGAGACAACTTGTGACTGCTTCGCCCGAGGATGCCATCTTGCACTCCCTATAGGCCAGTGTTGCCCAATGTCTGAACACAGTTGCTTAGCACCATTTATCCAGTTTCACAGTTTCCTGTTTACTGTGGATGGCCTAGTGCAATACCAGTTAATCTGTGAGAGCTGGAAGAGGAAGCCCCTGGAGACTCCTTGATAGTTTTTGAGTGTTGAGTGTAAATTGTTCCTGAGGCCTCATGTAAATACTCAAAGCCCTTGAATTCCATGAAATGAAAGTGTTAGTCACTCAGTTGTGTCCGACTCTGTGAGTCCATGGGCTGTAGCCCACCAGGCTCCTCTGACCATGGGATTCTCCAGGCAAGAATACTGGAGTAGGTTACCATGCCCTTCTCCAGAGGATCTTCTCAACCCAGGGAAGAACCCAAGTCTCCCACATTGAGGGCATATTCTTTAATGTTTGAGCTACCTGGATTCCATGAAAGTGAAGTGAAAGTGAAGTCGCTCAGTCGTGTCCGACTCTTTGCCACCCCGTGGACTGTAGCCTACCAGGCTCCTCCGTCCATGGGATTTTCCAGGCAAGAATACTGGAGTGGGTTGCCATTTCCTTCTCCAGGGGATCTTCCTGACCCAGGGATTGAACCTGGGTCTCCCGCATTGCAGGCAGACGCTTTAACCTCTGAGCCACCAGGGAAGCCCAGATTCCATGAGGCACCACTAAAATCCTTTAAGTTCCCTTTCTGCTTAAACTACCAGGATCTGTTGCTGTTACCTCAAAAATCCGAATAGACTGTCACCACTGTATTTCTAAAAATGGAAGGAAAGAGAGAGAATATAACCAATCACTGAAGTGAAAGTGGGGATTTGTAATTTCTTGATTCCTATTTCCTTGGATCTGTGGTTGATGTTGGAAACGTCCATAGTTCTTACTCTAATCCAGATAAGAAACTCCTGTCCCAGAATCTCTAATCACATCCTTCATTTTATGTTAGAAACCTTCTATCCAGAGAAAGGAGTGGAAGACCAGAATTTGCAGACTGCATGTTCTAATCTGGCTATCAAATATTATTTTTAATGAAAAGGATAAAAATAATCCAAAGCCACAGTTTTTTCCCCTGCTTTGTTATACCCAATTACAAATTTAGTAATCTGGTGATTAACTTGTATTGTTGTTCTTCTAAGTTCCAGGTGCTGTTCACATCTAAGCATTTTGAATACATGTAAACATAGTATTACATGTGTGCATGGGTGTGTGTATATATCTGTCTCTAAATTCCATACTGTTCCTTCCTGCATCTTGTGAAAACCTTTGCAGATGGATATTCTCTACTGAACAGCTTTCCCAGAAGTGTGTCATGTCATATTGCTGGAGTTTACACATGTGTATAGCTAATCTAACTTTACCACCTAATACCAGTTATACACTTTGTTGTTGTGGTAGAAAACTGGGTGAAAGTTGTGTTAACCCTAAGCAATTTTTATTGCATACATTTAAAAAAGTCATCTCATTTTGAGTCAAAGCTAGGCTTATTCCTGTTCCAAATGAAAGCACCCAAATTCTCGATACTTCCTATTTCTTGCTTCTGTTATGCTTTTATCTTATCCTCAGGCCATGAACTGTTTTTTCTGCTTTCTATGTGGAATCCCAACTTACCAGCCACTCCACCCCAGAAGCATTGAGAAATTAGAAAATTCCAGCATAGGTGTCAGAATGTAAAGTGAGTTTAACCAAAAGAAAAAGAAGAGCAGCAGTCTCATTTGTAAAGTCCAATAGCTTTAATGTGTTTACTCTTGCTTTAATCTGGTCATCAAGGGTGTATTTTTAGCTGTTCATTTGGTATACAACAACACAGAATCAGTGATTGCATGAACACATTAGTCTCTACAAGGCTAAATCTACCTCTAGCACACATCCAAGGGACCTGAATGACATGCCATGCATCTTAAGTGACCGCACTGCCAAGTACTCCAAGCTCATCGTCAAATTGACATTTTAGTTTTATTTCAAATGTCTCTTAGAGACAAACAGAGACTAGTAGATATAAAAACCTCTGAAGAGTACCAAGAGCGATGAGGTTTTGCCAATGTTTTGTTGTATTTTATGGACAGTTTTCAGGGACTAACTTACCAGAAAGTCTGATTGATTTGAGCAGTCATTTTGATCTGTGATTTAATTATTAAAATACAGTTGGAAGGCTCCTAAAAGAAAGCATTGTTGAATATATCCTGCTATCTTTGTATAAATCCATAACATCATGTGATTTTTAAAATAGCAAGAAAAAACTGATGGAAAATTTTCCTTAATGTTAAAATGGGTATAGTAAATGCATTTGCAAAGTCCTGTTTCACACTTCAGCAGGGAACAAGGACAGAGCTTTTGAGATATACAGTTCATGAAAAACACTTCTAAGTTATGTGAGTTTTCTTCTTACTCCATCCAACCCTCCTTTCCTTTCTTTACAACTGGACTCCCCCTGTAGTTTTAATCTTACCAAATCAGAAATCGGTTTCATTTAACTTGCATTTCCTTTTGTATATTCTCTTGATTAAAAACAACAAAAATTCCACTGCTGACCACAATGAGATATTCCCAATCTCTTATTTACTCTCTATTATTTTAATTCAATAGGATTCTAATGTAATTTGGCAACAGCTAATATTACTTGAATCAAGAAGCATTTGGCATAAACAGAAAGAGATGTCTAGGGAAGATGACCAAGCAAAGAATTTAGAAAGAAGGGATGGCCTCTGTGGTTAAAAAGAAAAGTCTGGTATTCAGTTCTGCTTTACTGTGCAGAAAATACATACTGTTGTTATTATGCAAAATATAAAACTTAAATCCCATGCTTAGATTCTGGAATATCTAAAGTAACTATGGATACCAAATTTATGATTAAAAAAAAAATCTTGCACTTAGTCTTCACATTTAAGATCAAGACATAATTGTATTTCTGAAATGTGTTAATTTTCTATACAATAAATTCACTCATTTATCAAGGAATACTGATGATTAAAAACTCAGTTCTGGGTTCTCATCTGGGACATGAAGCTGGGACATAGCCTCTTGGGAGTAAAAATAAAAACAGGCCATGGAGAGATGTTCTCATTGTTTCCTGTCTGCCTTTGCTGTAATTCTCCCCTTCCTCCAGAGGACCCTGTAGGGAGATCCCTGGCTTGGATCTCCTGCTGAGCCCTTGTATGGCTATTGTTCCAGTGGTTATTCCTCAGTGGGACAGCCCTACCCCTGCCCTGCTCCCCAGAAGCTCCCTGTCTCACCTCCCCACTCCATCCTTGGGAAACTAGATGATCTAATGTGGAGTAATTATCTGTGCAATTTGCTTGGGTGGTGGTAAGATACTCCCAATCAGTTACCATTCTCTGTCTGTTAAGTGTAATAAAGAATGACTCTTAATTCTGCCCTGTCCTTACACAACTAAGTCACTGGAGAAAATCTTGAAAGATGTGTTTTTACCCCATTCAGCCAATACTGAGCATTGCAATATCCATGAAGCCTCCACGGGCCTGAAAGTGACAAGGCAGGGACGATGCCTGAGTACTCACCTCTAGATACACTCCCTTGGGCTATCTGCACTTGGCACATGGTAGGTGCTCAAAAAGGTCATAATAGTAATGGAAAGAATATACAAGCAGGTTTATTTACAGCAAAAATAGTGGCTTTCTCAACTAAATCTAATGTAGATCAATGTTTTATGAATCCAGTGATGCTTATATGTGTGTGTATATACATATATATTTATATATTTTAAAAACTTGTGTATTTGGTATATAGGAATTATGTATGTGAACATAATTCACATTGGGGTGTTTTGGAACGAACTGTTTCATTACTGTTTTTCAGGCTTGTTAGAATAATTATTCTTTTGAACTCTAAAATGTCTTCTTTTGCTTCTGTTTTCCTTTTCCTGGCTGACCAAGGGAATGTTGAGGCATTGCAAAACAAATTTCAACTCTTTATAATCTGAAATGAAATTGTGTGAGTGCTATGAACCAAAGCCACTGGCTTTAGTAACTGAAAGAGTAACCAAAGATAACGCTGTAGGTGTCAGTGTTCCAATGTGAACATGTATTTCTGATAAAATATTAAAAAAGCAAACAGTGCTTTCTAAAAGAGGAGCAAATATTATTGGACCTTCTCCCATTCTGTATTTACTACTCCATTTTTCTGAATATATGCTTGAGATAAGGGTAATCAAGATGAAAAATACATAGACTGGTTATAGTCTTAGAACCTGAATAGGGGGAGTATTCTTGCTTAACGTCCCATGGTTATAGTTTTTCCGCATGGCAGGATTTATATCTTTTCATTATTACACTAAGCAGTCACTGTTTGTCTCTGCATACACTGGGAGACAGATGGGGATATCAAATGTGCACAGGAGATATCATTCTCTTCAGTTAGAGATGTCTAATACATCATTTCTACAGGATTTTAAAAAAATTATATGAGCAAACGTGACCTTTGTACTTAGATGAAAAAGTCTCTAGGAAGCAGTGCTTTGTCTTTGTGAAATGGTCAGTTTTAAATTGAATACTAACTGGCATTCATGTTGGTGTTTGAAAAACTATCAAATTTAGAACTCACCCCCAGATGTAGCTGTGAGCGACTTTATCTTACTTCTGTTTTACTGAAGACACCCTAAAATATAAGGTCTATCAGTTAGTGTCTCTTACTATTTTAAAAAAAAATTCTATAAAGGAGTATTCCCTCCTGGAAATGCACAAATTCTTAGGATTCAGGGTAAAACAATGTCTAGCATTTGGAAAGCAAACAGTACTTAGGACAGTGAAAGTAGTTTAGGAGAGCAGTAAATGAGACCACATGTATCTGTTTTCACTGGCAAAGAATGGAACAAGGGTTGTAATTTTACTAACTTTACAAATAACCCAGGATTCAATTTTACTTCGATGTTATCTACTTAACTTCAGAAAGAGCACAAATATTAGAATGATTCATGATGTTAATAAAATATAATGTCTTCTTAATTGAAAATATGTTTTCTTTGGTTTTGTCTTAAATATTTTTTTGAAAATGCTCTTCTTTACATTCTGACTTCGATCTCACTGGAAATTAATTTTGCACTTTTTAAAATTAAAAAATGCTTCAAGCTATATTTTCCTTATCTATTATTCTACCTAGACCATCAGTCATATAAAAAGATTTAGAATTGTATTTATTAACATATAAGTAAAGCTTTAACCAATACTTTAAATGGGAAGCCTTGAATTTGAGTAAGTGAAAAGTGAGAAAAACTGCTTTCTATGGGTCTATGTGCATGGGCTTCCCAGGTAGCACAGTGGTAAAGGAGATGCCTGCCAATGCAGGAGATGCAGGTTCGATCCCTGGGTCAGGAAGAGCCCCTGGAGTAGGAAACAGCAACCCACTCTACTATTCTTGCCTACAAGATTCCATGGATAGGAGTCTGGTGGGCTATAGTCCATGGAGTCAGAGAGAGTCATATACACCTGAGCGCTTGGGTCTCTGTGCAGAGGTCCGCAATTGCTATTAAATACAACATATGCAAGTAAAATTCTAACAATCCAAATTTTTGATAACTAACTTTTTAACATTTTTAATGTCTGATTACTCTAAAGGTTTTTTTCTCCCTAGTTCCTTGACTATTACTTCTACCTTTGTTTCTGCATGAGCACATTTAAAATTATGCCTTGTCTAATTAATATAGAAATAGGTTGAGATCCTGCATGGCTTCACATTTAACCTCTGAATTTCTTTATGACAAAAGGTGATGGGAGAATGTGGCGGAAACATGGTCCCTTTCCTATGAAGAAGTGACCCAGGCAGACTGCCCTGCCTCCTAACCCTCTCCCGACCACAATCTGCCACTAAAGCCCTCACCATAGGGCTGTGCTCCAAGCTAGGGACTCTGGTCCTTAGAGGGTCTGAGATTAATTTGGATTCAGCAAATGTCAGAGGGGATTTCTGTGGCAGGTAATGCCAGATTATAGGGCTTCTAGAGTAAACAGAACCACATCTCTAAATATAATCCACATTTTTGCAACTTGCTTGCTTTTTGGTTGTGTTTTTTTCCTTTTCAACATTTTTTTTTAATTGTAAAATACACACAAAAGGTGTCATCTTAGCCGAGTAGAGTTCCCTGTGCTATACAGTAGATTCTCATTAGCTATTTATAGTGTGTATACGTCATCCCAATCTCCCAATTCATCCCACCTCTCATCCTTGCCTTGGTAGCCATATGTTTGTTCTCTAGGTCTGTCTCTATTTCTGCTTTGCAAATAAGGACATCTATACCATTTTTCTAAATTCCCTATATATATAATATGGATTTGTTTTTCTCTTCCTGACTTACCTCACTCTGTATGGTAGGCTCTAGGTCCAGTCATGTCTCTGCAAATGACACAGTTTCTTTCCTTTAAATGGCTAATATTCCAGTGTATATATGTACCACATCTTTTTAAAATCCATTCCTCTGTTGATGGGCATTTAGGCTACTTGCATGTCCTGGTTATAGAATACAGTGCTATAGTGAATACTGGGGTGCATGTATCTCTCTGAATTATGGTTTTCTCTGGGTATATGCCTAGTAGGATTGCTGGGTCATATGATAATTCTGTTTTTAGTTTTTTAAGGAACCTCCATACTGTTCTCCATAGAGACTATATCAATTTACATCTTCATTGGTGGAGTTGTGAATTGTGCAAATGCCTGTGATGATCTGTTAAAATGAACAGTTACTACATGCTCTCTTCAAAGTCCTTAACTTGGATTTATTGAAGTGATTGTACAAATGAAGGGGTGGTCATTACTAAACACTTGAACATGATCATAATCAACCCTTGGTTAAACAGTTTGTGGCTTAACAGTGGTAAAAATAAAAAATAATGGACAAAGCATCAACATTATTAAGAATTAGCAAATAAACTTACATACTAGAAAACAAATTTAGAATCAGGTATATAATGGAAACCTCACAATCACTTGCTCTGTGCAATCTGCCACCGAGTCTAAGAGGTCTTACTTTCAGTTTTATTCTATTTTGGATAACAACCAGAAAGAGTGTATTCCTAAATACTGGATGCAATTTTAAGATAATGACTTTACTGTAAATTCACTTTGTACCATGTTTTCAACTAGATTTATTTCCTCTGTGGTATGGATTCTCTCTCAGAGCTTTCCGAACATATTATCCAGGCTGAGTGTGACAATTATGGAGCTATAGTCAAGCCTTACATTTTAGGCAAGAAATAACTTGCCAAACTTAATTATATATATAAAATGTGAAAGGTGGGACAACATGGGATAGGGATTTTAGAATGAATAAGAAGAGAGAGTAAATAAATGTAAATAGTTTACATTTCCATTATAAAATGGATACATAATTTTTACAAGTCTAGCTAGAATTTTAAAAATGAATTAATACCAAATTTGCTATTCCCCCTTTTCCATTATTTTAAATAGATTTTCTTACTCTCACATAGAATCAAAATAAATACTTACATTTTATCACTATCTGAAAAGCAAAGATAACTTCAAAAATGCAACTAAAAGCTCTTGGAACGAATTTTAAAAAATCCCTAGCTGTAGCAAGGTTTTTGCTTATTATTCACACAAAAAGAAGGGAGCCCATGTTTAGAGTTTCAAGCAAGATCGCCGGGCTTCTACCATCGATGTGAGGTTGCTGAAGGTCAAAGTAAATCATGCTATTTCTTAATACTGCTTTCATTAACAAATCAGCCTCTTCCATGAAAGGATGAGTGTTTCTAAATTGCAAACTACACTGCAACCGCTAAGAGCCACAGTGAATGAGAAAACAGTAATATTTCCATACAGCAGAATTTCCCAGAGTGGTTCCTATGGAACACAAGCTTCTTTTACTAGGTGTTACTCAAAAAAGTTTCCACGGTCAAAATGAATATGGAAAACACTAGAACTACGTATGTGGTGGGGGGGTTGTTTTTTAATTTTCCTCAGAGGATATTTAAATTAGAACCTTCAATGTGCTGATACGTACTAACTTTCTAAGACGGTATCTTTCCCCAAACTCTTTTGACCCTGGAACCCTATATGAGGAAGGGTATCTTTGGACCTTGTATCCTGTGGAACATGCTGGGGGAACACTCCTACAGTGCTCAACTAATTAGCTTCAAAGTCTAGATGTGAATGAGTTGATCCAGGGGCAATTAAAAAGGCCCTAGTGTGGTATCAAATGGTCAGGTCATTTCTTCAGAGCTAGGTCAGGAATGCTGGTGTGAGGAGCTAAGGCAATTTAGGGGAACATCAAAATCAGTCTCATACTGGGTCAAAGGAAGGAAACAATTTTCTGAGATCACTGGAAAATAAAACCTGATCCAGAGTATGGATGACTGTACTTCCAAATGCACAATGAACTGTTGCCCTTTCTAAACTTTCTGTGTTTCCAGTTGCAAGAGAGTTAGCTCTAGCAACAACTCTGGGTGGGGTGGGGGGGGGGGTGGGGGAGAGTCAGGAAAATCGAAGTATAGTTGGCAAAGAGGTGATTACTCCTCATGTATGGATGAACATCGCAGTGATCCAGTTCAATCATGTAATCAACTTCCTAGAACCACTTCAGATAGGGTTGACGATGCCATCACTCACATAATCCTGCCTGCACAAAATGTTCATGGGTTGAAATCACAACGGTTGTATGCAATAAGGCCCATTTTAAATATCCAAATTGCATGGGCTCCCTGGTGTTCAGACGGTAAGGAATCCGCCTTCAATGCAGGAAACCCAGGTTTGATCTCTGGGTCAGGAAAATCTCTGGAGAGGGGAATGGTAACCCACTCCAGTACTCTTGCCTGGAGAATCCCATGGATGGAGGAGCCTGGTAGGCTCCAGTCCATGGGGTCGCAAACAGTGGGACCCAACTGAGTGACTAACACTTTCACTTTCATATGCTCCTTCACTCTGTAAAACACTCTGTAATACTCTTGCCACATAGACAAAATGCTACAGGCCAACGCCTTCAGTCCAAGGCAAGGAATAGAATGGAGCCTTGATTACCAGTGACATGTACAGTCATGCTGTATTAGAATGGTGACCTCAGGGTCAAGTGCCTTGGGCAAGCTGGTCACATGAAATAAATGCCGGTCTTGGGAACTAGTTTCAGAGTTTTCCATATAAGTATTATTTATTCCTTCCACTAGAAACCTGCAAATACAGTGAGTTAAAAATAAGTTTCCCTGCCTTCTCCCCCTGCCGCCACCCTCCCCCCCGACACCAAATTCCGACCCATTTTAGGAGTACAGATTGCCCCTAGAGCAGCAGGAAAGCTGCGCATTAATGAAGACCTGGGCTTGGCATCTTGCTGGGGGGTCATAAGCACATGATCATTGGTTCCCAGCTTCATTTCTTAAAGACTATAAAACCGTTCCAAAATTTGGCACCATGGGGGCTAATGGCAATGCGAACTTGGGCTAGGAAGCTGGGGTGACGGTTCCAAAGCTTTGGCAGTACTATTTCAGGAAGCTTCACATGCAAACTTCTCAAGTCAATTTCCCTAACTAGACTCAACCTTCCTGTCCCTAGAAAATGGGGCGGCTGGCTAAAGAGCCACGGGGCGCCCCAGGTGAGGTCTGCAGACCCCTGGAGGCTGGAGCCAGCTGAGAGAGAAAGAGAGAGAGTGAGCGAACTCCAGGAGAATGGGGAAGGGAACAAAGTAGCCCGACTTGAGACGTAACTATTCATCGAATTGTGGCTATTTTTGCCTGTTTCAAAAATCTACAAGCCAAAATGGGAGAGAAAGAGGCAGTAAAAAATACACACACTACTTGCTTAAAGTCAGAAATGGGTTAATTCTACAAAGAAAAGTTTAGAAGATGCCTTGTGAACCTCAGTCAGAGGGAAAGCCACACACTCCTGCACTCAGCACCATCTACTAAGACATTTCGCAGGGCAGAGAAACACTGTTTTACTAATTTAGTAGCTTTTCTTCTTCATCTTCACCAAAACAGTAGCATTTTCATTTTACGCAATAACAATGATCACAGAACTTAAAAAGGTCTTTCCATTGTTATTTATGAATTCTGGGTTAAGTTAGAAATAGAAAAAGGAAAATGAACTGTGTGCTGTAACATGCTGACACTGCTTACTCCTGGACTCCAGTTAGAGGGTGGGCTCCGGTAACTTCATAATCAGAATGTCCCGAATCCCCAGACAAACTCAGGCCACTTGGCCCGACGATCCCGTCAGTGATCATAACCAGCATGCTTCCCACAACTCCCTCCCCACCCCACCTCAAATACACACATCCAAATACTGTGCCTCTCAAGAGGCAGAGACTCCAATCTAACATGGTGGCAGGTATTTTGTACTGAAACATGCTACACCTAAAAACAAAACAAAACAAAACAAAACCAAAGTTCTAATTCTAATATCGTAAATTCCAATGTTAGTTTACAAAAGTAAGTACATCGCTTGGGAAATCATTATTCTTTCAGTCAAAGAAAGGTTAAGAGCTCAGAGGGATCCAGACAGATCACAGTCCTCGGCAGCCACAACGGGATCTTTGCATCCTCCTGAGTTCTCTCCTAGAACCTTCCACATTTGAAGAAGGCAGGGGAGGAGGTGGTCAGTGAATGGGGCCTCGGAGAAGCCATAAAGACAAATGCCCACTCTGGAAGGACAAAACCAGGTGGATGCCCTGGTTTTTCAGACACAGGGTGGGGATGCCGTGAATATCTTATTTGGCTGTTTGAACCCAGCATTTTCCATAATAATAAAATACTGAGATTGGAAATGTGACATTGGTGATAAGAAATGAAAAGTAGCAGTTCTGGCCCCAAAATAACTCAATGGTTTGCAACCAAACATTAAAGACTGCTGCCTTTCCACCATCTAGCAGAAGCACATCCCAGTAATTTACTACCAAATTCCAACAGGAGGCTGGGGACTCTGTACTTGGCTTCAGGGGGCACACATGCAATTCTATGCAGCTGCTTCTCAGAACACCGCTTGAGAGACGCTCGAAAGCTACTAGGACAGAAAGAAATACACAAAACCAGGCAGCTGGCGCTCAAGTCAGGATGGCAACCTCAGTAGCTTTCTCTCCCAATGCAAAGCAGCAAACTTCCCAGGGGATGCTGTGACTTATTTGGCTGTGATTTCCCCATCTATCCTTAAAGGTAGAAGGAACTGCGGTATTGTGATTTGCTTTTTTCCACTTTGTACTGTAAAAAAAATCACGGTGTCAGGTGGTAAAGTTTAACAGCTGCCTATTCCATTAGGTAAAGTGTAAGCAAAAGGTTAAGGTCATGCACGATTAGGATAAACACACACAGACTGGTTGGGTGGTACACAAAGTCTATTTAACTAATGAAGGCGGGGGAGGTGACTTAAGGGCGGCAGGTGGTTCTCCTCCTCCCCGCTTCCCTCAGCTTTCAAGAACAGCTGTGGAATAATAAACCATTTCCAAATCTGTTTCTGGGCTGCTGCAGAGCAGAAAGGCTGGGCTCAGGAGGACAAAGCACCCTCGGGACAGCTCTTCCTCTCAGCAAGGGGCATGGCCACATTGGCTCCGACTCACGGGTTACCCACAGCATCTCCTGGGAGTCCTGCCCTGCTCATCGCTCCAGTGAGAGGACACGAAGTCTGACGATCGGAGGGCCCTGTAAGGGATCTTGAAAGCAACTGTAAAAGCAGAATATATGGCACATACGCCTTTAACTTCATACATGTGACTCTACAGCTATATCTATTTTGGACGTTGGATGAAAGAGTTGGGAAAACACGAAGAAACCATTTTCCAGCCTCTCAACTACATTGGCCAAGAGCACCCTCTGTTCATACGGCACATAGACTTAAGACAGTTGGGGACGGGGAACCCCATGTCTGGGATGGATGATCCTAATTGTAACTCCCACACGTTTCACTACATTAAAAGAGACCAGTGTGTTGAAAGTCCTTTAGTCTAAGGCAGCTGAGACCCCGAAGGGTTCACTGCTCTTCTGTTTTGCTGCTATTCCTGAACTTCACCACCATGACTGTTATGTTGTCAGGGCAGCCTCTGTAAAAGGACTGTAAAACGATGCTCTTGGCCCCAAAGTGAGGTTCATCCAAGCGGTCCTTGATGAATCGAACAGCTTCCTCGTTGCTGAAAGCATCCCAGAGGCCATCTGATGCCAAGATCATGAACTCGGGCTGGAGCTTGTCCAGGTCAAAGGTCAGGATATCTGGGTCTGGGATGACCACATTGAGGTTTTTCAGTGGATAATCCCCCAGCGATCGAGACATGGCCAGGATCCCCTGGACCCTCCAGGAGCCATTGAAACTGATAAAACCACCTGGAAAGAGAGAATGAGCCCATTAGCTTAAGCAGCTGCTCTCTCACATCCTGGTGTGATTCGTGCACACCTGCAAAGGGCTGACCTACTGTGCGTGACCTGTCATAGGTGCTCCTGCTGGCTCTGCCAGGAAGGAGGAGTGTTCCTCCTGCATGGCCTGACGTCTGATGCTCTACTAGTAGATCCTCAGGCCCTCACCCCTGGCATCTTAAAGGTCTTCAGGACTAAATCAGTAGGAATATTGAGGGTAGGAGGGATGGATGGGTGAGATCATCAGTTTTATTAGTAACTAAAGGACACCTATGCAGTTCAGTGACTGATAGTAGGGAGCCCCAAGGAGGGGATTCGGGGACATCAGCGAAACAACACTGAAAGGCAGGTCGCTGGACCAGATACGACCACTGGGACCCATCATTAGCATGAGGCCGCCCTTGGTTGTGCCTGTATTGATCACAAACATCTCCCCAGCTGGGACAGGGATTAAAGAATGGTGTACTTTAGCACAGTTGTTAAAGGCTCAGGCTCTTGGGTCAGTCTACTAGGATCTGATTCCTGGCTCTGTTACTTCTAGCTCTGAGTGACTTTAGATGAGAAACTCTCTAATCCTTGGTTTCCCTGGTTGCAAAATTTGGAAAATAATAGTATCTATTCCATCGAGAAGTTGTGAGAAATAGAGTTATTCTATATTAATCAGTTGGCACAGTGTCTGAATATAACATGCACTCAGTATTACCTGGTGGCTCAGATGGTAAAGAGTCTGCTTGCAATGCGGGAGACCTGAGTTCGATCCCTACCTAAGTCAGGAAGATCCCCTGGAGAATGAAATGGCTACCTACTCCAGTATTCTTGCCTGAAAAATCCCATGGCTGGAGGAGCCTGGTGGGCTACAGTCCGTAGGGTTGCAAAGAGTCAGACACTACTAAGCAACTTCACTTTCACAGTATTATCTATTATTATTTTTTCTTTAAGGGAACTAGAACTTTGTTCATTTGCAAGTTATGTCAGATATTTATTAAGTATATGCTCCATGCAGGGCAGTTTGCAGGCTATAAAGTTGGACAAGATCTAGACCTTTTCCTAAAGAAGCAGAGAGTCTGGCAGGAGGGAAAATTCACCTGCATTCACAGCTACAAGCACAGAGCAGTAATTTTTCAGGGAGAACCTAGCACCTATTAAATGCTATAGGCAGGTAGAGGGGAGAGGGAAGATTTCTAGTTGTGATAATCAGGGGAGAGTGAGCATTAAAGCTCAGCTCTGAACGGAACGACAGGTAGGACTTCCATGAGCAGGGATGTCTAAGAACATTCCAGGAAGAGTGGTTTCCCGGGCAAGAGCACAGGCTCTGGAGTCACTGTCTGGGGTTTCAGTCACTGTCATTCACTCGCTGTGTGTCCTTGGGCACACAATCCTCTCTGAGGCTCCATTTCTTTGGTTGTAAAATGAGAATAACATTATCAACCTCATAAGGTAGGGAAAGAGAAAGTGTATGTAAAGCACCCAGCGTAGCTCCCAGCACAGAGTAGAATGCACGGTAAATGACCGCTGACATCACTACGGTTGTACAAACAGCTTAAGGCAGGGAGACAGAAAGATTGATGTGTATTTTGACCTAGACAGGTTGCAGGGTATTGCGACACCAAACAGGAGGGGGACAGGTGTCCAGAAAGGAAGGCTGAGGCCGGAGAAGACACACATAAATATAATAAAACCAATCATTGCTCATTAAGCCCTGCTGTAAAGTACACCCTTGACACAGCACGTGAGATTAACCTCCTTGGAGATGCGGTCTGAATTTGCTCCTGTAATCACTTCCGGGTGGGGACAGGGAGGAAGAGAGAGGATACAGTGGGCTGACGTGTCAGAAGAGAGCGCTAAGGTGGCATCTCAGGTGTACCGTATACACATCCCCACCGTGCTTCCTCAAGAGTAAGCTGACTGTATCCCAAGTCCAGGGTCACAGTGGATGCCTGAGGAGATGCTGCCTTCATAAGCAAGGGAGATCATCAAAGCTTGACAGGTGTTCTTAAAACACCGTGCCATCCCACTGACAGAAAACCTGTCCAGTGCTTTCATTAAAAATTATTCTGCATCTCAAGTAGTCACTGAAGCAGGAGGTTGTAATAAAATTCAATGATTTTGGATTCAACAGTATAGCTTCCCACTGTGAGAACTCAAATGTTGATTAGGTTCTGGGCAGAAGCTGGTGTGCAGACATTGATGGTCAATCTGCAGATTCCCCTAGAGGGCAGGGGCACTTCTTGGGCAGCGACCTGGGGGACCTGAACTCCCTTGGGCAAGAGGGCCTGCCGCTTGGCATGCAAGACACAGGCTACAAGCTGTGGTGGTCAGTTTGGGGAGAGAAGGGGTCCTCCTCTGGACAGGTAGAAAAAACGAAAGTGTTAGTTGCTCAGTAGTGTCCAACTCTTTGAGACCCTATGGATTGGAGCCCACCAGGCTCCTCTGTCCATGGGATTCTCCAGGCAAGACTACTAGAGTGGGTTGCCATTCCCTTCTCCAGGAGATCTTCCTGACCCTGGGATTGAACCCAGGTCTCCTGCATTGCAGGTAGACTTTTTATGGTCTGAGCCACCAGGAAAGCCTACAGGTAGAAAAGTATCCCTCCAAATTAACTATGAAAATGTAATCACCAACTGATAATCTTTCAAGTCTTTGCCAATGTCACCTTAGTGAGACCCACACTGACCACCCCAACACTCCCCTTTCCCTAACGTTCTGTGTCTCTCCATAGCAGTTATCACCTTGTAATAGACTAAATAATTTGCCAGTTTTAACTTTTTAATGATATCTGTCTACTCCATCCCCTACCCCTTCTCAATTCCAGGATGTCCATTTGTACCTCCAGCCCCTAGACGTTGAAAAAATAAAAAAGGGATTCTCTCCCTCCTGCAACTGACATATATACTTAGATCAGGCATTCAGCTTGGAGTTGGGAGTATACAGATGAACAGACCAAAGTTCCTGCCTTAAAGAACTCATGGTCAGGAAGGCAAGACAGATGAAAGGGCCAGATATGTCCACATCCTGCGAAAAGTGACCCAAGAGGTCCACATAGGATGCCAGGGAAAGACTGAAGGGGTACCTAAGCCAGACTGGGGAAGCCTTTGGCTCAGTGTGACAGGGAAGGCTGCCAAAAGGACATCCTGAAACCAAGTCTTAAAGGGCAAGGTCATTATTACCCACTGGACAGTGTGGGCAACACTTGCAAAGGCACAGACGTGTCAGCTCCATGGTTCATTTGGTGGTTAGTAGTTTGGCATGGCTGGAAGGAAGCAGAGTATGGTAAGCAATGGCCCAAAGATCCCATTAGCCTTTCAACAAAGGGCTTTTTTTGGCTGTTGTGGACACGTTGGCCATGAAGAAGGGCAAATTCAGTGGCCATGCATTTGATGGGAAATGTTACAAAGTCCAGTCCCAGCTGCCTCAGTTGCAGCCTTTGTATGGATCTGCTCCTCACTGGGTAAAGGAGTGTCTCTCCCGGGGAATCTCCCGGAAACCGCCTTGGCCACTTGAACAAGACAGCACACAGTCCTTGGAGGCACTGATAAGCTCACCGGCTCTCTTTATCCTCTTCCTCTCCTTCAGCTGGTAGGGTTTGTGATCATGAGACAAAGGAATGGCATTTCCATCCTTGTCACATAGGACCCCGCGCGAGTCACCCACGTTGGCCACAGTGAGGTCTTTATCTGATAGCAGAGCAATCAAACACGTCGTACCTGCAAAACAGAAGAGACAGGCCACATGGGCAGTCAGCGGTGCTTTGAGCTTAAGCTGCTTCTCGAGGTTACTGGCGTCTTCAGGCATTAAAACTGCTCCTGCTGGGTCAGCATCTGACTCCCGCCACTCCGGGAAGGAGGGCTGTTCACGTCAACAACACTGATCAGATCTGACAGTCAATTTTCTTAACCATGTTGGAGTGTCACTGAAATCGGCTAGGATAAGATTATCATTTTCCCCAAATCATTGTTGTCTCTGGTTCTCTTGATTTAAGTGCATATCACACTTAAAAGGATTAGGAGAGAATCAGAATCGGCTTGAAGCTTCAGACAATGGATACTTATTTTCTGCTTCTTGGTGGTGCTTAGGTTCTGTGAAATCCCAGTTGAAAGTGGGAAGACTGGGGGGTGGGCTCTCACTGGGAGCACCTGGACAGACCAGCAGATGACAGATGGTAACAACCAGATCCTATGGAGCCAGGGGCACAGGCTATGCACACAGAGTCTGAGAGCAAAGACCAGTGGCCAGAAATAGGTTGGCTCCAGGGTGTGATGTGGCAGACGATCAGGGGAGAGGCAGGAAAACCTACTGTGATGAGGGAAATGACACCTAGGCCAATAGGAGGTGGGGACTGGAGGTGGTCAGAGTCAGAAGGGAAGTAAGAGTGAAGAGCTGTTTGCCTGGGTCCACAAAGACACAAAAGGACACTTTCCCTTTCCTCAAACTCTTCCTGGAACAAGAATGGATAAAAGCAATAGAACTACAGAGTCTGGTCTAGTTGGAGGTCGTCCTTCTTACCTGCCCATTACCCTCTGTTCACCCCTCACGTTTCTCCTCCCTGACTTCTGACAGTGTCACTAAATATGCAAATACCTGCTGAAATGCACAATCCATTAAGCTCTTGCTTCAAACTAATAATGACCTTCCTTGTTAAAATTATGCATCAATTAGTCTTCATTAATATTTAACCTCCTCATTAAGAAGGTCATATTCCATAACAGAATGTAAGTTGCATCTAAACAGCTCTTTCTCTTCATAGAACAACAGCAAAGGCTGAATTCTTAAATAGACATAAAGAATAAATACAGGTTGATATCAAGAGGGAGGAGAATAATCAGTATATTCAGCTATCACATAGTTCTATTCGAAATTCCATTCTAAAGCCTGTGTAGCTCAAAAGTGCCTTGATTAGAAATGGAAATGCATGAAATGTTGGTTGTCTCAGGATGTCTGATATGAAAGGCCTTGTGAACGGAAAAAAGACTAATCTCAGGATTATCAAAGCAAATCACAAATCTTTCATCTTAAAAAAACTGTAAGAATGAAAATGTAACCATAAGAACAATCCATATGATTAGAAATTGTTATTCTTAGTTTTTGATATTAGCTGCATTCTGGTGTTAAACTGGCCTCACTTTGTGTTCAAGCATCTGCTTGTGTTAACCTGTTGATCACAATGACAGCACAAATTCTCCTAGAAGGCAGACTCTCAGAAGTTTGAAAGGTGAAATGGAGACACTATGCTATTGGGGTATTACATGGTTTGGGGGCATTATTTAACTCAAAGACCCCCTTCTCCTCTAGCTTGGTGCACTTTGAGAAATCATAGCCCAGAAAGGGCTTTGAGGTCCCCATATGAGGGAAGCAAAAGGATCTACTTGGATGAGCTATGAGCTCCTTCCACACTCCCATTTCAGGCACAGCAGCTCTATATCCATTGTTATCTTAATTGAGCTGCCATGTATCTTTCTTTCTTCTTTTTTTTTTTTAAAGAGAGAGGTCATACCTATGGTCAGAAAAAAAAAATTGAGATTTAATTGTATATGGGTTAAAAAACCCCTGAAGGATTTTAAGTAGGATAGTGATATGATGAGATCTGTGTTTTATAAGATCACATCAGTGGCTTTGTGGAAGGTAAACTGGAAGCAGGGAGAACTGGGAGAGTTCATGAGAATCTGAAATACTGTAGTAAACAAAAGGATGGAGGATCAGTGACAGATTACTGAAGATCAGAACGGACAGGTGATAGAGAATAAGGAAATACAGGAGAGGGGAGAATTCAGGATAATGTCCTGGTGTCTAGAACACAGTGGGGAGGGGCACTGGGTGCTCCATGGACAAGCACGTAAGGAAACGTCTGCCTGGGCTTCTGGGAAAGGCTTTCTCTCTCACCGAAGGAGACGCCATGCAGAACACAACCCGTTTCTTTGGCCTCATGTGGCTCCTGTGTTTCCCGGAGCTGTGGCAGCCATGTTGTACCACGAGGGGCTACAGCTCAGAGTCAAGGCTCTGTGCCCAGGAGGAGCAGCCAAGGGGTGAGGAACCTGAGTCCCTGAGACATCACAGGACTTCTGAACCAGCCTAGACTCACCCTGTTCTTGTTCTGGGAGACAGCAAACGTCCTTCCTTTTTAAGGCTTTTTATGGTGGGTTTTGTTGTCATTTCTTCTCGTGGCATCCTAACTGGTTCAAGGGCTCCTAGTTCAGTAAGGGCGTTTCTGGGTGAGAGATTTCGTCTGACTGCTTTGCTTCACTCACACATGAAGATTCACGGCTTGCTAACTTCTCTGTCCAGAACACAATCCCATTGTTTCTATGGGTCAATAAAATCTACCTCCTGATGTGGATTTCAGGAATGTACTGCTTTGAGAAAGTGGAAACTGCCTGTGACAACAATAGACTCTTAGATCGGACAAAAGGGGTGTGCCCCAGATGGCAGAATGAGAGTTGCAGGCAGCGTTGAGGATCACTGAAATGGTACCATTCTCCCTCCGCAGAAACCTGCCTGTGTCCTGGGGGGAGGCCCACGCGTGATCGAAAACAAAACACGATGCTTCACTGTAAACAACTTATTGTTTGGACTTTGCAGTCTTAGCTCAGGATTATAAGAGATAATTTATAATCTAATCTTACATTATAGCAGAATGTAACTACCTTGTGGTTGAGAAAAACACCAGAAAAACATTATGCCCAAGAGGAAACATGCCAAGCCTTTTGTCATTGGGCCTCTGTGTTCTCTCTGCCTAGCATAGTGCCTGGTCCTTGATTTTGTGCACATGGTGATGATTCAGTTCAAGCATGATATCTTCAGAGGCCTTCCTTGACGGGGGAATCTAATTTCCTCTTGATGTCCTTTATTGCCCTCATAACACATAATTATGTAAATATCTTGTTTATTTCTTTAAGCAATTTATTTAACACCAGTCTTCCCCTGTACAACATAAACTTCACAAGAGTAAGACTATCACCTGCTTGTTCTTCCTCCTATAATGGTGAAGTCTAGAATACTGCAGACCTCAGTATTTGCTGAATAAACAAATTAACAGAGAAGTGATAAAGAATCACACACTCTCTCTGGTCCTGATCGAATATTACGCTAAGCACCCACCGTCTTGCTCTGAGTATATCAAACCAGTTCAATAGCACACTGTACAACATCTTCTAGATATTGCCACAGCAGGGAGATACCCAACTGCAGCAAAATGCATTTTAAACACTGATCAAAACATAAGGACCCCCCTGTACATGTATAAGCATGCTCACAGGCACACTGTTAGCAAGTAGGCGGAAGTTCAGCCTAGGCCTGGCCCTAGCTCTTTCCTCCAGTCCAGGCTCCTGGGCCAATGCAAATGAAACGGGGGTAGGGTGCCCATCCTCAACAGCTTCCAAAGCCATAGCACATTGGGACGCAATAAATGCATCACGGTGACCATTACATGAGCAACCTGTGTCTACTTCTGACCTCAATGTGTCCTTCAGCAAAGCAGGCACGTTTTTGTGTTGTTCTATTAATTCTTATTTTCCTTAGGGAAGAACACACAAAGGCCAATTATTCATTAGCCTATTCCTCTAAACCAGCATGTTCTCTCTTCATTTAATTTCTAGGCTGCAAAGTAAAAGTACACAAGAAAATCTGTTCTGGACTTATCTAAATATTTTTATTGGCTAACATTATTCAGTGAATTTACCTGATGAGCTGGAGAAAAATGTAAATCTTAATGAGGGATAAGTAGTTTGGGACATCTCAGCCATCTTTTAAAACCCTAATTTAAAATGTTCCTGGTGAAATGAATAACAAAGTAGTAATAGTTTGTTCAGTACTACCAATGCCATTAGTGTTAGGCACTCGGTTGTGTCTGACTCTCTGCGACCCCATGGACTGTAGCCCATCTGGCAAAGAATACTGGAGGGGGTAGCTGTTCCCTCCTTCAGGGGATCTTTCCAACCCAGGGATCGAACCTGGGTCTCCCACACTGTAGGCAAATTCTTTACCATCTAAGCTACTAGGGAAGCCCATGAACCCACAAACACACTTGCAGTTGATTTCCTGACACCTTATGGTGGAGAAGAGGTAGCTATTATTCTTCAATTTTAGCAGATGAGAAAAATGCGACTCAGAGAATTCAAGTGTCATATTCATGATTACATGACTCAGTGCATATGTACTAAAAGACCAAATTGACTAAAAAAACCAGGGAATCCAGAATTATTAGTAGTAATAATAACAATGACAGACCTACTCCTTATGCATTTTACTATAATGCTAAACATTTTATTTATGTTATGTAACTTAATCTGCACTACCTATAAGAAGGCATAATTATCTCCAACTTACAGATGGGGAAACTAGATCTCAGACAGTACAGCAATCTGCCCAGGTCACTCACACGGACTGTCTGATTCCCTGGGCCAAACCTTTGATAAATTAGCACTCCTCCTTGCTCTAAACTGTTCTCTTCCACCTCCAAGAAGGAATGACTTCTGTAACCAGTTTCTGCATTTCTGTGTTTTGAATAGTCCCCATCAACTTGCCCCCTCTTGTAGTATAAACTAGTGCATGTTACAGAAATGTTTGTAAACCAGAAGAAATTCTGATTAGTGTGACATGAATTTCCTTTCATATAACTGTAAGTCTGGATTAACTTAAAGCTGATACATTTCAAATTCTCAATAATGATCAGTCAGAAAGTATCTGAACTTCTGCAGGGAAAAAGCAATCGACTTGGATTAGCTTTACATCCTTTCCAGCTTGAATATTTTGCTGGTTTTGAATAGGAACTGCAAACTCCTCTGCCTTCAGGTGTAAGAAAAAGCTTATGACCCTCTTGGAGTAGCTTCACCCCTGTACTTTTGACAGGATCCTGGGTTCTGAAGATGTTTTTCTACTCTAAGAATGGGCAAGCATGAAGATAAGAGACAAGTGACATCAGGTTTCAGTGCTGGGTCCATAGCAAGCAGTGGTGGGGCTGGTGGCAAGCTAGAGAATGCACGCTAATGGGGCAGCATTACCTCTGCAAGGAAAACGGCTGCCAGCGGGGAACGTAATAGTTATTCAATGTGAATAGTTATTCAGATTTTTCAAGAGAAGCTGTTTTTATGTGAACTCTGACTTATGATGTTGACCACTTTAACTACAACGCAGGCCACACCTGGCTATATTTAAAATGGATAACCAACAAGGTCCTACTGTATGGCACAGGGAACTCTGCTCAGTCTGGATGGGAGGGGAGTTCGGGGGAGAAAGGATATATGTATATGTATGGCTGAGTCCCTCTGCTGTCCACTGGAAACTATCACAACATTGTTAACCGGCTATCCTCCAAAACAAAACAAAAAGTTAAAAAAAATAAAAATAATACAGATATCAACAATTAAAAAAAAAAACAATGCACGCCAAACAATAGGTAACTGTAGGTCAAATGATTCTTTGACCCATTAGGCTGGCAACTTCTTTTTGACCCAGGGTGACACCTTATTGACTGCAGTATTCTTAACACAGTGCTTTCTACCCTGCACAGACCCTAATGTTGGGAGGGATGCTAAGGACTGAAGTGGTCGTAAGGAAAGTGGGGGTGCTTATCGATATATAACTTATACTAATTGTAGTATTTATACAATTCACACCTTTGTCCTATGTAAATATATATACTCTTATTTTTTGAAAAATATTAGCAGAGTTATGCAGTCGATGGGATGTTAGACCACTTTGTTTTCTTCTTTATACTTTTCTGCATTAAGGTGAATTTAACGTTACTTAAAACCACAAATTAGTCACAGTGTTTCAGAAGGCATGTCCTATAAATGATTCACAACATTTCAGAAACTATATCCACTGCATGAAGCAAAGTATCCAAGCCATAAAACAGAAAAAGCAGAACTGACGGTCGTGGTAGTAGGATGGTACAGGTAGAAAAAAGACACAGAGGAATAGCAGTAACAAATGATGACAGCACCATTGTCGACAGACGGTCAAGTTCAGATTCAGATCTGAGCATCAGTGATCATTCATCAAGGACTCAGTGACAGACCAGTGAACCTCAGCTGCCTTCAGGCTCCCTGCACCCCCACTCCCCACCCCCCCCCCACCCCCCCGCACAGCCTCATCTCACCTCTGAGCATCTACAATTTCTACTCAGAGCAAAACACCCAGCCCTGAAAGTGAAGGTCAAAGTGTTCGTCTTTCAGTCGTGTCCAACTGCGACCCCACGGACTGTAGCCCACCAGGCTGTTCTGTCCATGGGATTCTCTAGGCAAGAACACTAGAGTGGGCAGCCATTCCCTTCTCAAGGGGATCTTCCCAACCCAGGGGTCAAACCCAGGTCTCCCACACTGCAGGCAGGTTCTTTAATGTCTGAGCTACCAGGGAAGCCCCACTCAGCCCTGAGTCCCCATCAAAACATAATACCATCAACCTCTTGCACTCCCCTCCCCCTCTTCCTGTATGCAGACAGCTATGATTTAAAAAAACTGGAGTAATGAGAATCCCTATTTTGTGCAAGTTCAGCTTACTGCAACATCTTCTTGTGTGCCTGACACTGCAGTTTCACTTTTTCTGGTGAGGGAGTGTGAGGCTGGGCTGAGTGGAGAAAGCTGGATGTGATGAGCTGGATGCGATTAGTCGGCGCTTGCATGCTTCAAAGCAGTGGATGTTTTCCCAAACAGCGAGGCCCCACACAGTGAACGCCACTCGCTCAAGCTAACAGTGATTTCCCTCTGTGACAGAAAGTCTTTTGTAAGAGAATTTTTTAAATTTCCTTTTTTTTTTCCTTCAGAAAAGAGAGAAAGAAATTGGGAGATAAGTGGAGAAGAAGGGAAGGAAATGGACACATTCACAGGAGCAGAGAGAGGGAGAAGGGGAGAGAGAATGAATGAATATTTCGGTGAAGGTGTTATAGCTGCCTAAAAGCCATTCTTTATACACAGCAAAGGAGAATCAACACATTCATATGATAAGGGAAGATGGGTTTATCTTGAAAAGGTTTGACAATGAATGTGAGTTCAATAACACAATTCCAGAGCCTAGATGACATCAAGGCCTGGTAACTGACAGAAATTATATTGGTGTGCAACATATTGGAAAAAGAGCAGGCAAAGCCAGCCATTAATGAAAGCATTACAGGGAATGATAAGATCACTGTCGGCAGGGGCTTCTAGCCCCTACCTCCCACAGCCAACATTGTGATGAGCCCTGAAACACAGATAAAGGGCCAGGCAGCTTGCAGATAAGGCTCCTGGGCCCCACCCCCCGTCTGCACAATCTCTAAATCCGCCAAAGTTTGACTTGCTCAGAGCCTGCTCACCGGTCTTGTAATTGTTAATGCCATGGCAGAGACACATCTGTCGGGACAATCCATTGTCTGAAAAACTAAAGAGTAAGCTCTAATCTTTCCTTCTTTATTCCTTTTCTCTCATTATTGCCTGAGTCTTTGCACCCCATGCTCTAAATCCTCAGGCCCTCTTTAAGAATTTCTAAATTAATGTGCATGGGTGGGGCTACTAAGTTAATAGTAATTAACTTTTCAAACTATAAGTCAATAAGTCTACTGTAATGAGTCTTGTGAGAGTTTGAAAGCTATTTTATGCTACGAGAGCCTTGAATGGAAAGCAATTAGAGATCTATGTGCAGAGAGACACGTGTGGGTCAAATTGTGAGAGCTGCTATATACTGTCCATGCACCACGAAAGCAAGTGGAAGTGTTAGTGCTCAGTCGTGTCTGATTCTTTGCGACCCCGTGGACTGTAGCTCACTAGGCTCCTCTGTCCATGGAATTCTCCAGGGAAGAATACTGGAGTGGATAGCCATTCCCCTCTCCAGGGGATCGACCTTGACCCAGGGATCGACCCTGGGTCTCCCACATTGCAGGGAGATTCTTTACCATCTGAGCCACCAGGGAAGCGCCCCCATTTGCCATGTGCAGAGGTAATATCTTTAATTCTAACAGCCTATAGGGTACTATTGTCCCCATTTTACAGATGATAAAACTGAGATTAAAAGATCAGCCCAAGATTATGCGGCTAAGTGAGGGACAGAATTTAACTAGTCTGTTGCCTGAGTGTTGCTTTCAACCTTGAAGCAGGCTGTGGCTAGCCCATGGTTCTTGTATCTGTGCAAACCAGATGTCTTAAGTCATCCCTTCCTTAAGAGATTTATTAAGGTTTATTACCATCCTCATAAAAGGGCCGTAATACATGTTCAAGTTGACAACGACTACAGTGTGAACAGTGCCTCCTAGAACCCGTGGGCAAACATGCCTGGTGATGTGGGCAACCCTGCTTCTGGGCTATATCCTGGCCCTGCCGCCCCACACCCCCTGTCCCGGGAGGGAAGAGACCAGAGGAGAGGGTCGCTCAGTGAGGAATTTCAGCAGAACAGCTGAACATAAGAGGTTTTCAACTTCACGTGAAGGCTAGCAGTAGTCCAAAAGCCCAAACTGGAAGAGTGAAATACGGACAGCAACACACCTGAGGCCACACTGGAGTATGACCGGGAGTACTTTAAGGCCTTCTCCCATCAAGGCCTGAAGTATTGGTGCTGAGAAGGCAAACTATCTCCGAGGCTTCCCAAACAGAGCGAGCAGTGATAGGACACACCACACAGAGAGGGAGGCTCATGTGGGCCCCCCACAACACGGCACCCCTTCGGTCCTCCTTTAAAACCCAAGCTGTCTCAACTTCCCCTCACCACATGCTGGAGGGCAGGGTGGCAGAAATAACACTGTGTGAGGAAAAAAAAGTTCTATTACCAATTGCAATTTTCTTTTCCTCTCTGCGACATCTGCATGAGCAAAAATATCAGCCATTGAGTTTGACACTGGCTGACTGTGAGGCAATCAATTTGATGGCAAATTCTATTATTTTAAATCCTAGGTAGTCTAATTCCAGATTTAGGTTTATTTGGGCTCTTCCTTGGCAGACATACAGTAATTCATAAAATGACAAGAAGAAATAAGAAACCATGTCCAAGTGCCAGAAAGGTCTTTTCCACAAATGAGCTGTGCTATCCTAAATAAGATAATCTATTTTATGGGGGAAGGAGGTTAGGGTTAGGGTGTGTGATCTGTCACTTCAGTCGTGGCGGACTCTTTGCGACCCTATGGACTATAGTCCTCCAGGCTTCTCTGTCAATGGGATTCTCCAGGCAAAAATACTGGACTGGGTTGCCATGCCCTCCTCCAGGGGATCTACCCAACCCAGGGATTGAACCCATGTCTCCTGCATGGCAGGTGCATTTTTTACCCATTGAGCCACCTCAGTAATTCAAACTTTTAGAATCTGATGGAGTATTCATTAAATTTTCACACTTCACCAAAGTTAAAATTATAGATACGTTATCTGATGCTCTTGAATCGCATTTTAAAATCAAAGTGTTCTTCAATTTCACATTTCAACTACTATAGTAGTTCAGTGTGAACATGTTGAGGAGTCACTTCCTGTTAAACTGGTCACATACTGGGGAGTCTTAGAAAACCACAGCAGCAGCAGATCCTCATACTTTAGGAGCCTCTATCTTCCTCTCCAACGTGACTATTTTGAGGTATGAGTAAGCACGCACGCTTTTCTGAAACTCATTAACATCCTGCTCATTACTCTGACTGACATTTAGTTCAGATGATAACATGCTGCTGAAATTAATTTCTAATTACATAATCACAACCTAGATTCTAAGTTCTGTGTCTTTTAGTGGTAAATAAAATCAATTTCATGGTTCTTTGATTCTTCCTACATAAGCCAGAGATGCACTACTATATTTTTTCATGTCTTCATGTTATATCAGAGTTCTTCAGTGAGATATTTCATTTCTTTTTAGGGCTCCCAGCCCTAAATCACAAGTACTGTTTCTGCTTCTTTATGAATGCTATGGGAACGAGGTACAATACGAACTTCTGAAATTGAGCTTTATTAAAAGGGGCATTTGCTTTTTAATAAAAGGCAGAGAGAGCAAAGAGAAGAAGGCTGGGAATAAGAGGTGCAGCCTGACTCATCTGGTGCTCGGCAGAGATGTGCACTTTCTTTGACCTTTTCTTTTTTTTCCTCAGCGCAGAATCAACCCTCCTCCCTATTCTTTCCATTAAAAACAAACCTGATCTTTGAGGTTATTAAGTTGGAGCTCCCCTGGTGGCTCAGACAGTAAAGAATCTGCCTGACATGCAGGAGACCCAAGTTTGATCCCTGGTTCGGGAAGATCCCCTGGAGAAGGAAAAGGCAACCCACTTCAGTATTCTTGTCTGGAGAATTTCAACCACAGAGGAGCTTGATGGGCTACATTTCATTAGGTCTCAAAGAATCAGACACAACTGGAAGTTATTAAATTATCTTTACTTGAATTACCATATATATAGCTATCTACCTACCTACCTACATATGTGTGCATGGGTGTGGGTGTGTTGGAAGGATGACATCTGGAGATATTAATGGAAATTCCTGCCCCATGCGTGGACGGAACCCTCTTTCACTCAATGTGAGGCACTCGTTGTCCCAGGGAAGATTAGGAGTACTGTGGCTGAAGTGCAAGGAGACAGAAGTAGTCAGATTTAGCTTCTGAGGCTCGGGGAGATTGGAACTCACAAAAAGACAACGTTCTCAAGAGAAAAATCTTCCTGAGCATCCATCAGCCTCGGTTCTTGGAAAACCACAGGTATATGAAGGTGGAGCAAGTTCTCCTGCCCACAACTGCCCTCTTCCTGCTCCCCTGACATGTAAGGCTGGCCCGGCAGGAAGGTTTTGATGGGGGGAGGTGGAGGGAAGACAGAACCTTTGATGTGTGGAGCTCCAAGAATTATATGGTGCTCAAAGCACAAGAGACTAGACCTTGCTTTCCAGGGTAGAGCCCAAGAGATCAGAAACCTCTGCCCCAGTGTAGAGAGGCAATGGCTGAATGAACCCACTTGGACAGCCCAGTGTGGAGCAGAGAGGACAGCTGAGGACTGCTGGGCTTGTCCTGAGGGAGGAAAGACACCTCTCAGGAGCATAAGACACTTCCAACCACAGGTCCTGGAGACCCTGGGTCATCCCAACAAGTGCCAGGATAGTAACAACAACCTGATATGTAGATCACTCATGGAGGAAAGGGGTGTGAGCACATGGCTCAACTTGGTATTTACACTTAAGAACTTGAGGAAAAATCAGGAAATTACATCATGTATCTGCTAATGAATATGGCAAGATTTTAGTAACAGATCCAATAAGGACTCAAGATCTGTTACATTCAGTTCTATGGAGACAAAGTTAAATTTCGCATGTTTATTTTGTAGCTGTGTAATCTGTGTGTGTGTGTGCATGCGCGCATCTGCCTGTTTATTGGCTGTCACACATTGCACGTGTTAAATTTTACCCTGACTTCTGTTCAGTTCAGTCGCTCAGTAGTGTCTGACTCTGCGATCCCATGGACTTCAGCAGGCCAGGCTTCCCTGTCCATCATCAACTCCTGGAGCTTGGTGAAACCTCATGTCCATCGAGTTGGTGATGCCATCCACCATCTCATCCTCTATTGTCTCCTTCCCCTCCTGCCTTCAATCTTTCCCAGCATCAGGGTCTTTTCAAATGAGTCAGTTCTTTTGCATCAGGTGGCCAAATGGATGCCACCATTTGGAGTTTCAGCTTCAGCATCAATCCTTCCAATGAATATTCAGGACTGATTTCCTTTAGGATGGACTGATTTGATTTCTTTGCAGTCCAAGGGACTCTCAAGAGTCTTCTCCAACACCACAGTTCAAAAGCATCAATTCTTTGGCATTCAGCTTTCTTTATAGTCCAACTCTGACATCCATACATGACTACAGGGAAAACCATAGTTTTGACCAGACGGACCTTTGTTAGCCAAGTAATGTCTCTGCTTATTACCCTGACTTGGGCATTATGAAATCAGCTAGTACCAACAATGTTTGACAACCAAACAAGACTTCCTTGGGCACTGAGTTAGTTATCACATATCTGAATTATTACTGTATTACTGTGTTAGTCACTCAGTCGTATCCAACTCTTTGCAACCCCATGAACTGTAGCCCCCACCAGGCTCCTCTGTCCATGGAATTTCCATGCAAGAATACTGGGGTGGGTAGCCATTCCCTTCTCCATTAACATATACCTATTACTAAGGAATTCCAGATGGAAGGTGAAATTGTTTCCAAAGCCAAGTTTGCCATGTGAAGCACACCATTGGTAGGTTGTACAGCTACACATAAGTTAATTTTCAAATGATCTTTTCCATTCAAACAGAACACAGTCACTTATATCCCCATTTAAAGGGACAAAATAAAAGTTGTATAATTATATTTATTTAGGATAATTAAAACAAATCTGATTTGGGGCTAATTTGATTCAATAAAGATTAATTCTCCAGTTTGTTTTTGGTTCAGTGGACTACAAAACTGACTCTAAATCGATGTCTCCAGGAAGGCTGTGTCCTCAAAGACCTGATAAAATCCTGACTTTAATTCCATCTGGCCCATGCCCAAAAGTGATATCCCATCTCTATACCTACAGCCAAGAATATCCAACCATATTCCTTCATGATAATGACCATCTTTCTTCTCTTTCTCTCTCATACCTCTATGTCCTGTACCTAATAATAAGATTGGAAGTGTGTGTGTGTTGACTAAATAGTCGTATGGCCTTTGTTCCCTTATTCTGTGCCTGTGTATGCATGTGTGCATGCTAAGTCGCTTCAGTCACGGCCTACTCTTTGCTACCCTATGGACTGTATCCCTCCAGGCTCCTCTGTCCATGGGATTCTCCAGACATGAACACTGGTATGGGTTGCCATATTCTGCGCCTACTGTGTATAAGTTACTAGGTTTGGTGCGGGAACAATGAAGATGAACAAGATACATTCCTTAACCCCCAGCACTTACTGCCCAATGGTGAGATGGAATTAGACACTTAGGATCCAGTATGGTAGATGCCGTGACACCGCTATGAGTGGAGGAGGAAATGGCAACCCGCTCCAGTGTGCGTGCCTGGAGAATCCCATGGTTACAAGAGTCTGGCAGGCTGCAGTCCAGGGGTCACAAAGAGTTGGACATGACTGAAGTGACTTGGCACGCACGTGCTATGAGAGCTGGGATTGTGGATGGGGGTGACGGCAGAGAGGGCATGGCTCAGGCTAGGGAGATGCTGGGTGGTGAGGAGATATGCAGGGAGGATGACTGGGAAGACGTGAAGCCTGAACTCTCCTGAAGATGCAATAGGGTAAGGAATTCGTGTAACCCAATTTGGTTCTTGGCACAAAGGAGGAGTTAAAGAATGAATCTGTAGGGTAAAAATGGATGATGAGAGTAGCTCTCTGAAGGAGATTTCTTTATAGTTCATTTCAAAACGAAGACTAGAACAAACACTTGTTTATACCCTAACCTGATAATGCCAATTCTTGAATTTTTTTCCTAAGGAAATAATCTGAGATACAAACAGAGCTTCATATATAAGGATTGACCTCACAGAATTTAAATAGTACAATAGAAATAACCAAAATGAACAGATATATAACACATCATGAAATATTCAAATAATAAAAGCACTCCAAGGACATTAAATATAGTGTTTCTGAAGAACATACACTGTGCTTATAAGTGAAAAATAAAAACTGTACATAAATTTCTTTATAATACATTAGCATTTTATTTGGAAACAATCATATAAAATATTTCAATTGCTATTACTTCAATAAATACATGTGTGTAAATGTATGCAGAAAAATGTTAGAAGGAAACAAAAATAGATTATTAAATAGATTATTAAAGTTCATTAAAGTTTTTTAAAAAGATTGTTCTGAATTTTCCTCAGTTTTATTCATTAATGTGACTCATTTATAGAAATTATTTCACTTTTTATCAAATTCAGTGCTTTTTACTTTCTTGTTCCTTGATGTTATTAGGCACTTCTATCCTTCCCACTGAGGGTCTTCTGTTATGGTCTACAATGCCTTGACTGGATTTTTAGTTGAGCTATTTGATTTTACTCACTGAACCAACTTGTTAACTAACAAGACTGGGGCTGTGCCTCCACTGGTTCCATGTTGGCTGATGGCTAATATAGCTCTAGAAAAAGAAGGAACAGTGTCGGGGGCACCAAGCCCCAGGCTCATGATGGGTGGGCTCAGAATGCTCCCCGTTGGTGACACCACACTCGTGTGACACGATCATCCTACATGATTAGATGCTGTTGCTCAGAAAGTGGGAAGGGATGAGTGTAGGGGGCAGAGGGCAGCAGGAACAGGCTGTTTGTGACACACTTCCTGCACAGGAAGTCTTGACCAGGGAGAGCCAGTTCCCCAAAGAAGTGGCTTGGGGAGGTTAGGTCTATTCTTGTCCGAGCAGGTGGTTAGGTCTGTTCCTGCTCAGACCATTGCTGAGTGGGTGTCACAGCACAGGAAGTGAGGCTGATGAGGGGAGAGGGGGAAGGAGGGGAGGACAGCAGACAAAGGAAGAGTCTCAAGATACCTGCACCTCAAGTCACAAAGGAAATGTCATTAACTAAACAAGTTACAGTGGGCCAGGCACTCTGCTTGCGGCTCACACATGCCTGACTTTATTTTTATTTTCACAAAAATCCTGCAAGGTGTACCTTGTTATCATCACCATCACCATCATCCCCATCTCTCCATTCTACAGATAAGACACAAGAGGCTCACCAAGGTCACACAGCTTTTGAGTGGAAGCATTGGAAATTGAACCCAGATCTGACACCCTCAATCAGGCTTTAAAAATATTCTCTAAGAAAATTGAATCAGGAGTGTGACAAGGAAGCAGTCAGTTTTGCCAGCAAACTGCTTTATTTTAGGATCCTTTAAAGTTTATATTTGCTTCCACTGAGGAACAATACAGGGAAATACACAAACCAGATATTCACAGAAGCCTTTCTGGCACAGTATACAAATGATGTATAAAATATTTTTAAAAACCATTTTCTAATTCATTAGAATTAGACCGAGTTGGAAGATGAGTATGTGATTTTCCTGGAGGCTAGAAGCAACATGAAGGTGAAAAGCCCAAGGAGTAAGTAAGGAAGAAAGATCCGCTCAGGTCGGTAAAGAGTAAGGAGATTCTACAATTAATTAGAGAACATTGGGCTCTAAGTAGGTTTAAATCCCCTCTTGACCCCTGACTGCTTAATATGTGAACTGCAGGAGACATCTTTTGAACTGAAAAATAAGACTCCATCAAGGAGCATAACCTCCGTTTATTTAAACACTGCTTTCAGGATCGCTATAAGGTCTTCCCTCCAGTTGATGGCTGAGAAGTGGAGCTTCTCACAGCCATACTGCCCTTCTGCACCAACCCTAAGTTGAACTGGTTTCTGAAGGCACTTTCTTTTCACTTGTCTCCAGTCTATTTTCCAGGCAAATGTGCTGAAGTCACCTCTAACTTGAATACAAAACAAGGTGGTTAAACATTAAGCACGATTCATGGAATTGAATTTTGCCTAAAAGGGCTTCCCTGGTGGCTCAGCTGGTAAAGAATCTGCCTGCGATGCAGGTGATCCCAGTTCAATTCCTGGGTCAGGAAGATCCCCTGACTGAGCAACTGACAGACACACCCCTCACCTCTGCATCCCAAACAAGCCTGGCCTGGTGACACATGGGGTCACAGACAGTCGGACAAGACCGAGTGACTCAACAACAACAAAAGCCACACACACCCCCCTAACTCCAGTATTCTTGGGCTTCCCTGGTGGCTCAGCTGGTAAAGAATTGCCTGCAATGACAGGTTCAATCCCTGGGTTGGGAAGATCCCTTGGAGGAGGGCACAGCAACTCACTCCAGTACTCTTGCCTGGAGAATTCCACGGACAGAGAAGCCTGGCAGGGTCTACAAGAGCTGGACGTGACTGAGCGACTAAGCACAAGGCTGGTAAACATTAAGCACGATTCATGGAGATTCACTGAATTCTGTCTAGGGCTCTTGCAAGGGGACTGCAGCTCTCTACCTACTTCACGGAGCTCCTGAATAAGCAAACAGTCTGTAGGAGCCTCGCTCACACCGAGCTGGTTGTGGGTCTACAGGCTGCGCAAAACTGGTAGGCAGCAGGGACCTTAGGTGGGAAGGCACGTGGTTTCGGTGTTGGTTTGGCCTCAAACAGCCTCTGAAGGTGCTCTAAACCCCAGGGTGGCACTGTCGTAGACTTGCTGGGTTCCTACCAGTCTGGCTGAGTTTATAAATGATGCTTATTTAGCTTCTGAACTCCTCTGCTAGCTGGCCCAGAGGCGAGAGTTATTCATTCATTTAGAAGGCTTTTAACAAGCACTTTCTGCTGTGCTAGGCATTCTGATAGGAGCTGGGGACTCAAACAAAAGATGCGGTCTCTAAGTGAAGAAGTCAGAGGGAAGAGCATAGAAAAACAATTCTATGATGGTTGGAAGTTGAGAGAGGAAACCACAGAAACCCACCTACAATCATATGAGGAGCAGGTGTTTGAGCTGAGTTCTGGCTGATGAATAGAAGTTAGCCAGACAAAGTTGGCAGGGGATGGGGGGTGGGGAGGAAGGCTTGGACTGTGTGTGTGTCTGTGTGTGTGTCCTCCCTGTGTCTATGTATGGGGTGGGGAGAGTTGAATAAATAAATGAATGAAAGGGGACTTTTTTCCCTCTCCTTCACTAGAGAAAGACTTTTAAAATATTCTTTTATTGTGATGGTGAGTAGGACATCTGATTTAACATGAGTCCAAATATATCAAATCTCAATATGGAAATTAGTGACATTAAGAAATGTCAAAGCTCTCAAACGTTGCCGAGTTGCAAATATGATTATATAGACCCACATGCTGTTTAAGAAAATTATGTTTAGAAAGAAAACACAATAAAGAAGCAAATTCCCAACTTGACTTTAGAATGTTCACAAATCATCCATACGGAACTTTCTGTGACTACTTAATTAATAGTAAAGACTCTCACCATATGCTAGAGTACCCCATTTCAGCACTGTAGATAGTCAATTACTGTACTTAATTTTGCTCTATTTTCAATTCATATGTTTAATCTTACAGAGAGTTAGGGAACATGTGCTCTTACTCGCTTGCAAATAGAATGTGTAATGGGAAATCCCCAGCCTTGAAGAATTTAAATCAATAGCACATGTTGTATCATCCCTTGTTATGATGGCTGGATGACACCCAGCTGTGGAGTTCTGAAAAAGGAGTCGAATGTCTAAGCACCACTTATTAACTAAATCTCCAAGGCTATGGTTTAAAAACAATTCTAAAAGTACTATGTATCGTACTTCAAAATCTTGATGAAAATTGCTGAACTGTCACTCCTTGAAGAAATATCTTAATGTAAAGAAGAAAGTAAAAGGTTATTCAGAGTTAAAAGAATGTATTTCACTAAGCACCAAGCCATTGGCCAGGTAACACTTTTTAAAGTAGGATCATGAACTCTGGCAAATTCTTATTGCCTTAGGATACACAAATGGCATAATCCATCTTAGACACAAATCTGGTAGATATATACTCAGTTTCCAAAAGGAGTATATATTGTTTGAGAGCCAGGACCAATTTTTCGGAAGTCAGTGTTTAAAGATCTGAACACTTGTGGAATCAGATTTTAGCATTTATATTGGAGAAGTTTAAGTCAGGCTCCATTTTGCTCAGCAGATGGGATGCAGTTTCGTTCAATGCTTTGTACCTAAATTTACCAAATGGTAGAAATTTACAATACGATGAGGTATGAGCTTCAGAAAATTCCAAGAGAGAAACTGAATGTTGGAAGTGCCAATGCTGAACGGCTTCAAACGAAAAAAATCCATGACGCCTCCTGATGGCTTCCCCACTTAGTCACCCTGCTTTCTAAGAGGGCAGGGCATTAAGAACCTGGATCATTTTTCCTGGAGAGTTCCCAGGGCAGTCTCCTAAGTGATGAAAGGTGGAACTGCTGAAGAAAATGGAAGGATATTTGCATGACTTTCAGACTAATTACTGAAGAAGACTGGGTTATAAAACATACAAAGAAAATATGCTTATGATTAAGAATGAAAAGATATAAGGATAGAATCAACTTTAATTTTAAAAGAAAATAAAACTCTTAAATATACTTGTTGTTATATGCCACCTAAAACCAGCCCTCTACTGAAAATGTATCTGAGGTGATGTGACTTAGTCTCTTACTGAAGAAATGGACACAAGAATAAAAGTGTTAACCACTTGTATCTTGGCAGGAAAAATGACACTTACAACCTTAATGCAATCCCTTAAAATCATGGATCTCTGCTCTGAAAGTGCCCTTGAATTTGCAACATTAAATGGATGTGGAATACCCTGATGGGTGACCACAGGTTGATAATGACTAGGCAAAGAGACTGAAGGAAACATGAAAAAGGAGAAAAAACATAGGTAAACAAGAAGGAATCTGTACTCTGCATCAAAAACTCCCCCAAGGTCTGCAATGTCTTAACTAGCCCTGGCTTGTCTTAACTAAACTCTACGACCATCTAGGTAAAATTCATCATTTACTGAAAGATAATTACAGCTAATGTTTATTGAGCACCCACTTTGTACCAAGCATTGTTCTAGTACTTTAAATGTATTAATTCCCATAGTCCTCACACTGCGCGCGTGCACGCACGCACACACACACACACACACACACACACACATGTATGTATGCTCAGTTCAGTTCAGTTACTCAGTCGTCTGACTCTTTGCAGCCCTATGGACTGCAGCACGCCAGGCCTCCCTGTCCATTGCCAACTCCTGGAGCTTACCCACTCATGTCCATTGAGTCAGTGATGCCATCTAACCATCTCATCCTCCGTCATCCCCTTCTCCTCCTGCTCTCAATCTTTCCCAGCATCAGGGTCTTTTCAAATGAGTCAGCTCTTTGCATCAGGTGGCCAAAGTATTGGAGTTTCAGCTTCAACATCAGTCCTTCCGATGAACACCCAGGACTCATCTCCTTTAGGATGGACTGGTAGGATCTCCTTGCAGTCCAAGGGACTCTCAAGAGTCTTCTCCAACACCACAGTTCAAAAGCAGCAATTCTTCGGCGCTCGGCTTTCTTCACAGTCCAACTCTCACATCCATACATGACCACTGGAAAAACTGTAGCCTTGACTAGACAGACCTTTGCTGGCAAAGTAATGTCTCTGCTTTTTAATATGCTGTCTAGGTTGGTCATAACTTTCCTTCCAAGAAGTAAGTGTCTTTTAATTTCATGGCTGCAATCACCATCTGCAGTGATTTTGGAGCCCCCCAAAATAAAGCCTGCCACTGTTTCCACTGTTTCCCCATCTATTTGCCATGAAGTGATGGGACCGGATGTCACGATCTTAGTTTTCTGAATGTTGAGTTTTAAGCCAACTTTTCACTCTTCTCTTTCACTTTCATCAAGAGGCTCTTTAGTTCTTCTTCACTTTCTTCCATCAAGGGTGGTGTCATCTGCATATCTGAGGTTATTGATTTTTCTCCTGGCAATCTTGATTCCAGCTTGTGCTTCTTCCAGCCCAGCATTTCTCATGATGCATAGAAGTTAAATAAGCAGGGTGACAATATACAGCCTTGACATACTCCTTTTCCTATTTGGAACCAGTCTGTTGTTCCATGTCCAGTTTTAACTGTTGCTTCCTGACCTGCATTCAGATTTCTCAAGAGGCAGGTCAGGTGGTCTGGTATTCCCATCTCTTTCAGAATTTTCCACAGTTTATTGTGATCCACACACTCAAAGGCTTTGGCATAGTCAATAAAGCAGAAGTAGATGTTTTTCTGGAACTCTCTTGCTTTTTCGATGATCCAGCGGATGTTGGCAATTTGATCTCTGGTTCCTCTGCCTTTTCTAAAACCAGACTGAACATCTGGAAGTTCATGGTTCACGCATTGCTGAAGCCTGGCTTGGAGAATTTTGAGCATTACTTTGCTAGTGTGTGAGATGAGTGCAATTGTGCGGTAGTTTGAGCATTCTTTGGCACTGCCCATGAACAGTATGTATGCTCAGTCATGTCCAACTCTTGCGATCCTATGGACTGCAGCCCATCAACTTCCTCTGTCCATGGGATTGTGCAGGCAAGAATACTGGAGTGGGTTGTCATTTCCTCCTCCATGGGATCTTCCTGATCCCAGGGACTGAATCCTCACCTTCCATGTCTCCTGCATTGGCAGGCAGATTGTTTACCACTGCTCTACCTGGGAAGCCCAAGTATTTCTGTCTCAACAACTAAAAGAAGCTGGATCTTGCCTTTAAATTATGAGACACAACCAGCTGTCTGCACTTGTGAAGACAGTCAAAACCACTTTCTAGTTACTTGAAAGCAATGGTTACTTCTCTCAAAATTAGCTATTTCCCGTTTTGGCCAAGGGGCCCTGTACCACATAAATCATGAAAACTCTACATGTGTTACATCAAGTTTTAGAGCTTCCTGCGTTGCCAGCCACTTCCTTTAATTTAGGTTCCTTACCTATTCAATAAGCAGAAGCAAGCTCAGGCAATCTGTGAGGTGTCTTAATTTTGTCTCAAAGGGTCTCATAGTCTCTTTCCTCCTTGGAGGTGGCAGTGGGGTTGGGGTAGGGACTTTAATTCCATCCCCTAGCGCCCACCACTTTAAGACTTCTCTGCCTACTAAACCACTATATTCAGGTCTGTTTGCACAAGCAATGCTCCAAGCCTCCAAAATCTCCCACTTTTCTGACTCTTCATCTCCACCGCTCCCACCTAGGATTGCTATTACCTTAGTTTGAAGAGCCTAGCTGTTAGGTGAACACTGAGTATTAGAAAGCTGATCTACAAACACTAGGTCAGGAATCTGCAATGCAATCCTCAAGCCCTTGTAATAAAATTCTGAATCGCTTTGGGTATTTACAAATTGCTCAGGAGTGTGACCTATTGAGTGATGGACAATGAACCAAAGTGAGAGTAGGAACTCTTTGAAATACTGGAATACCCAACCCAACAGGAGTGAATGGATGCAATTCCATTGCTTCCACTTATGGGGAGAGGGCCTGGCTCCACTTTACCCATTTGGATAAATCTACTGACACTACTATAAGAAAGTACTTTAAAAACTGACCTCTTGTGGGACTTCCCTGGTGGTCCAATGTCTAAGACTCCATGCTCCCAATGCAGCGGGCCCAATGCAGGGAACTAAGAGACATGGATTTGATCACTGGGTCAGGAAAATGCCCTGGAGAAGGAAATGTCAACCCACTCCAGTATTCTTGCCTGGGAAATCCCACAGACAGAGGATTCTGGCGGGCTATAGTCCATGGAGTTGCAAAGAATCAGACACGTCTGAGTGACTAAACAACAACAAAAACTAACACAGGGAACGAAATCCCACTTGCTGCAACTAAAAATCCCATATGCCACAACAAAGATCGAAGATCCCTCTTGCCGCAGCAAAAACTCAGCTCAGGCCCCCGCAAAAAACCAAAAAAAGACCTTTTGTGTTCAAGCCCTAAAATAAAATGGGCTGGGGGTAAATTAGACTGGGAAGAGAGACAAGGAGGAAGAAAGGCCAGCTCTGTTGGATTCCACTCTCTCTCCCCATTTTCTCCCTGGGCAGAGAAAGATGCTAGCAAAGCCCCACCCTTGTTGCCCTATTTCACACTCCATGGCCCCCACAGATAAGCTGTTTGGGGTGCAACAGCGCCATCAGCAGGTGGCCTAAATCGGCAGACCCCTCATCACAGAGCGCTTCTGTTGCTGCACCAGGATGCAGAACCATCAACAAAAACAGGGAAGAGCTGTTCTGCCAGAGAGTGATGGAAAGAACTGGAGCTTTAGATTGGACAGCCGAGCTTCGCCATCTAGTTAAACACCCTCAGGCAAGTGAACCAAGCTCTCTCGGTTTCGGCAGTACACAGCAATGCCTGAGAAATTATCTGGAACAGTCTTTGCTCAGTGGGTGTTTGCTCCCAGTGTTTTTCTTTCCAGATCATTACAAGGTCACCCTTACCGCCAGCTTGTACCTGTGGTATCTTCCAGAACTTTCTGCCTTCACTACACTTGACCTCTTGCCTGATCACACAGATAAAGGGCATTTGGTTCTTCCTTGGTACTTCTCAGAAACAAACTTCTTACCTGCCTGAATTCCTGCTGGAAGGGACCTGGTCGTCTAGTCTGTGATTGTAGTTTATGAAGGTAAAGAAACAGAACAGGGGTGAATCATTTTGGGTCCCGTTTCAGGAGGGAGCCTGGAATATAGTCTTTATGGTCAAGCCTACTTGTCTAAGATTTCTTTCTCCTGTTCTTTTACTCAAAGTCTGGTTTGACATCCCAATTCTTTTCTAAAGTCTGGTGAATTACACCAAAGGAATGACCTCTGCAAACCTTCCTTTCTGGCTCAAAGGGGGGCTGTTCCTATAACCTGTATGATGATTAGTAAGTGCATTAGGGGCTGCCTTTCATTTCATGTAATTTAAGATTTTGATGTGTGGATTATGCTTATGGGGAGGCCATATATAGCTTTGAAAAACACATTAGGAAGCAAAAATGTTGGAAGCCTGGGCCGATCCACGAGTCTGACTCCGACTGGTAGTTCTCTAAACACCTAAACTCCTACTGTTGTATCTCTCTCTCTGGAAAAGAAAAAAAAAACTATTTGGCCCCACCAGGTCTTACTTGTGGCACACGGGACCTTCAATCTTCATTGTGGCATGCATGATCTCTTAGTTGCAGTGTGTGGGATCTAGTTCCCTGACCAGGGATCAAACCTGGGTCCCCTGCATTGAGAGCATGGAGTCTTAGTCACTCGACCACCAGGGAAGTCCCACCCACTTCTGTATCTCTTGATAACAGATATGACTGTAATGGTGACAGGAAGCAACTGCTGATTGGTAAATGGAGAAGTTATCATAAAAGGGAAAACAGAGTCTGGAAGGTTTTAATTGAGATTAGCATGAAACAGCTAATAGTGTGGTCTCATGGTGTCAGTGGGCAAGAACTCAAGAAAGTATCCCAAGCCTCCAGGGGTCAGGTTGGGCCCAGTCTTTTTTCCATCGTTTCCCAGGACCTCAGGGAGGCCCTAGGGTGGGAGTGGCAGGGGTCCTGATACCAGGAATCAAGTCACATCCTTTTGTAAAACAACCACCGAGGCAGAGGTTCAAGTCTCATTCTCTTTAGGTTTCTCTTCACCAGTGCCACCATAAATCCTAGCAGAACAGCCAGGAGGGGAGAAATGCCATGGAGTGTGTGTTAGTTAAGGGAGATGGTAGAAGGGGAGGGTGAGGCAGTAGTTTCCACAAAATGGTTTGTATGAAACTGAGCTCCTGGGGTTAGCAATAAACAGCAAGGTCAAGTAAGGGCAATATATTAAAATTCTCTTCTGGGCAAGGTGGGGCTAATAAGAAAGTACTTTCAGAGATTATTTTGAAGTGTCTTTTATGTTTTCAGCTACTACTTTTGATGTTAATAATGGAAACTAAATATACCCTTCCTACATATGGCTTTCTTCTCTTAGTGCTTTCAGGTTCCTTATTTATTTGAAGTTTACGATATACTTCGAAGGCAGGCAGTCTGATTTCATACGATTCCATCTTGGCATTAGTGGAAATCATTAAGCTTTGAAGTGAGATGGGCAAAGGTTTCACATTTTAGTTCCTTATTTACTAGTTGTGTGTCCCTGACCTTGGCAAGCTATCAGCCCTCTGAAACTCAACTTCATTTGTTTACTCAGTCTGGCTCCTCCTCATAACTGCCTGAGAGGATGCACCAGAGGATACAAGGAGATAACCTCTGTAAAACGCTGGCCACAGATGTTTCGAGAGAACAGCATCGAAACATGTATATTATCTAGGGTGAAACAGATCACCAGCCCAGGTTGGATGCATGAGACAAGTGCTCGGGCCTGGTGCACTGGGAAGACCCAGAGGGATCGGGTAGAGAGGGAGGTGGGAGGGGGGATCGGGATGGGGAATACATGTAAATCCATGGCTGATTCATGTCAATGTATGACAAAAACCACTACAATATTGTAAAGTAATTAGCCTCCAACTAATAAAAATAAATGAAAAAAAAAAAAAAAACGCTGGCCACAATGAGCAATCATTGTGATTGCTATTTCCCCTCGTGTGAGACGGCAAATCCACAGTTGCTCTCACACACCAGCTGCCCTCAGACTGCACGCTGAGGTTTTTGTTTTCTGTGTGCTGGCTCTGACACTAGAATTGAGATGGGTGAACACTAAACAAACGATCACTAGAAATGCTTAATGGCGCTGAGTGTAACAAAAACCACAAGTCCATTGAATGTGATGAATGAGACGTCTGTTTGTACAGATGACCTCCCTGAATCCACAGACCAGAGTTCATCAAGATTACCGCTATCACATGGAGCCGCGTGTTAAAGAGTACAATCTCACCAATTAAAAATGTGTAGGGTGTACATACTGACAGTCTGTCAGCATCCCGATAACTTTTTATTAATGAGGGTCTCAGACTTAGGGCGCCCCCTCCCATTCTGGGAGAATCTTCCTGTCTTTGGTATCACGTAGCCCTATCCACACACATACCCGTTTACTCGTGTGGGGGAGATGGCAGGAAAAGGGGTGGCTATCAACCTCTGCAGGATGGATGATCTGCTCCTGGATTTCTGGGCCACACCTCCTTTCCTTTCCTCCTCTGTCTCTGCTCCGTGTCTTTTTCCAGTCCACTTTGCAGAACGTGTGTCCTCTACCAGTTCCCCAGGATTCTGTCCTCAATTCCCTATCTTTTTTTTTAAATTTACTTTTAAAAAATTCTATTTATTTTTAATTGAAGGATAATTGCTTTTCAGTATTGTGTTGGTTTCTGCCATACATCAACATGAATCATGTGGATAGGTATACATATGTTACAGGTATACATAAGTCCCTTCCCTCTTGAACCTCCCTCCTACCTACCTCCCCAATAAATCTACTTATTTTCTTTAAACACTAGCAACTATTTAAAAATTTTTAACACTACAGAGATGGTTAGATGGCATCACCAACTCAATGGACACGAGTCTGAGCAAACTCCAGGAGATGGTAAAGGATAGGGAAGCCTGGCGTGCTTCAGTCCATGGGGTCGCAAACAGTCGGACACGACTGAGTGACTCAACAACAACAAAAGACACACACACACACACACACACACACATACACAGAGCTCACCTCTGCATCCCAACCCAAACTCTGCCTGGTACCCTATAGGAGCTTGTTGAACTGCCTGATCACCACACTGCAAAACAATGTCAGTCCCCTTTCTAGTCGTCCTCTGTACTTGCGGAGGGTGGTCCAGCCACACCGGCACCTTCAGGCACACCCGCCTGTTGACATCTATTCACCATATCTGCATTTTCAGCTTGAGTATCCAACCTATCAAGGCTTTGTACTGTGTTTTCCTATAGGGACCTCAGAGATTTATTTTAAAAATTAATTTACAAATGCCTTTGCTTTACACTTGCTTCCTCACCGATGTAGCCTGAATCAAAGAAGCACATCAACATTAATCCACATTCAGAGACCTGGGAGTCAACATCAACACCTCCCTCCGTGCCCAGAGCTAATTACCCAGTGCAGGCATGCGTGCTAAGTCCCTAAAGTCATGTCTGACTCTTTGTGACCCTATGGACAGCAGCCCACCAGGCTCCTCTGTCCATGGGATTCTCCAGGCAAGAATACTGGAGTGGGTTGTCATACCCTCATCCAGGAGATCTTCCTGGCCCAGGTATCAGACCCGAGTCTCTTCTGTCTCCTGCATGGCTCCTTACCATTAGCACCACCTGGGAAGCCCAATTACCCAGTATATCTTGCTAATTCTATCCATTTACTGTCTATGAAATACCCCCTTTTCTCTTGGTGCTTTCTGATTAGGAGAGGAACACCATAATGGCTTTGGGACTGATTCCTAGGGTTTCTGCTTAACAACTGTGTGGTTATAAGCAAAGACCTTAGCCTTTCTGATCCTTGGTTTCTTCATCTGTAAAACACAAATAACATCTGATTTGTTGTTTAAATGAGTTGGTGTTTGGTATGGAGGCCATGAAGAGCTCTGCACACAGTTACATTTTGAATGGTTTCTCATGTCTTCTCAGTTACACCAGGGCTTTGACTTGGTTGCACATAAGATTCATCTGGAGGACCGCATCCTAGGAAATCTGTATTTCTAACAAGTACCCAGGTGATGCTGACTCTGCAGCTCCCAGGCCCATACCTTGACTAAAAAGAAGCCCCTTGGCCTGCAACCTTCCCATTTCCAGCCCCACCTCCACCCTATACACAGCCATCTTTAAAAAACATCCTCTGATCTTTACATAAAAATTATTTGAACTTCCTAGTAATTGCTTAGCAATTTTTCTGCGCTCAAACTTCCAGTTAAGCACTTAACATGAATGAGCTTATTCAAAGCTGGTAACAGCCTGTGAGACGGTACCTCCATTCTACAGATGAGGAAGCTGAAGCACAGACAGCTTAAGGAATCCGTCCACGGTGACAAAGGTAGTAAGCCTCAGAGTTGGAAGTTGACATCAGATTCCAGCCCTTGAGTCCAGAGGCCAGAATCTTTATTAAAATTTACTTATGTATTTATTTGACTGCTCTGGGTCTTAGTTGTGGCATGCGGGATCTAGTTCCTGACCAGGGCTTGAAACCTGGGCCCCCTGCATCGGGAGCAGGAGTCTCAGCCACTGGACTACCAAGGAAGTCTGAGAGGCCAAAATCTTAAACATTGTACTCACTGCCTTTCTGCCTTGTCATTTCTTCATCTTAAGATCCTCCAAAAAACAACAGTCTACGGGATTTAAACCCATCCCTTTGCATAGCCTATGTGACCCCAAAGTCTCCTTCTGCACCACTCACCACCTTGTTCCCTGACCTCTAGACATTATAAACTGGTTTATCAAGCACATTTCCCCTGTATGAAACATCTCTCAACCACCTCTATTCATTCTTTACAAAGTTCAGCTAAGATATTACCTCTTTTGAGAAGTCTTCCCAGCTCTTCCTCACCAACTGTGGATTAAAAGTCACTCTTCTCTGAAAGCTCCCCTAGCACTTAGCTCTTGGAGCTACTCCACACACACTTGCTTACTGCTGGACCCTTTACCAAACAGTAAGCACCCAGCTCAGGGCACTGCAGACTCCTCTAAGTGCACCTAGAAGGCAGGTAAAGACCACCTGTCCGTGAGTGACATAAACTACATCCAATGGCACTTTCAGGCCCTCTCCTCTGAATTCCTCAGTGGGTTCTTTCTCTGGGCTCCCTCAGGCCTGTGTGAAAACCAGTCTTGATGACATTTCTTTAAAAGAGATTTAACTTAGCTTTATTGTTGAGAATTTCCCTCAAGAATAAAATGTAAAATGTATTCATCGCAAATATCCATATACCTGCCACACAGCGTTTTTTTAATTGAAATACTTAACAATATTCAAATTTACAATATTGTCTCTGTTGTGATTTACAATATTGTGTTAGTTTCAGGTGAACAACAAAGCGATTCAGTTATGTAGTTTCAGATTATTTTCCATTATAGATTATTTCAAGGTACTGAATCTAGTTCCCTGTGCTATACAATAAATTCTGGTTGCTTCTCTATTTTATGTATAGTAGTTTGCATCTGTTAGTCCCACACTCCTAAATTATTCCTCCCTCACCCATTTCAGTAACCATAAGTTGGTTTTCTATGACTGTGAGTCTGTTCCTGTTTTGTATATAGATTCATTTGTGTTATTTTTTACATTGCACATACAAATGATACCATATTTGTCTCCATCTGACTTACTTCACTTAATATGATATGCTCTAGGTCTGCTCATGTTGCTCCAAATGGCAATATTTCATTCTTTTTTATAGCTAACATTCCATCATGTATATGTGTGTGTGTGTGCATGCGTGCATGTGCCCGTGAATGCCACATCTTCCTAACCAATTGTCTGTTGCTAGGACTTGGGTTGTTTCCATGTCTTGACTATTGTAAATAGGTGCTGCTATGAACTGGGGTGCATGTATCTTTTCAAATTCAAGTTTGCTTCTTTTCTGGAGGCATATATCTAGGAGTGGGATTGCTGGATCATATCTATTTTAGATTTTTAGAGAAACTCCATACTGTTTTGGAATATTATGTCCCCTAATGGGTGTGCCAATTTATATTCTTATCAACAGTGCATGATGGTTCCCTTTTCTTCATATCCTTGCCAAAACTTGTTATTTGCTGTCTGTTTAATAATACCAAGTCCGACAGTGAATGAGGTGATAGCTCACTGTGGTTTCGATCTGCATTTCCCTGATAAGTGATATTGAGCATCCTTTCAAGTGCCTGTTGGTCATCTATATGTCTTGTTTGGAGAGATGTCTGTTTAGGTCTTCTGCCCATTTTGGGGGGGTGGTGGTTATACTGAGTTATACGAGCTGCTTGTATATTTTGGATATTAACCCATTCTTGGTCTCATTGTTTGCAAATATTTTCTCCCAATCTGTGGGTTTCGTTTTGGTTTAGTCACTAAGTCATGCCCAACTCTTGAGACTTCATGGACTGTAGCCTGCAAGGCTCCTCTGTCCATGGGATTCTCCAGGCAAGAATACTGGAATGGGTTGCCATTTCCTTCTCCAGGGGATCTTCCCGACCCAGGAATCGAACCGGGGTCTCCCGCATTGTAGGCAGATTCTTTACCGACTGAGCTATGAGAGTTTCTCTTAGGGGTGATGAAAATATTGTAAAATTGAAGAGAGGTGATAATTGCACAACTCTGTGAATATACTACAAACCACTTAATTGGACATTTCAAAGGCATATATTTTATGGTCTTTGAATTATGTATCAGTGAAGCTGTCTTAAACAAAAAAACAATTTGTATACTTCAAATTACTCTGGCATCTCCTGAGACTCTGAATAATACTTGCTAGGAGGCAAAAGTCAGATATCACATTTGTTCCTTTAGAAAACTAAATGTAATTGTCAACTAGAGGCTAAGCACACCAGCTAGAGGTCTGTGATGAGTTTGCTTTCATCATCTCACTCTTCCTGCAGCTGTTTACACTGACCATTTGGTTGATACCCCTCAATCTGGACTGCACACAGAGGCTGTCTCTCCCTTCCCCCTTCCCAGTCTACTTTCTGTGTGTCTAGTAGCCCAGGGCCACATTTATCCAACTTAAGTCAAATGTAAGAGGCGATGCAGAGGACTGTAACATCAGGAATGGCATCTGTAGTTGAAGCTTGGATAGCAAAATGCTCACTGGAAAGCAAAATGAAAGAATCAATGTAAGTGAACCTTTATATGGTATTAATATCTTAAGGAGCACAGTCAGGGAAGTGTTAGTCACTCAGTCGTGTCTGACTCTTTGTGACCCCATGGGCTACAGCCAGACAGGCTCCTCTGTCCATAAGATTCTTCAGACAAGAATACTGGAGTGGGTTGCCATTCCCTTTTCCAGAGGATCTTCCCAACCCAGGGATTGAACCCCAGGTCTCCTGCATTGCAAGCTGATTCTTTACTGTCTGAGCCACTAGTCAGGAAAACTCATCCCTAAATAACAGAATCCATTTGGGGGCCTCTTCACCTTCTGAATGTTCACTCCACAGAGGGACCAAGCAATTTATTTCTGAACACTGGTAAGAGGACAGCGATAAAACCAGTCCTTGAGCTAAAGGTCAAGATTAAGCTCTTTTCTATCACTGTCTTTATATTAGTTTGTTTTTAAGTGTTTTTTTTTTTTGTTGTGTTTTTTTTTTCTTAGACATATCTCTAAGCAACCGAACATAGGTTTGGGGCTTTAAACAGTAGAAAGGATGTTTGGGTTTGCTTAGTTCTGTGTTTGCTTTTCCTCAACTGCGATCCAGGGACTCTGATTGAACCCCATTTTCACTTGAAATTCTAAGTCCTTGTAAACAAATTCCTTTTGGTAGCAGTAACTTATTTTCATCACCTTCATCTAATTTTGTCTCTGGTTGAAAGAGCCCAGGTAGGCTGCTGCAATCTAGAGAACCTAACTGTTAGGAAAGCTGATGAGCAATATCCTGTTGAACATGGCATTTCTAGGTATGAGACGTGCTGTGAGTGTAAAAAGCTCTAATTATAAAGCCCCAGGAGAGTCAACCACAGTAGCAGCTGCAGGCATTAGTGACACGTGAATGTTTTGTACTCCTGCCACTTCTAATGTTTCAGGGTGGTGTTTCTGGAATCACATGCAACTGACTGTTAGGATAAACAAATTCCACATTTTGACAGCACAAAAGATAACATCAATGGCCTGGCTCAAACTTACAGGGAAATGCAGACCTAAAAACCAAATCTGCTTCCTCCACTACCTGCTTCCCTTGTAATGTAATGATACATAAATCAGTTTAGAAGAACCTCATCATTTCCGAACAGCAATTTAGTAATTCAGACAGAGAATCAAGTTCTAGTGAAACCCAAGATTTTATTTATGTAGGATGCTAATGAGTGTGTATGAGAAAATGGAAGAGTGGGTGTGTGACAACAGGGAAAAGAAGAGATTCCAGCATAATTACCTTCTTCTCTCTCCCACTCCTGAGCTTCAGGCCAAGAGCAGAGAAATTACCATGCGGAAATCTGTCTCTACCATTAAACAGTGAGCTCCTTACAAAGACATTTGCTTTCACTGCAAGCATGGGACATAGCACAGAGTCTGCGCAAAAAAAAAAAAAAATGTTACTGAAGGAAGGGAAGAAAGGGAAAGATAGGATAAAGGAAGGAAGCTTGATGTATCTTGCCTAATGAGTGGTGTTAGTGTTGATAGCCTCTCTCTGGCACAAGATGAGGTTGCTTCTTGGGAGAAAGGAAGAGAGAATGTCTAGAGTATAGGGTTTAAACAGTGGCATTCTTTTTCCTTTTTCATGATGAAAGAGGATATCAGCTTTTACTTGAACCCAGAAACTGACAACTCCGTGGATATGTGAAGAAAGGAAAGAAAGGCAGGCCAAAATAGATTATATTAAACTAACTTTAGATACAAGGTTAGTTATTGGATCTAACTTTGCAGCGGTTAGATACAATAACAGAGGGTGTGGTCATTTTCCCTTGCTATATAAGAATTTACTGCAAATTCAGCAGCTTAAAACATCACACACCAATTACTGCACAATTTATTTGGGTCCCCAGGAGTTTGAATACAGCTCTATGGGGTTCTCCATGCAGAGTCTCCCAAAGGTATATAGCCAAGGTATCAATAGAACTGCGGTTCTCATCCAGACCTTGGTGTCCCCTCCAAGCTCATTCAGACAGAATTCAATTCCTTGAAGTTGTAAGACTGAGGTTGTCATTGTATTGTTGGCTGTTGGCAGGGTGGGGGTGGGGGCCCTCTCAACTCCTAAAGCTCACTCTTCGTTCCAAGTCAATGCGCCTCTTCAAAATGGTAGCTTCAAAGCCAGCAGGAGCAGTAGTCTTATGTAACATAATAGCATCCTGGTATGACTGCCCATCACCTTGGATTAAGATTTTCAGCATCATATATAGTATTATCTAGAGTTGATAATCAGCCAAATCTATCAAATAACCTTATCCTACACTCCAGTGTTTCCTAAAATGGTTTCCATGGAGTACCAGTTCAGCTTTGTGTAAACAGAGGTCATTCACTTAAAAAGGTTCATGTCTTAGTAAGTTTGGGTAAATCAAATTACCATAGTTAAAACAGTTAAACTAACAGTCTTTATAAAGCCTTTAATGTACTGTCCAACAGTGGATCCAAGTAGAAACATGGTTATGCAAGATACATTAAATGTTTTTCCTAGAACACCTGCGTCCCAAGGAATATACACTGAAAATGTGCACAGCTTCCTATAGTAATAAGATTCAATAAATTTTCTTGACCATTAAGTTATAATTTAAAAGAAACATTATTCTTGGATATAAATTTTTTTATCAGTTTTATAGTAATGGGCAGTGTGTAATAAATATTTACACTACAAGAAAAATATTCACACTCCTATAACTGTACAAACTTCCTTTTTAAAAGGATATGATTCAAATTCATTAAAATGCTAATTAAATCTAATCTTAAGCTAATTATTCTTTGTCATCAACTGTAGCTTGACTTTTATATAATATCCAAATAATAAAAAGACCCAAAGCAATAATATTGGACTTTCATTTATAAATGTAGCTATGTTATCTTTCCTGTTAATAGAAAAATGAAAGAAGCTATGAAAACCACTTGATAGTATTACTTTTGAAGAAACAAAATACATTTGAAGATTTCTACTTGAAAATTCTTGCTTAGAGTCAATTTACTTGTAAAATGAAAAGAGTGCTTTTTAAAAATTGACTGTCATGGTCTTTTACATGTAAATGCAAATCCTGCATTTGTGATTTGCTATGGAGTATTCTTCTCTAAGGACAGTCCTTCCTGCTGCAGAGAATGGGTTAGCTAGCACTTAATCTATGAGGAAGCAAACACATTCACAGACAGTCTACAGGAAAACTTAATTTGGTTTATAATCTGTTCCATTTAAGACTGATAGCTGAATAATATCAGGATATGTGCCCCATTTACTCTTATAAAGATGGGCTGGCATCTTTGCACCAAGGACAGAATGGGACATAGCAGAGGATTTAAATGAGTTAATTACTCTCTCTCTTTGACCACTGAAATGTTTTCAACTTCCCACGACAATTCTAAGCTTAGTAAAATTGTAACAGTAGGTATAATGGGCATTTACTTTGAAGGCTGGCATTCACGTACAAAGGTAGAACCCAATGGACTTTCAATGAAACACCCAAATGTAGGCAGATCATTAAGCCATGTTCTAGAATCTTGAGGGTCTTTGGCGAATAAGAAAATTGGTGAAGAAATGAAAATGCTACTGAAGAGCCAGTCAACATAATAAGCTGGGTCAAGATGCTCAGACTCCATGACTGGGCTTAAAAAAAAATTATAACCATACTCTATATTTAATGTCCCTCAAACTCCTTAGAATTCTGACAATTTGCTGTTTATTGTATTCTGCAGCAGTGACATTCCCCTTTCTCTTTAATTTTCACCATGGCATTGATTCAAATGTTCTTTCACTTGGGATCATTTGGGAAGAGTTTTAGCATGTTCCCTGAGCTAGCTGGAGACACACTCAACTGTCTCTTTCTAAAGTGTCACATGCAAAAATGAAAGCTATGAATCATCTCTATTCATAGTTCCACTTCAAAAATAATGACATATTCCATAAATCTATACCTTTCCAGCTAGAAATAACAGCTGAAATATTTTAAACTAGTTCTTAATGATATGCCAAGACAGGTATAAAAAGGAAAAAAGTGAACCGTGTTTGGTTCAGACAACATCCCAAACATCATCTAGAAAACTGAGAAACAGACTCCCCTGTCAGAGGTGAGCACTTAATCCATGGGCATGCTCTGTCCTTAAAGATTCACTTACTGCTTAACCCTTTAGAAAGTTTCCAAATTATGGACATATCATTCTAATCAGTGAAAGTGTTAGTCGCTCAGTCGTGTCTGACTCTTTGGCAACCCCATGGACTGTAGCCCACCAGGTTCCTCTGTCCATGGAATTCTCCAGGCAAGAATACTAGCGTGGGTTGCCATTTCCTCCTCCAGGGGATCTTTCTGATCCAGGAATTGAACCCGGGTCTCCTGCATTTGCAGGTGGATTCTTTACCATCTGAGCCGTCAGGGCACCCGTCCTAATCAGGGCCTACTCTACATAAAATTGACAGTAAAACTGCTCTCAACAAGTTTCCTGTTCCCTAACCCGGTGTCCTGTCACTGAGTTCTTCATGCTCAACCCCATCTTTCTCTTCTACCAAAGCCTGTTTGTACTATGCCTTACTTCTCCAACAGAGACATGATGAAATAAGTTTCCTGTAACAAGCAGTTCCTCGTGTGTTTCCTAAGCCCTATTTGGAACTGCCCAATTTGGAACTGCCCACTAGACAACACAACCTGGATCCCTGCGAGCACCTGAAACCCAAATGAACATCTCTCCCTGCATCCCCTTCCAGCAACCTGTTCTTACTTCTGGGTTCTGGATCTTGGCTAAGGCATCATCATCCACTCATCTGCCTCATTTAGAAATCTGAGAGCCAATTGATCATGTCATAGTAGAATTATTTGTTTGCATAGAAGTTTCACCCATAGGACTGTTTCTTTTTTATTGTGATAAAATATACATATTTATCATTCTTTTTATTGAAGTATAGATGATTTACAACATTGTGTTAGTTTCAGGTGTGCAACAAAGTGATTTGGTTATATACATAGTCTTTTGATTCTTTTGCATTATAGTTTATTGCAAGGTATTGAGTATAGTTCCTTATGCTATATGGTAAACCCCTGCTATTTATTATATATGTATTAGTGGGCATCTGTTACTCTCATACTCCCAATTTACCCCTCTCCCCCACTTCCCCTTTGATAACCTAACTTTGCTTTCTATGTCTGTGTCTGTCTCTGTAAATAAGTTCATTTTTACTCTTTTTTATTTTCTACATATAAGTGGTATCATGTAAGTTTGCCATTTTCTAACTTCACTAAATATGACAATCTCTGGGTCCACTCCTGTTGCTGTCATTGTGTGCGTGTGTGTGTGGATACACACCACTTCTTTATCCGTTCGTCTTGTCAATGGACACTTAGGTTGTTTCTATGTCTTGACTACCGTAAAGAGTGCTGCTAGGAATCCTGGGGGGCATGTATCTTTTTGAATTACAGCTTTCTGGAAAAAACAAAAAGACTGTTAATTCTTTAGAGAAATATGATGAGTCTCTCCCAGAATACAACACCAAACTATACTGCCTAAGTGAATATGTGTTTAATGCTGATAGAGATCATAGTCAAATGCACTATCATATATATGTGTGTGTGTACATATATACAGTTGTTATTTAGTTGCTCAGTTGTGTCTGACCGACTCTTTTGCAGCCCCATGGACTGCAGCCCACCAGGCTCCTCTGTCCATGAGATTTTCCAGGCAAGAATACTGGAGTGGGTTGCCATTTCCTTCTCCAGGGGATCTTCCTGACCCAGGGATCGAACCCATATCTCCTGCAATGCCAGCAGATTCTTTACCACTGAGCCACTAAGGAAGCCCTTGGTCAATTTTTAAGTTAGCAGCTAGAATGCCCTCAAAGGAATTACAGCATTGGTAAAGTTTTCATACCTGGGTACCCACTTTGCATGAAACCTTGATAAATGAGGATAAATGGATAATTCCAAAGCATCTCAGGAGGCCAGATGCCATAGGTGGTATAGCCACATCTCCTGTTGACCTGGCCAACCACAAAGTTAAAGTCAGGACAATCCTTCCCATAGGATTCAGTCAAGACTGGAAATTCTGGGCACTCCTCTTTCCAATTGGGGATATACTTTTCACAAGGGCATTCAATAAAAGGCAAACACTGGATTCAGATTGAATGAGGGTAACTCACAATACCCATCTGTTCTAATGAATAAAAACGGTACTCCAGTTCTATGAAGGGCAGTATTTGGCTTGGAGGCTGCCTGCATACATACTGATCAGGTTTTAATTAGCCACTCCAAACAGCAGCTAGCTTGGTAAACTGATTCTTGCTGAAGAAATAAAGCAAACCAATCAGAAGACCACTGAATCAGTTGGACAAAAAAAAGCAGAACTAAAATATTTACTCTGACATAAAACAGGAGGGCCCAGACCAGGCTCAGCTGCGTGACACAAGAAAGCCTTTGTCTGGAGACAGGTCCCAGGTGGTAGGTGTTGCAGCTAAGTCAGGGGATTTAATTAGGGAATGCAGCTGAAGGATGTAAATAATGACCAGTTTAGAGATGCTGTTCGCATCTCCTGATCAGTCGGCGCCAGCATTAATAGAACACATCTGCTAGAAAATCCCCTTTAGGGTTTCAGATCACATTACACAAATTGCTTTTACTATAACTGCATTATCTCCAGGCCCTGGCACAGAGGTTTTATGAAGAACTTGCACATGTCAGTGGCACAACCATATTTCAGTCCACCGCTGACTTCACTGAGGTACCCTGTAAATACCTAGTGTTCCAGTGAGTTTGGAAGTAAAAAAAGAATCACCAGCATCATCTCAAAAATGAGACTGGGTCTGCAGTGAGATTCTGGGCTCAAACTGCTAATACCTGGAAAGCAGACTCAATATAGCGCACGATTATGTTACAATGCTTTTAGTGTGTGTGTGTGTGTGTGTGTGTGTGTATGCAGAGGTGAGGGGGGTGTGTCGGGGGGGGGGCGGGGGGCGGGGTTCTGCATCCAGTAACAATTTTCCCCATTCATTCCCTCTTTGCTCCTCTACCAGCACACACCTAGACTTATTGCTCCTTGATTTACAATCGTGACTCTCCCCAGGGAGCAGCTGCCTCCTTTGACAACTCCTTAAATATGGAAATAGACTTGCCTGCACACAGCACAGGGGAAACTCAGGCACACTTCTTTTGCTCCAAGCCTGGTAGAATCAACTGCTTGGAGGTGGTATACTATAACTCTCCCAGACATCCCCAGCCAGAAGATGAAGGCAAAGACAGAGATAACTGAAGAGTTAGTGCTTATCCTACTTTCTACTACTATTAAAAATCTTAACTTGGAAAAAGGAAGTGATAGTGTTTGGCGTTTTGAACCAATGGCATCAGTTTCGTAAATCTGAGAATGTGGAGCACAAAAACAACATAGATATTTAACATTTGGAGGTTGATGTCAGAAACAGTTCTGTTCAGTGACACACCAAATTTGAATATCTTCTGTAGTAGAATTTCAGGGAGAGATAAATCCTGGCAAGCATTGCTTTCTGGGCTGAACTAAAAGTGTGTAGCAAGCCAACAGGTTTGCTTTTCAAGTATAAAGGATTCAGTTGGACATATAGCTTGCAGCTGGTTTTGAGCTTTGCTTTTGTGACTTTTCAGTTTAAAAAAAAAAAAACCTTTGGGAAAGAATAGAAAAGGACAGCCTATAAATAGTCTTTTTATCTGACCACCTTTTCTGACTCAGACTAATTTGTAGTCAGAGGCAAAGGAGGGAGATGGAAGGAATGAAATCAATAGGTTCTTACACTGCATTTTAACAGGCTGCAGAAATGTGGTATTGACTTCGGAGGGTGGGAGATGAATGACAGGAGGGGTTAGGTAACAAAGCTGGTCAACCAGATTTCAAAACATTATTTTCATTGAGATGATGCAGAAGGTTGATTTGCATCCAATTAAGAAAAAAATGAACAAACACTGCATCTTTAAATAGTATGGGTACTATGTGGTCTTTTTTTTTTTTTTTTTTTAAATTTCTGAGTAAATTTAATTTTCTCTATATAAGCCTACATTATAATAAATGTTTCATTCTAAAAAGGGGGGAAAATTGAAACCACCTCTGGGGACAACATTGTGGGCAAACTACCCAGCACACTTCGGTTCACCATTCATCACTACCACCCAGCCACTGGCAACTCACAAAACACTATAGAAATTCCTATTAGAAATCACTTGCAAAGGGATGTTTTTTGAGACATCCTCCTCCTTCACTGGCAGCTCCTCAAGCCTTGCAGTGTCTTCCTTATTTCCTCGTGTTGAAGTGGGTAGCCTAGAGCTCAAGTCCACAGAACTCTTCCTCAATTACACTTATGCCCTAGCTGATCACATCCAGTTTAATGGCTTTAAAATCCATCTCTCTGCAGGTGATTTCCAAACTTTTGTTTCCAGCGCTGATCTTTCTACTGAACTTCAGACTCATATTCAATTACCTACTTAATCCAATTTAGCATCTCAGACTGAACACCTCCCAGACTAAAATCCCAGGTCTATTATTCCAGCAAACGTGTTGCTCTTGTATTCCCTGCCTCAGTACACAGCAGCTTGGGCCAAGATGCCTGGAGTCACCCTAGACTCTTGTCTCTCACTGCACATCCAATCCGTTAGAATCCCCACTGGCTCCACCTTCACAACCAGATCTCACACCTCTTGCTATCATTTGGTCTCAGTCACCTTTGTTTTCCTCCCGACTTGATTCTCTGCTTTCCTCTCCTCCCTCCTATAGTCCATTATCTGCTGCCAGAGAGACCATGTTGCTCAGCATTCCCCAATGACTCCCATCTGATCATAGTGAAAACAAGGTCTGTATAATGGCCCACAAGTGCCCTGCCCCCAGCTACTTCTCTGATCTGATCTCCGATTCCACCCCTCTCCCCCTTGCTCTCCCTCCCCAAGCTACTGGACTCCCTGACCTTCTCCCTCAAAATCCAGCCACTCCTCCCTCGGGGCTTTCACCCTGGCTGGTCCCTCTACATGGAAGAGTCTTCCCCCAGACAGCCACTGTTCATCGTCCTCCGTTTTCAAATATTCCTGCTCATGTCTTCTATATGAGGCTTTCCTTGGTTACACTATATATAACAGCATTCCTCTTTTGCCCTAGCATTCCTCCCTTCTCACCCCCAACAATCTTTTCTCTAGAGCCCTTAACACCACCTGGCATACTATGTATTTACTTGTTTATTATCTGTCTCCCCCTATTGGACCATAAGTCTGCAGGTGTAAGGATTTTGTTCTCTCACTGTTAAGTCCCTGTCTAAACAAATGGCACATAGCATGCACTCAATAAATATTACATGACAGAATGACTGGGATAGTAAGAGGAGTAATTAAAAATGGCACATTTTCCTAATGGCAAAAGGGAAGGAGTCACACTGGAGAGGGTAGGATTTCAGAAGGTATTCTATGGCATAAAAGCTTCAAGCACCACGGTGAAGAAAAAAGAAATGGGATTTTAAGGAAAATCAATTATTAAAATTTTTTTTCCACTTCAGCATTCTTCAACATTTAGATTAAAATAGCTTTCTTTTTTTAAAATTTTTTCATTTGTTTTTATTAGTTGGAGGCTAATTACTTTACAATATTGTAGTGGTTTTTGCCATATGTTGACATGAATCAGCCATGGATTTACATGTGTTCCCCATCCTGAACCCCCTCCCACCTACCTCCCCTTCCCATCCCTCTGGGTTTTCCCAGTGCACCAGCCCTGAGCACTTGTCTCATTTAAAAAAAGACATACAAAATTCTCTCTCTAAACTGTTTCTTCATTTTTCGAATTGAAGTATAGTTGATTTACAATATTATGTTAGTTTCAGGCATATAGCAAAGTGTTTTAATTAAATATACATGCATATTTTCAGATTATTTTCCACTAGAGGTTATTATGGAGAAGGAAATGGCAACCCCCTCCAGTATTCTTGCCTGGAAAATCCCATGAACAGAGGAGTGCAGAGGGCTACAGTCCATGGGGTTGCAAAGAGTCATACACAACTGAGAGACTAACACCTTCACTTCTTTCAGAGGTTATTAGCAGATACTGAATATAGTTTCCTTTGGTATATAGTAAATCCTGTTCCTTATCTATTTTGTGTATAGTAGTTTGTGTCTGTTAATCCCCATTCTCCTGATCTATCCCCCTCTTTCCCCTTTAATAACTGTAAGTTTGTTTTCCATGAGTCTGTCTTTTATATACAGATTCATTTGTATTTTTTAGATTGCACATATAAGTGATATCATATTTGTCTCTCTCTGACTTACTAAACTTAGTATGGTATTCCTTAGGTACATTTTGGTGCTGAAAATGGCAATATTATATTCTTTTTAATGGCTGAGTAATAGTCCAATAGGTACCACATCTTCTTTATCCCTTCATCTGTTGCTTCCATGTCTTGGCTATTATAAACAGTGCTGGTATGAACATCGGAGTGCATGTTATCTTTTCAAATTAAGTTTTCAGTTTTTATGGCTACATACTCAGGAGTGGGATTGCTGGATCATATGGTAGCTCTGTTTTTAGTCTTTTTGTAGAACTTCCATACTGTTATCTATAGTGGCTATACCATTTTACATTCCCACCAACAGTCACAGGGTCCCAATTTTTCCATATCCTCACCAACACTTGTTATTTTCTGTTTTCTTTGTTTTTTGATAGTGGCCATCCTAATGAAGTGATACAGTTTTGATTTGTACTTTGCTAATGTTATGACCAACCTAGATAGCATATTAAAAAGCAGAGACATTACTTTGCCAACAAAGGTCCGTCTAGTCAAGGCTATGGTTTTTCCAGTGGTCATGTATGGATGTGAGAGTTGGATTATAAAAAGGGCTGAGCACCGAAGAATTGATGCTTTTGAACTGTGGTGTTGGAGAAGACCCTTGAGAGTCCCCTGGACTGCAAGGAGATCCAACCAGTCCATCCTAAAGGAGATGAGTCCTAGGTGTTCACTGGGAGGAGTGATGCTGAAGCTGAAACTCCAATACTTTGGCCACCTCATGTGAAGAGTTGACTCATTGGAAAAGACCCTGATGCTAGGAGTGATTGGGGGCAGGAGGAGAAGGAGACAACAGAGGATGAGATGGCTGGATGGCATCACTGACTCGATGGACATGAGTTTGAGTAAACTCTGGGAGTTGGTGATGGACGGGGAGGCCTGGTGTGCTGCAATTCATGGGGTCGCAAAGAGTCAGACAAGACTGAGCGACTGAACTGAAAGATTAGTAATGTTGCACCATTTCATATGCTTGTTATCTTCTTTGGAGAAATGTCTATTAAGGTCTTTTGTACATTTTAAGATCTGGTTTTGTTGTTGTTGAATTAGAAAAATCCTTTGTACATTCTGAATATTAATCCCTTATTAGACGTATGATTTGCAATTGCTTTCTCCCATTCTGTAGGTTACCTTTCCATTATGTTGACTGTTTCCTTTGATGTACAGAAATTTTAAAGCTTTGATATAGTCCTATCTGTCTTTTTTTGCTTTTCTTACCTGTGCTTTTAAGATCATATCCATGAAATTATTGCCAAATACAATGTCATGAAGCTTTCCCCCTACACTTTCTTTTAGAAGTTTTACTGTTTTTTTGCTCAAAGTTTACTTTTTAAAAATTATCACATAAGCAGGTGGTTAATAATTAAATTTCTCTTTTTTTGGCCTCCATTAAGTTCTGCAAAATTTTAGTGCTATTTATGGTATTTTTAATTCAGTTTATTTTGATGGTAAATTTATCAACCCTTTCATTTACAGCCTCTGGATCTGGAGTCACACCTCAGAAAGCCCCTTCCTACTCCGAGATTATATTTAATTTCTTCTAAGGTTTACGTTTTTATATTTTGTAATCTTTGCTCTTTTTGAACTTTAATTCAGCCAGATTAATGTCTGCATGTCTAAATCCTACTTATCCTATCTCTCAAGGCCCAGTTTAAAGAATAACAGATAATCCTTTGTGGAGGACTTATGTTCTAAGTGCTTTAATTATCACAACCCATTTATATCTCAGAAGAGATTATAAAGTAAATACTACTGTTTCCATTTCATAGATAAGGAAACTGAATAACAGACAGCTTACTGAGTTGGAGTTGGACGCGACTGAGCACATGCAACTTCAGTTCAGTTCAGTTCAGTCGCTAAGTCGTGTCCGACTCTTTGTGACTCCATGAATCGCAGCACGCCAGGCCTCCCTGTCCATCACAAACTCCCGGAGTTTACCCAGACTCATGTCCATCGAGTTGGTGATGCCATCCAGCCATCTCATCCTCTGTCGTCCCCTTCTCTTCCTGCCCCCAATCCCTCCCAGCATCAGGGTCTTTTCCAATGAGTCAACTCTTCACGTGAGGTGGCCAAAGTATTGGAGTTTCAGCTTCAGCATCAGTCCTTCCAATGAAGGACTGATCTCCTTTAGGATGGACTGGTTGGATCTCCTTGCAGAAGGGACTCTCAAGAGTCTTCTCCAACACCACAGTTCAAAAGCAGCAATTCTTCAGCTCTCAGCTTTCTTCACAGTCCAACTCTCACATCCATACATGACCACGGGAAAAACCATAGCCTTGACCAGACAGACCTTTGTTGGCAAAGTAATGTCTCTGCTTTTTAATATGATATCTAGGTTGGTCATAACTTTCCTTCCAAGGAGTAAGCGTCTTTTAATTTCATGGCTGCAGTCACCATCCGCAGTGATTTTGGAGCCCAAAAAAATAAAGTCTGACACTGTTTCCACTGTCTCCCCATCTATTTCCCATGAGGTGATGGGACCAGATGCCATGATCTTAGTTTTCTGAATGTTCAGCTTTAAGCCAACTTTTTCACTCTCCTCTTTCACTTTCATCAAGAGGCTTTTCAGTTCCTCTTCACTCTCTGCCATAAAGGTGGTGTCACCTGCATATCTGAGGTTATTGATATTTCTCCCGGCAATCTTGATTCCAGCTTGTGCTTCTTCCAGCCCAGCGTTTCTCATGTACTCTGCATATAAGTTAAATAAGCAGGGTGACAATATACAGCCTTGACATACTCCTTTTCCTATTTGGAACCAGTCTGTTGTTCCATGTCCAGTTCTAACTGTTGCTTCCTGACCTGCATACAGGTTTCTCAAGAGGCAGGTCAGGTGGTCTGGTATTCCCATCTCTTTCAGAATTTTCCACAGTTAATTGTGATCCACACAGTCGAAGGCTTTGGCGTAGTCAATAAAGCAGAAATAGATGTTTTTCTGGAACTCTCTTGCTTTTTCGATGATCCAGCAGATATTGGCAATTTGATCTCTGGTTCCTCTGCCTTTTCTAAAACCAGCTTGAACATCTGGAAGTTCTCGGTTCACGTATTGCTGAAGCCTGGCTTGGAGAATTTTGAGCATTACTTTACTAGCATGTAAGATAAGTGCAAATGTGCAGTAGTTTGAGCATTCTTTGGGATTGCCTTTCTTAGGGATTGGAATGAAAACTGACCTTTTCCAGTCCAGCGGCCACTGCTGAGTTTTCCAAATTTGCTGGCATATTGAGTGCAGCACTTTCACAGCATCATCTTTCAGGATTTGAAATAGCTCAACTGGAATTCCATCACATCCACTAGCTTTGTTCGTAGTGATGCTTTCTAAGGCCCACTTGACTTCACATTCCAGGATGTCTGGCTCTAGGTGAATGATCACACCATTGTGATTATCTGGGTCATGAAGATCTTTTTTGTACAGTTCTTCTGTGTATTCTTGCCACCTCTTCTTAATATCTTCTGCTTCTGTTAGGTCCATACCATTTCTGCCCTTTATTGAGCCCATCTTTGCCTGAAATGTTCCCTTGATATTTCTAATTTTCTTGAAGAGATCTCTAGTCTTTCCCATTCTGTTGTTTTCCTCTATTTCTCTGCATTGATCGCTGAGGAAGGCTTTCTTATCTCTCCTGGCTATTCTTTGGAACTCTGCATTCAAATGGGAATATCTTTCCTTTTCTCCTTTGCTTTTTGCTTCTCTTCTTTCCACAGCTATTTGTAAGACCTCTTCAGACAACCATTTTGCCTTTTTGCATTTCTTTTCCATGGGGATGGTCTTGATCCCTGTCTCCTGTACAATGTCACAAACCTCCGTCCATAGTTCATCACGGTCTCTGTCTATCAGATCTAGTCCCTTAAATCTATTTCTCACTTCCACTGTATAGTCATAAGGGATTTGATTTAGGGCATACCTGAATGGTCTAGTGGTTTTCCCTACTTTCTCCAGTTTAAGTCTGAATTTGGTAATAAGGAGTTCATGATCTGAGCCACAGTCAGCTCCTGGTCTTGCTTTTGCTGACTGTATTGAGCTTCTCCATCTTGCCCAAAATCATTCAGCAAGTACCACAGTTAGGATTTAAACCCAGGCAAAGCTGTTGAAGATCCCTTTTTTAATCATCATGCTATACAACCCTCTTAACTGCCACACTCTTTCCATAAAACTTTCCCACACTGAGTTTGAGGTGGGCCTCTCCTTTTCCTAAACTCTAGAAACCTGTTCTCCTCACTTTTAAAAATCTTAGCTCATAAATTAGTTATATACATTTCACGCTGCTTTAAAAAGTAGTAGCTTTCATATCTAATTCACCTTATATTCCTCAAACTAGTATTATGCAGAAAGTTCACTAAATATTTATTGAGTGAATAAATACATAAGTTAGAAAAATGCTTAAAATGTAAATACCTTAGGAGGGCTCATATAGAATTCACATTAAGTTATGAATAGGTGATAAAAAGTCCCTTCCACTACTAAATAGGAAAGAGAAGAAAGCTTGAGGGCACTGATAACTAGTGATGTTTAGACAGAAGGAAAAACGAAGGCCTGGAGGCATCTTAAATTACATTTAATATTTATAAATATGTATTGTTTTATGACTGGGCCTTGATATATAAATATTGGGTTGGCTAAAAAGTTCATTTGGGTTTTTCAGTTTTATATATTTTCCTATCATTGGGAAAAGCTGGGTTTGTTTGCTTTTAAACTATAGGGCTTTAGTTCCTAGGGAGTTTCTGTAATCTAGTCTATAGGGTGCTCAGAGAATTGCCTGAACGGCAATTGGCTTGTGATTCATAGAATAACAAGTGAAAGGAAGAAACAATTACTGTTATAGAAAATCAGAAATTATAATTATTTATAGATGGTCTTAAATCTTAATAGTTTGAAGTAGACTCAAGCCACGTTCTTGAAATTAAATTCCTAGTAAGAGTTTATAATACACTTAGATTTTAGGAAGTAAAATTAATTCTTCAGTGAGTTGGTATCTTTTTCTCAACTGAGGCATAGCTGACGTACAGCACTATATTAATTTCAGGTGTATAATGTAATGATTCAACATTTATACATTTTGCAAAATGATTACCACAGTAAGTTTAGCTCACATTCGTTGCCACCCAGATTTTTTTTCTTGTGAACACTTTTAAGATTTTTTTTCTCTTAGCAACTTCCAAGTATGCAATACAGTACTAACTAAATATTAACTACAGTTGTTATGCTGCACATCACTCTACCTCTACAATCACCAGTCTTGTTTGCTGTTTATATGAGCTTGTGGGTTTCATTTTTGATTCCTCATATAAGTGAGAAATAATCTGGTATTCTTATCATTTCCTGAAAGTAAGCACCCAGCATAGCCTTTAAGATGGTCATTGATGGATCAAGGAGGTTTTAGTTAGATGTATCTTTGAGCTCTGTAAAGTGTGGACAGAAAGAAAAAAAACAAATATCCAGTGATTTAAGTGATTTATTTAAGAATGTGCTCTGCTCAATGTTATATGGCAGCCCTGAATGGTAGGTGAGTTGGGGGAGAATGGATACATGTGTACGTGTGGCTGAGTCCCTTCACTGTTCATCTGAAACTATCACAACACTGTTGATCGGCAATATCCCAATACAAAATAAAAGGTGTTCTTTTTTTTTTTTTTTCTCAAAAGGGGTCAAAGGAGAAGAAGAAGTTAGAGAAACTTATAATGGAAAACAAAATATTTTTACCAATCTCAAAAATTAAATGCCAGTGGCATTAAAAAAGTAAAATTCAAAAAAAAATTAAAAAAAAAAAAAGTAAAATTCTTTCAGGGGAAAAAAAAAACAACAACGTGCTCTACACAAGGCTACTTTGTTTTAAGCAAAATTCTTAAAATGATTCCACCCTGGAATCAATCCAAATGATTATTTTAATTGGTAAATAGCCCAAGTGAGTCTTATAAAAATGGCAAAAGGCTACCTATCGGGAACAGTTTTTGTTAGAAATCAATACAATGAATATAAATAAAAATGTGAAAAACAAATTATTTCACTGGAAATGTACTTTTAAAGGCCTCTAACAACATTTTGTTCTTGCCAAATTCACTGGCCTTCTTGCCCTTTTTTTTCTTGATTTGCCTTATACATCTGATTACTTACTTGTCATATGCTTGCTTGATTTTACTGGTCACATTTGTGTGTGTGATTGTTTAAGTTGAAGTAAAGTTGATTTACAGTGTTGTGTTAATATCTGCTGTATGACAAAGTAATTCAACTATACACATATATGCATTCTTTTTTTTTTTAATTCTTGTCCATTATGGTTTATCATAGGATACTGAATAGAGTTCTCTGCGCTATACTGGAAGACTTTTGTTGCTTATCCATTCTACATATTAAAGCTTATATCTGGTAACCCCGACCTCCTGTGCCATCTCTCCCCCAACTCCTTCCTTCCTGGCAACCAGAAGTCTGTTCTCTATATTTGTGATTCTGTTTCAAAGATTTGTTCATTTGTTATAATTTAGTTTCCACATATAAGTGACATCACATGATATTTGTCTTTCTCTTTCTGACTTCACTGAGTATGATGATCTCTAGCTGCATCCATGTTGCTGCAAATGGCATTCATTTGTTCTTCCTTATGACTGAGTTGTGTTCCGTTGTGTATATGTACTCCAGCTTCTTTATCCATTCATCTGTTGATGGACATTTAGGTTGCCTCCATGTCTTGGCTATTGTCAATAGTGCTGCTGGGAACATAGAGGTTCATGTATCTTTTTGAATTACAGTTTTATGCCCAAGAATGGGATTGCTGGATCATGTGGTAATTCTATTTTTAGCTTTCTGAGGACCCTCTATATTGTTTTCCATAATAGCTGCATTAACCTGCATTCCCACTAACAGTGTAGGAGGGTTTCTTTTTCTCCACACCTTTCCAGCATTTATTATTTGTAGGCTTTTTAATGATGGCCATTCTGACAGGTGTGAGGTCACTGTAGGTTTGATTTGCATTTCTCTAAGTTGACCATCTTCTCACATGCCTATTGGCCATCTGCATGTCTTTTGAAGAAATATCTATTTAGGTCTTCTGCCCATCTTTGGATAGGGTTGTTTGCTTTTTGGTTATTGAGTTGTATGAGCTGTTTGTATATTTTGGAAATTAAGCCTTTGTCAATCACATCATTTACAAATATTTTCTCCCATTCCATGGGCTATCTTTTGTGTTTATGGTTTCCTTTGCTGCACAAAAGCTTGTAAGTTTGTTTAGGTCCTGTTTGGTTAGTTTTGTTCTTATTTCTATTGCCTTGGGAGATTGTACTGGTCACTTTTGAAACTCACTTCTTTCTTAGCTTCTGATAGATGCAGCTTCTTGAACTGCTTCTAACTTCTCTGAATGCCACTTCACTAGCTTCGTTACTAGATTACATTCTCCTAAACTTTATGTGTTTTCTTCAAGTCTCACTCTGCTTCCCCATCCTTCACTGCTTTTCTTTTTAAGACATATTTTGAATTACAGCTTCAATTTCACATTCTTTATTGGAAATCTGAGAGTCTGTATGTGTAGCTCTGATTTCTTATCCAATTTCTGACCTCTAACCTCTAATTATTTAAAGCACATGTGTATTCATTCATTATCAACTTGCTGTATTAAAGAGTAATGACATATTTATTTAATTGTCTGTTCATATACCAGACATTTACTAAATGTCTGTTTGTGCTAGATTATGTGGCTGCCGAGGTGAGCACAACTGATCCTGTCCTGGAGGACTTCAGGCTTGGGAAGGAAAAATACCCAAATTAGTACTTAGAACACAAATACACATTTTAAGGATTACAATTAGAATTGGCCTACACATCCTCTCTTGATTCTGGGAAGGAGATTTTTAGTGATCCAAATATAAGAACCTTTGCCTTGTTTTTGGTGAAAACATGAACAAGCAAAATGACCCAAACTATGGAAGCTTCAGACCAAGGTATTAGCATCATAAGCTGGACAGGTGAACAGGACTTTGAAAGTTACTAGGTGAACTCTGAGGAATTACAGGAAGCTATGTCATTCCTGAGGTCTGAGTTGGGGGATTAAGGTGGCTACATCCAATAAAAAATTATGCCTGGCTAGCAGCAATCTCCTTAGAGTGTGGCAGATGTGAGGGAGGAAGAAATTTTCCTCTACCTTCTAAGTTCTTCTGGCTGGCCTAAGAATTATATTGACAAGTGACAGATTAACAAGAGAAAATCAAACAAGAGTTTAATTAAGTGTATACACAGACCTTCCAGGTGGCGCTAGTGGTGAAGAACACTGTGCCAATGCAAGAGATGTAAGAGATGGGGGTTCAATTCCTGGGTTGGGAAGATCCTCTGGAGGGAGGAAATGGCAACCGACTCCACTATTCTTGCCTGGAGAATCCCATGGACAGAGGAGCCTGGTGGGCTACTGTCCATAGGGTCACAAAGAGTTGAACACAACTGAAGCAACTTAGCATGCATGCATACATGGAAGAGACCCAGGAAAACTGAGTAACAATAGCTGAAACCCTCCCCTTAAATACCATCTTCACGCTAAAACAAAAGATGTTGGGATAGTGGTTTGGGACATCAAAGGGCAGAAAGATGGAGATGAAAAAGCAACTGTTTGGTAAACAAAAGTCTGCTGGGCCTGCAGAGACAATGGAACACATTGAGTTTCCCCCAGGATACCTGACCCATGTTCTTCGCACGTGTCTCTGGTGATGGCTTTATTCCAGGAACAGCTCCTGTATCCAAATTCTTTTAGGCAATTAAGGGACAGGTAACAAGACACATTTCCTGAGTGTTCTGTTTTTGTTTTTAATAATCAACCTAAATTAATCTTTATGCCAAAGAGACGTATTTTGAGGTAGCCAACTTTCCTCCCAGAACAGAAATCATGGCAGCGAGGTGAGAAGGCTGGGAAGAAAACACTGAACTCATGAGTAGCAAGTGTGAAGTCATACCCTGGGAAGTAGGAGTTGTGGCTTGAGGTTCTAATTACCCTCTGTCCTGCTGATACAATGATCTGGATTTAAAATGAATAGTGAGTCAATAATGATGAAATGATGGCTTCCTAAGTGCAACACACTATGACATCGAGCTTTACTAGACCGTAGGCTCTAGAAGCAAACTTCCAGCAGTGGAAACCCAGATTGGCCACTTGGAGATGGGTCATCTTGAGCAAGGTACTCTGCCTTCCCGTGCTGCAGACTCTTCATCCACAAAGTGAACATATTCGTTAGTCCTTCCTCATAGGGTGGCTGTGAAGACTAGACACGCTACTCCATCTAGAATGCATGAAAGAAAGGCACATCGAATGTGCTAAAAAATCTAAGCTATTATTAGCATGTTTGCATTTTATCCTACACTGCACCATAATTGTGTTGCAAAGAGGTAGCAACTATGTCATATCTTGAGTGGCCTTTACTGAGAAAACATAGCTCCTTTCACAAGCAGCTTTTTAAAATTACAATAGAGCCATAAAAAGTAAAATCCATTCTCTTAGAGGGCAAATAGTTTATTAAAAAGCCACATACCTTTGTGAAGTGAAAGTCGCTCAGTCATGTCCGACTGTTTGTGACCCCATGGACTATACAGTCCATAGGATTCTCCAGGCCAGAATAGTGGAGTGGGTAGCCTATCCCTTCTCCAAGAGATCTTCCTAACCCAGAGGTCAAACTCAGGTCTCCTACATTGCAGGCGGCTTCTTTACCAACTGAGCCACAAGGGAAGCCCACATACCTTTATAATTCACTATTAATAAGTCCAATTATGAAATAACTTTCTGGTCAACCCTGTCAGGCTACTGGGATCACATCACTGTCTAACCACAGTACTTCACAAACAATCCCTGTATTACAGTGATAACTTAATGGTCAATATTTATTCTTGCTTCATAAAAATGTACACTAAAGAAAGGACTTTTAATAGTCTTGCTCATACTGCCAATGAATTTATTCACTCTTGCTCAAATTCCTAAAATGTGATCTAGGCACTCCAAGTCTCCCCAGACATCTCTTCAAAGATGCCTGTCAAAAATCTCCCTAAAAAAAGTCCTTCTGAATTCTGTGACTACAATGAAGGTGATGACAAAGTCACCTCTGTGGTTTGCTATGAAAGAGAAAAAGGGAGGGAAAGGAGAGTGAAGTACAGAATAACAATGGTAAGAGCCACATCAGATTAAATCGTATTTTATGTGTTTTCTTCTAGCTGTACTAATTTGTACATACTTTTTGTTATTTTGGCAAATGAATAGAAGGGGTGATAATAAAAAACATTAACAACCAGCAAGGCACAGATGCTAAACAATTAGAACAGATGCTGGCTATAGACAGCTGGAATAGTGAGTCCCAGGTGAAAATCAATCCTATTGTACATTAGCATGGCATTTGTGGTCCTTTCAGTACAATATGGGGCACTTTCATTATGTTGTTTTTTATGTGGAAACTGGATTGTGGAAATGTCACGCAACAGAGGGAAAATTTTCCAGTAATGTTATTTGTCTTGACTGCAAAAGCTACTTATATATTCAAAGTAATTTGACAGTAAGAGCTTTTAGTTACATATTACTTTCCTTCTATTATATTTTCTATTATATTCAATTATAGCCTTCTATTATACTTCCCCAACAGGCTCTGTGATATGCTCTTCTGAATTTTTTCATCAAACCTGCTTCCTGTGGTCCTCAGCCATTCTAAGTCCTGGTAGGTTCTTAGTACATGAATAATTTTATTTTGAGATTGTCTGTGACAGGTTATTCTTATTTAATCTAGAAGTAACTTATAATACTAGAAAAACAAAACTGAAAGATAGGTCTGTGTCTTTGCTTCCTACTTTCCAGCTGACTTTTTCCCCCCTCTTTAATCTCATCAAGAGAATGTTAGAGCCAGAATAAAACCATCTTCCAAGACCTGGAGTTATTCAGTCTTATTCCAGCCTGACCTAAGATTGTCCTTAAGATGACAAGTTAGTCATTAAACCAGCCCATTTGGCATCTGACAGTGTGACTGGTTGGAACCACCCAGGTTTCCTATACCATACTTAAATAGCCATAACTGACACATGTAAGAGAATGCAACAAAATAGTTTCCCAGTCTGGTTTTTTTCTTGACAGCATCCTAACTGCTGCCAACAGCATTAACATTCTCCCTTTCACTCAAGGTCAAAAACTCAAAAGTAATCTCCAGTAGATATTAAACAAATATGGAGATATTTATCACTTTAATAATAGGTGGGACGCAGACTCCACCTCCTGCTATTGCCACCAAAAAGCCCAGATACTCACTTTCTTAACCTCCCTTTAGTGTCAGGAAACAAAATTTGCCACACCAAAATATCTCTTTGACATGCAGATTATTATGAGCTGAAAACAATCAATACCCAAAAGACTCAGGAAGACTCAGGAAGCTAGACCTTCCCCCTTGACTGCCTAAAAGAGTTTAGAGGGCCTGTTCCTGGAATAAAACTTTCACCAGAGAAATCTGCAAAAACTACGGCCCAAGTGTGGTGGGGTAAACAGCAAGGCCTAGAAATCAGTCCATTTTATGTCACCTTGTTTCTGTGGTCACCCAACAAACATTTGTTTACCAAACATCTGCATTTTCATCTTCATGTGAATTTCCTTCCTCCCCTTTGAGATCCCAAACCACTACCCAAACATCATTTTTTGTCTTTAGCTGATGACGGTATCTTCAGCCATTGTTATATTTTCCTGGGTCTCTAAGGACATTAGAAACTCTCTTAGCCAGCATATTTGAGACTGGTACGTGCATGCTCAGTTGCTTCATTCATTTCCGACTCTTTGCAAACCCATGGACTATAGCCTGTCAGGCTCTGTCTGTCCATGGGATTTTTTTTTTTTTAATATTTATTTTTATTTATTTGGCTGCACAGAGTCTTAGTTGTGGCACGTGTGATCTAGTTCCCTGACCAGGGATCGAACCCAGCCCCCCTGTATCAGGAGCGCAGAGTCTTAGCCACTGGACCACCACGGAATTCCCTGTCCATGGGATTCTTGAGGCAAGAATACTGGAGTGGGTTACCATGCCATTCTCCAGGGGATCTTCCTGACCCAGGGATCAAACCTGCATCTCTTAGGTCTCCTGAATTGACAGGCAGGTTCTTTACCACTAGCACCACCCGGGAAGCCCTTTGAGACCAGTAGCTGCCTAATATCCAAATTCCAGGTTATCTTTTCACATAAACCATATCCATCGGATATTATCTAGGACAGTTCTTTTCAAAATGTGTTCCCTGGACTGGCAGAGTCAGTATCACCTGGGAACCTGACAGAAATATACATTTTCAAGGCTCACTCCAGACTTGAATCAAACCCCAAGGTGGGGCCTAGCTCTCCAAATGATCCTGAAGCATGCTAAAGTTTGAGAACCACTGGTCTTGACTATATAGTTTCAGTCTCTAAGCACAGTAAAATGTCATCCCTTTAAAGACAAGAACTAAAAACAATCTGCAAGCAGAATACTTCTTGATTTTCTTACATATTCCTCCTCATTTGTTCATTCAGTCATTTGATAAACGCCAAGCATGTTCTAAAGCACTTAGGATTTAAGTTAAATAAGACCAACAAAACTCCCAGCCCTGGTTGGAGCTGGCATTCCTGCAGACTGTGTTCTAGAGAGCAGCTGTCTTCGGTGAGGATTCAGCTTCCCATGGGTGTTGGTCAGCATGTCTTACGTGAGGGCCAGCAACATTCAGGTAATCTGACAAGTCAATTGAATGCATGTTGGTTAACAGAACCTCCTAAATCAACTTAATTTTTAAAGCACTGGCTTATTTATCTCTGATCTCTCATATAATTCCTAATTCATGTTTGACAAATTATTTTTGTGGTCAACAGTGAAAAGTAAGAGCAATCTAAATGTGTAACAGTAAATGAATGAAGTATGTGTGTGTGTCTGTTAAGTTGCTCAGTCGTGTCTGACTCTTTGCAACCCCATGGGTTGTAGCCCACAAGGCTCTTCTGCCCATGGGATTTTCAAGGCAAGAATACTGGAGTGGGTTGCCATTTCCTTTCCCAGGGGATCTTTCCAACCCAGAGACTGAACCCACATCTCCTACATTGGCAGTGGATTCTTTACCACTGTGCCACCTGGTTAGCCCCAAATGAATAAGTCATAACAAATTAAAGGTCTGTAATAGGGATTTGTTTGTAATAACCAAAAACCCAAAATTAGTGGGTGACTTAAATAAATGATGGTAAGTTATAAAACATTACAGAATGATTCCAATTTTTAGAAAATAATAATATATAATTATATACATATACTAAAAGGATTCTGGCAAAAAATATATATGAATGTAGAAGCACTATTAGTCTCTAAATAGAATTGTGGATTTTTAAATCTATGTTTGGTTGTCTGTATTTTCTCATTTCACTAGAACAAACCTCCACTGCTAATAAATAAGATAAAGCACTAACAAGTTAACCACAACACCCCTACCCCTCCGCCAAATCTGAGCTTATAGGGGATTTGTAGTATGTTTTCTATTTCAAATGTTTTTCTAATTCACTTTAAGACAATTACATTTTCTTGCCCTTATTTGTTTATATTTTAAAGTTTTATGTGTAAGGTTTTATGTATAAACTTGAAGTACACTTAGGTCATTCTGATTTTCTGATTTTTAGACATTTTATTTTTCCACCTAATCTCTTATTTTGAAGGACTGAAGCTGTTCTGACTAATCCTCAGTGAGTGGATTTTTAGCTTATTACAGGTTACTATGAACCTTTAGTTAGTTAGTTAGGTCGCTCAGTCGTGTCCGACTCTTTGCGACTCTGTGGACTGTAGCCCACCAGGCTCCTCCGTCCATGGGATTCTCCAGGCAAGAATACTGGAGTGGGTTGCCATTTCCTTCGCCAGGGGATCTTCCTGACCCAGGGATCGAACCCAGGTCTCCTGCATTGCAGGCAGACGCTTTAACCTCTGAGCCACCAGGGAAGCTCCCTACTGTTGGGCATGCATATTACATGCATGACTTGATACCATTGCATGAAGTCCATAAATCTGTTGCATTTCTTTACACTAAGGATGAAATATCAGAAAGGGAATGTGGGGGAAAAAAACCTTTTAAAATCACACCAAAAAAGGAAAAAAAAAAACAACTTAGGAATAAACCTGACCAAAGAGATGAAATGCCAAGAACTATAAAACATTAATAAAAAAAATTAAAGATTATTCAAAGAAATGGAAAGATTATGCATGCTCCTGGATTGGAAGAATTAATATTGTTAAAATAGCCATACTACCCAAAGCAATCTACAGATTTAATGTGATTCCCTATCAATTACCCATGACATTTTTTTTACAGAACTAGAACAAATTATCCTAAAATTTACATGGAAACACAAAGTACCCCAAATTGCCAAAGCAATCCTGAGAAAAAAGAACAAAGCAGGAGGCATAACTCTCCTAGACTTCAGACAATACTACAAAGTTATAGAAATTAAAACTCTGTGGTACTGATACTAAAACAGATATATGGATCAATGGAACAGAATAGAGTCCAGAAATAGACTCACATACCTAGTTCAATTAATCTTTTACAAAAGAGATAAGAACATACAACAGGAAATAGTCTCTTCAGCAAGTGGTGTTAGGAAAGTTGAACAGTTGCATGTAAACCAACGAAGTCACTACACACTCTCTCACCAAACACAAAAATAACCTCAAAATGACATAAAGACTTAAATATAAGACATGATACCATAAAACTCCTAGAAGAGAATATAGACAAAACATTCTCTGACATTAATTTTACCAATTTTTTCTTAGGTCATTCTCCCAAGGCAATAGAAATAAAACCAAAAACAAACAGGATATAATCAAACTTACAAGCTTTTGCATAGCAAAGGAAACCATAAAATGAAAATGCCACCTATGGAATGGGAGAAAAAATATACAAATGATGCAACCAATGAAGGGCTCAATTTCCAAAATATATATAAACAGCTCATACAACTCAAGAACAACAACAAAACAATCCAATTGAAAAATGGGCAGATCTAAATAGACATTTCTTCAAAGAAGACATACAGATGGCCAAGAGACACATGAAATGACGCTCAACATCACTAATTATTAGAGAAATGCATAACAAATCTACAATGAGGTACCACCTCACACCAATCAGAACGGTCATCATGGAAAAAAAAACTACAAATAACAAATGCTGGAGAGAGTGTGAAGAAAAGGAAATCCTACCACACTGTTGGTGGGAATGAAAGTTGGTATAGCCACTATGGAAAACAGTATGAAGGTTCCTCAGAAAACTAAAAATAAAACTACCATATGATCTAACAATCCCACTCCTGGGCATATATCTGGACAAAACTATAGTTCAAGAAGATACAGGCAACCCTATGTTTATAGCAGCAACCAACCTAAATGTCCATGAACAGATGAATGGATAAAGAATACATGGTATACATATAATAAAATGAAATACTACTCAGTCATAAAAAACCAAAATAATGTCATTTGCAGCCACATGGACAGACTTAGAGATTATCATATTAAATGAACTAAGTTAGACAAAGAAAAATATCATAAGTTATCACTTATATGTGGAATCTAAAAAAAATTAATACAAATGAACTTATTTACAAAACAGAAACAGACTCACAGACTTTGAAAACACACATGGCTTCCAAGGGGAAAGGTGGGGAGGGAAGGTACGTTAGGAGTTTGGGATTAACAGATACACACTACTATATAAAATAATCAACAAGGACCTACTGTATAGCACAGGCAACTCAACTCAATATTCTGTAATAACCTAGAATCTGAAAAAGAAAGGATATATTTATAACTGAACCACTTTGTTACATACCTGAAATTAATACAATATTATAAACCAAATATATTCCAATACAAAATAAGTTACTTAATATAAATAAAACATAACACAAATGAACCTATCTACAAAACAGAGACAGACACATAGGCACAGAACAGACTTGTGGTTGCTGGGCTGGGGAGGGGCAGATGGACTGGGAGTTTGGGGTCTGCAGATGCAAACCATTAAATTCAGAATGGATAAACAAGGTTGTACTGCATAGCACAGGGAACTATACTCAATATCCTGAGATAAACAACAATGGAAAATAATAAAAGGAATATGCATACACAGCCATATAAACACATTTATATGTATGGCTGAATCACTTTGCTCTACAGCAGGAACTAACATTGTAAATCAACTATACTTCAATTTTACAAAAAGGAAAATATCACCATTCACCACTTTGTACATCCCTGTTTTCCCTGTCATCATAAGTCCAAGCCTCACAATCAGGACTCATCCCAATTTGCCTCCATGTATCCCCTAAGCTGTCTCCCATCTCCTATTTCTCCCTTCAACTATCTCTCTTCTAACCTTTCTACTATGTCCACTGGAGCTTCTTACCAGAAAATTATCCTGATGCTGAAAACTCTTTTTTGATACTCTCTTCACCTCCTTGTTCCAGCTGAAGCCTGGCTCCATCTTCTCTCACACCCCCAACATGAAAGGCTCTAAGGGCAGGGCCCAGCTCTTCTTTTTCTCTTCCCTCAGGGCTGCTTCCACCCCACTTCCCTTCCTGCAAACACTGAGCTCCTAGGAAGAACCGGTAGGTAGACTATCCAACCCCCTTGCTCTACGCTGCCTCCTGGGGGACAGGAGGACAAGCGCCTCTCCTATCACCGTCTCGCCCACTGCCACCATCGCTGAGAAGCCCTGCCGCTTAGTGAACCTTGAACCACCTTGGGAATCTTGACTTGAAGCATGTTCTTCTCCAACCACCACCTCCTAACTTTCCAGATCATTCCCAGTGCCACGTGGGCTCCAAAAACTCTTCAGCCAACCAGATACTCTATCAGCTCTATCCCTTTTGCACCATCCCTCACATCCCTGTACCCTGCCCAACATGGAAATTTTTCCTGTGTTCATCACTCTGTTGCCCTGCCTAGAAAATCTCCAAATCTGGTTAATCCAACCCTCTTTTGACTTCATGTGTGCACTTTAGAATTTCCCCTATTGTCTCACCTTGAATTTCTGATCATAAATCTCAGAACACTCATCACTGCATTTTTACCATTTTCTCCTACTTAATTCAGTCTCTCCATCTCTGAGTGGACTATTTCATACATTTCCTTCTTTTCTCAGATTCCTCAAACCACTCTCTTTATCCTTATTCTCAACTCATGACCTCATCTATTTTACTATGAAAAAAGATACAATCTGAGAAAATGAAACTATTCTCCCCCATGATTAATTTATTAACCCAGAGAAGCAAGAAACTCTTGCCTGCCTTCCTGTTCCTATCTCTCTCACCTACTCAAGAGCTCTCATCTTATAATTATTAATATCCTCTCTCCTGCATCATCAATTTCTTCTATTCCAGAGGGCCATTTATTAGCATATCAGTATGCTGTTATTTCTATCATTTTAAAAAAAATTTTGTCTAAATACCTAAGACCCTCTCACTATTGGTACATCTCTTTGCTCATCTTTATGGTAAAGTGCAAGAAAAACTCATCTTTACTTAAAATTTCCACTTTTTTCACCTTCCACAATTTCCTCTTAACCCATTTAAAGAGTTTTTGTTCTCACCAAAACTGCTCCTGTGGAGGAACTGACAACCTGTATTTTGTCAAAGCAACTGTCAACTTCTGTTTTTTCATCTTATACCAACAAAGTAGCATTTGAAATAAGCCTCAGGACTCTCCTTGCCCCTCCAACCTTACATCCTACCATCCTCTGCCTTGCTCATTCTGTAATTCCTTGAACATGGCACGCTTATTTCTGCCTCAGGGTCCGTGTCTTTGCTGGTCACTGGGCTTGGGGTGCTCTTCCTGCAGTTCTGAGAAGGGCTTACTCCTTCACTCCATCAGGTCTTTCCCTGCCCACTGCTCCTGGCCTCTCCAGGCCCTTACTGACCAAGCTCTAGGGTTCTGTCCCACTTTGCCTCTGCAGCACTTGCCTCCATTCTGGGTGCTGTCCGCTCATCATCACGTTGTCTCCTTCACTACACTGTAGGCTCCATGAGGGCAGGGAACATGTCTGGCTTGCTCACAGCTGAATTTCTAGAACCTAGAACTGTGCCTGGCACTTCAGTTCAGTTCAGTCGCTAAGTCGTGTCCGACTCTTTGCGACTCCATGAATCACAGCACGCCAGGCCTCCCTGCCCATCACCAACTCCCAGAGTTTACCCAAACTCATGTCCATCAAGTCGGTGATGCCATTCAGCCATCTCATCCTCTGTCGTCCCCTTCTCCTCCTGCCCCCAATCGCTCCCAGCATCAGGGTCTTTTCCAATGAGTCAGCTCTTCGCATGAGGTGGCCAAAGTATGGGAGTTTCAGCTTCAGCATCAGTCCTTCCAATGAACACCCAGGACTCATCTCCTTTAGGATGGACTGGTTGGATCTCCTTGCAGTCCAAGGGACTCTCAAGAGTCTTCTCCAACACCACAGTTCAAAAGCAGCAATTCTTCAGCACTCAGCTTTCTTCACAGTCCAACTCTCACATCCATACATGACCACTAGAAAAACCATAGCCTTGACTAGACGGACCTTTGTTGGCAAAGTAATGTCTCTGCTTTTTAATATGCTATCTAGGTTGGTCATAACTTTCCTTCCAAGGAGTAAGCATCTTTTAATTTCATGGCTGCAGTCACCATCTGCAGTGATTTTGGAGCCCCCCAAAAATAAAGCCTGCCACTGTTTCCACTGTTTCCCCATCTATTTGCCATGAAGAGATGAGACCAGATGTCACTTAGCAAGTGTCAAATAACTATTTTTTCAATGAATGAGTAAAATTTCTCAACTATGGTTAAGGTTATTTTTATTCATGAATAAATAGAATATTTCCCCTCCCAAATAAATCTTGAGTAAGATTTGCAAAAAAGAGACCAGGAAAAAAAAAAGAGAGAGAGACCAGAAAAGGTGTCAGGATGAATTTGCTCATATGCATGAGAAAGAAAATGGAAATTAGCTGAACAGTGAAAGAAAAAAGAGGAAATGGAGTAGGGATTGGTATGGGGCAGGAAAAAGCAAGGCCTCATGTGTATCCGTCCCTGATGAGAGAAAAATGAACTAATAGTTTAGAATGGCTCTGTCTTCAAAATGAGGGACAGGAGTGAACTCCTCTACACATGGTGATGCCATTCAAAGGTTGTTTCTATGGCCTGAATGTGCCTGAAGTGCTGACCTGTGTTCATACCATGGCATTGGCCACTGTATAAATCACAGACGTTGATTATTGTAGTTCTCATGTCTAGCTGCATACCACTCATCCTGTGAATCTGGGTCCCTCCCCATTTACCAAATCAGTCTCCAGGATTGAGGCCTGTGAGCTATAGTTTTACAAAGCTCCCCCAGTCTTCCAGTGTAGGCAGACTGCTGCTGATGGTTTAGAATCATTACTAGTACAGTACTTTTCAACTAGCAGACCTGGCGCGGGCAAGGGGCAGCTTTTTCACCACCTTGCAGTCATCTCTACTCTGACCCTCTTCAGTATGACATGTTGTAGTTCAGGTCCCATATTTTCTGACCTGATTTCCTTTTCCCCTGCCCAGCTCTGTTGTAGAGAACCAGACAATTTATCAAACTCTGGAGTTTAATCAAGATTAGGAAATCCTGCTCCATAATTCATCTAGTTGCTGACAAGCCTTGGGATATTGTTGCTAGGCATCAACTGAGACCAGAATACACTGTAACTTTTCGCTAGATGTTCATTATTGAGGCAATGGCAGAAATATCATTTTTACTTATGAGTACAGAATAATATCAGCTAACAATTACCCTATGCCAGGCACTGTTTATAACTCTATATTTTCATGTATAAAACAAAACAAAGGAAGAAACATCATTATAACGAAAGTAAACACCGTATTATGGATCAGCAATTCAGGTACACGTTGGAGATGCTGTGGCCTGGGAATGCAGAAATAGCAGTCAGTCAGATTCTGGCTTAGTCTGTGTCCTGGAAACAGTCACATGTTGTTTTGACCTATCCAGCATTGCTCTTCCCTGGGGAGCCACCTGTCTTCTAAGCCATGAGGCCCACCTTGCCTGCCTACCCGCCCACAGAGAGCTGAGGTGGATGAGCAGATGGCTCAGGGTGGCCAATCAGACTTCTTCCTCCTTGGCCACAGCTGGTGGGGTCAAAGCTGAGCATGTGACCCACACCAGCCAATCAAAATCCTCCCTGTGGATACCAGAAAAGAGCATCTCTAACACTGGAATCACAAGCTGTAAATATTTTTTGTGGCTCCAAGAAGGAAACTATTTGCAATAGACAAGAATAAGGTTAACATGCAAAGAGAAGGAGAGCTCAGAGAGGCTGAGAGGGAGCTTTGATATTCTTTGAGACTTGGATCAAACCATTTATAAATCAAGAGTATCCCCTGGACTTTTTCACTTATGAAACCAATACATTTCACATTCCATTTTTTTTTCTTTGCTTAAATGAGTCAGAATTCAATTTCTGTCCGTTGGAAAGGAAAGTCCAGGGCCCCAATTTTGATGAATTGAGTGAAGGTGACACTTGCCATTTTCCCAGTTTTACAGATAGTTCTGTTCATGTGCTTCTGGTTACACTGAAATTAACACTGGGAGTTTCCTGTAGACACTTAAGGAATAAAGCTATAACAGCTTTCTTAACCATTATCACCTCCAAACATTTAGCTTCATCAGACTTGGGAGCAGGATAAATTTAAAAGGTGCCTCTTTGTGTATTCTGAATTGCTAACCCATGTCCTCAGGCTTCCTATTTCTTAAATATGTGTAGTTAATGGCTCAGAGCTTGGATTCTAGAAACACTGACTGCCTGGGTTCAAGTTCTGGCTCTGCTACTTACAAGTGAGGGACTCTTATGCAAGTTACCTAACCTCTTCATGCCTTCGTTTCCCAGTGTAAAAATTCCCCATATAAAATAATGATACTTATTTTCTAGAGCTGTTGGAGAATTAAACATGTGAAGTGCTTGGAACTGTATCCAGTATATAGAAGTAGTCAATAATTGTTAGTTGTCATTATTGGTTACTATATTATCTAGGGAACCTAGAGATGATGCTCTCCTCATAAATTTACTGTAAATGCATGTACATACAGGCATAAATGCATATACTGACTGCAACATAATGAGATGAATGGTACATATTGATATTTTTAGACATTAGGCTTGTCACTTTCTAGGCAAGCACTTTGGGTTCTCATTAGTACATCAGTGGTTTCAGGCTCCTCCTGTGGGTCTCTCCTACAGGCCACAGCCCTTGGGCTACATTTAAGGTCTAGGTTCCAATAACTGCACAGAAAATGAGACAGTGTTACCTTCAGGAGATTCTAATAGACACACAGTGGATCTAGAGTACTCCTAGAAAGATATATATACACTTTAATTTCATAAAATATTTACACAATTGCCCAAGATACAGTGAGTCCATTTTTTAGGTTCCTTAAAATGGTATTTAGGCTTGAACCAATATCTGCCATTGGGAATCTTCTTTCCCTAACCAAACCACAAGGATTCTAATGAAACTCAAATAGTTTTGTGAAAGCTATAAATGTAATGTGCCATCTCTAAACAACATCTTTCTTTTTCCTGAGAAGATCTTATGGTCTGGAGGTTCCAATATTTGAAAATGGAACAGCGCGTCTCAACATTTCAGAGCCAAAGACAATGAATCAAAAACATTCAAACTGTACTCAGAAAGACTAACATCTCTCACCTCAACTTAATTCTTCACTTTTGTTCCAGATTATCTAGAGTACTGGCTCTAAATGGGGGCATTTTGAATATTTAGAGGTGCAGTTTCATTTGTCACAATGACTGCGTGTTACACACATACACACACACGCAAAGGGCAGTGACAGCAGAGGTCTTACAACACAATACATAGCCCTGCAAAACAAGGGCGTTTCTACATCCCATGCAATTTTCCAGTAACAGAGGTGAAAGCCTGTTTATAATCACATGAGCCTGGACCTTCTGCTTTATGTATAAACAAAATATATTTTTGGAATGGCTTTATTATACACTGAATTTTCCCGGAATGCAACTACTGTGTGAATTAAGAGGAACTTACACGTTGTTTAGAACTTTATGACGAGTTAATCTCATCATGGAAAAATCACTTCACCAACAATAGCACCACTGATTGTATTGGAGTTGTCAAAGCAATCCACAGTCAGCCTGCACCCGTAGCTGTTGTACTGATGATGGAGGGAGCTCCAGCATCAGGTGCAGGCATCTGACAACTCCACTGTGATTTCTAATATATTGGGGCCTGAATATTTATAAACTGAAATACATGCAATTCTACTATGCATTCCTTTCCTTTGTTTTCCCCTTTCTATTATTAGGACATTTCAGTGACTTTTTAAAACATTATGCATATCAGTAGACTATATTATCTATGAATTTCATTTTGGGATAGTAAATAGAGTGCTAAAAAGTGTTTTAAAAAAAGTGCTCGTTTGTAAGGGTGAGAATTACTGTTTGAGAGTAGTAACCGAATGGAAAGAAATACTCAAATTGTTTTCTCTGACTTCCCACTACAGAGGAACTTACTACAGGGAAACCATCATGTTGGTTTTATGGGATTTTGTTCTATAAAAATTAAAGGGGGAAAAGAGAAAAATGGACAGGTAACTAAACAGATTAAGAAATATTGAGAGGAAAAGAAAAACACTTCAGCATGAGGCAGTGAAGTCCTTATACTCTTCAAATGTCAGATTTTCCTAAGGAATTGTTCCTTTTGTTCCAGCCTGTTTTTTTTTCTTTCTTCCCCTTGCATAAGAAGTGAGTAACAGCATTCACTTAAATCAATACATTGAGTTTTATATTAGCCAGCTCTAGTTAGATCTTTCCTACAAATGAGTCATGCCTTCTCCCTCCCATAGCAAAAACCTTTTTCTAGTAAAGGTCTGATTACCCTTAAAATCTGCTGCTCATGAGATCCACAGAATTGGTTTATAAAATCACAGACATTTCCTAGCTTCTTCTCAAGCATAAAGAATCATATTGACTAGCTGCACTAACACATAAATTCTATCCGAAGCAGGTTAGTAGTGCATAAACGCTGGCTCCCAGGATAGTTTCGATAGCTAAGGACTGGCTATTCTCTTCTAAGTTGTTCAGAGATCTTGAGAAAGTTATTTAACCTCCCAAATTTGTTCTCCCAAGCAGAAAGAAAGCTTAGAAAACATTCTTTTCTTCTTTAGAGCCTGCTCTTGTGGTATCACACCAAAATTAGAACCATGTCTCCCTGTACTTACTACCTTAGGGTGCTCAGCTAAGCTACTTACCAGATTAGGTAGCTTGAGAATCTCAGAGGAAAGATCTTTCATTCAGTGCTGTTAATTATTGACTGGAACTGAAAGCCAAGAAAATCTGATATTTAACAGATGCTTCTACAAGTTGGAAATCTATAGCTGCTGTGAAGTGGTTCTTTTGTTTTTGATTTTGCTCAAGGTCCAATTTGTTCTCGTTTCAAGAACAAGGTTGATTTTCTCATATCATTCACTTACTGCTTACCTAGAATGCTTCCAGACTTCACTTTCTTGTGGATGTCATATACATAAACAACTCAAATGCCGTGCTCCCGACAGAACTTACCTCCCATGGGCTTCAGCCACCCTATGGCGTTTTCCTTATTTCTTTTCTCTTGCCAGTTTCCTCTGCCCGCCAAAGTACTTATGGAAGGCAATAACATGGTTGCCATTCTTGGCAGTGTCTACACTAGAGATCCCGTTATTCCTTCCTTAATCTTGAACTCTTTTTAGAGAACCTGCCTATTTCAGAGGCAGAGAAGAAAAGTTTTACTAAATAGGGAAGCCTGTCCCCTTTGCCAGAGCTGACAGGACAAGGGGAACTGATCTATATAATGAGATGAGTCAAGCAGGGTCCCTAGGTCAAGAATTTAAACCAAGAAACAAAGTGAAGCTGGTGGCCCAGAGTATCAATTGTTTTAAATGGTACAAATGCTCTGATACCCCTCCCATGAAGAGGTGGAGCCTCTGTTCCCTCCTCTTGGACCTGGGTGGGCTTTTAACTACTCCCACAAAGACAATTTGGCAGAAGTGACTCCCAAGTTAGGTAAAAAAAGAAAAAAGGCATGCAACTTCTACCCAGAACTTTTGCAATGATTACTTCTTGGATCTTCCCTCTTAGGACACTCCCTCTCAAAACACTGCACTGCCAAATAAAAAGTCTATCTTTCGGCCTCCATATTAATAAGCCCATGTGTAGGCACTCAGGCCAACAGCCCCAAGGGAAGCCCAACACTTTCACAGTTCTTACCAAGAGGCCAAGAGTACGAATGAAGAAGCTATGTTGGAAGTGGCTTCTCCAGGCCCAGGTCCTCAGCCCTCTGGGTCTCCCACAATCTCTTTAAAGAAGCTGGATGTCTTCCAGAGTTCCACAACCTGACCTCCTCTAAGGCTTTGAAACAAGTGTGGAAGAGGACAGTTTTATTGTTTACTAAGCAGGTGTGTACTGGTTTTTATATAAATGGAATGGTTTTTACTATATAGTAAATTGTTAGTAATAGGCTACTTAGAGTAATTGTTCAATCTACTCTGTCAAAAGCTTTGAAATGCACTTATGATTTTGGGGGTTTCCTGAAAACCTGCATCATCAATACAGGCAACTGAAATAAAATAAAAAGCTATATGTTATAATAATAATACTTGGAGAATATATATCTGTTTAGAGTGACTGTCTATGCATTTGGAGATTCAGTTTTTGGTGAAAGAAAATAGTGAAGAATGGAGTACAAAGGCAAAAATTCATATAAAATATTCTCAGAGAGGAAACTTTATATTCTATGCTTTGCACAGCACATCCATTCAGGTAGATACAAATGATGAGACTTGTTCATCAAGTAAAAAAGATACACGAGAAACGTCCAAGGGAAACAAATCAATATTCCAATCTCACTCCAAATGTTATCTGAGAGAACTTTATCCATTAAAACTACCAGTAAATACCTGCTATCACTACTTACCAGAAGGATAGAAAGAACCAAAGGAAACAAACTTCCAACATGGCAATGACAATAGCAGTGCCTCAAGTGTTAAGCACTGGCTTCAGAGAATATAAAATGTTGTTAAAAATTCATTTGAACCTTACTATCACACTATAATGGGACATTGCCCAATACATCAAGCCATATTTTAACAATGTCCTTTCAGGTACTTTAATAAGGAAAGTATCTGAGATGATGCCTAAGCTAGTCTTGCCCTCTAAAAATGTTTGCTGTAGAATAGTATTTCTCAACCTTGGCTGTGTACTTGGATCACCCTGGAAGATTTTAAAAACACTGAGGCCTGGGTCCCACTGCTCAAATACTCTGATTTAATGGACCTGGGTGCCAGACTGGCCATAACACTCCCCCCACCCCCCACCCCCCACTGCCCTGCCCCAGGGTGATTCTAGTATGCTGCAAAGGTTGAGAAATATTGCTTGAAGTAGAAGTTCCAAGACCTCAGCACTATCAATATTCACTAGCACAGTACGGTACTAAGTCACTTCAGTCGTGTGTGACTCTTTGCGATGCTATGGACTGTAGCCCTCCAGGCTCCTTTGTCCATGGGATTGTCCAGGCAAGAATACTGGAGCAGGTTGCCATTTCCTTCTCCAGGAGATCTTCCCTGACCCAGGGATCAAACCCGTGCCTCTAAGTCTCCTGTGCTGCAAGCGGGGTCTTTACCACCAGCGCCACTTGGGAAGCCCCTGGTGGCCAACCTTTGGGGCCAGATAATTCAACATTTGAAGCCAGATAATTCTTTACTACAAGGGCTGTCCTGTGCATTACAGCATATTTAGCATCATCCCTGGCTTCTACCCACTAGATACCAGTAGCCCTCACTCCCACTCCCCTTCCTCAGTTGGGACAACAAAGAACACCTCTAGACATTGCCAAATGCTGGAGGAGGTGGAGGCAGGTTGGAAATTGAAAACCGCAGCTGTATACAGAGAGTACTATAGTAAATGGATTTGACTACTTGAGGCTGGTAGAAAACAATTCCTGACAAATAAAAGCAGGGTATAAGAGAACCTCACTCGAGACTCCAGGAAGTAGGACCCAGCGGGTACCAGGGAACAGGGCCCTCATTGACAAAGCACGGAACACAGCCGAGTGCCCCCCAAAGCTGAAGCGACGTGGAGAACTGCTGAAGATGCCATACATTCAGTAACACGTCAAAATCTCCATTTTAAAAATCAACACAACCACAGGATTTACAGATTAGAGGTGGATTTGACTGTATCTGTAGTATTTGACCTCATTCCATTTTGTAAAGCTTTCGAGTTAGGGGGGTGGGGGTGGGGTGGGGGGTGAGGGAGTTGGCGGGTGGGGAATCTGCTAAAGTCTTGTCAACAAGCAACTATTTTTAGACAAGCTCATTTTCTTTGGTGGCTCTGAAATACTGATTTTCCCTACCGGGGAAGGTTTACAAGGAAGTACAGTCAACCAAAGAGGTTTGAAGTTACTGACATTACAACAAAAAGGGAAAATTAACCCACCTAATTGGGTTACCTAATTATACTCTGAGCACTAGAGCTTCCTGCATTTTATTTGCAAATGCAATTACACCAGGCCCATAACACTCTCAGGTATGATTTTAAAACACACGCAGGCCTGAAGACGAGTAGGCAAATTTGGCTGTGTTTATTTCTTTCTATTTACATGGGCCAATACTTTTCACAAGCTAAATCTTAAGTGCAAAAATCAAATACATCTCTAATTCTGTGAGGGCATTTTCATTTTTCCTAGTCCCTAACCTCAGATTGAATTTTCTATAGGTCAGAAAGCAATTTGAAGAATGGAAGGTTAAAAATGTATGAGTTTTTTTCAAAACATTTTAAACAAATCTAGCCTCAAAGAAATAGTCCCTAGGAAATGAGGGGACAGTTATTTGTTAGTTCCATCCATGTTTTTCTTCTACAAATGCTGACACAATGAAAGACTCACTCATTTACTGCTGTTTTCTTTAAGAACAAAGAACTTAAAGTAGAGGAGTTTGGTAGAAAAGCAGAAGATCACAAAAAAAGGGAAATCAGGGCATTGTAAAAAGTGGAAGAGAGAGGCAAGATCTTCAGTGACTGTCTCATTTTCACTTTTTCACTTTTTTCTTGTGCAATAGAAGAGACAGCCAAGAAGTAATAAAGAAAGAAGAGGAAACTTTTTTTTTTTTAACTGAAGATAACAGCTGAGTCAAATACAAAAAAAATTTATTGTTATTCTACCCATCCATTTTAAAAATAAACAGAACAAGTCATCGACATTTTTAATAAATATAAAAATTAAAAATGCAATAAATTTTAGAACAGCCATTTAAATGAAAGAAACAAAGAGAAAAATAAGGCGAGGGGTGGGGAGTGAGAGATTGTTGAAAGCAAGAGAGAGATGGAGATGAAGATGACAGCATTACCAACTAGAGGATAATGCCTTAATTTGAAGGATTCAGGATACTGCTGAGAAAACTAAACTGCAATTTCACAACTATTGAGGTACTCGAGTCTTAGGGTCTGAATGTTTGTATCCCCCCTATGAATTCTCAGGTTGAAATCCTAATGCTTCCATGATGGTATTAAGAGATGGGCTTTTGGGGGTGATTAGGTCATGAGAGCAGAGCCCTCATAAATGGGATGAGTGCTCTTATAAAGGAGGCCTGAGGGGGGGGTACTCTTTTGCCCCCTTCTGATGCCTATGTCAGAAGCTTTCTCTATCTCCTTTATACTTTAATAAAACTTTATTACACAAAAGCTCTGAGCGATCCAGCCTCGTCTCTGGCCCCAGATTGAATTCATCTCCTCCGGAGGCCAAGAATCCCACGTCTCATCGTTCAGGAACAACCTTTCATCTTGGGGGCTCGTCCGGGATCCTTCAGGACAAGATGGGCCTGACAATCTATGTGAGCCTACTTCTGCTGACTCCAGAAATCCTGAGTTTGCCATTTGATCCTCAAGACAATGCCTTCCTGTCCTGGGCTCACTCCTATGCTGCATTCCACAATCGGTCTAACTGCAGGGTCTGCGGAGCACTCCCCTCTTCATCAGTGGAAGGCGTCCCATGGTGGACATCTCCACTTCAAGGAAAAGACTTTCTCCAAGTCTGCGAATACATTCGACAACAATCACATGTGATGCCTCTGCTTCGTCTGATGACATCTAACAACCCTAGAATGGACTGGTGCAATACTCTGTACCTTAACTACGGACATAACGTGACTTTTAATTCTGATTGTTTTGTTTTTGCTGTTTGGTCCGTGCATCTGTAACTGTGTAACTGGATTTGTTTCTAGTAGCATGAAAGCTTTTAAGTTACAAATGGTTGCTCAAACTCCTGCTATCACTGCAGCCTCTCCCGACTACTATTTGGGGCCCCGGATCAGACATCCTCACTATGAGGATTAGGAGAATATGTTGCCTCACCAATTTAGGGACAACGCCCCTTGTCAGCTTGGAAGCAGTTATGGAATGAGAACAACGCCCCTTTTCCCTAAGCAACATAATTCTCCTAAAAGAAAAGTGGGGAATGAGAGAGTCATTTCCTAGGCAGGTTGATAAGAAGTCTAGGGGTCCCCAAGGAGATAGAGGTCTGGGATATTCAAGGAGGAAGAAAGGACAAACTTTTTTACTTTTTTTCCTCTACATTCCTTAGGATTATATAACAATAATGTATCCTGCCTGAGGACAGTCTTTGGATTAAACCCTCTGGCTAATTCTGTTATCTTAAAATGTAAATTATGGGAGTAGGTCTGGTCTTTACAAGGATGTATCCTGCCTGAGGACAATCTTTGGATTAAACCTTCTGGCAGCTGTGTTATCTTAAAATGTAAATTATGGGAGTGGGTCTGGTGAGGTCTTTACAACCTCCAGACATTCTTTGGATTCATTGGAGAGTATATAACTCCATTGCTAACACTAGCAAAGGGGGTACTCTTTTGCCCCCTTCTGATGCCTATGTCAGAAGCTTTCTCTATCTCCTTTATACTTTAATAAAACTTTATTACACACACACACAAAAGGAGGCCTGAGAAAGCTACATAGCCTTTACTCCATGTGAGGACCCAAGAAGTCAGAAGAGGGCCCTCAGCTGACCATAAAGGTACCCTATCTTGGACTTTCAGCCTTTAAAAACCATGCAAAATAAATTTCTATTGTTTATAAACCATTTACAGTGGGGTTACATTCTGATCAATCCATTGTAAACGGAAAATACCATTAAGTTGAAAAGGCAATTAATACATCTACTGAACATCAAAGCTTGGTCTAGCCTACCCTAAAAGTGCTCAGAACACTTACATTAGCCTGGGCTTAGTCACTCTGTCATGTCCAACTCTTTGTGACCCCATGGACTGTAGCCCACCAGGCTCCTCTGTCCATGGAATTCTCCAGGCAACAATACTGGAGAGGGTTGCCATTTCCTTCTCCATACATTACCTACAATTGGACATCTCAAATCATCTAATACAAAGCCAATTTTATAATGAAGTGTTGAGTATCTCATGTAATTTACTGAATACTGTACTGAAAGTGAATATGAGAATGGCTATCAGCAAAAAAAAAAAAAGAGAATGGCTATCAGCAAATTAGTTGTTCACCCTCACGATTGTGTGGCTGGCTGGGAGCTTCAGCTCGCTGCCCTGCCCAGCCTCATGAGAGAGAACCCTACTGTGTATGTCCAGCCTGGGAAAAGAGAAAAATGCAAAATTAAAAGTCCAGTTTCTTCTGAATACATATCACTTTTGCACCATCATAAAGTCAAAAGATTGTTAAGTTGAACCATCGTAAGCTGCGGGCTGTCTGTATTTTATTGTAGCAACCTGAACAGACTACAGCACTGGGCATATGTGAAGATGCTCCAGGAGGAGATGTCTTCATGAAATAGAGGAGACAGAAGTGATATGCAAAATGAGAAGTTGACGGCATTGCTTTTGCGCCGGTGAAATGAAGCTGAGGTATGGGAAAGGAGGCTGGGGTAAGCACCCTACGGCCATCTGGTGCTGAGCGCAGGGCTACACACTCCAGCTTGGATTTAGAGAAGTGGGATGTAGGTAGTCATTAGGAAATTAGAGGAAAAGATGATGATACTGGAGAGAGGAGATGAAGGAGCTGGCAGAGTCAAAGTAGATATTTTTACAAGGCAGACTGTGGTAGCCTGCCTCTAAGATGCCCTGCAAGCTGAAATCCACGGGGTCACACAGAGTCGGACACGACTTAGTGACTGAACAACAGCAGGGACCCTGGTAGCTCAGTCGGCAAATAATCCATCTGCGATGCAGGAGTATGCTGTGTTTAGTTGTTCTTTGTGACCCCACAGACCGTAGCCCGCCAGGCTCCTCTGCCCATGGGGATTCTCCAGGCAAGAATACTGGAGTGGGTTGCCATTTCCTCCTCCAGGGGATCTTCCCAACCCAGGGACTGAACCCAGGTCTCCCACACTGCAGGTGGATTCTTTACCATCTGAGGCACCAGGGAAGACTGCAACCTCGTGAGAGAGTAACCAGCATTCTGGACCCTCATAAGGCATGTGAGATAATAGACATTTATTGTTTTAAGCTACTAAGTTTTGGTACTTTTAAGTAAACTTGTAGATAAATAATTATTTATTGTTTTAAGATACTAAGTCATTTATTAGATAGCAGTGGTTAACTAACACATAGCATTAGAAAACGTGAAAACAAATATACAAAAACATAGTACACATACACTAAACTCAAGGGACTGCTTTTCCATCTAGGGCAGAGCATGGAATGAAGAGAAGGCTGACAGAGCCAGTATTTTGGTGATTTCAGTTGTGCCCTGGGTAAGAATCAAATTAAGTTATGCCAAGTGCATCACAGTAAATCCTCTCTACCATGAAAGCGATTGGAAAATACACCTATATACCAAGCCAAGTAGATGGCAAGTTAAGTGTATTTCCTATAAAGTTGTTTAAAGACTTCATTTTTATGCTCACACAGCTACCTCCTGTGTAGCATTTCACACACTCCCGGTCCCACTGCACAGGGACCAGAAGAGCCAAATGCAGCCCTGACCTGAGCCCTTTATCACTTGCCCTTCCCTGGAGCTGCCCTGATGCCAAGGTGTGCGATGTCCCCAGAACCCACGCAGCTCTCAGGCACACACAAGCCAGAAGTGTGGGTCAGCTAATGTCTATGGAGCTCCCCTTGACAAACAAAGGCACGAGACTGGATGTTAAATGCTTCCGCCTTCACCTCCTGGTAGAAAGTTCTGAGATGCCAGTCCACTCCACACTCAGTGGAGACCAGCTCCACACTGTGTCCTCATTCTGGCTTTCCCTTCTCTTTCCCTTCCTTCCTGGTTCACTTCCAAGCGCTCTCACTCCTGCCCCTTCGGTTACATTCTTAAATTGGTGACACACACAGTAAAGAATCCACCTGCAATGCGGGAGATCTAGGCTTGATCCCTGGGTCAGGAAGATCCCCTGGAGGAAGGTATGGCTACACACTCCAGTATTCTTGCCTGGAGAACTCCATGGACAGAGGAGCCTTGCAGGCTACAGTCCATGGGGTCACACAGAGTCAGACAGGACTGAGCGATCAACACTTTCCCTCTGGCCTTTTGTTTCAGCCTCTGCTCTGGGGAAACTCAAGCTGAGACAATGTTGCTCAATGTCCAAAGTACAAGGGAGCTTGTGAAAAAGGCTCTGTAAACTTCAGCATTAGGAGTTGTCTCCATGGAAAAACACTTTCATTTTGTCTTTTCTTTATGGTTAGTGCATTTGTTTCCTTCCTGTTTTTTGTCTTTGATTTTCTGTTGTTATTTTAACATTACTTTTGCATGTATGGCAAATCCAACTTTCAGGAAGCTAGTAGGATATAAATAACAGACATGTGATTTGTGTCACTCCCTTAATAAGAAGGATTGAGATCGAAGGAACAGAGAAGGCCCTGGCTCAGAGAACGAAGAAGCCAGCTAAGGTGTCCTTTTGAAGCACCTCTTAGAGGAAAGATTTATAGAGACAGTACTCAAGATGAGCAATAAATTCAAAGGGAAAAGACCTCTAACTCGACTGTCCTGCCCCATTTCTTAGATTCTCAGCACTTAGCCAGAACCTGGCACACAATAAATGTTTGTGTTGAATGAACAGTGATGGTCCTAGGGATTTCTCTGTAGCTGATTTAGTTTCCTTTGACTGACTGCAGAACTACAAGAGTACATTCAGGTGCTTGCTGAGAGTCTATACTACAGAAACTCCATCAAACCAGCCTCGGAGATGGCCTTAGCCACACAGCCTTGTGACGAGGACATTAACAACGGGAGAAACACAGGGAGTATCCCTCTGGGCACTAGAAGGTGGCTTAAAAACAACGCCATTCAGGAGGCAGTTTACCAGATGAGACGTCAGAGTATCCAGCAGCTCACCAAGATTGAACTTAACATTATAGCAAAATGACATTAAATGGCAGTCCAGCTGCCTCCGATTACAGATCTTCCGAATCTGAAAGTCAGCCAGAGGATACATTTTCCTTACTTCTCACCACTACAAATGGATGGTCATAGTACATTAGAAATTTCAGTGCTTTAAAAACCACCTATCGTTCCCTTCATACTGAAAGTCTTACCATTAACATGGAGTTCATGAAAACTTATTATGAGCATTCCAACAAGGCCTCACAGAAGCTCGGTTACCAAACTCCCATGGTACAGAAAGGAAGAGATACAGATGGCATCGACACCCTGCCTCTAGCTGGTCAATGCAGTCTAAATGGTGACCACCTGGTACAATTATTTTCTTTGAAGTAAACACATTTTCTCCAGGCCTCGTAATCAAATACTACTTCAGAGCAGGTAGTAACATTACTTCCTTTGTGACAAACAATGACAACTTGATTAGGAAGATAAACACAGCTCCAGTCAAATGTGTTCATCACCAGAGGCAGCATATCTTCATTCTAAATCTCAGTGTTAGCCTGTTTCCAATATTCTCAGCAAAGTTCCCTAAAACTTAACATTTTGTTTGCCCACTGCAAAACTTGGATCAATGTATTCTCAGAGTGCATATGAGGCCTTTTATGAAAAAGATAAGATGAAGTTGGAAAATGTGATTTAAAAAAAAATAACTTCCCATCATATTGTTTTTATAAAATTTAGTCTGAATTATTATGTTTTTAGGGGGTAGGGGTGAGACCTCATAAGAAAACAGGTGATCCTGATAAGTATATTAATATAAGCTAATTAAGTTATGACCAACCTAGACAGCATATTAAAAAGCAGAAACATTACTTTGTCAACAAAGGTCTGTCTAGTCAAAGCTATGGTTTTTCCTGTAGTTATGTATGGATATGAGAGTTGGACTATAAAGAAAGCAGAGCGCCAAAGAATTGATGCTTCTGAACTGTGGTGTTGGAGAAGACTCTTGAGAGTCCCTTGGACTGCAAGGAGATCCAACAAATCCATCCTAAAGGAAATCAGCCCTGAATATTCATTGGAAGGATGATGGTGAAGCTGAAACTCCAACACTTTGGCCACCTTATGTGAAGAACTGACTCATTTGAAAAGATCCTGATGCTGGGAAAGATTGAAGGCAGGAGGAGAAGGGGACGACAGAGAATGAGATGGTTGGATGGCATCACTGATTCGATGGACATGAGTTTAAGCAAGCTCTGGGAGCTGGTGATAGACAGGAGAGCCTGGCGTGCTGTAGTCCCTGGGGTCACAAAGAGTTGGACACAACTGAGCGACTGAACTGAATTAATATAAACTAAAATTAGTTGGAGAGTGACACAGAATGTGGAAGGTGATGTTACAGCAGAGGTTAAGAATAGGTCTGTACAGATGGCCAATAGGCACATGAAAAGATGCTCAGCCCCACTAATAATCAGGGAAATACAAATCAAAACTACAGTGAGGTACTATCTCATACCACTCAGAATGGCCATTATTAAAAAGTCTACAAATAATAAATGCTGGAGAGGATGTGAAGAAAACAGAACCCTCCTACATTACTGGTAGGAATGTACATAGGTACAGCCACTATTGAGAACAGTATGGAGGTTCCTTAAAAAACTAAAAATAGAGTTACCATATGATCCAGCAATCCCAATGCTGGACATATATCTGGAGAAAACTCCAATCTAAAAGAAACATGTACCCCAGTGATCATAGCAGCGATCTTTACCATCGCCAAGACTTGGAAGCGACTTCAGTGTTCATCAACAGATGAATGGGTAAAGAAGATGTGGCGTACATATACAACGGAATATTATTCAGCTATAAAAAGAATGAAATAATGCCATTTGCAGCAACATGGACAGACCTGGAGATTATCATACTAACTGAAGTAAGCCAGAAAAAGACAAATAGCATGTGATATTGCTTATCTATGAGTTCTAGAAAAAAAAGAAAAAAATGTATAAATGAACTCATTTGCAAAACAGAAAGAGACTCACAAATGTGGAAAACAAATTTATGGTTACCAAAGGGGAAAGGGGAGGGAAGGATAAATTCGGAGTTTGAGATTAACATATATACACTACCACTGGGGGCAGGAGGAGAAAGGGACGACAGAGGATGAGATGGCTGGATGGCATCACCGACTCAATGAACTTGAGTTTGAGTAAACTCCAGGAGTTGGTGATGGACAGGGAGGCCTGGCGTGCTGCGATTCATGGAGTCGCAAAGAGTTGGACATGACTGAGCGACTGAACTGAATTGATACATAAAATAAACAAAAAAGTCCTACTGTATAGAATGGGGCACTATATGCAATATCTTATAATAAACTACAATGGAAAAGATTATCAATATTATAAACTATAAAAGAACTACTTTGCTGTACACCAGAAACACAACATTGTAAATCAACTGTACGTCAATTGATAAAAATATATTTTCAAAAGAATAGGTCTGTATAATAGTAACCACAGTTACTGAGCAAAGAAGAAAAAAAGCATCACACAATAAACCTGCCTTTAAGACATGCAACTGATGTTATAGTTCAAGATGAACAGTTCAAGAGATTTATAGGTTCTCTTACCATTTCCTGATTTATCTAAGAACTTTCTCAATCCCAAATCCTATCCCTTCCTCCTCTACCCATTCACTATCCCCTGAGCACACGCAGTAGCCCCTAGTGCCCTGTACTGTAGTTATCTGTTCCTACCAGTGTGTCTCTGGCCTCCCAGCACCACACAAGTGTGCACACGAACATGTATGCCCCCACACACACCTGGAGTGAAGGGCCATGTGGTCGTCTGGGCATCCCCAGCGGCAGGCACGGTGCCTGGTTCCTGGGCACTTAGTGTTTACAGAGTAAAGAAGGAAATGAACCAGTGAAAGTTAAATGAACTGGACACAAAAGCCACACGTTGTTAAAGCTGCGAGAGGCATAGGATGTATCCAACCCGTTGTCCTTTGTTTTTTTTTTTATGGTAAATGAAACCAAGCGGAGAGAACTGCAATGTCTTGCCACAAACACGGAAACCAATCCCAGCGCTGGTGAATCGTGCATCTGGATCCTTTCCAACAGCCATGGCAGATAGTCCCCTAGTTTGTAGATGGCGAAGTCACTCTGTTTAGTTGCTACTCCTTCGCCCTTTATCTTTTGGCCTTTTAAATCCATGCTATAACGGGAAAATATAAGAATTAAATGAAATTCAAATCATCTTGGTTAAAAAGACTGGTATTATTGGCCAGAAAAAAGTTGAGTTTGTAAGTAGATTTTAACTAGCTATTTTCGTCCTCTGCTCCCACTGCTATATGACTAACAGCTGGCTGCATTACAGAAGTCTTCATCAGCTTCTGGTTAGTCATACTACCATTCTCATCTTTTCAGATAAGAAAGAGACCTCCAAATTCAGGTGACATGAACTGTGACATGGTGACCAGGACTGAAACAGGAATAAAAGAGAGGGGCCAAACTGAAAATGTTCAGAGGTTCTGGGGATGCTAACTGTGGCATATCCATTCAGTAGGATACTATGCAGTCTTTATCAATTACTCTTATGAGTGGCTTGTTAGAGCACTGAGAAATATGATTATATTTCATTGTTAACTGAATAAAAGGTATCAAATGGGGCACAAATTATTAAAATGCAGCAAGGAAAAATGACTAGAAATAAATATACCAAAAGATGGTCATTATGTTTCGGTGGTAGAATTACAGCTAATCTTTTCCTCTTCTATTTTTTCACAGTTTAAAAATGTTCTAAAACATATTTATATTACTCTCATAATGGAAAAATCAAACATATAACTTTTTACATAAATTTAAAAGTTTGTATCAGAGGTTACACAACCAATATTAAATTTTCCTTTATAACATTTTTCTTAAGTTTCCCCGTTCTTCTCTTCCTTCCAAATCCTGACAAAGCCTCTGGTGAGAATGTCTTCTGAGCTTGGAAATAAGGTTGTGGTTGAAGACATAAATTAAGGAAACCTAAAGCCACCTTTTCCCTTAGGACGTGTTTGAGAAACATACTGAGAAATTCACTCTATTTATTAGAGTGAAGAACTTCCCGCAAAGGCCTTTTACTGCACTTTTTATGTTCTTGGAAAACTTGGAGGGCCCTAAATATTTCACAATCTCTTTCCTGGGTTTGGTTTCTCAATGTGTATTCAATTTTTTCTCTATGATGGTAAATGGCTTTCCTTTTGAGATCAGTGGTTACTCTGACACTAACGGCTCAATTAAATCAGAGATATAACTTCTAGGTACCATCTATATTAAGAAGAAGAAAATAAGCTCGATAGGAGGGACCCCTCCTGCTACTTCCTAAATTGCTTACAGCACATTTGCCACCCTTTTAAAAACAAAAAGTGCATTACAGTACTTGGTGTGTCTTCATGGCAGGTAGCTTTGCTGGGGCTCAGCTCTCAGGAACTCCTACTGGAGGACTGCATCAGGCAATCACCAAGCAAAGGTTGACAGCTTCATGCTGTCCCTCCTTCCTTCCTTCCTCTGGGAAAGTTGGACGTGACTGCCTGACACTTGTCGATGGATCTGTGGGCCCCCAGCCTGAACTGATGCCCAGATGAACACAATAAACAGCTGACTGAGTTCTTTCCCTACCTCATCTGCACTGTCTGGCCCACTTTTTACCTCTAAGTGCTCTTTCTACGTGGTAGACAGATGTGTTCCTCGGAAAGCTGTCTAGGTTTCTAGTGGACTGTAAGAACAAATAAAACCTTTGCCGGTCTTAGATTTAACTCTGAGAAAGAGATCAAAGCATCAACTTCGGCAAATGTTTCCAGACCCAAAACAAGATTCCCCTGCTGGAGAGTCCACCCACTCACGAGCAGACTCAGCTCTTCCCAAAGGGAAAAGGAGGTGCTCTCTACTTCTGTTTCCCATGCCTTGGGGTTCTTGAGTGTGCAACCAAGTATCATTCTCAAATAAATGGACCTGTTCTTCTCACAATTCCCTCAAACACAAGGCATTACAAGTTACACTACTTTATCCTTGACAAGAGAATGTGTAGATTATTAATTCATGCCCAAACTTTAGAAAAAAATTATAAAAAATTTGAGGTTACTTAGAGAGACATAACCTGGATAATCAGGGTGGTGTGGTCACTCACCTAGAGCCAGACATCTTGGAGTATGAAGTCAAGTGGGCCTTAGGAAGCATCACTATGAACAAAGTTAGTGAGCTATTTCAAATCCAACTGAGCTATTTCAAATCCTAAAAGATGATGCTGTGAAAGTACTGCACTCAATACGCCAGCAAATTTGGAAAATGCATCAGCGGCCACAGGACTGGAAAAGGTCAGTTTTCATTCTAGTCCCAAAGAAGGGCAATGCCAAAGAATATTTTAACTACCACACAATTGTACTCATCTCACTCGCTAGCAAGGTCATGCTCAAAATTCTCCAAAATAAGCTTCAACAGTATATGAACTGAGAACTTCCAGATGTACAAGCTGGATTTAGAAAAGGCAGAAGAACCAGAAATCAAATTGACAACACCTGCTGGATCACAGAAAAAGCAAGGGGATTCTAGAAAAAATCTACTTCTGCTTCACTGACTACGCTAAAGCTTTTGAGAGTGTGGATCACAACAAACTGTGGAAAATTCTTAAAGAGATGGGAATACCAGAACCACCTAACCTGCCTCCTGAGAAATCTGTATGCAGATCAAGAAGCAACAGTTAGAATCAGACATGGAATGACAGACTGGTTCAAAATTGGGAAAGGAGTACGTCAAGGCTGTATATTGTCACTCTGCTTATCTAACTTATATGCAGAGTACATCATGCAAAATGCCGGGCTGAATGAAGCATAAGTTGGAATCAAGGTTGCTGGGAGAAATTATCAATAACCTCAGATATGCAGAAGACCCCACCCTAATGGCAGAAAGTAAAGAGGAAACAAAGAGCCTCTTGATGAATGTGAAAGAGGAGAGTGAAAAAGCTGGCTTTAAACTCAACATTCACAAAACGAAGATCATGGCATGGCAAATAGATGGGATGGGGAAAAAATGGAAACAGTGACAGACTTTCTTTTCTTGGGCTCCAAAATCACTGTAAATGGTGACTGCAGCCATGAAATTAAAAGATGCTTGCTCCTTGAAAGAAAATCTATGACAAACCTAGACAGCATATTAGAAATCAGAGATATTACTTTGCTGACAAAGGCCCTTCTAATCAAAGCTATGATTTTTCCAGTAGTCATGTACAGATGTGGGAGTTTGACCATTAAGAAAGTTGAGCACCAAAGAATTGATGCTTTTGAACTGTGGTGTTGAAGACTCTTGAGAGTCCCTTGGGAGTTCAAACCAGTCAATGCTAAAGGAAATCAACCCTGAATATTCATTGGAAGGACTGATGCTGAAACTGAAGCTCCAATACTTTGGTCACCTGAAGTGAAGAGCCAACTCATTGGGAAAGACACTGATGCTGGGAAAGATTGAGGGCAGGAGGAGCAGGGGGTGACAGAGGGTTAGGGTTAGGGTTAGGATGGCTTCATTGATTCAGTGAACAAGAGATTGAGCAAACTCCGGGAGATAACCAAGGACAGAGAAGCCTGGCATGCCATAGTCCATGGGTCACAAAGAGTTGGAAATGACTGAATGACTAAACAACAAAGAGAGACATGAATAACATACCAGCATAAAAGTAAATAATGAGAGAAAAAAATTCCCTCTTGGGCTATTTCAACCCTTCAACTTTTGCCCACTCTGTGTGCGGGCTAAATCGCTTCAGTCGTGTCTGACTCTCTGCAAACCTAGGGACTGTAATCCACCAGGCTTCTCTGTCCATGGGATTCTCCAGGCAAGAATACTGGAGTGGGTTGCCATGCCCTCCTCCAGGGGATCTTCCCGACCCAGAGATCGAACCCAGGTCTCTTATGTCTTCTGCGTTGGCAGGTAGGTTCTTTACCACTATTGCCCACTATGATAAACACTAAATACTTAGGTTAATGATGCTCTCTGAGACAGTGTGGAATGCTATTTTGAATCATGCAACTCTTTTCCTTGGAAATTTCTTTCTGCAAAATCCAATCTATTGATATGTGTATGAACTTGTACCTCCATTCAAATAAAAACATTAATGGATCAAAAGCAAACCATATTTCTTATGCTAGATTTTGCTTAGTATTAATAAGTGCTAATAAAAAAATCTAAGCAGTCTTACAAAATGCTGGAGAGGGTGGGGAGAAAAGGGAACCCTCTTACACTGTTGGTGGGAATGCAAACTAGTACAGCCACTGTGGAGAACAGTGTGGAGATTCCTTAAAAAACTGGAAATAGAACTGCCATACAACCCAGAAATCCCACTGCTGGGCATACACACCGAGGAAACCAGAATTGAAAGAGACATGTGTACCCCAGTGTTCATCACAGCACTGTTTACAGTAGCCAGGACATGGAAGCAACCTAGATGCCCATCAGCAGATGAATGGATAAGAAAGCTGTGGTACATATACACAATGGGATATTACTCAGCTATTAAAAAGAATGCATTTGAATCAGTTCTAATGAGGTGGATAAAACTGCAGCCTATTATACAGAGTGAAGTAAGTGGAAAGAAAAACACCAATACAGTATACTAATGCATATATATGGAATTTAGAAAGATGGTAATGATGACCCTATACAAGACAGCAAAAGAGACACAGATGTAAAGAACAGTCTTTTGGACTCTGTGGGAGAAGGCAAGGGTGGGATAATTTGAGAGAATAGCATTGAAACATGTATATTATCATATGTGAAACAGATCGCCAGTCCAGGTTTGATGCATGAGACAAGTGCTCAGGGCTGGTGCACTGGGATGACCCGGAGGGATGGGATGGAGAGGGAGGTGGGAGGGGGGTTCAGGATGCGGAACACATGTACACCTGTGGCTGATCCATGTCAACATATGGCAAAAACCACTACAATATTGTAAAGTAAGTAGCCTCCAATTAAAATAAATAAATTTATTTTTAAAAAATCTAAGCAGCCTTAACAAGAATACATGAATGATGGCTCAGAATCTTTCCTCCCAAAATCTGGTTTTGCCTCACTCATACAGTCTCACTCATATCTTACCAACAAAAGCATGCCTGAGCAAATTCATGTGCACATGCCATAAAAGCTAAGTGACAGTTGTCTTCTAGTCAGTTTTTAAACAAATTACATTGGATATCTGTGAAGAGGAGAAAGGCAAATGAGCAAGCAGAAGATTCATGAAGCAGCTATGTGCAACCTTCCAGAAACTATGGCTACCTGAGTTTTCCATGTCAAAAGACCAGAATCATAGTTTTAGAAATGGAGGACATCTATGAGATCCTATTCACACCTTCCATTTCTAGGGAAATAGGCTTTAGGGAGGTTTGGTGACTTAATCAAGGTCATATACCTGGTTGGCAGCAGAGTTAGGAACAGAATCTGGGTCTTCTGGCTCCAAGCACTCTTTCAATTATACCACAAAAATCTTTATTCCTCTAATAGTCTGACTTAAAAATAAACCAACCGGATGAAAATCTAAAGTGGTTTAAATTCATACAATTCCTATTTTTATATACAGAATGTAATTAACATTATTGAACTTTTTCTCTGTGAATGAAGGTCACTGTTAAGCAGATCGATGATGTCAGCTCTATAATGCAGGGTCTGTGAATGCTGATTTGAATTACAGTGTAGGGCCATATGATGACTACTTTTTATGGATTTACTCTTTGCTGTTATTCCTTGCTGCTCTGAGGCTTTGCTCTAAGCATCATCCCCTTCCCTACCTTCTAATTCTAAATTCATGTTTTTGAAAGTCTGTTCCCTAGAGTAATATGAAATGTAGACAAAGGTATATATTCACTGCAGCATTATTCATAATAGCAAATCCAAAAACCATAATCATCCAACATAAGAAATGTTTGAAAGTGAAAGTGAAGTCACTCAGTCGTGTCCGACTCTTTGCAACCCTATGGACTGTAGCCTACCAGGCTCCTTTGTCCATGGCATTTTCCAGGCAAGAATACTGGAGTGGGTTGCCACTCCAGAAATGGAGTGAGTAGCAATTTCCTTCTAAGAAATGTTTAGTGAGTAGCAATTTCAAAGAATAGAACATTATGCAGCCATTAAAATTATCTTCACATGAAGAGGTTTTAATAAAATGAACCACTTAGATAATAATGTTAAGTGAAAAAAAGAAAGATATAAAACTGCAAGATATGAAAAATGTACAAAATCTCAAATCTCAAGAATGTTTAGATTGAGGGAAGTACACCAAGATTGTTCACCATGGCAGGATTACAGATAATTATTAGTCTCTTATTATACCACTATATATATTTCTATTTCTGCAGTAAAAATGTAACACTCAATTTCAGAAAAAAGAATAATAAAAAAATGCATTATATTGGAACATATAATCTCACTGGTCAGAAATATATAAAATAATAATATATAGATCCTATATGAGAATCTATAGCTCCTGTGACACGGTATGGCTGCATGTGGCTTTAGCTTTCTTCCCATTTTTGGCTGGCTTTCAAGTCTGTCAGGTTGCTGCAGAGTTGAATTGTGAATAAGTAAGGCGTTAGGATAGGTATGTACTTAAAGAGGGCAAGAGGATACTGAGAGAGAGAAAGAGAAGGGAGGGAGAAAAGGCTGTGAGTCACCGCTTCTGGACAAGCACTGAAGGACTTTTTTCTTTTTGTCATTATTCGGTTTTAGAAGTTTAGCCACAGATGACAGTAACTGTCATTAAGTTACTCAGGCTGATTTATCAGTGGATGAGCATTAAAGACAAATTAACCTCTCTAGCTACCAGGAAGTTGTCTGGTTAGCAACTAACTACTGCCTAAAACTGGGAGAGCTGACTTAAAAATGTGAGGAAGTAAAACTGGGGAAGCATGGCAAGAAGCTAAGTGGTTCGAAGCTAATGAGTGGCTTAGTGGAGGATGTTTATATTTGAAGGTATTGGATACTATTTCCAATTTTCTGTCCTGATTCCTTTGTATGATGATGACTTTTTTTTTTCTGTTAAAGAGCAGTAACTTCATATTTTCCCTTCTTTGAAATAAAATCATTCATATATTCATATATGGGAGGAGGAAGCAGTGTTTTGATTCACAACACACAGCAACATTCATTTATTCATGCATACACACAGTCCCCACCAAACGTGTCACCTCATGCAGGAATGACCAAGGGCAAACTGAGCCTGGAGTGAATGATTTAACAAATAGATGCTGTTTGACTTCTCAAAGGTTCTGAAGATCAGTTTTAAAATGTGCCTCTGCCTCTCCAAACACTACATGTCAAGAAAAAAACTCAAACAGTACTTTTAACTGGTCTGAATGACAGACAACATCTGTATCTGTTCTTATTCAGCATTAGTGACATCTGCAATAAGGATTAAGGACTTGCCCAAATATTATGTAATTTATCATAATACCCCTATGAGATTTTATTAACCCAACTTCATACATGAAGAAACAGAGGCCTTAGGCATTAATCATGCCAGTTTTAAGCCAGAGCAAAGGCTGGAAATTCAGATCCTCTAACTGATCCTGTAGCTATTACCACTGTTTGATGCTCCAGAATTTATTGATCGTTAATTCCATGCCAAAGTATTTGTCCCTAAGGGTCATACATAGATTAATCACTGCTCAACAACAGTGCAGGTGAGTGGAAAATAATTCCTGAAGGAGGAAATGTTGAATGGTGGGAGGTGGCAGATGATGTTTACTCTCACCTTGGTGTCCCCTTGGGCCCCCTTCATCACATAGGCTGCATCACTCTTCTCATGAATCCACGTTCATTGTTAGTCCTTCAGGGTCTAGGCGAATGCCCTCCCCTAAAGAATTCCACTGAAAACTTGAGCCACTTTCACTGTTCCTTTTCTCCACATCCCCTCAGCTTAACTTTAACAGATTATGGATATTATAGAGTGTACGTATTCCAAATGGTCAGCAATTTTTCTCAAGAAGCCATAAATCTATGTTTTAGCTAGATTTTCTCTAGAAGTCATAAATCTATGTTTCAACATAAACATAAAACATAAACTATGTTTTAGCTAGATTTCATTATGCAAGATCTCTGTTTTCTACATCTCAGTTTCCTTTCTGCCGTTTCTACGCTCGCCCCTCTTTCTTACAACTGCCAAGCATGTTGCTGTTCATTCCACAAACGCCAACTGAGTGAATGACAACTTGCATGAATATGATGACAACCCAGCTTGATTAGTAGTTAGGAGGCTGGAGTTCCAGCTCTATAACTAACTGTGTTACTTTAGACAAGTCACAGTTTTCTCATTATAGAATGGTAATGGACAATCCTAAAATTTACATGGATGCATAAAAGACCCAGAATTACCAAAGCAATCCTTAAGGGGGAGAAAAAGCAGGAGGCATAACCCTCTCAGACTTCAGACAATACTATAAAGCTACAGTAATCAAAACTGCATGATATTGGCACAAAAACAGACATATGGATCAATGTAACAGAAGAGAAAGCCCAAGTATCAACCCACACACTTATGGACAATTAATCTTTGACAAATGAGGCAAGAATATACAATGCAGAAAGGACAGTCTCTTCAAGTGGTGTTGGGAGGGTTAAACAGTCACATGTAAATCAATGAGGTTAGAACGCATCCTTTCACCATACACAAAAATAAATTAAAAATGGCTTAATGAAATATAAGACATGACAGCATAAAACTCCTTGAGGAGAACACAGGCAGAACATTCTCTGACATAAACTGTACCAATGTTTTCTTAGGTCAGTGTTCCAAGGCAATAGAAATGAAAGCAAAAATAAACAAATGGAACCTAATCAAGCTTATAAACTTTTGTACAGTAAAGGAAACTAAAAAAGACAACCTATGGACTGGGAGAAAATATTTGCAAATGATGTGACCAGTAAGGGCTTAATTTCTAAAATAGACAAACAGTTCACATAATTCAATAACAACAGCCTAAGCAACTCAATTGAAAACTGAGCAGAAGACCTAAACAGACATTTCTCCAAAGAAGACATAAAGATAGTCAATAGACAGGTGAAAAGATGCTAATGTTGGAGAGGATGTGGCAAAAAGGGAATCCTTTTATACTGTTGGTGGGAATGTACATTGGCACAGCCACTGTGTTAAAGTGTGGAGGTCCCTCAAAAAAATAAAAATGGAGTTGCCATACGATCCAGCAATCCTACTCCTGGGCATATACCTACCCAAACAAAACTATAATTTGAAAATACACATGCACCTCAATATTCATATGAGCACCATTTACAATGGCCAAGACATGGAAACAGCCTAAACGTCCACCATCAGATGAATGTACAAAGATGTGGTATACATATATACATATATATGTGTGTATATAAATACACACACAAAATGGAATGTTACTCGGCCATAAAAAAACAATGAAAAAAAAATGCCATTTTAGCAACATTAATGGACCTAGAGATTATCATACTAAATGAAGTAAGTCAGAAAAAGACAAATAGCATACGATATCACTTATATGTGGAATCTAAAATATGACACAAATGAACCTATTTATGAAACAGAAACATGCTTAGAGAACAGACCTGTGGTTGCCAAGGGGGAGGGAGAAGGGGTTGAATGAACGGAGAGTTTGGAAATAGTTGATGCAAACTAGTATATATAGAGATAGATAAACAAGGTCCTATGATGTAGCACAGGGTACTATAATCAATTTCCTGTGATAAACCATAACGAAAATGAACATGAAAAAGAATATATATCCACATATAACACAATCACTTTGCTGTACAGCAGAAATTAATACAATATTTAAATCATCTATACTTCAAATAAAATTTAAAACATGGTTATGGGGACAGGAAGCAGATGGACTATTTGAGTTCCATAATCTCTGAGAAGCTTGAAACTTTAAAAATTATTTTGACAGGGCTGGTCATAGCCTTACGTTACTCCAATAGGATGAGAGAGGAGATGACTGAGCATTCCAAAGAGAAGAATGTTAAAAACAAGACAAATACAGACGCTAAATAACTAAAAGCCCAACAAGCAGAAGAAAGTCACCGTGTCTTTCCCACAATCAATAAAGCAAAGAAGAATCAGAGAGAGTAGTGATGTCCTGGGCAAGCCTAGACATGTGTATCTACCCTGCGAATATAAACAGGTTAGCAGTCTGAGTGAAAATGTGGACAGCTTAATCACCACAAAAGGTGCATCGGTGGTTAGGCATGTGCAGAAATTTTTTTTTAAAGGTTTGCTCTTCTGTTTGCTATTTAAGCTTGAAATTCAATGTTAAGAATGTCAGCACTGAGACTGTTTAGATCGTGTGAAAGAAATAAGATGCATAATAACAATTCCTTTGTAGAAAGAGAAACAGAAGATGCTGGTATTAAAAGGGGGATTAATACTACTAGTGTTTAACCACTAGAAACCTATTTTCCCATACTTCTTAATCCATTCTGTGGAAGGGTGGGATGCAGAGGTGGTATGATCATTTTAATCAAGATATTTCTCCTGAATAAGTTTAGTTTTATTAAAGATTTTAATAATTCCAAGTAATATGGCACTGGTTTCATTACAATTAGGTTTTAGCTGACAGACCATGTAATAGATAAAACGGTATTACAAGGGAGGTCAATCCAGGCCTTCATTAGTAAGTTCCTTCATTAAAAACCTCTTTTCGATAATATGAACTTACAGAAGGCAGTAAACCAAAGTGTCCAGTGTGGTGTTAGGGGCTAGGATTCATCTGAGGAACTAAAGGAAAAGAAAGTCAAGTTCAACTTGAAACTTCAGGGGAAAAAATGGTACCTCTTTAGAGAAGAAAATTTCTGAAATTAAAAAATAATACTTGAAACAACTAACAGTTCTTGGATTATTGGATGTAAAAGTTTTCAGCTCACATCTAAAACTGAAGTGACACTTTAAAAGATTAAATCAGTAGAAGCACATGGCTGATAAAAGGCCAGAAAAATTCCATTTAAAAAAGAACAAAAAATTTTAACAGGATTTGATATTTAAGAGCCATTTTTAGAAATCTCTTGATTAAAGTCTTTGATACTAAAACTTCAGAGATGAAATTTACTGCTAATCCATGTTATATAACTTTGAATCCAGTCTACCCTTCATCTTCTATCAAAGAAAGGGACCTAAATGTAACCAAAATCTAAAAAAAAAATTTCTTTAGGAAGAAAACATTGTATGTGTGCATGCATGTGTGTGTGTGTGTGTATGTATTAAAGACCAACATACCTGCTTCATCATAGGATACAGTCAATTTTTCTAGCATTTCTCGGTCAATGGATAGAATCTGCTGCTCAAGGATGGTCTGGTAAGATAATACACTGTTTTCTTTGTCTTTCTCGTAGTCTTGAAGGTGCTGTTTAAGGGCCTCTGGGAGTCGAGATTTTACATATTCAGCTGCTGTCTGCAGATAAAACAAACAGTGAACCCCATTAGTATTTCTCATCTTAGGTTTTTCACTTCCCTTTAGGTGCTGCAGTGAGAACTCCAGAGTACTGTGGAACCAGCTCTTTACACAAACATGTCCTTGTCACTGTTGTTGTCATTTTTAGACTCCACTGTACCAAGTTTAGGTGTCAAATACACAAAATCACAGACTTTTAAGAGTTTTCCACCAGGTTTAAAGGTATAAACGATGCGGAGTGGCATTTATGGAGTGAGACCTCAGAGTTTCAACTATTCCACTGAACCTGGAAGGCCCAGTGATAGTAATTCTACTGGAGATAATCTGACTCACCCTTGTCTAGAATACAGAAGCTAGTAACTCATCTGAGCAGGAAGCCCTACCATGCTGAGGCATCCACATCTCTGCTTTGCTTTCTTGTTCTCTGCTCCTTAATGCTTAGGCAGGAACTCTTGTGAAGCAAATAAAAAGGAAAGCCCTCTGCAAGGGTTAATAATGGAATAATAGGAGAAACAGAAAATGAAGAGATCTAAAACAATGATGCCTCAGCCTGAACAAAGAACTGTTTGCCACTAAAATATCTTGGCCTTTATATATGTATATATGCATATAGAAATATATATTTTATTATATGTAAATTATATATATTATTCTGAACTTTTTTCCCTGCTTCTGGACTATCTGCATAATAAACTCTCAACTAGTGACACCCAAAATCACACACAATGACTTTCAACCAAGCAACCGAGCTTCCCTTAAGAGGTAGGAAGGAAGACATCTGAAAAAGATCTTCCCAAAGATTCTGATACATTCTTCTGCTGGACTGAGGCCATAGCACACTTTTCTCCCTTCCAGCTGAGAATCACAGTTAAAGTTAAGTAGAACTTCAAGGGAGAAATTAAGTAATAGAGCAGCATGTATGACTCAGAAGAACTGAGTTCTTAAATTCTTAAAACACATCTCCTGAGAATACCAAGGGTGTTGGCATCTTCTTATAGTGCAGCCCTGCATCATACATAGAGGGTCTAAAGTTGATAAAATAAATGAAGGCATATATATATATATATATATATATACAATTTATAATTATATTCACAATTACTAGAAAACTAAAATAAAAGAAATTGTTAAACAGTATTGTCTCTGGGGTATGGCCCCAGAACAAGGTGAAGACACATTTACATATTTTTTAAAAATTCCCATAATTAAAAACATTATCTTTAAAATATGTTTTTTGGGGGGTAACTTTTGTAGTTTTCCTTCTAAACGTTAGCACAATTTAGGATGGAAAAATAACTTGCCAGAAGAATGACAACTGATTCTCAGGAAAAACCCACTGGGAAGTGATGGGAAAAACTATATTTCAGTCTTCAGAGCAGCCAAATATAGCACACAACACTTCACTTCCAGATTTATATTTAGATCCTCCAAGTTGGTTGCTGATGAAACTACAACTTTAAAATATCACCAAACACCACTCGTTTTCTCTGCCAGCTACCTAGTGCAGAACAAATACAATTATCCCATAAAATGTAAATGGACTCAGCACATTAGTGCAACATATTTAATTCTAGAATTTAATAACAATTTTCTACTGACAATGGAAAATGAAGAAACACACTGCAAATAACTATTCAAATAGTTATTTGAATAACTATTTCAGAATTCACACTACCTTGCTCTTCAGTGTAACACGTGTCTTTGATTTTTTCCCCTTGGAAATATCTATGAGGTACAAGAAATAATTCCATAATGTACACTGAAAAAGTAATGTACACTGAAAAAGTTTTACTGAAAGCAAACCACACATTTTCTTCCCATTGTGTCCACTGATATACTCTTCTAATTAAAATCGTGATGTTAAGTCTTGGAACAGAGCCAATATTTTTTACTAAAGTGGAGTTAAATGTTGGCATTTCATTTCTAAAACAGTATCATTTCATGGACAGTCAGCCCTCTGTATCTACAGGTTCCAAATCTGTGGCTTCAATCAGCTGCAGGTGGAAAATATATGGAAAGAAACCTGCCCCATCAGTCTGGGTGAGTGCCCTCGGCCAGCACCAGGGCCCCTCCAACATGGCCCACAAACTTGCCAGCATGACTAGGCACCCTTGGCGGGCACCAGCATACCCCCACAGTGGGTCTCACCCTACGGGTCATACCAGAACATCTGCAACAGTGGCAACCAGGCCTTACAGCCAGCCCGAGCACCAGCATGCCCACAGCAAGGGGACCGTTGTCTTACACCATGTACAGTAATGAACTCAAAATGGATTACAGGCCTTAAAAGGCCTGAGACCATAAAACCCCTAGGAGAAAACACAGTCAGTATGGTCTCTGACATTGATCTCAGCAATATTTTTTTGGCTCTATCTCCTCAGGCCAGGGAAACAAAAGCACAAATAAACAAAAGTAAAACAACATCAAACTAGAAAGCTTTTGCACAGCAAAGGAAACCATCAACAAAACAACAAGACAACCTACTGAACAGGAGAAGATATTTGTAAATGGCAGATCTGATAAGGGGTTATTGTCCAAATTATATAAAGAAGTCATACAATTCAATTTTTTTTTTAATCCATTTAAAAAATGGGCAGAGAAACTGAATGGACATTTCTCCAAAGAAGACATACAGATGGCTGGCTAACAGACACATGAAAAGATGCTCAAAGTCACTAATCATCAGGAAAATGCAAATCAACATCACAATGAGCTATCACCTCACACCTATCAGAATGGCTGTCGTCAAAAAGACAACAAATGACAAGTGTTGGTGAGAATATGGAGAAAAGGGAACCCTTGAGCACTGTTGGCTGGAGTGTAAGTTGGTGTATCCACTATGGAAAACAACATGAAGGTTCCTTTAAAATTAAAAATAGAACCACGAGGCTTCCTGGTGGTCCAGTAGTTAAGAGTCCACCGTGCAATGCAGGGGACGTGGGTTCCATTCCTGGTCCATGAAGATCCCACATGCTGCAGGGCAATTAAGTCTGTGCGCTGCAACTACTGAAGCCTGAATGCCTAGAGTCCATGCTCCACAACCAGTGAAGCCACTGAAATGAGAAGCCTGTGCACCACAACTAGACAATAGCCCCCACTTGCTGCAATTAGAGAAAAGCTTGTACACAACAATGAACTTCCAGTGCAGCCAGAGATGAAACAATACATTAACTTAAAAATACTATTAAAAAACTGCCAACCAATCTAGAAATTCCACTTCTGAGTATTTAACCAAGGGGAGAGAAAACCCACTAACTCAAAAACAGCCATATGTTCAGTACAGTACTATTTACTAAAGCCAAGATATGGAAGCAACCTAAAAATGTCTGTTGGATCATGGACAAATTCCACACAACCACAGGGACAGTTCCAGCAGCCTATCTTGTGTATTTGTGTGTCTGTTAGTCACTCAGTTGTGTCCGACTCTTTGCAACCCCATCCACTGTAGCCCGCCCGGCTCCTCTGTCCATGGGATCAAACCCAGGTCATCTGCATTGCAGGCAGATTCTTCACCATCTGAGCCACCAGGGAAGCATACCCAAGATACGGAAGTAAGCTAGAAGTTCATTGATAGAAGAATGGATAAAAGAAGATCTGGTACATATGTGCAAAGGAACATAACTCAGTCATGAAAAAGAATAAAATTTTGTCATTTGCAGCAAAATGGTATTATGCTAAGTGAAATAAATTAGGCAAAGAAAGACAAATACTATGTGATCTCATTTACATGTGGAATCTAAAAAGCAAATGAACAAACCAAGGAAGAGAAAAACAAACTCATGGATAGAAAGAGGTGGAGGAGACAGAATGGGAGGTCAGGTGAAATAGGTAAAGGGGATTAAGAGGTGCAAACTTCAAGTTATAAAATAAATAAATCACGGAGATGTACTATACAGCATAAGGAATATATAGGCATTCCTTGTTTTACTATGCTATCATTTATTGCTTTTTCTTTTTGTTTTTGTTTTTTTTTAACAAATTGAAGGTTTGTGGCAGCCCTACATTATAAAATTGTGGTCAGCAATTTTTAGCAATATAGTATTTTTTAATTACTTTGCTGACAAAGGTCCATTTAGTCAAAGCTATGGTTTTTCCAGTAGTCATGTATTGATGTGAGAGTTGGACCATAAAAAAGGCTGAGCACCAAGGAACTGATGCTTTTGAACTATGGCATTGGAAAGACTCTTGAGAGTCCCTTGGACTACAAGGAGATCAAACCAGTCAATCCTAAAGGAAATCAATACTGAATATTCATTTGAAGGGCTGATGCTAAAGCTGAAGCTCTAATACTTTGGCCACCTGATGCAAAAAGCCAACTCATTAGAAAAGACCCTGATGCTGGGAAAGATTGAAGGCAGGTGGAGAAAGGGATGACAGAAGAAAAGATGGTTGGATGGCATCACCGACTCAATGGATGTGAGTTTGAGCAAGCTCCAGGAGATAGTGAAGGACAGGGAAGCCTAGGTGCTGCAGTCCATGGGGTCACAAAGAGTCAGACATGACTGAGCAGTTGAACAAAAACTTTTTCTAAATAAAAGGTATGTACATCATACTTTTTTTAGACATAATGCTACTGTACACTTAATAGGCTATAATAAATTTTATATGCACTCAGAAACCAAAAAAAAATTGTATGGTTCACTTTATTGCAATATTAGCTTTATTTCAGTGGTCTGGAACCAAATCTGCAATATCTCAGAGCATGACTGTAGCAGATAACACTGTAAAAATTTTGTGTGGTGACAGATGGTTATTGGACTTACTGTGGAGATCATTTTGTAATACATTTAATTGTCAAATGATTACGTTGGACACCTGAAACTAACATAATGTTGTGTGTTAACTATACCTCAATTTTTAAAAATTAAAAAAAAATTCAGAAAATTCCATAAAGCAAAAATCAAATCTGCCATGCCAGCAACTGTTTACATAGGATTTACACGGTATCTAACAACTATTTACATAGCATTTACATTGTATTAGGTATTATAAGTGATCTACAGATGATTTAAAGCACATGCATAGGTTATATGTAAATACTACACCTTTTTATATGCAGCTTGAGTGACTTGGATTTTGGCATCTGAGAGGGTCCTGGAACTAATCCTCTGTGGACACTCAGGGACTACTGTAGAGAGTTCTTTCCACTGGGAAAGACTTTTAAGAAGAACAGAAAGAAACAACTCTAGCAAAATATTAGCTTCTTTCAAGATATTTCAAGAAATCACCTTTATACTGAGGTGATTCTCTAAGTGGATTCAAATGTCAGTTAAAACCTTACATTCTAGCAAAAACCTGTGCTAAAAAGTAGGCTGGCTGTCATAAAAATACCACACGATCTCACGTGTGAAAAATAAAAACACAAAAACCAAACTCACAGATATAGAGAACAGACTGGTGATTGCCAGAGGTGAGCGAAATGGGTGAAAGCAGTCAAAAGATACCAAACCTCCACTTATAAAATAAGTCCTGGGGTTATAATGTACAGCATGGTGACTACAGTTAATAATGCTGTATTGCATTGTTGAAAGTTGATAAGAAAACAGATTTTAAATGTTTGCATCAAAAGAAAAATATGCATAATGATGTGTGATTAACTAGACCTTACTGTGGTGATCATTTCACAATATACACAAATACTGAATTATTATGTAGTACACATGAAACTAATAAGTCAATTATATCTCAATAAAAAAACAGGCATTCATGTTATTAACTGAGACTGTAATTATTGCACAAGTAATAGTACAAAGAGCAGCTTAAATTTTAAACTTTCACCGGAATTCTAAAAGTGAAGTGAAAAACAAAATTAAAAAATAGGATTACTTATCTATTCTTTCATCATTGATAAGTGCTGTCTAGTCAAGGCTATGGTTTTTCCAGTGGTCATGTATGGATGTGAGAGTTGGACTGTGAAGAAAGCTGAGCACCAAGGAATTGATGCTTTTAACTGTGGTGTTGGAGAAGACTCTTGAGAGTCCCTTGGATTGCAAGGAGATCCAACCAGTCCATCCTAAAGGAGATCAGTCCTGGGTGTTCACTGGAAGGACTGATGCTGAAGCTGAAACTCCAATACTTCGGCCACCTCATGCAAAGAGTTGACTCACTGGAAAAGACCCTGATGCTAGGAGGGATTGGGGGCAGGAGGAGAAGGGGACGACAGAGGATGAGATTGCTGGATGGCATCACCGACTCGAAGGACATGAGTTTGGGTAAACTCCGGGAGCTGGTGATGGACAGGGAGGCCTTGTGTGCTGTGACTCATGGGGTCGCAAAGAGTTGAACAGGACTGAGCAACTAAACTGAACTAGAAACTTAAGTTCTAAACTGAATATTCTCATAAACTATTCCAGAAATAGTACTTTGTTACAATCTTGAGTCTTGCATTTGTGTGGTACTTTATACTTTTCTCAGCAATTTAGGTGGCTATCACTCTGTGTCTTCACAATAACTCTGAGTGAAAGTAGGCAGAATATGGGCTTCCCTGGTAGCTTAGCTGTTTAAGAATCTGCCTGCAATGCAGGAGATCCCGGTTTGATTCCTAGGTCGGGAAGTTACCCTGGAGAAGGGGATAGGATACCCACTCAAGTATTATTGGGCTTCCCTGGAGGCTCAGATGGTAAAGAAACCGCCTGCAATGTGGGAGACCTGGGTTTGACCCCTGGCTTGTTGGGAAAATCCCCCAGAGGATGGCATGGGAACCCACTCCAGTATTCTTGCCTGGAGAATCCCCATGGACGGGCTACAGTCCATGGGGTTGCAAAGAGTCAGACACGACTGAGTGACTAAGCATAGCACACAGGTAGATTATGGATTTGGCCAATCCTTCACATCCTTCAAACTGGGCTCAAGTGTTATAATTCTGTTAGTGAACCCATCTAATAGCAGCCAATAGTCTTTCAAGTTTTTATAGAGGCACAGGTATTTTAGCTCCCCAGTTTGGCTGATGTGAAGACTGTATCTTACATATCATTGTAAGATACAAGAATTGTATTTCCCCAGCACCAAGTTCAGCGCTCTGTACCACAGAAGCTTAATATCTTTACCATATCCAAGAATCAGGGACTTTGAGATAGCTTTCAGAGAAAACTTCCAGACAATTCACCATTCTTTGTAATCAGAACTTCCTTTCATGACTCAAGAAAGGTGTGGTCTTCTACTGGCAAATGGAACTACACTCAGTCTTTAATTATTATTGGAGCCATTATTTTAGGAAATAAACAACTTAAATCCACAACATCATCCACATGCCAACATGGTTAGTTATGTACTTCATATACCAAGCCGCATATGAAGCTCTATTTAACAACATCCTCTCCATAGCAGTTTGATCTTCTCCATTCTTGCCTTTATTTCTTCATTTGGGAATGAACTCAATTCTTTTAGGGGTTCTCTGAGCAGTCACATAGAGTGCCTCAGGAAAGTGTTCCTGAGTGAAGGGTTGCCTTGCAGGGTGTTAATGCAGCCCGGACACTCAGGTATTGCTTAGCTGAACTGCTGAGTAGGTTCCCAAACATGCCCCAGGAGGTGGCAGAGAAACCTCAGGGCAGAAAGTGGATGATACAGGTTCATGGGTTCTTTTGGTTATAACTGGGAAGATGATGGAATAAAAAGATGGGCTAAAAGTTTTGAGACCATGCAGAAAAGGTGCCCCAAACCCCTTCTTATGGAATTTGCATACATTTTTATTACCCATGCCAACTTCATTCTGGAAGACAGTAAAAGGCTGGAATAAACCCTGTAAAAAGCTTCAATGAATGAAAAAGATAAAAGAAGCAGAAAAATTAAGGATCTAAATTCTGGGAACCTACTAGGTAGAATGCTCATACTGGTCATTATGCAAAAACACTACTAACTCTATCAGTTGTATGTTCTTTAAGAAATAACCAATGTCTATGAAATCATTTTGCAGGGGATGGGGAGGAGTGTGCAAAAATAAATAAATAAATAAACTAGTGTATTTTAAAAGCTGCTAAATGCTTCACAGTTCATCTTAAAAAAAGAAAACCTGTCAGCCAGCCAATTCTAATTAATTGAGTGTCTGCTGAGTGAAGCACATTAGATTTGACACTGCTGGGAGAACAAACCTCTGCCACAAACCTGCAGTTTTAGCATGCCAACACCACACAGCTGAAACACTGGAAAAATGCATTTTACAAACCAATACAAAAATAGACGTGAATCTTGAGATAAATTACTATTTGTTTAACATATGAGCTATGGTAAGTGTCGAGCAGCCTTTAGGGAGAGAAATTAAAGAGGGCACAAGAAAAAGAATCAGGAAATAATGCTGATGGAGTTTAGGGATCAGTTTCGAGGTTAGAAACTCTTGTTGGAGGAAAGAAAAGCAATCTATAATGTGGTGAATGTGACTTCATGGGGAAGAATAATAAAAGAAGTCCATGAAACTAGGAGTATGAGGCAGCTGGCAGGTGAAGAAGTTTTAACCCCCTGTTAAACCAGGGAGTTTTGACTTGTAGAGATTAGTAAGAAGAAACAACTGAAACATCAAAAAGAGAGAAAAAGTGAAAGTGAAAGAAAGTGAAGTCGCTCAATCGAGTCCGACCCTTTGTGACCCCATGGACTGTAGCCTACCAGGCTCCTCCATCCATGGCATTTTCCAGGTAATAATACTGGAGTGGGTTGCCATTTCCTTCTCCCAGGGATCTTCCTGACCCAGGGATCGAACCCGGGTCTCCTGCATTGTAGACAGACGCTTTACCATCTGAGCCACCAAGGAAGTAAAAAAGAGTGAATAAATTATCAAATCTTGTTTGCGGAAGAATGAAATTTGCTTGAAATTGAGTTTACAGTGCATTGAAACAGAAAAACGATTAAAGCAAGAAGACAAAAAGCCTGAAGTAAAGGAAGACTGGCCTTCTACACTGTGATTGGAATATAAATCAGACAATCTTTTTGGACAAGCAAATGAAAAAGTGGAACCAAAACTTTAGTTTACACTTTTAACTTAGTAACTGTCCTTTCGAGAATTGAAGAAAAAGTTAAAGATGAGCATAAAGAGTTGTGTAGCAAACATGTTTATCCAAGTATTATTCAAGATAATGAAAATTTGTCTAGAAAATGGTTGATTACATTACGGGATAGCTGAGAAATGGAATACAATGCAGCTATCATTAAAAATCATGTTATGAAAGAATACTAATAATGTGAGAAAACGTTCATAATGAAAAACAGATTACAAAGCAGTTTGCTTACTACACATATGAGAGGGAAATGGCTGAATTACACTAACATGTATCATTAGTTATCTCAGACTAAAGAGTTTGGTTGATATTTCTCTATGCAGTTTTCTTCGTTTTCCAAATTTTCTAAAATAAAAAACAGAAAAATGACTGACTATTTTCTGGGTACCAAGCCCTGTGCTGAATGCTTCACACGTGTTTGCTTATTTCATCCTTTCAACAACCCTTACTGGTTTTTATAGATGAGGAAACAGACTCAGAGAGGTTAGCTAATTTATCCTTGGTATACAGTGAGTGGTGGATTGGCGCAGGAATCACCAAACACTTTTGAACCAGAGAAGAAAAAAAAAAAATCATATTTTACAAAGAAGACAATGCCTACTGTGGTCCCTTTCTTTGCAGGGTAAAGCAGCCCCAGGCTAGGCTAAAGCCCTTGAGAAGAGAACGAGAGCACAGAAGCAAAGCCTGGTGACCCATGGAAAAGAAAAACCCATAAAATGGCCTCAATGTTGCAAAACTGGAAGCTAAAGATGATGGAGATGCTATTGAATATAATGGGAAAACAGAGTAAAGTGAACATTAAATTTACTTTGAACATTTAACTGTAAGCCTGAAAATGGTCCACCTCTGTATTTTACAGAGTTATCTACTACTCCCTAAAAAAGAAAAACCTCCAGGAGGAAAAGTATTAGACTTATTTTAGAAAACTCCAAAGAAAAATTTCAAACTAATGATTTTGGTTACAAGTTTCAGAGAGGCAAAAGCTATTTTCAAGAAGATATTAAGTGATATTGAATTCTATTCTAATATAGCCTCCATTGGAGAAAGATCATGAGTAAATTAGAACTATGTTCAAATCACTTTTAGGATTTTTCTCTAGGAATCTGCAAAGGGCAAGTTACTATTCATTTTAATTTTAATAGATATAAAATAAAAATAGGCCTCTGATGTCCTTAACTATGGAAATATGTCTTATAATTTTTATTTAATATTGCATATTTCGTAGATGTGGGAAGCTTTCTTGCTGCCTTCTTTTAAATCAAATGTTCTATTTTACAACCAAGTCTAAGACCCTATATGCTGCTGCTAAGTCACTTCAGTTGTGTCCGACTCTGTGTGACCCCATAGACGGCACCCCACCAGGCTCCACCATCCCTGGGATTCTCCAGGCAAGAACACTGGAGTGAGTTACCATTTCCTTCTCCAATGCATGAAAGTGAAAAGTCAAAGTGAAGTCGCTCAGTCGTGTCCTACTCTTCGCGACCCCAAGGACTGCAGCCTACCAGGCACCTCCATCCATGGCATTCTCCAGGCAAGAGCACTGGAGTGGGTTGCCATTGCCTTCTCCCAAGACCGTATATATAAAACGCAATTTTGCATTTAAAAAGTTAGGTATGATATTTAAAGGAAATGTGGTATTCAAACTCAATAAATTCCCACTTAGAAGATATTTTCAAAGCCAAGGAATGGATTTTATCATTGACTGTGTAATGAGTTGTGTTGTAAATGAGGATTCTGATGTAAAGACCCAATTTTAAGCAACTTTGAAAAACCAACAGATGAGATTCTAAGATTACAAAACCTGGAAATTCATCTTAAGAAGAAATAGCCACTTTTGCCTCAAGGATGGTCCAACTGTGCTTTGCCAAGATAAAACAAATAAAAAGAAATTTTGGAATTTTACTATCTTTCAAAGTATCTGATTTTATAAGTTACCCTTCCCCTTTCATTTAATGTATGTATGTGCACACACACACACACACTGTAATTTGGCAGAGACACATCCTCTAGCTCCACTGAAATGAATGGGACCAGTAATTGATGCCAGTGCCTCTCAGTTTATATTTACATAGCAGGTATGCCTGCCTTGAACACACACTGCTACTGTTTCTGATAGGAGTGTCAATCATGTATGGACACAGGCTTCTAAGACTGGATCAAAAGGAGACTAAAGCAAAGGGGCTGATCCTTGGACCCATGCTAAGGGTAAACGCACACTAATCCCCCACACAGTAAGGTGCTATCTCTGGCTCTGAGGGCATCTGAGCAGTGACCCTCTGGGGAGAGGAAGACTTTGACACTGAGGAGGACACACAAGGGAGGTGAAAGTGGGGGATCAATTCTGTAAATGCTGGGCAGGAAAGAGCTGAATTTTAGGAATAGTAAACTCAGGGATGATGGCTACATAATCAGCAGATAGAGGAGATGCTTCAAAATTCGTGCCACAGGAAGACAGAGAGAGAAGGGAGTAATATTTTTACTGCAGACAAGGTTGCCCTGCCCTTGAAGGGAGACGAGCGGGCATGTGCTGAGTTGGCAGCAGCCAGCACGGACCACAGGTGAATTTACTTAGGTCCACCTTGGCATCCATCTTTCTTGGGGGAACATATCATTAACTCTTGACAACAGCTCTTTGGCTGCAGGCAGTTCAAAACAACGTCAGAGTGAGTGTCCTTGCCCACCAAAAGAGGACAGAAAGCAAGGGAGTTGTTCCTTTCTCTCGCCTGCCAAGAGCATCATTTCTTGCCATTTTTAGTCTTTGCCACTTCTAACCTGGAGGGGTTATTTAAATAAGAAAAGCATCTTTCACAGGACCATCTTGCATTTCGGAATTTGTAATTATGCCTCAAGGAGGCAAATTTGATTCCTTCTAGACACACAGCATCAGGAAAAAGTCTCAGGCTTAAACCTGAAGTATGTAAAGGTTACCCTATGCTTATTATGGAGATTTGCAATTGCCCTGGAAAACCAAAGCTGTGGACCTGCAAATGCTAGTCAGTCGGGTGGCAAAATGACCAGAGAGGGTGACTCAATATGTCAGGGACATGGAGCCATATAATCTAACCTACTTAATATGGAAATTAAATTTTTCATTGATTTTAAATATTAAAATGACAGCTAAGTTATATGTTTTTCAGGACAATTCCTCTGGGGATCCTCCAGTGGCAAACCTTTGATAAATAACTATCAGTCATCTGACTCACATGTCATCTGGGACATAGTCATGTGCTAGCGCCAAGCATACCATAGTGTGAAAATATAACACAAACTCCATCTCCTGAAGGATGGCTTCCCTGATGACAGATGGATGTTTTTTAATATATATATGTATGTAAATATATATATATACACACACATACATATATAAATCACATCATATGATATGATATAAATCAAATCATATGTATCATATAAACATGACACAATAAGATATCAAATACTGTTTAGCCATGTGGTCCATTTTCCTAAGCTTATTATCTTGGTCAAATCTACATTCACACTCTAAGGGGTTAAAAATATATCTCTTTACAGTCTAAAGAAAAGTGGCGGTTATTTCACCACTACTACTACCAAAGTGATGATTAATAAGCTGGATCTCAGTTACCACACATACTTGAGAGTCAGGGGAACAGATCATACTGTACCAGTTCCATGACTATACTAGTTCCTTCTTTTTATTTTCTTAAAGCACATACACACATTCAAGTTCTCCTGAGAGATGGCAACATAAAAACAGCCAGCTAGTAGAGTTATTTTTTTTTATTATAAATCTGTTAAGAAAACAAGCAGAACCCAGCCAGAGTGGTCTTCTTAAATCTGTGTAATAGGCGAGTTCCTATCTCTTCAGCAGTTATAAAAAGACATAATAAATTGTTTCATACTCTATATACTTGAGCTCTATAGAAGAAAAATGTTTACAGACAGGAAAATGTTTCCTATTTCAAAGGAAATTATAGTTAATTAATGATAAAATTCCCTTTCATTTCAGAATGTTGGGGCTAGAAAGCCTGAGGAAAATTTAACTTCTATGAGCACTATTCAAGTGTATTCTAGAAAGTTCCATGCATAACGCTAACCAAAAAATGCCCTTGGTGATTCAGGAAGCCAATGGGACCAACTGTTATAAATGAATTATAAAACACTCATGAAGAATTCATCAAAAACAACTCTGTAGCTATGACAATAGAGCAGTCCCTCAGGGAGGCAGCCGACGCACAGGGAGACAAAATGCTCCTTGGCTGGCAACAGGGCCGGGGGACCCCTCTTGGAACTCACCTGACTCCTGCCCGTGGCTTCCTATCAGGCTCTTTTGGGAGCACCTCCAGAGAGCTAGTGAGGCCATGGCGGCAGGGAAGCTGAAGGCCGATGCCAGTCACTGGATGTCCCCAGTCTGACATGCTTGGGGGAAGTGTCTTCAAAAGCAGCATGAGACTTAGGCTCCTTGTATGTGCAGTGGGGGACTGGATAAGGGTCCATCTTTCTGTCCAGGAATCTGGTCTTCTGTAATGTGATTTAAGGATCCCCAAAAGGACCTCTGCCCCCAAATCATTTTCTCTTTTGGCTTTGAACCCTGAAATTCTATCATTACAACTTTCAATCTCTGGCTTACATCAGTTCTTCCCCTTCCCAAAAGGCAAATATTTTAAAGAAAATTAATAAATCAAGAAATGTTCAGTCTTAGTGTGATTGTTACACACAGGGAAGGGGAATGAGAGGGCTTCCCAGGTGATGCTAGTAGTAAAGAACCTGCCTGCCAATGCAGATAGACCTAAGAGATGTGAGTTTGATCCCTTGGTTGGGAAGATCCCTGGAAAAGGAAATGGCAACCCACTCCAGTATTCTTGCCTGGAGAATCCCATGGACAGAGAAGCCTGGCGGGCTACGGTCCATAAGGTTGCAAAGAATCAGACACGACTGAAATGACAGCATACACACACTCATGAAGGGGAATGAGAAGCAGAAAAGCACCCAGGGAAATTCCTGGAAATAAGAGGTAAAATTGTCAAGGGAAGGTCAGGAAAGACAAACGTTGTCTACTCTGATATTTAACCATGTATGGAGGAAAACACAAAAATCTGTACTGTTTGAAGGTTTAATTTACTCTTTACCACCACTGGCTCCACCGGCAAGACCAACTATCCAAACTATTTTGAGGTTAACCTGAGAAGGAAAACATAATTTGTTGCATTTCACATGTTGATCAACAAAGAAGGCATTCAGTGTCATCTATAGCACATTATTATTATTATTATTTTAGTCTCTAGCTCCTATACTTTTATTTTTTTTCATCTATTTTTATTAGTTAGAGGCTAATTACTTCACAACATTGCAGTGGGTTTTGTCATACATTGACATGAATCAGCCATGGAGTTACATGTATTCCCCATCCCGATTCCCCCTCCCACCTCCCTCTCCACCCGATTCCTCTGGGTCTACCCAGTGCACCAAGGCCCAAGCACTTGTCTCATGTATCGCACCTAGGCTGGTGATCTGTTTCACCATAGATAATATACATGCTGTTCTCTCGAAACATCCCACCCTCACCTTCTCCCACAGAGTTCAAAAGTCTGTTCTGTACTTCTGTGTCTCTTTTTCTGTTTTGCATATAGGGTTATCATTACCATCTTTCTAAATTCCATATATATGTGTTAGTATGCTGTAATGTTCTTTATATTTCTGGCTTACTTCACTCTGTATAATGGGCTCCAGTTTCATCCATCTCATTAGAACTGATTCAAATGAATTCTTTTTAACGTCTGAGTAATATTCCATGGTGTATATGTACCACAGCTTCCTAATCCATTCGTCTGCTGATGGGCATCTAGGTTGCTTCCATGTCCTGGCTATTATAAGCAGTACAGCACATTATTTTAAAAATTTTCTTGTTCAGATAGGAGGCATTGCTAATGCAGCGCAAGTGTCTTCTAGAACAAAAGCCACTGCTCCCTCGGCAGGGCTGCCCCAGCACTGTCCTGCATCAGACCTCTTCACGGTGTCTCCATCTAGCCATCTAGCTGCCTCCTCACTAGTTTGTGAGCAACTAGCAGGGAGGACAAAAGTTTTTCACATACCAAGATTTCCCCAACATCTAACCCAGTGCAGGGATGCCAGAAGAAAACGATGGGGAAAGGGTGCTTTCAAAGTAGGCTTAGAACCTTATGAGTGATAATTCTGTATAACCACAAACATGAAAAAAAGGACCAGGTTCCCTGTGTTTCTATCACTCTGACATTTGTCATAGGCTAGCAATGCTGTACTATTTTATATTTCTTAAGCACCAAATCCTGTTTAATCCCACAGAAATAGGACAGCTGCTTTGGGCGGAGCCAAAGCTTGTTGCATCTCAAACCAAGAAAGTGTTTCCTATTATTTTTGTATAATTTTGAACCTAAATGAAAATCTGATGAGAGCCATGGATCCTCTTCCCAAGCACGTGCGCACACCCACACATACACACACATGTACACTCTAGAGTCCCATTTTAAGAATCCGAGTATGAAGTTCATGAACCAGGTCACAGTGAAGGCTTATTAGATCCATGCATGCATGAGACGGGCACCAGGTACGGGGCTGTGGTTTTTGTACAAAATGATGTGGTTAGACTTGACTGGTATTTCTCAAGGGTGGTACGCCAACCAACTGCTTCTGAAGCACCTGGGAGAGGGAGGGGGGTGTCTTAAAAATGCATACTATGGCTCCTGCTTCATATGCAGTAAATCAAGGTATTTCAGAAGGCACTCTAGAATCTGCTTTTTAAACTCGTGCTACATTTCAGCAAGCTTACTGAGAAGTGAAACCCACAACATCTACCCCTGAGAGTTCTGATTTTTTAACACCTAGTCACATGTATTTTCACAAAGTTAGACAGTACATTCTGATGGACGTCCGGAGTTGTACCAGATTCTCCACAATAAGAGCCCTCTGCATCCCCCAGGACTCAGTTTGGCAAGTAAGTATTTTTAATTCTTTTAATAACCTTGACAGTGTGCAGTGACATTCCCACACTGCCTGTCTACCGTCAGTGCCACGGGCTTTTCTTTTTCCTCCATCGAACTGCAAATCTGCTCAGCCTCTGAAAGGCTAGCCCTCCCTAAAGCAAGCTAAGTGACCTTGAGTCCTCCTGATAGCGGCAGCACCTGGAACCCTTTTCCAACAGCTTGTGGGCAATCAAGCAGATCTCGGCAAGCTGTGTGAAACAGGCCACAGAATGACCTGTGGCAAAGCACCTTGAACACACCATGATTTCCTCTTGACCGAGCCTGGGCATGATCAGAACACTGAGCTGACCTCTGCTGGGGACAGTTAGTGGAATTGGGAAGCCTGGAATTGGGAACAGCAAAATGCGGCAGAAAAGAAAGCAAATCAGCATTTCCAGCACTGTTGCAGAACTTTGCATACAGAGTTTGAAAGGTATCTTATTTTAGCAAGAGGAAAATGGGATACCTAATTGCACGGAAAAGCTATAATTTCAGCAGTGAATGCACCTGCTTGCGTAAATATAAAATGACATTTTAAAATCTGAATGAGCAAATGGCTGAGAGAAAATGTACCCTTTCCCGAGTCCTGCTTCAGTTCCACATGATGACGGCTGGGTGGGCAGGCAGGATGTAGTGGGGTAGAACTAAACCTTTTGATGAATACACCAGGGTCCACCGTGCGCCAGGCACTGCGCCAGCCGCTAGGAATAAATGGTGGGCGCACATCAACAGGCCTCTGCCCTCAGGGAGTTTGTCATCTGGTGGAGAGATAAGGATTAACCAAATAACCACTTCTGTAGAAGCAGTACTGCTCTACGGAAAGGAACAAGGTTCTTTGAGAGGATCTAACAAAAGAACGGAAACAGCCTGGAACAACAGGTTTCCTGAGAGAGTGACACTCAGTGGAGATCTAAGAAATGATGAGGAAGGTCACAGCTAAGGAGGGTCACGGGATGAAGGAAGGAAGGAAGAAGTCAATGCAGGTGGGACACACAGTCTATTTTATTGATAGGAATTTGCCAAAATGTGGATAAATGAGAGCCACGGGTGAATGAAAGTTGAATTTATAGGATACAGGCCTTCAAGATGGACGTGTGCTCTGAGATGTTAAGATACCCAGTCACTGGGTCTGTGGGGGAACATGAGGGAGGGCTCAGTGTTCACTACGCCTGCCCAAACAAAACCAGCAAAAACTTTCTGTTGCTGTGGGGGTGATATTAGTTTCTGAATTTCTATTCATTAAAATGGCTTTTATAAAGAATCTGAGTTAAAACATCACTAATTATGAGAGAAATGCAAATCAAAACTACAATGAGGTATTAGTTCACACTGATCGGAATGACCATCATCAAAAATATCCACAAACAACAAATGCTGGAGACGATGTGGAGAAAAAGGGACCCTTCTATATTGTTGGTGAAAATGTAAACCGGTATAGCCACTATGGAGAACAGTATGGAGATTCCTTAAAAAACTAAGAATAATTCAACTACCATACGACCCAGCAATCCCACTTCTGTGTGTATATCCAGAGAAAACCATAATGTGAAGGGATGCATGCCGACCAAAGTTCACTGCAGTGTCGTTTACAATAGCCAAGACATGGAAGCAACCTAGATGTCCATCAACAGAGGAATGGATAAAGAAGATGTGGTACATAAACACAATGAAATATTGTGCTGCTATATATGTGCTCAGTAATGTTGGACTCTTTGTGAACCCACTGACTGTAGCCCACCAGGCTCTTCTGCGCATAGAACTTGCCAGGCAAGAACACTGCAGTGGGTTGCCCCTTCCTTCCCCAGGGGATCTTCCCAACCTGGGGATCAAACCGGGGTCTCCCATGTTGCAGGCAGATTCTTTACCTTCTGAGTCCCCAGGGAAGCCTAGTGAGCAACTAATGTGGTTTGATTTTCTCTTCCTCACCTCATCCTCACACTGTCACTTCTCTTGGTTTAATTCAGGCCACTGGTAGAGCCTCAGCTCTCCTTCTATGTTACCCTCAAGCATTGAATTTACACCAAGTTTTGACCTTTTTACAAAAATATTCAGAGTTATAACATATCTGGGTGTCTTATACAAGTGATTTCTTTCAAAAGTCAGCTAAAACAGCACCGATTGATAAGTATAATTTGATTGGAATCATTTGTCCCACGCTGTAAAATTTTTGCCCCCACATTCAGAGGAATAAAACTAAAATGAGCTTTTCTCTTTTAAGAAATGTATGTCTCAGCAGGGTAATAAGGAAGCCAAATGGCCTTTCCACTCCAAACTCTTCATAATTCTTCTGTGTTGATGCATGATCCTATTCCATGCATAAAGTTCCCCACAAACGGAAGAGTAGGAAAGAAGACTCAAATGCATAGTGTGGCCTAGTATTTCCCAGAGAGAGACTCAGAAAGACAAAATCTGAGTAAATGAGAGAGTATTCCCATCTTTAGTGTTTCTGCCTACCAGGGAGAAGGGGCTGAAAAAATCATAAGTAATGCAATTCGCCTTTCTAGGCGGGTGGGCCAGCTCTTTAATAGGCATATATTTAACAGTTATCATTTATTGAGTACTTACTGTGTGCCAGGTACTATGTTTGGTCCTTTATATAAATTACTTTATTTAATTCTCACAACAACCCTGAAAGGTAGGTATACTTACAGATGTTTTACAGATGGGCCCCTACATATTTCCTACAGTCCTTTGCTCTTCAACAAAGTCTACAGTGTCATAAATATTTTGTGTAGGTAAATTTTCGGAAATTGAGACTAAGAAAAAAAGATAGTAAAGTTGAGATAAAGCCCAGGGATAAAGCTGAGACACAAAATATATGCCTTAAGATTCCTTTGATTTGTTAGTGATGAATTAAAATCTGAGTCCCCAGCACCCAAAGCAAAGAAATAAAGGCTATCATCTTCACAGGTTATAGTGTCCTTAAAATATAAGAAGAATCCAAATAATGCCTATGGGAGACAATATTAATCAATTAAAGAACTATTTGCCATTGTGCCCAGACATACCCTGAGAATTCATCTCAATACAGTGCTCCAGGCAGCAACCAATCAACCAAAGTTAGCACAGGAGATGAAATGTGTTCATGAGCCTTGGTCTAAATCAAGGGTTGCAAACTACAATAAAAACACCTATTTTTGTGAATAAAGATTTATTGCAACATGGTCCCACTCAATTGTTCACATATGGTCTATGGTTGCTTCTGAACTTCAATGGAAGCATTGAGCTATTGAGGTAGAGTTTGTGAAACAAAACCTAAAATATTTACTGTATGACTCCTTATAGAAAAAGTTTACTGAACCCTGATATAGATGCATTATCAAACTAAAGCAAAATTAGCAGGCGTGTGTGTGTATACAACTGACATTGTTTAACTTACATTTATTATTTCCCCTTATATATTGAACAATGTGATGGGGTTCAGGTGTATGAAAATAAGTTGTACAGAGTTGTTACCATGAAAGAGTTCACAACCTAGTTACAGAAATGACTAAACAGATAATCACGAGATAATTTGATTGGTTCTAAAATATAAGTACATACGATTTGCTGTGTGAACCCAACAAAGTGATTTAAAATTCTAATATCCCAGAGAGACTTCTTAAGCATTCTAATGCTCTCCACTTGACCACACAACCTAAAAAGTCAGAAAGAGTCTTGGAAATTACAGTCCTGCAGCAATCCTCAAAGGAAATGAGTGGATAAAAATGTAACCAGACAATATAAAGAGTGGCTGCTTCAACTTGAAAAATGAAAATGTCCCTAGGCATTCTAAAAACAACAGGCAACTGGTGATGCCCCATAAAAAACTAACTTAAACAACTTTGGATTCTCAAAACTGTCATTTGTTGGGAGCCACATAATCATGAGAAAATGAACAAGGTTCCAAAGAGACATGTAAAGTTTAAATTAGGATTCACAGGAGATTGGCAGAGACATAATAAATTCATAATTATAGTAATCCACAGCTGCTTCAACCTTAGAAAATAATGAATTGCTTAGTGAGGGCTGTTAAATGGCAAGTGAAAACCATCTGCTATGGAGCAGTGTCTTATCTTTAGGTCCTATAGCCACACAGTCCATATCCAATAGAGACTCACCTCAAGATCTATCATTGCAACAAGCAACTTCCAAATGTCATAAATCAGTATGGAAATTGTCAGACAAGAAAAAAACATAACTTTGCCATTCACAATACTCAATTATTAATTGCCTTTTATTCCCCAAGATAGTACCTGTGATTCTTCTTCAAAACATATTGATCTGAATGCCCTAGGATAAAGAAGTCATTAAATAAGTCAATATGACTTATGACACCCACTCAATAAACCAAGCTTTCTTTTCTAACACAAATCATATGTCCACATTCAGGCAATTCAATACTGAAGGTGAGTAGAGTGTTAGAAGGCAGGTGGCTTGCCATTTCTACTTTGAATAGCTATTTATAAATTGAGCTGGGAGCTCTGAAATCTTTCCTTCAGAGATGTATGAAATAAAATTTTATATATAATACATTTTAACTTAATACTTTAATGGTATCCTTTCAAATAACTAGATAAATTCTCAGGGCCCCTTTTTTTGGTTCTTCAGTTAAAGAGAAAATTAAATTGGATATATGTGTGTGTGTGTGTGTGTGTGTGTGTGTATACGTGTGTCCTATGTAATTTTTCAAATGAAAGTTGTATAAATGATAGCTTGATTCTGTAATATCTCATTTAACAAGTGCCATCAGGGAATGAACAGTTCCACATAAGTGAATGTCCCATTTAACTCAACTTCACAGTCTAAATGATGAAAAATTATTTTAACCTCTTTTCATGGTAATGTTTCTAAACTGAAACACATACTTCTGCAATTTTTCAAAGAGTATGCATGGAAGAAAATCCAGTGGGGTTTTTTTTTTTTTTGGATGATTTAAGGTCATTTTTTGGAATATGAAAGGAGGGTTGAAATGTGCACACCTCCTGCATATGAAACTGGCTCCCACACCAAATCTCCCTGATACTGTAAGAGGCTCTGGGTTCTCCTTCCATAAGCAGATAACCCAACTTCTAAGCAGCTACTTTATGCACAACTGTCTACCCTAAAGACCTGGAAAATGTTTAACCTTCCTAATGGAAAGAGGTAGGTGTATGGGTTTTGTGATGTTTCTTCTTAGTCCTCCTTTGTTAACCACCTTGTTCATTATAGTGCTTCAGACAGTTGAAATGCAAAAATAAGGTCTATCCATCAGATAAGTGCAATGTAAGAAGCCAGAAATATGAAGACTGAATGGATATTTACTTTTTATTAGAAGTTATAAAGAACTTCCCTTTAGATTCACATGCTCCAAGAAAACCCATCAAAAGGCATGAAGTTTTCTCTTTGAAATCTATTATGTTTATAATGCTCATGGATGGGTCAACCAAAATAAGGAATTCTTATGAAAATCTAAATGGTGTTGGTATGATTTGTCTTATGAAAGTTACACAGCTTTACATTCTGACCTAAATATTCATTAATTGAGCCAAAACTGAAACTACACATTTCATCTCTGGTTCTTTAGCATTGTGTACAGTATCAGGCATTAGAGGTAGGCACTCAGTAAATGCTTGGTGAATGAATGAATCAAAAGACTTTGGTGTCACAGAAACATTTTTAAAATTCAATATCCAAATTTTAGATAATCAGTTTACTTTACTTAAATTACAACAGTTATTCTTCTCCATTTTATAACAAAAAAATTCATAAGCAATTTCAGATGTCAGAGCTATATATAATGGATGGACCATTTGCTCTAGAATCTGTGCCACTATTCTCTTTATGAACCAAAGCAATTAGAAAAGCAATTAGAGTCTGGAAAGCTCCTAAAGCCACAGTTTAAACATTTTTATAAATAAGCATTATAAAACTTTTAAGTTTTATTCTATCACATCCTGGAACAGATAAACAACATTTAGTTCCATATATCTTATTTGCCCAAATAATGTTTTAAAACATTACTTGTGATGGACCAACTTCTTAAAATATTAAGAAACCAAATGTACGAGAATGAAAGGACAATACCAAGCAGTTTTTGGTTCTTTCACTCTGCTTCTGGAAACCAACATGAAACAGTGAAAAATTCCGTATTAATGAACAACAATCACCTTAACTTCCATATGGTTTTGGTTAAGCATGAGCCTTAGGCTCATGTGGTTTTGGTTAGCCTTAGGCTCATATGGTTTTAGGCTCATACAGTTTTTATTTAAGCATGAGTCTTAGGCTCATATGGCTTTGGTTAAGCATGAGCCAGCTGCAAAAGATTGAAAGCAGGAGGAGAAGGGGACGACAGAGGATGAGATGGTTGGATGGCATCACCGATTCGACAGACATGAGTTTGAGCAAGTTCCAGGAGTTGGTGATGGGCAAGGGAAGCCCGGGTGCTGCAGTCCATGGGGTGGACAACTGATCAACAGAACTGACTGAAGCATGAGCCTGTACTTACCCTTTTGTCCACCAGATGGCATTCATGAACCAAGAGAAATACCTAAATAAAATGATACTCAAGAGGAAAACAAAAAACATAGTGAAGGATGGCTGTCTTCTTGACTAGATGAGCAGTTGCTAAAATTCAATTATGATAAGCAGATGACTGTTTGTACTGGGCTGCAAAGCAAGCCTAGTAATTCATTCATCTATGCATTCTTGTAACATAATGACCATGGGTTAACAATGCTCCCACCATTATGGTGAATATAGAGAACAAGAAAATCCTTGCCCTCAAAGAGCTTATGATTTAAGGAAGCAGATGAGTGGCAAACAGATAACTACAAACGACAGCAGTAACTACAAACAATAAATTCTCTAACTGAGAAGCCTTGGAGACACCATGTCAGAAGGGATGTACGGGCTGAATCTTGAGAGATGCTAGGAATGAGCAGAACAATGGACTGGGTAGAAATCCAGGCAGAGAGCACAGCCCACACAAAGACAGAGGCACAAAAAAGCCGAGTATGTTTCCGGCTAAAATTGGGTGGAGGGCTGCAGTGGACTGTACCAAAGGGGAGGAAAACATGGAGGAAATAGAAGAAGATTAAGAACTAACAGCAGACTGGAACCACATATGTATACTTAGGAATTTTCATTTTAACTTTAATTCTATGAAAATAATAAGTAGGAATAGCTAATATTTATTTAAAATTGTTCTAATGCTGAACACTAGGCTAACACTCAAAATGTTTACTCCTCATTGTAACTCTCAAGAATATGTACTACTTTTATACCTATTTTTCAAATAAGGCCAAAAATATCACTTAACTTGCTTAGCTTAGTAAATGGTAAAGCTGGAATTTCAACCCAAGTCACTATTTGCTTCTAGTCCAAATTACTAAATCCATAGCTTGAAAAGCTGGCGCGGTAATGCTCAAAATCCTTCAAGCTAGTCTTTAGCAGTATGTGAAGCGAGAACTTCTAGATGTGCAAGCTGAATTTAGAAAAGGCAGAGGAACCAGAGATCAAATTGCCAACATCTGTTGGATCACAGAGAAAGCAAGGGAATTCCAAAAAACATCTGCTTCACTGACTACGCTAAAGCCTTTGACTGTGTGGATCACAACAGCAAACTGGAAAATTCTTCAAGAGATGGGAATACCAGACCACTTTACCTGTCCCCTGAGAAATCTGTGTTTGGGTCAAGAAGCAACAGTTAGAACAAGACATGGAACAACAGACTGGTTCAAAACCTGGAAAGGAGTATGACAAGGATATGGTCACCCTGCTTATTTAACTTCTATGCAGAGTACATCATGCGAAATGCCAGGCTGGATGAATCACAGACTTGAATCGAGATTGTTCGAAGAAGTATCAACAGATGATACAACTTTAATGGCAGAAAGTGAAGACGAACTAGAGAGTCTGTTGATGGGAGAGAAAGAGGAGAGTGAGATAGCTGGCTTAAAACTCAACATTCAAAAAACTAAGATCATGGCATCCAGTCCCATCACTTTATGGCAATAGATGGGGGAAAAGTGGAAACAGTGACAGATTTTATTTTGGGGCGTGTGCTGTGGACAGTGACTGCAGCCATGAAATTAAAAGATGTTTGCTCCTTGGAAGGAAAGCTATGACAAACCTAGACAGAGTATTAAAAAACAGAGATCACTTTGCCAACAAAGGTCTGTATAATCAAAGCTATGGTTTTTCCAGTAGACATGTACGGATGTGAGGGAGGGACCATAAAGAAGGCTGAGCATCAAAGAACTGATGCTTTTGAACTGTGGTGTTGGAGAAGACTATTCAGAGGCCCTTGGACTGCAAGGAGATCCAACCAGTCAGTCTTAAAGGAAAGGAGATCAAACCAATCAATCCTAAAGGAAAACAACCTTGAATATTCATTAAAAGGACTGATGCTGAAGCTCCAATACTTTGGCCACCTGCTGTGAAGAGCTGACTCACTGGAAAAGACCCTGATGCTGGGAAAGATTGAGGGCAGGAGGAGAAGTGGATGGCAGAGGACGAGATGGTTGGATGGCAGCCACCTCAATGGACATGAGCTTGAGCAAACTCTGGGAGATAGTGAAGGACAGGGAAGCCTGGCATGCTGCAGTTCATGGGATTGCAAATAGTCGGACATGACTTAGCAACTGAACAACAAGCTTGAAAAAGACTTCTTGTGGCGTCTACAATACAAACAAACCCCTAAAGTGTTTTAAACAAAAGAATGGACCACCACGAATGTGCTTTAAAACAGCAAATGGGGCGGTAGTGAGGAGGATGCAATGATAAGAAGATTCTGCCAGAAAGGAAATCTGAGGTAGATAATACTAAGGTAATCATATTAAGTTAGACAGAAACAGACAAATTATTTTCAAACACACTTGCCTAAGGATGCCTTAAACTGACTTTGTCATATTGAGATTAAAATGTTGTTTGTTTTTTTTAAAACAATTTCCAGACTTCACAGTTAACTATGCCTTGTTATTTTGTCACTAAGTCATGTCCAACTCTTTTAACCCCATGGACTGCAGCCTGCTAGGCTCCTCCGCCCATGGGATTTACCTGGCAAGAATACTGGAGTGGATTGCTATTTCCTTCTCCAGGGCATCTTTCTCGCCAGGGATCAAACCCGAGTCTCCTTGAGCCACAAGGGAAGCTCTAACTGTACTTTGGGACCTTATAAAGTAAATATTTCTTAGAGAGATTCCAAGGTATTATGATTGAATCAAGTTTCAGTTATTCTTTTTTTTTTTTTCCCAGCTTGAGGTATAATCAACATGTAAATTTGTAAGATATTTAAAGCGTACATCATGGTGACTTGATATATTTTTTTTTTTACAATGTGAAAGGATTCCTCCCATTTAGTTAATTAACACATCCATCACCTCATATTTTCCTCTTCCTTCTCATCCCCTTTCTTGTTCTTCTCCTTCTTTTGTGGGGGTGGGAACATTTAAGTTCTACTCTCTTAGCAAATTTCAACTATACAATCCAATTGTTCTTTAAGTGGGCAATAATAGGGAAAGTGTTAGTCACTCAGTTATGTCAGACTCTTTGTGTGACTGACTCTTTTGTCTCTCCATGAACTGTAGCCCGCCAGCCTCCTCTGTCCATTGAACTCTCCAGGCAAGAAAACTGGAGTGGGTTGCTTTTCCCTTCACCAGGGGATCTTCCCAACCCAGGGATCAAATCCAGGTCTCCTGCATTGGCTGGCAGATTCTTTACCATCTAAATTAGGCAATAATTGGGAAGAGGTGACTTAAAATGACCTATATGATAACTTACTGTTCTTACACACTTGGTGGTAGAAGGAAAAACTATAACATTCTTGTTGAGTTACCTCATAGATTTGTGAATCAAATGTGACAGATGAATCTAAGAGTGAGAATGCATGAAGAAATGCAGTTATTTTCTCTATGACTTTAAAAGAATAGTTGAACCAATTTACAGATGTTACTTTAAAAACTAAATTTCCTAGCAAGTTCCCCGCATTCTAAACAGTATGCCATTGGTCTGTCCTTAGGTTCCCACTGTGAACTCGCTATAATAACTGTTTCTCCCTACTACCCACCTACTTTCAAAACCTGTGGAAATGGCTAAGCATGCTTTCCTTGGGGAAGTAATTCTAGTTCATAGTAAACTATGGGGCAACAAAGTTTTCCGTTGTTCTAGTTTCCTCTGGAAGGAGTCCCCAACAGGACTATGAAACACGGGTTCCTGTTCACATTGCAATTGGCCGGCTCCGTGGCTATGTTCTCCGGCACATGGTACTAACCTCTCTGACCTTCGGTCTCCTCATTGATAAGGTAGGGGAGCGGGCTGGAGGGAAAATACTGGGTTGGAGGATCTTCAAATTCCTTCCTGTCTGAAATTTTATTACATGACTTTTTAAAGTATATGTATGTTTGCAAGTATTTAATGTTTCCTCTGTCACACCGGGTGGCTCAGGGGTAAAGGATCCACCGCCAACGCAAGACATGCAGGAGACACGGGTTCGATCCCTGGGTTGAGAAGATCCCCTGCAGGAGGTACTGGCAACCCACTCCAGTACTCTTGATGGGGAAATCCCATGGTCAGAGGAGCTGGGCGGGCTACAGTCCATGGGGTTGCAGAGAGTCAGATACAACTAAGGGACTGAGCACATACTCACACGCACACATCTGTTAAACCATCCTATTTGGGAGGTGCTCATGAGTAATTTAAGGCAGGATACAAAAAAAAAAAACCTATAAAACCTATATAACCATAGAACCCGAGAATTTACTATAATTCAACAGACTAATCACACAGGAAAAAACAGTAGTTTACAAGTTGCTTACATCCGTTTTGCAAACTTTCTGTTTTGCAGGTATACTAAGCAGTAATCTCTCAAAGTTAAATAGTACAAGCCTAATGAACAGAAGGCACATTGATTATCCAGATGGTTAAAAATATGCTCATGTTTTTGTATATCATTGGAACAGAAGTAGTTTAAAAACCTCTGTTAACTTCAGTGACTTAGCAGCCATCCATTGGCAGTGCGAAGCCATTACTGAATTAACAGAACCAGCTCAGAAATCAGATGGCTTCAAATTCCTGCTGACAGTTAGCGACACTAAACAAATCCACTTATTAAATAACAGCAACTCTCTTGTTGAGTCTTAACTAAAGCAGCAAAAACGAGACCTAGTGTGACTGATTTTCAACATCATAGGAGTATAGTGTTAATAAGCAGTCATGATTTAAGAATGAAGCAGGAAAATACTTGTAAGAATTTAAAAATGACACTTTAAGGCAAGCACTAAATGCTAGTCCTTTAAAAAAAAAAAAAGACTGACATATCAGACTTAAACCATACAACTCTTCATTTTAGGTAGATCTATACCTATAAAGCCATGAAATTAAAAGATGCTTACTCCTTGGAAGGAAAGTTATGACCAACCTAGACAGCATATTAAAAAGCAGAGACACTACTTTGCCAACAAAGGTCCATCTGGTCAAGGCTATGGTTTTTCCAGTGGTCATGCATGGATGTGAGAGTTGGACTGTGAAGAAAGCTGAGCGCCGAAAAATTGATGCTTTTGAACTGATGTGTTGGAGAAGACTCTTGAGAGTCCCTTGGACTGCAAGGAGATCCAACCAGTCCATCCTGAAGGAGATCAGTCCTGGGTGTTCACTGGAAGGACTGATGCTGAAGCTGAAACTCCAATACTTTGGCCACCTCATGGGAAGAGTTGACTCATTGGAAAAGACCCTGATGCTGCGAGGGATTGGGGGCAGGAGGAGAAGGGGGCGACAGAGGATGAGATGGTTGGATGGCATCACTGACTTGATGGACATGGGTCTGAGTAAACTCCGGGAGTTGGTAATGGACAGGGAGGCCTGGGGTGCTGCGATTCATGGGGTCGCAAAGAGTCAGACACGACTGAGCGACTGAACTGAACTGAACTGATACCTATAAAAGTATTCAGCAATAATTATGTATTGAAGAACTTAGAAAATATCCTGAACTTGTGACATAACAGTTTCCATAGCTCAGTGACTCTTTATGCTAATTCATTGTCCTTTGAAGCATAAAACGTTGTATGAATCTAGAATTTTAAAAACAGTACAAAGTATTGAAGTGATTTAACCTGAAAATAGGCATTTTATTCCTATTGTGTCAAAGAGTTCCCTTATGTGGTTTTGCACTCTTTTATCATTAAAGAAAATGGATGATAAATGAGAAGTGTTTTAATTCAGAGATGACTATGAAATGAATTTAAATTATTTTACTAGCTCCTGGGAAACACATTTTATTAAAATTTATTCAGAGTTTACTTTTAATTCTGTGAGACTCTGTAAATACTTGGAGATTTAATTATTTCAAACAAAAACATATAAGCTGCTACTAGAGGTAAAAAAAAAATGAACTGAAATATTTTGGTGAATACAATGAAAATGTTCACAAGTGCTACTACTTATTGAACATTCACTATGGGCCAGAAACTTAGCTAAGAATCATACATGTATATTCCTGCAACGAAAGTAAACAAAAAATTAAGAAAAAAATCTACTTGGCCAGTCCCAAAATCACACTAGATTGTCTTTCTTGAATGAAATTCATCCCATTTCAGAGTTATTCTATAAAACACTGCATAATTATTACTCCATATGGGGCTCCACCTACATGAAATAAAAAATGAGAGTAATTTAAAAGGCCATGATTAATAATTACGTTGACCAATAAATTAAACTCTCCTAAAAAAGAAATAAAATAATATTAGGCAGGATTCATTAAGTCCATTAAGTGAAAGTTGCTCAGTCGTGTCCGACTCTTGGCGACCCCATGGACTACACAGTCCATGGAATTCTCCAGGCCAGAACACTGGAGTGCACAGCCTTTCCCTTCTCCAGGGGATCTTCCCAACCCAGGGATTGAACCCAGGTCTCCTGCATTGCAGGTGGATTCTTCACCAACTGAGCTATAAGGGAAGCCCATTAAGTCTACTAGGAAACATAAATCACACACTATTTCTAATACTTCATATTTTAGGATATTTTGCATTACAATGAACCTGACAGTAGATATCTGGTACAGTTACACAATAAAATAACTTGTATGTTAAGAAACAATTCTGTTGATGTTGCCACCATATTTCAAAACATAAGACAAACACACCATTGGGAATACTAACCATCTGAGAAACTCTATTCACTTACAGCTGTTTAGAGAAGGCACTACACAAGTTTCTTCACGTGTTGTCAGACTGATAACTTAGGACTGAATGAATCTTGAGCCATTAAAACAATGTCAAAAAAATCAATGAAAATTCTCTCCCAATTCCCCACACATGACCATTATAATAGAGGAGAGGAAGAAACAGACGAACAAAACACCTAGGTAGACTCCATCTCAAATGTGACTCAGAAAGTCTTAGGTTATCATGGGACCTTCGAATATGTTTCTTCAACAGGACTTGTTAGCCATTGGGAGAGCAAGAGTGGCCTAGGACACAGCAGCTGGCACCTCCAACTTTACTGGATTGTCAAAATGTTTCTCTGATCTTTCTACCATACAATAAAATATGAACCATTCAAAGGGAAAAATGCATTCTTTATGAGCAGGTTTAGTACAAGGGCCTGATGATATTTTCCAGCAGTGGAACAGCTAGTAATTAAATATCAAGGAGTTAATGACCTGGCTGACTCAACAAGCTTGGATTTGGTGCAATTAAGACTCCTTCACTAAAGCTCATTCTTCTCTGGGGTCTCTGAGGTGCAGAGCTCCAAGTCCCAGGACAAGTCGCTGGGAAAAGCAAATAGAGGAGCAGCAACTTCTACTATTTATGCAATGCCACTTCAGTTCTGCCTGGGTATACACCATCTCCGTATTTTCCAGTGTTTCTGCTGCAGTGCAGATTTCTGGCCTGGCAAACTGGAACTGATGGATCACTATTCTTTCGACTACACAAAACCAAACATAAAAGCCATTTATATACATATGCTTACACAAATGTATGCAGCTAGTCACTCCCCAGCCTCCTTCCTGCCAGAAAGGTTACCCCAGAGCTGTCACAAATCACATTATTCAAAGATATAGCTTGAGGAGAGATGAGATTAATGGATTAGAATCTAAACTACATCCTGCAAGATGAGAGAATTACGTGATTGTCAATATGAAGTTCATTTGCAATTTAAAAAAAAGTTAACAGTCCCACAGACAACACGTTCTCATGACTTTAAGGAAAAAACATTGTATAGAAATTGCCTTGTTCACTTTGAGCAATGACAGTGAAAAACCCTCTCCCCAGAGACTTTTTTTAGCCACGAAGGAAGCAAGGCACCAGACATGAAAAAGAAGAGATGGAACAATCTAGACTCTCCCCAAAGTCTTACCAGTTCAGTTCCCTGGACATTCCAGCACCCAGGTCTTCACAGGTGCATCAACTGTGCACTCACCCTTTTATGGCCTGTAACTTACCTTCAGGGTTTAGGGTGTAAGGCTTTTGTTTTCAAATAAATATTTTGTCCCTGTCTACATATATTTATATGATGGAACACAACACAACCATCAAAAATGATGTAAAAGAAGTTTTAATAATGTGAAAAATTTACAGTACTGCTCCCTGAAAAAATGTTTACCAAACTGTCACTCTGGTGTGAACTCACATACACATAAAACAAGGATGTACACCACTACACAGAAGTACTATCAACAGTGGTTCTCTCTGGGTAGAGGAATTACATGTGATTTTTTTTTTCCTCAAGTTTTTTGTATTTTTGAGGATTTCTACAATGAATACATATTACTTTAATTAAAAAAAAAACATTGGATTAAAAAAAGGGAAAAAGGAAGAAAATACAATAGGTAGATAGGTGGTACCATGGGAACACTGAATGTGCTATCTCTTAAATTAACCTCCTTAAATGTCAAGCTTCCCTCCTTTCCAATCATTTTGACTCTGGTCACAGCAGGAAACCTACCAAAAAGGCCTGTGTGGTAGGGCAGAGCAGAACAGGCACAGATGTAACCCACAAAAAATCAAAGTCTAAAAACAGAAGAGGCAGCTGAGAAGTACACTATATAACACCAGCCCAGAGAGGAAAGTCAAGAGGCATGTAGTTTAAACATACGTAATGGTTTTCACTTTTTAAGAAACTGATCATCTAGATTTCTTGTTTTTCATATCCTCATCTTGCCAACTTACATTTAAAATGAATAACATGCTAAAGTTGAAAACATTTGCTTTTGTTACCTGTTAGCTTTAGGAAAAAAAAAAAAGACCAATTCCCTGTAGGAACAGGATTAATGACATATGGTAATTACACCATTAGGCTGAAATATCCATAACAACATAAACCTCCATTAAAAACATTTCTCAAGAGGCACTTTTATTAAAGAGAGATGCAGCCATTTTAAATTCATAAACAGAAAGTTTTGGGTCAAAACACCTTTTCTCTGTAGACTGTCTGAAGTCATTTGTTCCACCATTCCTGGCCCAGATTTCAGATAAAGAGAGAAAGTTAGGTTACAGCCCAGGCAAGACAGTATGTGAAGCTCTCAATTCAGGAAAAATTGTCAAGGCAACAAAAAGAATGTACACTTTCTATTTGTGTGCTATAAATTCTTGGTCAGCTGTGGGTCATTTCCCACCGAACTCTCAGGCTCCGAAGTCTCCCATTCTTGCAAATGATGAGTGGGTTGGGCATATAGGGAGGTGAGGACACTCAAAAGAAAGACAAGGAAAACTGATCAAGAGACAAGAAATGCAACATAGTAGCACCCTTACTCTCCTCTTTCCTTGGAGGTATTTTGCAGCACATATCATCAGGTGTCCAAAATTAACTCCTTTTTTTTTCTTTTGGTTTTCTAATAAATTATTCTTTTTAAAAATTGATTTTTTTACCAATCTGGTTTTTGTTCCAAGTTCCTTATTACTTGTTTTCTATTTGTCTTAATTTTATGAACAATTTAAATTTTTTTCTTAAAATAGGTAAATTAATAATAAAAATCATTTATTCAGGTCATAACATTTCAAGTGCTAATAAAATCAAAATGAATTGTTTCCTGTAATATTTCTAAACAACAGCTGTACTCAGTTCATAGTCAGTACACAATACAAAACTACCATGTTTTAAAATATGATGTTTATTAGAATCCCTTTTAAAATGCCATCAGAAAAATAAAACATTTAGGAATAAACTTGACCACAGAGGTGAAAGACTTACATGCTAAGAACTAGAAAACACTGACAAAAGAAACTGAAGATGATTTAAAGAAATGGAACAATATTCCATGCCTTTGGATTTGAAGAATTAATATTGTTTAAATGGCCGTACTACCTAAAGCAATCTACAGATTTAATGTGATCCTTATCAAATATTCCATGCTGTTTTTCACAGAACTAGAGCAAATAATCCTAAAATTTACTGCATAAATTGTACCAGTGTTTTCTTAGGTCAGTCTCCCAAGGCAACATAAATAAAGGTAAAAATAAACAAATGAAACCTAATCAAACTTATAAACTTTTGCATAGTGAAGGAAAAGATAAACAAAATTAAAAGACAGCCTATAGAGTGGGAGAAAATATTAGCAAATGGTGCAACAGACAAGGGCTTAATTCCAAAACATACAAATAGCTCGTACAACTCAATAACAACAACAACAAAATCAGATAACCCAATCAAAAATGGGCAGAAGATCTAAACAGATGTTTTTCCAAAGAAGACAAACAGATAGCCAATAAGCACATGAAAGGATGTTCAACACTGAATCATCAGAGAAATGCAAATCAAAGCTACAATGACGTACTAGCTCACACTGGTCAGAATGTCTATCATTAAAAAGTCACAACAAATGCTGGAGAGGGTATGGAGAAAGGGAACCCTTCTACACTATCGCTAGGAATGTAATTTGGTGCATATGGAAAACAGTATGGAGATTCCTCGGAAAACAGTATGGAGATTCCTCAGAAAACTAAAAATTGAGTTGCTATATGACAAAAGAATCCCATTCCTAGACCTATATCTGGATGTAACCTTATTTTGAAAAGATATATGCAGCCCAATGTTCACTACAGCACTGTTTACAACAGCCAAGATATGGAAGTAACCTAAATGTCCATCAACGAATGAATGGATGAAGAAGATATGGTGTGTGTGTGTATTTCACACACACAACGGAATACTACCCAGCTACAAAAAGAAATAATTCCATTTGCAACAATATGGAGGGACCCAGAGATTATCATACTAAGTGAAGTAAGTCAGACAGAGAAAGACAAACCTATGACATTGCCTATACCTGGAATCTAAAAAAAAAAAGACACAAGTGAACTTATTTCCGAAATACAAAGAGATTCACAGACACAAAAAAACAAAATTCTGGTTACCAAAAAAGAAAGGGGGGGGGGGATAAATTAGGAGTTTTGGACTAACATATACACACTACTATGTATAAAACAGATAGCAAACAAGGACCTACTATATCACAAGGGAACTATACTCAAAATTATGTAACAACCTATCAGGGAAAAAAATCTGAAAAACAATATACATATCAGTTCAGTTCAGTTGCTCAGTCGTCTCCAACTCTTTGCAACCCCATGGACTGCAGCACACCAGGCTTCCCTATCCACCACCAACACCCACAGCTTACTCAAACTCATGTCCATCGAGTGGGTGATGCCATCCAACCATCTCATCCTCTGTCGTCCCCTTCTCCTCCCACCTCCAATCTTTCCCAGCATCAGGGTCTTTTCCAATGAGTCAGTTCTACACATTAGGTGGCCAAAGTATTGGACTTTCAGCTTCAGCATCAGTCCTTCCAATGAATATTCAGGACTGACTTCCTTTAAGATTGACTGGTTGGATCTCCTTGCAGTCCAAGGCACTCTCAAGAGTCTTCTCCAACACTACAGTTCAAAAGCAGCAATTCTTTGGTGCTCAGCTTTCTTTATAGTCCAACTCGCACACCCACACATGACTACTGGAAAAACCATAGTTTTGACTAGATGGGCCTTTGTTGGCAAAGTAATGTCTCTGCTTTTTAATATGCCATCTAGATTGGTCATAACTTTCCTTCCAAGGAGCAAGCATCTTTTAATTTAATTGCTGCAGTCACCATCTGCAGTGATTTTGGAGCCCAAGAAAATAAAGTCTGACACTGTTTCCATTGTTTCCCCATCTATTTGCCATGCAGTGATGGGACCAGATGCCATGATTTTAGTTTTCTGAATGTTGAGTTTTAAGCCAACCTTTTCACTCTCCTCTTTCACTTTCATCAAGAGGCTCTTTAGTTCTTCTTCACTTTCTGCCATAAGGGTGGTGTCATCAGCATATCTAAGGTTATTGATATTCCTCCTGGCAATCTTGACTCCAGCTTGTGCTTCATCCAGCCTGGTATTTCACATGATGTATTCTGCATGTAAGTTAAATAAGCAGGGTGGCAATATACACTCTTGACATACTCCTTCCCCAATCTGGAACCAGCCTGTTGTTCCATGTCCAGTTCTAACTGTTGCTTCTTGACCTGCATACAGATTTCTCAGCAGGCAAGTACGGTGGTCAGGTGTTCCCATCTCTTTCAGAATTTTCCAGTTTGTTGTGATCTACACAGTCAAAGGCTTTGATGTGGTCAATAAAGCAGAAGTAGATGTTTTTCTGGAATTCTCTTGCTTTTTCGATGATCCAACTGATGTTGGCAATTTGATCTCTGGTTCCTCTGACCTTTCTAAATCCAGCTTGAACATCTGGAAGTTCACAGTTTATGTATTGTTGAAGCCTGGCTTGGACAATTTTGAGCATTACTTTGCTAGCTTGTGAGACGAGTGCAATTGTGCGGTAGTTTGAGCATTCTTTGGCATTGCCTTTCTTTGGGACTGGAATGAAAACTGACCTTTTCCAGTCCTGTGGCCACTGCTGACTTTTCCAAACTTGCTGGCATATTGAGTGAAGTACCTTAACAATATCATCTTTTAGGATTTGGAATAGCTCAACTGGAATTCCATCACCTCCACTATTTTTGTTCGTAGTGATGCTTCCTAAGGCCCACTTGACTACACATTCTACAATGTCTGGCTCTAGGTGAGTGACCACACCATTGTGGTTATCTGCATCATGAAGATCTTTTTTGTATAGTTCTTCTGTGTATTCTTGCCACCTCTTCTTAATATCTTCTGCTTCTGTTAGGTCCATAACATTTCTGTTCTTTATTGTACCCATCTTTGCATGAAATATATATATATATATAACTGACTCATATACATATAGTATGTATATATATGTATATATACACACACATAGCCTATAGGGCTTCCCTACATGTATGTGTGTGTATATATATATATGCATACACACACACAGACACACACACACACACACAGCCTATATATATACATATATATATATATAGGGGCTTCCCAGGTGGCACAATGGTAAAGAATCCTCTTGCCAATATAGGAGATGCAGGTTGACGTCCTGAGCCAGGAAGATCCCCTGGACTAGGAAATGGCAACCCACCCCAGTATTCTTGCCTGGAGAATCCCAGGGACAGAGGAGCCTGCTGGCCTGCCGTCTGTGGGGTCACACAGAGTCGGACACGACTGAAGTGACTTAGCAGCAGCAGCAGCAGCATATCACCAATGCAATGGTCATGAACTTGGGCAAACCTGGCAGATGGTGAGGGACAGGGAGGCCTGGCGTGTGTGGTCTCAAAGAGTGAGACACCACTGGGCGACTCAAGAACAACAACACACACACACACACAGTACAGGGAACTGAATTCAATATCCTGTAATAAGCCACAATGTTAGAGAATAAGTATATTCGTATAAATGAATCACTTCAGAAATGTACACCAGAAATGAATATGACATTGTAAATCAATTGTACTTTAATAAAAAATAACAAAAAGCAAAATATGTCACTAGAAAACAAATGGCAGATGTGCCTCACTTTCTCAGCTACAGTAAACTTAAAAAGAGAAACTGAATTTATGATAGTCATACCCCTTTATGAATGCTTTTTTTTACAGGAAAAAAAGAAATCTGTTTTGCAAATATTAGGTTTCATAGGAGGGCTTCCCCAGTGGATCAGATGATAAAGAATCTGCCTCGATCCCTGGGTTGGGAAGATCTCCTGGAGAAGGGCATGGCTACCCCCTCCCATATTCTTGCCTGGAGAATTCCATGGACACAGAGCCTGGTGGGCTTCAGTCCATGGGATTGCAAACAGCTGGACAGGACTGAGCAATTCACACACACATACACACACACAGAGGTTCCACAGTGGTAGTTTTTTTTTAAGAGGAAGAACACTAGCACTTAGGCTTTTAAGCCTATCATAACAGTGGGTTAGGTGCTTCCATCATTTTTATCACTTAACACTCAAAACCATTTCACAGAGGAACCTGAAGCACAGAAAGAGTAAAATCCCCTGGGGTCATTTGGCAGTGACTGCTGGGGTCAAATCCACACCCACTTCTTCTCTGCTTCAAAAGACAGAGTTTTCTAACACACACGACTCTCGGGGATACTGCAGCAGGGACAGTCGCTTCATAGGACATTTACCCAACCAGGGACACAGGTAAGATGTCATGAGTCTTTGCCTCAGGATAAACGAACGTGGGGAGAACAGTTTTGTTGACCAAGATCCATCATAAGCATAAAACTCAAAACCAGCAAATGGCAATGATAATAATTCATCAGATGTGAAGGTTTTTATTATAAAAAAAAATATTAAGGTTTCTTCACTTATCCCCATAACACTCCTGAGAGACAGTGAGGCAGGTTTTAACACTACCCTCTTCTTGTAGCCAAGGAGACTGAGGTACAAAAGGCACCGAGTGACTACTCAAGAAGAACCATTAGTGAGGGGCAAAGCAGGAGCCAGAACCCATGTTTCTTAACGTGCCATCCATGCTACTTCTGCTGTGTCATATAGCATTCAGGAAATGGTTTTTATCCAAATGAAACTGACAACTGATAGTCTCAACAGGTGTCAAGCATTCTCTCCAGTCCACACTTTAAGCAGCTTTTGCATTGCAGTGGAAATACAGGCTCTTTCTCAATTCATCCCATGTCTGTCTGGCCAAATTGTTCTATTTCACAACATGCTCATAACCATATTCACTTTCTTGCTGTCTTGAAGAAAACCTCAGGTAATCTGTCTTGGAGAAAACATTATTATTAGTAAACTATTCATTGCCAAAGAGGCTTTCCTCATTCATCTTACTGACCCTCTCCATTCCCCTGGGATCCCTGCTATGCAGTAGAATAAATAGAGGGATTAACCACAGAGAGTAAGAAAGCAGAAAACAAAAGAACGACTCCTCTGTGGGCACTCTTTAGGTTTCTGATGACAAGAAGCTCTGAGAGGCAGAATTGACCACTTAAGAAAAAATATGATACACAAACTTCTGTTCCAGTAAACACTGACGATTCCCAGAGTAGTCTTTTTAAACAAATTCTAAGCTCTACTTGGGAAGAGAGTCAAGCACCATCTGAAGAAGACAACATTTTGGAGGAAAAGGCTTGAGTTGTACTCCTGTAAAACACTGCGTTCTAATCAAATGGAACCTTTCATTTAGCATTACTGACTTGTTCAGTCGTCTCTGACTCTTCGCAACCCCATGGACTGTAGGCCGCCAGTCTCCTCTGTCCATGGAATTTTCCGGGCAAGAATACTGGAGTGGATTGCCATTTCCTTCTCCAGGGGATATTCCCAACCCAAGGATGGAACCTGGGTTTCCTGCATTGCAGACGGATTCTTTACCATCTGAGCTACCAGGGAAGCCCATGAACTGCATACTTGGACAAACAGTGATCCCTATCCTTGAGGCTTCCTCTGCCAAGAATGTCACCCTCAGCCCCAGATTAAGATAGGTGATGCCGGCCCTCCACCCACCCCCTCTCCCTCCCATCACTTTTCTTCTTGCCCCTTGGCCCAATTTACAATTGTGCCCTTAAGTGTTTGATGTTTGTTTCTATTAGATTGTAAGTTCTGTCGGTTTAGCTTATCCTATAGACCCAGTGTCTGTTTAAATGCCTGGGGAAACTAGAAGATGTTCAGTAAATAACTGCTAAATAAACTTAATAGATGAAGGAGAGACAGGTGAATTCCAAGGACAGGTGCAGCTTCCCACTGGACCTCTACTTTTCGCGGACAACTTCGCCAACCCTTGAGCGAAGAACATTCTTCTCTGAGTGAACTACGGATTGGCCGATCAGTCTGGGCATCTTGGCCAAGTACCACAACCACAGAAGCCTCCACTGAGTGTGTGGATGTGGTGTGTATTTGTGCAGACAGAAGACTTCAGAAACTGAAAGGGAGAGAAATACTGGCTCCTTGGGTGACTCTCATTTTTCACTTTAAGTGTTTGTCCCCTACCGTCTTGATTACTGCCATTTATACATGTAGTTAGGAGAGCAGCACAAATTGAAAGCTATGTATTATGAACAATTCTACCTTAACTAAGTAATAAAACATGCATTAATGAGACACGAAACAAAGCCCCCCAACCAACCTCTATAAATCCGTTGGAAATGTCTGCTTTGTCAAGGACAGCCACACTGTATTTTCTGTTTCTGGCACATTCGGCCCCTGTAGCTCTTCAGAGCAAAAGGAGTCAGTTCCCTACACTTGTGCAGCACTTCATGGCTCAGAGTACTTTTTTTTCCTAAGGTCTATTAAATTGGAAGTTTCCACTGAGATACCACAAAAGTGAAATTCCCACTTAAAGCTCCAGGCCCATGGGCAAATCTGTAAAAGAAATATTTAATAATTCACTTGTGATTCTAAATAGACCTAACCCATGTGCAAAATGAAAGGGTCAAGAGAATGACAATTAAGGGTTTCCAAGGAAGATTTCATGGGGCAGCACTGTTTCAGATGTGCCTTCCCACACATAATACAGAAGGTGGGTACAGGTGGTGGGTACATCTCCTTTCACTTCACGTCAGGAAAGAGGGGCTCCAAAATATCATGTGGAGAGCCTAGCATGTGTCCCCCTATTTGGAGTTCGGGGGAATGAATGGCTGGGTCCCTCTTGAGAGAGCTAAGAGCACAAGAACTGGAGGAGAGGCGGCAGGACAAGGTGACCAAGCTGGCCTGGCCTCAGCCCCAGCACTTGTCACAGGATCCCCTCAAGTACTTCTGGCGGACAGATGGGGGCCCCAGGGAAAGAGAGCCAGTGGGGGAGAGAAGGCAATGGGTCCTGCCCAGGAGGATGGCTTGCAGGGGCGAAAGGACTCCAGACAGTCTGTATGGTATGGATGACTGAGAACAGGAAGTAAGGGGAAAGCAATGCTTATAGTATAACTAAGTAAAATGCAGGGTCAGGGGAGAGGCTGAAAAACTCACGCAAGTGACCAGGAAAGAGTCTTTCAGCATTTAGGAGGCACTGAAAGCATGAAGCCATTTTGTGTCACCATCAGTCAAGAGCACTTCCCTGCCCCTCTCTTCTCCTGCTTAGACCTTGACAAGATCAGAAACTTAGGGCAGGGTTCCCAATCACAAAGGTCTTAGCTGCATGAGGGAAACAGGAAGATCTCATTTCAAATCAAGTTTGAAGTTTTGATGACCTCATCAAACTGCTCATTTAATCCTCTGACCTGAGACTGTATTTGCAACTTAAAAGCCCCCATAATCAAGGATGGGTACACACTGGAAAGTAGTGTTAGTCGTTCAGTTGTGTCCGACTCTTTGCGACCCTAAGGACTATAGTCTTCCAGGCTCCTCTGTCCATGGGACTTCCCAGGCAAGAATACTGGAATGGGTAGCCAGTCCCTTCTCCAGGGCATCTTTCCGACCAAGGGTTTGAACCCGGTCTCCTGCATTGCTGGCAGATTCTTTACCATCTGAGCCTGCCAGGGAAGCCCAATAATCAAGGATATTACTTGTAAATTGTCACAAAGCCATAGGACTGCCCAAGTTTTCACCCCAGGGTAGGGGAAGAACTTCCTCCACTGAATACATCCTAACTGGACAGTGAGAAGCAAACATCAAGATGATTTCTGATTAGATTCCACCTTGTTTGTGGTTGCTGAATTAACTGAAACTCGTTCAGTAGCAAGTCATACTTGAAAACCAACAAAATACCTTCCACAGACTGAGTTGTAGCCACTACAACTTATATGTTGAAATCCCAGCTCTCTGTACATCAGAAAGTGGAGGTATTCAGAAATAAGGCCTCTAAAGAGGTAATGGAGTTTAAATTAGGTTGTTAACGTGGGCACTAATCCAATATGACTGAGGTCCTTACAAGAAGTGATTAGGACAGAGTCACACAGAGGAAAGACGCCGTGAAGACACACGGAGAAGACAGCCAGGCATCTGCAAGCCAAGGGGAGAGGCCTCAGAAGAAGCCAATCATGTCACCACCTTCATTGTGACTTTCTAGCCTCCAGAATTGTGAGAAAACAAATTTCTGCTGTTTATGCCACGCAGTATGTGGTACTTTGTTACGGCAGCCTACAAAAATCACATAAAGTGGAACAGTTTTGCCAGCAGCATGTATAAGTCTCCAACATAAAAAGAAAATTCATCAGCACCAGAATGCAGACACAACTACAAAGTCAAGGTGGAAAACAAATTTTATGTAGGTTATTTTTTAGAACTTAAAATGTGGTTGTTCAAACAGTTCCTCTATTTATCACTTCATAATTCTCCCTATTTTAAAAATATCCACAGTAGGTATTAAATACCCATGCTATCACACCAGACAACTTCAAAGACAAAACTGGAAATTATTTTGCTTTTCCAACTGTACTTTCCGGACAGCTTCTGGTTAGAAGAGATAACACAGCTGGCTTTGATTCTGGGCTTTTGCTGAGGTTGGGATATTAAAGCAACACAGGTTAGGGTTTTCTAGCTTTAGTTTCAGGCATGGGACGTTCCTTGTACACATATCTGGCAAAGGCAAAGATGCAGAAAAAGACCTCCTGCCCCACCGACCTTCAGAGCATCTATTTGACGACATCAACCCATTTGCCTTAGGTAGCAAACCTAACAACTTCAGCTTTCTTGATTCATCTGTAAAACAGAAATACTTGCTGTGAGGCATCCCGGGAGGATCAATGATTATTTATAGGACTATAACAAGCTCCCTGGAATATACTTGAAATAAAACAAGTGCAAGTGACTTGCTTCTTAAAGAAGTTCCTCTATCAATTCAGGCTCTACCCAACCAATATTCAAAACAAGTCAGGAGGGCCCAGAAGAATGTTGTCATGGTCCCCATCTATTTGGGTCAGAGTGCAGGCCTGTGACAATAGTATCTGATTTTTTAACCCATGACCCACAGCCAATCATAATGAAGACAGAAAAGAAACTTCTCAAACTGAAACAAATATCCCCCTACTAGGTTGACGGGAGCCACACAGCCACTACAGCTAGCAGAATGCTTTGCTCCAAAGGCAACTCAGTATGCACTTCCACGACTGTGGAATTTTCCAGCCCTGTGTAGCTATCCTGGGAAGGTCTAAGAAATCCTTGTCCTCAAAGAGCTTAAATTCTTGGTATGGAGTCAGGCTTACTGAACTGAAACTACAGAGAGCAATCACATGCTGGAAAGAGATGTAAAATAGCTCTGGTCCCAGGCCTACTATATTTATTAGCTGTTTCATCTCAAGTTTCCTCACTCCACTCACCTTTGAATAAGGAACCTGGCCTAATGGTCAGTACACCTCAGTTCCCAAATTCTAGAACTCTAATCAAGCATCAAAATGCATGGTTCAACCTATCATGGTTCAGAAGTCATAAAATGAGATGCCACTAGGGCCCTCTAGAAATAGAGGGAATCAGTGAGTTGAGATATGAATTAGCAGAGAGAAGGAATCAGACTAAACTAGGGCAAAGGGGCCCTAGTTACAGAGCCAGCCTTCCTGGCTCCTCAATGTTAGGTACCTGAAGGAGCCTTGTCTCAAGGGCTGTATCTCTTATCCTGCTTCCGTCACCTGTACCCCTACTTCCGCCAGCATCAGGGTTCCTAGCTGCTAGAGTCCTGAATCCAGAGGTTTATGGCCATGAGGTTAGCTTGCCTTATAGCTCCAGTAGGCTTAATTTTCTACCACCATCAACTTTGGCATGAGTATCCCATAAAGAATGCTAGTGCCTTGTAAGAGAGGGATGAGCAGAACTAGAAGGTGGGATTTCTGTCCCCTCTGGTCCTACACTTAACTAACTCTTCAACCCCGGACCAGTCATGAAACCTCTCTAGACTTCAATTTACTCCCTCATAATATCTGCTTTCGTTATTAAAATATCGCCACTTTCATCTGAGGAAACTACCTGAGATAACAGACATGACTAAACCTTAATTCTGAAAACATTAAGGTAGTTATTTTTATTCTTATTATTAGTGGCACAGCTGTGAGGGCTTATTAAGATGATGAATTAGAAGAGTTTGGTATTCTGCTTCCAGTAATAGTGGACTGCTGCTGCTGCTAAGTCACTTCAGTCGTGTCTGACTCTGTGCAAATCCATAGATGGCAGCCCACCAGGCTCCCCAGTCCTTGGGATTCTCCAGGCAAGAACACTGGAGTGGGTTGCCATTTCCTTCTGCAACGCATGAAAGTGAAAAGTGAAAGTGAAGTTGCTCAGTCGTGTCCGACGGTTTGTGACCCCATGGACTGCAGCCTACCAGGCTCCTCCATCCATGGGATTTTCCAGTCAAGAGTACTGGAGTGGGGTGCCATTGCCTTCTCCAAATAGGAGACTAGTTTACAGCAAAACCATCAGCCAGCGTCCTGAGAACACAAGGACTCACTAAAACACTTAATAACTGCTATAAAAGTTGAAGGCCACAAATTTTTGTTAATAACGACAAAATTAGAACAATTAGGCCAAACTCAATTGTTGTTTTGATCACCAAATGGATAGTTTAAGTAAAACTATACTGCATTTCCGTCTATGTGCTCTACAACATACACATACTAAATAAATAAAAAACCTCTCAAAAATATAATGATTCCAACTTCCAAAATTCACTGGCAGCATGAACTGGAATGAGAAATTCAATTTTATGCATGCAAATGTGACACTTACAAATAGGGATTTTAGTGAACTGGTAAATCAGATTTGCTGAACAGCGGCTGTTGCAAATGGCCGTGACTGCTTCTTGTTTGATAACAACGCGTGATTTCCACATTTAGAATTCTAAGAGCTGACTTCCATGATTAGAAGTAGCTTGACGATTTTCAGAATTTTACAAGTTGAGTGTGTTTGTACAGAAGCAGCTTATTCTTAAACGGAATATAAACCAAACAGCAGAGAACAGTCATTTTTCTATTTTTGCTGAGCGAGATAAAAATGAACCTCAGTGAGGTTTTATGTCAATAAACATCTGACAGAGAATAACAGATCTGAAAGGAAATCTAAATGTGAATTATTTTCTATCATCAGACATAAGTCAGCATTTAGCTTGTCACTTTGCAAAAATATCATGTAACTGACCTACCTTGGTCCCATGTGGAGAAGTCAGTCTACTATACACCTGCTCTGTGCCTTATAGCATGTCACAAAGTGTTATATATTACATTTTGATTGTGGAAGGCATATGCCAGTACCTCTACCAAGCCTTGAAATAGCAAATGTTTTCCAGGAAGCCTACTATACTTAGGATACTATATTTTTCTAACACTTAAGCCCCATGGCTGCTTTATTTTATTGTTTTTGAGAACAATATATAGGTAGGTGCTGACTTCCACATGGAGAAGTTGCCCCATTCATTATTAGGATAGATTTTCGCTGGTTAGACTTGATTCTCTCTCTTTCTCTCTCCCTAGGATAGAACCTGCCAAAACTAGAGACGATTTTGTCTCTGGGCTGGATCTTCCTTTAATTCTAGAAGTTTAAGAATATAAAGAGATGGAGAATAGCCAAAAGTTTTTTATGTTCCTCTCAAAAATAATACCAAGCTATTACCCACACTATTGTAACCCTCTGCAAGACTGGATTCTTCAATGTATCCAAAATTTCTAGGCTTCAAGCTGAGGTGGCTGGGTGTTTCTCATAGCTAAGTGCTGTGGGAGTTCTCAATTGACTATGCCTAAGACAATAATTTTTTTCGTAGGGCAGAAATCATGGCTCAATGACAATATCCAATCACATCCTCCTGTGTCATTTAGGAGAGAGGTTAAACCTTAACTAATTTCTTTTCTAAAATAAACAGAGGACTTCCCTGGTGGCACAGTGGATAGGAATCTGCCTAACAATGCAAGGAAAACCGGTTCAATCCCTGGTCTGGGAAGATTCCACATGCTATGGAGCAACGAAGCCCTTGAGCCACAGCTACCAAGCGCAAGTGCTGCAACTACTGAAGCCCACGTGCCTAGAGCCTATGCTCTGCAATAAGAGAAGCCACCACGATGAGAAGCCTGCCCACGGAAACAGAGGAGCCCCCGCTGACTGCAACCAGAGAAAGCCCGCACAAAGACCCAGGGCAGCCAAAAACAACTACATTTTAAAAATACACAGAATGAGTGAATGTAACTTCTGAAGAAAGAGCTTCAACAAGGCATTTGCAGAAAAATTTTTACCCTCTTTGCTGATTCTCTGGGAAAGGGGCATACAGTTTGTAGTTTAACTTGTCTTAGAGTATCAGATAACAGAATTGGATAATTCCATCCACTTCCCTAGAGAAGAATAAAAAATCATCTTCTGAAGATGTTACGAGTCCCAGAACCCAAGAAGATTGTCCTGAGACTTTATCATGCTCACAAGGTTCAACCGCACCCATACAAGCTTTGTGGAAAAAGACTATTTTGCCCAGCAGAGAATCATTCTGGGGTCATATCAAAGAAGGGTAAGCTCTCTTACGCTGTCTGAATTTCCAACTCATCTTCAATATTCATTTAAAAGTGAGGGTGGGGGGTACTCTTTTGCCCCCTTCTGATGCCTATGTCAGAAGCTTTCTCTATCTTCTTTATACTTTAATAAAACTTTATTACACAAAAGCTCTGAGCGATCCAGCCTCATCTCTGGCCCCGGATTGAATTCATCTCCTCCGGAGGCCAAGAATCCCGCGTCTCATCGTTCAGCAACAACCTTTCACCTTGGGGGCTCGTCCGGGATCCTTCAGGACAAGATGGGCCTGATAATCTATGTGAGCCTACTTCTGCTGACTCCAGAAATCCTGAGTCTGCCATTTGATCCTCAAGACAATGCCTTCCTGTCCTGGGCTCACTCCTGTGCTGCATTCCACAATCGGTCTAACTGCTGGGTCTGCGGAGCACTCCCCTCTTCATCAGTGAAAGGCGTCCCATGGTGGACATCTCCACTTCAAGGAAAGGACTTTCTCCAAGTCTGCAAATACCTTCAACAATTGCATGTGATGCCTCTTAAACTGATGACATCTAACGACCTTAAGATGGACTGATGTAACTATGGACATAATATGACTTTTCATTTTGATTTTAACTTGGTTTAATGACTATTTTGCCTTACATCTGTAACTGTATAATGGGGTTTTCCAACCGTCTAAAAGCTTTTAATTTACAAATAGTTGTCCGAGCTCCTATGAGTGCCACAGCCTCCTCCAACTATTACGTGGAGCCCCTGGATCAGACATCCTCACTATGAGGATTAGGAGAATATGTTGCCTCACCAATTTAGGGACAACGCCCCTTGTCAGCTCGGAAGCAGTTATGGAATGAGAACGATGCCCCTTTTCCCTAGGCAACATAATTCTCCTAAAAGAAAAGGGGGGAATGAGAAAGTCATTTCCTAGGCAGGTTGATAAGAAGTCTAGGGGTCCCCAAGGAGAGAGAGGTCTGGGATATTCAAGGAGGAAGAAAGGACAAACTTTTTTACTTTTTTTCCCTCTACATTCCTTAGGATTATATAACAATAGTGTATCCTGCCTGAGGACAGTCTTTGGATTAAACCCTCTGGCTAATTCTGTTATCTTAAAACATAAATTATGGGAGTAGGTCTGGTCTTTACAAGGATGTATCCTGCCTGAGGACAATCTTTGGATTAAACCTTCTGGCCAGCTCTGTTATCTTAAAATGTAAATTATGGGAGTAGGTCTGGTGAGGTCTTTACAACCTCCAGACATTTTTTGGATTCATTGGAGGGTATATAACTCCATTGCTAACACTAGCAAAGGGGGTACTCTTTTGCCCCCTTCTGATGCCTATGTCAGAAGCTTTCTCTATCTTCTTTATACTTTAATAAAACTTTATTACACACACAAAAAAATAAAAAAAATAACAGTGAGGGTGACGGAGGGGAAACTAGTATTTCCTTATGACTACTTTTCTTTTTTAATGAAGTATAGCTAACTACTTTTCTATTTAATATTCTAGCGCCCAGTCCAATATTCTTTGATGTGACATAGTTTGAGAGCAGTGTTGAGAGAAAAAAGCTATTTCACATGTTATCATGAGTTAAACCCACTTAGTAAACCAGCTGCACGTCCTAGGCAATGACCTACAACTTGCTAAAATAAGGCCACAGTTTCTAAGTCATCTTGACTAACTCCTAAAGCCCTTTCTTAAGAATCAGGAAATAAAGCATATGGTTCTCATGAAGCTTTTGCAGAATGATAAAACATTCATTTCAAAAAAAAAAAATCTTAAAGTGGAAATAAGGCAGGAATCAGTCTAACTAGATTCTGACTCATTCCAATTTCCTGACGGACTTCAAAGCAAGACGCCGAAACTCCTTATGATCAAGCTTATTATGATATTTAAAGTGAGATCTTAGAAGGCAGATGACTTCATTTTAAAATAAAGCTCATCAGTGAATAGGGAATATATTGATTGCCTTTAGAATTGGGCTTTTTTCCTTTGTTCCTTGAGGTTATTCTTGATATAACCAGACAGAAATTGTAGTCACTTTGCCAGTAAAAATTTCTAAGTTAATTTTATAGCAACTGCAAATTGGACAGGCATTAGTTTCACTCCAGAGAAGGGGTAAATTAGTACCTTTGGATGTTTATTCATTGGCAATTTACTGGTAAAACAGGCCTGATATACAAATAACCTATCCTTATATTACCTGAATTTCACTTTTAGGATATGGTCAACCTCACTTTATCACATGCTTTATGAGGAGAGAATTCATGACTGTCTTCTTTTTGCCTAGCACAGAGCCTGACACATATGCCAACTGTATAATAACTTTTATTTTTTAAGAATCATCTAAGTTTGCTTATCTGCACATACCAAAAATGCATAAATTCTTTCAGTTTTTACTGCTGTGGGAATGACTTCAAGGTACATACAAGATATCCAAATCCAATCTATATCATTTAAGTACCTTTTAGAGTTGTGTGGTCCTAAGAATTTGAAAGACTGTCTAAGATCCCATCAAGTTCTTTAGATATAGATGGAAGGGTCAATTACATAATAGGAACCAGAAAGATGCAAGTGATGAACCTGTTGGATGACAGAGACATTTGGATTGTGTAGTCAGTTTCCAGTGTATGAAGACAGTCTGGGGAATGAGCAAAGTACCTTTATAATATCGGCATTCTGAGACCAAGATTTCCTCACCACCACCTTCTGATTTATAAAAGAGATTGTCCAAAACAAGCATTCTCAGGCCTTTAAAAATTGTGTGTGAGTGTGTGAGAGAGAGGGAGAATGGCAGACTAGTCTCTTTTTAAGATTATATAACACACTTGCAACGCATATAAGACCCTAAATTCTTAAGTTGCAGAGCATGCATGATAAGCCTTGCAAAAACTTGGCAGGGGGTGGAATGTGAGTGACTGAGGATTTAATGTGGCAGGATATGAAAACTAAATGCATAAATGCAACTGCCGGGTTTCAGCTGTCTCAACAAAACATGCAGTTCACCCTTGGGGGATGGGAGACCATGATACTGCATTCCTAAAAACTAAAACCATCTTACCCATAGGAAAGTAAAGAGGCTTTTGTGGTCCTAGAATTTTATCCATTTAGAGCTTCCAGATGGGTCATAAACCTCATTGTAAGAGACAAAGCGAAGCAAAGTCCTTCCAGAGTGGAGGTACCAGGAGCCTGGGGAGGGTGAGAGGCAGGCTGGGGATGCAGCGGATCCCTCGGGTCAGTCTGGAAGGCCTGGCCCTTATTTCCACAAACCCCTCAGAGGTGGCAGACCTCTGAGTGACCACAATGAGTGTTCTGGCTCTCGGGCATACTTCCCTTGGCTGGCACCACAGAGCCTGTCTGCAGCGACCAAGGCCATGGGTGGCAACTTCAGAGAGCCCCTCACAGTGATAGACCCGGGCAGCGGAGTGCTACTCCAGCCTTGGCAAAGTAAACAAAAGCAGCCATGGTGACCATGATGACAGGTCAGGGCCAGACTTCTCCTTGTGCTCCCAGGACCATTTAAACCCTGGGAGACCAGGACAACCCAGTGCGCAGGGGGGTGGGTGAGGGGAGGTTGGTGGCAGCACTGGAGGAGAACCTCAGAAACAACTGACATCAGATTCCTCAGCAACCCTGACAAGAAGGGCTCGAAAGTCAATTTAACTTGAGTGGTAAAAATAAAGACAAGTAATGTTTTCTTGAGCCCAAGTTTCAGAGAGCAATTCACACCAGCTACTCGCTTATTAATGTTCTAACACAAAACAGGACAAAGTATATATATGTGACATTTGGATGCAGCTATTTCCAACAGGAGAAAAAGATTTTCTTCAGTCTGAAAACAAACTATTAGACTTTTAGCTTTTGTATAACAGGCATCTCTCCTTTCTAGCAGCCTTCTCTACGCTTGAGCTGATGAAGGTACCTATCATGAGCAACATGAGAACATGGCCCAGGCACTCCTATTAGAGCCACTGGTTATTTTTTTATCTCTAAGACAGCACTGTGAAAATGGTCACAAGTAAATACTCTATTTTGAAAGAAAGCCCAGTGCTTAGGTAGCCTCAATTATGACCTCAGATAAATGAAAAAGCAGAACACAGTTGTCACAGGCCAAAGGGAGAGGAAAATAGAGGAAGAAAAAAGGCCCTCAGAAAAGGCTTCTCGGTCAGTCCTCCTGCTGAATCAAAGGGTGCACAGAGCCGGCCCTAAAAATATCCAGTCTAACCAGACTCTTCCTGTCTTTAGTGGGTTTCACCAATTTTATTCTAAAGCTAAATAGTACTGGTGGTTATGATTCTCATGCATATAAAAAAAGGGAATTTCAAAGCTATTATCCTAGTCTGAGAAGATTTCACCATTTTTTTCACTAACTACCCAGGGCTTAATAACCCTTTGCTCTAATCTCTGTTTTACTCCTGGCACTAAACTTTAAACTCAACTTCCCTTCACTTGTATGTATCACTGTGCTTCTAGGTCTAATGACTTGAACATGGCATTTTGAAATTTAAGGCTATCACCTAACGTTATCCATGTCCTCTAATTTCTGGTTATTAGCAAACCTGTTAGTAATGAGTCTTGTCTCTTTGTTGGATTAAAATGATTCCAAATGACAGTATTTTATTACTGACTAGATCTATAGCACATTTCTTATTGTTCTCTCTCAGTCAAGTCAATGGTGAACTATTCAAGGTTCTCAAAGTATCATTTTCCAAAATTATTTAATTATAGGAAAACATCCAATTGTGTGATGTCATATGGACATTTTTAATATCAAACAAAAACCATTAATGACAGATACATTTAACCTATAATTTTTCTATTATGCTAGAATATTTATACACAGTACAACTTTTTAGATTCAGTTTGTCTTTCACATCTGAAAGACATCCCTGATCCTACTCTGAATTCTTATCTGCTGAGATTCTGTGTAACAGATATTTCCATACAGATGAGAACACCTGTTTTCAAAAGGTTTGGGCAGGCTGCTTTTCCAAAGTACTGTACAGACAAATCTTGGCTACCCGGACGTTATTCTGGGTTCATTCACATCTGTTCAGCCATTCATTTATTCAACAACTATTTGTTAAGCATCTATTCTGTGCCGGTACTACTGTGCTAGGCATATATATCAGTGAATAGCTTTCAGTATGGTACAAAAGCTGAGCAAGTAAACGGGCAATTACCATACGGTGCTGTGAATGTCACGAAGATACAAACAAGCAAAGGGTAATCAAAGGAGGGCCAGTTAAATCAATTTTCCTACGGAAAACACCCTTAGCAGGCGAGCCCTGGATAAGAAGGAGTTTAGTGTACACAGTGTGTGTGCAGCGGATGGGGGGAGGGCACAGAAGAATCAGGACAGGAAGCAGGAGAAAGTTTTCCTGATGGCCAAAGCCTTCAATCTTGATGTATAACAACGTTTACTTAATGATTTTGGTTTGAAATCTACCTAGAATTTTATTACAAAGAACACAGGATGATTGCTTAACATTTTCTTTATGACTCAGGTCCATCACATCACTGGTATGACTTATATCACAGGGATGTCCTTGGGGTCCAATGGGATTTGCTACATCTTACTATATGATCCCAAATTGGTTTTGAAAATCATGTCCTTTTTTTAATGTGGTGGTCTCTTCCTCTGATCTGCTATCAGTGTTTCTGCACATAGGAGTCCCTCACCACCTCATCTTCCTTTTTGCTTTTAATAGCTGTGGGCCTGGAAACCAGATAACCAGACTTATGAAAGTCATACTTAATAGAAAACATAAGCTCTGAGTGAAGCTAGAGGAATTCTGCTAGGCCTAAAGTCTGTGAGATAGGAGGAAAAGTTATCTATTTTAGTCATCCAGGGATCACGTCACTTACTGTTCATTGATTAGATATATTCAAAGTAATCAAGGCCAGAAATACAAATTCTAGAAAGGTCAACAATTTCTAAAAGAAGAAACACTTTCACTGATCTGTCATTTTATACTTTACATAGCAATGTAAGTTTAGATGAAGCCAGACAGAATAGCCTATACCTAGATTGGGAGATTTCTTTAATACCTTTCAGCAACAGGGGATCATAAGACCAAATGTCTCACACTAATGCATTTGCAGAATGCCTATTCCATCTCACTGAACCAAATACCGTCCTGAGAGCCACTATGTCAACAAAAGCAGATGACGATAAGTGGCAGGAGGGACAGAAATGAATGGCATCAGAAGCATTCAAGAATCCTAATTCCTTCTCTTGCCCTCAGGATCTGTTCTCTAAGTACTCTTGGGAATTATGTCTGTGTTCTCCACCATGAAGTTAAGCTTTCTGGCAATGTAGAGACAGCACAAGGAATAGCTGATGAGCAAGTGGGTTGCAAAGACTTGGACACAACTGAAGCAATTTAGCACAAGTGTTCCTATAGCTTAAAACGTAAAGTCACTGACAGAAAGAGGGATGGCGCTATATGTTCCTAAGTCACTTTTTAAAAACTGGTAGTAGGCAAGTTTTCTTTTCCTTCCTATTAGAAAGTGAATGGTTGGATGGCATCACCGACTCAATGGACATGAGTTTGAGTGGACTCCGGGAGTTGGTGCCTGGCGTGCTGCAGTCCATGGGGTCGCAAAGAGTCGGACATGACTGAGCGACTGAACTGAACTGAGAAAGTGAAAAATCATTCAGTCGTGACCGACTCTTGCAGCCCCATATACTGTAGCCCACTAGGCTCCTCTGTCCATGGAATTCTCCAGGCAAGAATACTGGAGTGGGTAGCCATTTTCTTCTCCAGGGGATCTTCCCAACCCAGGGATCAAACCTGGGTCTCCTGCATTACAGGCCGATTCTTTACCATCTGAGCCACCAGGGAAGCCCTCCTTCCTAGTTGGAGGGCCTGATTCCTCCAAGAAGCTCCATGAACTTAATCACGCACTTAACCAGCCCAAATGCCTTCCTGATACCTAGAAATGGAACAGGAGGCATATGGAGTCAAAAGCAGTAGCTGAAGTTGGAAGCATATGTTTCTCAAAGGTGTTGCCAGGAAAAAACTGGAATGTGAAATTAGAACTCAACTGGCAGCTGTCTAAAAAAATATATACTTAAAAAAATAGGTGGATTTCAGAGTATACTGAAAAGCTATATGAAGACAGGCCTCTTGTTTGAAATCTGATATCATGAAATTGAAGATGACAAAAAGTATTTTTAATCTACATTTTTCTATTATACTCAAATGAGCTACATCAGAGAAAATGTGTTACACTTTAGCAACCAGACCAATATTTTTATTTTGATTATGTACTGAAACCACTACTGTGGTAAGATTTTCAGTACTTTCTTGTAGTCAAAAAGTACTTTGAATATTCATGATATCTAATAAAGAAGTTATATCCAGAATATATAAAGAATCATTACAACTTAACAAGAAAGTAAACACTATAAAAAAAAATGACCATTTCTCTGATAATGAGTGTTGTTGAGCATCTTTTCATGTGTTTGTTAGCCATCTGTATGTCTTCTTCGGAGAAATGTCTGTTTAGATCTTTGGCCCATTTTTTGATTGGGTCATTTATTTTTCTGGAATTGAGCTGCAGGAGTTGCTTGTATATTTTTGAGATTAATCCTTTGTCTGTTTCTTCATTTGCTATTAGTTTCTCCCATTCTGAAGGCTGTCTTTTCACCTTGCTTATAGTTTCCTTTGTTGTGCAAAAGCTTTTAAGTTTCATTAGGTCCCATTTGTTTATTTTTGCTTTTATTGCCAATATTCTGGGAGGTGGGTCATAGAGGATCCTGCTGTGATTTATGTCGGAGAGTGTTTTGCCTATGTTCTCCTCTAGGAGTTTTATAGTTTCTGGTCTTACATTTAGATCTTTAATCCATTTTGAGTTTATTTTTGTGTATGGTGTTAGAAAGTGCTCTAGTTTCATTCTTTTACAAGTGGTTGACCAGTTTTCCCAGCACCACTTGTTAAAGAGGTTGTCTTTTTTCCATTGTATATTCTTGAAACCTCAATGAGGTACCATTACACGCCAGTCAGAATGGCTGCTATCCAAAAGTCTACAAGCAATAAATGCTGGAGAGGGTGTGGAGAAAAGGGAACCCTCTTACACTGTTGGTGGGAATGCAAACTAGTACAGCCACTATGGAGAACAGTATGGAGATTCCTTAAAAAACTGGAAATAGAACTGCCATATGACCCAGGAATCCCACTCCTGAGCATACACACCAAGGAAACCAGATCTGAAATAGACAGGGGTGTACCCCAATGTTCATCGCAGCACTGTTTATAATAGCCAGGACATTGAAGCAACCTAGATGCCTATCAGCAGACGAATGGATAAGGAAGCTGTGGTACATATACACTATGGAATATTACTCAGCCATTAAAAAGAATACATTTGAATCAGTTCTAATGAGATGGATGAAACTGGAGCCCAGTATACAGAGTGAAGTAAGCCAGAAAGATAAAGACCAATACAGTATACTACTGCATATATATGGAATTTTAAAAGATGGTAACAATAACCCCATATGCAAAACAGAAAAAGAGACACAGATGTATAGAACAGACTTTTAGACTCTGTGGGAGAAGGCGAGGGTGGGATGTTCAGAGAGAACAGCATTGAAACAAGTATACTATCAAGGGTGAAACAGATCACCAGCCCAGGTTGGATGCATGAAACGGGTGCTCAGGGTTGGTGCACTGGGAAGACCCAGAGGAATGGGATAGAAAAAGAGACGGGAGGGGGGATCGGGATGGGGAACACGTGTAAATCCATGGCTGATTCATGTCCATGTATGGCAAAAACCACTACAATATTGTAAAGTAATTAGCCTCCAACAAATAAAAAGAAATGGGAAAAAAAAAAAGAAAAAAAATGACCAAAGACATGGCACTTCACAAAAGTAGATATATACAAATAGACAACAAGCACATCATTAGTCACCAGGAAAACACAAGTTAAAAAACCACAATAAAATACCACTACACACCTAATATATTCGGTAAAATTTTGAAAGAATGACCATGCCAAGCGTTCGCAAAGATGCAGGGAAACTTAAACTCTCACTCACTACTGCAACAAAAAATGGTACAACCTCCTGGAAAACAGTTTGTCAGTTTCCTATAAAGGTAGACATATACTTAGTATACAACCAAGCAACTCCACTCTTAGGTATTCATCCAAGAAAAATCAAAACATATTTCTAATCAAAAATTGTACATGGAAGCAACCTAAGTGTCTATCAACAGATGAATGGATAAAGAAGCCATGTTATATATATATACACACACACATATACACACAGAGATATATATACATATATAATGGAATATTAGTCAGCATAACAAATGAAATAATGCCATTTGCAGTGATATGGATGACCTAGACGTTATCATACTAAGTGAAGTAAGTTAGAGAAAGACAAATATTATATGATATGACTTACATGTGAAATCTAAAAAATAGACAAATGAACTTATTTATAAAATAGAAACAGACTCACAGACATAGAAAACAAACTATGGTTACCAAAGAGGATGGGGAGACACGGATAAATTGGGAGTATAGAATTAACATAGGTATACTACCATATACAAAATAGACAGCAAGGATTTACTGTATAGCACAGAGAGTTATATTCAGTATCTTATAATAAATGATACTGGAAAAAAACTAGAAAAAATAATATATATATATATACACACATGTATATGTATAACATACTTTCCTGTATATCTGTTACCAATACAACATTGTAAATCAACTATACCTCAAAAAAATTGTACATGAATGTTCACAGTAGCTTTATTAACAGAAGTCAAACACTGGAAACAACCCAAATATCCATGAGGAGCTGAATGGATGCATACTTAGAAATGAAAAGGAAAGAACTGCTAATATACAGATCGACATGACTGAATCTCAGAAACACGCTGAGCAAAAACAAGCCGGACAAAAAGAATACACCTTGTACGACTCCTTTCAGATGAGATCTGAGAGACGACCGATCTAACCGACAGTGACAGAAGGTATAGCAGCAGTTGCCCGGGGCCAGAAGTCAAGGTAGGAAGTAACGGAAAGGGGGCACAAGAGAACTGTCTGGAGTGATGAAATATTCTATATTTTGATTGCGGTGGTTACACAGCTATACCAATTTACCAAAACCCACTGAAATATACTTAAAATGGGTTTGTTTTATTATAGATGTATTATACCTCAAAAAAGGTGATTTTAAAATGTTTCATGTTAAAACTACAAATATTACTGAAATCATATTTTCTTCAACTTCTGACAATATGGTTCTCTGTCTACCTCTAGATAGCCTAGGTTCCCTACACTTGTCTGAAATAAAAAATTTACCTACTTTGCAGCCTCCTAATTTCACTTTTTGCACATTATCACCCTCAAAACTCATGAATCCAACTCTACTAGCTGTTGAGGGGCCAAAAATTCCATACCCTTATTTGAACCTCTGCTCTTTCTCCTTTTAAACACAGCCCCAAGATAACTCAAATATTTTGAAAAATTCATAAGTGATTTGCATGGAACATAGATATGTTATCCACAGAACATCTTAGCTACAGGGCACCCCATTAAACATCTTATCTGTCCCCTGAAAACCTGCTTCATAGTCAAGTTACCCTATCACAGTATGTAACGCTGTCAAATACATATCTCAAAATAGTTATCAAATCCAACGTTTACAAGAAAACTCAGGGTTATTTCACTACTGGGGATATCCCAAATATCCTTCTCTCTCTGCTGGAGCGTCTCTTACTACATGATAAAATCATTTGGGAAGGAATCATTTATTCTCCCATTTACCCAGGAGGCCCGCACCAGTGGTAAAGAATCCACCTGCAGTGCACAAGATGCAGGTTTGATCCCACTCCAGTATTCTTGCTGGAAAACCCCATGGGCAGAGGAGCCTGGGGGGCTACAGTCCACAGGGTCACAAGAGAGCTGAACACAAATGAGCATGCGCACGCACGCGCGTGTGTGTGTGTGTGTGACACACACATATTTTATGACTCACAGCACCTACAGCAGCCCTCTGAACTTCATAAATACTTAATAACTGTTTGTCACATCAATTAGTACATCGACCTATCAACCAACCTGCTGTAATTAACACTTCAACAATTTCTATCAGACATACTTCAATTTGAGCAAATAACTCTCCAGCATGGACAGTCACATTCTTATAGAAGGTCATAGGAGATTCAGAGAAGTGAACTGGTAGAACTGGGGAAATTCCCGGCCTTAGTGAATGTCTTCAGAATCCCTCCGACAACTGCCTCTCAGTATCTTTTCCCTATTTTTAAGAGTTTGCTCTCCCAGTGCAGAATCCTGTCAACAGAAGGCAGCTCTGTGGTGTTACAGAGTGCACCGATGCTAAATTTAAGGCTTTAAGTGTTTCGGTCTCTTCCTCTGATTAATGGGTAGGGTTAAAAGTTAAGGGGAAGCTCTTTGAAAACACAAAACCAGCAATTATAAAGGATTATTTTCTAACAAGTAAGAGGTGAAGAGGCATGGATTTGCTCAGAGAAAGCAAATAGACCCCAGCTTGCATAATAATTTGCCTGACTGAAGCACTGTTTTAGGAAAAGTTGAGAGTGAGGTTTGTCCCAGGATTTATTTAGGCTTTGTCCTTTAGGCTTGAAGAATAAATACACCAGGTGATCTCTAAATTCCACTCAATTTTCAGGGCGTATGGTTCTATTTAAATCCCAACTATCCCTTCTCACTACTGATTTAGCACAGATTAATCTCATAAACTGAGAAGTCTTTACCACCAGCTTCTCTGCTTTCCTTCCTGAATGTAGAGATACAAATAACCTGTAGGGGTTCAAGACTCTCCCTCCACCATCAAGAGCAGCAGAATTGGTATCGGGATGAGATCAAAGCCCAATAGCCCACATGTTTGAAAGCAGGACAGATCAAACCTCTTGGTCTACTCTGCTTGCCCCTTTTGTATTCCTCCACCAGTGTCTATGGGGCTTCTCAGGTAGCTCAGTGGTAAATAATCCACCTGCCAATGCAGAAGACTCAGGTTTGATCACTAGGTCAGGAATATCTCCTGGAGAAGGAAGTGGCAACCCACTAAAGTATTCTTGCCTGGGAAATCCCATGGACAGAGGAGCCTGGTGGCCTATAGTCCATGGGTTGAAAAAAGTCGGACACGACTCATAATACATCACAGTCTATAGACTAGACGTTACTAATCCTCCTTTGAAATGCCTTCTCCCGTGTGTAATAAGGCTGCTCCTGGCTTGGGAGGACCCTTGCCTCTCCTGTGTTATGATTACTGTTTCTAAACGTAAGGTATGCTTTTTCAAAAGGAAAGTAGTGGTATTTAGATTACATATATAGTCACAACCTCTGTCCAGAGACTTTCTCCCCCATGTTCACAGATATTTACAAAGCAGCATTCAAAGAAACTGAGAAACAACTATCCAACAAAAACTATTTCTTTGTATAAACATCACATCCATTTCTTATTACTCCAAATGTAATAAGGATCCATATTTCTTCTTTGTAAGTCATTTTAATGTCAAATATCCAAAGTAAAAGCAACTCTTAGGTCATGACTTTCATCATAAATAGAACCTAATAAAAACATGATCTAATACTTTAAAAAGCAGTTCTTGAGTTGGCTTTAACAATTTAACGGCCATTCAAGTTTAAAGACTGATAAAAACTGACAACTTTTTAAGGGTAAGCACATTCAAATAGGTTCATATTTCAAACAAGAACCAAATAAAGAAATAAAAATATTTTCCTTCTTTGCTGAATGTTCTCCTTCTGTCCCTCCAGAATCATTCTCCACCCTCTATGGTGCTCTGCCCTGAGCTGCTGATCTGCAAAGCCAGCAACAGTTGGACTCCCTTGCCTTCTAGCTTCTCAGTGGGTCTGACTAATGGAAAGTAGGAGATTTGACTAATGGAAAGAGGCTGAGAGGACAGTGAGGTTGAGATGTTTATCTCCTTGGGCTCCTCCCTGTCAGACCACAGACTGGCAGTGGCTACATTCCTGTTCCTCTTGAACAGTCGGCCTCTCACATCTCCAGCTCTTGCTGGTTTCCAATAACAGGATACTGCTTCCCCTTAAGGCTTAGGAGTAGCATCAGCTTCCCACTGTTGCTAGCTCAGGACTCCTTCACCATCCCTTTTTGATTTCTCTTATCTCTGTCACACTGTTATAAATGGCCCTTTCATTAAATGGGCTTCCCTGGTAGCTCAGCTGGTAAAGAATCCACCTGCAATGTGGGAGACCTGGGTTTGCTCCCTGGGTTGGGAAGATCCCACAGAGAAGGGAATGGCTACCCACTCCAGTATTCTGGCCTGGAGAATTCCATGGACTGTATAGTCCACTGGGTTTCAAAGAGCTGGACATGACTGAGCACCTTTCACTTTTTCATTAAACATAGTGACAATACTTGGAAACGAATTGGCAAGATATGATGAAGAAAATAATTGAATCTCAGCAATAAATATAACAAAATATAATACACACATGTGTGAGTGCTCAGTCACGTCCAACTCTTTGTAATCCTATGGACTGTAGCACTCCAGGGTCCACTGTGCATGGGATTTCCCAGGCAAGAATGCTGGAGTGGGTTGCCATTTCCTTCTCCAGGGGATCTTCCCAACCCAGGGATCAAACCCAGGTCTCCTGCACTGCAGGCGGATTCTTTATCACTGAGCCACCTGGGAAGCCCCAGTACACACATAACTAAGAGCAAAAATACTACACTGCCAGTTCAGAAAAATGAAGCACAGAACAAATAAAAAATATAAACTTGAGAGAAAAAGAAGAAAGCATGCTGATACTTTATATGATAACCTCCTAAATATTATTGCTTAATTATTCTTCATTTTTGATGTGAAAGGTCAATATTCCACATTTATCAATGAACCAGTGTCAACTGTAAGAACATAATGATCCCAGGTGAACAGGATTCAGTGTGGAGTGTAAAGAGATTAAGAATGACCAATGGACAGAACATGCTCTACACAGCTGGAGTGGTAGGGCCACAACAAGAAGAATACTTATCCAGAAAGACACTGTTAATAGAACTGGGAGAGAAAATGCAAAAGAAATCCAGTAGATTACCTCATACGAGGTTAGGTTAGCAAATCACATAGTTAAAATTACCCTTAAGATCCTTAGAAAGGGTCAGAGAAACACAGTAATGTCTCTGTTGAGTCCAAGTCAGCCAGCCTTTCCTCCAGCACTGGAACAGACCTTTATTTTTCTGCTCTGAACCAGATGAAACAGTTGGAGCACGTTGTACAGAATCACGTATCTTTCAACACCAAAATCACACCCAGCATGGCAAGAAGCTCACAACCTGAGACACCAGGCGAGCAAGATGACTTAGGAACAGCAGGTGCACGTCTCACGTGACAGATGCACTCCAGGAATAGCACGGGGAATGGCTCATACCATGAAAGACGTTATCTGTCTGTCTCCCTCTCCTGTCTCTATCTCAATCTCTCTCTGCCCCCCCACCACCCCATTCCCTCCCTCTGTTTCCTTCTTTCCCTTTCTCCCTCTCTCTCTCCACTCCCAAAATATAATGTACATACAACAATAAGCTACTGCAGTTGGCGGAAAAGATCTAGTTGGCGGAAAAGATCTAGTTACAGCTGATAACAATGTAGCACTGAAACTTTTAAAAGATAAGATCAGTAAGAATTTGGCCCAGTGATCTGAGCTCACCTTCCCAATGCAATAGACTGTATTCTTACCCTTATCATCTTTCCCTCTTCTACACTAGAATTCTACTAAATACTTCCTGCAATGGAGGGGAGACACATCATGGGGGATGTATGGAAATACTCTGGCTCTAAAAGTCAAGAGACCTGGGCTCTAGGATGGCTGCACCCTACTAATTTTGTGAACACGAACATGTCCCAAGACTTTTCTAGGCCTCAGCTTTTTCTTTTTAGAAATATATTATCCTAAACAGTGATCTCTCTAAGGTAATTTTCAGCTGGGCATTATGCCTTTATTTCCCATACATCAAGGTTTGAAATATTTTTTTCCTAGTACATAATGAATCTCTTGTGAAGTGTTACAGCCAAATGCTTAAGAGCCTGGGCTCTGAAGTACAATAAATCTGGATTCAAATCCCAGCGCTGTCACTTTCTGTGACAAGGGGCAAAGTTGCTAACCTCTCTGACCTTGTGTTTTCCCTTCTAAGATGCAGGGCAATAATATTCCTTTTGCAATAGGATTGCTATGAAGACAAAGAATACATATGAGTCACCTACTATAGTGTCTTGTAAGCGCGAAATAAATGTTATTATTGATGATGATGTTACTGGAATAAAAATGGATTAAACGTTTGGTTAAAATGAAGCCCCAGAGGAATGGGAAGCAAGTGATTCCTAGGGTATCAAACCAAGACCCTTGCTTCATTAGCTCCTTGTGCCAATCCATGAAGCTCTCAGATCAAATCTTGTCCAAGATATCCTGTCTATTCTGGCTTCATAGTCTAGGATAGGCTTCCAAAATATGGACAGTGGTCTGTGCTTAAATGGAAGTAGAAAACCTGTTTAAAACTGAGATTATTTGCTTGTATGAAAGAAGTCAAAGAAGGTTATCTAGGATTTTATTTTGCTATAAAAATCACACATACCCCTCAATTTTTCTTTTAAGTTTAAAAAGTATATTTTAAAAGAGAGAAAGAGAAAGAGGTGAAATACCTAGAAATCAACTTCTGCTAATAGAAAGGTTGAGGACAAGAACTTACATGGCATACAAGAGAGTTAATAAAAAACACAAATTACTTGGTACTATGATATTAAATAATATTAATATTAAATATGATATTAAAAGCATGTTTATTTTCATTAGCTCTTGCCATTGAAGGGCAATTTAATCTCAAACACAGAACCACTTCAAATTTAGAAAATGTAACTTAAACATTGACAGTTTATTTTTTTAGTATTTATTTATTTTTATTTGGCTGCATAGGATCTTAGTTGCAGTATGGGAACTCTTAATTGTGGGAATGACAACGTGGGAAAACTGCTTAACCCTCTAGCCCTCCTTTCTCATTTACAAGAGGAACTAATATCATCTATTTAGTAGGTTTGCATTACAAAACACCAAGCGTAATACCTGAAAATAGCCAGTGCTAGATAAAGGAAAGCTATGGGGAACATTGAGAAGTGAGATGAAAAAGGAAAAACCTAAGAGGTAGGTCCATAGTGGAAAACCATGGATACTGGAACTAAACAGACCTACCAGATCTGGTTCTGCTGAGTCTTCTTCCCCACCTCTGTAATTCTGTACAACCGTTGTAAAGATTAGAAACTGGAAATACAAGACGCTTAGTATGGAGTATGGCACATAATAAGTGCACATAAATAGTGACTCTTGTCATCACTCCCACACTGCCTCAATTGTGAGTCTTCATGAAGAACGGTTGAACTGAATTAGAACTTTATTGTCAGAATCTCACTTTGCTGTCCAACCAGGTGTCCTACCAAGAATCTGTCTGCCAATGCAGGAGACACAAAAGACACGGGTTCAATCCCAGGGTCAGGAAGATCCACTGGAGAAGGAAATGGCAACCCACTTCAGTATTCCTGCTTGGAAAATCCCAAGAATAAAGGAGCCCGGCAGGCTACAGTCCATGGGGTCACCAAGAGTCAGACATGACTGAATATGCACATCATGGGGCACTTGGGTTAGCCTGGTCCCCTGATAACCCAACAAGAAAGAGAAATGACAGCAAGCTATCAATTTAGTGAGGCCAGGTCTCAAGACTCTGCTCCAGTTTGTGCCTGTGGTTCAGCAGAGGTCAGAATAACTGAGGCCTCAGGATTAAAAAGCAATCTCATGTGAGGTTGTCTCGCTGAATAATTTGTTAGGAATCCTTTCCATGAAGTTAGATCATTAAAATTGGCACCACAGCCATCTCTGAGAGAGCCCAAGGCAGGTCTCACTCATTAATATAAATTAAATTCCTCAGGAGACACTGTGAGTCTTCCCACCTGACAAACAGTGTTGACATTTTGCCGGATTTCCCTCTGACCTTTCTGGACTTAGGAAATATCTCCAAATATTAGCTATGAATAAGCTATTATTTTGGCTTGTACATCACCTCTATCCCTGAGAGTAAAGCATTTTTGTCAACTTTGTTTTTTTAGAATGACCCTTCATTTAATGTGTCACCTTCCTTTTATGCTCACACATGAGGTCGTGCATGCCAAAAGAGGAGCTAGTGTGAATGGAATAACAATTCTGAGGCAAGATTCTTTATTGGAGATCTTTTTTTCCTCCATTAAGTAAAGACAGGTGATTTTTTTCTTCCTGAAAAGTCAAAGCTAAAAATCTTTCATTTGGTATCTCAAATCCTAGAAGTAATACTAAAAGGTATGTTAAAATAGCACTGTTACTCCATTTTGTTGGTATTAATGGAGCTCATTAAATTACACAGTTGTAAAATGTTAAGGGGGAGAAAGGTTCTTGCTAAGTGAGTGATTGGGTGGAGGTGGGATGCTGAGAATATTGTTATTAAAATATGCAAACATGAATGTTCACCGGGGATAGTGCAGACTGGAGCTTTTCGAACTGCCATTTCCCTGTATCCAGCTATCAGTCTTGCTAATTATCACACCGTCATTCTGGCAGATGAATTTTGATGAATTATAGAAGGAGGGATCTTTGAGATCACCTAATATAACCCACATATTACGAATTGGGAAGATGAAGTCTGCAGAGGAGAAGTCATTTGCTCAGAGCTTTAAAGCCCATTAGCTGTCAGAGCCAATGCCAGCACTGAGCTCTCTTGGTCTCTTTGCCCAGTTCCACACTCCTTTATCATTAGGAATAAAGGTAAAGGCTGTCTCCACTGTAGAGGTTCATGGAGGGGTTGGGGGTCAGGAGACTAAGAAAAGCAAAAAGGCACTATCTAGTCAGAGACTTCAGAGGCATCATCTGATGATGAAGCCCTACAAAAGTCAGTAATATGAGAAATGTCAGCCATTCATTGTGACTAGGGTAGTAATCAACCTGTAAGAGGTGTTAACAGTCAAAGGAAGGGTGTTCATAAAGCTGCACTCACTGTGAGCACCCAACAGTAAAAACACAAAAAATAAAGCACTATTTCTACTTGGTCATGGGACCATCTGGTTATCCAAATAAAATTTCCGAATGACCTTCTAATAAGGCTAGACAACACCATAATAATTCCCATTAATGTCAACTTGAATTATGACTGTGTCAAAATTTCCATCATAACTCCAGGCAAAGCTATCAGAAACACAATGCTCTCAGCCAATAAATATCTTTCCATTTTTGACCATAATATTGTAAAGAATGACTTTTGTCATTTTAAAACACTTTGGTAGTGGAAAATGAAACGTGAGGCATCATTGCTCACAATGGCTCCTATACTTACTTTTTAAAGGGGCTAGGAAGGTTATAATCTCGAACATGTCATCAGTCTTCAAGATGACATATTTCTATCCTAAGAATTGATTTGCTATGAGTAAATGGAAGTAAACTTCCTTTAAAAAATAAATGTAATTTGAGACATTATTTGCCCAAAATTCAGTTCTTAACTTTGAATACTTAAATACAATCACTAGAGATAAAAGAAAAACACAAATGGAAAATAAAATTTAAGTTTTAATTAAAAAGATGTACAGCTGAATTGATTTATAAAATAAACTATAATCCTCTAAAATACTACTTTCTTTCAGCTTCTAAAATTCCAGTTAATATACTGAAAGGCATTGGAAGTTAAAGTTTTTTTTCCCACACACTATTATTTGTATGTGTGTGTGCAAGCTCAGTCTCTCAGTCACGTCTGACTCTTTGCGACACCATGGACTGTAGCCCACCAGGCTCCTCTGTCCATGGAATTTTCCAGGCAAGAACACTGGAGTGGGTTGCCATTTCCAACTCCAGGGGATCTTCCTGACCTAGGGATCGAACCCATGTCTCTTGCATCTCCTGCACTGGCCGGTGGATTCTTTACCACTGCACCACCAGGGAAGACCCTCATACTATCGTTTAATTCTAGTTAAATAACTCAAAGTAAAATTATAAGGAAGGAATTGAGGGAGAAAAATACTAAAAATGCATTTTTCTCCCCAAATCAATCTAATAAATGTTACAAACAACCTATAATGTGCAAAGCTTTCCTCTAGAAGTTTCATAAAACCCCTGAAGGAACTTTCAGTCTAGCTCTGGACTAAATTAAAAATTAATAGTAGTAATAATTATGATACTCAATGTAACATGGTGGGGAGAGGTGAATCAGAGATGCCTAAAGAAAAAGCAGCATTGGAGAGGGGACTCTAGGAAGGCAGACATTAGTGAAGATCAGAGAGGACAAAAGCAGAGAGGAGCAACATCCTGGTACTAAGACAGCTGATAAAAAACTTGGCTGGGGCATCCCTGTCGGCTGAGTGCTGAAGAGTCCGCCTGGCAAGGCCAATGCAGGAGACACGGGTTCAGTCCCTGCTCCAGGAGGATCCCATGTGCGGCAGAGCAACTGAGCCCGTGTTCCCTAACTCCTGAGCCCGTGCTCTAGAGCCTGGGAGCTGTAACTATTGAGCCCATGAGCCACAATGACTGAAGCCCGGGAGCTCCTGCTCCACAAGAGAAGTCACTGCAACGACAGTGCATCGCCAACTAGAGAGCAGACCCCACTCGGAGCAACTAGAGAAAAGCCCACACAGCAATGAAGACCCAGCACAGCCAAAACAAAAATAAGCAAATAAAACTATTTTTAAAATTTTTGGTTGGTGGAGGAGGGTCCTGCTAACAATATTAGACCATCTTACGCTGTTGTTAAACTACAATTTGTCTGTTTATAAAGCATTTTCTCCCCTTCCTCCCTCTCCGCCTCTTCCTTAATAGATAGTAGGGGTTTGGGTGACACTCCTGATGTCCTTACTGAGACGACATACCCAAAGGATCAAGAGCCCCAAACAAAGCACTCTTCTATAAATGTCTCAGAAACTCTATGAGTGTCACGTTCTAAGGTACAGAATAGATGACAATTATTCCCACTGGCCACAAAACAAGTTCAGAAGGCACAGTGAGGACCCAAATGAAAGCTGCAGGTGAAGAGTAGCTCTGCAGGAACTCTGCAGGTCTTCAAAACTGACAACTTAAGAACTTTTCCCACCAGGCTCACCAAAGTGAGGACAAAGTTCAGAGTGAGGCTGTACACAGTAAGGTCCCAAGAGACATCTAACCCCTGTTCTTCAGCAATAACGTGAATGTAACATCAGATAGAAGCTACGAAAATTGACTTTACTCCCCACGGCACAGGGTAATAAAAGACACAGGAGAAAAAAAAAGACATGTAGTTTGGCAAAAAGGAATAAAAATAGGTAATAATAAGTTAACAAGGTCTTATAAAGTGAATTACAATATCATAGTAATCTAGAATTTCGAAATCATTAGATCCATGTTTCTGAATTGATCATAATGCCTGGTTATGGGAAAATCAAATCTCCTGAAGGCAGATTTCTTATTGAGTATATATATATTTTTGAATGTTTTTAATGGTACAAACACTTTCATTTATTTATTTAATTTCTGGCCACATTCCACGGCATTGGGACCTTAGTCCCCTGGCAAGGGATCAAATCTCTGCCCTGCACTGGGAGGTGAGTCCTAACCACTGGTGTCTCTGTGCTTAGCCATGCAGTCGTGTCCAACTCTCTGCAACCCCATGGACTGCAGCCCACCAGGCTCCTCTGTCCATGGGGTTCTCCAGGCAAGAACACTGGAGTGGGTTGTCATGCCCTTCTCCAAGGGATCTCCCCAACCCAGGGATTGACCTCAGGTCTCCACAATGCAGGTAGACTGGACTGATGGGCATGTATATTTTTTATACAAAAAGAAAAATGGTACACAAACAAAATGGGCAAAGCCAACGTCCTTTGTGGTCATTTGCCTTGTTGCTAAACAAGATTCTATATCTACTGAACTGAAAAATGAGTAATAAGCCAGGGATCTGCGGATTAGATGGTTCCTATCTCAGCTCCACCACTAACTGGCTTTGCAATCTTGGGCAAAATACCTCACCTCTTCAGGTCTTTGTTTCTGACCTGAAAACTGAAGCAAGTCACCTGAGTTATATTTATGGGTCCTTCTTCTCTAATGGAGTCTATTCATTCCCAAGTTTTTGGACATATAAGAATTCAGAAGATTACATGAGCCATTTTCCCTTAGTACCTTATTACAAAACTTGTACATATGAAAATCTAAAATGCATACAGAACAGGTGAGTCAAGCTCCATGGACCCAGTGTAACACCCAATACTTACATAGCACTTTAGTGTTTCAAAGCGCATTTTCATGTATCTCCCACACTTTAAAGGCACACTTATACGTACTTGCAACAGAAACAGAAAGCAATCTAAATTTTCCTTGCAATACTGGAGATATTAAAATAGCAATAGAATTTCAGTGTAGTGTTTCTATCAGTGCTAGAAGTGCATGCTACAAGGTCCATCATTTTTTACTTCATTTTTACATCATTACTTTACTTCGGCAAAATATACAAAACAAATTACATAACTCAGCCAAAATGTCCTTCAAGTCTGGTACATTATCTTAAACTACACTGAAGGTTAAAGATAACTTAGACACTCATAGGGCCAAGCCTTTACTTTGGGATCATTGACCAATTGATTGGGGTATGGACAACAGGGGATAATCTTGGTCCATCAGTTTGATATAGGAAGCTCTATAAATAAAAACAATTTCATCCACTTTCACCTTCATATTTTGACATCTGGAGACTGATTTTGGAATCAGGAAAATGACAGATAAGACTGAAGAGGAAATGCTATTTGGTTCATGTCCCAGGGATATTATTTAACAAAAGTGCTGAGTGAGCTATTTCAATAGCTCAGCAAGAGAGAAGGCAAATGCACTATATGCTATTTATGATGCTTTTAGAAACATCCCTGGAGGTATCCATTTTGGCAACTTACACACATTGCTTTAGGCATTTTCCTGTATTGGTTTCCTGCCTTCTATATAGAGAAAAGTTTTATCCATTGCAAGAAAGAGAGGCAACAAGAAGTATATGCATGTTGATGATGATAAGAAAGCAAGTGCAATATATTTTGAGATATATGGTCAGGAAGTGAAGATATCTTGCTTCTGTGAATTACTGAACATAGCCTTCTTTGATCTGCTGTGATATTTTACATGCATTGATTATATATATATACACATATTTTATAGCTTTATACATTATGTTATATTATTACACAGTTTTACCTGAAAAATATTAAGAAAAAATTATGAGGATCTTTTTCAAAATACCAAAAACTTAGATTAAAAAAATATATATAGTGATACAGCAAAAAAAATTTTGATTTCTACTGAAATGACTGATATTTATTGTCCTATTATCAATAAATTTCAGGAATCTAATTGTAATCTCCCCTATTTCCAGAAATGAAGATATATGGTAAAAAATCTGAATTTTATCTTCTTTCTAATCTCCTTGAAAGTGAAAGTGAAGTTTCTCAGTGGTGTCCAACTCTTTGCGACCACATGGACTGTAACCTAACAGGCTCCTCCGTGCATGGGATTTTCTAGGCAAGCGTACTGGAGTGGGTTGCCATTTCCTTCTCTAATCTCCTTAAAAAGTGCTAAAAACTTGAAAGAAACATTCCAAGAGAAGTAATATCAGTTGCTGAGCAGATCCTTGATCATTCTGAGCCAAATTATAAATTCACTCTACTTACAATCTGCAGCAGAGAGTTTTCTACACATTGCATTACTTGGTTTGAAGATACATTTAATGTCAGTTTAAAATATTAATGAGATTTTCCTGGTAAAGGATCTACCTGCAATCCAGGAGACTCGGGTTCAATCCCTGGATTGGGAAGATCCCCTAGAGAAGGAAACGGCAACCCACTCTGGTATAATTGCCTGGAGAATCCCATGGACAGAGGAGCCTGGCAGGCTATAGCCCAAGGGGTTGCAAAAGACATGACTTAGTGACTAAATAACGACAACCAAATATTCATAAAGCAGTTAATTAGGCTTAGAAATAAACTTATAAATTCTAAAATATATTTCCATCACATAATAACAGTCCAGGCATGCCATGTCCAACTCTTTGCAACCCTACAGACTATAGCCCACCAAACTACTCTGTCCATAGGATTCTCCAGGCAAGAATACTGCATTGGGTTGCCATTTCCTACTCCAAGGGAGCTTCCCAACCTAGGGATGGAACTCCCGTCTCTAACGTCTACTGATTAGACAGGTGGGTTCTTTACCACTAGCACCACCTGGGAAGACTCAGTTCAGGCATCTTACACTCTGTTCCGATCAGTTCAGTCTCTCAGTCATGTCTGATTCTTTGTGAACTCATGGACTGCAGCACGCTAGGCTTCCCTGTCCATCACCATATCCTGGAGATTTTGCAAATTCATGTCCATCGAGTCAGTGATGCCATCCAACCATCTCATCCTTGTTGTCCTCCTCCTCCTGCCTTCAATACTTGCCAGCATCAAGGTCTTTTCTAATGAGTTGGCTCTTCAAATCAGGTGGCCAAAGTACTGGAGCTCCGGCTTCAGCATCAATCCTTATAATGAATATTTGAGACTGATTTCCTTGCTGTCCAAGGGGTTCTCAAAAGTCTTCTTCAACACCACAGTTCAAAAGCATCAATTCTTCAGCATTCAGCTTTCTTTATGGTCCAACTCTCATCCGTACATGACTACTGGAAAAACCATAGCTTTGACTAGACGGACCTTTGTCAGCAAAGTAACGTCTCTGCTTTTTAATATGCTGTCTAGGTTGGTCATAGCTTTTCTTCCAAGGAGCAAGCATCTTTTAATTTCATGGCTGCAGTCACCATCTGCGGTGACCTTGGAGCCACCCCAAAATAAAGTCTGTCACTGCTTCCATTTTTTCCCCATCTATTTACCATGAAGCAATGGGACTGGAAGCCATGATCTTAGTTTTTTGAATGCTGAGTTTTAAGCTGGCTTGTTCACTCTCCTCTTTCACTTTCATCAAGAGGCTCTTTAGTTCCTCTTCACTTTCTGCCATAAGGGTGGTGTCATCTGCGTATTTGAGGCTATAGATATTTTTCCCAGCAATCTTGATTCCAGGTTGTGTCCAGCATTTCCAGCATCCAGTCCAGCATTTCACATGATGTATTCTGCATATAAGTTACATAAGCAAAGTAAGTGTCACACATAAATAAGTGACGACATACAGCCTTGACGTACTCCTTTCCCAATCTGCAATCAGTCTGTTGTTCATGTCTAGTTGTAACTGTTGCTTCTTGGCCTGCATACAGACTTCTCAGGAGGCAAGTAAGGTGGTCTGGTATTCCCATCTCTTGAAGAATTTACCACAGTGTGTTGTGATATACATAGTCAAAGGCTTTAGCATAGTCAATGAAGCAGAAGTAGATTTTTTCTGGAACTCTCTTGCTTTTTGTATCATCCAACACATGTTGACAATTCTATCTCTTGTTCCTCTGCCTTTTCTAAACACAGCTTGAACATCTGGAAGTTCTCAATTCACAGACTTTTGAAGCCTGGCTTGGAGAATTTTGAGCATTCTTTTAGTGTGTGAGATGAGTGTAATTGTGCGACAGTTTGAACATTCTTTGGCATTACTTTTCTTTGGGATTGGAATGAAAACTGACCTTTTCCAGTCCTGTGGCCACTTCTGATTTTTCCAAATTTGCTGGCATATTGAGTGTAGCACTTTCACAGCATCATCTTTTAGGATTTGAAATAGCTCAGCTGGAATTCTATCATCTCCAATAACTTTGTTTGCAGTGATGCTTCCTAAGGCCCACTTGACTTTGCATTCTAGGATGTCTGGCTCTAGGTGAGATATCACACCATCATGGTTATCTGGGTCACAAAGATCTGTTTTGTATAGTTCTGGTGTGTATTCCTGCCATCTCTTCTTAATATCTTCTGCTTCTGTTAGGTCCATACCATTTCTGTCCTTTATTGGGCCCATCTTTGCATGAAATGTTCCCTTGGTATCTCTCATTTTCTTGAAGAGATCTCTAGTCTTTCCCATTGCATTTTTTCCCTATATTTCTTTGCACTGATCACTTAGAAAGGCTTCTTTCTCTCCTGGCTACTCTTTGAGACTCTGCATTCAGATGGATATATCCTTCCTTTTCGCCTTTGCTTTTCGCTTCTTTTCTTTTCTCAGCTATTTGTAAGGGCTCCTCAGACAGCCATTTTGCCTTTTTGCATTTCTTCTTCTTGGGGATGGTTTTGATCACTGCCTCCTGTACAGTGTTACAAGCCTCCATCCATAGTTCTTTAGGCACTCTGTCTGTCAGATCTAATCCCTTGAATCTACTTGTCACTTCCACTGTATAATCATAAGGGATTTAATTTAGGTCATACCTGAATGGTCTAGTGGTTTTCCCTACTTCCTTCAATTTAAGTCTGAATTTTGTAATAAAGACTTCATGATCTGGGCCACAGTCAGCTCCCAGTCTTGTTTTTGCTGACTGTATAGAGCTTCTCCATCTTTGGTTGCAAAGAATAGAATCAGTCTGATTTCAGTACTGACCATCTGGTGATGTCCGTGTGTAGAGCTGTCTCTTGTGTTTTTGGAAGAGGGTGTTATTCCAATGATCCACTACTTCCTGGTGGCTCAGGCAGTCAAGAATCGTCCTGCAATGCAGGAGACCTGGGTTCAATCCCAGGTTGGGAAGGTCCCCTGGAGGAGGGCATGGTGACCCACTCTAGTATTCCTGCCTGGAGAATCCCCGTGGACAGAGGAGTCTGGTGGACTACAGTCCTTGGGGTCACAAAGAGTCAGACATGACTGAGCGACTAAGAACACAGCACTACTAATCTAGAGGTGATCAATAACCTACTTGGCCTTTGCTTACATGTATATATTTATATTTTTCTTCACAAATGTTTTTTGGACCACACCATGCTGCTTATGGATCTTAAGTCCCAAACCAGGGATTGAAACCCAGGCCCCAAGGACGAAACCCTGAAATCCTAGGACTGCCAGGCTTCCCAGGTGACGCTAGTGGTAAAGAACCTGCCTGCCAATGCAGGTTCGATCTCTGAGTCTGGAAGGTCCCCTGCAGGGAGGGCATGGCAACCCACTCCAGTAGGCTTGCCTGGAGAATCCCATGTACAGAGGAGCCTGGCAGGCTACAGTCCATGGGGTCACAAAAAGTGTGACATTAACTGAAGTGCTATAGCATGCATGCACATAGGGAACTCCCCCCAACTTTTTAGTAAGGTTTTTATTATAAAATTTTAGCAATTAGGGATTAGGAGAGGGAGCCCTTACTGTTCATGCAACTGAAGAATAATTTATGATACCTTAGGTTGGGTCAGAGAAGGGGTAGAGATAGGGAGTGGGAGACTGGAGGCATGGACAAAAGATATGAGGATGGCCAGGGAGCCCACATTGCTCCTAGCCCTCTGAGCACCTGTCCCACCCCTACCCTGCTCAAAGTCTGATATGCTGGAGAGGATGCAGGTAAGGGAAATGGTAAGCAAAGCATCTGCTTTCTTAAAAATTTCATTTAATTGGCAGATAATTACCTTACAATATTGTGATGATTTTTGCCATAGATCAACATGAATCATCCATAGGCATACATGTGTCCCCTCCCCCCTGAACCCCCCAACCTCTTCCCTCCCCACCCCATCCATCCTGGTTGTCACAGAGCACCAGTTTTGGGTGCCCTGCTTCATACATCAAACTTCCACTGGCTATCTATTTTATATATGGTAATGTATATGTTTCAAAGAGATTCTCTCAAATCATACCACCCTCTCCTCCCACTGAGTTCAGAAGTCTGTTCTTTATGTCTGTGTCTCCTTTGCTGCCCTATACATAGGATCACTGGTACCATCTCTCTTGATTCCATATATATACATTAATATATGATATTTGTCTTTCTCTTTCTGACTTACTTTGCTCTGTATAATAGGCTCTAGTTTCATCCACCTCATTAGAACTAACTCAAATGTGTTCCTTTTTATGGCTGAGTAATATTCCATCTTTTGACAAAGCTCCATACTGTCCCTGATGACTGGAAGAGAACATCTTGGGGAGATGTTAATACAAACTCAGGGAACAAAGGGTTCTGAGGTCCTGTAAGCTTGGGCAGCGCTTACACTAAACCTCCCTCCACGGGATTTGGCATATCAGCACAGTAAATTTTCCAAGGTTAACAATAAATCCTATTATGAGTATGGGCACTTTAGTAGAGAGACCAAACTTTTAAGAGCATCCACTGAAAACTAAATTTTCTTCACGTACAAGGTTGTTTACTTGGTAATGGTACCATAGTAAGTATTAAATGCATTAGTCTACTCAAAAGCTACCAACAGTCCTGCTGAAACAATCTATACCACCAAGGTCCTACAGCACACAGGCCACAGAGAAAAATGACTGCTTAAGCTAATGTCCCTGGAGAAATAAGGCCATTTGCTACTCCTTAAATGTCCTTTCATTCCCATCACCAAACCTTTGCTCTTGCTTTTTGCTCTGCCCAGAATGTACTCCCCACGATTATGTCTCCAAATGTCAGTCTTACTTTACTAACTCATACAGACCTGTCTACCTAAATGCCAGCTTCTCCATGAAGCTTTTCCAGATCGTCCACAGTTGGTTGGCTTCTGCCTCCTTTAAAATACACCCCAGGACTGCCCTGGCAGTCCAGTGGTTAAGACTCCAAGTTTCCAATGCAGGCGACATGGATTCAATCTCTGGTCAGGGAAATTCCTCATGTCGTGCAGTCAAAAGAATAACTAACTTGAAATTTTAAAATAAAAATAAAACAAACCTCCCCAACCACTGTGTATCTCTTAAAGCAATAATCTTATTCTTGTTTCATGACCACAGTTCTTCTAATCTCATCTTCCCATTAGATGATAAATTCTTTAGAGATAGGAACTATGTCTTCCCCCTATATAGACAAATAAAAATGCAGCCATTTATCTAAGGTCGCATAACTAGTAGCACCAACTTCCATAGTGGCTCAGATGGTAATGAATTTGCCTGCAATGCAGGAGACCCAGGTTCAGTCCCTGGGTTGGGAAGACCCCCTGGAGAAAGGAATATCTACCCACTCCAGTATTTCTGTCTGGAGAATTCCATGGACAGAGGAGCCTGGTGGGCTACAGTCCACCTGGTCACAAAGAGTTGGACATAACTGAGCGACTTTCACTCTTCACATCACTAGTACATGGCAGTGTTGGGATTCACACCGGATCTGTCTAACCTCCAAACCCAGGCGCTTTCTCCCATCCCCCATCCTCTCACAACGTCTCAGACAACAAGGCAGTGGTCCTGTGGCAGGAAAAAGAACACCGTCTCCTCCTATTAGAGGCAGGCAGGAGAAAAGTTCTACCTTTCTGCCCTAACTCAGTGCCTGGCGTCTGACTCAATGTTTTAACTCTGCCTTCTGCTTTTCAACCTTTATTTCTCCAAACATATTCTGGAAAATAATAGCAATGAGAGGTGTACTTTTTTTAAAAAATAACTTTATGAGCAACTGTAGGCTAAACAAAGTTAGACACGTTGATTGCTTACTGCCGAACTCTGCAGATCATTTTATATGCTACTATGCAGCATTATACAGTTTTCGTATATATAGTTTCTATTTTAGAAGGTATAGGATATTAACACATATTTTATTATGTATGAATGAACAGAACCGTCCTTCATAAATTTCATCTAATAGAGCTGTACCTTATTTTAACAGCACCATTTTACTATATAATAGCACCAAATTCATTTCAAAACCATTTAACCACACATATCTAAATAAGAAATCCCATAACCAAATGCTGTAGGATTTAACGTTACTAGTATTTAAAACTAGCAACAATCCACTTTGTGCCAGCAAGTGAGTGATTAAGTGCTACCCATACCGTGTCTGACATTTAATGAGGGAGTCACATGGATACAGAATATGTTTCACTCCATGATTAATATAGGTTCACTATATTTAGTTTGTACTTGAACATTTCATCTTTTCTTCTCATCGGTGAACCCAGCCGAGGACATGGGATAAATGTGATGACTAAAATCAGAAAGTTTTGATGAATGAAACAGATGAAGAAAAAGACTGACTCTTCAAGGAGAAAATGAGACTTTCCCCCCAATATCATTTTTAGACGAGTTGCAGCTATTTAAAATAAACTAAAATAACATTGGTAACCTTTGAGGAGGGCAAATGGGTGACCTGAGGATAGCAAGAGACAGGAACTTTTCATATATACACTTTTATATCTGTATGGATAGAACTGTGATCCCCTAAAAGAGATCTGTTCAAGTGTTAACACCCCTGATATCTGTGAACATGAGGTCACAGTGCATGGAGGTGGGCCCTAATCCAATGACTGATGTTCTCATAAGAAGAGAAAATTGGATACAGGCTCAGACTGGGGCACCAGGAGAACCCCATGTGATGACAAAGGCAGGGACTGGGGTGATACAGTTGCAAGCCAGGGAACACCAAGAATGCTGCTTAACCAGCAGAAGGTAGAAGGGAAAAAGAAAAATTCCTTACTAGAGCTTCTAGAGACCGGGGTCCTGCCAACATCTTGACTTCAGACTAGTAGCTTTCAGGACTCTGAGAGAAATTTCTGTCCTGTAAAGCCACTCACAGTTTGGGTTACTCTGTGTGGCTACCCTAAGAAACTAATACAAATACTTGATACAAAGTGACAATGCCATGTGTGCAAAAATTAATCAAATTAAGATGAAGCAAGCTCAAGGGAATGAAAACACAAGCCACAGACTGGGAGAACAGCAAAAAGATATATCTGATAAAAGACTTTACTAAAAATATACAAAGAACTCTTAAAATTAAACAATAAGAAAACAGACAATCTGACTAAAAATGGGCTAAAGACCTTAGTAGACACCTCACAAAGAGATATATAGATGGCAAATAAGTATATAAAACATGCTCCATTCATATGTCCCCAGGGAAATGCAAATTTAAAAACAAGATACTGCTACATACCAACTGGAATAGCCATATCTGGGACAATGACAACACCAGATAAATACTGGTGAGTATGTGAAACAACAGAATTCTCATTCACTGCTGGTGGGAATGCAAAATCATATAGTCATTTTGAAAGATAGGCAATGTCTTGCAAAACTAAATATATTTTTACCACACAATCCAACAATCATGCTACTTTGTATTTACCCAAAGGAGTTGAAAATTATATCCAGACAAAAATGTGCATATGGACAGCTATAGTAGCTTTATTCATAATCACCAAAACTTGGGAGCAACCAAGATGTCCTTCAGTAAGTAAATAAATAAATAAGCTATGGTACATTCTGACAATGGAATAGTATTCAGCACTAAAGAGAGAAGAGCTACCAAGCCATGAAAAGACATGGAGGAACCTTCAATGTACATTACTAAGTGAAAGAAGCCAATCTGAAAAGGATTCCAACCATATGACATTCTGGAAAAGGTGAAACTCTGAAGACAGCACAAAGATGAGTGGTTGTCAGGGGTGAGGGTGGGGGGACGGATGAAAAGGCAGAGCACAGAGGGGTTTTAGGACATGAAACTCCTTTGTACAATATTACTATGGTGGATGTATTTAATTACACATTACGCATTTGTCCAAACCCAGAGAATATACAACACTGAGGAGCAAACCCTGCTGCAAACTATGGACTCTGAGTGATGATGTGTCACTGTAGGTTCATTAATTGCAACAAACATATCGCTCTGGTGGGCGATGTTGATGATGACAGAGCCATGAATGTGCAGAGACAGGGAGTACATGGAAAATTTCTGTACTTTTTACTTAATTTTGCTGTAAATATGAAACTGCTCTAAAAAACAAAGTCTAATAAAAATATTTTTACATCCTTAAGCAAGCCAAAAGTTCTACCCTTTTTTATACTACAGTTTAGTAACCATCTTGAACCCATGACTAAAATATGCATATTTTTTGTCAAAGCTTTCCATGTTCCTTTGTTTGTTCACTCATTCATTCATTCAAACTTCAACTAAGTACTTACTCCAGGCCAGATGTGGTAGACTGGGAAAGGTTCCAGAGAATCTAGAAATAAGATATTCCTGGTCCTTTGGAATGATGTCTACTCTTAAAAATAATCATAAAGGCAATATATCAATTTAGCAGCAAATGCCTTACTTATCTATCTTGGGGAATTAAGATTAAGATCAAATTTTCAAGTGCTATTCAACCATGCACATGAGACAGATTATATTTCTTCTTCCCTCTGCTCAAAGATTAATGATATCAAAAGTATAGTATTTACTTGACTGGTTCAAGAAGCATCTTGGGCGAAAAGACAAAAATTACAAGAGTGAGATCATTCGATGTGTACCACAGCATGACTGTTAAAACAACAAAAAAAGCCACTTAAGAGAATAGTTCAAAATGGAACTAGACTCTGAAATCACTAAAACTCTACTGTTAAAAGAGAATGAAAACTGGAGGTGAATGAGTCATATGACATTGGGGGATTCTTGTATCTTAAAAAAGAAGGGAAGGAAGGTCTTAAAATTATTCTGAAAAGACACAGGTCAAGAACAGAATTATGTACAAATCTCAACTGTCCTCCCCTAACCTTCTGTTCTTCTGCTCTTGTCAAATTAAGGAAAAACTGATAACTCGGTTTTTAGAAATTGACAGTAATAATTCATTCTCATGAAAAAATAAATTGGAAGGAAACATTTAAAAGAAATGTGGCCCTCTCCTGGAACCAGGTCCTCAATCTTCTTAAAGGAAAAATAGAGCAAAAGTAATAAACATAATGTAACACACATCTTCATATCCAAAAGGTTCCTGCTCGATCCTGTAGTTAAAAATCTTTGCAAAAAAAACAGTACAGTCCTCCTTAGTGCCCAATTAGATGTATGCATTGGTATGCTTCAAGATAAAGAAAACCATTACCTTAGAGAGAGTGGTATTTTTTAAATGGCTGAGAAAGTAGGGGGAAAAAACCCCAACAAGCTACTCTCTATATTAAGAATCACAGGCTAGCAAACATTTGAAAAATTACCATAAAGAAAAACAAAGAACTACTGTCCTATGAAATACACACCAAGTTTCACTATATCCCCAAATCCTGGTATCACTATATCTAGGGAGGTGAATGTGTATCATTGGAAGATAACGGAGGAAAGGGATAGAGCTGCAAACTGGGTTGGAGGGGAGGAGGGCTGTCGGGCTGCCCTCCGCAGACCTACAGGGCTGCACTTGCCCAGCTTCAAGCCTGAAGAGCGAGCCCGGGGTCCCCAGCAGAGACATTAATGGCTGAATGTGGATGGGGGAGCGTACATGTCTGAAGCAGGTCCTGATGCAACACACTACCGTGTGCGGCTAACAGCGCGCAGGACTGGTCAGCAGTCCGGGCTCCCGGAGCGGGAAGGGGAGTTACCAATTATAGTTATAGGGGAATTGATGTCAGGTGGGCTCCTGAGTCACCGGAGAAACCAGCAGAGGGGCATGCCTCTCACTGTCCCTTTGATAAGCATGCTCATCAGCTGGGGTCTGGGGCAAGTCCATAGGAAGGTCAGCCATGTATCAGGGTATCAGTGAAGCAGGCACTGGTCAAGCAGGGGAATGTACAGAGAACAAGAGACCAACCATCTTGAGGAGCCTGACCGTACAAGGACCTGTGGTAACGTTTTCTGGCTCAATATCAACAATGCCCAGAATCAGTTTCACCAGATCAACCTTAAACTGCTGTCAGATTAAGAACTGGTTTCAGCAGAGGACAGAGAAACTGTAGGAAATGCCTTATTCTCTCTGTATTGGTATTTAATAGAAACTTCGGACACATCTAAGTAATGATTCAAGTACATTTAAGACTCCCTACTGTTAAAAAAAAAAAAAAAAACACTGCAGAAAAGAAACTGCAGAATGCTCTTTCCCAAGTAATACCAAATAGTAGGAATACATATTTGGGAGCAGAATCATATATCTACTGCTAACTTAATAGCAATGAAACCTCCACTTCGCTGCAGTAAAACATTATGGCAAACCCCCTTCCAGAGGCTGTTATTGCATTTCTCCTTCAAAAATATATATACTCAATCAGCAAGTGTTCTCAAAAAGTACCAAACAAGACTTTCCAAAGAAGCTTGTTTTCTGAACTCTTCACCCTACATAATTTTTTATTTTTTCTCCTCTCCATTTTCCTAATTTTAACTTAATTGAGTGTGAATCCAAAAACATGTGTTTCCTATTTGCATTTGGCTGCAGAAAAAAAATTCTTAATGTACTTTAGGGAATGTAGGGGTGAATGCTGAAAGTAAGAGAAAGTAAAAGAATAATAACAGCTAAACAAAACCAAGAATACTATTTCTCTCCTTCTACTGTTGCCAAGAATATGGCATAAATTTCCTCTCCTTGTGCAGAATTCCCTAATTATAGGAAAAAGCAGGCTCCCTGCTTATGATATCAAAAGTGGGTATTTTAGAGTGCTACAAACTGTCCTCTTAAAATGAGGCCAGAAAAGAGAAGTGTGGTAACTGCAGTACTTGGGGGGATGGACCATCTCAGTACACATCAATCACACCTTTGTGTCACCTCTCTTCTCCCCGACCTCTGAGAGCAGCAGCTAGCATCATGGTCTTCAGATCAGTAGCATCAGCACCAGCTGGGAACTTAGAAATCCAAGTCAGCAGGCCCCACCCTAGGCCTACCACCTAACCAGAAACTCTGGGGGTAGGACACTGGAGTCTGTTTCAATAAGAATTCCATGGGATTCTGACTTGATGAACCATATTCAACAGAAACATGGTCTCCCCTGGTGGCTCAGTGGTAAAGAATCCACCTGCCAACGCAGGAGACATGGGTTTGATCCCTCGGTCGGGAAGCTCCCCTGGAGAAGGACATGGCAACCCCCTCCAGTATTCTTGTCTGAAGAATCCTACAGACAGAGGAGCCTGGTGGGCTACAGTCCGTGGGGTCACAAAGAGTCGGACATGATGTAGCGACTAAATAACAACAGAAACTTACTCTCTTCCAGTTCATCCTGGCTTTTAATCACAAGCAACCAGAATTGTTACCAAACATTTTCATGTGTATACATTGTCCAACTAATTTATATGATTCTTGGGGCAAAAATTCTCTCTTCCCTGGTCCCCTTTGCTTTCCCTTGCCCGCCAGTATCCTACATAGAGCCAGTAAGCAAACAGAAACATAACGAGCATTCACAACGACAGGAACAGGGGAGGGGTCCTCAAAGGAGAGCTCCCCTTTTGAACGTGACATTCCCACCCAGCTGAGATAGACCTATTTCCCTTAATTATGACCTAGAAATGAAAGGGCCCAGTTCCCCAATATACAGTCTAGAGAGGATTCAGTCATTCTCCAGATGGAACTGCTCAGCTTCAGAATTTGGGTACTCCAGCTGAAAATCAAATTAAAAGCTGCACAAAATATTTCCCCCAAAAGGCTTGGCAACCTCGAATACAGAGTGAAAAAGGAGAGGTAACACTACTTTTTCAGAAGCACGCAGTAGGGGTCATATACATGGAATGTTCATTAGTTAGAGCTGTGGCTGGATATAACCGTCCAAACTCTTTTAATATGAAAATACCTTTCTGTTTGCCTTCTCCTCCTTTGCCACATCCAAAACATAAAAGGCAAATAGTTCCCCTCACACACAGGGTGCCCCCACTATCCTTGAGCAAAGTGGAACTAGTCCTTCAGTCGCTAATGATTCAGGTTCTGAATTGAATAAAAGTCAGAGCTTAGTGGTGGTGGTTCCTGCGGAGGCTTTAACCACAGGGGAATTCCTCCACCTGGCATAAATAAATAAAATGTGGTCAAATGTGTTTGTTAGCACTGAGCATGGATCCTATTGACCTGAATGTGCAGAGATGTGCCACATTATGGCAGAAAGAATCACCTGTGCTTTCCCTGTTCTGGACCTGATTTTTTTCCTGAGAACGGCAGGGGCTGGGATTTGTACTTTTTTTTTTTTTGTAATTGAAGTTAGTTGATTGACAATATTGTGTTAGTTTCAGATGTACAGCAAAGTGGTTCAGTTGCATGTTTGAGTGTGTGGGTGTTCAGTCACCCAGTTGTATTCAACTCTTTTTGACCCTATGAACTGTAGCCCATCAGATTGTAATAACCTAAAATGGAAAAGAATCTGAAAGAATATATATGTGTGTGGGGGTATATATCTGAAAGAATAAATATATATATATATATATGTATGTATATACACACACATACATATGAATGTATATATATATACATTTGCATGATATATATGCACACACATATATATTCTTTCATATCTTTTCCATTTTAGGTTATTACAAGATGTTGAATATAGTCTCCTGTACTATACAGTATGGACCTGATATTTTTAAAAAGTATCTACACACTAAAGAGAGAGGCTTCTCCTAGGTTCTTCCATTTCTCCAATGAACACATCTGTAGGTTCTTCAAGACAATCTGAAAAGGGGCCTATTCTGGACTAAATGTCTGTGTGCCCCCAAAATTTACATGTTGAAGCTCTAACCCCCACAGCGTTTGGAAGTGGGGCCCTCAGAAGGTAATTAGATTTAGATGAGGTCATGAGGGTGGAGCCCTCATGATGGAATTAGTGCCCTCATAAGATGGCAGAGAATCAACTCACGCTGACATCTTGCTCCCTCTACCACATAAGGACAAAGCAAGAGGGTGGTTGTCTGTAAACCCAGAAGAGGGCTTTCACCAGCAACTAAATCTGCCAGGACCTTGATCATGGACTTCCCAGAACTGTGAGAAATTGATGTTTCTGGTTTAAGCTACCTAATCCACTGTATTCTGTTACAGCATCCTGCACAGACTAATACAGACCCCAGCCTGGAACTTTCCTTTCATGGCTCCTTGCTAGACCTCTGGCCCCAAATTCTTAGTAAAGATAGGAAATGGTTTTGTTTGCATATGCTAGTGCACGTCTGATCTGACTCAGCTACATGCAATCCAGGGGGGCCAATGTAAGCTGTGACCTCTGGAGAGAAGATGGTAGGCACTGGGTGCCTAGACTCAAAATACAAAATAATTTCCATGAGCCAGGCATAACCAGAAAGTCACAGAGCTGCCAGAGCTGAAGAGGAAGTGCACACTGAGGTAAGAGGCATCTCAGCAGAAATCACTGCCATCTCCAGCTTGCCGTGAACTCGGAGTTGGGAAGAACTCAAAAACTGACAAAGGTCAAATTTCTCTCCAGCCTGGTGGAAATGGGGAAGGTCCTCTGCTGAAAATTAAGCTATCCAAAAAGAAATTTTAAATTGTGAATTTTCCCAACCGATCTGACTTTGAAGATAGATTTATACTTACGACACACATGGCTCATAAAAAAGAGCCCTTAGAGGATTATTCATGTCAAATCTAGGTCTCTGCAGTGAAACACCAGAGCAAATAATAGACTGAAAAAATACAGCAAAACTTTGTCCTTGGTGGGATTCTTGCAAACCTAGACTCTCTAGAATGTGGTGATGTCCCTTTTCCTAAAGCTAATTAGTAGATTTTTCCTTTTCCTCTGTAGTTAGGGGTCTTCAGCCTATGGTTGTCTAGGTGCAGGAGTCATTCTCAAAGGATATAAAAAAAGCAACGACTTTTTGTCACTTGCTAGGCTCAAGTTTGCTGTTTGAAGACGAAAACACAAAGTCATTTTTCATTACCTTCTGCATCATTAGGGAAAATGGGATACACCCATCTCCCAATAAGACAACTTTGGCCATTGTAGCTACACCTTCATGAAGCATTTTTGTGAAAAGGACTTCTGGCAATTCGCTGCTGAGTATTTAGAAGTGCTGAGCTTCCAGGGGCTTGTTGTTTGCTAGGAAATCAATTCCTCTAAGTATAAAATTCAGTGGTGCTGACATACATAATAGCACAGTGTCTGCAGTAATGTACAGGGGCTCTTTCAGAGAGGAGATTCGGGTTTTGGCAAGGACGCTGATGTTGGAAAAGATTGAGGGCAGGAGGAGAAGGAGGCGACAGAGGATGAGATGATTGGATGGCATCACTGACTCAAAGGACATGAGTTTGAGCAAATTTCGGGAGACAGTGAAGGACAGGGAAGCCTGGTGTGCTGTAGTCCGTGGGGTTGCAAATAGTTGGATATGGCTGAGCAAATGAACAACAGAGATGAATTTTTTCTAACATCTTATTTGCCAATTTTCTCCTATAAATCATCTATGCTGAGGAAGCTAAGCATGACGTACATACTATTAAAAAAAAAAACACTAAAGTAATCAGGATCAATATACTTTTCTTTCTTCTCTCTTCTTAACTCTATGTCAGCATAGTTTGCTGACATCATTCCACACAAGTGTGGCGGGGAGAGAGCACACACAAAAAACACACAAAACAATAGTCTCCATGTCCTTCCCTCAGTTCAGTTCAGATCAGTCGCTCAGTCGTGTCTGACTCTTTGCGACCCCATGAATCACAGCACGCCAGGCCTCCCTGTCCATCATCAACTCCCGGAGTTTACTCAAACTCATGCCCATCGAGTCGGTGATACCATCCAGCCATTTCATCCTCTGTCATCCCCTTCTCCTCCTGCCCCCAATCTCTCCCAGCATCAGGGTCTTCTCTAATGAGTCAGTTCTTTGCATCAGGTGGCCAAAGTATTGGAGTTTCAGCTTCAGCATCAGTCCTTCCAATGAACACCCAGGACTGATCTCCTTTAGGATGGACTGGTTGGATCTCCTTGCAGTCCAAGGGACTCTCAAGAGTCTTCTCCAACACCACAGTTCAAAAGCATCAATTTTTCGGCGCTCAGCTTTCTTTAGAGTCCAACTCTCACATCCATACATGCCCTCAAATCCTCAAACTACTGTCACAGGTCACTCAAATTTGAAGTATTAGAGGTAGAAATCTCCTACCTGAAATACTTAACAATTAGTGTCATTATGAAGGATAAATTATTTTTGCATCATTTGTATACAACTTGTACACTTCCTACACAAAGCAGACTTGATTCAAAGAACAGCTGGACACAGCTGCCACAGAGGCCATCAAGATTCCCACACAGTTTATGTTCTCACACTTTTCCTAAGAATATGGAGCCGCTTAAAACATAGCAAGACCATGGCTTGTGGCACATGGGAGAAGGTGTAAAAGTGTATTTTTGATTCTGAAAGGGAAATGTATGAAAAGGGCTAGAGTGTGTGTGTGTGCAGTCACTGGATATAGGGGCCTTAACGGTAATTCTGAACAAGGAAGAGAAAGAAGTAAGCTAAGATGCTGAAGCATCACGCATAGCCATTCTGGCTGTAGAGCATGGGGGTTTACAAATACACTGACCCTAAAGACACATACAGCCCTAGGTTCAAATCCCAGCTGATAGCTAATGTGACCTGAGCAAGTTTTACTTATCTTACATGTGTTCCTCACTTGTAAAATGGAGTGCAAGTAATAAAATCTACCTCATAAGATTGTTATGATGACTGGATAAGAAGTCCTAGAGGCACTAAGCGTAGTGCCTGGCACACAGAAAATCCTCAGTAACTTTCAGAAATTAAATAAAATGAGCCAAAACTCCCTTTAAATTCTACTCTGTTAAGTGGGACATGCAACCCAAAAGAAGAGTTTTCATCTTGCTTTTTGAAAGATGTGTTACAGTCTTAATAGAGGGCATGAATTTACATTTAGAGATACATACACAGGACACTGCCAAGCAACATTTTATCATGGCCATAATGGAATGAGGTGTAAAGCTGCTACAAATATCCAGAAAACTACTATTTTTAACATCTCAATATTGAAGATAGTCTTGATATTTTATAAAGCTCTATAATGTTATTCCAGCCAAGTTTGGTCTACAAAAGACAAAACAAGTACCACTCTCTTAACCTATAAAATGCAAAAGGGAAAAAGTAGATCAGTAAGTTCCTTGCATATCAATAACTCTGTCTTTTAAGAATCTGAAAACATGATTCTATGCTAAGAGTTAAAGCTCGGGTGTTCTAGTTTGAATAGCTATAATAGCCAGAGTTCTGGATACATAATGCTATATAATAAACCCAAAGTGGCTTCAAACAATAGCAATGTTTATTTTGTTCATGAATCTGCAATCTGTACAGAGCACAACCAAGACAGTTTATTTCTGCTCCACTCAACATCTGCCAGGCCGCCTTAAAGGCTGGGGGCTGAAATCCTCTGAAAAGCTTACCCGCTCTTCTGTCTGTATGTCATCAAAACTGGAAAAACTCAACCAGCAAGCTGCTGGAACAGCTGGGGCTCTTCTGGCATCCCTTCAAACTCCACGGAGTCCTTCCATGTGATCTCCTTAATATGGTAGATTCAGGGTCACAAGGCACAGGTCACAAGAAAGGAAGAGAACCAGGAGGAAAGAATTGTCTCTCATGGCCTCACCTAGAAAGTCACTCAATAATTCCACTACTTTCCATTAGTCCACCCAGATAAGGAATGAGAACACAGATGCCCAAGGACTGGGAAATTAATACTGTAAGCAGAACATATGTTGCTCTTTAGTCGCTAAGTCATGTCCAACTCTTCAGCGACGCCATGGGCTGTGTGTAGATTTGCCAGGCTCCTCTGTCCATAAGACTTCCCAAGCAAGAATACTGGAGTGGGTTGCCATCTCCAAGGGATCTTCCCATCCCAGAGATCAAACTAATGTCCCCTGCATGGGCAGGTGGATTCTTTACCACTGAGTCACGTGGGCTTCCGAAGACAACATTATAAATCAACTATATTTCAATAAAAAGAAAGAAAAGCAGACAGCTTGTTCCACCTGATATAAGAACATAACACAATCTATAAAGCAATCTTGCGTGGAGGGAAGAAAATTTTAAACCATTAAGCCTATAGAGTCAACTGTCAACTTGCAGAAAATACAAAGAGAATAGAAGAACATGATAAACTATACTATGGGGATGCAATCAGTAAAATCCAGACTGGGAAACTGCAGGACTAACAATCCTTTGAGACATACCGAATCAGCCCACATCGATTTAAAAGCTATCCAGGAAGATTCAAGATTCTACAGTCTAGTCATATTAATAGGGTAGAATTAAGAATTACTGGTATTCTTAGTCTTGTTTAAATGGTTGAGGTACTTAGTTTAACAAACAAGTATTTCTAAAGGATTCCTTGTCTAACCTTAACCTCTTTGTATTTCAGTTTTAAAATCATTTCCTTTTATTTTGCCCTTAGCAGAGGTGAAGAACAACTAATCCTCAAAGGCTAAAATCATAACACTTCATGTGTATGAAGGCTTTTACGATAACATATCACCTTTGTACTTTTGCTCTTCTGGAATATATCAGATGTGTCCCTTCAACCTCTTTCTGTTTTGGTTTTTTAGACCCCACTGATAAATACTTTCTTGATTCTTTCAAACCACTTTCTCCTCCCATTCAAGCTCAAATCCAAAAAAGAATAAGAATAGTGTCAATTATAAGAAAACAGTTTAGAGAATTGTAACAGCAGACTTTGAAACTGAAGCCTTGATATTTACATATAAATATATTTTTAAATATATATATTTAAAGCTGAGGTAAAATGGGATAGAATTTCTAAAGCATCCCAGAATAGATCTTTGGATTTCAAACCAATTACTCTTAAGTTACCTATTTAAATTTCCAGCTCTGGATTCAATCAAAGGATCAAGCTATTTAATTTCTGAGAAATTACAAAGATGTGCTCAACATAAGAGTAGGCAAGTCCCACTCATATACTGAGATTTAAAAATAACTACTCTTTAACATACCTGCCTTCACTTTTATGATTATTATTATTATTATAAGATTTGCCAAGAACTAAAACCTCCGGGGGTTGGTGATGGACAGGGAGGACTGGCATGCTGCAATTCATGGGGTCGCAAAGAGTCGGACACGACTGAGCGACTGAATAGAACTGAAAACCATACTGCAACACTTGTTTAAATGAAATATTACAAATATAAATTTAAATAATAATTTGTTATTCTGTTTTCATAAACTGAGTGTAAATGCCTGTCTTCTGTGGGAGGACCTCAGGAAGTCTAATTATCAGCTTCAGACAACAAATTATAACCTTAAGCCTTTAGATTCAATGGTTGTAAAGCTACCATTACCTGCCAAAACATGGAAATGACACAAAAATGTCACAGTTCATGAATTACTGTGAAGACCCAGCAGTGTTCTGTATGTGTCCACCACCATGTCTGTCTGTATTGGCCTGGTGTTCATTGGAAGGCCTGATGCTGAAGCTGAAACTTCAATACTTTGGCCACTTCATGTGAAGAGTTGACTCATTGGAAAAGACCCTGATGCTGGGAGGGATTGGGGGAAGGAGGAGAAGGGGACGACAGAGGATGAGATGGCTGGATGGCATCACCGACTCGATGGGCATGAGTTTGAGTACACTCCAGGAGTTGGTGATAGACAGGGAAGCCTGGTGTGCTGCGATTCACGGGGTCACAAAGAGTTGGACATGACTGAGTGACTGAACTGAACTGAGGCCACTATGACATCATCAGTTAATGATTTGTTAGTAGTTACTATGGCCTGCGCCAGAGCATGTGGCTTTTAATTAATATAATGGCATGATTTTTTTAAATGTATAATGAATTTAAAGACCTTTTGGAACTATTTAGACACTTCTAGTATCTTGCCTCCCAAGGAAACAATCTTGTATTATATTCTTATATATTCTCAGGTTAATTTAAAAGGACAGTTGCTTGATGGCCTTAGACCAACTTTGACTCAGTTTTGGTGAGGAGGGTAGGACAACTTTCCTCCCGTGGTGAAAGGAAAGTTACAGCACTCTGCCCAGAGAGCCTTTACCTGGTAACTCAGGCAGTAAAGCATCTGCCTGCAATGCAGGTAGAAAGGGTTTGATCCCTGGGTCAGGAAGATCCCCTTGAGAAGGGAATGGCTACCCACTCCAGTTATTCTTGCCTGGAGAATCCCATGGACTGAGGAGCCTGGCAGCTACAGTCCATGGGATTGCAAACGAGTCAGACATGACTGAGTGACTAACACACATTTTGGAGCCTTCTACTGTGAAGTCTGCTTTACAGAGTTCATCATCTCCTCCCCCTCCTTCCCCCATACTTAGTGGCAGGTGCTGGCAATAAATACTAATCCAGTCCTCAGGGCAGATTCTGAATTGTTACTGACACAGAGATACCTATCAGGAGGGACCGAGTTACAGAGACAGCTGGACAAGAACAGTATGTGATTCTGGCAGCAACAGACAAAGCAAGACTAAAGCATCCCATAGCGATACCTGAAGTCCATGCCAGGGCTTCCGAGCTCTGTGCAACTACATTCTTCCTAGAATTTTCTTGACTAGAGAGAACATTCACATGCCCAATCCTGTCTGCAATATCTTTCTTTTGAGTACTGAAAATAAGCCCAATTTACATACATACAAACATTTGTATACACACACACATACAAAACCAAAGGTAGGAACTATAAAAGAAAAGATTAGTATTCTATTTTATTGAATATGACTTGGCTTCTTCATATTTTTGACATCTCTAAAAGCATTATGTGTCATATAGTTGACAGTTCTTATATCCAAAGAAAAGCAATGTATCTCATGATATGATAAAAGTTTAAATTTCTTCATGGCAGAAAACACTATATACACTGAAAAGCAAGGCAAAAAATATATACAACATGCCTAAACCTAAAACACTAAACATAACCTAAATCTACAAATCTAAGGTTTATATCCTAAATAACCAGCAGCTTTCACAAATCAAACCCAAAATGAGCAAACAATAGGGAAACGGGCAAAGGATATGAACAGGAAATTCACAAAACAGGAGGCAGAAAATTTTATGTCTTATTATGTTTTTACTATTATGATAATGTGGAGTAGGAAATGGCAACCCATTCCAATGTTCTTGCCTGGAGAATCCCATGGACAGAGGAGCCTGGCGGCCATAGTCCATGGGGTCACAAAGAGTCAGACTCGATTGAGCATTATGATAATGATCATCTTAAAGCCCTCCCTATACCCTAATGCTCCTAAAAGTCCAGTTATTAACGTAGGCTGGAGAAAAGGGAAAACAGAATTTCTCTGTCCCAGGCACTGTCCTACCAGATTTCATGAACACAAGTTCATGAAAAACCATACAACACCCTGAAGAGCTAGATATCACTGTATAGATGAGGAAATATAGCATTAGAGAAGCAGAAGGACTTAAGCAAATTGTCTAAACAAGTGTGGTAAAGCCCAGGTTCAGAGCTTTCATACAGCTTCTGCTCACAGCATGACTTTAGAAATCCTATTCAGACAAAGGATTTCCCTTGAGAACAAGGGACTGGACCTCAGAGTTTTAAACCCAAAGCACTAATTGAAGGTCAAAGGCATCAAGTTTCATGAATCTAAAAAGCTAGTATTGAGCTACACAAGAGATTTCTTAAAGTCCTGTTTATAATTTTCTTACTTTGGAAAAGAAGAAATTAAGTGTCATAAAATATGTTTAGATGCAAAGATTAAGTCCATTTGATTTAAAATACAGATAATTTTGTACTATGAGTGAAACCATGACTTGAAAAAACAAAACAATTCTTAAGTGTCACTACACTTTGTCCACCTTAAAAAGATAAAACAGTTGTAATTACCAGATCCCTCCCTAATCATTAGATTTAGTTTTAGGTGGAAATAGCAAAGAGGAACTAAAGAGCCTCTTGATGAAGGTGAGAAGTCAAAGTCTCTCAATCATGTCCGACTCTTTGCGATCCCATGGACTATACAGTCCGTGTAATTCTCCAGGCCAGAATACTGAAGTGGGTAGCCTTTCCCTTCTCCAGGGGATCTCCCCCACCCAGGAATCAAACTGGGGTCTCCTGCATTGCAGGCGGATTCTTTACCAGCTGAGCCACAAGGGAAGCCCAAGAATACTGGAGTGGGTAGCCTATCCCTTCTATCGCAGATCTTCCCCACCCAGGAATCGAACCAGGGTCTCCTGCATTGCAGGCAGATTCTTTACAAACTGAGCTATCAGGGAAGCCCAATGAAGGTGAAAGAGAATGAAAAAGCTGACTTAAAACAACATTCAAAAAACAGTGACAGATTTTATTTTTCTTGGGCTTCAAAATCACTGCAGATAGTGACTGTAGCCATGAAATTAAAAGACGCTTGCTCCTTGGAAGAAAAGCTATGACAAACCTAGACACTGTAATAAAAAGCAGAGACATTACTTTGCCGACAAATATTGGTAAAGTCAAAGCTATGTTTTTCCAGTAGTCCTACAAGGATGTGACAGTTGGACCATAAACAAGGTTGAGCACCAAATAATTGATTCTTTCAAATTGTGGTGTTGGAGAAGACCACTGAGAGTCCCTTGGACTGCAAGGAGATCAAACCAGTCAATTCTAAAGGAAATCAATCCTGAATTGTCATTGGAAGGACTGATGCTGAAGCTGAAGCTCCAATAGTTAGGCCACCTGATGCGAAGAGCTCACTCATTGGAAAAGACCCTGATGCTGGGAAAGATTGAAGGCAAGAGAAGAAGGGGACGACAGAGGGTGAGATGGTTGGATGGCATCACCAACTCAATGGACATGAATTTAAGCAAACTCTGGGAGACGGTGAAGGATAGGGAAGCCTGGCATGCTGTAGTCCATGGGGTCACAAAGAGCTGGACACAACTGAGTGAACAAAGCTAATGGGAGAAAAATATATCCTTTTACTGAAACATATTCAAGGAAGAGGGACCAGTGACAATTAGGTCCTGCTCTGGTGTCCCAGAGGGAAGGAGTTCTAATGAAGGGCTGACACAGGCCAGGATTCCTCGAGGCAATGTTATGGCCTTGTTGCACAGGTAAGGCCTAAAACCTGACCCTAATGATCCAGCTTCAAGTCTTGGCAGGGTGCCTTATCCACAGCCCAGGAAGTCAACAATAGGACCTTTGCTGCCAGCCACCCCTCTCCCAAGGTGAAAAAAGAATCTTCATTCTCTGTGTCCAGGGTTAGGAGAACAGAGACAAGCAAGAGATGTCACTTGCATATCTGTCCACTGTACACAGAAAAATAGGTCTCTTATCCTTTCAAAAATAATCAGGTATTAAGGGCGCTCAGTATGATGCATGTTGCTGGGTTACAAAGGATTAAAACAGGATGCCTCCAATTTCCCAGTCTTAGAAGCCATTCTACAATATCAGCCTAGGGCTTATATAATACTTCTCGACTTCCAATAAAGACTGATATTTCTCCCTAGCCTTTTTGTACACCAGCCCACTCCTTTAAAAACCAATTTTATTTTTTCTGGACAATCAAAATGTAATCAATAGGAAATCAAGTAGGTTGGGTTATTTAGCCTGAATTCTGATCATTTTTGTGAATATGTTAAATGTGTAAAGTGTCACAGGCATTCTGTCCTGGAACTCACCCTCCAAAAAAGTGACCAGTTAAAAGGACTAAACCAAAATGACTCTTTTCAGCCCAGTTGTTTAAACTGAGAGCATGCCGCCAATGTGCTATGTCAGCTGCATTTCACCAGCCATTCATCAAAATAGTATCATTATTTTATAACTGTCAAAACAAAGGAGAGAATGAATCCTATTTTCAAGTACTTAGTTTACAATTGTCTGTTTTCAACACTGACTAAAAAATATTTTATTCAGGTCAGAAGTTTCTTCTAGATTTAAAGATTTAAGGAAAAGGGAAGGAAGGGAAGAAGGCTGAGAAATACAAGATGTCAAGAAAACTTAAAACACAATTGTAGTTACATCATAATAGTGCAGAGTGTATGTTGGGGGAAGGCGGGGGGGGGGGGGGGGGGTGGTAAAGACAGAGAACCTAGAGAACCTAACACTTAGATATATGTCCTCAAAATCTGAAATAAAAGGATAGAGATACAAAGAGCTTAACAAGCCTATTTGCCCTACGGTAAGAAATAGAATATGAAACTGATTTTGGGCCAAAATGTAAACAGGAATCTTATTCAAAGATTCCTGCTAAATCAATTAGGGCTACAGATACTTTCAGAAGTTCATGAAAAATTAAAAAACAGCCTAGTAATTTCCAGTAACAATATATTATTTGCTGATCATCTTTTCTTTCCGTTCTTTTAAAAGTTGTAAGGTAAGTGGGTTCTAAGAGTCTAAAAAGCCAATGAGAAAAAGCTTTTGAGTCTAGAAATTAATCTGAGAGATTATAAATGAGAAAAAGGTAATCAGATGTCTTATTAGATGCTCAAAATACCTGATGATTAAACATAAGGCGCCTCTAATACAAGGGGGAATGAGTTCTTTGTGTGGGGACAGATGGTTTACCATTATCACATCTTTCTAGGGTACCACGAATATCACTTTCAACTTTTATGACAGATTTACTACAGTGGTTTTAAGACGAAAATCTTAAAGACATTCAATGCTTATATTGTGATGTGAAGTCAAAGTCGCTCAGTCGTGTCCAACTCTTTGGCACTCCATGGACTATGTAGTCCGTGGAATTCTTCAGGCCAGAATACTGGAGTAGGTAGCCTATCCCTTCTCCAGTGGATCTTCCCCACCCAGGAATCGAACCAGAGCCTCCTGCATTGCAGGCAGATTCTTTACCAACTGAGCTATCAGGGAAGACCCGTGCTTATATTAGGTAGTGATATATATCATTATTTCAGTATTAACATTTTCATCATGTGTACATCATTATTTAGAACAGTAAGAATCAAGTACTGAATATTTCTAAAGGAAATGTAAGTCATAAAGTGTGCATAGGGCACGAATCTTTCCAACAAAGAATGAAATGAACAGCAGTCATATTTTCCTGAACTAGGGCCTCACCAGCTTGAGCCTATGATAAAATCTAGCAAACAGTTCCACTGGCCTCTATAATTTATAAAACTAATAAAGTTAAATCATCCCATTAATATTAAAATCCCAAAGAGTGTGTCTTCATGACCATTCTGCATAGCACTAAATACAAAGCAGATACTTTGTAAATACGGATATTCAGAAGGACTTTAGCCAAGTACCTTTCCTGGGCATGGAGAGCAGAAAAATTCCCTATGTCTGATAGGAGGAGGAAATAAAAAAAAGCCACAGCAACTGTAATAGTTCAGGATGACATAAGAGATGCCTTATTGAATGAGACCAATTGTCGGCTTGGTATTTGGTCCTGGGCAGAAATATCAAAACACATTTTAAGAAAAAATACATTGGCTCTCTATGACAACTTCTGATGCTAAGAGACACATATTTAACATGATCTATTTCTTTAATATTCCACGAGGAATCTACTATACACATAAGTACATATCACCCACTGAGATAAAGAATTTCCTAGTTGTATCTTAAAATCTGCTAAAAGACCCATTTCTAACCTTATAACTACATTCACAAAAAGGTAGAACAATTTTGAAACTAATCCAAGGGGGGTTAATTACTACAACAGCAAAAGATATTTATCCTAAAGTGGTTTCATCTTAGGCAATGTTACAGTTTAGACTTGAAAGTGTTAGTTGCTCAGTCATGTCCGGCTCTTTGTGACCTCATGGACTATAGCTTGCTAGGCTCCTCTGTCCATGGAATTCTTCAGGCAAGAACACTGGAGTGGGTAGCTATTCCCTTCTCCAAGCAATCTTCCTGACCCAGGGATCAAACCCAGGTCTCCTGCATTGCATGCAGATTCTTTACAGTCTGAGCTACCAGGGAAGCCCCAAGAATACTGGAATAGGTAGCTATTTCCTTCTCCAGGGGATCTTCCCAACCCAGAGATGGAACCTAGGTCTCCCACATCGCAAGCAGATTCTTGGTGACTCAAATGGTAAAGAATCTGCCTGCAGTGCGGGAGACCAAGGTTCGATCCCTGGGTTGGGAAGATCCCCTGGAGAAGGGAATGGCTACCACTCCAGTTTTCTTGCCTGGAGAACTCCTTGGACAGAGAAGCCTGGCAAGGAACAGACCATAAGGTTGCAAAGAGGCGGACACAACTGAGAGATTAACACTTTTACTTTCAGACTTTAAAGCCAACAGTAAATACAATCTCCATGACTTTTCAATGACCCTAAAGTCACTTTTTCAAAGCTTTAAAGTATTTTTATAATTTGAGGAATAAGTTCATATTTGCCTTATTCACATACCTCGTGATTTCATAAACCTGGCTCAGGTCTCCTCTGGGACTTTGTCTTTCTGGAAAGTCAGTCTTCTTGGTTAGTCTTTATACTGAAGCTACTTTAAAGCCTCAATTATTGACTTTTCCAGAACACCACAGCTCTCTGCTTTCTGGTATTTGCCATCAGAACTGGATACATTAGAGATAAATCATGGCTAAGATAAAAATATTAGAATTTTTTAGATTTTCCTCTTTTTTTTTCTTTTCATGAAAACACTTCTTTGGCTGGTTTTCACTAGCCTGTATAAACTGCTACAGTGTACTGTCTTTATCTGTAGACAACACTCAGTAGATTAATTTTAAAGTGCTGGACTTTCACCTGAAGCTTAGACACTTGACAGATTAAAGCACATCTTTTTGGATTTTTCAGCATATACATTTATTCAAACTTGCAACTCTGAATTCATTACCAATGTGTCTACCCACTCCTAAGATATAAACTTCCTAGACGATCTTGGTTAATACTTTATCCTGAAATTTCTGCAATCTGCTACCTCTTACTTCTTGTTGAGAATAAATTGCTCTAGTTTCCCCAATGAAGACTCAGCCTTCTTTAGACTGTTCCCTGGGGATAGGAAGGGTCTTTTCAGGAAATGGCACCATGTCTATGGTGACGGTGTCCATGAAGATAAGACTCATGTCTTATGGATCTGTTTATGCCCAGCACCAGTGAATAGTTGTTCAATAAAATAATTGCTAAAAGAATTGATCAAGATTCTAAATCAACTATGATGAAGTAGAAATAAATGGATTATTCTGGAATTCTAATATTTATTTATATATCCTTTGACACCTATCTTCTGGAGCAGAAGCAAAGAGTGGTCAAGAAAAACAGGGGAGAATGAGGTTCTAAGATCTCCTGGGGACGTGGCTTTAAAAAAAGTCAGCTGGACTCCTACAGTTCAATATGGGTCATGGGAGGCTATTTTGTCTTCTCTGCATTAACACTTGGGTTTCCCAAGTGGCACAGTGGTAAAGAATCCTCCTGCCAATGTAGGAGACCCAAGAGATGTGGGTTCAATACCTGAGTCAGGAAGATCCCCCGGAGTGGGAAATGACAATCCACTCCAGTGTTCCATGGACAGAGGAGCCTGGTGGGCTACCGTCCATAAGTTTGCAAAGAGTCGGACATGACTGCGCACACACACACTTCAATACAGAGTGGTAGCCAATGTAACAGAATTCTGAGTGAGGGAAGGTAAAGACTCTGAGATGGTCTGTCGGGTAACTTTCAGGAAGTTCTGAAATCACTTGCTTTACCTACTCAGGCTTCCTTCATCTTCCCACATCCGTCCAAAGGACTTTTCAAACTCCAATATTCCAATCAGATTAACTTCTTCACAGAATGAACATTCTCACCCTGAGTTCTCCTTGGGGGTTCCCAGGGAACAATGAAATCCCTTGAATTGTACCCTTGACACCTGGAGGAAATGACTTTTCCTCCAGGAGGAGGAGAACAGAAGGGCATAAGGTTCCACGCAGAAGGAAGAACTGCTTAGGAATTAGGCTTGTGTGATCAAGGAACCAACTACTGATGACAGACTGTTAAGGTTCAAACTGCAGCAACATACATGATAGCGGTCTAACCTACACACTCCCCGATCAGTCTAATGACTTCACACGTTATGCAGGTGCATGCTTAGTCACTTCAGTCACGTCCAACTCTTTGCGACCCCATGGACTGTAGTCCGCCAGGCTCCTCTGTCCATGGGATTCTCCAGGCAAGAATACTGGAGTGGGTTGCCATGCCCTCCTCCAGGGGATCTTCCCGACCCAGGGATTGAACCCAGGTCTCGTATGTCTCCTGCATTGGCAGGAGTTCTTTAACACTCGCTCCACCTGGGCTTCCCAGGTGGTGGGAAGGTCCCATGTTTATGCAGGTCCCGGACACTTTTCACAACAGCACATGACCTAAATCAGGGCTAGGACTGGGGGCTGGAGCTTTACGTAGAAATGTCAACCTGTTTCAACCACTGGGTGATGAGAGCAAAGCTTTCTCCAGATGGCAATCATGACGGATGGTGTTAAATTTCTGTAGGAAACAGTAAGTTAAAAATGAAAGGCATTTACTGAAGCGACAGGGAATATACAAGGGCCAAGCAGAAACAAGTGGCTTTAGCTGACTGGTAAATGCTGATTGTGCAAAAGATTTCCTGATGCTGGGGAAAACTGAAGATGAAAGGAGAAGAGGCGGCGGAGGATAAGATGGTTAGATAGCATCACTGACTCAATGGACATGAACTTGAGCAAACTCTAGGAGATAGTTGAGGACAGGGAAGCCTGGCTTGCTGCAGTCAATGGGGTCACAAAGAGCTGGACATGACTTAGTGACTAAACAACAACAGAGAGCATTGGGCAAACCAGGAGCTGAGAGAGAAGGCCAGAAGGCTAAGGCAGAGCCAGAAAACTGAGAGCCTCTGGGTCGCTATAGAGTGCTCTGAACGTGGTCTCCAACTCTCCATGTTTTAAATGCTACAGACTTCACTTTAAAGTCACTGTTGTAATATGTGGTCTTTTATTTGAAGTAAAAAAATAATTTATACTTGTCATAATTGACAAAAAAACCCATATGTGAAAATATATCAGTGAAAGCATCTGACAAAATAGAAGCCATGCAGGTATTGTATCTAAGAAAGGCTAGTAAGAGAACGCATTGAGTGACTGTCAAATCACTGCAGTGTCCTCCTGCTATAGGACAATTTGTCTGATTTCTGTTTTTAAAGGAATTGACAGGTTGTTCTTTATTCTTCTCCTTAGCAGACCTATAATTTATAACAAAATAGAAGGAAAATTAAAGCAAGAGGTATCTTCACACTAGTGTTTTTAAAAAGCTAATCACCATTTTATTCTATTGTCATTTCACTCAAGCTTTTTTTTAAACTACCTTCCTGATTATGACCTCTTCATTTAAAAATTTTTATTTATTTATTTATTTATTTAGCTGTATTGGGTCTTAGTTGTCGCATGCAGGATCTTTGATCATAGTTGCAGCAGGTGGGATCTCTAGCTGTGGCATGTAGGTGGGATCTAGTTCCCTGACCAGGGATCAAACTCGGGGCCCCTGCATTGGGAGCGTATAGCCTTAGTCACTGGACCACCACAAAAGTCCCAGACCTCTTCATTTTTTATCCATAGTTTTTCTTGCAAACTAAGACTCACTTGGGAATTTGACAGGATTACAGTTTCAACAGTCCATGGGGTCGCAAAGAGTTGGACATGACTTAGCAACTGAACAACAACAGTTTCAGAAGTATGTGTGTGTGTGTGTGTGTGTGCGTGCGCGTAGAAACAGGGATAGAGACTAAAGCTTTCTGTGCATCTTCTGTGTAAGACTGTCTTCTCAGTTCAATATTTCAAATATGATTATTGACCCTCTGCTATGAACAGTTACTTTATCTCATTCTAAGTCAAACCCTGTCTGTTTCTCATCTCCTCATTGCCTTCTCTGTCACTTGTGCTAGATTGAGAGCTGGGTATTTCTCCCAGAAAACATGATTGTACTTTGCTGCCTTTTAATGCCTGAATCAAAAGGATGATGTATGTAACCATTCTATGGCTTCCCAGGCAACCCTGTAAAGGAAGACATTTTTGATCACAAGGTAAAGATCCTTTTTATCAAACCAGAAGTGCCATTCTTTTATTAGGCCAGCCTTGCTCTTCTTATGTGCTTTTGGATAGAACAACTTATTTTCTTTGATGAAATACTAGAAGTAATTTTGGGGACAACTGAAATATTAATAGGAGTAGCTACTATTCCTCATCATTTTCATTAGCATCACTATCATCAGTGTGGTAGGCAGAATAATGGTCCCCAGAGATGTCCAAATCCTAACGCCTGACATGGGTGCATGTTACCTCACATGGCAAATGGGACTCTGCAGATGTGACGGTGTTAAGGATCTTGAGATGGAAGATTATCCTGGATTTTTTAAGTGGGCCCAAGATAATCACAAGGGTCCTTCTGAGAAGGAAGCAGGAATATAAGAGCCAGAGGAAAATGTGATGACAGAAGCAGAAGTCGGAGTGACACCAGTGCTGGGAGGGGGCTATGAGCCAAGGAATGTGGGCAGTCTCTAGAAGCTGGAAAAGGCAAGAAGAAAATTCACCCTTATTCTAAAGGAACACAGCTTTGTTTAGCCCCGTAAGATCCATTTTCAGAAGTCCAACTCCTAGAACTAAAACAATAAACTTACATTTTCTTATTTAAGTGACTATATTTTTTGTAATTTCTGCAGTAGCAAGAAACCAATGTTTCTAATAGGTGTATTAACTTCCAGAGCTTGTTCAAACTCATGTCCATCGAGTTGGTGATACCATCCAACCATCTCATCAGACAAGGAAACTAAGGCTCAAAGGCACTTCAGACAGAAAGTAACATAGCCAAGAATCAAATTCAGTACTATTTGGCATCAAAACTCACATTCTAAGTAAATAATTATACTATAATGGCTATAAGACCAGTTGGTAAGAGAAAAAAGTGATTAAATATAAAGCATTTATATTTAATATAAAGCATTCTTTATATCAGCCACTAAGCCCTTGACAAGCCAGCTTTTCCCAGTCACCTACCCTAACTAAATGGCCCAATATCTTGGCTTTCTCGTGTCAAAGACACATGAGAGTTGTCTCCATCCCCTAGTAGGTAATTACACTATAGTCTGTCTAATACATAGTTGATCCTCATCATAGTCCTTACTGATATTAAAGTTTCCATTGTTATTAATATCTTTGGGCTGATGGCACAAGAAGGCTGTGTGGTGGAGAAGAAAGAACACGGGCCCTGGAGTCAGCAAACAAACATTCTATACCGAGTGGTGTGACTAACAACATACTATGAGACCTCCCACTTTGATTCAACCTTTTAGCTGAAAAAAAATCGAGACCAAATGATGTCTTAAGGACCTGCTATTGACTGAATATTTGTATACCCCGCCCCTGACCAAATTCATTTGTTGAAGCCCTAATACCCACTGTGATAGCATCTGGAGATTGGGTCTTTGGGAGATAATCAGGTCATGAGGGTAGCACCTTACGCATGGGATAAGAGCCCTCCAAAGAGTCATGAAACAGCTAGCTGCTTCTCTTTCTTTTCGCCATGTGAAGCCATAGCAAGAAAGCAGCTCTCTGCAAATCAGGAAGAGGGCTCTCCCCAAACGTCAAGTCTATCAGGACTTCCCAGGAACTGTGAGAAATGTTTGCTACTTAAGCCATCCAAGTCTCTGGTTATTTCCTTATAGGAGCCAAACTGACTAACTTGCTTTGAGGTACAAAGTTCAATGACTTCATAACTTCTAGATCTATACGGGGACTCCATTCCTTCCACTAAGTGCTTTGTCTAAATCTGCAACTTCTGATGCAATCATTCCATTGGGTGTCTTATCACCCATCATGGACCCCTTATCAATCTGCCTCCTATTAGTAATAACACCACTGTCCCAGTCTCTCAGATATATTTTGCTCAGTCCTATCTCCTGTTCACCATATTCTATCAGTCACCACATTCAGCTGCCTTATTATGTAACTAGGGTATATTATTTTAAGGAAGAAAAATGTGGCAATAGGATATTGGTTATAGAACAGATCGGCATCCACAAGGTGAGTCACGAGTTTGTACTGTATGTGGGAATGAACAGAGAAAATCAAAGTTTAAGATATGATCTGGAGGAAGATATCTGGATGTAGTCACTAATATTTGCTTCTTTAAACAAGTTTAAACTTGTCAGCTGGATTTAAAAATCTGAAACTACCTTCATATCTATTCTTATTAGGTATTTCCCAGATTTAGTATCATTGTTCAGGTGGTTCCAATCCAGTCTAGCCTCCTTTATCCAGAGATGTGTATGGAATCTAGCCCAGCCAATTAATTGCCACTCTGCTACTCCTGTGGCCACTGTGGTTGGTTAGAGTTGACAAGCAACCCAGGCTGAATGAATCAAAAGTCAACTTCTGAGTTCTGTCTGGAAATGTTGAAAAGAAGCTTACTTTTCAGTAAAGTTTCTTATATTTCCTAATCTGTTGCTTCTGGCACAATTCATCAATGAAACTCACTGAATAAACTAGCTACATTCATTCCTAAATGATTTCAGTCATCATCAAGTTTTACATGCAAACGGCTTCCACAAACATTAAATACCACATCATCCTCACAAGTACCCAACATCTGAAAGATGAGGGAAGTCTATACAACTTGATCAAGGTTACCTGGGCTTCTGCATCCATGTTCTCTCACTTCTGCTTCACTATCTCATGAACCCTCTCATAAATGTTTATAAATTTTCACACGTGCCACAGGTATTCTCTTTTTCTCCATTCTTATGCAGTATTCTTAAAAAGTCATCATCACAAAATGCACATATTATCCTGAGGGTGGGGAGACTCAGAAAGGGATCAATTGTGAATGTGATTCAGGAAGGGAAAATTTCTCACATCAAGCAGAGTTTTGCTTTTCTTTTTTGTTTGCTTGTTTTATTTCAAAGGGTCTAGTGAATACAACTGGACCTCCCTGGACCAAGGGAGGGTAAGAGTCATAGAAGGTCAAGTGCGCTATAAAATGAAGATAAATAAGATCAAAATCTAGATAACTTTGATAAAAATAAGATCAAAATATAGAACAGCTACTCTTGGCCTCCCACTTATAGTTCTCAGGATGGAGAAATTACTTCTGAGAATTTTCGGTTGTTACTTGCCTAACCTCTATCGATGAAAGTAATCTAACTTGCATATGATACAGGAAGGCAGAGAATCACAGAACATTGAAATGGGAACACCATGGAGGTTAACTAACCCAACTGAATTAGCCTGGACCCTGACATTTGCATGTGGCAGAAGAAAGGACAATTCAAACTGATTTTAAAGCAACAACAAAAACCCTTTATTGGTCAAATATCGGAAAAGGCAATAGTAGCTCCAGGTACATCCTGGATCTGCTTTCCTCAATAGAATTTCCTTCCATCCCTAGTGCTCCTGCTGTGGAGCTTTCCCACAATTCCAGCCTTCCATTCCACTTAACTTAGGGACCTTATTGAAAAATAAACTTCTCAACAGTGCAAGACAAAGCCCAGAACTTGACTTCTGATTCCTCCAGCCTGGGTTGCCTGTCTGCTCTGTCCACCCACAGTGATATAAATGGCTGGACTGGGTCAGGTGCACATCTCTGGATAAAAGGGACTGGGCCGGCCTGGAACCATCTGAACAATGAGGATTCAATCTGAGAAAGCAGCAACTCCTTAAGGGCAACTCCTTCAGTGAGGAATGGAAGCTGAGCAGAACAAACAAATGTCTACTACCCCTTATTAAAGATGAGAAAACTGAAGTGCCCAAGGTCAGACGGTTAGGACTTTCCTTCACTCAGTAATTCATTTAGATTTAAACAGGATTAATACCACCTACCCTTGGAGAAGGGCATGACAACCCACTCCAGTATTCTTGCCTGGAGAATCCCATGGACAGGGGAGCCTGGCAAGCTAGCCCATGGGGTCACAAAGAGTCGGACATGACTAAGTAAGTAACACAGGTACACACGCACACACACACAATACCACCTACATAGACGATCTTGGATTTTATTTACCTGTGCTGCACTGTTCGGCAAACACTTTCTTAAAACTGTATTTTCACTCAAAATGTAACTAATATGAAATAAAGGTAGAGATTTCCCTTTAAGGGTAATATATTCCCTTTAATTTTAAAAAACAAACAAAAATAAAGAGCTAAGGCTCCACTATGAATCATTACACATGAAGTGGCTTTGAAAGTTATTTGTCCTAAAAGGGAGGCGCTGCTTTACCTAATTGCATATACGTGTGTGTGTGCGCGCTTATACATATATATCTGGTTCCATATTCTAAAAACAGTTCACATTATATAATATGGATAATTTTCCTTCTAGGACTGTAGGCTCTGCCATGTTTCATATCAACTGCAACACTCTAAATGCTTCCAAAATAATGAGACACATTATTTTTCTCTCTGTTAACACTTAAAGGCAGAGCCAGGATATTAGAGAGTGCTACCAAAAAGAAGAGGAGGAGATACAGGAAAAGGCTTTCACACCTAAAATGAAGAAACCTGGAGCAGAAAAGAATAAGCAAGCAATATCTCTATGTGTGTATCCAAAAAAAAGAAAAGATCCACAGATAAAGATTCATAAATAATCAGTTGGGAAATGTGGGCTAGACAGTTTAAGCCACAAGGCGGACTTTGTCTTATCACTATAACAGCATTTATTATTTTAGGCTGTAATTACTTGTTTATATGCCTGCCTCTCCCACAAGCCTCTTTAAGAGCAAGGATCATGCCTTTCATTTCTGGATTCACAGGACTGGCACAGAAGAGATACTCCATATGGGTTTCCCAGGTGGCACTGGTAAGTAAAGAATCCACCTGCCAATGCCGGAGATGTAAGAGGCACGGGTTCGATCCCTGGGCTGGGAAGATCCCCTGGAGGAGGGCATGGCAACCCATTCCAGTATTCTTGCCAGGAGAATCCCATGGACAGGGTAGCCTCGCTACAGTCCATGGGGTCAAAAAGTGTCGGATGTGACTAAGCGTCTCAGCACTGCACAGACACAGTACACATAAGAACAAACAAATAAACAGAATATAAATGGAGTTTACACAAAAAAGGACTTTTACACATATGAAGTTCAGAAAACAATAAGGTCCCAGTTGCAAGACAAGAGATGACCAGTTATTTGCATTATATTTTTAAGGTAGCCACTTAAATTATACTACTCACAGAGTCTACCCTTGATAATCCAATCAGAAACACAAGTAAAACAATTTTAGCTGTACATCAAAGTTGGGGTTCTGCTTTGTTTTTCGTTTTTTTTTTTTTTAATTCCAAACTTGTGATTTTTCTGAATAATGGTTTAAGACCTAATGATTGTTAAGGCAAAGGATCAAATGTGTTGAATTTGATGAAAAGTACATTTAAGAGTTATGACAGTACAAATTCCAGGGCCCACACTGTAAGAATTTTAATTAGACGAAATCATGACCTTTTGGAAGCAAAATTTCCGTATTTTGTCTGGAAACAAAAGGCATTTCTTAAAAAGAAGCATAACATAACATGAAGAACACTGACCTCTTTTTTTTTTTCAAGTGGTAAAACTTTCAAAATGCAAAGTTCAGGGTTTCTTTGTTACTTTTGGCAAAAAAAAAAAAAAAGACTGGAATTCAGAATCAAATATCAATATACACTCTTGGAAAGGAGTTTCAGAAATTGGTTTAAAATTATAGAAAGGAAATAAAATACTGAAAAATCAACTACAAAAATAGTCTAAGTAAATCTACTATTGTCTAAGAGGAAATATATATGGAAGAAGAGATCACATGAAGAGGGAAAGGATTATAAAAAGAAGAAAATCCACATTTCTAAGCCTAGTATCCAAGGCTTTCCATGATCAGACTTAAAAGAATGGCTCCAGCCTTACCTTCCACTGTTCCCTACAAATGCCCTCTGTGGCACCCAGACAGGTATATCCTAAAAATATCTTTACTTTGTACACTTACACCTACATAGAAGGACTGGAAAAACACCGCTCAGACAAGAGTATAAGATCAGACCCCAGAGATATACTAACTGGCTCTGGCTCCTTCAAATGAGTTCTCCGAACTTCAGGTAAACAAGGGCAACAGGGCAATTCTTTCCCCTGTCTTCATTTTTAAATTAACTGAACCACATAATGAGGGTTAAGATATCTATCTGGTTTACACGTCTCAGACATTTCTACAGTCTAAAAGACAGATCTCTTCAATCAACTTGGCTCTGCCTGCCTAGCATGCCAAGATCACCTGAAAATCCAATAAACCTTACTAGTTGGGTTCACACTAACTTGACACTGTTGTCAGCAACTGATATATGCGGATTGCAATTATAAATAGCTTTATGTGTAGGGCAAGTCCAGGCTCAGGCAGAGGGGTTAATTAAGGTTTAACATTACATGTTCTCTTCTTTCTGAGAACTATGAAAAGGAGAAGCATTTTATGGGCATCTGTCAAAAATGAATTAAACTGGAAACAAATATAATACAAACTATCTTTAGTTTCACAAACATTAACACTTTGTATCAAAATACTACTAATAACTTGATCATCATGTATGCACCTTACGAATTATTTACCGACAAAGTTTCAATCCAAAATAAATTATTCTCAACTCTCATTCAACATAACCCAAATGTACCCTTTATCACCCAATATTTTCCAGGTATATAAATGGTGGTAAAGATGATTTTAAATATTTTAATGATTTTAATATTGTCATACTTGTACAGTTGACAAAGATCAAATATAATGATACTAGGATTATTTTCCTTTGCATATTTTCTATTTTTAATTTCACTAGTATGATCTACAGCATGAAAAGTTAAATCTAGGTTGATTACTGGGAAAGGTAAAAAGTTCATATTTTGATCTCTATCTGAACCTCAAGATTTAGAAAGATTATGATGGTATATTCCAAGTGTAGGTAGAATAGGTATATTGAATATTCCAAATCTTACAGACCAATAAGAAAGAAAAAAGCACTTTTTCTAAGAAAAAAAAAAACTTTTAATTTTGTACTGGAACTTCCCTGGTGGTTCAGATGGTAAAGAATCTGCCTGCAATGCAGGAGACCTGGGTTTGATCCCTGGGCCGGGAAGATCCCCTGAAGAAGGGAAAGGCTACCTACTCCAATATTCCTGCCGGGAGAATTCCATGAACACAGAAGTCTGGTGGGCCATAGTCCATGGGATCACAAAGAGTCGGAAACGACTGAGCAACTAACAACAACAAAGCCTATTAACAATGTTGTGATAGTTTCAGGTAAACAGCAAAGGGACTCAGCGATACATATCCATGTATCCATTCTCCCCCAGGCTCCCCCATCCAGGCTGCCATATAACATTGAGCAGAGTTCCATGTGCTATACAGTAGGTCCTTGTCGGTTACCCATTTTAAACACAGCAGGATGTATATGTCCATCCCAAACTCCCTAACTATCCCCTCTCCCCATCCTTCTGTGGGGCAGCCATGAGTTCATAGAAAGAACAAAGTACTTCCTTTGAATGATGCCCCCAGAAAAAAAAGATATGTCCATGTCGTAAGCCTCAGAACATGTGACTTTTACGTTATAACCAAAATGTATGATTAAGGATTTTGAGAAGAGGGTGGATCATGAGGGTGGCCCCTAAATGCAATCAGAGGGGATTTTCAGAGGAGGTAATATGACCATGGAGGCAGAGGCTGGACTGAAGTAGCCACAAGCTAAGGAATGCCAGGAGCTTGCTGAAAAGGCAAGTAAAGGATGCACCTCTGGAGCTTTCACAGGGACCACTGCCGTGCCAACACCTTGATTTCAGACCTCTGGCCTCCAAAACAGTGAAAGAATGAATTCCTATTGTTTTAAGTCATCAACTTTATGGTAATTTGGGAACAGCAACCACAGGAAACTAACATAATTGAATTATAATTGATTCACACTATTGTGTTGGCTTCAGATGTGCAGCATATCGATTTAGTTATTTTTTTCTGCTTATATTCCATTATAGGAATTAGTTGGTTAGTTAGTTCAGTCGCTCAGTCGTGTCCGACTCTTTGTGACCCCACGAATCGCAGCACGCCAGGCCTCCCTGTCCATCACCAACTCCCAGAGTTTACTCAAACTCATGTCCATTGAGTCGGTGATGCCATCCAGCCATCTCATCCTCTGTTGTCCCCTTCTCCTCCTGCCCCCAGTCCCTCCCAGCATCAGGGTCTTTTCCAATGAGTCAACTCTTCGCATGAGGTGGCCAAGTATTGGAGTTTCAGCTTCAGCATCAGTCCTTCCAATGAACACCCAGGACTGATCTCCTTTAGGATGGACTGGTTGGATCTCCTTGCAGTCCAAGGGACTCTCAAGAGTCTTCGCCAGCACCACAGTTCAAAAGCATCAATTTTTCGGCGCTCAGCTTTCCTCACAGTCCAACTCTCACATCCATACATGACATGATTATAGGAATTACATGATATTAAATATAATTCCCTGTGCTATACAGTAAATCCTTGTTGCTTATCTATTTTAGGTATTGTAACTTGTATCTGTTCATTCCATACTCCTGATTTGTCCCTCTCTCCCTCCACTTTGGTGACCATAAGTTTGTTTTCTAAGTCTGTGAGTCAGTTTTGGTTTTGTACATAGATTCATTAGTAGTATAGTTTAGATCCCACACATAAATGATATCACATAGTATTTGTCTTTCTCTGAGTATTAAGCATAATATTCAATACGTCAATAACATGAAGCTTTGATGGGAGAAAAAATATCAAAATCTTAGAAAACAGGACTTTTTATAAAGTGGATATCTTGGATTAAGTGCTTAGTAGTACATTAGTTGGGGCTTCCCAGGTGGCTGGTAAAGAATCCACCTACCAGTACAGGAGTTGCAGGTGTGATCCCTTCAGGGCAGAGATGCCCTGAAGAAGGAAATGGCAACTCGCTCCAGTGTTCTTGCCTCGGAAATCCCATGGACAGAGGAGCCTGGTGGGCTACAGTCCATGGGATAACAAAAGTCAGATACGACTTAGTGACTAAACAACCACCACAACAAGGACATTAGTTAGCTAGAGGGAAAGATCAGATACTTGGAAAATGGAGAGAGAAGAAGCCAGGAAAGGAGCAGGAAGGTGGGAAGGACACCCTGCCATTATTCCTTACAGTGAGCCTTGCTCCATTCAGCTCAGTTCAGTTGCTCAGTTGTGTCCGACTCTTTGCAACCCCAGGGACTGCATGTAGCACACCAGGCCTCCCTGTCCATCACCAACTCCTTGCTGGAGCCTGTATTTTCTGAGCAAAGACTTAAATTCTATAATAAGCCACCTGAAGTACCTAATTATTCACAGAATACAATGGGAGAAGTACAATATTAAAAGCATAGTTGCTGACTGAGAGTCAGCGAAAAGCTGGGATTCTTCCAAAAAATTTGTTCACAGGAGATGAGCTGGGTTTTTTGCAGCATAAGATAAGGGGTTTGATTTTTTGCATTTGGGTCATGTGCTTCATTGGATGAACAAGGTCAAGAAAAAATAACCAACCCTCTAAATTCTGAATTAATAGATTACTCATATGTAAGGGTTTTATTTGAAGGGGCAGAAATAATAAGACAATTGGGGGAAGCTTTCTCACTGGTATCCCTTGTCATTGAACTGTCTACATCATGAATTAACATGCTTCATTAAAATAGAGTGGGCTTTTTAAAATTAAATATCTTCCTTAATTGCTTTGCAGAAGACTACACAAATACATTTTTTTTTTTTTTTTTTTTGTAACACAGAAGACTGTACAAGAAAAATCTACTTGTCCCATTTGCCCTTGATTGTCCTGGAGGCTCAGATGCCCCAGGCTCTCTAGCTCCTGATGCTGCCATAAATCTTACTTCTCAGAATGGTTTCTTATCAACAATTTTCTTCTGAGGAGCAGTAACAGACAGCATCTTCCTTTATGAAACACTTGTCATGAACATTAGGCTCTCAGAGTTTAATACATCCTAACTAATCTTCATTTGCCCCGAAGATTAAAGCTGAATTTCACTTGATGGTTCAGAAAATGATTATCTATAAAACAGACTATAGGACCTTTTCTTCAGCAGAGAGTTCTAATTATCCATCCCTTGAGGGGGGAAGTGACATGATGTCAAAACCAACAAAGAACTCATTGCTTTCTATGAAGAGCAAAACCAGAGCTAATACTTGTCAGAGAACAGAGGTCTTTGCTCAGAAAACACAGGCTCCAGCAAGGCTCACTGTAAGGAATAACGGCAGGGTATCTTTCCCACCTTCCTGCCCCTTTTCTGGTTTCCTCTCTCTCCATTCCCCGAGTATCTGATCTTTCCCTCTAGCTAACTAATGTACCTGTTGTGGTTGCTGCTCAGTCACTAAGTCGTATCTGACTCTTGTTATCCCATGGACTGTAGCCCACCAGGCTCCTCTGTCCAGGGGATTTCCCAGGCAAGAATAATGAAGTGAGTTGCCATTCCCTTCTCCAGGGGCTCTTCCCAACTCAGGGATTGAACCCACATCTCCTGCATTGCCAGGCGGAATGAACCACTGAACCACCTGGGAAGTCCCAACTAGTGTCCTACTAAGCACTTAATTAAAAATATCCCCTTTATAAAAACTCCTGTTCTCTAAAATTTTGATCTTCTCTTCTCCCATCAAAGCTTCATGTTATCTATAGACTATTATGCTTAATACAGTAAGTCAGACAGGGAAAGACAAATACTATATAATATCATTTACATGTGGGATCTAAACTATACTAAAAATGAATCTATATATAAAACAGAAACTGACTCACAGACATAGAAAACAAACTTATGGTCACTAAAGTGGAGGGAGAGAGGGATGAATCAGGAGTATGGGATTAACAGATGCAAGTTACTATACATAGACTAGACAAGCAACAAGGATTTAAGTGGCTCAGATGGTAAAAGTATCTGCCTGCAATGCAAGAGACCCGGCTTTGATCCTTAGTCGGGAATATGCCCTGGAGAAGGGAACGGCAACCGAACTCAGTATTCTTGCCTGGAGAATCCCATGAACAGAGGAGTCTGGCGGACTACAGTCCAAGGGTTCCAAAAAGTCAGACACGACTGGGCAACTAACACTTTCACTTTCACAGGGAATTATATTTAATATTGTGCAATGCCTATAATGGAATTTAAGCAGAAAAAAATAACAATAGGTATGGTGCATGTCTCAAACCAACACAATAGTGTAAATCAACTACAGTCAGTCAAAGTCAAGTCGCTCAGTCGTGTCTGACTCTTTGCGACCCCATGGACTGTAGCCTACCAGGCTCCTCTGTCCATGGGATTTTCCAGGCAAGAGTACTGGAGTGGGTTGCCATTTCCTTCAATTTAAAAAAAAAATGCTTCTTAAAAAAGTTTTATATTAGATGTTCAACAAATGCTTTTAATATTTTAATAAACTCTTTTACTCAAAGATTAAGTATGTACCTCTTCCAGGAATATCTAACTTCCTAAAAGGAACAATTTACCTCAACTTGGAAAGCATTATGCTGAAGCAAATTACCTCTGCCAAGCAGCCATGGAATCTACTGGCAGAGGTAATTTGCCTCTTAAAAAATTTTTTAAAAAGGCATCTGAATTGACGATTTTCACATAGTTTGGCCTCGTGCTTAGACACAGACCTTAACTTTTCAAAGAAAAGAAATAGTCCCTGCTTTGATTCCTTTTATAACCCTAGATGATTAGTTCAGTTCAGTCACTCAGTCGCCCTAGATAATAGCCAATCAAAAACACATCTACTTAAGTAAATACAGATTAATCAGAAGCAGATGCTGTCTTTAATTTTTAATCATCTCTGATGGAAGGGGCTACACCTCTGATTTTCTAAACAAGATTCCATTATCCCATTCTCCTATTTAAAACAAAAAAATTCTGCCTACAAGATCAGGGAAATTTAACATCTCTCAGGTCTTACAGCTGTGCAATATTTCAAATCCTTTGTCACGGAAGGAGGAGAATAAAATAACGTGTAGAAGAACATTTTACAAGGATGTCTCCTGAGAAGTGGGGACTGAGGAGATATAGGAACCCCCGTGGGAATGACTGGGGAAAGAAACTGCTCTCTGACAGGCATGAGGAAGGACCGAGAGAGAATGACGATCAAAACACAACCTTCCTGACGTCCAAAAGAGGAGAGGACATATGTTTGTGTATGGCTGACTCGCCTTACAGGACAGCCAGCTGAAGCTAACACAGCAGTGGAAAGCAACCATGCTCCAATAAAAAATCATAAACAGAATAAAGACAAAGACCAACCCTCCTTAAAGTGCAGGAAGCGCCCTCCTCCTGTGGATTCCGCAATGAAGACATGACATGGTGTTACAGACTTCGGGCCAGCTAAGCAGTCCTATTCCCCAAACGGCACAGGGGAAAAAAAACTGAAACTATCCCCAATTCCCTGACAGCTCAGTTGGTAAAGAATCTGCCTGCAATGCAGGAGACTCTGGTTCAATTCTCGGATTGGGAAGATCTGCTGGAGAAGGGATAGGCTACCCACCCCTGTATTCTTGGGCTTCCTTTGTAGCTCAGCTGGTAAAGAATCTGCCTGCAATGTGGGAGACCTGGGTTCAATTCCTGGGTTGGGAAGATCCCCTGGAGAAGGGAAAGGCTGCCCACTCCAGTATTCTGGCCTGGAGAATTCCACGGACTGTATAGTCCATGGGGTCACAAACAGTCGGACATGACTGAGTGACTTTCACTTAACCCCAATTCCAGCCCAAGATCTGGGACAAACTAAAATTGCAGGTCTCCTGGACATACCAGAGGCCTCTGCCTGCCACTCAAATACAGGGTATGCCAAAAACAAGAGAAGGTCTTGAGAACATCCCTACTGGACGGGAAACATGGCTCTGGAAAAGATGAGAGTCTTTCTAGGTCTAGGGCAGCCCAGAGAATTCTAGGGCAGTCCAGGCCAGCCAGGAAATCATGAAATAGTGCATGGAGAAGTGAGGAGGAAAAAATATAGCGTGATCTCAGAAATGTGAGGACTGGAAAACAACCCAAACACTGGTGTTTAATACCTGCCCATATATTGATAAGTCTTGAATCACTAACCTGACATAAAAAATGAAGTCACTGGACGGGGGAGTATAGATTTCTCCACTCCCCAGAGGCACTATCTACTCTACAAGAGTACTGCAGAGAGAAGGCAGTAGTTTTGGAATAATGCAATTAATTTGTAAAATTTCTGGGAATGAAACTGAGAGGTTTTCATGGGCAATTTGAAAGGGATCACCAAGGAAGAAGGATCTTGGGGAAGAGCTAGATTTCTAGCTTCCATAACTGAGTGGATGGTGGTTTCAACAAATGGTGGAGAGTGATATAGGAGAAGAATGAATTCAGCAGAAAAGAATAGGAACTTCATTTTAGATGTGTAGGATCTGTGAAGCCTGGGACTATCCCAGGGCAATATCAAGGAGAGAGGTGCCAAGATTAGAAGGCTGCCCACTCAAGACCCCAGTCTGGGGATTATGGTCAGAAAACAGAATCAGGGAGTGTGGCTGACATGCCCCAGTGTGTACACAAAAAGGCAGGTGCCAAAGACACAACCTGGGGACAGGAAGAGGAGCCCGTGGGGATACGATGGTTGACATAAGATGTGGGAGAGCACACTTTTCCACAAAGAAGAACAAAGAGCTACAAAGTGGAGACGTTACGATAGCATCAAACACAGCAGCTAGCTCTAGAAAAACAGCAACGAGGGGGAAAGACACACTGGATTTGGAAACTGGGTCACTGTTGGCCTGGCAAGAGCAATTTCAGTACTCTGTGCTGTGCTAGAAGCCTAACTACAGCACACTGAAGAGGGAATAAAATGTATAAAAACTCCATTTTCCCTGAAATGTTTGAAAACATTTACCAAGGCCCCCAAACAGAATTATCTGCACTACTATGCTCCACACATGATTGTCACCTCATTCATTAATTCAAGAAAACATTCAGTAAATATCTACTATGTGTCAGAACCCATACAATGCAGCAGGATATACAGATGAATAAAAGATGAGCCCTGTCTTTGAGAGTCTGCAGGTACAGAGACATACATCCATCATCAACCCACATGACTTAACCAGACTGCTTGAGACTCCACGGTGATACACTGTGCTAATTACAGCAACAGATGCAGGAAGAAAGTACCTGGAGAAGACAGCCCCAGGGGACACCTAGACAGAAGTTACACATGAACTCAGAATGGAGGAAGGGGAGGGGGTGGGGGAGACAGGAAGGGTCAGGTGGGGTTGACAGTGTGAACATTCCAGGCAGAAAGAATCTGGAAAGGACTGAATACTGACTGGTCCACATTTGTGAGAAATTCAGCAGATTTTTATACCAACCTAATTGGTTTTTCCAGTGGTCATGTATGGATGTGAGAGTTGGACTGTGAAGAAAGCTGAGCGCCAAAAAATTGATGCTTTTGAACTATGGCGTTAGAGAAGACTCTTGAGAGTCCCTTGGACTGCAAGGAGATCCAACCAGTCCATCCTAAAGGAGATCGGTCCTAGGTGTTCATTGGAAGGACTGATGCTGAAGCTGAAACTCCAGTACTTTGGCCACCTCATGCGAAGAGCTGACTCATTGGAAAAGGCCCTGATGCTGGGAGGGATTGGGGGCAGGAGGAGAAGGGGACGACAGAGGATGAGATGGCTGGATGGCATCACTGACTCAATGGACATGAGTTTGGGTAAACTCCAGGAGTTGGTGATGGACAGGGAGGCCTGGTGTGCTGTGATTCGTGAGGTCACAAAGAGTCGGACACGACTGAGTGACTGAACTGAACTGAAGGATTTGGGGGTAGGGTTTAGGGGGTTGGTGGGTTGTTTGGTTTGTGTGTGTGTGTTTTGTTTGGTATGCCAGAACTTCACCATTATTTCCAAAGTGGAAACACCAGTGGCAAAGAGAGAACATGTGCTAGGAAGGGTAGAAGGGTTCCTAGGATCAGACCTTTTATAATTCAGATCAAAAACAACATTTATTTGAAGTCTTCTTTTGTATTTCATGTAAATTCTGCATTCTCCACTACATGGTGACGGTGGTGGTTTAGACACTAAGTCGCGTCCAACTCTTGTGACCTCATGGACTGTAGCCTTTCAGGTTCCTCTGTCCATGGAATTATACTCGCAAGAATACTGGAGTGGGTTGCCATTCCCTTCTCCAGGGGATCTTCCGCACCCAGGGATCATACCCAGGTCTCCTGCCTTGCACGCAGACTCTTTACCGACTAAGCCAGCTGGGAAGCCCCTCTACACTATATACATTGTCTATATTGAGAAATGTTTTAACTTAATATAAAATATTGGTTTTCCTGTAAAATTTTTAGGTAAAACTGATGTCACAAGCAAATGTACCATATTTATACCCTTCACACACACACACCCCTTCCCAGCCACCAGTTTCAATACACATGACCTTGAATGAGTCTCATATAATAATTTCAAACATGACCTCTGATGGTGGGAATGAAGAGGTAGTTTTAAAGAGGAAAGCACTGTGATGTGACTTGGCTTCAGGAATATAATTCTGTATCCTTAAGAGAATATGAAACACTCCCTGTAGCTCAGACGGTAAAGAATCTGCCTGCAATGTGGGAGACCTGGGTTCGATCCATGGGTCGGGAAGATCCCCTGGAGAAGGGAATGGCAACCCACTCCAGTATTCTCGCCTGGAGAATCCCATGGACAAGAGGAGCCTGGTGGGCTACAGTCCACGGGGTCGCAGAGAGTCGGACACGACTGAGCAACTGACACTTACTTATCTGATAAGGAGTTTTAAACTTTGCTTAAAAGCAACATTACATTAGCTTCAGTGTGAGTTTTCAGTATATTTATTCCTCCCTTCCCACTCATTTTTTAAATTAGTTTATTTATTTTAATTGGAGACAAATTACTTTACAATAGTGTAGTGGTTTTTGCCATACACTGACATGAATCATCATGGGTTTACATGTGTCCCCCAACCTGAACCCCCCTCCCACCTCCCTCCCTGTCCCATCTCTCAGGGTTGTCCCCCTGCACCAGCTTTGAGTGCCCTGTTTCATGCATCAGACCTGGACTGGTGATCTATTTCACTTATGATAATATACATGTTTCAGTGCTATTCTCTCAGATCATCCTACCCTTGCCTTCTCCCACAGAGTCCAAAAGTCTATTCTTTATATCTGCATCTCTTTTGCTGTTTTGCATATAGGGTTATCATTACCATCTTTCTAAATTCCATATATATGCATTAATATACTATATTGGGTGTTTTTCTTTCTGACTTACTTCACTGTATAATAGGCTCCAGTTTCACCCACCTCATTAGAACTGATTCAAATAATGTTTTTGATCTCTTATACTAACCTGTTATAAGCCTGTTGTTGTAAACCACCTCAAATCTATTTTGAAGTAAACCAGACAAAATTAGCAAAAAAAAGAAAATAAGTCATATGAGATTGGCAAATAATATCATGATGTTCTAGAATTAGATACTAGTGATGGTTGCACAAATTTGTATGTACACTAAAAACACTAAATCATACATTTTAAAAGGATAAATTTTATACTATGCAAATTATAAAATTATATGCCAATAAAGAAATCTTTTTAAAAAAGAGCATAGCAAAAGCACTATGCAATTGTTAATGTCAAATATATTTTATAACTAACCAACCAATTTCACTGATAACTTACCTACCTACAGGTATATGGTAGTTTTCAGTTATTCAGCTATGCTATGTAACAGGAGGTTGTACTTTTAAAAGCTTATCTTAATGTCATAATCACTTTTTTAAATATCTGAATGATATGAACTTTTAAAGGAACACAATGAGTTATAAAGTATCTAATGTGTGACTGTAAATCTGCAGAGACAGTGAGTAATATAAAAAAATATAAAGTATCTTCAGAGGTTTCCCAAGACAAAAAGGCCAATTTTTATAAAACAAAAGTTTGTCTCAAAGCAAAATAACTACAAAGAAAGAGACAACAAAACCCCATGGAAAATTTATATTCTATTAATGAGGTATAACTTCACCATATGTCCACCAACTGTTCACAAACTACCTAATTAAAGCCATGGATGAACAAAGTTCCAGACAAAAAGACTTGAAATATGAAAAGTCAAGTCTTTTCATTGTGGTTATTTTAGCTTAAAGACTTTAGAACTTTTAAAATAATATCTGTGTTTTCATCTTCAAGGAGAAACTTGCTTTCCATTTTCTTTATGGGAAGATAATCTTATCAAATAGTATTCCATTTGTAAGGCTTTCAAGTAGCATTTATAAATAAATGGACCTTTATAAAAAGAAATTGGTGTTCCTGATTTTAAACTTTTTTTTTGTTATTTTTACAAGAAGTAAATATTCTCTCTCTCTTGTAGGTGGAAAAACTGAGGGGCTTCTACATCTTAATTTCTTGACACCACTACCTCCTATTTAGCTTTCTTCTTTAGAGGCTAACAGTTGGACGATTCCATCTCAGATGTATTTCCTTCTCAGAAAGAAAACTAACTTGCAGTCTAACTGCATACGAGACAGTTAAAATTTAACCTAAAAGTTCAACAAATGGTCCTGGCACAACTAGACACACTTTTTACAAAAATTAACTTGAATGCGTCACAGACTTAAGGAATACGATGAGTAAGTTCTGAGGATCCAGGGCGCAGCATGGTGACCACAGGTACCAATGTTGTGTCACCTGAAAGTTGCTAAGAGAGTAGATCTTGAATGTTATCGCTACAAAGAAAAATGACAATTATGTGAGGTGATAGAGGTGTCAACTAACCTTACTGTGGTAATCATTTCACAGTACATATGTGTATCAAATCATCATGGACACCTTCAACTTACACAATGTTATAAGTCAATTATATCTCAATACAGCTGGAGAAAAAATTTTTAAGTGTTAGAAATATTTACACCATACCCAAATTTAATAAAACATGGACCATAGACCTAAATATGAATGTAAGAATTAAAAATATAAAACTCTTAAAACATTGGGGTAAATATGTGACATTGGATCAAGCAACGGATTCTTAGCTATAACAACAAAAGTACCCATAAGACAAATATATATATATATATATATATATATTCCCCAGTGGACTTCAATGAAATTAAAAACTTTTGTCCTATAAATGATATCATCAAGAAAGTGAAAAGAAAGATAGCCCAAAGAACAGTAAAAAAATATTGCAAATCATATATGTGATAAGATAATTATACCCAGAATACATAAAGAACACTTACAACTCAGCAATAAAAGGATAATTCAATTTAAAAATGGGCAAAGAAACTAAACAGACATTTCTCCAAAGAAGATACACCATCTTTTTTTCATGTGCTTATTGTAGATGTACACCATCTTCTCTTCATTTACTCATTGTAGACGTGCATTCACACACACACACACACACACACACACACACACACGGGGGGGGCATGGGCAGGGAGAGAAGGAGTCTCACTAAGGAAACATTAATCAAAATCGCAATGAGCGATCACTACCTGGCATTACTTTTCTTATAGGAATGTAAAGTGCTAGAGCCACCCTGGAAAAAGCATATGGCAGTTTGCTGTAAAACTAAATATACACTTCTTTCACAATAAAGCAATACACTCTTGAGCATTTATCCTACAGAAAAGAAAACTTATATTCACAAATGTCCATAGCAGCTTTACTTGTACTAGCTGAAAACTGAAAACAATACAAATGTTCCTCCAAAGGGTGACTGGTTAAATGAAGTGTAGTATAGTCACATCCTGGAATACTACTCAGCAATAAAAAGGAATGAACTCTGGATACACATAACTTGAATGTACCTCAAGGGAATGGTATCGAGTGAAAAAATTCAATCTCAAAGTCTTATGTGTATAATTATCACAATAAAAATGTCAATTAACAAAAAATTAATGCATATCAGATTTATGTATTTTCATAAACAACTCTGTGAGGAGGGAAGCTATCTAGAGCCTAGAGGATTAGCTGTTCTTTGTCCTCTCTGTGATAAATGACTAAGAGTTAAACAGTGGTTCTGAGGCCTGGACTGCTTATCAAAAAAAGCTAACATACTGTAAGGTCCCATTTATATAATATTCTTGAAGTGGCAAAGATGGAGAACTGAATGGCGGTTGCCAGGAACTAGGGAAAAAGTAAGGAAAGAAGTAACTGCTAAAAAGGGTAACACAAAGGAGTCTTATGTTGATGGTACTAACAGTGGTGTAATCATATTAATCTATACCTGTGATAAAACTGCACAGAATTACACATGCATATACACACACTCACTCACTTACAAATGAGGACATATAAAGCTAATGAAATCTGAATAAGCTTTGTGGATTCCATTAAAGTCAATTTCCTCATTGTGATAGTATACTCTAGCTATTCAAGATGTTACTTTTGGGAGAAAATGGGTGAAGAGTATATGGGATATCTCTGTATTGTTTCATACAACTGCCTGTGAATCTACAATGATCTCAAAATAAAAATCTTTTAAAAATTTGGTTGAAAAACCTAAACAGATGATGAAAAACAGAAAAAATCCACAAGTTTTTGCAACAGCACATCTCATTATGTGAAAGAATATTTTTAGATATGTGATCATTTTCATATATTTGTTGTGGCATATAAGCACTGTGATGTGGCATATATTTTACTGAGTCTGACCCGTGGAATTCTAGAGGTAATGACCTGTACAAGTATCATGACTGCAAAGCAGAAAGTAGCCCCAAGTGTGTGTCAATGGAGTCTGTGAGGGCATGCTCGGTTGAGGAGATCATATCCCAAATTCTAAGACTTCACTACTATAAAAAGAAATAAAGATAACATTAGACTGAATGATTATAGATAAAATCTTAACCTCTTTAATTGGAAAGTTAAAATGCTTTATAGTAGATTAAAAACTAAGGGCAAAATATTCTATATAAGAATATCAGTGAAATAAAACACATTTATGGCATATTTAAGATGATTATATATCCATGAGAAAAACATCACAATTGGTCTCATTTCCATGGTGACACTGGCCTAAGATACAGGAACATACTGAGGGGCCTTGGCAGAGGTTGTTGGCTATCCATCGGAATCTTACCTTCCCTCTTCCACAGTAATGGCTATGCGGGCAGGAGTACGTTTCCCAGCTTCCACTGCAGCCAGGCATGACCAAGGGACTAAGTTCTGGCCAATGGGATGGAAGGGCATTACGTGGTAGTTTCCTGGCACCTCCCTTAAAAGACAACTCTGATTCCTAAGGGTTTTTGTTTTTTCTTTCTTCTAGCTCAAGATCCTATGCCTACAGGGTAATAGAAAAGGAAATAAAGTATGTGAAAAAGAGTCGCACAGCTAAAAACCAAAATTAACATAATTAAATTAAACCTATCCAAATCCCACCAACCACAATACCAATAGCTACAATTATACTGAGTGTCCTAACCAAGGGTGAATGAGTTAAAGTTGCTCAGTCACGACTGACTTTTTGTGACCCCATGAACTATACAGTCCATGGAATTCTCCAGGCCAGAACACTGGAGTGAGTAGCTGTTCCCTTCTCCAAGGGATCTTCCCAACCCAGGGAGCGAACTCAGGTCTCCCACATTGCAGGTGGATTCTTTACCAGATGAGCTATCAGGGAAGCCTAGTTCTAACCGAACATTGTGCTAAATTATCCATTTTTATCTCCAGAATAGCCCTACAAGGTAAGTATTATTCCCCATTTTAAAGATGAAGAAGCTGAGGCTCAGAGATGGCAAGGGCTTGGAATCTGGGGAGACAAAACCTTTAATTCTGTTTTTACCCAGAGACTCTCTCCAGCTAGTCTATATCCCAACAGGTCTCACAATGATTCTAGCCTGATACGCCCTTAAAAGTCTGTGTTTTTATCTATACTCTGCCACTATGATTCTCGGAAGAAATCCACTTATATAGAGGGAAAAGAACCTGCTTTAAGTTCTATCCACAGAACTAGAAAAACAACATGTGTAACAGTAATACACTTAGGTCACCCAGGGAGTGAGTGGCAGAATGGGGATGTAAAACCAGATTTTCTGACTCCAAAGCCTGCACCATGATCTACTTATACCCACATCACAACACCTGCTGCTAATATGGACGGTGTCCTTTAGAACTTAATTTTAGATGTTGAAAAGTCTAACTTCCATCAATGGCTCACACTTCAAAAAAAACTATTTCTGTAACTTGCGAGATATGAAACAGGAGGTCCAGGAATAAAAAAAGTCTTTAAAGAATTGCTACCTAATTTTTTATAACTTTTTAAGTATAGTTAAAGCCAAAAACTACTCTAGAAAAAAAAAATTAGAGTGCAGAGGGATCTAAATATTCTTGGCTCTGTGTTATATGCCTTTTGAGTCTGAACGATCCAGACAAATATTTAAGCAGAAAAGAAAAAAAACATATACTTTTACTTAAATGGTGAGAAAGAACTAGGCCACATTTCATTTTCATGTCCTGAAATGCTTAATTTAGAATTGGATTTTAAAAACAATCCTCCACAGGCCAGGTCTGGCCCTTCCAGTTGGCACCTGGACATCAAACTCATGACAATCTGGAACAACTGAAAATAGCTCTGAGTATTCAAACCATCATGCAGTAAGGAAGGTCAAATTTGAATTAATGTATTTTAAAAGCCTCAAAAGAGGGGTTTATACAAGCCTTAAATGAGAACAGGAAAAATAAAGAATGACAATTAAGCAGTCAACGCAACCTACATCCCCATCAGCAATGAGGCCAGACCCCGCTCACATTTTCACCACTGTCTGCATCAGAAGGTACCGCCGTTCACAGCTATGTGCGGCTGCTCTAACTACAAAGCTGTTTCTTGCATTTTCTACCTATTCCTGTCCAACAAGTTTCACTATTTATATATCTTCTACTGAATAAAGTCCAAATTCCTTTGTCTGACATTCACCTTCTGATTTGAATTCAACCTAACCTTTCCAACTTTATTTCCCATTATTCTTCATTAGTCCCCTAGTAGATCCAAACAAGTCTACTCACTGTTGAAAAGGCAGCACATTCCAGTCCAGCCACCTTTGGTAACGCCATCATCCCTCCTACCCTTGTCCACCTGGTTGAATCCTTCCTATTTCCAAGGACCAACTCAAGGCCCAGCTCTTGTATGAGTAGTCATCACCAGCCACACCAGGATGTATAAAAAGTCTCTCTCCCTTTGAAGTCCTAAATTAGGTTATGTAATATTCAAAACCACTCATTTGGGGCTCAATATAAACTCTCTCATATTAATATTTTTTTTAATCTTATTTCTGTCTTAAGTCCTCAAATAAATCTTAAGTTCCCTGAGGGAACAGACTTCAGTCTTCTTTATCACTATATTTTATATTACCTCTAACCAGGAACAAATTAATGTTACATGAGCTTCAGCTAATAGGATTTTAAAGCATTCATGCCAGGATGCTAAGCAAGTTACTATTTGTAAGTCAAAGAGGGGAGTATATATCATCAGAAAATTTCAATATTTCATTGTTCCCACATGTCCCAATATAGTGACAATAGTTTCTTTAATTAAAATAAAACTATAGAAGTCCCAATGTGTTCCTACGCCAGGAAAGGATAACTACTGAAGACAAAGCTATTTGACCTGCTGAAAAAGGCGGCAATAAGTTTAATCGCAGCAAGTAGTTTCTCTGCTTGATTCCACATAAAATATGACTGTGCTGCACCCTGCAGTCTATGAGAAAAGGGGGTTATAAGAAAGCCTATTCAAAGATTAATCAATGTTTGGGCAGGAAATAATTTTCCTGCTGTTCTAGAAATACTAATCAATTTTCTTTCCAATGTTGTCATTATACACTGAGAATACACAAAGGAATTGTACCTGTAATCACCATTTCATGTTTGGAAATAAGAGTTCTACATTCATTTTCCTTATTCTATAATCAAAGAAAATGAAACGAGTGTCTATAAAACCACATTACTCTACAATACGACCTTTGATCCTCTGAAAATAATCTCAGTAGTTAAATACTGTGTTCACAGAGTCCTCGCTGTGAGAATATGGCTGAATTCTGGGATAGGCCTTAACAAGCAACTTCCCAAGCTCTCTTTTAAGAAAGTATGCTATCAGGAGAAGAAATACACAGATAAAGGAAGTCTTGGACTCTGAGAACTCCACACTGACTTACAATATGTAGATCCAAATTCCCAACACCATGTTGCCAAATTCCATTTCCACCCTGGGGTCCACACTGGGATAATTCCATCTGGTAAGTAAATGGTCGTTCTAGGTATTCCTGTGGATTCCAGAACACTCAGGTAGACCTTAGGGAACCAGATGCAAACTGGGATTCAATAAAATGTTCCCAAGCTGCTCCATGCTTTCCACCCAAGAGGATTCCAGAAATACCTCATGTGCAAGCTTAACACCACGTTTTGCAACATAGTGTTTTCCAAAGGCACTGCCAAAGGAAACATTTTAAAGGTATCATTAGCAAATGAAGTTGGTGTTCCTACTGAAGATCACTCTTTAAAAGGTATGTGGAATCTTAAAAAAAAAAAAATGATACAAATGAATCTATATACAAAACAGAAAGAGGCCCACAGACATAGAAAACAAACTTGCAGTTACCAAAGAAGAGGAGGCATAAATAAGGAGTTAAGGATTAACATATATACACACTACTATATATAGAATAAGATAACCAACAAGGACACACTGTATAGCACAGGGAACTACATTCAATATTTTGTAATAACTTACAAGGAAAAAGAATGAAAAAGTATGTGTATATCTGAATCACTTTGCTATACACCTGAAATTAACACAACATTGTAAACCAACTAACTTTCAATAAATAAACAAATAACTTTTCAAACAAAGCAGATGAAATGCTCTGGAAAAAGTCCTCCTAAAGGAAAACAACTTACATTCACTTAAGCCAGCGTGTCCCCAGCTTATCTGAAATCCTACTAACACTTCTCTGGGCATATGAACGTCCTTCATAGCTCAGTTGGCAAAGAATCTGCCTGCAATGCAGGAGACCCTGGTTCGACTCCTGGCTTGGGAAGATCCCCTGGAGAAGGGAAAGGCTACCCACTCCAGTATTCTGGTCTGGAGAATTCCATAAACTGTGTAGTCCATGGGGTCACAAAGAGTTGGACACAACTGAGCGACTTTCACTTTCATTTTCACATCCCTCTTCACCCCATGATTTTTATGCACTAAGTATCTCATCTCTACTACTAAAGAAATTCAAATAGGAAAGATGCATACAGTCAAGTTATATTTTTAGTGTCATAGGGAAAAACTGCCAAGGCACCTACCAAAGTGACATTCATTACTTTGGCCAATGTGCCATAGTATAGAGCCTGTGCAAATTCAAAACTGACTGTGTCAGCACACCAGAGAGATTCCAAATTTCACTGGCAGACCCACAATATAACCACAGTCATAAGCACAAGCCTAGAATGTCAATTTATTAAACTACAATTAGCAAGGGACTTCCCTGGTAGTCCAGAGGTTAAGACTCCATGCTGCCAATGCAGGGGTCCCAGGGTTCAATCCCTGGTCAGGGAACTAGATCTCACATGCCACAACTAAGACCCGGCACAGCCAAATAAATACCTAAATAAATAATAAATACTGAAAAAAAATCAATCAATAAATTAAAAATTACAATTAACAATAAGTACTCACAGAAACACTGACATTCTAATCTGCAGAGCTCACCCACTGCCTCCCCTCTGGTAGATCCACTTGGGAAGTCAAATCATAAAAAATTGCTGAGCACACAAACAGGGGAAAAATGATTAGATGAATGCATTTTTAATGGCATCAGACTAAGAAAGAAAGTCTTAAAACTCTTCTGTCCATTCCTGCAGATGGGCAATTGTTGTCTTCACAATCTTATCTAAAGTGTAGGGAAAATCATTAGAAAGCTGAGCTAATTTTTATGATCTATGTCATAAAATTTGAGTAAAAACAGTGAGTTTACTATGCAAACACAGCTCCAAAACAGGTCTCCCCAAATCAGTCTCCCTGTTAGCCCTGAAGCCCGTCCAATACAGAAAGTCTGGAACTCCTTTTGTATCATAAACCTCAACATCTATTGGCAACTCTTGCTCTAACTCTATCTTCTTACCAGGGATGGCCTCATCAAAGATATTAAAGTTAGGTCTATTACTATGGCTGCCTCCCCTAAAAAAGTAATTTGGTCACTTCCCATGTTTACCTCTAGAAAACAAGGTGGTTATTTTTTAATGTCTATTTAAGGATTGAAATGAATTCAATTTGACAGTATTTTTCTTTAATTGGAAAATGTCCCAGTCAAGGGACTTCCCTGGTGGTCCAGTGGTTAAGCATATGCCTTGCAATGGCAGGGGATGATGGTTTGATCCCTGGATGGGAAACTAAGATCCCATATGATGCAAAGCAGTGAAACCCACCAGCTGCAACTACTGGGTCTGCCCGCTCCGGAGCCCAAGTGCCACAACTAAGACCCAACACAGCCAGATAGAAGATAGATAACTAAATAAATACAGATCACAGTCAAAAAAACCAAGGTTTATAGCTCATCCTAAAGCATCTGAAGAGTTTAGCCCCACGGGACAAAGACAAGGCTAAATACAACACGGCAATAACAAGCTGAAGCAGAACAGTTTTTCCTTCAGGTGGGTCGCGCTTCCTCTGGTGCTCACCCCGACTGCCCACCATCCCTGTCATCTCACAGCCACTCTTGGTAGATATCTACACTTGCCAGCCCCTGCTTGATCCAGCATGGGTTGATTGAATTCACAGATATTGTATGTATTATGGCTCAGATGGTAAAGACTCTGCCTGCAATGCAAGAGACCCAGGTTCGATCCCTGAGTCAGGAAGATTCCCCTGGAGAAGGGAATGGCAACCCGCTCCAGTATTCTTACCTGAGAAATCCCATGGACAGAGGAGCCTGGCGTGCTACAGTCTATGGGGTCGTAGAGTCGGACAATGACTGAGCAACTAACACTGTCACTTTCTATCTTCACTTGCACAGTGTTTTCAAGTTCCTAAGGGTGAGTGCACTGCACTGGCTCAAGCTTTCCTTATGTAAGTTGCACCATTCCCTCTGTTCCTCTACAACCATGAAAGAGAGGCAGGAAGGCAGAAAGGCAACCAGACCACCTGGAAGTTTAAAGCAAAAGGAATCCTGGAATCCCGTGCTGGATCCCTTAAGCTAAGGTCAGTCAGAAGGGATCTAGCACGTAGTAACCGAAAGCTCCTTTTGCCACTCATTTCTAGATTTCACTCTTCCATTTCTACCCCAGAGTAGTTTCATCTACTCTGTGACACTTTCTGTAAATATATCTCCCTACTCTATCCCAAGCACTAGCTATATATGCAGAGCCCAGTGTAAGATGAAAATTCAGGGCCCCTTTTCAAATTATAAAAAAATTGTAACAAATTACAAGACAAGGACAGCTCAGCATTAAACCAAGTATGCCCTTCTAAATGTGGGAAACTGTTCAACCACACGGTTCACATGCCTATGAATCCAGCCCTACCCTCTTCCTTTCTTCTAACCAACCTCTACAATCTCTCTGTGGCCTCCAAGGGTCCTGCCCTTGGCTTGGCAATCTGAATCTGGCCTCATTTGCTTCTGACTGTGTTTTGTTCAACGAAGACAAGCAATTCTTTCCCTGGCACAAAGACTGGCTTCTTGACAAAATGTATAGCATAACACTTACTTCTATATGGTCTATGACTCCAGAGTTATTCAATGAAGAAATAGTTATTTGGAAAAAAAAAAAAGAGGGCAAGCATTTAAGGCCCAAACATCATTTTGTTAGAATTCCTTCTTTACATGCACAAATTTACCTTGATGATAACAGGGATTGCAGGTCAAGGAAATTAATTTTTCTTTTATAAACTCCTGTTTCCATTCTTATTTATCACCTATGTCATCTATACACTTATAGTCATATTCATTTTTTTTTTCTTTATTCCTTCCTTCATTGACCGTTCAACCAACAGACCCAGATGGTCTCATGTAAACTTTTCCAAAGCATAGAACACTGCACAAGATGTTTTCAAATGGCATGAGGGTCCTTTTTTAGACATAGTTAATTACTTTAAAGTGAACTGGAGATAATAGAATGAAATAAATATATAATGAACAATTTGGACAAATATAATGAACGACATGATGAAATCAAACTGAGTACAGTTATTAAATTTTTTAATGTATTTAAGTAAAATAAAGTAAGTCAATATTAATGAAAAATATTAAGAAAATAACAGTAGGAGTGGAACTCAGAAAGTAAAAAAGATATAAGATAGAACTCAAGACAGAACTCACATAAGCAAGAGAACTCTGTTTCTTAAAACAAAATGAGCATTTGTGTCTATTTCCTCCAGTGGAGCTGACATTTTCTTTAAAAGAACAGTGGTGTACCAACTTGCACTTAGAGAACACTATCTAGGGCTTCCATAATCCTTATCAAATGAGCCTGGTAAAAATTCACAGAGAGGTCAAAAAGAAACCAACCAGTCTAAGGAACTTTAAAATGCTTGAAATGTACATGGTAGTAACCCAGAGTGCTTTGTTGACTAAAGTTGGGCTGCCTGGAGGAAAGCACAGGTGTCCAACCTCCACTAAGCTAATCTACTATCCACATACACGGTGGATGGTATAAAGACACCTATATACAACAAAGACACAAGTTCTAGGGCTGGTCCTATCATGAATGAATCATATGACCTTAAGTGCTACAGAGGGAATGTTTGTGTCCCCCCAAAGTTCTTATCCTGAAGCCCTAACCTCCAACATGATGATATTTGGAGGTGAAGCTTTGGGGAGGTAGTTTTAGATAAAGTCATGAGAGAGGAGCCCCTATGATGGGATTTGTTGTTGCTTAGCTGCTAGGTCATATACAACTCTGCAACCTGATGGACTGTAACCGGCCAGGCTCCCCTATCCATGGGATTCTCCAGGCAAGAATACTGGAGTGGGTTGCTGTTTCCTTCTTCAAGGATGACAGGATTAGTGCCTTCATAAGAAGAGGCAGAGACTGGAACTTTCTCTCTCTCACTGCCAAAGGAGGACACAAGATAAGACAAGAAGGTAAACATCTGCAAATCAGGAAGAAAGCCTTCATAGACACCAAATCTGAGGGCAATCAGACACTTTGATCTTGGACTTCCCAGCCTCCAGAACTGCGAGAAATAAATATCTGTTGTTTAAGCCACCCAATCTATGGTCTCTTGTTATATCAGCTCCAACTGACTAACAGACGAAGACATAAAGCAACTCCTTTAACTTCCTTGCATCTATGGATCAAAGACACCAAACTTTTAGAGTTGAAAAAATTCACTCTAGCCTGATGAAAATCAGGTTCAATAACTTGCTCAAAGGCACACACTTTCGTGCTAAAGAGATACTAAATCAGTACTAGACCAAAAGGCTCTGAGTCTCCTGGCCAGCATTCCAGGCCTCTCCCAGGCTGTCTCCTCTGCCTAGAAAACCCTTCTACCACCCCTTGTCTCCCTCTGATCTATATCACATCTCAAGGCCAAGTTCAATGACACCTATGAGAAGCATTATCTGGCCTGGGCTTCCCCACCATACCAGACAGAGTTCTGACTGTTCTTCTCCATCCCCATAATCCACAGTGCTGTATCCATTCAGTAACGTATTCCACTACACTGTACACTAGTTAGTTAACTTTTCATTCCTTTTCCTCAATACACTGTGAACTCTTTGAATAGAATGAAGTCTTATTCATCTTTATATCTCTAGTAACTCCACAAAGCCTGCTGCATTGAAGGTATTCAATAAATAAATGCAGATTAATTTACACAAGATGTACATGAAAATACTATATTCCAAGTTTCAATCAATAGAAGAACCAGGGACTATCATTACCTACATAAATATTACTTGTAGAACAAAACAGAGTACCTTCCCGAGCATCATTTCCTATCCAGGGACCTCTAGGAGTTAAAGAGAGACTTACAATGTCCAGTTGGAAAATGGAACATGTCATTTTCTACTAAGTGTTCTGGATTTAATCTTCACAACAACCTGCAGATTTAAGTACTACTACATCCATTTTACTGATAAGAAAACCAAACCTCAGAGAGCCTAAGCTTCATTAAAATAACATGAAAAGAAGGAGCTGGGACTCAAATCTAGATTTCTTATACCTCTATTCTGGTCCCATTACTTCATGGCAAAGAGAGGGGGAAACAGTGGAAACAGTGAGAGACTTTATTTTTGGGGGCTTCAAAATCATTGCAAATGGTGACTGCAGCCATGAAATTAAAAGATGCTTGCTCCTTGGAAGAAAATTTATGACCAACCAAGATAGCTTATTAAAAAGCAGAGACATTACTTTGCCAACAAAGGCCCATCTAGTCAAAGCTATGGTTTTTCCAGTAGTCATGTATGGATATGAGAGTTGGACTACAAAGAAAGCTGAGGGCCGAAGAATTGATGCTTTTGAACTGTGGTGTTGGAGAAGACTCTTGAGAGTCCCTTGGACAGCAAGGAGATCCAAACCAGTGGATCCTAAAGGAAATCAGTCCTGAATATTCATTGGAAGGATTGATGCTCAAGCTGAAACTCCAATACTTTGGCTACCTGATGTGAAGAGCTGATTCATTTGAAAAGACCCTGATGCTGGGAAAGATTGAAGGTGGGAGGAGAAGGGGATGACAGAGGATGAGATGGCTGGATGGCATCACCGACTTAATGGACATGAGTTTGAGTAAACGCCAGGAGTTAGTGATGGACAAGGGCACCTGGCGTGCTGCAGTCCATGGGGTCGCAAAGAGTCGGACACAACTGAGCGACTGAACTGAATGCCTCTGCTCACTGCTTCAAACAGATTCTAAGCGTCTCACAAATAGCTCATCTGACCCTAGAAGGTGGCCTAACAGATAACTGATGGGGAAAAAAAGCAAAACACCAAATCAGTTCCCATAAACTAGCAATGCAGAGGGCCTTTAGCCACCTGGCCCTCATCCTTTCTGTACCTGGCTTTGTGTAGCAGGAATCATAATAGCTGACTTAGACTAACTTGAAATAGTATTTTAAACAGAACACCTTTTTACATAATTTTGAGCTCTTTAAGCTTAATTCCACTCAAAATCATATAGAGTTCACAAAGGACTGCTGACAAAAATAAAATACATAGGAACAAAGCTTCTGTTGCCATCAACTCATATTTGAAACATACCTAATGCTCTCCAGCCCCAACTGACTACTGACTGTTACTCAAAAGTTAATTCAGGGACTTCCCTGGTGGTGCAGTGGAAGAGAAGCTACCTGCCAATGCAGGGGACACACGCTGATCCCTGGTCCAGGATGATTCCACATGCCTTGGAGCAACTAAGCTTGTGGACCACAACTACTGAGTGCGTGCTCCAGAGCCCAGGAGCCACAACTCCTGAGTCTCTGCACCACAACTACTGAGGCCCACATACCTTAGAGCCTGTGCTCCACAAGAGAAGCCACTGCAATGAGTAGCCCACGCACCACAGTGAAGAGCAGCCCCTGCTCACCAAATAGAGAACGTGCACATGGAGCAAGGAAGACACAGCATCAGCAAAAATAAAATAAATTAAAATCTTTAAAAAAAAAAAAAAAGCTGGTGCCCTCCTCACCCTCCCACACCATTTCAGGCAAGTCTTCCAGCCTCTGGGACAGATGCATCTGACACCAGGGGAAAAACTACAGTTGCATGGCCCCTTGTTCCACCTACCAGCTCATCATCCTCACCCGGTGTTCACCTCCTGGCTCTGGCTGGCTGTTTGCAAGCCTCATGCCCACAGGTTCACTATTCCAGCACCGGGAAGGCCTTCTGGGATTATGGCCTTAATCTTGGCCTGAACCACGGCTCTTCAAAGAGATCCTGGGAGAAAACGATTTCACCACTTCTACAGAGAAGCACATTGGAATGCTGGACACTGGAGATCAAGCCCTGAGCCTTTGGAGTGGCAGTACTGACTCTAAAACCCTAGAATACCAGAGAACCAACCCTAGGGAGAATCGAATACTGAGGACTCACACAAAGGGAACCACTTGAATACAAGACCAACAACCAGTAGCACCCTGTGCAGGACGCCTCATCCAAACAACAAACAAAAATACAAACCAAATCATGAGCAGACGGGATTACCACCTCACTCAGCCTTGCCCATTAGAGGAAAAACAAACAAACAACAACAACAAAAAAACAACTCAGCACAAATCTCACATTATATGAAGCTTACACAAACCACTGGACCAACCTTAGGAAGGCAGAAACCAAAAGGAAGAACTCAACCTTAAAGCCTGGGAAAAGGAGACCTCAAACACAATCAGTTAAAAAAAAAATAATGAAAAGGCAGAGAAATACTATACAAATGAAGGAAGAAACTAGAAACACGGAAGTCCAAATAAATGAAGAGGAAATGGGCAAACTACCAGAAAAAGAATTCAGAATAATGATAATAAAGATGATCAAAAACCCTGAAAACAAAATGGAGAAAATGCAAGAATCAGTTAACAAAGACCTAGGAGAATTAAAGAATAAACATACAGAGACAAACAACACAATTACTGAAGTTAAAAATACTCTAAAAGGATTCAATAGCAGAATATCTGAAGCAGAATGAATCAGTGAGCTAGAAAACAAAATGGTGGAAATAACTTCTGAAGAGCAGAATAAAGTAAAAAGAATGAAGAGAACTGAGAATAGTCTCAGAGACCTCTGAGACAATATCTAATGCACCAACATTTGAATTATAGGGGTCCCAGAAGAAGAAGAGAAAAAGAAAGGGTATGAGAAAATTTTTGAAGAGATTATAGTTGAAAATTTCCCCAATATGGGAAAAGGAAACAGTCAATCAAGTCCAAGAGGCACAGAGTCCCATACAGGAAAACCCAAGGAGAAACACACCAAGACACATACTAATCAAACTAACAATGACTAAACCCAAAGAAAGAATATTAAAAGCAGCAAGGGAGAAGGAACAAGTAATTATACAAGGGAAACCCCATACACTTAACAGCTGATCTTTCAGCAGAAACTCTGCAGGCCAGAAGGGAATGGCAGGATATATCTAAAGTACTGAAAGAGAAATATCTATAACCAAGATTACTGTACCTGGCAAGGATCTCATTCAAAATTGGTGGAGAAATAAAAATCTTTTCAGACAAGCAACAGTTGAGAGAATTCAGCACCACCAAATCAGCTTTTATAGCAAATGTTAAAGGGACTTACATAGTCAAGACATACAACAGAAGGAAAAAAATCTTCAAAATCAACTTCAAACAATTAAGAAAATGGAAATAGGAACATATATATCAATAATTACTTTAAATGTAAATGGATTAAATGCTCCAACCAAAAGACACAGACTGGCTGCATGGATACAAAAGCAAGACCCATATACATGCTGTCTACAAGAAACCCACTTCAAGACCTCAAGACACATATATATAGACTGAATGTGACAGGATGGAAAAATATACTCCATGCAAATGGGAAGCAAAAGAAAGCTGGAGTAGCAATCCTCATCAGACAAAACAGACCTTAAAATAAAGACGATTACAAGAGATAAGGAAGGACACTACATAATGGTCAAGGGATCAATACAAGAGGAAAACATAACAATTGTAAATATCTATGTACCCAACATAGGAGCACCTCAATACATAAGACAAATACTAACAGATATAAAAGGAGAAATTGACAGTAACACAATAACTGTAGGAGACTTTAGCACCCCACTCAAACCAATGGACAGATCATCAAAACAGAAAATTAATAAGAAAATACATCTTAAATGATACATTAGATGAGATGAATCTCCTTGATATCTTCAGGACATTCCATCCAAATGCAGAAGAATACACCTTCTTCTCAAGTGCACATGGAACATTCTCCAGGATAGACCACATCTTGGGTCACAAATCAAACCTCAGTAAATGTAAGAAAATTGAAATCACATAAAGCATCTTCTCTGACCACAATGCTATGAGACTAGATATCAATTACAAGAAAAAAACTGTAAGAAACACAAACACATGGAGATTAAACAACACGCTTCTAAGTAATCAACAGGTTACTGAAGAAATCAACAGGGAAATCAAAAAATTTCTAGAAACAAATGACAATGAAAACATGACAACTCAAAACCTATGGGATGCAGTAAAAGCAGTTCTAAGAGAGAAGTTTATAGCAATACAATCCTACCTCAAGAAACAAAAAAAAACATCAAATAGATAACCTAACTTTACACCTAAAACAACTGGAAAAAGAAGAACAAAAAAAAACCCAAAATTAGCAGAAGGAAAGAAATGATAAAGTTCCAAGCAGAAATAAATGAAAAAGAAATGAAAGAAACAGTAGTAAAGATTAATAAAACTAAAAGCTTGTTCTTTGAGAAGATAAACAAAATTGACAAACTTTTAGCCAGACTCATCAAGAAAAAATGAGAGAAGAATCAAATCAATAAAATTAGAAAGGAAAAAGGAGAGGTTACAACAGACAATGCAGAAATACAAAGGATTATAAAAGACTATTATGAACAACTATACAGCAATAAAATGGATAACCTGGAAGAAATGGACAGATTCTTAGAAAAGTGCAATCTTCCAAGACTGGACCAGTAAGAAATAGAAATTACAATTACAAGCAGTGAAATTGAAGCTGTGATCAAAAATCTCCCAAAAAACAAAAGCCCAGGAACAGACAGCTTCACAGGAGAATTCTATCAAATATTTAGAGAAGAGCTAATGCCTATCCTTCTAAACCTCTTTCAAAAAATTGCAGAGGAAGGGACACTTCCAAACTCATTCTATGAGGCCACCATCAACCTGATACCAAAACCAGACAAAGACAACACAAAGAAAGAAAACTACAGGCCAATATCACTGATGAACATAGATGCAAAAGTCCTCAACAAAATTTTAGCAAACAGAATTCAGCAACACATAGAAAAGCTCATACACCATAATCAAGTTGGATTTATTCCAGGAATGCAAAGATTCTTCAATATATGCAAATCAATCAAGGTGATATACCATAATAACAAATTGAAAGATAAAAACTATATGATAATCTCAATAGATGCAGAAAAAGCCTCTGATAAAATTCAGCACCCATTTATGATTAAAACTCCAAAAAATAGGCATAGAAGGAACCTACCTCAACATAGTAAAGGCCATATATGATAAGCCTACAGCAAACATTATTCTCAATGGTGAAAACCTGAAAGCATTCTCCCTAAGATCAGGAACAAGTCAAGGGTGTCCACTTTCACCACTATCATTCAACACAGTTCTGGAAGTCTTAGCTACAGCAGTCAGAGAAGAAATAGAAATAAAAGGAATCCAGATCGGAAAAGAAGTAAAGTTCTCACTGTTTGCAGATGACATGATATTGTACATAGAAAACCCTAAAGATAGTATCAGAAAATTACTAGAGCTCATCAGTCAACTTCACAAAGTTGCAGGATACAAAATCAATACACAGAAATCACTTGCCAGTTCTATATACTAACAATGAAAAATCAGAAAGAGAAATTAAGGAATCAGTCCCATTCACCACTGCAACAAAAAGAATTAAGTATCTAGGAATAAACTTACCTAAGGAGATAAAAGAACTGTACACACAAAATTACAAGAGACTGATGAAAGAAATCAAAGACATAAACAGATGGAGAGATATTCCATGTTCCTGGGTAGGAAGAATCAATATTGTGAAAATGACTATACTACCAAACACAATCTACAGATTCAGTGTGATTCCTATCAAATTACCAATGATATTTTTCACAGAACTAGAACAAAAAATTTCACAATTCATATGGAAACACAAAAGACCCCAAATAGCCAAAGCAGTCTTGAGAAAGAAGAATGGAGCTGGAGGAATCAACCTTCCGGACTTCAGATTATACTGCAAAGCTACAGTCATCAAGACAGTATGGTACTGGCACAAAAACAGAAATATAGACCAATGGAACAAGATAGAAAGCTCAGAAATAAACCATGCACCTCTGGGTACTTTATTTTTGAACAAAGGAGGAAAGAATATACAATGGGGCAAAGATACCCTCTTCAATAAATGGTGCTGGGAAAACTGGACAGCTACCTGTAAAAGAATGAAATTAGAACACTTTCTAACACCATTCACAAAGATAAACTCAAAATGGATTAAAGACCTAAATATAAGACCAGAAGCTATAAAACTCTTAGAGGAAAACATAGGGAGAACACTTGATGACATAAATCAAAGCAAGATCCTCTATGACCCACCTACTAGAGTAACGGAAATAAAAAGAAAAGTAAACAAGTGGGACTTAAAAGCTTTTGCACAGCAAAGGAAACTATAAGCAAGGTGAAAAGACAACCCTCAGAATGGGAGAAAATAATAGCAAATAAAACAACTGACAAAGGATTAATTTCCAAAATAAACAAGCAGCTCATACAACTCAAGGCCAGAAAAACGAACAACCCAATCAAAAAGTGAGAAAAAGACCTAAACAGACATTTCTCCAAAGAAGACATACAGACGGCTAACACACACACAAAAAGATGCTCAATATTGCTCATTATTAGCAAAATACAAATCGAAGCTACAATGAGATATCACCCTGTAACAGTCAGGATGGCCATCATCAAAAAGTCTACAAACAGTTTGCAGATGACATGATCCTCTACATAGAAAACCCTAAAGACTCTTCCAGAAAATTACTAGAGCTAATCAATGAATATAGTAAAGTTGCAGGATATAAAATTAACACACAAAAATCCCTTGCATTCCTATATACTAACAATGAAAAAACAGAAAGAGAAATTAAGGAAACAATACCATTCACCATTGCAACAAAAAGAATAAAATACTTAGGAGTATATCTACCTAAAGAAACAAAAGACCTATACATAGAAAACTATAAAACACTGATGAAAGAAATCAAAGAGGACACAAACAGATGGAGAAACATACCATGCTCATGGATTGGAAGAATCAATATTGTCAAAATGGCTATTCTACCCAAAGCAATCTATAGATTCAATGCAATCCCTATCAAGCTACCAACGGTATTTTTCACAGAACTAGAACAAATAATTTCACAATTTGTATGGAAATACAAAAAACCTCGAATAGCCAAAGTAATCTTGAGAAAGAAGAATGGAACTGGAGGAATCAACCTGCCTGACTTCAGACTCTACTACAAAGCCACAGTCATCAAGACAGTATGGTACTGGCACAAAGACAGAAATATAGATCAATGGAACAGAATAGAAAGCCCAGAGATAAATCCACGAACTTATGGACACCTTATCTTTGACAAAGGAGGCAAGGATATACAATGGAAAAAAGACAACCTCTTTAACAAGTGGTGCTGGGAAAACTGGTCAACCACTTGTAAAAGAATGAAACTAGAACACTTTCTAACACCATACACAAAAATAAACTCAAAATGGATTAAAGATCTAAATGTAAGACCAGAAACTATAAAACTCCTAGAGGAGAACATAGGCAAAACACTCTCCGACATAAATCACAGCAAGATCCTCTATGACCCACCTCCCAGAATATTGGAAATAAAAGCAAAAATAAACAAATGGGACCTAATGAAACTTAAAAGCTTTTGCACAACAAAGGAAACTATAAGTAAGGTGAAAAGACAGCCCTCAGATTGGGAGAAAATAATAGCAAATGAAGAAACAGACAAAGGATTAATCTCAAAAATATACAAAGCAACTCCTGCAGCTCAATTCCAGAAAAATAAATGACCCAATCAAAAAATGGCCAAAGAACTAAACAGACATTTCTCCAAAGAAGACATATAGATGGCTAACAAACACATGAAAAGGAGGCTCCACATCACTCATGTACAGAGAAATGCAAATCAATGAACGCACAATGAGGTACCAATTACATCCCAGTCAGGATGGCTTGCCTATCCAAAAGTCTACAAGCAATAAATGCTGAAGAGGGTGTGGAGAAAAAGGGAACCCTGCTTACACCTGTGGTGGGAAATCGGCAACTAGTAAGCCGCTAAATGGAAAACAGGTGTGGAGATTTCTAAATAAACTGGAAAAGAACTGCCCAATATGACCGCCGCAATCCACTTCCTGGCTACACACTGAGGAAACCAGAATCTGAAAGAGACACGTGCACTCCCAATGTTCATCGCAGCCAGTTTTAATAATAGCAGACAGGAAGCAACCTAGATGCCCATCAGCAGATGAATGATAAGGAAGCTGTGGTACATATACACCATGGAATATTACTCAGCTGTCAAAAAGAATTCATTTGAATCAGTCCTAATGAGATGGATGAAACTGGAGCCCATTATACAGAGTGAAGTAAGCCAGAAAGATAAAGAACATTACAGCATACTAACACATATATATGGAATTTAGAAAGATGGTAATGATAACCCTATATGCAAAACAGAAAGAGACACAGATGTACAGAACAGACTTTTGGACTCTGTGGGAGAAGGCGAGGGTGGGATGTTTTGAGAGAACAGCATCGAAACATGTATATTATCTAGGGAAAACAGGTCAACTAAGCCCAGGTGGGAATGCCATGAGACAAGTGCTCGGGCCTGGTCACTGGAAGACCCAGAAGAATCGGGTGGAGAAGGGAGGTGGGAGGGGGGATTGGGATGGGGAATACGTGTAAATCTATTGCTGATTCATGTCAATGGATGACAAAACCCACTGGAAAAAAAAAAAAAAAAAGTCTACAAACAATAAATCCTGGAGAGGGTGTGGAGAAAAGGGAACACTCTGCACTGTTGGTGGGAATGTAAATTGATACAGACACTATGGAAGACGGTATGGAGATTCCTTAAAAAACTAGGAATAAAATCACCATATGACCCAGCAATTCCACTCCTAGGCATATACCCTGAGGAAACCAAAATTGAAAAAGACACATGTATCCCATTGTTCACTGCAGCACTATTTACAACAGCCAGAACATGGAAGCAATCTAGATGTCCGCCGACAGATGAATAGATAAAGAAGTTATGGTACATATACACAATGCAATATTACCCAGCCATAAAAAGGAACGTCTTTAAAAAAAAAAAAGGAACGCCTTTGAGTCAATTCTAATGAGGTGGATAAACCTAGAATCTATTATACAGAGTGAAGTAAGCCAGAGAGAGATAGATAAATATCATATTCTAACGCATATATACGGAATTTAGAAAAATTTACTGATGAATCTATTTACAGGGCAGCAATGGAGAAACAGACACAGAGAATAGACTTATGGACATGGGGAGAGGGGATGGGAAGATGAGATGTATGGAACGAGTAGCATGGAAACTTACATTACCATATGCAAAATAGATAGCCAACGGGAATTTGCTGATGGCTCAGGAAACTCAAACAGGGGCTCTGTATCAACCTAGAGGGGTGGGATGGGGAGGGAGATGGGAGGGAGGTTCAAAACGGAGGTGATATATGTATACCTATGGGTGATTCATGCTGAGGTTTGACAGAAAACAACAGAAGTCTGAAAAGCAATTATCCTTCAATAAAAAATAAACGAATTTTTTTAAAAAAGTTAATTCAGACCACACACAGGTTAAATTTTTAATCATGTGGCCAGTGATGAAAAACCAGATTCTCCCTGGCTACTTAAACAGAAATCATGTTTAAATAAGTGCATTCCAATGCACCTAATATTCAACCCTCTTGAGTGCTGCCCAAGGTAGGTACAGGCTATCGCTGGTACTGTTCAACAGAACTCCATTCCCAACACCAGTTTCTGGCATGGAACAGGAATTTGGAAAATGCTTTGCTGATTTATAATCTGTGCTAAAGTGGGCAATTAGAAAGTTTCTTTAAATAGTTCCTAAACACTCTTATTGTAACCTTAGGCATGTTTACAAGTAGCAAATTCAAAGCTATTTTTAAACTATTTAAACTAGTTTTGAAATTACATAAGAAAACATACCATCAAGATTCATCAGAAAACAATTTGGAGTACATTTTTTTTTTAGGTCTTCATTTTCCCCACTGTAGAATGCATTACTGTAGACTGAGTATATGATCTGAATTATCAATCTCACGTGGGTCTTGAGGCTGAAAAATTCATCAATAAATGTAAAGACTAATTTTCAGAGCAACAAAGTATAATTATGGTTTGACTTGTTTCTCTTTTATGTGAATCCAAACTCCTCTACTCCATTTAGAAAATGAAATACTAGACTTTCAGGGTGTTGTTGGGGGCTTCCCAGGTGGTTCTAGTGATAAAGAACCCGTCTGCAAATGAAGGAGATGTAAGAGAAACAGGTTTGATCCCTGGGTTGGGAAGAGTCCCTGCAGGAGGGCATGGCAACCCACCCCAGTATTCTTGCCCAGAGAATCCCATGGACAGAGGAGCCCAGCAGTCTACAGTCCATGGGGTCAGGACACAACTGAAGCAACTCAGCAGCAGCAGGGTTCTGTGGGAATAATATAAAATCCTCTCCCTCCCAGAGAAAAGTTTATAGATTACTTCCCTCTGTAGTTTTACCCAACCTCAAACTCAATGCCTCCATAGGAAAATTCATATGGTTTTCCTTTCTGATCTAGTACCAGATTATAATTTAGAACTCAGGGTCAAAAATCCTTCCTTGGGAAGGTTACAGGAGGATTACATGAGCTTATCATCATAAGGACTATAGCTGTCTGCTGACATTCAATACACAGCAGTTTTCATGACAACAGCCAAAAGGATAACAAGAATGAGGATGATGATGAGAACAGGACAAACCTTTAAGTGTCATTTTAAATGAAGCTAAAAAAAAAAAAAAAAAACCATTGTACCCCAAGAAATGCCTAACAGCAAGGAAACAAAGTTTACCCAGCCAAGATTCATCATGCCAGGCTTCTGAAATTCCTGTTTTCTCAACTCACCTAAGAACTACAGTCCTGTTTATACGGCAGGTCAATCCACTTGTGTTTCCCAGGCTGAGAAAGAGCTGCCAGGCTGCAGCTTCTCAGGCTGAAGCGCAGCATGTGTGAAGGACACTCTACGGTGTTAAGGAACACAGCATGGAAGAGGGTGCAGGTGATGGGACCAACGCCTGAGATTTCAGCTCTCTCTAAAGAACTGGAAAATACCTGCATATTCATCCTGCACCTCCCCCTCCCTGATAAACCAAAGTTGCTGCTCCCTTAATAACTCTGCCTCCCAAACCCTTCTTAAAGCTCAACCGTATCTCTGACAACTTATGAGTCGAGCTGACAGGCTACAAATGAAATCCTATTCTAGCCTGTCTACCTGCAGGATGCCAAGGGAGTAATTAGTGAGGCAAGAAGGGAAGAGGAGGCTCCCCAATCAGGAGGGGGGAAAAGCCATCTTTTACAGATAGATGGAAAAGAGGAAACTATATGATGTCCACTTAAAAAAACATGAACGCAAAAGTGCCTTCCTCTCAGGTAGTTGAGTTAGTTGTCTGGCAGTCTCCTTAACCACAGTCTTGCCTTGTTTCAATTAGAGGAATGTGAGAGGAAGGAGAATCTAAGCAAGTGAGAAGCAGGACAAAGCCTGGGAAGGCCACTTCTAACAGCTATTTGTGGACTGAAAAGTAAGGTGGGCAAATGCCAGGTGTCCTCCCCTCTCTCATCCCATTCACACATTCATGTAGCACATTTATTGACCACTTACTGATGCCGGATACCACAAAAGCTGTCAAGGACACACAGAAAAAGAACTGAGTCCCTATCCTCCCGGAGATGGGTGTTGATAAACAAAAACAAGGAAGGAGGGCAGTCCAGGTTTAAAAACAACAACAGCAAAAAAAAAACAAAAACAACAACAGCATTTAACTGGTAGAAAAAAATAAAACATGCAGAGGCAGCCAGCAAGTGCAGAGCATATTCTGGAAGACTGAGGAGACCTGATGCTTCTACTGCTTGCTCTTCGCTGGGCCACTAAATGACCACATGTATCATGTTCTCACTGTGCGATATCCCTGCCCTGGAATTAGTTGTTCAGTCACTAAGTTGTGTCCATCTCTTTGTGACCCTATGGACTGTAGCATAAGCTTCCCTGTCCTTCACTATCTCCTGGAGGTCACTCAAACTCCTGTCCATTGAGTTGGTGATGCCATCCAACTATCTCATCCACTGTTGCCCCTTTTCCTCCTGCCCTCAATCTTTCCCAGCATCAGTCTCTTCCAATGAGTTGATTCTTCACATCAGGTGGCCAAAATACTGGAGCTTCAGCTTCAGGAACAGTCCTTCCAATGAATATTTAGGGTTGATTTCCTTTAGGATTGACTGGCTTGATCTCTATGTTGTTCAAGGGACTCTCAAGAGTCTTCTCCAGTACCACAATTTGAAAGCATCAGTTCTTTGGTGCTCAGTCTCCTTTAAGGTCAAACTCTCACATCATCTGTGACTACTGGAAAAATCATAGCTTTGACTATACAGACCTTTGTCAGCAAAGTGATGTCTCTGCTTTTTCCTTCTAGTCACTGGTCTCCTTTATTAAACTAAAAATGGCAATTCTACTGGGGGTACAAACATTCAGACTCCAATGTTTGAAAGAAGGGCAGTTTCTTTTCAGTTACACATCTCTCTCAGGGCTATCGATATTTTCTACTTAGCTGTTTTGGTAGACTTGGTTATAAATAAAAGGTGTTTCGGTCACTGTCCTTTGGTTTAGTTTTTAGTAGTTCTACCTAACTCTATATGCTGAAAGGTTTTCTCTTCTTGAAGTTAGAGCAAGCAATGGAATCTAAGGAAATAATGCAGGAGATCTAAGGACTGTGGGTGAGCAGAGCACAAAGGGGGTCCATTATCATATGTCCCAGATAGGAATGTGGTTCACTCCTTATCAAAAATAATAATCCCTACACACCCCCAGTACCACCTGCTACACCCTTTCAATATGCTTGGTTTTAGCCCTAGTACCCTTCACTATCCAACCTATCCTACTTTTTAGTAACTTATCTATCTATAATCCATTTGACCCTTCTGAAGAGAAGGGATTTTTCTTTTTTATCACCACTGCATCTTTATCATCCATAATAGTAACTGGTATAGAGTAGGCATTTGATAAGTACTTACTGAATGCATGCTAAATAAATGAATTCTATGGGACAGTCCCAATTCTAAATACTTTGTCACACTGTCCCCATAAACATAACCCTACCTACATCATATGTCCTGATTTAGAGGTTGGCAACTATGGTCAAGACATGAAATATACACATGTGTAGGTAAAGAAGCTTAATACCTGCTATTCATAGCTCAAAGTATCTTATTATCTGCCATTTGTAGAGACACATAAGTATTATACTTACACAGCATCAAGCAGTACTAACCTACTAACCCACATGGTTTCTACACACATTAATCTACACTTAATTAATCACATTAAGTCATTAGTCAATGGGTGAGGTGCAGAAGCCTGTGTGAAAACACAGCTTAATAGCCATGCCTTTGCCAAATGTGTTATTTGACCATGTTTATATTTTCTGTGCTATATCTCCAAGTGTCTTCTCTAAAAGTAGAAGTCTTTCTGGACAATATAGTATGCATGCATTTTTCCTCCAGTTCTGCCACTCTTACCCTTGGAATTTAAAATAGACACCTTACACCAAAATTCTTTCCCAGTAGGCATTTTGTATATGAAGGCACACATAGGGAATTCCTTGCTATTCTTTGGAACTCTGCGTTCAAATGGGAATATCTTTCCTTTTCTCCTTTGCTTTTTGCCTCTCTTCTTTTCAGAGCTATTTGTAAGGCCTCCTCAGACAGCCATTTTGCTTTTTTGCATTTCTTTTTCTTGGGGATGGTCTTGCTCCCTGTCTCCTGTACAATGTCACAAACCTCCGTCCATAATTATTAGGCACTCTGTCTATCAGATCTAGTCCCTTGAATCTATTTGTCACTTGCACTGTATAATCATTAGGGATTTGATTTAGGTCATACCTGAATGGTCTAGTGGTTTTGCCTAGTTTCTCCAATTTAAGTGTGATTTTGGCAATAAGGAGTTCATGATCTGAGCCAAAGTCAGCTCCTAGTCTTGTTTTTGCTGACTGTATAGAACTTCTCCATCTTTGGCTGCAAAGAATATAATCAATCTGATTTCAGTATTGACCATCTGGTGATGTCCGTGTGTAGAGTCTTCTCTTGTGTTGTTGGAAGAGGGTGTCTGCTATGACCAGTGCGTTCTCTTGACAAAACTCTATTAGCCTTTGCCCTGCTTCATTCTGTACTCCAGGCCAAAGTTGCCTGAAACTCCAGGTGTTTCTTGACTTCCTACTTTTTCATTCCAGTCCCTATAATGAAAAGGACATCTTTTGGGGTGTTAGTTCCAGAAGGTCTTGTAGGTCTTCATAGTACTGTTCAAATTCAGCTTCTTCAGCATTACTGGTTGGGGCATAGACTTGGATTACCATGATATTGAATGGTTTGCCTTGGAAACGAACAGAGATCATTCTGTCATTTTTGAAATTGTACCCAAGCACTGCATTTTAGACTCTTGTTGACTATGAGGGCTACTCCATTTCTTCTAAGGGATTCTTGCCCACAGTAGTAGATATAATGGTCATCTGAGTGAAATTCACCCATTCCAGGTCATTTTAGTTCGCTGATTCCTAAAATGTCAATGTTCACTCTTGCCATCTCCTGTTTGATCACTTCCAATTTGCCTTGATTCATGCAACTAACATTCCAGGTTCCTGTGTAATATTGCTCTTTACAGCATCAGACCTTGCTTCCATCACCAGTCACATCCACAACTGGATGTTGTTTTTGCTTTGGCTCCATCTCTTCATTCTTTCTGGAGATATTTCTCCACTGATCTCCAGTAGCATATTGGGCACCTACCAACCTGGGGAATTCATCTTTTAGTGTCCTATCTTTCTGCCTTTCCATACTGTTCATGGGGGTTCGCAAGGCAAGAATACTGAACTGGTTTGCCATTCCCTTCTCCAGTGGACCACGTTTTGTCAGAACTCTCCACCATGATCCATCCGTTTTGGGTGGCCCTATACGGCATGGCTCATAGTTTCCTTGGGTTAGACAAGGATGTGGTCAATGCGATTAGATCGGTTAGTTTTCTGTGATTGTGGTTTTCATTCTGTCTGCCCTCTGGTGGAGAAGGATAAGAGGTTTATGGAAGCTTCCTGATGGGAGGGAGAGACTAAGGGGGAAATTAGATCTTGTTCTGACGGGCAGGGCCACACTCAATAGATCTTTAATCCAATTTTCTGTTGATGGGTAAAGCTGTGTTCCCTCCCTGCTATTTACCCGGGGCCAAACTATGGTGGAGGCAATGAAGATAATGGTGACCTCCCTCAAAAGATACCATGCATGCACTGCCTCACTCAGTGCCCCCAACACTGCAGCAGGCCACCACCAACCCACGCCTCCGACAGAGACTCCCAGACACCCACAGGCAAGTCCGGGACAGTCTCCTGTGGGGTCACAGCTCTTTTTTCCTGGGTCCTGGTACACAAGGTTCTGCTGTGCCCTCCAAGAGTCTGTTTCCCAGTCCTGTGTAAGTTCTGGCAGCTCTATGGTATATGGAATAGCAAGGAGAGATAAGAAAGTCTTCCTCAGTGATCAATGCAAAGAAATAGAGGAAAACAACAGAATGGGAAAGACTAGAGATCTCTTCAAGAAAATTAGAGATACCAAGGGAACATTTCATGCAAAGATGGGCTTACTAAAGGACAGAAATAGTATGGACCTAACAGAAGCAGAAGATATTATGAAGAGGTGGCAAGAATACACAGAAGAACTGTACAAAATAGATATTCATGACCCAGATGATCACAATGGTGGGATCACTCACCTAGACCCAGACATCCTGGAATGCGAAGTCAAGTGGGCCTTAGGAAGCATCACTATGAACAAAGCTAGTGGAGGTGATGGAATCCCAGTTGAGTTATTTCAAGTCCTAAAACATGATGCTGTGAAAGTGCTATACTCAATGTGCCAGTAAATTTGGAAAACTCAGCACCAGCCACGGGACTGGAAAAGGTCAGTTTTCATTCCAGTCCCAAAGAAAGGCAATGCCAAAGAATGCTCAAACTACTGCACAACTGCACTCATCTCACACACCGTAAAGTAATGCTCAAAATTCTCCAAGCCAGGCTTCAACAATACATGAACCATGAACTTCCAGATGTTCAAGCTGGATTTAGAAAAGGAAGAGGAACCAGAGATCAAATTGCCAACATCCGCTGGATCATAGAAAAACCAAGAGAGTTACAGAAAAACATCTATTTCTTCTTGATTGACTATGCCAAAGCCTTTGACTGTGTGAATCACAATAAACTGTGGAAAATTCTTCAAGAGATGGGAATACCAGACCACCTGACCTGCCTCCTGAGTAATCTGTATGCAGGTCAAGAAGCAACAGTTAGAACTGAACATGGAACAACAGACTGGTTCCAAATAGGAAAAGGAGTACATCAAGCCTGTATATTGTCACCATGCTTATTTAACTTATATGCAGAGTACATCATGAGTAACGCTGGGCTGGATGAAGCATAAGCTGGAATCAAGATTGCCGGGAGAAATATCAATAACTTCAGATATGCAGGTGACACCACCCTTATGGCAGAAAGTGAAGAAGAACTAAAGGACCTCTTGATGACAGTGAAAGAGGAGAGGGAAAAAGTTGGCTTAAAGCTCAACATTCAGAAAACAAACATTATGGCATCCAGTCCCATCACTTCATGGCAAATAGTTGGAGAAACAGTGGAAAAAGAGACAAACTATTTTTGGGGGGCTCCAAAATCACTGCAGATGGTGATTGCAACCATGAAATTAAAAGATGCTTACTCCTTGGAAGGAAAGTTATGACCAACCTAGACAGCATATTAAAAAGCAGAGACATTACTTTGCCAACAAAGGTCCATCTAGTCAAGGCTATGGTTTTTCCAATAGTCATGTATGGATGTGAGAGTTGGACTATAAAGTAAGCTGAGCTCTGAAGAATTGATGCTTTTGAACTGTGGTGTTGGAGAAGACTCTTGAGAGTCCCTTGGACTGCAAGGAGATACAACCAGTCCATCCTAAATGAAATCAGCCCTGAATGTTCATTGGAAGGACTGATGTTGAAGCTGAAACTCCAGTACTTTGGCCACCTGATGCAAAGGACTGTCTCGTTTGAAAAGACCCTGATGCTGGGGAAGACTGAAGGCAGGAGAAGGGGACAACAGAGGATGAGAAGGTTGGATGGCATCACTGACTCAATGGGCATGTTTTTGAGTAAACTCCAGGAGTTGGTGATGGACAAGAAAGCCTGGCATGCTGTGGTCCACGGGGTCACAAAGAGTCCAACACAACTGAGTGACTGAACTGAACTGACTGATAGGAACTTCCCAGATGGCTCAGTAGTAAAGAATCCACCTGCAGTGCAAGAGATCCAGCTTCTATCCTGGGTTGGGAAGACCCTCTGCAGAAGGGCATGGCTACCCACTCCAGTACTCTTGCCTGGTAAATCCCATGGACAGAGGAGCCTGGCGGACTACAGTCCATGGGGTCGCAAAGAGTTGGACACAACTAAGCAACCAAGTGCACACACACATACTTCTAAAAGAGGGAGGAAAGGAGAGTGTATCAAGTAGGAAGACTATTGTTACTTCTAATTAAGCCTCTTTAAACGTTAAGATTTTAAAAAGAAAAAAAAAAAAATCAGCCCATGAAAAAGAATATCCGGGGAGAACAGTATTTCTGCTGCAAACCAGCCCTCACAGAGGCTGATCATATTTGCAGAGGCAAAAGTCCATTATTTCCCCAACAACTTCAGAAACATTATTCTCCGGTCAAAGGACCAGAGAGGGAGGGAGGGGGAACTGTCCTTCTTCTAAATGGGGAAAGAAAGCAGCCAAGCAAAAAGAACTGGAGAAAGAACAATGGCCTCCTGGTGAGAAAGCGTGTTAAGTAGGTCGGTATTGGATCCACATTTGTTGCACACAAATCCATCATTGTTCCTTTGTATTTTCTTTTCCTTCTCTCTCCCTCTTCTTTTCTCCCCCCTGCCCTATTCACTATTATTGTCATCTCATGTGAGTTTTTTTAAACCATGATGTATTTGCTCAATTATCTGTAGACCTACAGCCTCTTCATCAAATTAGCTGATCTCTATTTATAGCTGATAATTCTGTACAGGAGATCTAATGAAATTTCCTGAGAGTGAGAAAACTAAGTCAAATTTTGTGTTGCTGTTTTTGACCCAAGGATTGTTGCCATTAGCCAAAAATTTGTTTCAATGAGTGTTATAAATGTATCTTTTTAAAAAGATAGTACTTTTCAAAAAGAAAAACTGGGCTGAGTAGTATCAGGAGATAACATTTCCACAATTTCCTTCACTCTCTACTTCAAGATCATATTATCTTAAAAAATTAGTTTTGAGAGACAAAAAGATAGAATAAACCTAAACAGACTTTGAATAATGATTCTATCAGGAAGGGAATTCATCTGTACCTGATAGGTATAATTGCAGAAAATGCGCTGATGTATCTTCAGCAATTAATATGTAAAACTGTCAAAGAAACTCAGCTATAATACTCAGTACTCCAGTGTGACTTTTTTGTTATTCATATTCATAGTAACACATTTTCATAGCAACTAATTATACAAAACATTTAATTTCATTTACTATACTCAAGTTATCCATTGTCCTAATGGCTTCTAATGATATTAAAAAGTGTAATAAAGAAAAAATTAAGACATATAGCATCATTAAGCCAGGGTCTAACAAAGACCCCAACCACATTCTGAGCAATGGATCAAAATCTATGTTAGGGCTTCCCCGGTGGCTCAGTAGTATAGAATCTGCCTGCCAATGCAGGAGACGTGGGTTCGATACCTGGGCTGGGAAGACCCTATATGCCGTAGGACAACTAAGCCTGTAAGTTGCAACTGTCGAAGCCTACATGCCTAGAACCCATGCTCCACAACAAGAGAAAGAATGAGAAGTCTGCCCACAACTAGAAAGCAGCCCCCCTCACTGCAACTGAAGTTCCAAAAGTCTAAACAGAAAGACAAGTTCTTACCTAGAATATTCAAAGGTTGACGAAACAACCAGAATGAGAATTAACAATACACCCTGCTCATCTGGCAGAACTTGACTGCACCCTGCCCTGTTTTAAAGCTGTTACTAGGTGTGTTAAGGGTTGGCAAAAATCAACCAGTCAAAAAGAATTTAGAAGCCTTTGTGCACTTCTCTTCCAAACGACGATAAAATTATTTCACAACACCAATGGCTCAAAAAAAGTATCAGAGATGATACTGGCTCAAAAGTGTCAGAGCTGTTTTAACAGTCAAATATTCTTATCTTCTTTCTTGTCTTGTCGTCCTCTACTGACTCAATCAGCCCTGCCAGTCAAAATAATGAGGGAGGTAAACATTAGCTAAGAGTGCTACACTAAGTGACTTTGAAAAAGCTACTTAACTTCTCCAACCTGTTCCTCTGTCTGGGAAATGGGGAAAAATAATACTCGTCTCACTGAGTGGGAGGATGCAGTAACGCATCAAAGCAGGACTTCCCTGGCGGTCCAGTGATACTATAACAAAGTCAGTAAGGACTTTAAAAATGATCCACAACAACACCAAAAAATCTTTTTAAAAAGGCATGAAAGCATTTAAGACAGTCCAGGCATATAATACAAGCAATCAGTGTAAATGAGCTGCTGTTGTGACCAGCATTTTTTTGTTAAACCATTTAAACTGTCATTTTTTAGACAGCTACATACAAAAGAATAAACTGGATTACTTTCATACCATATACGAAAATAAACTCAAAGTGCTGTAAAGACTTAAACAAAAGATCTGGAATCATGAAGTTCCTAGAAGAAAACAGGCAGTTTACTCTTTGACATTAGTCCTAGCCACGTATTTTTCGATACGCCTCCTCAGGCAAGGGAAACAAAAACAAGAATAAATAAATAAGATGGCATCAAACTAAAAAGCTTCTGTACAGCAAAGGAAACTGTCAATAAAACAAAAAGGCCACCTACTGAATAGGAGCAGATATTTACAAATATCTCAATACCCAAAACATACAAAGAACTCATACAACTCAACATCAAAAGAAAAAACAGGCCAACTAAAAACAAACACAGGATCTGAGTAGACAGTTTTCCAGAGAAGACATACAGATGGCTAATGGGCACATGAAAAGACACTCAACATAATTAATTATCAGGAAAATGAAAACCAAAGCCACAAGGAGATACCACCTCACACCTATCAGAATGACTACCGTCAAAATGACAACAAATAACAAGTGTTGACAAGGATGTAGAGAAAAAGGAAGCCTGTTGGTGGGAATGTAAACTGGTGTATACTATTGAAAATAGCATGGAGGTTGCTCAAAAGATTAAAAATAGAACTACCATACAATCCAGCAATTCCATTTCTGGGTACTTTTCCAAGAAAAACAAAAACACCAATGCAAAAAGATAGCATATACTTCAATGTTCACTGCAGCATTATTTATAACAGCCAAGATATGGAAGCAGCCTAAGTGGCCATCCATGGATGAATGGATAAAGAGGATGTGGTATGTGTGTGTGTGGGGAGGGGGTGTGTACAGACTCATAGAACACAGTGAACAAACTGGTGGTTATCAAAGGAGAGGGAGTGGGGGGGATTAGTGAAATAGGTGACAGAGATTAAGAGACACAAACTTCCAGTTATACAATAGATTAAGAGACACAAACTTCCAGTTATACATCCATGGGCATGTAATGTACAGCCTAGGGAACATAATCACTAATATAATAATTTTGTATGGTGACCAATATTAACTAGACTTATCATAGTGATCATTTTGTAATGCACAAAAATATCAAGTCACTGTGTTGTTCATCTGACATTAATACAATACTGTAATCAGTTATAATTCAATTTTAAAACGTCATTTCTATAGGGAAAAATGGCCTAGTATTGGCAATTTCATATGGTTCACCCCAAAATTTACATTAATTATGACCAATTTATTCACATTAATAACAGTAGTAGTACTGACAAAGATTTTTGACTTCTTACAGTCCTACTTTAGGTTCCAAAATGTTCTCAGTTTAGAAATGTAGACAAATAGAAACTATTCTATTGCAAATGCCTCTCTACTGATCAATCTTCCCAAAAAGTTGTGTCAAGAGTAAGGAAAGCCAGGCTACAAGAGGATGCAAAACATTACAAAAGAATGAGATGACCACGAGATTTTTTTGCTCTTATATAGTTTAACCATTTGAGTCACTGCCATGCTAATGACACTGTCCTAGGTCCTGGAGCCTAGGAATTCAAATTAAGGAAAGTTAAAAGAAAACATGGATGTTTAGAGACCTCAAAAGGAAGAATTTCCAAAATAAGGGTGAGTTCAAGGAAAATAAAATGAAGCCCAAAGGAGAAGGGAGCATGTAAAAATATGGGACTAAAAAAATATATGTTTATATATGTAATACTTTTTATTAAAAATAAATACATATTACTTCTCTGAGGCCTTCTGTAACAGAGCTCTGATTTGCAGCCACCATCCTAGGGATGTAGGTGCACCGAGCTATCTACATCCTCACATTCGCTTCCCCTTATGCCCAAATGCCCACTGTGTCAGGTGGGAGCCAGGGTTAAAAGGGCAGAGTTTGGCCCTAGAATGAGCAAGGGAACTGATACCCACAGGACTCTAGCCCATGACTTAACTCTCATCAGGGAACTCCCTGCCCTAATCACAAACTAACTGGGCTAAAATGTGTTCAAAATACCATCAACCTTATGATTTAGTACTTTAACAAGCACTCATAAATAACCCTTTTTGAAATTTAATTAGAATCTTAAATCTAGACGTGAACAGCATAATAAAAATAAGAGCTCTCCTGGTCTCTGAATATCATACACACAAAGATCCAAACAAACCAACTTCTGAATAAACCTGGTCATCTACACTAAATAGTGTCATTGTCGAGGGTGCAGTATTAGCCTACCTAGATTTAAATCCCAAGCTTAGTAGCTACAGTAACTTCAACAAATCATTTAACCATTTTGTGCCTCACTTTCATCATCTGTATGTAAATGGGGAGCACTATTAAGGCTACCTTGTAGCACTCTTGTGAAAATTAAATGCTCCAACATACAAAAAGTGCTCAGCAAAGTACCTGGCACATAGGAAATGTTGACAAAATGGTAACAGTTAGTTAGTATTATGGTCATACTAATAGTCTGGTTATATCTATATTAATAATGATGTTATGAATATAGAAAATGAATGATGAACATTAGAAAGAATCATTGTATATTATATATATTTTATTTTATGGGGCTCCAAAATCACTGCAGTCAGTGACTGCAGCCATGAAATCAGAAGATGTTTGCTCCTTGCAAAGAAAGCTATGACAAACCTAGACAGTTTATTAAAAAGCAGAGACATCACTTTGCCAACAAAGGTCTGTATTAGTCAAAGCTATGGTTTTTTCCAGTAGTCATGAACGGATGGGAGAGCTGAACCATAAAGAAGGCTGAGCACTGAAGAATTGATGCTTTCGAACTGGAGAGCTGGAGAAGACTCTTGAGAGTCCCTTGGATTGCAAGGAGATCCAACCAGTCAATCCCAAAGGAAAGCAACCCTGAATATTCATTGAAAGGACTGATGCTAAAGCTGAAGCAGGAATATTTTAGCCACCCGATGCAAAGAGCTGACTCACTGGAAGACTGATGCTGGGAAAGACTGAAGGCAAAAGAAGGGGGCAGGAGAGGATGAGATGGTTGGATGACATCACCGACTCAAGGAACACAAATTTGAGCAAACTGCAGGAGACAGTGAAAGACAGGGGAGTCTGATGAGCTGCTGTCCATGGGGTCACAAAGAGTCAGACACAACTTAGCAAATGAACACACATACACACACAACATATAAAGAGAAAAAGTATAACCATTTACAATTTTTCACAACAGATTAAGAGCCTCAACATTACTTTACACTAATACACCACTCATCAACTACTTTTGAAAACGCCCTCACTCTAGCCATCTGTAATCAAGAAGAATATTAAAAAGATCAAGCAAGTAAACAATCAGATGAAAAAAGAAAACAACACTGGTTTTCTGTAAATTAGAACTCCCTTCAACTTTGTCTCATCAAAGGCTATCCTGGCAACCATCCAGGCAGTCAGTGCCTGTACAAATTATGCATGCTAATTTATTTAAATCAAGCTAATTTTATTCTCTTGAGATTAGAGAAGACAGTTCCATCTTATTGTTATGAGTAGCGATATTTTTTACTTTGTCTTCTAAGATTCACTTTTCATATTCCTTTTGTCTCACGGGTTTTTGTCTATTTCCTCTCCTTAATCTCATGTTATTTTCCTTAAAATAGCTTTTTTCTATAAAAGCTAAACATAGCTTTTTCTAGACATTCTAATTCAACTTTCCTTAATATAACCTTCAAGTTATTTTATCTGAGGCTTCCCTGTTGGCTCAGCGGTTAAGAATCTGCCTGCCAATGCAGGAGACCTGGATTCAATCCCTGAATTGGGAAGATCCCCTGAAGAAGGAAATGGCAGCCCACTCCAGTATTCTTGCCTGGAAAATCCCAGGGACAGAGGGGCCTGGTGGCTGCCGTCTATGGGGTCGTACAGAGTCGGACACGACTGAAGCGACTTAGCAGCAGCCGCAGCAGCAGCTTTTAAAAAGATTTCAAAAGAATGACAACTGTGTTGGGTGATTTCTCCTTAATGTTAAATAGCTTCTAATTAACACTGTTATCAAAATGTGCAAAAATAAACACACACACATAGTATTATGAATCTTTTTAAAATTTCATTTTTTTAAAAAAAGCCCAGAAGACTGTGTGGTATAAAGGGATGAAAACCACCTTTGTAGCCAAAGGACCCCAGTTCTAATTCAGCCTTTACCTTTTTGCTCCTAAAGCTATCAAGGGAATTAAATAAAATTACAGAGGTAAGATATTTAGTGCAGTTCCAGACACCTAGTAAGGGTTCAAAAAATAACAATACCATTACCATTAAATGAAAGCATATTAAGTACATAATTCATTTTGTATCCTCCCCAAATTGTTCTAGAATGTAATGGGATTAAAAATAAAAAGTGAAAACCACAAAAATAATGAAAAGAGAAGACAATAACAACAAAATCGTGTAAGCTTGTAAATAGATGGATGAGTCATAACTAACCTACCAGAGCTGACAAAGCCAATCCTAAGTCCTTTGCAGGACTCTTAGCTGTACTGTTTCAAACTACAGCTAAATATTTATTATAGTTTTATTATTATTGAAACATTCCTATCTATAAAACACCAGCTAAGCAGAAAAGTTTTTAAGATTATTCATGAAAACTGCAATCATTGCTTCTGACAGTATAGGACAAGAATACTAGAGACAAGGATTCTAATATATTTCAATTTTTTTTAACTACAGAAGTAAAGAAAAATAGGATTAGGATTGGGTCTAGTGTTAGTGAAAGTCGCTCAATCATGTCTGACTCTCTGCGACCCCATGGACTATACAGTCCATGGAATTCTTTAGGCCAGAATACTGCAGTGGGTAGCCTTTCCCTTCTCTAGGGGATATTCCCAACTCAGGAATCGAACCCAGGTCTCCCACATTGCAGGTGGATTCTTTACCAGCTGGGCCACAAGGGAAGCCACTAGGATTGAGTAGAAAAACCAAAAAACAAAAGCAAATTAAAATGAGAGGTTACCAGGGCTTTACAGATAACAATAAGCCATTAAATCAGTCAATAATTTGAAGGTTCTCAAAGAGCTAGTAAGGCTTACGTGTAAGACTTCTCATAAATTTCCCAGTTCATTCCCAATACCAACAATACATACACACAAGGGGTCAAAACCTAGAGAGAAACAGAGGGAGGAAAAGGTATGTGCTTTGGAAGGTGATTCTCAGACATCACATACTGCCTTGCCCCTGTTAATAAGAAGCACCAGTCTACAAAATACAGGTTTTCTTTCCAGCAGTAAAGTTAAGGAACACTCTCTACAATGCATCATTGACAGGAGTGTAACTTGGTGCAACCAATATGAAGAACAATTTAGTAATAATCTAATAAAATTTAAGGTGTGCATATCTTATTACCTAGCAATTCCATTCCTGTAAACCAAAAATAAGCTCTTGCATATGTACACAAGGAAGTAGGTACTAAAATGTCCATGGCAACATTGTTTATACTACCAAAACATAGAAACACTGAAATGTCCATTAACAGGAAAAGAGACAAATAGATAGTGGTATAATCTCACAATGGACAGCAGTAAAAAAGCACGCTACATGCATCAACATGAATGAATCTCATAAACAATTCTGAGCTAAACAGAGCTGCCATGGAATAAATAGAGCATTATACCACTCATTTAACATTTACCATACATAGCAATATAATTACATTTCTTAGAAACACAAACATATGTAGTAAAAGGTTTTCTGGTGGTTGTTTTAAGAAGGAATGACAGCCAATTTAAATAGCGGTGTTACTACTAAGACCGATGAGAAAGAAACGAAATCAAGCAACAGAACTATAAGGGCTAAAATGTTTGACTTCTCATACTAGGTAGTGTGAATAGGAGGGTCCAATGCCTTAAATATCTTCCTGCTTTTTATGTCTTAAATATTTTACAATAAAAATTTAAATCTCAAATAAAAATTCTGAGATTCTCTAGGTTTGTGGCCCTGAATGTGGAAAGTACAAAAACAAATAAACCAAGAATGATTTCCTCATCATGCACCTCATCTAAACACACATGAAGAGTGGGTGAATACTAATTTTGTGCCGTGATGACAGTGCAATGCCTTTTCTCTTAAATCCAATCCTGCCCAGCTGTGTACTTCACTGCCACTACTAAGGTTATATGTACCTCATCACCTATCCCCTCAAAGTGGTCTCCTCACCTAAGTCTCTGCTCAACTCCCATCTGGACTCCCCCTTGCCCCAATTCCTGCTTTTTAAAAATCACTTTAAAATAAGGCACAAATAGAAGTTACCTAGTAGATCAAGATTACTGACAATATTCCAGTTCTTGGCCTTGGTGATGGGTACATAGATTTTCCTTACATTACTAGTACATGAATAAACTAACCATAAAATGACCAAGGATGTAGTCTGTCATGAGGAAAAAACTATTACTAATCAAATCCTATATACCTAAGATCTACTTGAAAACTAATGATGAGAAGGCCAACTTCACTCTCCAAGCTCCCTCCCCTCATGAATCTTACATGAGAGTGTATAAAGACAATTAACAAATAAACACATAAAATATACAGTATGTTAGACAATGATACATTTATTTACTGACCAATTACCCTCTCTAGAATATAGGCTCTTAGAGGGCAAGAATTTTTTCACTGCTGTATCCCTAGCACCTGGAATATTGCCTGACACACAGTAGAAAAGCAGTAAATAACTGCTGAATGAATGAACAATATATGGCAAAATAAGTGTTCAATAAATGTTACTTGCCATTGTTGTTATCATTGAATATGGCCTGGCCTTCCCTACTACACGTATAGTGATAATGAATGGAAAGTGACTTTTAGAAAAAAGCAAATCACCTTGCCTTCCCAGTAAGTGTGCGTGCTCAGTTTGTTGGACTCTTTGCAACCCTATGGATTGTACCCACCAGGCTCCTCTCTCCATGGGATTTTCCAGGCAAGAATAATGGAGTGGGTTGCCATGTCCTCCTTGAAGGGATCTTCCCCGCCCAGGGATAGAACTGGCGTCTTCTGTGCCTCCTGCATTGGCAGGCAGATTCTCTTACCACTGAGCCACCTGGGAAGCCCATGCCTTCAACAATGGTGGAATCCAAATGAAAATTGGACGTCTACAGTCTACCTCCATCAAGTGGGTCTTAAGACTCAGTTTCTCATGCTTTTTTAAATGACACTACGTAATGTTACTAAACCACACATCTCAGTGTACATTAGAAACATCAATTATTTAAAAAAAAATTCTTATAATGTAAAAGAATAAATTTAAACCAACTAAAAACAGCAATTTGTCTGAAGTCAAATGTATTAATGACTGGTTTAGAATCTTGGACTCAGAGAATATCATTTTTTTAATTTGTTTATTTGGCTGCAACAGGTCTTGGTTGTGGTATGTGGGATCTAGTTCCCTGACCAGGGATCAAACCCAAGCCCCCTACATTGGGAGTACGTAGTCTTAGCCACTGGACCACCAGGGAAGTCCCAGAAGATATCATTTTAGACTCAATGATACCATCGATCATAATTATAATACTCAGTTTATACTATGGTACCTTTCTTTTTAGCTGCTGCTCAACTTTGCCACCAAGTTGATTAAACAGCAATATGTCTGTCACTTTCGACCAGACTCCAAATATCAAGGCAAGACTGCTGGCAGCTCACCAAAAGAGACAAGGCAGAGAAGTCAGAACTGTGCGCAAGGGAAACAAAGGAAGGCTTGTTTTTGCTTGTCCCAAAACATATCAGAAGGTACCGTAAAATGAAAGCAGAAGAAAAGCAGTCTGACAAGACCAGCTGAAGTTGAAAGACAAGAAGAATCAAATTTTTAATAGTACAACTGTGGCATTTTTCTGTGGGCTATAATTTTCAGAGTTTAAAAAACTACCAATTGATTATTTTATTCATAATTTTTATATACTAGGAATGCTACTAAACTGGATAAGGAGTTGAAAGAACTGTAGGACAGTGAGTTCAGTAACTCAGCTGGACATCAGATCAAAAGCATTTAAGTTTATTAGAGCTATGTCACAAAGGCTTATGTAGGTAGGCAAAGGCTTTCAAATAAATATACTGTCCAGCAATCTGTGTGAAGCACTAATTTCAAACAAAACATGTCCTGGACTATAACTTTACCCAACTACTCTTTTTTGTTTTTTGGCTGCGCCATATAGTATGTGGGATCTTAACTCCCCAACCAGGGATGGAACCCAGAGTGGAAGCTCAGAGTCTTAACCATGGGACTGCCAGGGAAGTTTCACCAGCAATCATTCTTAAACTGCAGTTTTATCTTGGCTCCATAACCTTTCCCTTGTGTTTGATACGACTCTTGAAAATTTCCTAACCTCTTGCCAAATCCAATGTGCTTAGTTCACTTTGCCATCTTTCCAGCATCTGTCAATATTAAACTTTTTCTTTAAATTTTTTCCTTGTTGAACTTTCCTAACTTGTACACTCTGGTTTTTTCTACTACAATTCTATTTCTTTTAAACATTCCTGTTCCTTCAAACTTCTAACTATCCCTTGATGACCAGGCTGTATTCCATGGTTTTAACCAACAACTCCACACAGTTGATTCTCATATCTCCAGTTAATTCCCTGTCTCTAGCATCCACTCCAGGCTATAACCAATAAGAGACATTTATCTGGCAAACAGTCTCCTAAACCCAAATGTGTATGTCTAAACCTGAACTCCATCTTCCAAAACATGCCCCTCTCTCAGTCAAACCAACTCCCTTTATCAGCTTCCCTGTCTTACTCAGTGGAAGCTAGACAGGGCCCTGGTTTTTCCTCCGGTGTAGACATGTATCAGATGGAAAAGAACTCAATACAAAATTAAGGAATCTTGGGAAATGTTTATATTATCTTCCCCTCTCCCCATCAAACCAAGGCTATCTTGTCCTTACAAAGCCTGTAATTAGCTAGGACTGGATTTAAAAAAAAAAAAAAAATACCTTCTCTTCCTTTTTTTTTTTTTTTCCTTTCTTAAATCTCAAAAAATTTTAACTGCATTTTCTTAGGCCAAATTGTATAATGAAAGTGAATTTTCCTTTCCTGTTCATAAAATGTTCCATATTTCACAGAAAAGAAATAAAACATACAGTTTTCCCTATACTCACAAATATTTAAAGTCCCAATCTATGGGTTTCACCTAAAAATGAAATTGCTGTTCATCGCAGATATATCATACTCACATACACACACAATTCACTTCTTTCTCCTTTTTCCTGATAATTTTTACTCTAAAGGAGGAGAAATCAGTTTATTGATATCTAGGTGTTTTAAAACTTCACCTTTCCTCTGTCTCCTCCTTCACTGAAGGGAAAATTGAAGGTTCGGTGTAAAAGGGAAGGTTGTTTATATTCCAACAGCGTATTTTTGTGAGAATGCAAAGAGGACAGGAGGAGTAAAAGATGACGTCCAGGTAACTGAAAAGTATTGTTTATACTTAGTATTTCTCTTCCTTTCAGTCCCTGTCATGTAACTTGAACACACTCCCTTTCCTAGGGAAAAAGGGCCCAAGGTATTTTTAATCTTTCACAACTCCAGTATCTGTCTGCAGGATTCAGTGTATGCTCTGCCTTGAGCAAATTGTAAAACATTTGATTTCTTTTAATAAAGGTCTTTTTCTGCAAACTTCACCCTTTCCTTTCTCTCTGATCATAAGTATATCTCCCCAAAATCTGGGGCTCTCTACACAGGCCCTTGGCATAATTTCTAATGGTAAAGTGGCAGTTAGTAAGGCCAGTAAGTTATTGAACAAAGTTTATTAAGCACCCATTATGGACAACTTGGACCTTCCTCAATATGTCAATCATTTTTCCTGGGAAACAAAGATTCTGTAATTAAAATGTTCTGGTTTTTTAACACTGGATCAAGCAGGTTTCTCAGAACCTATAATATGTTAAAGAACACCTGGGGCTCAAAAGAGTCCTGGCCAGCAGGGACTCCCAAACTTACTGCCCAGCAGCCAGCACGGCTTTTATTGAACACCTATTTATGGCTCTGCAACATGATTGGGGAAAAGTTGTGCTTGGAGAATTCAGGGAAGGCAGAAAGCATCTATACTGGAGGAGACAAATTAGAAATAGCTTCATGGAGGACCATTTGAGCCAGGTCCTGACGGATGGGTAAAGTGTGACCACAGAAATGGGAAAAGGTCACCGGGCATGGGAAGCCCTGGGCAGTGCCTCTCTGTCACTCGCTTTGGGTCATCTACCCACTTCACTTAGGCTGAAGTCAGGCCACCCATGCCCCAGGCTGAACCTACTCTGGAGAAATCTCCATGGCTCAAACCTACCAAGGTTCCCTGGTAGCTCAGAGGGTAAAGAACTGGCCTGCAACGCGGGAGAGCTGGGTCCGAGCCCTGCGTCGAGAAGATCCCCTGGAGAAGGAAATGGCAACCCAGTCCAGTACACTTGCCTGGAGAATTCCATGGGCAGAGGAGCCTGGCGAGCTACAGTCCACGGGGTTGCAAAGAGTCAGACACAGCTGAGCGACTAACAGACACACATACACCAAGGCCCCAGATGCCCAGCCCGGCATGCAGACCCAGCTCTGAGGAGCAGGGGAAGGCAATGAGACTGAAGATGGAAGGTTGTGAGCTTCCTTCTCATCCCTTCCCTACCTGCTTCCAAAGATTTCCCTATTTTAACTCTCTTTTGCCCTAAGCAAGTTAATATATCTTGCCAGTTGCAGATTTCAAAAGATAGAAGCCTTGAGAATTAAAAATCTTTACTTTTCATGTATCTCTAAACAAAATTTCCCAAATGTGTTAACGATACTATTGCCCCTCTTTGTCTCAGATGTAGAGATCTATAAAGCAAATTGTCGAAAATTATTGCTTTTAATAATAAAGTAGGTGTACAGTGCATGCAGACTGCACCACTTAATCAGATTCATTCCCTTCACTTCTGAATCTCTAAGGCAAGGGTTATTAGAAAATAGTAGCTTTGAATTAAAAAAAAAAAATGTGTGGCTTAAATACAGGCCTAAAATTAAACCAATGTGAGGGGATAGAGAGTACTGTTAGTGGCTGTAGAACAGTGCTAAAAAATTTTTTTATCTTATATAAATGAATGCCTATTTATCATTAAAAAAAAAAAAAAAACCAAAGCAACAACTGAGAAATGTAAAAAAGCCAAAGAAGAAAATTAAAACTACCAAGACAATTTATTAATTTCTTTAAAATTGTATTCTGATCATTTACAATAGACTTTAAAAAATATGGTATAATACACACAACATGAAATGTACTCTCTTAATGTAAGTTTTAAGTGTACAGTATAGCAGCATTGAGTACATAAAAGAGATTTTGATGTCCAGAACACTTGGGTTTCTCAAGCCATTTGAGGAGAAAAAAAAAAAAATGCTATTTGGCCCTTAAACAACAAAACACTATTTATTAACACGATGTAAAAGAGCTGGACTATAAAGAAGGCTAAGCTCCAAAGAACTGATGCCTTCAAACTGTGGTGCTGGAGAAGACTCTTGAAAGTCCCTGCAAGGAGACTAAACTAGTCAATCCTAACAGAAATCAACTCTGAACATTCATTGGAAGGACTGATGCTGAAGCTCCCATACTTTGGTCACGTGATACAAAGGGCTGACTCACTGGAAAAGACCCCGATGCTGGGGAAGATTAAAGGCAAAACGAAAAGATGGTGGAAGAGGATGAGATGGTTAGACAGCACCTCCAACTCAGTGGACAAGAGTTTGAGCAAACCCCGGGAGACAGTGAAGGACAGGGAAGCCTGGGGTGCTGCAGTCCATGGGGGCATCGCAAAGAACTGGACATGACTTGGTGATTGAACAACAAGTGGATAAAAAGAAAACCCTTACATAATATATAAGTAACATCTTAATAAAGCCATCCTGTACCTGAAGGGAAAATGCCACATAAATAAAAGGCATTATAAACATCACCTACTTTCTTCTAAGGTTGGCAGGGACTTTCTCACGTGCGGCTTTCTTCACTTCCTGCCAAATACAGCCATGTATTACAGATGGAGAACCCTAATTTAGCATTTGCTACCTGTAATCAGAGTGTTAGAAATCCTGGCCAAAAGCCTCATCCCTAAGCACACCACTAAGATCGGACTTGCCAAGCAGCCCCACACTCCCAGGAAAAGGAGAACAGCCTGATCTTTGCACACCCTCTCAGTTACACCTCTCAGAAACTCATAGGTTGAGTGCAAGCTTCCAAAGGAATAATTCTATCACACTTGTAAAATCAAGCAGTATATAATTACACAATCAGAGAACTTCTGGGCCCCAACCATTTCAAAACAGCAAGCATAAAGAAGATTTTTTTCTAAAACCACCCCCATAACTTCAACCTCCACTGAAAGGTACTCGGGCAGAATACAGTGCTTCTGAGTCTCCTAGGTACAAAGCAGAGAAGTTATCTATTTCATTTTCTGAAAAAAGAAAAAAAAAAGAAAAGGAACAGCAGTTTAAATCCCTCGCCAGAAGTCACTTGGAAATCATAGTGACACCTTAGGAAAGGGACAGTTAAGACCATATTCTTTTTGACCCAATTAATGGATACATTGTCCTTTAGGAAAAGCAGGAGGAGAGAAGAAGAAAGAACAGTTCTTGGCAACAAATCAGCATCAAAGGTTCAAATGTTCTCAAGTATTTGGAAGAGTGCCCAGTGCTTAGGCTCAAAGACACAAACTCTCCTGAGATTCTCAGGTAAAAGTCACGCAGCCAGGATTCAGAACCAAGTCTGCCTGACTCTGAAGCCCATGCCTTTTCCACTCTTCTACTGTGCTAACCTCGCTGAGGACACAATCTAGGGCATTCAACTTAAGCTCATAAAGAGAAATAACTTATTGGGAGACTGGGATTGACTGTAGCCCTCCAGGCTCTTCTGTCCATGGAATTCTCCAGGCAACACTGGAGTGGGGAGGCAATCCCTTCTCCAGGGTAGTAACCTAAATGGGAAGGAAATCTAAAAAAGAGGGGATAAATGTACACATATAGCTGATTCACTTTGCCGTACAGCAGTGTAAAGCAACTCCGTTCCAATAAAAATTTTTAAATCAGAGACAGAAAGATCTTATTTATAACATATTAAAACAGAAGTTGACCACGTTTTTCTGTAGAGGGCCAGTGAATATTTCAGATTTTGCAAGCCATGTAATGTTTCTGTTGAATATTTATTTTTGCTTTCTCTTGCAACTTTTTAAAAACATTTTTAAAAATTCCTAGCTCATAAGGCTGTACAAAAACTGGCCATAAGCTACAATGTACCAACCCCTGGGTTAGAAGATGAGGTCCAAGCAAGGCTAAGTGATTTTGAAGGATGAGAACTGTACCACTGACTCAGTTTCTTGATTTACCAAGGCACTTCAGAATGGGGAGAAAAAAGGGAGGCCAGAAGATCAGTATTCAATCCAGTCAATTCTTATACATTCCATTATAAAGTAAAAGGTAAAGAACAGCAGTCCCTTACACAGACTCCTTCATTAGAATAGTTTTAGAAGCTACTCAGCATTTATTTCTTCATTCTGTTTTCATGCCTTTGCATATTCCAACTTAGGCATTAATCAGTGACTGAAAATCAATGCTTTCTGCAGTCTAATTAAAAACGACTATTTCACGTGGGCCAAAACATAATGAACAGAAACCTAGGGAGATTCAAGTTGACCAGGGGCTCTTTCAGTATGATCAAAGGCCTCAGGGGTTCTGCGATTTGAAATTATAAAAAATATTTTCCATTCATTTTACGACACTTGTAAAACAGGCTTCTGAACACTCCCTGCAATTTGCAATAATCATCAAGTCATCCTAACAGATGTTGCAAACGGGATCCAGTTCATCAACCCCAGAGCACATAATGAGATGCATTTTAAATGACATTCAGATTTCACTATACAAGCAAAAATAATCTACAACTTGTGACCTCCTTAATATTCTCTTTAGATATTAAAACTTGCATCTAGGATTTGCTCTCAGACCACCCTTAGCATATGCAAACCATGTGCCCTGTCAGTTGTTGGCTGGCTGACCTCTGCCTTGGTCTGGGCAATGCAAGCTTAGTACCAGCTCCAAGAGTCTCTGGTTAAAATATCTTCAGCTCTGCTGATTCATGCCCAGCTGCTTGGGAGCTACAAAGTGGAAACAGAAGATGGCCACCAGGGGCCAATTTAACAGCAACAAATGTTATTTTCTCTGCTGAACTAAATAAATTGGAAACCAGAAGAGTCCAGATTCCAAAAGCTGGCACCTAATTTCAAAGGTGGCATGTGGAACCACACAGCTTAGTCTACAGGTAAATATATACAGGCCAATCTTGATCACAGAGACAACCAGCAAATCAGGATAGGAATGAGAGCAATGAATGCAGCTCCCTTCTCGAATTTTGCCCCTTTTGTGCAGTTGCATAATCCCCTCTTTTGAAACCCAAAACAGTCAGGAAAAAGACCTGGCCCAAGACCTACTAACAGATTAAACAGGACTGGAAAAAACTGACCAACTGCAGAAGCTAATTACAAAGAGCAAACAAATAACGAAAGTGCTTCCTCGTGTACAAAGGTTATGGCAACCTCAGTCATGATGAAGATCCAGCGCCCCAAGGCGTGAAGGTATGTACTTGACATTCAGTATATCACATGATCATCATAAACTTGTAAGAGAGGAAACAGCACCCCTAATTTAGAGATGACAAACTGAGGCTGGGGAACACATATCCAAGATCACACAAGTAAGAAAGCCAGGCTGGGGAATTCCAACTGTGTCCGTCTGGGATCAAACTTGCCCTTTCATTTCATCAGGCTTCATCTCCCACAAGAAACATAACAAAACAGAGCATAGAATAGAGAACATTCAGGAGTTATACAGACAGGTGGTATTAGTAAGCAGCAGGGCTCCAAGCTCAGGCCAGAACTCTATCATTCCATCGGAAAGACTGCAAGAGCAAGCCAGAAAGCAAGGGCCATAGTTACAAATGACATCATACTTGGCAACAACCATCTTTCCAAAGTCAGTTCCCAACACCCAGCACTGTCAACATGAAGCCAGAAGCCAGGTACAAAGTGTGGAGACCTGGGACTCAGTTGGCACCATGGGATTCCGGGGTAGGGGGTTGTCACCTGTCAGGAAAGGTAACCTGGACGCCATCTACCAAGAGGCCGAAGCTGTTTAAATACTGTCTGTCTTGGCTCTGCTGCTAAGTCACTTCAGTCATGTCCGACTCTGTGCGACCCCATAGACAGCAGCCCACCAGGCTCCCCCGTCCCTGGGATTCTCCAGGCAAGAACACTGGAGTGGGTTGCCATTTCCTTCTCCAATGCATGAAAGTGAAAAGTGAAAGTGAAGTCACTCAGTCGTGTCCGACTCTTAGCGACCCCATGGACCGCAGCCTACCAGGCTCCTCCGTCCATGGGATTTTCCAGGCAAGAGTACTGGAGTGGGGTGCCATTGCCTTCTCTGGTCTTGGCCCTAGGGTAGTTCAAAAACTAAAGTCGAGCCTTCAGGGGAGAAACTCAATGTGGAGAGGGAGAGGGCAGGAGTTATAGGACAGGGCTGACAAGTTTTTAACCTCAGGACCAGGGCAAACACAATCAACTTTCCTTTCCATTTCTTCACATTGATGACCTTCACAGAAGGCCAAGTCTTCACAACCAAAAGAACAGAGAGAATCAGGATAATAACCTAAGGAAGCTTAAAAAAAAAAAAGAGAGAGCGCGAGAGTATTTTGCCAGAATTAGATCAGAATTTTGTATTCCCAAACACCAGCCCCAGGCTGACAGAGCTGGGCTCTGGGAGCCGATTCTGAGAGAACCCTGGTGCCAGGCACGCTGGTCTTAGCAGCTGGCATTCCCCTGCCCTTGCTGCCGGCGCGCTCACCCCTGTGCGGGCTACTGCCACACCTCTTACCCAAGGCACCCAATCAAACGTGAAGTCAGTCCTCGCCCGTGTGAGGTGGAAAGCAAGGAAGCTGGCAGCAGGGGTGGTGAACAAAAGGGAAGGTGGCCAGGAAGGTGAAATGCCCTCACTGGGGACCCCCCTTCCATCCAGAAAGAAGCTGCTCTACAAATACACGGGTGGGGGGAAGGAAGCGGCAGGATTTCAAAATTCAAGCCCTGATTCACTAGGCTCTGACTGAGGAGTGAACCAGCTGGATGCACTAGGCTGACTATATGATTAATCATTCCCTTTCTCTGCTCTGTGACGGAAGCCATGGTCTCAAGACTTGTAATTACATCCCAGGTGTCCTCCGGCACCTGAAGGTGATAGCCAGGCTGGGCAGAGCTTCCGGTCTGGCCCTCCTGGACTGGCTGACTCTCCCACCGGGTCAAGTGATGCCACTGCTATAGGTCTGAGAAGAAGCCAGCCAGGTTCAAGAGTGGGGTTGGGAGGTGAGGTCAAAGCTCCTCAGGCAGCCGCACTAACCTGACTCTCTCCAGAAGCCCAGCACCACCTCTCTCCTCCCCGAATCCCCCTGGAGGGAGAGGGGAATAACCAGACCCCTCCCCTCTAGCCTAAGAGGGAAACAGATGTGAACCAACAGAAAATCTTTAAAACATCTAAAATCCTATACCAATAAAGCCCAATTGCTGGATTCAATTTAGATAAATCAGCATTCTCAGTGAGATAAACGGGCAGTTTGGAAAAGATCATTGATCAAGATACAAAAGATTAATTGGAAGAGGTGTTTTTGTTTTGCTTTGTTTTGTTTGATCATAGAGATAAAAGAAATCTCAACAAGCTATCTGGTCAGACAGGCAGTAGTCAATCTTCTTCATAAAGCTCTCCTAGAAAAGAAATCACACGGTTAACACCACTACTGAATAGTCTTTAAATAAGAATGATTCTTTAGACATAAATCTGTAAAACTCCTTTAACTTTAAACAAACACCTACCACTTCACTCTCAGTGGAAACAAAAGTTACTCTCCACAAAAAAATACCCATAAAGAAATTTTTTCACCTCAGTCTATTCTTATCCGAAATAAAGATATCCCAATTCATAAACATTTCTTTAACTCTTTCATTATTTTCCTTTATTTTCCCCCCTGAACCCTCTCAAACTAATTATGAGGCCAGGAATAATTTATTAGACAATACAGCTGATGATATCTTTCACCCAGTAAAAGTGGTTTTTATGTAAGTGTGTTTTCCACACAATGTTTTGTTTTTGTCTATTTTCCAACTAGATGTCCCAATATAAAACAAGGAAGAATATGGAGAAAAGAGAAGCAGTTGGTGTTGGAAACTCAACAAATGCCTAAGCTAATTTGCAGAGAGATTGAAAAATAATCCACTTACATTTCAAATCAAAATGCAGCCATGTGGAAAATGGCATGTGGCTACACAACATAAACTACCAAAATTATAAAAAGCTGTTAATGTCCTGCAATGACACTGCTGCTGAGCTATCTGTCACCACTTCAGTTTGAAGAATTATTTCACTGTTGTGGGAGAAACTGATCTTTTGAAGACAGGCCCCTATTTGTTTAAACACCTATGTGCTATCATAGTTAACTAAAGATGTTCATCACAGGTGGACTTTCCTAAAATCATTATGAAATATTCTAACCCAAAACTAAAATCATGACAAATTACTTGCCTTTAGATGACCCTTAGTTAGTTAAGTCGCTCAGTTGGCGTCCAACTCTTTGCGACCCCGTGGACTGTAGCCCACCAGGCTCCTCCGTCCATGGGATTACTCCAGGCAAGAATACTGGAGTAGGTTGCCATTCCCTTCTCCAGGAGATCTTCCCGACCTAAGGATCGAACCCAGGTCCCCGCATTGCAGGCAGACGCTTTAACCTCTGAGCCACCAGGGAACCCCAAGACCTTAGTCACATGTATTAGACCGGTTTCTGTTAAGTTTGGCTGCACATTGGACTCACCTGAGGAGCTTTAAAAACTACTGGTGACTGAGCCCCACCCTCAGAGATTCAGATGTAATTGGTCTGGGGTGAAGCTCGGATACTGACAGTTTTTAGAGCTCCCCAGGTGATTCTAATGTGTGGCTAAGGCAGAGAACCACTGCTTTAGATAATTATCAATTAAAAATAATGTATCTCAAGCTTACTGGGCTTCCCAAGTGGTGCTAGTAGTAAAGAACCCAGCTGCCAATGCAGGAGACTTAAGAGATGCGGTTTTAATCCCCGGGTCAGGAAGATCCCCTGGAGGATCTGGCAACCCACTGCAGTATTCTTGCCTGGAGAATCCTATGGACAGAGGAGCCTGGCGGGCTACAGTCCGTGGGGTCGCATAAACAAAGTCAGACACGACTGAAGCGACTTAGCACGCCCGCACAAGCTTAGTATGTGCCAAGAACTGTGAGTTACTGAGTAAAAGGAGAGGTGTAAGACAGACCCTGCCCTCAAGGCCCCCAGTCTCAGGGAGAGAAAGACATGTAATCCAACAGCTACCACAGAGGGTGCTGAGTGCTACGACCAAGGAGCAGAAAGCAGTTAAAGAGCCTGGCAGCGGGGCACACACATAACACAACCAGGCAGAGAGGGAGTGGTGTTAGAGGCGGCTTCTCCAACCCCGCGATCAGGCTGGGTCAGCCAGGAGGAGAAAGTTTGGAAAGGTGTCTCAGGAAGAGGGACCAGAACGTGCCAAGGCTAGAGAGAAGCAGGGGAGTGTGACTCCTTCCTCAGAGCTCTGCACATGCTTCTCCGGTGAGGCAGAGGGTGGGGATGACTACAAGAGGAAAATGAGGCTGCAGGGGTCTCCCAGGGTGCTGAGAGGGTAATGTGAATGGACTGAGCCATCTAAACTTCAGGCAACAGCTGGTGTGGAGGACTACCCAACCCAAGACGGAGACGGGGAGGGGTGATGACTGCTGCTTCTTAACTCCACTCAATGTAAGAATAAAGGTTCAATAGTGACATATCCTCCAGATTTTCAATGCATGCCAAGAATCTAGTCCCGCGGTGAAATTTGCAGGTTTTAAAACCTAGAGAAGGAGAATCACGTCTGCGGGCCAGATACTGCCCACAGAGCTGCAAATATGGCCCACACCTTTTCACTACATTATGGAAAACTACTTAAGGCTGTTAAGGGGGCGAGGGCAGCAGTATCCAATTTAGATTCAAGTACATCTTTAAACGTGAAATTGAACTGCAGTGTCAGCAGGCAGCAATCTGATAAGCCCAATTGCCTAAAGCTTTCCTCCCCACAGTAATGCTAAGTCAAGGTGCCGCTGTCTTTAAATTAGGCCCCTACTTGTTCATTTTTCAAATTCAATACAGGACCTTCTTACTTTTCACCACAGAGAGGGAAAAAATCTGGTAAATATTAAGATGCAAGTAAAGACCACACTTATTAGGACTCCAGCTAATGTAAAGTATAGTCAGATTTGAATTATGCATGCAGCTGGAGTACCGAGGTGGTCATCAAAAATCACAGATGATCCGCCAAGCTGGGCTAGGGCTCCAGGCCCTGGGCAGTGACCCTCTGTAGGCTGGGAACACAGCCAGCTGTCCAAGCAGGACAGCCTGACAGGGGGAGTGGAAAACCCAGATGCCAGGAGAAGGTCACCCAGTCCCCAGGGAGGACTCTGGGCACCACCTCGACCTCCTTCCCAAGGTCAAGTTCCCAAATGTAAGGGAAGAGACAGATCCCTCACACAGGACGATGGGATGTAAGGGTCAACCACGAACAGAAATTCTGCACTCTCTCACTTTAAGTGAGTATCCATTTAAAGGCACAAGGCAAAGCTCCATGCGGAACAAACAGCGTTCATAGAAGATTCTCCCAAAAATCTATAAAAGGCACTTGGCTTAAATGTCCCAAAGGTATATTTCACAAACATAGTTGTCTATAAACAAAATTAGGAAGTGTGAACATTTGGATGACCTTATAGATTTTTAGGGGAAAAAAAGTCCTAACTCAAAAACTGGGCAGTGGTAAGGAACACGTGATAGACACATGGCTACAACTGATTCTCAAACCAAATAAATGGACAGAAGTATTGTCCAAAGAAAGGCTGTTTATCTAGTAAAATGCTAACTGATTTTTTTTTCCCTTCAGGTTTTAACAGAAAGAGAAAACATATCATTACCATGTCTGGTAAAATGCCTGTAGTCTCTGCATGTCATTTCTAATTTTAGATATGGAAATGGGTTTCTCTCAGGCACTCTGACTTCCAAAGAGAGGTTGCCGAACTGCAAGACATTAGAATCTCTGAAGGCTTGGAAATTATACAGTAACATTTATAATTCAGCAAAACCAGCGGTCCTTTTTTTCACAAGGAAGAGGCTATTTAAAGTTAAATTACATTTAACAATCTACATTGAGTCTCTCAAGTATTTTTTAAAGATTAAAATTACACAAACTCATAAAATACCTCTAAAGGCAGAGAAGGAAAAGTACCTTTAAATATGAAGACTCAAAATTTAATTTGAAAAATTGTTCTCCATCCACCAATTGTTGTGCACAAACAGCTAGATAAAGAAATCACAGCACTAAGATCATTAGAAGAGTTTCCTTTTTCAGCAAGAAGTCACCTTAGTGAACCCACAAAGCATGTATTAGAATGTATTCTATGTGAGAATGTATTAATAACAAACATTTTTAAGTCCCATCTAAACACGTCCAACATGCAATCATATTTTTCCTGATATAGAAATTAATATTTGTGGGACATCCCTTGTGGTCCACTAGCTAAGACGCTGCACTCCCAGTGCAGGGGCCCCAGGTTCGATCCCTAGTCAGGGAACTAGATCCTACATGCTGCAATTAAAGATTCTGCATGCCTCAATGAAGATCAAAGATTGGGGGTACCATGACTAAGACCTAGAACAGCCAAATAAATAAATATTGAAAAAGAAAGAAAGAAAGTAATATTTGTGTCAGTTTTTACCAATGGTTTCTTTTAAATATGCCACAGGTTCTTAATTTCTAAAGTTACTATTCAAAGAGCTGTAACTCTGGTTAAACAAATCATTCGATGCTGATATAGGGATGGTCCTTCCAAGGAGAGAGGCCTAGATTAATGACACCACATAGGAAAAAAGGAAAATGGATTATATGAGTATACAACTGCCTACTGGGGGCAGGGGGGTGGACATACAAACAATCATATGTCTTTCTACTGGATTAGCTTTGGAAAGCAGCCTAAATTTCCCCTTTGTGTATTTCACACTTAAGTGTTGAGTTATCCCCAGGCTTCACTGTAATGCTCCAGCTAGATCAGCTGGCCAACACTGTTTCTTTCATTTTCACCTGTTGGGGCTTACTGGAAACTCTAGGAATCTTGCACTTAATCCACGAGGGAATTTAGCATGAGTACGTGCTCAGTCGTGTCAGACTCTCTCTGTGATCCCATGGACTGTAGCCCACCAGGCTCCTCTGTCCGTGGGATTCTCCAGGCAAGAATACTGGAGGGAGTAGCCATTCCCTTCTCCAGGGGATATTCCTGACCCAGGGATCGAACCCAGGTCTCCTGCATTGCAGGCGAATTCTTTACCATTTGAACCACCAGGGAAGCCCAAGGGAAATTCTCTTTACTAGCCTTCATGTTCTACCTCCAAAGGGCTTGAACCAACGGTATGAGTAGTGAGATTTTTTTATTTTGCTTTCTTTAAACCAAAACTCTGTATTTTATTTTTTCTTTAAAAACTAACTTTTTAAAAATAATTTATCCCAGAAGGACTATTACTTTTGCCTAGATAAAAGTGAGATTTAAATTCAGGTTTCTGTGACTTTCCAAAACCCATCTCATACCGTTACTTCCTATCACACCACACTGTCTTCTAGTGTGACTTTGTTGGGCACACTTAGAATTTGCAATATAATGTGTGCAGGTGTTTAAATCCATACACTGTTGTTCAGTTACCCAGCCGCGTCCAACTCTGCGACTCCATGGACTGCAGCGCACCAGGCCTCCTGGTCCCTCACCAACTCCCCGAGTTCGCCCAAATTCCAGTTTATTGCATCGGTGATGCCATCCAGCCATCGCAGCGATATATATGTTTTCTTCTAACTGCTCCTGCCAGTCACTCGCTCCTCCATAAGAATACTCCATAAGAACAGGACTCAATAAACAGTCACGCCCTTCCTAAGACCCAGTGGCCCACCTTTTAAAATGAAAGAATTCTAACACAGAGTGGATGGCTCACCTGCAGAGAATCATATCTTTGAACCTTGTTTCTGAATTCTGGTTTATAGATTTCTAACCACTTGCTTAGATGGATGGCATACCACAGCCTAACCACACAATGACCACATCCCTCTCTCCTAGTCACACCCCCAGGCATGACCACAGAGCCCAGAGAACATCTGTGAGATAAGCCAATACCTGAGACCCTCTCCCCCAGGGACTGCACCTGGACAAACAGATTACAAAGAAACTATAAGGAACCAAAAAATAATTGTGCGTTTTGGCAGCTTGGACAATTAGGAACAGTAAGATACAAAAGGCCACAAACTGACTGCCATTTCTTTTTTTATTTTTTTTCCAATCTTCAATCTGTATTTCTATTACTTAACCGTCTCCAGAAACAGAGTATTTAATACAAAATATAAACTGTTTTTTCACTAGACAATTCCACAAGATTTCAGTGAATATTTAACATTCATTACCTTTGTAAATTCCATGTAATTATCAGTGGCTACCAAAGGTTTCCTATGTGTGATTTTTATACTTTTGCACAATCCTTCATATAAACTACGTACCGGGAGGAAATGTCATAAGAAATACCCAAAGGACAACTATTCCTCTTTCCTGAAACAGCAAAATCAGATTACACCCTATCTCACACCCCTCCACTGCCATGCAGACAGTTGTTTAATCGCAAAGTCATGTCTGACTCTGCGACCCCATGGACTGTAGCCCACCAGACTCCTCTTCCTCGGGATTTCCCAGGCAAGAATACTGAAGTGGGTTGCCATTTCCTCCTTCATCGACTGCCATTTCTGAGGTGCTGGTAACAAAATCAGGGCCCTACACCTGATTCCCACAGACAGCACCACCAAGGGGGCGGGCAGACCACCTAAGTTATACCTTCTGCCCAACCCATGGAGCCCAGCTGTTACCCCTTTAAGGGCCCCAGCAGCTCTTCTCAGGAAGCAAGCAAAGGCACCTGTTTCTAGTTCCCATTCCCTTATGTTGCTGCACAAGTCCCTATAAAACCTTATCTGAATCTCCTGCCTGGCCTCTTATCAATTTCTATGGATTAAAGAGTCCGGGGTTGTTAACACCTGGGGTGAGTTTGGGGCCCCAAGGTAAGAGAAAATATTAATAGAGCAAAATCATGAGGGCAGGCTGTGAGGGAAAAAAAAAAATACAGGTTTCCAAAACCTTATGTAACCAAAAAGACAAAGATGAGGCTTTCCAATGTAAGGAATCAGTGCAGGGAAGAGGACAAACATCCCAGGGGATGCCATCTAAGTAGAGGATGCTGTCTTAATTCCCAGGACGGGACATCTACGGAGGGGATGCTGGCAGAACACAGTGAGACACCAAGATGCCTTCTGTGAAGAGACAAGGAAACCACTTCTGAAGTTACAGATGGGAGGGGGGCTGGAGCGTGCTTTCCCAGTGACCAAAGCAATGGATAGAAATAGCTGCAGCCCAGATTAGACAGTAGCAGAAAGTAAGAATCTGGAAGGAAAGCTGGAAATGACTATATAAGTTCAAACTATGTGTGACACAGAGCCAGTGAGAACTGAGCAGTGTGAATCTATACAATATTCTAATCTGTAGATAGGTCCCCAAGTTCTTCTTCACTATTGAGAATTAAATTATCTCAGGCTGAGACAACTGTGGGAGAGGAAAATTACAGAGAAACACCCTAGAGGCAGAGAGGACACAGTTTGGAAAGGAAAAACAAAAAACAAAAAAACACTGCCATATCCCCTGAGTAAATTCAGGAGAGTACTAGTTACCTGGGCACAAAGAGTCAGCTACGGCTCTGCTGAGGACTGTGCTATGCAGGCTTCATCACATCAACCCAAGGACCCCTGGGCACATGAATCATTTGCGGATGTACATAAGAAAACACCCATGGTTCTGCTTTAAACACGCCTCCTCATGTGAATGGCTGTGAACTGGCAGTCTTAAATTGGACAGTGTTCTCCATCCAGGCTGCAAGAATTAAATATTACTACTTCTCCAGCCCTGCAAGACATAAAATCCATTTACTTAAATTTTGCTTTGCTCCAAGTGCAAAATGTCCTTCAAAGCATAGGTTTTATGCTCCTATTCAGAAAGTTATTTGGCTCTAAGATGGATAAACCTCTGAGACAAAAATCACTTGTATTTGAGATGATCTAGGTAGGTATGATAAATAACCTGGTAAATATTTGTGTCTTTCCTTTCAGCATTGCTAAGAGGTAAAAAAAGGTGCCTTGTGAATATTACTCAACATTCAATAAATCTCATCAATACCACATGGAAAAGACTTATTTGTAGGATTATGTTTTCTCAAACAAATGGTGAAAGCTGACTTACAGCTTGCACTCTCAGGACAGGCTTTATACACAGTAATAAATAGGAAATTAAAACTGAGTGCAGCTGTATTAAAAAAAAAAAAAGATGTGAAGTAGCGCATTTAAAAATCTATTTTATCAAAGTTGGTTTCAAAAATCGTTTAAACTGCTAATCACTGTTCCCTACCCAAGATAAAAATACAGAAAATATGTGAACACCATGGACTGATAAGCATACCAGATATTCCTGTTCTTAGAGTACTTTATTAACCCAAGGGAGTCTAGATGCAGAACCAGAGGTGAAGCATCAAATAGGGTGGAAATAAAACAGGCTCTCAGGTGACTTTTAAAGATACATGGCAAAACACCTATCTGGTAAGTGAAGTTATCATCAGAATTGCTAAAATAAAAATGACCATGACTCCAGTTGTTTAAATATTGCATGCTATTCTTTCAGAGTAAACAGGAAAAAAAAAAAAAAAAAAACATTTTTAAAAAATTCAGCAGATTTTCCCCCACAGTGGCAACAAAACACGTCTTTACACTATTTTCAGTTAAGAAAATCTACCTCAATATACTCATGTATTTTCAGAAAAGAAAAAGGTACTGGGATTTGGACAATCAGCTGAAGGTCACAAAAATTGATATAAGTAGAACACACGTCTCTATTTTCCCAATTCACCACACAACAGTGACCTACAGACAGGAATGTTAATGATACAATTAAAAGTTCTCTAAAATTAAAACTGTAGGAAGGGAAAAGCCTCAGAAGAAATCGTATTTTAATATAAAAACAGTGACGGTGAAAAATGGTTACCTTTGAATTAAATAATATTTTGAGGTGATAATAATGAGACAATTTAAATATTTTACTTTTTAAAATCAGTATACATGTTTTTTCTTTAAAAAAAACTGATGAAAAGTGTAATAAATAATTTGAATAAATAAATGTTTATTGAGAACCAAATAGAGGCCAAGTATTGTCCTAGGCACTGGGTACACAGCAATTAACAATGAGTCCCTGACCCTAAGAGGCTTATTTTAGTTGGGGGAGACAGATAATACAGAAACAAAAATCTGCCAACAGATGCTGAGTGGCATACAGAAAAATAAGCAGGGCAAAGGGGAGAGGAGATAAAGAGCAAGTCCTATTTCACGTAAGACTGTCAGAGGCTTTTCTGATAGGTGACATAGGAATAGACCTGAAGGATGTGAAGGCACAGGCCTCGTGAACACCCAGTCCAGGCAAAGAATGAATAACAAACGCAAAGGCCCGAGGGCATGAGCTTGGGATGCTGAGAGAAAGGGCAGGCAAAGTGAGTATTGGGTGCGGGGGATGGGGGGTGCGGTAATGGGAGATATACTTTTGTCTATTCTGTCTATCCATAGCATTTGGAATGAATTGGTTTCAAAAGGTAAAGGGTTAAAAAAAGCAGACGTGATTGTAGAGACATGGACGGACCTAAAGAGTGTTGTACCGAGTGAACTAGATCAGAAAAAGAAAAGCAAATATCATATATTAACGCATATATGTGGAATCTAGCAAAACGGTACAGATGAACTTATTTGCAAGACAGAAATAGAGACACAGGTGTAGAAGACAAATGTATGGATACCAAGTGGGGGTGGGAGGAACTGGGAGATCGGGATTGGCACATATACACTCTTGATACTAGGTATGAGATAGATAACGAACAAGAACATACTCTACAGCACAGGGGACTCAGCAGGCTGAGGTGACCCAGGCGGGAAGGAAACCCAGAAGGGAGGAGATACATGTATGCACGGCTGATTCTCTCTGCTGTCCAGCAGACAGTAACATAATACTGCAAGCCAACTATACTCCAATAAAAATTAATTTAAAAAAATAAAAGTGAAAACAGAAAAACAACAGAGAATTAAAAAAAGAAAAGCAGGAAGTGAGAGTGAAAAGACAGGAAATACATTTCATTGTACGCCTACTAAGTGACTGATAAAGGACATTATCTCACTTAATCCATTCCTATTACAGGTGTTGTTACAGATGAAGCACAGAGGAGTTATGAGACAGACAGCAAGTGGCAGAACCTAATTTAAATGTAGAGCCTCCCAGCTCTAAAGTTGAAGTCCTTAATCATTATGCTTCTCTGTTTCCCTAAGACAAAAGTATTAGCTATAAAGGGGAGAATCTTCAAACTAACTGAGGTCCTACAAAGAGAAAAGCAAAATTACACAGCTGATAGCCATGTGATACTTCTGTGTACATTCTTGTAATGGTTTCTTATTTTTCAGATCACCCAAAACAAGGCACTTAATATGCTAACTGAGGTAAAAGATACCTTCAGAAACTAAGGATGACAGATGAATTGAGAATCAAAGTAACAGAGATGCAGCCAAAAATACCTGTCACAGAGTCTAGGTAGTTCTTTCCTCCCCTTTCCCAGGCCCCAACTCTACCTCCAGCTGCTTGGCAGATAAAACCTCTGAGAGGTTGAAATATGGAAAGTTAGAAATCTGGAAAAATTGGAAAGAGACTTAGAAATCCAAAAGGAAAAGGTGATGGAGGCAAGAGATGCTTGCTGCTTTTCTTTTGCTTTACTCCATTTTAACATAAGGGCACCCATGGAAACACCATAAAACTTTATTATCTACAACATACATAAGATATTCAAAGAAAGTAGTAGAGATTCACTCCCTTAAAGATTTCCAGACCAGCGTTTCCTTGGCTCTCAGCTTTGAATTACGAGAAGGCTGAGAGGGGGAAGTCTTTGGCTGCTGGTTTGTTCCCTCATTAAAAAGAAAGTATTCCCTCTCTCTGTTCTAAATTCAGATTTGGGAGAAAGTAGTAAAGGGATTTCCCTGAGACCGACCTCCACCAGAACTTTCTCTAGGGAAATAACTAGTTGAAATCACTAGCATGGGTTAGCAAAGCCATTGTGAGACCAAACAGCTGCAGACAAAAACTCCTTGGGCAGCCCTGGGAGGCTCTGCAAAGAGGTAAGTGGGGGAGAGTTCGCAGTTTTCCTAAAAGTAAAATAATAGCAAGAATACAATTAAGTAGTGACTGATGAGAGTTTAAATTCACTTGAGGAAATGTACTTGTAAATATGATTTGGATTACTTTAAAACTGTTCAACATCATGTCAAGATAAATTTGCTACACACGGTTATTCATTAGTGCTCCATCTTCAAAACCAAACCCAGAAACACTATGTACTATGTATGTGCACACTTGGTCGTATCGGACTCTTTGCAACCCCACGGACTGTAGCCTGCCAGGCTCCTCTTGCCTATGGAGTTTTCCAGGCAAGAATACTGGAGTGGGTTGCCATTTCCTACTCCAAGGGATATTCCCAACCAGGGATTGAACCCACATCCCTTGCACCTCCTGCACTGGTAGGCAGATTCTTTACCACTAGTGCCATCTGAGAATCCCCAAAAAGTGGTGAGCACAAACAACATCTCTCATTTTGCAGGCAGAGAAAAGAGGACTGACTGGGGATGATACATGACACTGCGAAGATGCACGTCATGGTCAAAAGTGGGGTCTGAAGGCTGCAGTGCTGACCTTAAAGCAGTCATCCTCACCTAAGGGCAATCCTGCTCCCCAAAGGATATTTGGCAATGTACAAAAACAGTTTTGTTTGTCACGACATGGGGTAAGAGGGTTGAGCTGAAGCCAGGGATGCTGCTAAACACCCTACAAATGCACCAGACAGTCTCCACAACAATAAAGGATTATCCAGCCCCAAATGCCAACAGTGTCCAAGTTGAGAAATCCTGGTCTAAACTAGAAAAGGGGAGTATCTGTCATTTGAGGTGGGCGTGTAGGAGGGGGAAAAAAGACAAAGTTGGGAAAATTACTGGGAAAAAAATACTTACTGATGGATCAGAATTTTGCAGGAAAGGTATGGGAATACATTACACAGTCTGCTATCCAGGTGGTACTTTCCCATCTTTCATTCCAAAAGTAATATTTCTCCCTAGAAGTGCTATTCCCTGCAAGGTAGGTGAGGTCCACCAACTACAGCAGAAGCAGCTTTTCTTTTCAGTCAGACATGGACCCAGTCAAGATAACCAAGTCTAATATCCCAGGTTCAGCCATTGCCTCAAATCAGATCATTTTACCGTCATCCCCTGGGTTTCTTCTTTCCATAAAGTGAAAATAACACTCTTGCTCTTGGAGACTGTTATTGAGATTAATCGGCCCATTAAGAACATCATATTTATAATGAAGACAAGAGGAGCTAAGTGTTTTTAGATGTTACAAATGATGCGGCTTGGAGCACTTGAAGGAAAAAATAATAAAAAGATGCAAATCAAACTACAAGGTGAATAACATTTTTTCCTACCCCTAGACCAAATGCTTTTCAGTAAATATTCCAACTTAAAGTGTCTTATGATTTGCATGTCTGGAAGCTAGAGTTTTATCACCAGGAGAGCTGTTTGCAGGACATCAGTCACAGTAGGGTTCTTAAATCCCTCAGCCAACTCAGAATGCCCTGTTCCCCACTCTGCAACTATCAGATTTAATACACTGCTCTTCTTTTCTCCAAGTAGTTCTACAAGTAATCTGACTTGGCAGACCACAGAACCTGAACATACATAAAATATTAAGGCAAACCACCCATTAATCATAAGTTGAATCTTCCCAGATAAAGACAATAGCAAAAATCTCCAAAATTCAACACTTATGGAATTCTTGCATGGAAGAACTAAATTTCATGGAAACAAATGCAGAAGAGCGGAAATTGCCACCGCAAAATGTATCTCTTTGGCGTATTAATTATTTTAAGATGATTCTTTTCTAAGAAACAGCAGACATGAGGAAAACTCTGAAAATGAAGTAGGAGTTACCCTGTTCTTAAAAATATTTATGTTTGAAAGGAAAATCTCCATCTGTAAGGGAGTCTTCCTCAATGTACCAAGAAGAGAAAGATGGCCAAATCCCTAGAAATTTATCAGTGGAAAAAGCAACAGCTTAAATCTGCATAACTTTGCCTGTGTTCACTGTACTCTTCCTGGTAATGTCTCAACTGATTTTTTCCACCCTCAACATCTTCTTTTGGCCATTTTGGAGAGTTACTCAGTTCTGGGTCTCTCCCAAGTTATACATGTTATTAAACTTTGTTTAATTTTCTCCTATTAAGCTGTCTCATGTCAATGTAATTTTAGTTCAACCAGAAGAACCTAGAAAGACAAGAGGAAAATTTCCTCCTCCCAAACATAAACGTGCACAACACTTTACTCAGCTGAAGCTAAATAACATGAACACAACATTACAAAGGAAAGAAGCGGCTCTCACTGTATTTCCTATCACAAAACCCATTAGAAAGCTGTGGAAGGAGAGTGGGGAGGAGGGTATGACAGTTTTCTATCTGGCAGGAGCTTCCCTGGTGACGCAGTGGTAAAGCGTCTGTTCACCAATGCAGAAGATGCAAGAGACGCAGGTTCAATCACTGCATCAGGAAGATCCCCTGGAGTAAGAAAAAGCAACCCACTCCAGTATTCTTGCCTGAAAAATTCCATGGACAGAGGAGCCTGGCAGACTACAGTCCCTGAGGATACAGAGAGTCAGACACAATTGAGTACACACACACAGACTACTCACCACACCATAGATTACCCACATAAGACAGCCTGAGGCAGAACCCTGCATATGTAGCACTTGAATCATCAAAATCCCCCTCTCCAACAGGGAACTCTTCATCTATCAACATCTAACTCTATGACCCCTCCAAGTTTGCTTATTTTAAGAGAAATCCCATTCAGCTCTCAGGATTCCACTTTTTGAACATTTGAAAAAATTAACAGATTCTTAAAGACTTACAGATTTCAAATCTTGGGCTTCTCTCATGGCTCAGGAGTAAAGAATCCATCTGCCAGTGCAGGAGATGGGTTCGATCCCTGGTACGGGAAGATACCATCAGCCTGCGAAGCAAGTAAGCCTCTCTGCCACGACTATTGAGCCTGTGCTCTAGAGACTGGGAGCCACAACTATTAAGACCACATCTGCAACCACTGAAGCCCTAGAGACCGTGCTCCCCAAGGGAAGCCCACGCACTGTAACTGAAGAGTAAGCCCTGCTCACCACCACTGGAGAAAAGCCCATGCAGCAGTGAAGACCCAGCACAGCCAAAAATAAACAAACGAAATTGTTTTTTTTTTAATTTCAAATCTTTTCTATCAAACATACCTTTATCCTACTCCATACTCAAGGTGATAGAGCATACTCCTCATTCTTTAAGTGTGGGCTGCACATAGTAACTGCTTTCCAAAGAGTATAATAAGAAAGGGGGGGGGGGCTAGTAACTTTACAGTGGAGAAAACTGATAAAACTATCTCACCTGATGATTAAGGTCAGGATCAACAGTCATAAGTCACATTGGCCATGGACCCTCGACATGATGGTATAAAGAAATGTCGCCTGCCATTCCAGTTCTATAAGGATCAAACGATTAGCCACTACAGTTGCCCACCAACAGTGCACCCTGAGGGGAATATGGGATGAAGAAACACAAGAAGCATTCTGTGCTTCGACTATACCAGTGCCTAGATAGTTAAGATATATAAGGAAAAATTTCAATGATCCAGATTCCTGCATCTTCCCATACATAGAAAAGCACTAAAATCACTGAATTGAGATACCTGTTCTTTGTGATTAGCAGTAATATTTTGATGTCCAACTACATGTGAGTGTATGTGTTTGTGTGTGTTTTTGGCAAAAAAAAAATTATATATATCCTGGCTCCTCCTCACTCCTTTGAAGCAGTTCCTCAAGAGCTATCTGAAAGGCTGTCTACTGGACTAGAGTCCCCACTAAGGTCCCTCAATAAAACTTAACTCACAACTTTTATATTGCACATTTTGGTCTGCAGTTTTGGCAACCACGATGGAACCTAGAGCAGACATCTCTCCTTAACCTGAACTCTCCAAGGATCCAGAGTCTTGGTAACAGCAAGGGCCACCTGTGCCTTTTACCTCTTCAGTGAGTCCAGATGATTGGGTGACTCTCTCCTGGGTCTTGGATCTCCCATTATTAGCTGATGATCCTAAGTTCTATTTGGCGGTAGATAAAAAATTACCTGACTCCTCAGTTGAGAGACATTGAGAAAAATACATTCAATTGAAAGACACCAGGGAATAATGCCTCAGTTGAAACATTAGATTAACTAGTATTAATTATGTTAGCAAGGGAATAGGAAGAAGCTGGGAAGAAAGTCGAGTGACTTCTTCTCAAGAAGGTGAAAATTTTTAAGGGACTTGTCCCAGAAAGACAAAAATCTTTACATGCTTATTAAGAAAGAGGATAAATAAAACAGATGTTGATGGGATTAGAACAAAGGTTTTAATACAGTATTACTTAAGGTTGGGTCAAAGGCACCGCCTATTGGTCCTAATATTAAAGGGCTCCAAACAAAAAAGCCCACTCCTTTTACTCAATTTAAAAATAAACAAATAAATAAGGCTAAAAGAAAACTATACCAAGATAGCTGACCAGCAATTGATTGGTGCCATTAATCAAGGCACAGATTGACCAAAGGGCCTGGGTACCTCATCTCAACCCCTCACCGGGCACTCCAGGGCCTTTTATATAAATAGATAAAATGGCAGGGAATAAAAGGAAAGTTTCTGGGACTCTTTGTAAGACCAAGACTTGCTGATAGGATCCCAATGTAAGATAAAGTTAAAGGTATAAAAGTTGATAGACTTGGGATAAAAACTTACTAAAAACTGGGGTGTATTTGAACAGGCTTTATGTAAGATGAGTACATCTTTTACCTAATTATCTTGTGGGACAGACATTACATCTCACTGAAGAATGCTTCCTCTGCATGGTATTATAAGACAGGGCATAAAAATGTCCCTCAGGAAAAAAAAAAAAAAATGTCCCTCAGACAATATTAATTAGACATACTAAAAGAAACTAATAGGGTAACGGCACCTGGAACGGTGCCCATAGACGGGCTGCCGTCTATGGGTTCGCACAGAGTCGGACATGACTGAAGCGACTTAGCAGCAGCAAGTGCACATAACATGGAGTTAAAACTGGGGTCTAATATTCAGGATATAGTAAGAGCAACAATGGAGATTTTGTTTTTTTAAACCCCCAGGGTAAACTGGTCTGAATTTTACTTGCACACACAGATAGAGAGCCTGTGTTGAACACCTTACAGAAACTTTTTTTTTTTTTTTTTTACACAAACTTTTGAAAGCATGATATACTGAACCCTATAGTTCTAGAACATAAAAATCTTTTGATTGCCAGTTTGGTTGGAAATCTTCTCACTGATAAAAAGAAACAAAAATTTTTAAATGTGGTAAGGCAAATCAATCTTTTGGTATCATTTGGGCAATAATCCAGTTCTTTGGGGAACTAAAAACTGTCTTTATCTTGCAAGTATCTACAAATCAGAAATGTAATGACCTGACTCTGAGCTCAATCAGGTAGAACCTAAAACGAAAAAAAAAAAAAAAAACCCAACAAGAGAGGATAAGAGGGCTTTTTATTTTTTTTTTCCATTTATTTTTATTAGTTGGAGGCTAATTACTTTACAATATTGTAGTGGTTTTTGCCATACATTGACATAAATCAGCCATGGATTTACATGTATTCCCCATCCCAATCCCCCCTCCCACCTCCCTCTCCACCCGATCCCTCTGGGTCTTCCCAGTGCACCAGCCCTGAACACTTGTCTCATGCATCCAACCTGGGCTGGTGATCTGTTTCACCACAGATAATATACATGTTTCGATGCTGTTCTCTCAAAACATCCCACCCTCGCCTTCTCCCTCAGAGTCCAAAAGTCTGTTCTGTACATCTGTGTCTCTTTTTCTGTTTTGCATATAGGGTTATCGTTACCATCTTTCTAAATTCCATATATATGCATTAGTATACTGTATTGGTCTTTATCTTTCTGGCTTACTTCACTCTGTATAATGGGCTCCAGTTTCATCCATCTCATTAGAACTGATTCAAATGAATTCTTTATAATGGCTGAGTAATATTGCATGGTGTATATGTACCACAGCTTCCTTATCCATTCGTCTGCTGACGGGCATCTAGGTTGCTTCCATGTCCTGGCTATTATAAACAGTGCTGCGATGAACATTGGGAAGCACGTGTCTCTCTCAGATCTGGTTTCCTCGGTGTGTATGCCCAGAAGTGGGATTGCTGGGTCATATGGCAGTTCTATTTCCAGTTATTTAAGAAATCTCCACACTGTTCTCCATAGCGGCTGTACTAGTTTGCATTCCCACCAACAGTGTAAGAGGGTTCCCTTTTCTCCACACCCTCTCCAGCATTTATTGCTTGTAGACCTTTGGATAGCAGCCATCCTGACTGGCGTGTCATGGTACCTCATTATGGTTTTGATTTGCATTTCTCTGATAATGAGTGATGTTGAGCATCTTTTCATGTGTTTGTTAGCCATCTGTATGTCTTCTTTGGAGAAATGTCTGTTTAGATCTTTGGCCCATTTTTTGATTGGGTCATTTATTTTTCTGGAATTGAGCTGCAGGAGTTGCTTGTATATTTTTGAGATTAATCCTTTGTTGCTTCGTTTGCTATTATTTTCTCCCATTCTGAGGGCTGTCTTTTCACCTCGCTTATATTTTCCTTTGCTGTACAAAAGCTTTTAAGTTTAATTAGGTTCCATTTGCTTATTTTTGCTTTTATTTCCAATATTCTGGGAGGTGGGTCATAGAGGATCCTGCTGTGATTTATGTCAGAGAGTGTTTTGCCTATGTTCTCCTCTAGGAGTTTTATTGTTTCTGGTCCTACATTTAGATCTTTAATCCATTTTGAGTTTATTTTTGTGTATGGTGTTAGAAAGTGCTCTAGTTTCATTCTTTTACAAGTGGTTGACCAGTTTTCCCAGCACCACTTGTTAAAGAGGTTGTCTTTTTTCCATTGTATATCCTTGCCTCCTTTGTCAAAGATAAGGTGTCCATAGGTTCGTGGATTTATCTCTGGGCTTTCTATTCTGTTCCATTGATCTATATTTCTTTGTGCCAGTACCATACTGTCTGATGACTGTGGCTTTGTAGTATAGTCTGAAGTCAGGTTGATTCCTCCAGTTCCATTCTTCCATTCTTCTTAAGATTACTTTGGCTATTCGAGGTTTTTTGTATTTCCATACAAATTGTGAAATTATTTGTTCTAGTTCTGTGAAAAATACCGTTGGTAGCTTGATAGGATTGCATTGAATCTATAGATTGCTTTGGGTAGTACAGTCATTTTGACAATATTGATTCTTCCAATCCATGAACACGGTATATTTCCCCATCTGTTTGTGTCCTCTTTGATTTCTTTCATCAGTGTTTTATAGTTTTCTATGTATAGGTCTTTTGTTTCTTTAGGCAGATATACTCCTAAGTATTTTATTCTTTTTGTTGCAATGGTGAATGGTATTGTTTCCTTAATTTCTCTTTCTGTTTTCTCATTGTTAGTGTATAGGAATGCACGGGATTTCTGTGTGTTAATTTTATATCCTGCAACTTTACTATAATCATTGATTAGCTCTAGTAATTTTCTGGTAGTCTTTAGGGTTTTCTATGTAGAGGATCATGTCATCTGCAAACAGTGAGAGTTTCACTTCTTCTTTTCCTATCTGGATTCCTTTTACTTCTTTTTCTGCTCTGATTGCTGTGGCTAAAACTTCCAAAACTATGTTGAATAGTAGTGGTGAGAGTGGGCACCCTTGTCTTGTTCCTGATTTTAGGGGAAATGCTTTCAATTTTTCACCATTAAGGGTAATGCTTGCTGTGTGTTTGTCATATATAGTTTTTATTATGTTGAGGTATGTTCCTTCTATTCCTGCTTTCTGGAGAGTTTTAATCATAAATGGATGTTGAATTTTGTCAAAGGCTTTCTCTGCATCTATTGAGATAATCATATGGTTTTTATCTTTCAATTTGTTAATGTGGTGTATTACATTGATTGATTTGCGGATATTAAGAATCCTTGCATTCCTGGGATAAAGCCCACTTGGTCATGGTGTATGATTTTTTAATATGTTGTTGGATTCTGTTTGCTAGAATTTTGTTAAGGATTTTTGCATCTATGTTCATCAGTGATATTGGCCTGTAGTTTTCTTTTTTTGTGGCATCTTTGTCTGGTTTTGGAATTAGGGTGATGGTGGCCTCATAGAATGAGTTTGGAAGTTTACCTTCTTCTGCAATTTTCTGGAAGAGTTTGAGTAAGATAGGTGTTAGCTCTTCTCTAAATTTTTGGTAGAATTCAGCTGTGAAGTCATCTGGTCCTGGGCTTTTGTTTCCTGGAAGATTTCCGATTACAGTTTCGATTTCCTTGCTTGTGATGGGTCTGTTAAGATCTATTTCTTTCTGGTTCAGTTTTGGAAAGTTACACTTTTCTAAGAATTTGTCCATTTCTTCCAAGTTGTCCATTTTATTGGCATAGAACTGCTGGTAGTAGTCTCTTATGATCCTTTGTATTTCAGTGTTGTCTGTCGTGATCTCTCCATTTTCATTTCTAATTTTGTTAGTTTGGTTCTTCTCCCTTTGTTTCTTAATGAGTCTTGCTAACGGTTTGTCAATTTTGTTTATTTTTTTAAAAAACCAGCTTTTAGCTTTGTTGATTTTTGCTATGGTCTCTTTGGTTTCTTCTGCATTTATTTCTGCCCTAATTTTTAAGATTTCTTTCCTTCTACTAACCCTGGGGTTCTTCATTTCTTCCTTCTCTAGTTGCTTTAGGTGAAGAGTTAGGTTATTTATTTGGCTTTTTTCTTGTTTCTTGAGGTAAGCCTGTAATGCTATGAACCTTCCCCTTAGCACTGCTTTTACAGTGTCCCATAGGTTTTGGGTTGTTGTGTTTTCATTTTCATTCATTTCTATGCATATTTTGATTTCTGTTTTGATTTCTTCTATGATTTGTTGGTTGTTCAGACGTGTGTTATTTAGCCTCCATATGTTTGAATTTTTAATAATTTTTTTTCCTGTAATTGAGATCTCATCTTACTGCACTGTGCTCAGAAAAGATGACTGGAATGATTTCAATTTTTTTGAATTTTCCAAGGCTAGATTTATGGCCCAGGATGTGATCTATTCTAGAGAAGGTTCCGTGTGCACTTGAGAAAAAGGTGAAGTTGATTGTTTTGGGGTGAAATGTCCTATAGATATCAATTAGGTCTAGCTGGTCCATTGTGTCATTTAAAGTTTGTGTTTCCTTGTTAATTTTTGTTTAGTTGATCTATCCATAGTTGTGAGTGGGGTATTAAAGTCTCCCACTATTATTGTGTTACTATTAATTTCCTCTTTCATACTCGTTAGTGTTTGCCTTACATATTGCGGTGCTCCTATGTTGGGTGCATATATATTTATAATTGTATATCTTCTTCTTTTGGATTGATCCTTTGATCATTGTAGTGTCCTTCTTTGTCTCTTTCACAGCCTTTATTTTAAGTCTATTTAATCTGATATGAGTATTCGCGACTGCTTTCTTTTGGTCTCCGTTTGCGTGAAATATTTTTTTCCGGCCCTTCACTTTTAGTCTGTATGTGTCTCTTGTTTTGAGGTGGGTCTCTTGTAGACAGCATATATAGGGTCTTGTTTTTGTATCCATTCAGCCAGTCTTTTGGTTGGGGCATTCAACCCATTTACATTTAAGGTAATTATTGATAGGTATGGTCCCGTTGCCATTTACTTTGTTGTTTTGGGTTCATGTTTATACAACCTTTCTGTGTTTCCTGTCTAGAGAAGATCCTTTAGCATTTGTTGAAGAGCTGGTTTGGTGGTGGTGAATTCTCTCAGCTTTTGCTTGTCTGTAAAGCTTTTGAATTCTCCTTCATATCTGAATGAGATCCTTGCTGGGTACAGTAATCTAAGTTGTAGGTTATTCTCTTTCATTACTTTAAGTATGTCCTGCCATTCCCTTCTGGAAGAGGCCTTTTTAAACTCAAACTGCTAAAGAGGCTCCCTCACACAAATTCTAATCCACAGCCTCGTTAAGGATTTATCAAGGACAAATACAAACTTTAAGTCTCTTCTGCAAACAGTATAAAGCCTTAGTCATAAGAACAAAGAAATTTAACTTATTACAATCATTATTTAAAAACTAGTAAGTTTTGTATTAAAATACATGATTCATGACTAAGTTTTAAAATGAAGCTATGCAGTCTGTGGTTATGTCTGTTTATATGTTTATGTGTCCATTAGAGATATGTCTCTAGCTCCCAATGGTACTCTCAAAATTAATTTGTAAAAAAGCTCTATTTAATTGACTTAAAAGTAAGTGCTTATACTTGAAGGAAGCATTGAAATTATTATATGCCATTTCAATTTACACTATTCAAAATAAGTACAGCTGGTCCTTGCCTAATCACACATTTGAGACTATCCAAACTGTTTATTCTTTTAAGATCTAATTTAATTTAATCTGCCAAATAAAGAATAATTCAACAACTGTTTTAAAAAAACACTAAGTGCTTATAAATTAAATCTTTCTAAATGTAATAGAGACTAACCCAAATGAATTTTGAGTTCATGTGATTTAGGGAATATTCAACGTGTGCGTGCACACTCAGTCACTCAGTCATGTCTGACTCTTTATGACCCTATGGACTGTAGCCATCCAGGATCCTCTGTCCGTGGAATTTCTCAGACAAGAATACTGGAGTGGGTGCCATTTCCTCCTCCACAGGATCACAGGATCTTCTTGATCCAGAGATCAAACCCACATGTCCTGCATTGGCAGGCAGATTCATTACCACTGAGCCACCTGGGAAGCCCACAGAATATTCAATATTAAAGTTTAAAATTTGTTGGTTAAATTAATACAGACATACCTTTTATCATACTTAGGTTTACTAAAAGTCAAATAAGTCATATTATCTGTTATAAAACTTATCAGCAAGAAAAATGGCTTGGGATGAATACTGACTTAGTCAAGTGTCTCATGAAATTTTCATGGGTGATTAAATAATTGTTGGAAACAAGTGAATTATGTAAATACAAATGGGATAAAAGATTTTAGGTGAACTCTTTAAGAATAATTATGTTTTATGGTATGTCTAACTTAAAAATAGCTTCTCCAGTGTTTTGGTAACTTGACACTTTAGAAATTTGCTAAGTTAAATGAAGGAAGTTTATTAAGTACCTAGATCATTTCCAAATAAGATAAGACACTGAAACATTAATTATGGATCAGAGGCTTCCTTTTAAAAAGAAACTAAAGATATTTAAGACAATTAATAAATATATTTGGTGCCACACTGAAAATTTTTCTGATAAAAACACATGTTCTTAGAAATCATAAATATTTACCAATCTACAAAATGCTAATATAAAAGTTCATAATTGAGTCTCACTTTTCATTAGAAATTAAGGCTTTTAAAGGTTAAGAATTCTAACTAAAATATGTAATTAAAACTACTAAGTTAATCAGGAAAACATCTTTGTACATAAGAAACAAAAAAGTGCAAGGAAAAGAAATGCGTTTTGTTAAGAGAGAAGAAAGTAATTTTGCCCTGGAGAAAAAAAAGGGGGTGGGGGTGGAATACAGGGCAAAATCTGAATAAAAAAGGAAGTTATAACAGGTTTTTGGGAAAAGAACTCTGAGAAGAGTTTCATGCACAGTCAGAACTCACTAAGAATAGAACAAAACTTAACTGAATAAATAAACTTTAATACTAAAAGTAAGTTAATACAAAACTAGAGTTTGGTTTTCTCTGTGTGTTTTCTTGGAATATTGATCTGTTTCTGATAACAACAACAAAAAAAATCTTTACCTTTTAAAAAGTTACTCTCCCTTTTAAGTGATCTGTTAATACTTTCTGTGTTTGCCTTTAAAATCTTTTATTGTCACCTTGGTTAAGTAAATAAACAACGTTTCACTTCCTATTTGACCAAGTATTTTAAAACCTTTTGATATCTTTAACAAACTTGCCCAAAATCAAATTCTAAATGAAGTTCTTTGGACCTCGAGCTAACTCTGAGATGATTCAGAGGACCCCTGAAGCATCCCAAAGAAAGATATTAAACTAGTTTATTTGGTATGTTAAATTACATGGGAAACACGGTCCAAATAGTGGTAATAAATCTTCTTGGGTTATACTCTATGTGTAAATGTCATTAGTATAGACATTGTAGAAATCATATGGAATTCCTAAAAATCTGGGGTGTCATGTATGTTCTGGTATAACTTTTTTTATTGATATTTTCTTTTTTTTTAATTTATTTAATTGGAGGCTAATTACTTTACAATATTGTAGTGGTTTTTGCCATACATTGACATGAATCAGCCATGAGTTTACATGTGTTCCCCATCCTGAACCCCCTTCCCACCTCCCTCCTCATCCCATCCCTCTGGGTCATCCCAGTGCACCAGCCTTGAAGCACCCTATCTCATGCATTGAACTTGGACTGGCGATCTGTTTCACATATGATAATATACATGTTTCAATGCTATTCTCTCAGATCATCCCACCCTTGCCTTCTCCCACAGTCCAAAAGACTGTTCTATACATCTGTGTCTCTTTTCTGTCTCGCATATAGGATTACCGTTACCATCTTTCTAAATTCCATATATATGCATTAGTATACTGTATTGGTGTTTTTCTTTCTGGCTTACTTCACTCTGTATAATAGGCTCCAGTTTCATCCACCTCATTAGAACTGATTCAAAGGTATTCTTTTTAATGGCTGGTATAATGTTATCAGTCATAGTTCTAGTTATTATCTTAAAATGTACATCATAGAAATAACCAAATTTGTCAACTGCATTTTAAGCAGATCTTTAATCATGCTTTTTTTTTAAAGTAATAATCTTTTATTTATTGTTTATGTTATTTTATAATTACCATTGTATTAATTCAACCATGCCATTTTAAGTCTTTTGTCATATATACTGTCATTATATATATAGTCATTATTTTCTCTGATTTCACAAAACGAAGATCTTCAAGAATGAAGATCTTCAAGAAGATTTATTTAAAAAGCCTTTCAACAAATGTAGATTTCTGATGACTTTTAGATCATATCATTGAACTGGGTGAAAAATTACAAAACTCTGTTGGAAAATGTACTCACTTCATTCAGATCAACAAGCATTCACTATATGGGACTGAATGAACTGGTAAATAAGATTTATAATTTTTATGAATTTTGTTTGGAATATTACTGGCTTTTAATCCTTGTTTCCCAGAAAACCTTTTCTCTTATGCTATGACCTACAGCAAGTTGGTAAGGTATAGCTTTGTAAACAAAGATGAAATATTTATTGTTTTCTCTCTAACCTGATTCATCTAGAATTTGACTTCTCCAGCTGGCTCCCCTCTGAACTTCATAGCTGAGATTCAAACTGCAACTAGTTATACTAGTAACTGTTTAACTGATTCTTTGTTGTTTTCAAACTATTTATGCTTTCTCTTTCTGCAGTGCTGCTACCTTATTAATATTAGTGTATATATTACATATATCCTATCTATTTTATAAGACTGTCCTCTTTTGTATGACCCAATGGGTAACCAGATCTCTGACAATATTAATGATCACTTGAGGCTATCATCACACATATAAGTATATAAAATTAATTGCAGTTGTGCAACTCTAGATATGGGAATAAGCAACAAGAGAAAAAACTACCCTGGATCATACCATACTGGTAAAACAGATGATCCAGAGAATTTTAGGTTATTAAGAGGGCCTAATTCAGACACAGCACACAACTGGCCCATCACTGAAATACTCGCCTGACTAAGAATAAGCATTTTTAGAAGCACAGGACAAATTGGTCACGAAATGCCTCCCAGACTTTTGTAGAATTTACGACTAAGAAGTACTTTACAGAAAAAAATTGTTGCCTGCCATTCCAGTTCTACAAGGATCAAGCCATTAGCCAATTTGAATAGTCCCAGGTTCTTGCATCTTCCCACACATAGAAAAAGCACTAAAATCATTAACCTGAGATGTCTGTTCTTTGTGATTAGCAATAATGTTTTGATGATCTCTGACTACACGTTTTTTTTCCAGCAAAAAGAAAGAAAGAAAATTCATCTTGGTTCCTCCCTTACCTCTTCAAAGCAGTTCCTCAGAGTTATCTGTGAGGCTGTCTCCCAGGCTAGAGTCCTTAGTAATGTCCCAAAATTTAATTCACAACCCTTACACTGTGCATTTTTCCTTTAAACAATAATAGGTTGAGAATGGCACTTTACCTCCATGGTCTTCTTCCCAAAAACACCATAACCCCAAGTTAATCTGAGAAAAACATCTGACGAACCCAGACAGAATTCCACAGTGAGTTTTCCTGGTTGGTCATCATATATCATTGTGTCTGGAGGCTGATGTATCCCATGGCCATGGAAGCTTCACATCTGGGGCACTCCCAGACTTCACCCTAGCGACACACTTTTCTTCATTGGCCACTCCTGATTTGCATCCTTTATAATAAAACTGTAATCATAAGTATAGCAGTCTTCTAAGTTCTGAGTAAGATTAGAACAGCAGCCCCCAACTTTTTTGGCACCAGGGACCAATTTCGTGGAAGATGATTTTTCCACAGACAGGGTGGGAGAGGTGGTGTTGAGATGATTCAAGCTCATTACATTTAGTGTGCACTTTATTTACATTATTATTACATCAGCTCCATCTCAGATCATCAGGCATTAGATCTTCAAGACTGGGAACCCCTGTCTAGAGAATTACTGAACCTGATGAGGCAGTGGAAACCCCTTAATTTTAGCTAGTTGGTCAGAAACACAGATGGTTTGGAAACCCCAAAGCTTGCAGCTGGTGTCCGAAATGAGAAGTCTGTGAAAGTCATGTTTGACTCTTTGCAACTCCATGGACTGTAGCCTGCCAGGCTCCTCTGTCCCTGCAATTCTCCAGGCAAGAATACTGGAGTGGGTAGCCATTTCCATCTCCAGTGGATCTTCCTGACCCAGGGATCAAACCCAAGTCTCCTGCACTGCAGGAAGATTCCTCACCATCTGAGCCACCAGGGAAGCCCTACGGTCTGTGGAGGACTATTAATAACAGCAGAAACTGGATGTGGATTATATGGAAATTCCCTCTGTAACTCTTCTGCAAATCTGAAACTATTCTTAAAAGTTTACTTTTAAAAATATACCTTTATACTAGTTCTAAGCTACCATCAAATATATGAGTGATGTTCAGTACAAATTTGTTATCTAAGTGGTCATACTTTTTATATCATGCCACAGTATCCCAAGAATAACCATAAACCAAATGGCACTAAGAAAAATAATTAAAAGTTAATTATATGAGCATATTACTTTAATCACCTCTCATTAGCTAACACAAAAATTAGTTATGTATAATGGGCCTCACTTTGATTTTTAATCTACTTGCTTCACTATATTAAGATAAGGCTCTCATTCTGCTTCTTCTCAAAGGATAATATTATGTATATTATCCAGGTACCTGCTGAGATCAGACTATTACCACAGTAGTTCTGCAATGAAAATTAACATATATCCATAGATCTGAGGCTTAGAAGAAATTGCAAGCTCCCCTCACAGCAAATTCCAAATGCTGATCTGTCAGTTAAGTCGCTCAGTCATGTCCGACTCTTTGCGACTCCATGGACTACAGCACACCAGGCTTCCCTATCCATCACCAACTCTGGGAGCTTGCCCAAACTCAAGTCCATAGCATCGGTGATGCCATCCAGCCATCTCATCCTCTGTGGTCCCCTTCTCCTCCTACCTTCAATCTTTCCCAGCATCAGGGTCTTTTCCAGTGAGTCAGTTCTTTCTATCAGGTGGCCAAAGTATTGGAGTTTCAGCTTCAGCATTAGTCCTTCCAGTGAATATTCAGGACTGATTTCCTTCATGTTTGACTGATTTGATCTCCTTGCAGTCCAAGGGACTTTGATCTGTGAGATCCCTCAAAATCCTGCCCTTGTCCGAACATCTCCATCCTTCTCTTCCTACAGCATGACAAATTCACTGCCATCTTTGTACTATCTGCTCCCTCTGCCTACAATATTCTTCCTCTAGATCTTAGCATAGCTGGCTCCTTTTGGATACTCAGGTCTCAGTAAAATGTCACTTAATCGAAGAAGGCTTTCCTGTCCATCCAATCTAAAATAGTACTTCTGACACTCTATTTCCATTTCTCCTGATTTATATTTTCTATTGTGATGCTAATCACCACATGATATTTTCTAGTTTATTTGGTTTTCTCTCTTTCTCCCTACTCAGAATGCAAGTTTCATTGAACAGGGACCTTGCTTGATCTATGTCTAATCCCAGCCCCTAGAACAGTGCCTGACAGAGCAGATTCTCAATAAATGTTTTCAGCATGAATAAATGAATGAAACGGAACCAGACACAGAAAATCATGCAATAAGACTATAACATAAGATATCAAGAAAAAGAGGAACTTTATTAAATACACAAACATTAAAAGCTAATTATGCCATCTCCTTCATGGACTGACTGGCTCAAAATTGGGAAAGGAGTATGACAAGGCAGTCTATTGTCACCCTGCTTATTTAAATTATATACAGAGTACATCATGTGAAATGCCAGGGCTGGATGAATCATAAGCTGGAATCAAGATTGCCGGGAGAAATATCAACAAACTCAAATATGCAGATGATACCACTCTAATGGCATAAAGTGAAGAGGAACTAAAGAACCTCTTGAAGGGTGAAAGAGGAGAGTGAAAACGCTGACTTGAAATTCAGCATTCAAAAAACTAAGATCATGGCATCCAGTCCCATCACTTCATGGCAAAAAGATGGGGGACAAGTGGAAACAGTGATAGATTCTAATTTCTTGGCTTCAAAATCACTGCAGATGGTGACTGAAGCCATGAAATTAAAAGACACTTGCTTCTTGTAAGGAGAGCTATAACAAACCTAAAGAGTGTATTAAAAAGCAGAGACATCACTTTATCAAGAAAAGTCCATATAGTCAAAGCCGTGGTTTTTCCAGTAGTCATGTACAGATGTGAGAGTTGGACCATAAAGAAGGCTAAGCACCAAAGAACGATACTTTCAGATTGTGAGGCTGGAGAAGACTCTTGAGAGTCCCTTGGACTTCAAGGAGATTAAACCAGCCAATCCTAAAGGAAATCAATCCTAAATATTCACTGGGAGGACTGCTGCTGAAGCTCCAATACTTTGGCCACCTAGTGTGAAGAGCCAACTCACTGGAAAAGACTGATGCTGGGAAAGATTGAAGGCAAAAAGAGAAGAGTGTGGCAGAGGGTGAGATGGTTAGACAGCATCACCGACTCAATGGACATGAATTTGAGCAAACTCTGGGAGATGGTGGAGGACAGAGGAGCCTGGCACGCTACATTCTATGGGGTGGCAAAAAGTAAGGCACAACTTAGCGACTGAACAACAACAGCAATTATGTTCCAGGTTGTTCACATACATTATCTCACTAAATATTCACAAATCTACAAAGTACATAACATTAACCCTATTTACCATTTACAGATGAAGGCACAGTCAGTTCAGTTCAGTTCAGTTGCTCAGTCGTGTCCGACTCTTTGCGACTCCATGAATCGCAGCACGCCAGGCCTCCCTGTCCATCATCAACTCCCGGAGTTTACTCAAACTAACATCCATCAAGTCGGTGATGCCATCCAGCCGTCTCATCCTCTGTCAGCCCCTTCTCCTCCTGCCCCCAATCCCTCCCAGCATCAGGGTCTTTTCCAATGAGTCAACTCTTCGCATCCGGTGGCCAAAGTATTAGAGTTTCAGCTTCAGCATCAGTCCTTCCAGTGAACACCCAGGACTGATCTCCTTTAGGATGGACTGGTTGGATCTCCTTGCAGTCTAAAGGACTCTCAAGAGTCTTCTCCAACACCACAGTTCCAAAGCATCAATTTTTCGGCGCTCAGCTTTCTTCACAGTCCAACCCTAGGAGAAGTCTAGTAGTTCAGTGAAAAAAGTGACATGGTTTCACTTATGATTGACTCTAAGCCTGTGTTCTTTCCATTCCTTTTTTAATGTGTAAACCCAACCCAATTCCTCATTCTATGACCCTCTTTTTAAAACGGTCTCATGATAGCTAGGAGTTGAGCAAAATGCTGATTGCCGTGAATCTGACCTTAGCTGGATAAAACCAGTGAGTAAGACCAGATGATAGAGTAGCACCAATTCACCTGGGCACGGGGAATGAAAATACTGTGAGCTGGTGAGATGTTTACAAGTCAAAGACCTTCTGAATTTTTCTCTCCTGGCCAAAACACGTAGCTCAAATTCAATTGAAAGGTGACATAAAGAAACTTCCTAGAGCCTAGAATCCTCTAAGAACACTGTACAACCTAAAAATAATTCTACCAGGTCAGCCTAACCCTGACTCACGTAATCCTTAACTATATCCTTCCCGACTCAAACATCCACACTGACTATCATGGAGAGAAAACACAAGTTCTTACGTGTGTAAATCTAAATGGTGGTAGTGGTCTAGTTGCTAAGTCGTGTCTGACTCTTTTCTGACCCCATAGGCTATAGCCTACCAGGCTCCTCTGTCCCTGGGATTTCTGAGGCAAGAATACTGCAGTGGGTTGCCATTTCCTTCCCCAGGGAATCTTCCCAACCCAGGGATCAAACCCAGGTCTCCTGCCTTGCAAGTAGGTTCTTTACTGACTGAGCCACCAGGGAAGCCCTCCAAAGACTCAGATATGGTTGGTCTCCCCATGGTAGGCTCTGCCATCCCTCGGTGATTTCCTGCAGCTGAACTTTGTCTCCATGTACCATCTCCAAAAAGAAGATCCAACCATACAGGCATTCTCAAGTAATGAGAATTACTTAAGAATTCTCAAGATTTTACGACAGTAACACATCTTGTCCTCAGAGAATTTCCACCAAGTCACAGGCTCACCCTCCTGTCCCTCCACTTTCCGAAACCTGTGTTCCCAAATGGGACCCTCTTCACTTGATAGAGCCCCCACAAAAAAGGGTTTTCAGCCCCCTGGATTCACTGCCTCTCTGCCAGGCCAATTTGTCTTCCCCAGTTTACTTCAATCTTATCATATATTTATATACAATATATTTGCAAAGAACTGTGTTACATTTTATCCTGAAAAATTATTTTACACATTGTAGTTAAAGAAGCATACCTAATTTCTAAGGTGCTACAGAAGAATAAAAATATTAATAAAGTTTTAACTTTAAATGCTAAAAATGATCATCTGAACTCTCAAAAACAAACCAATGTCAAATATACAAAACATCATATCATTAATTAATGTTACACTTCATCAAAACAGGTTAATAGAAGTTCGTGTAACTAAGTAATATATAAAAACTCTACCTCACAAAGCAACAGGCCCATAGAATGGTACAGATGAATTCTAGCAAATCTTCAAAGAATGGATAATTCCAGTGTTTACGAATAAAAGGTAAAGAGATTTAAAATTCTTTGTATACCAGAATAAATCTGTTACAAATACCTTTTAAAAAAGATAAAAGCCCATAGAGCCATCTCACTTATGGATATCATATGATTCATACTATTATTCAGATTAAAATATCAGTATAGAAATCCTGATTGAAAAATGAGTCAACAGAATCCATTAATACTTTAAAAGAATAACACATGCATGCTCATGCGCGGTTCACACTAGTAAGACAAAAACAGTTCAATATTAGGGATCTACCAATGTAGTATATTTACATTAGCAGGTCAATGGAGGAAAAAATGATAATATTCCTAAATGTGAACACATGTTTTATAAAATTCAACATAAATTTCTAATTTTAAAAATTCTTAGTAAAACACAAAAGTATATATACTGAATGACTAACATTTTCTCTCTTCATATATATATATGTATATATACATATACATATATATATGTAGGTATATAAATATAGATATAGTCCAAAGCTTATATCATGATTAATGATGAGATTCTAGAAACAATTCTACTAAACTCAGGAACAAAACACAGATGCATATTATCACCATTATTATTTAACAGTATTCTGAAATTCCAAGTCAATGCAATTAGAACAGAGGGGAAAAAATTAGAGCTATAAACAGCAAAGGAAGAAGCAAAATTATCAGTATTTACGGCTAATATTAAATAACAAAAAGACCTATGAGAATCTACTAGAAAAACTATAACAAAGAGTAAGAGAATTCAGTACAGTAGCTTTTCTGTATATAAGGAAAAAATTAAAAAACAGTATGCCATAAAAGAGCTCATCTGTAAACATAATAACTAAACAGAAAAGTCCTAAGAATAAATTTAATAATTTATTCTTAAATGTAAAAGATCTATATGAAAACCTCTGTGTGTGTGTATATATATGTGCTCAGTCATGTCTGACTCTTTGTGACCACATGAATTGTGCCCACCATTGAATTTTCCAGGCAAGAATACTGGGGTGGGTTGCCATTTCCTCCTCCAGAGGCTCTTCCAGATCCAGGAACCAAACCCATGTCTCTTGTGTCTCATGCACTGGCAGGCAGGTTCTTTACCTCTGAGCCACCTGGTAAGCCCATGAAGAACTTTGGGACTCGAAAATAGGCCATAACAGAAGTCTCAAATAAATTAAAGAAGTATCCTCTTCCTGGGTATTATAAAATTATCAATTTATTTCAACTAAATCATAAAGGTAATGAAATCCTGACAAGACTACCAAAAGAATTTTTGTCGTTGTTTGAAACCATATAAACTGATTCTGAAAGTCAGATAGTAAAATGAAACACACTAAAGTAGCCAGGACAATTCTATCTTTTAAAACATTATAAAGCTATAGTAATTAAAATCATTTGTACTCGGTGTATGAAAAGCAATGAAATAGAAAAAGCCCTGCAATAGACTCAAAAATATATTTTCAAAATTAATAAACAATAAAATTGCACTTCAAACTGCTGGTGAAACAAATGGATTATTCTAGTAGGCTGGAAAAATAAAACTAAACGTCTATCTACATCACTTCTCACAACATAATAATTTGAGTGATCAAAGGTAAAAAGAAAACAATATATAATCTTTATCTCTTCAAAACATAAATGTGTTTTCTAAGTGAAACACAAAATCCCAAAACTATACAAGAAAATGGCTAAATTTGACAGCAAAAGAATATGCTTTAATCTGTAAAGAAAAAAATGCCATGAGTCAAAACACAAACAACAAAAGGCAAAAATATAATGGCAGCATATATGACAAAGACAATTTTTCTTATATAGAGAGAACTCTTATTACTTGGTCAGGAGAAGACTAACAGTAGGAAAAACGCAAAGAACATGAACCAGAAGTTCACAAAATATAAATACTAACAAATTTTATCCACGAAACTTTCAGCTTCAGTCATGGTTAAAGAACTAAATATTTTAATGAGATATCATTTTCACCCAACCAACAGGCAAAAGTCAAAAAGTTTCAAAATAGAACGTTATGGTAAGAACATGAGGATTCAGGAACTATCACCTCACCCTAACGGAAGTATACACTGGTCAGCCCCAGGAAGCTCCTTTTGACAATATCTATCAAACTAAGAACTATATACTCTTTGACCTAGAATTCTCTTCAAGGGCTTCCCTCGTAGTTCAGTCCGTAAAGAGTCTGCCTACAATGGAGGAGACTTGGGTTTGATCCCTGGGTCAGGAAGATTCTCTGGAGAAGGAAATGGCAAGCCACTCCAGTATTCTTGCCTGAAGAATCCCATGGACAGAGGAGCCTGGCGGGCTACAGTCCATGGGGTCGCAAAGAGTCACACACAACTGAATGACTTTTACTTCACTTTACTTCTCTTCTAAGGATGTACGCTAAAGATACACACTTGGGAAAGAGATATCTTAAAAAAAAAATCAGTGTAGCAAAGTCTATTGGAGCAAAACCTGGGGAAAACTTAAATGCCTATTAAGATTAAATAATGAACAACAAACAGTTCACTCATACAATGGAATATTGAGCAGCCAGTTTAAAAAAAAAATGCGGTAGATATGAAAAAGTACCAGGATCAGAAAAGATTATATAATATGCTCCCATTTGTATGAAAAGGGGCCTGGAATCAAATATATATGTACATATATTTGTACATACTTAAACCTTTACTCAAAGGTGCGAGAAAAACTGACAGTGAGAGTTGCTTTGGGGGAGGAAGTTTAGAGTCCTGGAGACCTTCTACTCTAGGGAATTTAATATTTTTATTAAACACATTTTTACAGTGTTTGAATGTTTTAGTTTGGGTATTTTTTAATTTAAAAAATAACACAACTTTCACTTTACTTTCAGGCTTAAGGTACTTAAAAGTCACCAATGTTTCTTTTAGATAAATTTTTAACTTTTTCCTGGAATATAGTTGATTTACAATGTTGTGTTACTGTCTGCTATACAGGAGATAAAGTGTTTTCTTTTTAAATGAATAAAATAATCATTTACTATTTCTTATACAAAGCTTAAAATTATAAAGAACCTTCAAAATGTTCCAGGAAGTGAACCCCTAAAACTCTTTCCTCTAAAAATGTGGATCCTTAGACCTTTAAGCATAATCCTAATGATTTAACCACTAGTTTGGGAAGATCCCCTGGAGAGTGGAGTGGCTACCCACTCCAGGATTCTTGCCTGGAGAACTCCATGGACAGAGGAGCCTGGAGGGACACGACTGAGCAACCAATACTGAGACTGAGACTTCAAATACCTAACACGCTGGTTAACAAAGAGTAAGCAAACACTTCATAAATGCGTGCTGAATGAAACGAAAAAGAAATCATACACTGGATGAAACAAAATATTCTTCCCAATGCTAGTCTTCAAATACGAGAAATAACTTCTGATTGTGTCAAAGGCTTGGAGAGTTTCCAGTCACCCTCAGAACAACCAAAGCCAGATATACTGGTCAGAGTGGTTCCTTGATAATATACTCTTTCCCAAACAATCAATGCTTTTGTCTTGTCATTCCTAGCTTGTCGAAAACCAGCACATCTTTTCTTCCATAGGTTTATCCCATAGGTAAGGTTTATCTGGACAAAAAAAGAAGTACTTTCCTTTCAACTAAACCAACTGATGATTGATCTATCCAAAATTCATGGCAGGAGTACAAATAAGGATTTGTTGAGATAAATTAATGTCTGACAGGGAGATTACATAAGGCAATGAATTTGCCTTTGGGTGACAGAGTATGTCAGGGGGAAAAAAATAAAGACAATAACAATGTTTTAAAATACTATTTATGTAAGTATTAAGTACAACTTCTTGTGAAGTTTCACACAAGGTAAGCTTCAGAGCCTACACACACTTCTCTGTTTTCCTGGGAAAACAAAGCGTGTGTAACCTGACCTCATCTTACTGTGTGGGTGGCTTGGGTTTGTTTTTGTTTTTTTCCATTTTCTCTTTCACTTGTGGGTGCTATCTAATATTCATTAAGGCTCCAGACTTTTCTGCAAGATATTCTTTATTCCTGATTAACTATTCATATAGTGGAAGATGGTTTGCTTGGCCTTTTACAACTTTTTCCAGTCCATTATCAATATCAAATCATGTTCCAATAGTCACATCACTCCAGCAAATAATACTACATACGAAGGAAACAGTATAGCAGAGGAGATAGTATCAAACTATTTTAAAACTACAGTGATGATACATATACATACATTAAATATCCTAAAATGAATTTGCTACAAGTTACCCTAGTAGAATGAAAATATGGTATAAGTTCAAAGATGCTAAATCATTATTAGGTAGTTGCTCAGGCAATAGCTGAATCCAACTCGTTTAAGTACTTGTTCACGTAAATTATATATTCTTCCTAGAAACTTCTGACCTAAAGTAAGTGTAAGATTCTCTTCCAAATCCCTTTTTTGGTACTTAAAAAACTTAACTGCTAGAGCCATCTCTTTACCTGTAAGGTTATTTCTTTGGTCCTATACCTGATTCCCATGAACAAAGTTCTAAAATTAAGCATCTCTACATTTCTCCTGGGAAACTTCAGAAGACATTGCAGAACACTAGGATGAAAAAGTAAATATGGCAGAGAAATGCTCAAGTGAACATTCCGATAAAATATGTGTATTGTTTTGTGTAATAAAATACACAAAAGTTTGTTTTTTGTTTCACATAAAAGTGAAAAGGAGAGACATTTAATATGGGGGGAAGGTTCTAGTGAGTCCAGTCAACCTCAGAATCTTGACAACTCCACTATTTAATTTCTATACATAGTAAAAATACCATTCCTTTCCTGAGATTTACTAAAAAGTGTGCTTTACAATCAAATCACCATAATGAAATATCTGTACTTGAAGATATGCAGACAAGAATTTGGCAGTCATTTGGTCCTGAACGCTTTGGATAAAAGCTGCTCTGAGAGATGAGGCCTCTTGAAGAGTTCTTAAAGAGTTCATGCAGCCTTCTTTGATGATAAACAGACCTAGCTTTGGAAGTATGTATATTTCCATAGTTTCTCAGAAGTTCCGCTGGACCATGAACAAACTAAAGTAATTTTTAAGAAATATTAAAGGTTTTTAGTTTTTTTAAGCAATCACTACTTTGAAAGAAAAAGTTTTAAACCTTCCAGAAACCTAAAAACAGTATGCAATTATAGAACACAATTCAACTTCCACAACTGCACTCCCACTGTTTATTTAAAACTTAAGTAAAAATTGGAATGTGATCAATAATTTATAATAACTTTGTATAGGGACAGTTGGTTACTAGACTTACTGTGGTAACCATTTCACAGTATATGCAAATGTGAGATCACTACACAGTACACCTGAAAATCAACTTTATTTCCATTTTTTTAAATATTGAAAAAAATCTTAAAAATAAAAATTATAATGATTGAAAACAAAAAGAATTAAAAACTGAACAGGCTATATGATTAGACATAAAAATATTTGACACATAAACTCTGTAAAGTAAGAGGAAGGATGACAACTCTTTTCTCATTTCACAACTCTTCTAAGGTCTACACATTCAAGAAATGTTTTCAACTAGCATCTATTACTTTTGAAATAATAAAAATACAAGAAGGTAATGGCAACCCACTCCAGTGTTCTTGCCTGGAGAATCCCAGGGACGGGGGAGCCTGGTGGGCTGCCGCCTATGGGGTTGCACAGAGTCGGACACGACTGAAGCGACTTAGCAGCAGCAGCAATAAAAATACAGACTCAAAAAAATATTTTAGTCTAAATGAGGTGTTTAAAGGTCAATCACATTCATTTAGAAATAATCTATTTTAGGCCTTCAACTAAGAGTTAATACAAATAAATTTTATGCCTTTTTTTTTTTTTCCCCCAAAAGCAGGTAGCTGCAGAAGTAAATAAACCTAAACCTTTCCACAGAGGCCAGAAGAACTGATTTCTCAACCCATTAAACTCTTAAAACACAGGTCAGCTTTGGCAGATTATCAGAAGTCTTCACCAAGCTAGTTAGTTTTATAGGAGTCACACTGTTGTTCACATGCACTGAAATTTTTTTAAGTAATTGTGACTAACATACTGTCATTTTATGTCTTATAACAGTTTCAGTCAACACATTATTTGTGATACTACTGGAAAATGTGCCCCCAAGTCCACTTGATGAATATACTAAAACCCACCAAACTGTGCATACTTTAACAGGGGGGAGTTTTATGGTATGTGAATTGTATCTCAATTTAAAAGAAAACTAACTAAATAAATCTCAAGAATAAAATAGTAGCCAAAAATGAGGAATGATATTCTGAAATGCATGAACAACATTTTAGCAGAGCTCTTAGCTGAGCCCAGTAAATTAAACAAGATGCACCCAGCAAGACTAACATGATGGTGATTTCAGAGTTAATGTGTTTCTGTACTTTGATTTCATAAAGAAAATATAGAGGGAGCCTCAGACTCAATCCCTGAATTTTTATTCTTCTTCTGAGAAGCTGCCATGTGAAAAATTACTATTGGTTTTCTAAATGTGACCGGACAAAAGCAGGGTAAACACACTACAGTCCATTACTTCCAGAACTGGCCAGTCCTTCAGCCTCACCATGTCGGTCAATGGCAGGAGATGAGGTCATACAAGTGCACCCAGCATTATACAGCCTTCCTTCACCACAGGGTATCTTTCATGTCCCCTGAACTCTATTGAATGTGGAATGCTTTTAGAGAGGACATCTAAGAGGTCTGCGTGGCCAAGCTATTTTCCTTTTCTTTTAGTACAATGGACTCCTTTTCAGTTTCAATGGACTTTTACAATATAGACAAATAAAAGCAAAGAACACATCACTCATTTGCAGAGGGAGAGCTACAAGATGACTCAGTCTATCCATGTCCAAATATAACAACCCCCAGGTCTGAAACCCCTTTCCAGAAGATGTGCTTTTTAAAGCAAAAGAAAATAAAAGCATATAAAAAGGCCATCCCTAAAGCTAGAACTGTCAGTCACACCTATTAAGAGTTTACATAAAGCCATAAGTAGCTTTGAATGTCACTAAACGGGGAAAAAAAAAAATTTTTTTTGTTAAAAACTAAAGGATAATGGCCAGAAGGGAACATGAGTACGGTAATGGTAATATTCTGTTAAGTGCTGACTGCATGAGTGGGTTCAATTTGTGGAAATATCATTAAGTTATCAAATTATGAGGTGCACTTTTCTGAATGTGTGTGTGTCCGTAAGAGTATTTTTAAAAATAAAAAGTAAAGTAAAAGGGAAAGTGAGTTGCTGAAAAGTAAAGAGTTTATTTCTAAACTGAACTAAAACATAAAATTTAAGAGTAATGATGAGTATAATGATGATGACTATGATGACATCAGCTAACTCTTATTAATAATAAAGCACTACAATGCCAGGCATTATGCTAAACCCTATGCATATACTTTACCTTGCAATTAAATAATATATTCTTGCATTTATAAAGGGCTGCACCATATGTGACCTATAAACATGTCCATCTAAAATCTGATACCTGCAGGAACTGATCAGTCACCTCAGTTCAGTCGCTTGGTTGTGTCTGACTCTTTGCGACTCCATGGATTGCAGCATACCAGGCTTCCCTGTCCATCACCACCTCCCAGAGCTTGCTCAAATTCATGTTCATCAAGTCCATGATGCCATCCAACCACCTGGTCCTCTGTCGCCCCTTTTCTCCTGCCTTCAGTCTTTCCCAGCATCAGGGTGTTTTCTAATGAGTCAGTCCTTCCCATCAGGTGGCCAAAGTATTGGAGCTTCAACTTCAGCATCAGTCCTCCCAATGAATATTCTGGCTTGATTTTCTTTAGGATGGACTGGTTTGATCTCCTTGCAGTCCAAGGGACTCTCTAGCGTCTTCTCCAACACCACAGTTCAAAAGCATCAATTCTTCAGCGCTCAGGAACTGGTAGAAACCACTATTTGGTTCCCCAGAAAATTATCTTTGAGTGAGTCAATCTCATATACTATCAAGGGCAGGACCTGTTCACCCACCGGGATACACAATCACACCTCAAGGATGAACGCGGAGTTTAAAAAGAATCAAGTTTTTCTGCTATTTCTCCACTTCCTCTCCACTGAGGGTAACTTCATGAAGGCTAGACTAGGAAAACAACTGTTTCCAATCCAAACCCCTCCTCACCACTCCATACGTTCAGCTGACTCTCATAATTCCACAGAACTCTGGTCTCATAATTCCGCAAAAGTCTGGATAGGCCTGCAATTCTTGAAGCACATTTTTTTTTTAATTTAATTTTTTTTCCCCATTTATTTTTATTAGTTGGAGGCTAATTACTTTACAATATTGTAGTGGTTTTTGCCATACATTGACATGAATCAGTCATGGATTTACATGTGTTCCCCATCCCGATCCCCCCTCCCACCTACCTCTCCATCCCATCCCTCTGGGTCTTCCCAGTGCACCAGCCCTGAGCACTTGTCTCATGCATCCAACCTGGGCTGGTGATCTGTTTCACCCTTGATAGTATACTTGTTTCAATGCTATTCTCTCAGAACATCCCACCCTCGCCTTCTCCCACAGAGTCTAAAAGTCTGTTCTGTACACCTGTGTCTCTTTTTCTGTTTTGCATATAGGGTTATCGTTACCATCTTTTTAAATTCCATATATATGTGTTAGTATACTGTATTGGTCTTTATCTTTCTGGCTTACTTCACTCTGTATAATGGGCTCCAGTTTCATCCACCTCATTAGAACTGATTCAAATGAATTCTTTTTAATGGCTGAGTAATATTCCATGGTGTATATGTACCACAGCTTCTTTATCCATTTGTCTGCTGATGGGCATCTAGGTTGTTGAAGCACATTTTTTAACAAGAACCCAAAGGAATCTTTACCAGGTACAAATAGGAAGCAAGAGAATGACCAGTTTCCTTTTTGTATCCTGAAAACATCTTAAGATCAAATGCCCACTCATTTAACTTTAGGAGCTACTGAAATTTTGTTATAATGGCATTATAAGAAACTGTCTGCTACCAAAATTTAAATTTTAAAAAGCCAGTCATCAAGCACCTTCTATTTGTTCAACACTACAGGGTCCTTTAATCCTTAATCTCAAATAAACCCCAAAGTAGCTATTTACTGAGTGTCTATTACATGCCAGGCACCAATTTAAGTGCTTTACATGCATTAATTCATTTAATGTCAGAACAGCCCTATGTTGTTGCTGTTGTTTAGATGCTGAGTTATGTCTGACTCTTCGCATCTCCACGGACTCTAGCCCACCAGACTCCTCTGTCCATGGGATTTCCCAGACGAGAATATTGAAGCAGGTTGCCATTTCCTTCTTCAGGCGATCTTTCTGACCCAAGGATTGAACCCGTGTCTCCTGCATTGGCAGATTCTTTACCACTGAGCCACCTGGGAAGCTCAAAAATCCTATGAAGTAAATACTATTATATTTCTTCTCATTTTTCGAATGAAGAAACTAAGGCCTAGAAAGGCCGAAAAACTCATCAAAGGACACACAGTGAGAGGCAGCAGAGTGAAGATCCAAGAGGCAGCCAATTAAATGTGAGGGTTCACAGCCTTAACCACTGCATCCACTGCCCTTCATCACTCGGCAAAGCAGACATTATACCCCAGGCAGAGAGGACAACAGACTTTGGAGAATATACTGTATTTGCCCAAAGTCAGAGAGCTAGTAATGGATGGGCCTGGAATCAAAGCCAGGTCCACAGGATGCCGACGTCCATGCTATTTCCACTCTCCTCCCCCTACTGGAGCAAGAGATAAAAGAGAGCTGGCAGCCAGCTTCTCTGCAGAGAATGAGAACGGAAAGAAAGCCATCTAAGGCACCTTTCCCCAACACCACTGCTTTCTTCCCCTAGGCATCAAGAGCAGTACCTAAGCATCAAGTACAGGAACATTTGCTTTTTTCAGAGTTTACATAGTTTTTCAACAGCAGCAAATGGCAAAGAGAAGAGAACACGGTAACAGAAACATGTGAGCTATAAGTGACTGCAATGCAAAATAACACCAGGGAGAGTATTTTTAGACTGTTCACTGCAGAAAATTTATAGTAAGAAGACCAACTAAGTTCCCTGGTTGTGGGCTACACATAAAAGAGAAAAAAAAATTTTTTTCATACCTATTCTTTAATCAAGCAAGTCTTCATTGTGCTATCCAAGTGCTTTGGATGTGTTTGACAGAATTTCTGGGCCCAAAGCCTTTAAAGTGTTCAAGACAGGTTTTCTGCAAAGTCTGGTTCCTGGGGATAGGGCAAGAGCTCTCTGCTTTGGCACTATTAACATTTTGGACTGGATAATTCTTGATAGTGTGGGGCTGCCCTATACACTACAAGATGTTAGCAGGACTCCTGGACTCTACTAGACACCAGCAGTAAACTTTCTGCCATGCATTCTGCAGTGATGTCAACCAGTGAGCCTCCAAACACTGCCAGAAGTCCTCCAGGGGACAAAAACATCCCATGTTTGAAAACCACCAGGACAAGTCTCCAGTTGTAATAACTCAAGTTATTCTTATTTTTGGCCCCTTCTCACTTGTGTTCTTATATTATTCTCATCTGTACTTGCTGCTTTATAAACATCCTTATTCGTTTTCCATGTTTAGATGGGGACCATGTTTACATTTTTATATCTCCCATAGCCACAAGTAGTTCATTCTGTTTAGAAGACTCACTAAAATGTCAAGAAACCTAGGTGGTCCTTCAAAAAACCAGTGATTCTGTATAAAGAGTATGCAGGAGTTCCCTGTACTAATCTTGCCATTTTTCTGTAAGTTTGCAATTATATCAACATAAAAAGTTACAAAAACATTACTAGAAATATGGAAGAAAATATCTGCAGGTCATTTATTTAGTAAGGGGCTAATATTTAGAATATATAGAACTATTAAAACTCAATAACAACAAAAATAAATAACCTGATTTAAAAATGGATGAAAGACTTGAATAGGCATTTCTCCAAAGATGATATATGAATGGCCAAAAAGTATATGAAATATTCAAGATCAATAATCCTTCAGTTCAGTTCAGTCACTCAGTCATATCCAACTCTTTGCGACCCCGTGAATCACAGCACACCAGGCCTCCCTGTCCATCACCAACTCCCAGAGTTTACTCAAACTCATGTCCATTGAGTCGGTGATGCCATCCAGCCATCTCAACCTCTGTCGTCCCCTTCTCTTCCTGCCCCCAATCCCTCCCAGCATGAGGGTCTTTTCCAATGAGTCAACTCTTCGCATCAGGTGGCTGAAGTATTGGAGTTTCAGCTTCAGCATCAGTCCTTCCAATGAACACCTAGGACTGATCTCCTTTAGGATAGACTGGTTGGATCTCCTTGCAGTCCAAGGGACTCTCAAGAGCCTTCTCCAACCTTAATAATCCTTAAAGGAATGCAAATCAAAATATAAGCTATCACCTCACACCCATTACATTGGCTACTACTTTAAAAAGCAGAAATGTTAGTCAGGAAGTGGAGAAGTTGGAACCCTTGTGCACTGTTAGTAGGAGTATAAAACAAAACAATCACTATTGAAAATAGTATGGCAGTTCCTCAAAAAATTAAAATAGCACTACCATATGATCCTAGTGTGATGCAGTCCATGGGATCGCAAAGTCGGACATGACTTGGCAACTGAACAATAACAAGCATGTAATCCAGCATTCTCATTTCTAATTATATAACCAAAAAAACTGAAAGCAGGATCTCAAAGACATATTTACATACTCGTGTACATAGAAGAATTATCACAATAACCAAGAGATAGAAACAACCCAAATATCCTTTGACAGATGAATGGATGAACAAAATATGGTGCATACAATACAAAAGATGATACATTCTACAACATAGATTAATCTTGATGACATTTTGCTAAGGGAAATATGCCAGTCACAAAAAGACAAATACTGAATAATTTCACTTACACGAGTTCTCTAAAGTAGTCGTTCATAGAAACAGGAAGCTGAATGGCAGTATGAATAGGATGGAGATAGACAGAAACTGTAATTACTGTTCAATAGATACCGAGTTTCAGTTTTCCAAGATGAAAAAGTTCTGGAGATCTGTTGTATAACAACATGGATATACTTAACACTACTAAACTGTTCACTTAAAAAATGGTTAAGATGGGAAATTATATGTTATATAATTTTGCCACAATTTTTAACTATTTTAAAGAAAAAAAATTTTAGAATTTAGATTAAATCCTCATTCTAGAAGTAAAAAAGCTACCTAAGAACTTTCATAGTAATAATCTTCTCTGATTCCCTGATGAGATGAATCTGATAAACATTTATGGGGTATGTATAAGGCGCCAAGGTAGTACAGTATGTCTGAAAGGAGACATACAATAACTAAACAGTTAAAAACAGGCATAATGCTAACTCAAACATTCATAGCCATAACTTCTACCCAATTTCAAGAAACTAGAAATGTTTTGGGTATTTCCATGACTGTCCAGTGGTTAAGACTCCACATTCCCAATGCAAGGGGTGCCAGTTCAATCCCTGGCCAGGGAGCTAAGATATAATATCCCACATGGCAAAAAAATAAATAATAAAAGATCTTCATAGGACACTCATTTAAAAAAAAATAAGAATATTTTTTAAAAAATGAATTTATACTCAAACTGAACACGACCAAAGGGAAATTGGGCTTCCTTAGTAGTTTAGATGGTAAAGAATCTGCCTGCAATGCAGGAGACCTGGATTCAGTCCTTGAGTTGGGAGGATACCCTGGAGGAGGGCATGGCAACCCACTTCGGTGTTCTTGCCTGGAGAATTCCCATGGACAGAGGAGCCTGGCAGGCTACAGTCCATGGGGTCACAAAAAGTAGGACACGACTGAACGACTAAACAAAAGGGAAATTTAATCAATTGCTTGAGGAAATATCATGTTTTCATTCTGTGTGACCTGTTTCTCTCTGGAGTGGTGATCAGTGACAACTGCATGGGTGAAAAGCACCATAGAGCAACTTCTGTTTCCCATGGTTGGAAGAGCTGAGGAAGAGGTAGCTAATGGAGTTACCTGTTAAGAACTGAGTTACCTGGGTTTTGAATATGAGTCAAAAAGCTCCCCCCCCCCAAAAAAAACCTCCTCAAAGGTTGTCTACTTCTCCCCAAAGTAGAAAATGTAGAATTTTGTACATGAGAAATCTATCACCTCCTCATGCTGGATGTTTTCTAAAATGCCATTCTTTCAACTCAATAGTGTAGAAGAAGCATATATTTTCATGACATTAGGCAAAATAAGATAAAGTTGATGACGTTCACTTCTTCCAAAGGTATTCTGACACTATCAGTAAACTATTTTCTCTTCTGTCATGCAACTTATCTGATGCCTCTCTCCTCTTGAGTATAAACCAAGAATGTCTGAGTTCCAAATCTCAAGTCTATGAATCACTGTTTCTACCCCTAGGCAGCCAAAGTTGTTCATTTATACTTCTCCACTCTTTGATACTCACTAAATACTATAATTTTATTTTGCATGATGCTTTTGGGAGAGAAGCTATAGATTAAACTTTTTTTTTAATTGAGCTCTAGAATGTCCTTTTGTACTTACCTTTGAAAACGGAGGCACGCCTAATGCCCTATAATCCATAACAACCCAGCAACATAATTGAGCCACCTTGGGAAGGGAAGACTGAGTTAAAGCAGAGAATGCTGGTTGCCAGCTTCCTTTGAAGAGCCGGCTTCAATTTTCAAAATTCCTGCCTTACAATCAGATATAGGGTCACACCTGTCAAACTGATGAAAACCATTAGGCTCACCTTCAGAATTCTATGTATTTAATCTGCATCTTTCTTGGTCATTATTTAAACAGCTTTTGGATGGACCATATATTGCACAAGTCACAAGAGTTGATGAGAAAAAGCAAAAAGTAAATACAAGTGAATGATGTAAATAAATTACTTTATTTCCTCAACTTTATTCCATTTCCATGTACTTGAAATATCCATTACAGATAATCTAAAGTGGTAGAAACCGAGAGCTAAGAGTACCTCAGAAATAACCCCCAGGTGAAGGCCTTGCCAAACCTTGTCATTGCCTACACAGACAGCATGGTACAGAGAAGGGGGATTTGGCATTGGGGCAGACAAGAGAAATATTTTCATTCCAGCCCTTCCACTTAGCAATGGTGTAGCTCTGGGCACACAGTAGTCTGAGCAGCAGTTTCCCCAACTGTGAAATGAAGACAACCATGGGCATGCTAAGTCACTTCAGTCATGTCCAGCTCTGTGACCCTTAGGACTGTAGCCCGCCAGGCTCCTCTGTCCATGGGATTTTTCCAGGCGAGAATATTGGAGTGGGTTGCCATCCCCTCCCCCAGGGGATCTTCCTGACCCAAGGATCAAACCCTCGGCAGGCAAGTTCTTTATCACAACTACCACCTGGGAAGCCTGAAGATATCCACAGCAGCCCGCAAAGACCACGAGGATTCAGTAAAGCACCTGGCACGTTGCAGGCACTTGGTCAGAACGCAGGGCCCTGTGGTTTCCAACTGGGAGGATGATAACAAATGCAGTCACAAAACTTGGTGTTTCCTTTTCATCTGCAAGGCATCATTATTTCCAGGATTATTGTAAGGCGTTGTTATTGTCAGAATGCAAGCGTCTGGAACAGTGCAGGCGCACCTTAGGGATTTGAGAGAGACATGAAACTCAAGGAAGCTGAACTCTGGCTGAAAAGAAAAGGTACCTTAAAAATGAGTAATAATACAAGACACAGTCCATGGGGTCGCAAAGAGTTGGACATGACTGAGTGACTTTCACTTTTTTTTTTTTTTGGAATAAGGATAAAACACAGTTATGAGAAAAGGAATGGGAATCAGAGAACGGAATAGAGCTTTTCACAAGTAGCAGCAGTGGCATGTGTACCCATCAGGTATTTGGGGAATAATAAAAAGACCAGTTCTGCTGCAGTGCAGAGTTTTGTGTAGGAGAGCAACCCATGATAAGGGTGAATAAGGTAAAGTAATCAGGAATGCTGTTAAGAGTATCCCACAAATAAATTCAGAGGAATATATCATGGCTGGTCAGAAATCAAAGACTTTTTAAAACAAACAATGTACCAGCCAGGAGCTTAAAAGACTGACCTATCAAAGGTGATTGGATTGTCAATCCAGTGAGTGGATTGGCAGGGAGAGAGACCAGAGACTAAGTAACCCATGAGGAAGCCACGGTCACAGTCCTAGCAGGAAGCAGTGAAAGCCTGAATTAGGATGGTGGCGGTGGGACTATAAAGATGGAGACAGTAAAAAAAAAATTTAAAAAAGATGGAGACAGAAATGAGACATATGACACAGTCTCACAGACTTGAATGAAGAGAGAAGAAACAAATGTAGTCGTTTCAAGAGTGGGAGACTGAAAACAAGACGGTAGTACCACGACAGAAAGAGACAAGTCTGAAGATAAAATTAATCTATAGACACAGCAGGCAAATTTGGTTTCAGACAGGTAGCTATGGAGGTGACACCAAGACATAAAAGTCAGCATGAAAAGATGTGGACTCTAGATGGGAAGGAAAGCCCTCTTCTCAAAGAGGATGGCTGAATCCAGGGAAGCTGCAAAGATTCTGGTGCAAAGGAACAGAATGGGACCAGTACACTGAGGACAGCTGTCCTCGAAACCCAGGTTCATAAGGAAATGAAAACCTAACAGAAGAGAAGGCAAAAAAAGAAAAAAGTGTCACTAAGGCTAGGGAGATGAGTCTGAAGAAGACAGAGGTGGTCAGGAAAGCCAGATCCTGCAGAAAAATCTAAGATGAGGACTGAAAGCAAGTCATCACACGTGGCAGTTATGAGGCCTCTGGAGATCAGCAAAAAACCAGATTTGAAAAAGTGTCAGATGATAACATGATAAGTAGAAAGAAAGCAGAAGCAGTATGTACAGCCTCTGTTTTCAAAGGCATTTAGGAGAAGTCTCTTTCAGATTTTTCATTTGGAATACAAGAACATGCGGTTTTAAGAACACGAAAGAATCTGATAATACAAACTGTCCTCAGTGGTCACTGGCCTCGTCTTTCTTTTCTGCTCTCCTTGTTTCATCTAATTTCCTGGTTATCCGGCACAGCCTCTCAACACCTCTTATTTTTGGCTGTACTCCTAGCCTCTCTCAGTAAGAGAGAGTCATGTATAATCACTCCTACTCCTTTCACTTCTTACTCTCTTCTTTCACTCACACCAAAGAGAAAAGGATTAAAAGTCAGATTTTACAAGAAAACCAAAATTTAATAACCACCTTTTTCTGTTTTCAAAAGAAGACCATCTTCCCCAAAGTACATTAAAAAGATGCTCAATATCATCAGTCATTAGAAAAATGCAAACTAAAACCATACTGAGCAACCAATTCATGACTACCAGGAATTATATTGGGTTGGCCAAAAAGTTTGTTCAGTTAGTGAATACATTGTTCAATAAAGTTCTTGGTAAACAGGAAAATTATGTCTTTTATTTTTTACTTAATATTGAATGAACTTTTTGGCCAACCCAAAACTAAAATTTAGAAGACTGCAGAGGATATGCAGCAACCAGAACTCTCACACACCAATGATGAAAATGTAAGATAGTACAACCATTTTGGAATAGCAGTTTACCCAGCAGTTTCTTAGAAAGATAATAAAACACCTACCATATGATCCAGTCATTCTGTTCCTAGGGCAACGCCATGGACACAGGAGGCTGGTGGGCTACATACAGTCCCTGTGGTCACAAACAGTCAGACATGACTGAACATCTGAGCACACCCACATACAATGAAGGCATATGTCAGTACACATACTTAGATGAATATTGACAGGCAAAAACTGGCATCAGTTCAACTGTCCAGGAACATGTGAATGGATATTCAATTGTCAGTATATCCATACTAATTCAATTCAATAATTATGCTAGGGCGGGGTGAGGGAAAGCAGCCAGGAAAAAATATACATACTGTATATTTCCATTTATATAAATTACATTAACAAAGTGCAACTAACTCTATAGTGACAGAAAGCACATCCAGTGATAAAGGGATGGATTGGAGAAGAACATTAGAATAAAGGTATTACAAAGGGGCAGGAAGAAACTTTTGAGGGTGATGGATATGTTCATCATCTCATGGTGGTGGATACGTTCATTATCTCGATGGTAGTAATGGTTTCACAAGTATATATAAAATTAATCAAACTGTATATATTAAACATATGCAGTTTATTGTATGTCAGTCATACGTAAAGCTGTTTTTAAAGAGAACAGTTGGGATGATTGGCAAAATTGGAATATGCACTGTGTATCAGATAATAATATTATATCAATGTTAAATTTTCTTTAATGAAGAAAGTCAATATCCTAACCTCCATTAACAGACAGTCACCATGAAAGCTAGAGCTGAGACTTCTCTCAGGTAAAGTGAAAATATCAGTTGGGCACTCCCACTGTTATCCTACTTTTGAGAGACAGAAAAAAACTAACAGCCCTTTCCATCAAATTTAGGCGATATTGCCAAAATACATGCCTGCCTGTGCTATTTCATGTCTAAACTACTTGCATTACATTGTCTTTGGGAATAAAAACTCTCCATCACTGTGTGACTCTGTGAACCAGAGCAGGGTCTTTGATTCTAACAGGAAAGGGTGGAGAGTTTCTCTGACCCCCATCAGAATCCCAGCTCTTTACCCGTGTGATTTCTTCAGCAGCAGCCACTTGGATCTCACGGCTATTTAAAATACAAGCTTCCTTTCCAAGAATTCCTTGCTGCTCAAAAAGTCTCATTCTTAGACAAACCCAGGACCAGACACTTATCAAACGAATTTAGACTTGAAGTACCATATCAGATTGGGGTTTCCTAGGCAGCGCAGTGCTAAAGAATCTGCCTGCCGATGCAGGAGCCACAGGAGACACCAGCTCAAACTCTGCGTCAGGGAAGACCTCCCTGGAGGAGTACATAACAACCCACTCCAGTATTCTTGCCTGGAAAAAATTCCACGGACAGAGAATCCTGGCAGACTGCAGTCCATGGGGCCTCAAAGAGTCAGATACAGCTGAACACAGCACAGAACAACCATATCAGATGCTTAGGAGAGGCACCAGGAAACTGGGCAAGGTCAGAATTCCTGATTTGTCTCTTCTGAAATCGCTGGAGAATAAAATCCCCCAAGGTCTCAAGCCATAGGCAAGAAAGAAATAGCAAGTATAAACTATTTCTATGTGTTAATGAATACAAATTACCACGCTGGGTGCCCATCTCTATACTTCCATCTGGTGTCAAAGATACGGCTGGCACTTAGATTAAAAATAAAGTATTCAATATGGCACTATAATTATCCTTCTAAAACCGACTTTCAAAATAATCAGGATAAATTCAGCCTGACTCCAAAACACCAGATATTTATTCTGCTTTGTATTTTTAAAATACAAAATTTAAGTAACTAAATTTTCTCAAAGTGATCACACAGAAATATATAACACACTCTCTAAAGGAAATAAATTCCTGTTGTCACTTAAAAATCACAAAACACTCTTCAATTTCTTATCCTATTATCTTACAGAAGGTACAGTGAAATGATACTATTTACAAATCTACACAAATTCAAGATATTCTTTTATATCATTTAAAACACCTTAAACTATATTTTATATGCACCTCCTTTACTTTATGCTTAGTCGCTTCAGTCACGTCCAACTCTTTGCGACTCCATAAACTGCAGCCCACCAGGCTCCTTTGTCCATGGAATTTCCCAGGCAAGAATACTAGAGTGGGTTTCCATTTCCTTCTCCATCCCATACTTTATACTATACATGATTTGGGCTTCCCTGGTGACTCAGAGGGTAAAGAATCAGCCTGCAATGCGGGAGACCTGGGTACAATCCCTGCATTGGGAATTACCCTGGAGAAAAGAATGGCAACCCATTCCAGTATTCTTGCCTGGAGAATCCCATGGACAGAGGACCCTGGTGGGCAATGGTCCATGGTGTCACAACTAACCACAGCACAGCACATACATGACTTGAGGATATTATATATTTATACCTAGATACTGCTCTACAGAATAAGAAGTACAACATCATAGACACCATTCTCTATAGTCAACTTGAGGGATCATTCCAAGGAGATTTTGGCTATATATGATCTTATATTTTTAAACCAACTTAGGACCCAACTCCCTCTATACAAGACTCTTCCACAATCAGCTACAGTTTTCTTACAAGACATGTAGTAGAAATTAGAGCAAGAATCTTCTTGAAATCTCAGAGGGGGAAAAAAAGAGTAACCTTCACCAAAACCGGCAGAGGTACCAGGGTAAGACAGCTCCAGCACTTGCCCACTCCTCTGGAACCATGGTTTCCTTCCAGGCAAATTCTATCCTAAAGCCAATTTGAAAATAAGATGGTTTACCCTTTTCTAAAGTCTTCTAACTTTTTCCCTCATGTCAGTGTTACACACTTAATAGCAACATTCTTCAATGAAGTTGCTAATGTGTAGATAAGAAATGTTCCAGGCCACCTTCTCTGAACCCTCCTGTGGCCCAACCAACAACCCTTCCCACTTCCCTTTCTTCTAGCTAGTAAAACTCAGGCCTTGTCCACCTTCCTAGGCTGTCCATGATCTCCAAAGGAGGCTGGGCTCTTCTCCAGAACCGAGGTGAAATATGATGATGGGTCAGAGCTCATCACCATGGTGATAGTTTTCCCAGGGCCCATTCCCAGTTGAGCCATGGAAACAATTCTGGCCAAGGAGATGTGAGTGGTAGTTTCTATTTTTTTTTTTTTTTTGAGTGGTAGTTTCTAGATAGGTTTTCCTCAGGCTTTAAGAATGCAGGACAGGTACAGTTTCTTTTTCACCTCTCTGGATGTAGTTATACAAAGACTTGAAGTCACTGAGCTGCTGAATCAACCAATCTTGGAAACACCTCCTTCCAGGACATTTGTTACATGAGATAATAAATAAACCTAGAGTTTAAGCTGCTTCCACTTGAGTTCTATGTCACCTACAACCAAAAACTTCCAAATAATGCACTAGCTAGGTGTGTCTTGAATTTACTTCTGCTACAGCCTAAGTCTCTGACAATGAACATGAAAGACAAAACCAGCCAATCTGTAAAACTGGAAGAGGACGTTTCCTTTATTGCCCAACTGGCTCTTTAACAAAGAGGAGGTATTATTGATTATCTGGAAACATCATTCTGTCTTTGGTTGAAATTATCTTGTATCTCCTTTATCCAAGATGAATACTTCTTCCATAAATTTGATGTACCTGTTTAATACGGGGGGAGGAGATTTCTGATTACCATAATCTTACTGATTTATGAACCATAACAACCTAATCCTACATTATCTCCGTTGAGGGCAGACTAAAAGAAATACATTTAAACCAACAGAATGTAGTTCACATATAAAGATGATTTTCCTGAGAGAGGATTATAGAGACAAAAATTCTCCAGGGACAATGTGAAATCTCCTTGATGAAAGTCTTTAAAAATAGATTATCCATGTAGCTGTGAAGTTTTAGGCACTATATTTGGATTATATGACAATTCACTATCTCTGCCAAGCCTATCTAAAGAGAAAATTTATCTTCTTTCTAAACAGAAATTTAGAAAAACATCTGAGAGTTAAAATAAAAAGAGAACTAAAAACTTCCTAATCCCAAATTCTAGGACAGTTATATTTATCATACACATATGCAAATCAGTTCTTACAGCAAATTCAACTCATCATATTAAGGATCAAAAAGGCAAACAGTATGATTGAAATCCTACTATGTCTCAATTTCTATAAAATCCTGACAGTGTCAGTTAAAAGCCTTACTGGATAGAAAATGTCAGTGACTAATTTAACTAAGAGTTAATCTATTTAATTAAAAAGAGAAACAAAACCACTCAGTAGATTAAAAAGAAACAGTATATATGTATCAGAATAAAACAGTTTCTACTCTCTGGCAATCCTATAATGAAGAGAATAAAAATTTCTTAACACTTTTAGATGTAAACTTTACCGCTAATGCTAAATATAGACTGTCCTATAAAAAACACCATTTGAAATATTTAAGATTTATAGCTACAGGGCATTAAATCCCCATTCAGGTTTATAATGACCAATAACTTTGAAAAGCAAACACAAATAAGTGTTTACTTCTCCAGGGAAGTCATAAAATTTGCTGGCATAATGTGCGGTGAATAACTGGTCTTTGGCTTAGCAAACTAAGACATACAGATTATCTGTCACCTGCTCACACAGGAGCAAAACAAGGATGGATGGTATGGTAAAGAATGTGAGTCTCAGAAGTCTAGCCTATTGTCACGGTGACTTTTATAGAAATTAGAAAAAGGTACCCTTTCCAGGTGACTACAGGCCCACAGATGCCTAGCTTGGGAAACAGACAGTTCTTCTGCACACACAGAAAAGGGTATCTCTCTACCTGGCATCATTACACAGTTTACATCTTACACAATTATACACAATGGCACCAAACTTACCTTTGGGTGGTCCATCTGCAGTAGCTGACAGGAACTTCCTTGTCTTCTAGGAATGGAGGAAAGTAAGTCTCATTCTTTCCTTAACAGACTCAACTACCAAAGCCCTCCCTCATTCTTAAAAAGTTGGAGGCTGCTGAAGTTCCATTAAACTGGGTCCCATTCTCACTAAACAGAGAAAGGGGAAAAAAAATTCCCCAGAGAGACCAAGCAAGTGAGACTTTTATAGATTTATTTTTCAGATGTAAAGTATCATATCTTTACTTTTTAAGCATAGTATTTCATAGTACAGACTTCAGCTTTATTGAAAATATCAACATATCAGAATGCATGGTTTCTCTATATATGAATATTTACTTTAAATGCTTTGTACTTTTCAAGGGAGGGCCTGTAACTACAAAAGCTATAAGGGGACTACAGAGCTACTCTTATCTTTAAAATAATGTCTTCCTTCGTTTACTTAAACTTTGCCTTTGAAGATTTATATTAAAAACAGATTATAACTATCACAAAGACTGGGCTTGACATAAGGCCAACTAAGAAAACAAAGTTCTAGGGAGTCTTCTGGGATGGAAACGCAAGACTTAGCACCTACTCAAACTAAACATACCAACTCAGTATTAAAAACAAATGAAAAAATGCTACCTTGCTCTTTAAAATTAACAATTATTTACATATTAGGAAGTTATTGGTCCTCAAAAAAAAAAAAACAAAACTGTGCTTCAGTAAAAGAGTATAAAAGAGAAATTATGCAAATATATACACACATAAACCTACATACTTATTCTAAAGTCAAACCTTTGGTACTTTAGAATAAAATAAAATATAAATCATTATTGTTTATTGAGAATGGCTACAGGAGCCTTTCATGAGCTAAGAGGCAAAAATGTTAGGGATTCTCTGCAGTGGGATAGAGATTCTGCCAGCAAAGAAGGGGAGTAGCTGAGAAAGGCTAAGCGTGAGTCACCACCTTCTCTGACTTCTGACCCCTAATTTCTTTAACTTCAGGACTTTCCCAAGTAATTATAAAAAATCTACCTACCAAGGTACCAGCATAGAGTTTCCAAAAGCAACATGTCACAGGACATAGGGACACAATCATCAAAGAAGAAACTCTATCTCTTGCCAACATGAGAAAACCCGGCAGTGTCCACCTAACAACGCTATCTGCACTTTATTGCCCAAATTTAAGATATGGAGAGCTTCAACTGGAAACTGACAGCACAGGCTTTGGAGGTAAATAGCTCTAAGTTTGAATCCCAGTTTCAAATCCTAGTTTCACCACTTAGGAGCTGTGGACAGTCCTTGGGCAAATTACTTAACCTCTCAGAGCCTTAATTTCTACTTATGTACGTAGATAATGCAGTACCTACATCAAAAAAGTGTCATGATCACTAAAATTTGATAATATATATAAAGTACTTAGACTTCCCTAGTGGCTCAGCTGGTAAAGAATCTGCCTGCAATGCAGGAGACTGGGGTTCAATCCCTGGGTCAGGAAGATCCCCTGGAGAAGGGAATAGCTACCCACTCCAGTATTCTTGCCTCAAAAATCCCACAGACAGAGCAACCTGGAGGACTACAGTCGATGAGGTTGCAGAGAGTCAGGACTGAGCGACTAACACTTTCACTTTCATAAAGTACTTTAAATAAAGTACCAGTACATAAAGGACTGGTACATAAAGGACTGGCATATTATATACATTCAATAACTGTCAACCATTATTATTACCATGAATACTGGTTTCTTCACTTCTTCTCGGATCCAGAAATCCCACTTCTGGAAATCCACCCTGGAGAAATAACCCAAACTACAGTAAAAGCATACTTATTACAACCATATTTACTGTTTACAATGGTGAAAAGTCAGAGGAATCTAAACGTATACCAATAAGGAAGCAATTAAGTAAATCGTCAAATATTCAGTAAAATATTACTCCATCACTAAAAAATACATTAGAAATATAACAAAGAATTATTGAGCAAAATAACTGAGTCTATACAAAGTGGAAAAAAGCCAAGATTTAAAACTATATGTATATCATTATAACAATGTAAAATAATATTTTAAAAATATATAAAAAAAGATGAACAAGTAATACACCAAAATCATAATAATGGATGTGACAGAATAATGAAATTTGGAGTGATTTTTTTTTCTATATGATAATGTAGTCATACTACTTTTATAATTTTAAAATTATTTTTAAATATGTTTAATTTGCTACATTTACTTTAATATCTATTAAATAGAATTATTAAAATGGTAATAAAAATTAAACCACAAAAATACATTACTGAAGTAGTTCAAAATCAAAAATAGAAATTACGAATAAAACAAATGCTTCAAATACTAACATCCATATTAAAATATTACTTTTTAAAAATCTGAGTCCCTATTGAATTATGTGCTTACATTTAAACTGGACAGAGCCTGGGAAACATTTTCATCTGAGACTGAATGATATACATATTTTTAAATTTAAAATAAGTGTTGGTGAAATGAAATCATTTAAGATATATAAAGATACCCTGTTGTTTTTTAGTCTTAGAAAAGCTATACTTCATAACAAAACCTAAATTATTCCTAGTAACAAAGTAAAACAGTAATAAGTGCCTTTCTATTTGAATAAATCAAATATTATATACAATGCCTATTTTCACTGTTTTAAAATGTGTCCATTTAGATAAGATATGACTGAGATAACGTTTTACAAATTGGGGCGCTAAACAGTCAACAAACATTTTATGAATCTCAGAAAATGTCTAAAGATAACAGAAAAAAATTTATAGGCGAATTCACACTATTCTCACTATTGCCCAAATGTGCTCATCTATCTGTGCCATCTCTCATGTCGATGGTGGGACACTGGGAGCCCTGGCAGCAGCCCCGCTACTTCAGAGGGTCTCCAATTCATCTTTCCCCCTCTTCAGCAATGAGCCACACCCCAGGGTTTCCTCTTCTCTGCTCTGGCCCAGCCCTCCTCAACTGACACCACCCGCCACACACACACATCCTTTCCATCTTATTTATTCGTGGGGGTTTAGTTGCTAAGTCATGTCCGACTCTTGGCAATCCCATGTACTATAACTCGCCAGGCTTCTCTATCCATGGGGATTCTCCAGGCAAGAATACTGGAGTGGGTTGCCATTTCCTTCTCCACTCAATCCTCTATATAGATTAGAGGGATTAGGAGACCAGGGATTTAAAAGCCATGCCTTAAAAAAAAAAAAAAAAAAGCCATGCCTTTGCTCAAAAATATCTATGGTTCTGCATTATCCACAGCACATGAGCCAGGCTCCTCGGCGTGGCTGGCGGCGTCAGGGCTGACAACAGTCCCAGCGGCATCTCCAGCTCCTCACCTGCGCAAACCGCGAAGTCCAGGCTAAGCCTCCTCAACCGCGAGCCCAGCACGGCTGTCGTTGTGCATCTTGTCATTGTGCATCTTGTCATTGTAAGGAATCACAATTTGTGACCAATAATGGCTCAAGTTCCAAAACTGATGAATTATTTCCTTTTTAAACTAAGCTAGAAAGGATTCAGGCTTATTCCTATAATATTTCCTCATTTAACTGCAATAGAAACAGGGATGGAATTTCCGCTAGAATGCTGTAAACTGCCTATAATTCTGGGTTCCCCATGGAGGGATGTTATACATGAAATCTTATCTGTCGCATGAGTCAGAAAGCTGTTCCAAATCAAGGCTCCTCACAGAGTGGCCTCACCAGAGGCACCTTCCACCTGAAAAGGGAACAAGAAGCCTGCCTCACTTCAAACTGTGGCCAACAACTAAACTTTAAAAGCCACCTTTCTGCTCATAAAAAGCAAGGGGAGGGGGACAGAAGGACTCCAGAGGTAACCAGATACTAAGAGAAGAACTTTTTTTAGACTCACTCTACTCCATCAAGATGGAGACAGCTTATTAGCAGGTTGGAGGCCAAGAATTTCATTTTCTGGATTTTCCACTCACAGTGCTGATATGAAGTTTCTTTTTTAAACAAACATACTTGACTTTAAAAAACAGATGATCTAAAAAGCAATATAAAGTATATCATAAAATAGAAGGTATTTAAATAAAGAAGAAAATGTGTGGGCTTCTGGATCACAGCAGATGGGGAAAGCCTGCTCTAAACAAACAGAGCCACCTGCCTTTCTTCTACTGTGCCTGCATTTTACATCTATACCACTTTCACACTTTTTCTTTCACCTGTAATGCTATCTTTTCACCACCCTCCACCCAATCTGTTTACTAAAATGGGAGGATACAGTCAAATGTCAGTTCCTTTACAAAATTTTCCAGGACTCCCCAATCTCCCTTAGTCAGGCCAACACTCTCTTGCAGGTAGCCCAACTTCATCTTGTAGTTCTGCTATTTCTTTAAAAAAAAACTCATCGCTTCAAGCAGATGGAATGCTCCCTGAGGGCAGAGAATGTACTGATTCATCTATGGGTATTACAGAGAACACAACTCTTGTTTGCCGCAAGCTGCAGACTATACAGAAAATGCATGTTTAATTAAACTGAATTTCTAAACAATCTTTTCAGAAGATGCAACAAAGTCAGCCGTCAGGATCCTACATTCACCTACAAACAGCCACTGAGCCCAGGACAGGCGTGGATTATTAAAGGGAAAGTGCCTCCCTCTTTGGGGGCAGAAAGGTTAATGTGCCATTGAAAGCCAAAACAATCTGAATTTTCTCTTAAACCATAAGGCATTTGTCCACACTAAATCTACAGGCTTCTAGTATGTCAATAATGTGGGAGCCCAACATTTACTAAGAGCAGCAATAATGTCTGAAAAGCAGATCATTCATTGTGCCACTTATAATTTATTTGGAACTAGTACGTCTTATTTCAGAAATATCTACTGAAACACATAAACACATATACCACAAGATAAACTGGCATATCTAAAAGGAGAAAGAGAAAAATGGGGCAAAAGAAAGGTAAACATAGGAACTATAAACTTTCCTGGGAGTGAGCCTCAGTTGGTGTACCAAATTAATAAAATTCTCCACTCTTGCTAGAGGTAGGTCAGAGGTTTGGCTCTAACACTTCTGGCAGCCAACAAACACAGGATAAGCCAATCATGATTCAGCATCCTTATGATAAAAACAAAAGGCTCTCAGCGAACTCTCCCTCCCTTGGTCCTTATCAAGAGAATACTATCTAATGTAACAAAGTCCTCAATGACATCCTGCAGTTGATCTGTCAGAGCATTTTGGAAGACCATCCTTCATACTAATCTTCACAGGCAAATGCCAGCACACACATCAGTAAATACAAAATGACAGAGAAGAAGGTGATCAGGGCAACCGAGGTACACTGCTCCCTGCAGGTCTAGATCTATCAGAAACATTTTATTCTATCTAGACTAACCTAAAATCCAGAGGTTTCAGGCATCCAATTCTCTTTGAAATTATAAACAAAACTTGATGCTCATGTCCATCTTTCTGGGGGATATGTCTATGGTTTCATAACATCTTCAAAGGGAAGCATGACTTAAGAAAAGATAAGAACCACTGATCTAAAGAACCAGACTGTATATATCCTTCAGGCAACCGTTCATAAGCAGTTTTTCTTCTGAGCTTCTAAGAAGTGCTAAGCCTGAAGACTATAGCTTCTGACAAGCATCTGAAGTATAGCTTCTCTCTAAAGTCATGTGTGGAACTCTAAGCTTAAACCACTAGCCAAATTGTGTGTTAATTGTATGATACAATGACACATGACTTTGAATACAGTAATGCCCATAAGCATACAGAGTACATAACAATTATTCTTCTACACAGTTTCAGCCATGAACATTGACAAAGGTGCCTCAAAGGATCAGTGGTATTTTTCTAGTTAATATAAAAAGTTTAAAAACAAAAAACACCTTTTGCCTGTGAATAAAAATTACAGATAAGTGCCAAAAACAATTTTCCTAGATAAACAGTATTTTATAATCTTATAATAACCTTTCCACATTAGTTGATACAATCTACACTTTTTTTCCTTTTTGTTGCTTTAACTTGCATTATACAGCAAAACAGAAGCTGCCTTGACTTTAGACACACACACAGAGTCAACCATCTACCCACAGTATGGTGGTCAGAATATCTCAAGGGCCCAAGGGCATCAAGTGAGGAAGCCGGCCCATAGAAACTCTAAAAAAAAAAAAAAAAAAGGCTCACTAAGACAGCATCCGTCTAGAAGCCAGAGCCATCCTGAGTCTGGTCCTCAGCATAACAAGTCCAGAGACATAGCTTTGTCAAAAATAAACAGTAACTAGACTCAAGAGAACTAACTCATGTTAACTTAACTCATAAGAGGCTAAAGTACAAATCAGAATACCAATTTGCCAATTAATCATAAAGAATATTCCTTTTTACTTATCAGAAATTTTTCACCTGAAGCCAGGATGCTACTTCCCCAATGCTAGGATACCTGAAATTCTAAATAAATAATTGGTTCACCAAAAGTTAGAACAAGCAGTGCTAGAGAGTTTGGTGGATACCTAATGAAGTATCTATATCCAATATACAACTTTCTAATGATCAAATTTGTGGCTTTCATGGGTAGAGTCTCTTTTCTTCTGTTGAATACTGTTGCCCTAATACTGTGGACTTCTTGGTCTCCAAGCTTTCCTCTTTCACATCCTTCTATCATCAAGTATTTTTCTAGACAGGCTATTAGACAACTGATGAAGGTGAACCTCACATGCATTATTATCCATATTTTTCAGACTGAAAACTCCCAGATAAAGTTGCTTAAGCAAACTTGCCCGAAGTCACAGACAGTTTAAAGCAGAGCGCGGATTGAAAACCTATACATTTAACCTTGCAGTAAATGAAGCTTCAAGGTGTCCTTCCCAGGGTCTCTGACCTCCTTATTTGATTAAAATGACAATGTTCCAATAAGACCCTAACTATAACTGCAAGTACACCATAACTATAATTCCTGGTATACAGGTCTATCTCTCTCACCAAATTGAAACTCTTTGAGGAAGGGAATTGTATCTCATTCATCAGTGTATCCCTATTGTGATATCTATTTACCTAGGTAAATATGCAAATAAATTTGTCCACTGGTTTAACATAAAGACTATCAAACTGAAGGCCTTGAATAACCATGCAGTCTTAGGAAAGTCACAACTTCTCCTGCCATCAGTAAACATACCATCTAAAAAACAGAATGAAATAGATATACAAGGTGGCTGAGGTTCTTTCTGTATCTAAAAGCACTACGATTGAAGATGGGTCCTGATTTTTAGTAGCCTATCTTATTAGTCTGAATTATTATAAATAAATTAAATTCCTCATTTATCTTCCATACTATACTACAGACAATACATAGTTATATACACCGAGTTCAGAAAAAGCTTCCTCTTTTCTGAAAGGTGATAACTATCATCCATACCAAAATCAAACAGTGGCACCCTCCTCTGGTGAATATTAAAGGAGTTAAACCACACAAAAGACAAGATTTAGATGGGGGGATTTTCTTTGAATGAAAGAAAAAGCAAGAGAGAAGCTACCTAATATTATCTGCCATCACATTCCCAAGAGCAATTAAATAGCTCCTTTTTATAACTATATTTTGTCCTAAAACAAAGCCAAAACGAATAAACGGGCTACACTCTGTACAATGTCATACAGAGAACAATTATTCTATTTTCCAGAGTACTGATAATACTTATTATTTTGCAGACAGCAAACTTTTTAATGGAAGGCACAATGAAACGCATTTCATAGTCTGGCTAACGATGATCTCCTTTATTATTTAAAAATTTAATGAAAAGCCTTATACAGGTAAAATATTTCCAGTTAAATAAAAGCATTTATTATGGATCTTTTCTGAATGGTACATCTACCAGAAGATAATACTGAATTTTTCAACCTGAAATCTGTTGGAGTCTTCAACATTTAAGTTTTAGAATATCAACTTGGAAGAAAAGTTTAAAACACCCCACTCACTTACATGTTCAAAACATAACAATACAGCACACCCAGAGAAGCACAACCCAGAGTTTCACAACATTAATACTACATCCAGACCTTTAAATTAATACAACTGTACTTTCTAAGACAAGAATCAGACCTGCCAACAATTTTAATGTAAAAGTATGTAATAAACATAATCTTTATTAAATGATTTATAAGAATTGAGGCATGGTGGAAACCTATATTACCATATGTAAAATAGATAGCCAATGGGAATTTGCTATATGACTCAGAGAACTCCAACCAGGGCTCTGCAACTACCTAGAGGGGTGGGATGGAGAGGTAGGTGGGAGGGAGTCTCAAGAGGGAGGGGACATATGTATACCTATGGCTGATTCATGTTGATGTTTGGCAGAAACCAACACAATTCTGTAAAGCAATTATCCTTCAATTAAAAGAAATAAATATAAAATAAAAATTTTTTTAAAAAAGACATAAAATGAAAATATAGACATTCTGACTCAAACCAGGAAACAAATCAGTCATTATATTGGCAACCTCCTCCTTCAGATATGTTTTTACCCAAGTACACAGTGGCCCTTCCCTCAATTAACTTCACATCTTGGCCCTTCCCTCCGTTATAACTTCACACCTTTCACCTACTCAAAGGAAAAGAACCCCAAACTATATAAGAGGCTACAAAATTACAATCCATGAGAAAGCTTCATTTTGAAACACAGAACACAGAAAGGGCTAGGGTAGATGAAAAATCGCAAAAATTTATTTCAGCTCTACCAAATAAACTTTCCAACTATTAGTAAGTTGTCATTGCTGGCAAAGTTGGTTCTACCAGGCAGGTAGATGCAGTATGTCATAAAGATGAGCGGAGTGGTGGCTGAAGTGACTTGGTACCAAAAGAGACAACCAGCTGAGAGCTCTCTCAGTGTTCACCAAAAACAAAGAACAAGCTTGAAAGAGAATTCCCGCTACAGCCCACCCAGTGACCATAGCTCCATAGCTCCAAGAAGAGAAAGAGCGGAGGGGAGTGATGAAGAAGGGGTGGCAAAGGTGGGGGGAGGCGAGGGGATATGAGTAAGAAAATACGCTTAAAAAAGAAAGTATGCAACAAGGAAACTCCATTCCAAACTGCCAGATTTAGAGATGGGGTGACTGAACCACGTTCACCACTCACTTCGCCTGGGCCAATGCCCAAGGACCAATGCCAGTTCTCGCTCCGACCTCCAGGAAATCTGAGCCCCGGCAAGCAATCAGGATGCCGCAGAAATGCTGGAGAGGGACCTGAACCTCCCTCTAACCTCAACTCTTGCCCCTGCATGAACCCCCGAATAGAAGAATTCAGAAGCAGGGAGACGTCTCCGTCCCACGCCGGCTCGGGGGATTTCGCAGGGATGAAATCTGGGCACCGCTACCTCTGCGGGCTTTGCCACCTCTTCTAAGGCCAGAGGGACCTCGGTCCCGCGCCTCGATCCAGCTAAAAGCGGCCGGCCACCTAAGCGCTGCTGTCAAGTGGCCGGATTGCACTTGCAAAGTTAATGGAATTGGGAAGGAGCCCAGCGCTGCCCCCTCGGGTTCCTCCTCTGGGAGATGGAGATGGAAAGGAATCACCGCTTCCTCCATCCTCACTAAGCCCTCACTGACTCGGCTCTGCAGATGTTATCTTTTCCCTAACGAGAAACAAAGATACCTTATTCCTCCTTTGTGCCTAGTTCGGGGTTCCAACCCATAACAGGGGCGCTGAGGCCCTGGACCAAAGTTGACAGTAGAAACCATTAACTCCCCCAGGAAAACTAGCACAGTCATTTGCTGCGTTCTGGCCTTGAAAAACTTCATAAATTATGAGTTATGCATGATCCTCCCTCCCCCGCATAGGACCCTCTGTACAAGAGGTCTGGATCCGGAAGTGTTTTTGACAACTTGGTCACATTTGGAACTAGTGGCTCTGTCCAACCCACCCCCAGGTAGGTCATCACCACGCCCCTCGCACCCAGTCCTACCGGCTGCGCACACAACGTCCTGTAATACACACACACACTCTCAAAGTCTCAGAGAATTCCTACCTCGCCCCCGTGCCCGTCGAAGATCCCGAAGATAGAGGGGTGCGTCTTGTTGGCTAGGTCCGTAAGAACTTCGAAACGGTCCTCCATGTGGTCTCTCCGACCCTGGATGGAATACACCGCCACATTGTGGCTCTTGAACTCCCAGGTCTTGGAGAACTCAGCCTCCAGCACGTCAAGCCCCCCCAGTCGATCGTTCTGCATGATCTCGGCCACCTTGCCCTTCACCATCTTCACGGCGTCCCGGCTGGACTTGACGATGGTCTTCACCTCGTCCGTGTGGAAGAAGTAACTCCACAGCGCCAGGCTGATGCACAGCAGGAAGAGCGTCTCGGGTCTCAGCAAGAAGTAGCGCATGATGCGACCCAGGAGAGACAGCAAAGTCATTGTATCCTCTATCATTTATTATCGCTAGAGCCCCAACCACCAGCAGCGACGCGCGCCCCGAAGGCTGGCTGGGTCCCGGAGCACTGCGGGGACAGCCCGCCGGGAGGGAGGCGGAGCAGTAGCCGAGGGTAGGCGGCGGGGAGGAGGCTCACGGAGCCGGGCGGGAGGCGAACGATCGGGCAGCTCCGAGCCGGTCCGGCGAACAGAAGCAGTTTCCCTTTTGTCTCCCGGCCTCGGCGGCCCGGAGGCTAGCGCCCTGCGTACCGGCGCCGGTGCCCGCCGCCTGCTACCCCTCCCTACGCCCCTTTGTGAGGCGGCGGCTGCTGCGGCCGAGACGCCGGCGGTGGCAGAGCAGTCGCGGGTGCCGGGGCTGGACGAGAGGAATCAAGTTTAAGTTGAACCGGGCGGGTCTGCGGCGGTGGGCTGGAGAGTTTCTGGGCGCCGGCGCCCGCGCGGCCCCTCGGCTGGGGCCCCTCGACGCTCCCGGGAGCGATCTGCAGGTGAGGAAGCGCGAGGCACGAGAGCCCCGCGGGCGAGGGATGCACGTCCCCTTGGTCGTCGCCGCAGGGGAGCGCACAGCGGGCCAATCGCTCCGAGTCCTTCAGACAGGCCGGGGGGGTGCCTCAGAGAATAAAACTTTTGCGGGAGCCTGGGCAGAGGCGGGGGTACCTGGAGCCGGGGACGCAGCAAGAACGGCGCGGAGCCGCAGGCGGCCGGCCAGGCTCTGCCTGCCTCTCCCCAGCACCTCCCAGCTCCGCTCGGCTCGGCTCGCGCGCTCCCTCCTCGCGCCGCCGCTCGCGCTCGCCCCGCCCCGCGCGCGCTCGCCCCGCCCCGCCTCGCTCCGCCCCCTGAGCCGGGACTAGAGGCCTGGAGGTGCTCGCGCCGAGCTGTCAAAGGCCGAGGCCGCTCAGCCGCGGCTGGCGCGCTTGCAGCCGCCGGAGGTCCGGACGAACCGAAGGGGAGGGAAGGGGTGCGTCTGCAGCGGAGCTCGAGTGGATGGTCTTGTGTGCCTCCTGTGCGAGCTCTCAGGACAATATAAAACTGACCCTGGTGGTCTGATCGGTGGTTTTCTGGGAGCCACGGCTACCGGCTGGAAAGCAGAGGGTCGCACGTGAGCGTCCCCCCCTCCGGCTGGCGGCATGGTAGTGCGGTCCCCGCCTTGCCAGGCATAAGGCAAGCGAGAAGGGACGCACTTCTTGCTCGCAAAGCGAGGCGGAGAGGCTCGGACCCTTGGTTTTTTGTGACAGAGGCCTACCAGGATCTCCCGAGAGTCTGAGAGAGATCGTCGGACCTAAAAGGCTTCTCTCGACGAGAAAAGATCGAAAACAGCAAGATATGAGGACTCAGAGCCACGTGGAAGTGCGTTCTGATAATAACCTCGGGAGAGATGAGGATGGGCTGGCCCCTCTTCAAGTCGCAGCCCCTGGAGTGGGGACTTAGCCACGAAGGCCTTTCCGGAGTCGTAACCCTTCCACAAAGAGACACAGAGTCAGCTAGAATACGGAAACAAGGGGGCCTTAAAAGAAAATATTGTGTTGCTATCCCTGTCCAGGAAGGCGAGTGCTGATCGGCAGCTTCTAGTCCGCTCGACAATAGAAGCTGTCTGATTCCCACCCAGCCAGAGGCCGTCTCCGCAAGCACTCCTGACGACGTTTTTAAAAAATAAAAGGAATAAAACACTGGAGGAAAATACACCAAAATGTTAACGATGATTAACTACAGTAGTAATTGTATGTGGTTTTCGTTTTCTGATTTGAACTTGTGTCTGCTTTCTACAACTTTTCCAACGATTTTACAAATGTCATAGATTGCCATCTTAATCAGAAAAAAAAAAGGAAACTTTGACATTTCAATGACATATACAACATGATCTCAGTTATATACATATGCATAGAAAAGGAAGGAAATGGGAAGAATTGTTAACATTGTGCTATTTTTGACAGCTCAGATTTGGTCTCTTGTTCTAATTTGCACTTAATGGTATTTTCCACATGATAAATAGAGAAATTAAGCAGTTTAGAAATGAATGAGATCATTCTGTTCAAAAGTCATAAGTCATGAAGTTCAAAAATGAGATAATGAATTCAAAAGCCTTCAGGAACTATAAAGCAAAGGTAATACACTAGTGCTATAATGAAGATAAGTTTATAATATTTCTTGCTGTAAACTAGCAAATGGATTTAGGGTGCATTATGAGTCTCTCTGTGTGAATCTATTTTTCTGTGGCAAAGGCAACTTGCAGGTAAGTTGATCAAGACTTCAAAACTACAAGTCAAACCAGGTACCAGGGAAAAAAATTCCAAACCTAAGGGTCCATCCAACCTGCCCATAACATTACTACATTGATGACAGCAGCAGACATTCATGAGAGGCATACCTAAACAGAGAAGAGAAAGGACTGTACTGGTCTCTCTGGAGGTTAAATAACAAAAGGCAGGTTTGACTTGATTACAAATGTAGATATCCTGCAGGTTCTGTGGAGGTTTCCTATGACATTTACCTCTAAGTAGTTCATGTATGCGTTCATTTGTGTGTAAATCAATAAAACAATTTTTCAAGTGGACCCTAAAGGCATTTTCTTATTTCTATTAAGAAATTAATCTAGTTTACAGAGTGATTTTGTAAATGTCCTAAGTAAGCTTTTTGTTAATTTACTGTGAATTTTTTTAATCTTTATAAAACCATTGTTTATTGTATGACAGACCTGGGAACCTTTAGGAAATTAATATTTGAAATTTATGTCTTTTTTAAATTTTTATTGGTATATAGCTGATTTACAAGGTTGTGTTAGTTTCAAGTGTACAACAAATTGAATCAGTTATGAAGTGAGGTGAAGTGAAATCGCTCAGTCATGTCTGACTCTTTGCGACCCCGTGGACTGCAGGCCACCAGGCTCCTCCGTCCATGGGATTTCCCAGGCAAGAATACTGGAGTGGGTTGCCATATACATCTATCCACTCTTTTTAAGATTCTTCTCTCATATAGGTTGTTACAGAGTATTGAGTAGAGTTCCCTGTGCTACACAGTGGGTCTTTTTTAGTTATCTATTTTATATATAGTGGTTGGGAAGATCCCCTGGAGGAAGGCATGGCATCCCCCTCCAATATTCTAGCCTGGAGAATCCCCATGGACAGAGGAGCCTGGGGGGGCTACAGTCCATGGGGTCACAAAGAGTCAGATACAACTGAGCGACTAAGCACACATGGTGTGTGTATATATACCCCAATCCCTCAATTTATCCCTCCCCCTGTGAATTTTAATATATATTAAAAATAAATAAGACTTTTCTCTAGTGACAAACTTTAGCTTATTACTTGAGATTATAAAGGTTTTTAATGTATATCAACTTATTGCCATTCTCATAACAGTTCTATGAAGAAGATAGAAGAGCTACTATCTCTGTATTTACTACTATCCCTGTATTTATAAATACAAGGAAGATGAGGCACAAAGATATTAAATAACTATCACAATTCAGCAAATATGAAACTGGAAACTCAAACTCAGTTCTTCTGACCACCAATTCAGTACCCTAATATCCACCGATTGTTCAGTGACACTGAGATGATGAGTCTAACTTTTATACTTCTCTAGTAACACTTCAGTAGATCTCTGTTATAGAAATCTCAAAAAGAATACACAGGTTCTTTTTCCACAATTCTGACTTAAACGTTCAGGATAAGCACTGCACTAGGAATATTTACTTCACCCATCAAGAATATTTGTGGGGCAGAAGACAAGTGCAAGTAAACTGTCCTTTGTCTTAATGTAGAAGTCTCAAGATTTGTTACTAAAGTAAAATGCTATGTGAATTTCACAGAGAAGAAGAGTACCATAGAATGTACATTACACAAATACAAATGTATTATACAAATACAAATACATTATACATTATGCAAATAATGGTGACATGGTAATGAACAGAGAGCTAATTGCAACCTAGGCTTTCATGAGATACAATAATAGTGATAAATAGTTACCAGGTAAATACCCATTTTCAACTATGCAATTAACTCATGTCAACCTTGCAAGTATATAAAGAACATAAAATACGGTGTATTCTCAGGGGAAAAAAAAAAGAGTTGTAGCTCTTATGTTTATGAATTCTTTCAAACAGAGCTTGATAAATCCATTTCCTAATGTGATGTTGATTCATGATGTCCTCATTTCTTTTTGTTTTTGCCACCTATTACAAAATTATAAAAATCAGATATATCAGCTAAGCCTCTGAACAATGAATGTAATAGAAATTTTCTGAAATCAAATTTAAATGAAACTTTTACAGAGAAATTCTCCACACATTTCAAAATTTCCCAATTATCAGTTTGATTTGTATTCTTAAATTATTTCTGCCATATGCATATAAATATGTACAAACTAAAAAAAAAAAAAAACAAAATAAATATGTACAGAGTATTAAGGACCCTCTTACTATTATTCCATCAATATGTGTCTGTATATGTATAACCTTTTAAACTAGACATACAAAAGAGTGTGTCAGCTATAAATCGGCACTTACCATCTACTTCTACAAGGATTAGCTCGTGTGCTGCTCAACTGCTGACCCTCAGCATCCCCTGAAAGGAGCTGGGGTGGGGGGTGACTGCCAGGACAGGAATTCAGATAGTTAGATATTTTAAGGAGCCGATTTTATGAGCCCAATTCTTGTATCTCCTCATATCTAGAAAAGCACTAAAATCCTTCATGATGATGACTGTTCCTTGTGACTAGCAGAAAGCATCATCATGAGACTAGCAGAAACCTGCTGGAAAAAATACGTGCTTGAATGCAAGTATTCCCCCTTCACCAAAACCACATATATGCTGACTTTCCTCCCTATCTCTTTAGAACAGTTTCTCAGAGCTATCTGAGCCGCTGTTTCCCAGGCAGCCATCCTCATTTTGCCCTAAGTAAAACTTAATTTGCAACTCTCACATTTTTTTAAGTGGACAAGTGGGTGAAAGTATAGTAATGAAGCACAACCGTGAGTACTATACACATAAACCTGACCTAAAAACTGACCAATCTTTGACCAACATGACAAGCTCTTTCCCTATCCCACCTCCCTGCCTGTCCTCCACAGGTAGCTAGCCGCTAGCCCGAATTTTGTGTTTTATCATCCCCTTGTCTGCACTCCAAATAATACATTTTTTAGTTTTGCTTGGTTTTGAGCTTGATAAAGGGTATCTTACTTATATACAGTCCTCTGGTACTTGTTTTTTCACTCAGCATTATATTTCTAGATCATTCCACATTATTACATATAGTTCAATCACGTCACTGCTGTATAACATTCTACCACGTGACTAATCTATAGTTTATGTGTTCATTTTCTCTGGACATTTGAGTTCTAGCTTTTTGCTATCATGATCAATGATTTCATGAGTTATTTTTGTGTTAGCTCTTGGTGCATATGTGCAGAAGTTTCTCTAGGGTGTATAACTAAGAATTAAACTGCTGAATAGTTGGGAATGAAAATGTTCAACTTTACAATTTAGAGGCAAACTGTATTTGAAAATGTATTGTTCCTGGATCAAACCTCCTTAATATAAAGGACCATTATTATAAATTCTATCTTAAAAGTGATTTTCAATATTGGTCCCTTCAGAAAATGGTTAACAATGATCATGACTATTAAACCATTTTAAATGTTCAAGTGCTTCTCAAACAACCTTTCTAGCTGCAAAATTTAACAATACATATTCAGTTTTAGGGGCTTCTGAAGTGGCGTTAGTGGTAAAAAAAAAAAAAAAAAACCTGCCTGCCAATGCAAGAGATGTAAGATACATGGGTTCGATGCCTGGGTTGGAAAATCCCCTGGAGAAGGAAACAGCAACCTACTCCAGTATTCTTGCCTGGAGAATCCCATGGACAGAGGAGCCTGGTGGGTGCATGCTGGTGGCTCAGAAGGTAAAGAATCTGCCTGCAATACAGGAGACCTGGGTTCAATCCCTGGCCCAGGAATATCCCCTGGAAAAGGTGCCCTTTACAAAATGAATCTGTTTTAGAAGTACAATTAAAAAAATAAATCCATCATTTAAATAAGTATAATAATATGTCAATCTGGACTTACAATTTTAATGTCAGCTGTTCTGTCAAACGAACCACGGTGTCAAAAGACACCAACCATGTTTAATATCATTTTATTTCACTGGAATCCAAAAGCACAAGGTCCTTTTCTACAACCCAATTTTTTATATTAATTACAGAGATATATTAAAGATACTTCTTAAAAAAATAAATAAAGATACTTGTTTTCTGAAAATTTGTTTTGTACCACTGCACCAAGTCTGTTTACAAAAACCACATTTATCCTAAGAATCCTTCATCTAATTGCTCTAGGCTTCTCTATGATAATTTTCAAAGACCGCTTCCTAAATTATAATGTTAATCTAAAGCATTACCTAAAATTTTTTATTCTAATTAGCACATATCAACACTATAGCTGATTGCAATAGTTGAATAATTCTGCTTAAAACCATCAAATGACTTCTCACCACTTTTAGAATAAAGACAAAAGTCTTAACTATGGCTTTCTTCTCCTTCTCAGCTTATCCCATACCACCAGCTCTCTCAGCCCATCTACTTCAGCCACATCTGACTTCTTACAGTTCCTGTAGAGCACCCAGCTTCCTGGTGACTGGGGTCCTTTATTCATGCAGTTTCATTTAGCTGGAATGCTGGCCTTTCCCTAACCCACTCTCCCACCCACACTCCTCCTAGTTAACTATTATCCCTCAGATCTAGCTCATACTTCACTCTCTCAAGAGCCTTTCCTGACCATGTGGTCTAAGTGAGGTCCCTCCTCCCCTCTCTTATGGCACCTTCAGAGTGTTCATCAAAGTTGTAAATATATATGTTGGTGATTTTTAAAAACTAATGTCTGTTTTTGACATAAAGAACAGACTTTTGGTTGCAAAGGGGAGGTGGGGTCGGGGAGGAATGAGTTGGGACTTTGGGATTAGCAGATACAAACTATAGAATGAAAAAGCAACAAGGTCCTATTGTACAGGGAACTATATTCAGTATCCTGTGATAAAACATAATAGAAAAGAAAATAAGAAGAATGCATACTATGTATAACTGAATCACTTTTCTGTACAGCAGAAATCAACACAATATTGTAAATCAACTATACTTGAATAAAATAAATTTTTTAAAAAGGTAATGTCTCTTTTCCCCACTGTCACTACAGTTTATACGCTCCACAAGGGCAGATGTGTCTGCTTTCTTCTGCATTGCAACTCCAACACCTAACGTGATGCCTGGCGCCAATTCTATGGAAGTCAAGCTGAAACCAATGAGATTTTAGCACCAGAGCAAAAGAAACGAGTGACCTCAAACGTTGTGACATCCAAACATGAAGTGACTGCATTTAGGATTGATGTTGAAATCATTATTACCCTTTTGGGAGGAGAAAGGTGTCAGCAGACATAATTTAAGTGTAAAATATCACTTCATTGTGATTGTAAACACTTAAGTGTAAACACTTACTCAGTGAAAATATCTTTTGACAAGAATCCATGCTTGCTAGCTGAGACCTAGTGTTTGAAGCTGAAGGGAAGATCTGATTGCTATGATTATATGTTTGGATCTAATTTTGAAATGCCTATAACCTGAAAATAGAAATGTCCAAAGGTTTGGGACCTTAAAAGGGGAATGTATTCTTACTTGGGATTCATCCCGAAGCAGGTGTGGTGCTCATGAGTGGTACTGTGAGCTGAGGGGACTGGAGTAGCTTCTGCAGAAAACCCAAAGGCCACAACACGACTTGAGTTCATTGAGTGAAATCTTTGTGCAACCTATGAGAATGTGCTTCATGCTAGGCAATCTTCCTAGAGGGTCATCAGTTGCATTGAGCAGGAAGCCATCTAGAAAGTCTCATCAACTCAGTCTAGTCCACACTCAGCTAGAAAACAGAGAACAAGACAAGGCAGCATAGGTGTATTCCACAAAGCAGTTTCCCAGTCAGCACTTTCCTGGTCGAGTCCCTCTTGATTTCAGTGGTCTTTATACTCACAACGTTGTGCAGCCACCACCACTATTTAATTCCAGAACACTTTTTATCACCATGCAAGAAAACTTGCAGGCATTAGCTGTCGTTGTCATTTGCCCTCTCTCCAGCCCCTGTCAACCACTAATTTATTTTCTCTGTCTACATTTGCCTGTTCTGGACAGTCGATAAAAATGGAGTCATACAATATGTGGCCTTTTATGAATGGCTTCTTTTACTTAGCATAGCGTCAAGGTCCACCCACATTGCAACATGCATCAATGCTTCATTCCTATTTATGGCTGAATAATATTCCATTGTCTGTATATAACCCATTCATCAATGCTGATGGACATTTGGCTGTTTCCACCTTTTGATATTTCTTGATTCTTAATGCTCAAGTTTTTACAATGGCATATCTTTTGAAATAATGCTTTTCGATGATGTTTATGTAAGAAAAATTTCCATCCTCAAAACTTAATACATTTTAAATTATGTAGGAGGAAAGTAATGATGTATATTCCAAATAAAACTGGTAAAATGTCAGAATCACACACAAATGCTTTGAAAAGCATGTGGAGTATCAGTAAAGGGGAGGTCCATCTGGGATATTGCTGGAACAAAACATCATAGTCACCCACAGTACATAAAGTTTATGGTTTAAAAAAAAAAAAAAAAAAAGCCTTGGCTTAGGCTCCTTAAAAGCAAAAACTTAAGACAAGCTCTCAAGTGCAAATACTTCATTTGCAGGGGTAGGGACTGGAGTGGGTGGGGGAGATTAAGGGAACATTCGTCTTTATCCTCCCACTCCAGGCAGTCTTTGGGGAGAACTGCTCCTAGAGGGCATTAACTAGAAGACAAAGTCCTAGCAGCTAGAGCGGACTGTGCAAGTCCGCAGGCAAAGAATCTCAGGTGCTGGCTGCTGGAAATCAGCTAGTTGCAGGAAGGGCCAGAGAGGTGTGGGCAGTCACAGACTGTATTCTACTGTTTTAGTCAGGGTTCTCCAGAGAAATAGAACTAACAAAACCAATCTATGAGGATATATAGGAAACATAAAAATTGGCTCACATGGTTATAGAGGCCAAGAAGCAGGAGGAAAGTGGGTGGTGTGAGTTCATGCTTCATTTTAGGAAATGCCTAAGCATTGACCAATAGCCATTACAGTTTTTCCCATTGAAAATAATAGCAATAGGACCTAGTTAGTGTCTGCTGCATATATCACCTGATTTTTAAGGATTCGAGTACCCATGTTCAGAGGGAGAGCCCTATTTGTATAATTAAGTCTTGACTGTTAGCTCAGATCCCATAATGGAGAAAGACGTATCCTTGTGCACTGTTGTTGGTGGGCAGTTCTTCACTGAAACAGCCTGAGAGGAGCATGTCTGATAAGGATGGAAGCAGAAGGGCCATGATTCAGGTGTGGCTGGGTAGAATGTATTCCTGAAACCCCCTGTGTTGTAGCTTGCCGCTGTGCACTGAGCTACCCTTCACCAGCAAGCGTTTCATCTTATCTTCTGCTGAAAACCTTCTTGGGCCCACAGAACTGGGCTCTGTCCAAATGACCATGGGAGCTATATATGAAACAACTTTGTCCTCTGAATTTTTAGGACAAATCACAGAGGCAGGTAAAGCAATTTATCAGCTACTGAGTAACTTTGTAAATCCTTAATAAACCATTTATAAAAGATCACTCCCAACAATGTACTCATACAAGAAACATCAAAGCAAAAGATATATATTTTTTTCGATTTCCCAGGTTCTCAACCCCTTTCCCCATCTCAGAAAACGTAAGGGTCACGACACACCCTGCCAGTGTCTGGCTGCGGGGCAGGGCTTCTCCGCCAGGCAACAGGTCCCCGGGGCTGCTAATGACATTGGGAGCTGGGGTGGAGGGGCTGGGGCTGGAGGTGGTGGAAGAGGCAGCAAGGCAGCTCCTCAGGGATTCCAATACCCAGTCTGTGGCCATGAGACTGGACTTATCTGCCAACTACCGCAGGACTGACCAGGCGCCCTGCGCTGAAGTCCACGGCTGAGATTGTGCAGAGGCCAGGCTTCCCTTGAGCTCTACTCCATGACAAAATACTAAATATTTAGGGCTACAGGAGCACTAAAGACCAAGACAGGCCCCATCCTGAGAGACGGGACTTCCCTGGCTGGTGACTTTGGCTCCAGGACCCACTGACAGCCTTGCCGAGCCTTCCTTGAACTACAGGTGACCTGGGACATTTCCACCTGCCCTTCTGTCTCCATCCTTGAGACTCACACCACAGGTTGATGTTCTCCCGGCTTATCTGCTTTCCTTCCCATTTTCTTTCACACAAATGTTTCCCTTAATAAAATCCTTTCACGTCAAATCCTGTTTTGGCTGATTCTCGAGGACCTAGAATAACACACTTTCGTAGTTTATCATTACTGATTTAGATTCTCTTTATCCAGAATTTCTGGCATTGCCTCAGAAATAGAAATCTTATAATACTCCACTGTGCACGTTCTTCAGAATATTCCTCTAGCCAAGTGGCTGCTCTTCTATGAAGTTATCTGCTACTCTTTACAGCTTGCCCTCAAAATAAGCTCCTCCAGGCTTACCTCCTCAATTTTAATTCAACTGGTTAATAATTATTCTCTAACTGGTGCCATAGTCACAAAACCTGAAAGGAAAAAAGGAGCAGTTGGTTTCCTCTACACTTCCCTCTTTAAAGCAAGACAATCAAAACTACATTTCTTTCTCTGTTACATTTTTGCTCGCTGAGATTTTTTTAAATGTCGACAAAAAAGATGCACAACGTGAGAGTTGCAAGTTAAGTTTTATTTGGGGCAAAATGAAGACTGCAGCCCAGGAGACGACAACTCAGAGAGCTCTGAGAGATTGCTCTAAAGAGTCAGGCAGGGAAGGTCACCCTATAAGGTTTTGGTAAAGAGGGAGTTCAATGGGCAGTTAATTACTTTGCACAAGTTTTTCTGCTAGCCACCAGGAGCTGATGTCACCATGAAGGGATTTAGTGATTTTCTAGATGAAGACATGAAAGGATTGGGATCATGAAATCAGTTTCTAAAACTATCCAGCTATCTAAAGACCTGTTCCTCCAGATTCCACCAGAGTGTCTCACTCCACCCAGAACTCCCTCGGGGAGTGGTGAAGGTCAATAGCTACAGCAGCACAGGATTCAATCTCCGCAGAATGAATGAATGAATGCAAGTCACTCGGCTGTGTCCGACTATAGCCTGCCTGGCTTCTCTGTCCATGGAATTTTCCAGGCAAGAATGCTGGAGTGGGTTGCCATTTCCTTCTCCAAGGGATCTTTCTGACCCAGGAGTTGAACCCAGGTCTCCTGCACTGCAGGCGTATTCTTTACTCTCTGAGCCACAAATGCCCATTGTTTAATCGCTGGCAATGTTGTTGGCAAGTGCCAATTTGTAGTCAACAAAAACAAAACAAAAAAATACCCCCTAGGTTCTAAAACACTGCTGATGTGGTGTTTCTCAAATTTTATTGGGTTTAGAGACCCTCCGGGACCCATTACTGGCCCCAGAAATATTTACACAGGCAAAATTTTACACAAAAACTCTAAGCTAATGGTCTTTGTAGGCTAAAGGGCATTTCAGATGGCCTATTTGACCACACTGATTCTATGGACTCTGCATTAGTCAACGTCACACCAAATGTAAATCTATATAACTTAAATATAACTGTAATAATCGTTTTTCACAAAATCTTCCTGTCTGGAGCAGAGAGTTTATGGAGGAGAGTGCAGAAGATAATGTGGGATACAGGCTCTGGAGACAGACTGCTTGGTTTTAAACTGCACACCACCCTTCCGTAAATACACTTTGCACTCTCTCCCATGAGAGCTTTTTCACTTATTATACCCTCTTTCTGGATAGCTCTGCTCTCAAATATTCCCATGGCTCATTCCCTTACTTCTCTAAACTCATTTCTCAAGTGTGATCTTATACTGAGGAGCCTACTCTCCGTCACTCTCTACTCTGACTCTGCTTCATATTTCTTCATAGAACTTATCACCATCTGACGTATCATCGACCTACAGTCTGTGTCCTCCTGAAAGGATATAAACTCCATGTAAACAAGGATTTTACCCACAAGTGCATGCACACACACACACACACACACACACACACACACACATCAATCCAATGCTAGAACAATACCTTACATGTGGCTATCTGTGTCTAGTCACTCAGTAGTGTCCAACTCTTTGGAACCCCATGGACTGTAGCCCACCAGGCTCTTTTGTACATGGGGATTCTCCAGGCAAGAATACTGGAATGGGTTGCCATGCCCTCCTCCAGGGAATCTTCCCAACCCACGGATCAAACTCAGGTCTCCCACATTGCAGGCAGATTCTTTACCATCTGAGCCACCAGGGAAGCCCTTACACATGGTTGGTACTCAATAAATATTAGAAAGAGTGTTTGTCTATGCAAACATTCCAAATGTATATTATTTACCATTTAGAAAATATTTATTACATGTGGTTGGTGCTCAATAAATATTTGCTAAATGGTAAATAATAACCATTTTGGAATGTTTGCACAAACACAGACTATTTCTAATATAACATTCTAAATTACTTTTAATGACAAATATGCCATTCATCTTTTGATAAGAGACTTGAATGACTTTTCAAAGCAGATACTTTTGTCTGCAAGCTTATATAGTATGGAAGTTATATTGACTTAGTTATCTTGGGATTCCAATAAAACTTCTTTCAGTAAATATATTTGAAAGTTCATAAATAATTATAGCTAATGCTAAAATAGTGCTTGCTGCTTCAAATGCTCTACATATGTTAGTTCCTTAAATCCTCTAACAGCCATGACATAGGTAGTTCTTATCCCATTTTACAAATAAAGAAGCCTAGGCACAGAAAGTGTATAATGTATGGAAGATCATCCAGTTAACAAAAGACAGAGCTAGGATTCAGCAGTTTGATCTGGATGCAAGCTCTTAACCACTACCTTGTACACCCTTTTTAGTATATGAAAGAGGAAAGCTGGAGTTTATGGTTGGGGAAATCTCAGTGTTTTATGTTACTTGCAGTTTCTACCTACAGTGAGAATATAGCACTGCTGTGGTTATTTAAAGTGCCCAAATTATCTTCTCTAAAAATTCAAGGAAAAAAAAAAAATCAAAGGTTAATTGCTCAAGCCACAGAAATCTCAAAGCATTAGTAAAGAATTATCATTGGCTACTCCTTTTCTCCCCATCATAATGAGCTTATTTATATACACATTGCACCACGTTGGATTTTCAAAATATCCTTGCAGTTCATCCAGGAATACATTTCCATAATAAAAGTAATTAGCTTGTAGAATCATTTTCTAGGAGAAAGTAGCAAAATCGTTATAGCTGTGGGCATGGATAACCTCACCTGTCTAGGAATGTTTCTGAGGGAAAATCCTGGATGAACCAACCCCATGACCACAGCTTCTCCATTTCTAGTTTGTGTAGCTCTTTTCAAAATGACAAGGACTTCTCATCAGGTCCTGCCCATTGGGTTCCTTTCTGAGACAGATATTTTTTGAAACTAGTTCCAGATGTCCAGTGAATTTGAGAAGTGGATTTACTCTGATCTATAATTTTGTACAATACATTGGAGTTTTTGCCAGATCCATCTGGGAAAACAAGTTGATGGTACTTCCAGATTTCAAAAGCAGGTGTGAAATAAATGAACACTTACAGGGTGATGAACAGCTAAGCTAAGCTCTCAGAGGACCATGATTTACCACTGAGCGTCACATGTCAGGAACCTGTGCAAACTTAGGCTGCATATTTCGAGTATGTCTGCAAATATCTAGTTGTGTATCCTGCCAATTTTGCTCCATTTTCTGGTGTAAATGACAGCTGTGCTGTGGATTTGACTGAATTGCATTGCATTCTTTTTTCATACTAGCAATTTTGGATTTCAGAAAAGTGAAGGTGTTGAAAACAGTTCACAGACTCTAAATTTTTTTCATTAACATTTTTAAAGAGCAAAGGGCTTGACATTTCTCCTGAAGCAGCTGTTTTAAATCACAATTGATTGCCTTGAAATCTAGTACTGGAAATAAACAGAACTCCTGTCTCACCAATGTTCAAGCCAGGAATGAGCAGAGATTCTCAGACAACCAGGTTTATTCTTAATTCCTAAAGAACTCACTAACTCTTGTGCTTTATTGATAATCCATTGACCTAACATCACTGGTTATCTCCATCTCGCATTCTTTTGAGAGTAGATAGACTATAAATCCCAAACATTTTTTAAAGTTCCTTTGCAGTATAATTCTCAGTCCATGAAACAGACACTTCATCACCGGGTCTCAGCATTTCATTTCTCCTTTCCAATCTCCAGTTTGGATTCATGACCTTCTGGGAAATCTGAGCCTAAACTCTGCTTCTGAGATTGAGCATGTGACTTAGGCTAAGCCAATCAGAACATTTCAGTCCTTTGGCCAGTCAGGTGCCTTAGCCAGAGTTTGTGGCAATGTGGAAGTGTGAGCTTTGAAACTTGCAAATGTTTGGCTGCTTTGAAGAAAGTCACCTGAAAAAGAAGCCAATAATTGAAGGACAGAGTTGAGAAACTCAGGCAGCAAAAGAAGCCAGGTTACTGATAACATCAAGATAACATGTAGGGCCTGCAGCTAAGCCCATTCCACAACTACTAAGCCTGTGCTCTGGAGCCGGTGAGCAGCAACTCCTGAGCCAAAATACCTCAGCTACTGAAGTCCTGGCACCTAGAACTTCTAGATCATAGTCTCTAGAGCCTGCCCCACCTCAACACTTCTCATTTTTATGAGCCAGTGAATTCCTTTTTTTAGATGTGAGTTGTGGCTTTTGTGACATGTCATTTGAAATATGTTCAGAAATACTCTCTTGCAAGGCATCAAATGGTACATTTAAGAGGCATTTTCTTAATATTGGAGCCATATCTTCCCCATTTTATGAAGCAGGAGGCTTTCAGCTACAACCTTAGAAAATTTTTATACAAGTGGCTTAAACAGTAAGATCCAGGACCACAGTGTTGTTCGGATGTGAATCGTTTCCCCTGAAGTTATGCAGTATAGTAGCTCTGACAAGTCTATTTATAATATCACATAATGAAAACTTCAGAAGTGGGCCTGATGCAAGGTCAATTAATTTAACAGCTCAACAAGATGGGGAAAGACCTAGATTCCTTCTCTTTCCATTTTGTGGCCTGAGTGGGTTGGCTCCTCCCTTGTAGTCCCAAGATGGCTGACAAAGAGGAAGATTTTCTCTCAGAAGTGCCCTGCAGAATTTGCCTGTATGTCATTGTCCAGAACTGGGTCATCCACCTACATAAAAGCAGAGATAAACCAGAATGGGCAAAGTATAGCTTATATTTGGGGGCTCAGGAGGAATCCCACCTTCCCTATGTACATTGCCATCTGATAATCTGAGAAAAAAATTAATGTTTTTAAAAGACTGCATTGACTTAAGACTTAAGTCTTTGCATAAGACTTGAAGCAAATTCTAACAAACAATAACTTAAGAAGTGACAAATAGGAGAAATAGAAAACATTAGAGAAGGAAAGGAAAATTAATGTATATTTTCCAGTTGACATTTTCTTAATTGTTTAGGGTTTGTTTTTGTAAAGAAAAGGAAACTGAACTAAAGCAAAATGGGAATAGAGAAAGGGGAGCAATAAAAATATTTTTCAAAATGTGTATATGCCTGCTATATAAAACCAGCCAAATATAAGTGATATCTATGCTTTCAAAGATGCTACTATTCATATAACATTTATTAATTTTCAGGTTTTTAATAACCAACAATCTTTCTTTATAGAAATTACGTTTGACATGCCTCATTTTTAATCAGTATTAAATTACTCTAGCAATAATTAAAGACATGCTCTTGGTTTCTGTGAATGTTCTGGTGTATCAGTTCTATTATTTTGATTAGTATGGTGGTTCTCCTGCTGGCCCAGAATGGTATCTAGTAACGGAGAATTTGGCTTTGGCTTAATATTTAATACTTCTACTTTTCTAATAGCTTGCTCTTAGACCCTGCTTATTTCAATACACATCTCCTGCCTTTTTGTTGTTTTGTTGTTTGCAAAGTGATTTGCAAACTCTATAGGAAAAAATTGATCTAGTATAAAGAAAGTCTATAATTATCACAGTATATAATAATAATAATTCTATTGTGGCTTCTCTTTGATGTAAGTCTGCTTATATTTGTTAATTAAAAGTTTAATAACTATGTTGCGAATTGTTACTTCTGGGATGCACCATTTTCTAGTGTCACATCCTCTACATTTATGTCTTTTTGATGCGGTTAAATTGCGGCATATTTCTCAGTGTCCACATATACTGGATGGATCTAAAACTGTTTCTACAGTAATCACAGGTGTAGCTTTTCAATGGCATTTTAAATTGATGTTCAACTGGAAAAAAATCTAAGATAGTGGTTGTGATAGCCCCTAAGATAACCCCAAATAATTCCTTCCTTCTGGTATTCACAAACCTGTACAGTCCCTCCCTTCGAGTGTAGGCTACATCCAATGGCTTACTTGTAATGAATAGGATATGGCAAAAGTAATGGGATGCCACTCCTGAAACTGGGTTGCAAAAGACTCTGGGGAAAGCTAGCTACCATGTTGTGAGTACCCAGTGGAGAGGACTACTTGGCCAAGAACTGAGGGAGGACTTCTGCCCATAGCCAGCAAGTAAGGGAAGCTCCTTACCCCAACAACCCACAAGGAACTAAATACTACCAATGACCACATGAGAAAGCATGAAAGTAGATTATCCCCATCAAGCCCTTAGATATCACCCTAACTTCAACTTGAGCCAGAGCTACCCTGCTAAACTGCACCCAGATATCTGACCCAGAGAAATGTGATAATGAACATGTTTTCAGCCTATAAATTCTGAATCAACTTATACATAACCAATATAGTGGCCATATCAGTCCTTCTATCCCCTAAAAAAACTGGACTGAGAATATTTGGAAATGGTCTATCAACTCTGAAAAAAAAGGAGAGTGCTTCAAGATTTTCAACTCGTTTTTTGAAGTAGCCCCATTCCCTTCATTTTAGTGGAGAGGTAGGGGGTAGAGCTATTTCAAATTCTAAAAGATGCTGCTGTGAAAGTGCTATTCTCAATATGCTAGCAAATTTGGAAAACTCAGCGGTGGCCACAGGACTGGAAAAGGGCAGTTTTCATTCCAATCCCAAAGAAAGACAACGCCAAAGAATGTTCAAACTACCACACAATTGCACTCATCTCACACACTAGTAGCATAATGCTCAAAATTCTCCAAGCCAGGCTTCAGCAATACATGAACCATGAACTTCCAGATGTTCAAGCTGGTTTTAGAAAAGGCAGGGGAACCAGAGATCAAAGCCAACATCTGATGGATCACTGAAAAAGCAAGAGAGTTCCAGAAAAACATCTATTTCTGCTGGATTGACTATGCCAAAGCCTTTGACTGTGTGGATCACAATAAACTGTGGAAAAATCTGAAAGAGATGGGAATACCAGACCATCTGACATGCCTCTTGAGAAACCTGTATGCAGGTCAGGAAGTAACAGTTAGAACTGGACATGGAACAACAGACTGGTTCCAAATAGGAAAAGGAGTACGTCAAGGCTGTATACTGTCACCCTGCTTATTTAACTTATATGCAGGGAACATCATGAGAAACGCTGGGCTGGATGAAGCACAAGCTGGAATCAAGATAGCTGGGAGAAATATCAATAACCTCAGATATGCAGATGACACCACCCTTATGGCAGAAAGGGAAGAAGAACTAAAGAACCTCTTGATGAAAGTGAAAGAGTAGAGTGGAAAAGTTGGCTTAAAGCTCAACATGCAGAAAACTAAAATCATGGCATCTGGTCCCATCACTTCATGGCAAATAGAGAAACAGTGGAAAAAGAGACAAACTATTTTTGGGGGGCTCCAAAATCACTGCAGATGGTGATTGCAGCCATGAAATTAAAAGACACTTACTCCCTGGAAGGAAAGTTATGACCAACCTAGACAGCATATTAAAAAGCAGAGACATTACTTTGCCAACAAATGTCCATCTAGTCAATGCTATGGTTTTTCCGGTAGTCATGTATGGGTGTGAGAGATGGACTATAAAGAAAGCTGAGTGCCGAAGAATTGATGCTTTTGAACTATGGTGTTGGAGAAGACTCTTGAGAGTCCCTTGGACTGCAAGGAGATCCAACCAGTCCATCCTAAAGGACATGAGTCCTGGGTGTTCGTTGGAAGGACTGATGTTGAAGCTGAAACTCCAATACTTTGACCACCTGATGCGAAGAGCTGACTCATTTGAAAAGACCCTGATGCTGGGAGAGATTGAGGGCAGGAGGAGAAGGGGACGACAGAGGATGAGAAAGTTGGATGGCATCACCAACTCAGTGGACGTGGGTTTGGGTAAACTCCAGGAGTTGGTGATGGACAGGGAGGCCTGGTGTGCTGCAGTTCATGGGGTTGCAAAGAGTCGGACAAGACTGAGCATCTGAACTGAACTGAACTGAACAGAGGGCGTGGAGGGAAACCATAGAATAACTCTCTGACTTCACTACCATGTAATCTGTCCATCATTAGTGTCTTAGTGTTTGTTAAGTGTACTGCAGTCTGTTTTTCATTGCCTTACATTAAAGAATATAAATACAATAAAATTAATACTGAAATAGAAAATCAAGGCCATAAGAGGGAGAGTGAGCTGTTGTTCTTTTGGAGTGGGATGGTAGTTTGCAGAATAATGAATGGCCCTTCCCCCAAAGCTATTCACATCCTAATCCCTAGGATCTGTGAATGTGTAAAGTTACACAGCAATTGGAAATTAAGATTGTAGATAGAATTAGATCTGCTAGTTATATTAACTGACCTTAAAGTAAAATAAGACTAACCTGGATTATCCAGGTGAGCCCAATGTAATCACCAAAGTCCTTAAATGGGGAACAAGAAGACAGAAGGGTCAGAAATGCAAGGCAGGCTAGTAATTTCAAACTCCTTCAATTTTCTGTCCTTCCAGGATTGGCTAACCATGTGTTTCGAAAGGCTGGGATTTGTATGCAGGAAGGTCCCCAGAAAGGTGATGCCTGATGGCAGTGCTTGACATGGGTTCCCTCCTCTGAGAGGCTCAGCTCAGGCTCCAGATCCTCACACCCCACCCACTCACCAAAGCAAAAACCTCATCACAAAGCAAATCACACATACCCATACGTCTCAGAAGAAATTTAGTGATGAGTTTTGCTCCCTAGCAAGCCTCCTTGGAGGTCTCATACCCACACCCATCACCTTCTAAAAGTGTTCAGACTCATTTCCTTTTCTGGGCTTCCTCCCCTCCAGCCACACTGGCCTCTTTGCTGTTCCTCAAACAACCCTGCAATTTCCTCAAGTTCCTGGCTTGTAGCCTTTCTGCTTTTGTTTCCTCTTTCTGATATGTTCTTCCGCAGGAGTTCTGTTCCTTTAATTTTTTTTTTTTTAGTAATTAATTAATTTTAATTTGGCTACACCGGGTCTTGGTTACAGCATATGTGATCTATTTCCTTGATCAGAGACGGAACCTGGGCCCCCTGCATTGGGAATGTGGAGTTTTAATGACTTGATGACCAAGGAAGTCCCTTTTTTTTTTTTTTTTTTACTATTTTTAGGTCTCTGCTCAAAGTTATCCTAGTAGAAAATTCTTCTCTCCACCCTGTGTAAAATGCTCTTCCCCACCACTCCACCCCCTTAATCAGCTTTGTCAGTTCAGTTCAGTCACTCAGTCATGTCCAACTTTGCGACCCCATGGACTGCAGCACACCAGGCCTCCCTGTCCATCACCAACTCCCGGAGTTTACCCAAACTCATGTCCATTGAGTCAGTGATGCCATCCAACCATTTCATTCTCTGCTGTCCCCTTCTCCTCCTGCCCTCAATCTCTCCCAGCATCAGGGTCTTTTCAAATGAGTCAGCTCTTCGCATCAGGTGGTCAAAGTATTGGAATTTCAGCTTCAACATCAGTCCTTCCAATGAACACCCAGGACTGATCTCCTTTAGGATGGACTGGTTGGATCTCCTTGCAGTCCAAGGGACTCTCAAGAGTCTTCTCCAACACATCAGTTCAAAAGCATCAATTCTTCGGTGCTCAGCTGTCTTTATAGTCCAACTCTCACATGCATACATGACTACCGGAAAAACCACAGAGTTGACTAGATGGACCTTTGTTGGCAAAGTAATGTCTCTGCTTTTTAATATGCTGTCTAGGTTGGTCATAACTTTTCTTCCAAGGAGTAAGCACCTTTTTATTTCATGGCTGCAGTCACTATCTGCAGCGATTTTGGAGCCCCCCCAAAATAAAATCTGTTTCCACTGTTTCTCCATCTATTTGCCATTAAGTGATGGGACCAGATGCCATGATCTCAGTTTTCTGAATGTTGAGCTTTGAGCCAACTTTTTCACTCTCCTCTTTCACCCCCATAAAGAGGCTCCTTAGTTCCTCCTCACTTTCTGCTGTAAGGGTGGTATCATCTGCATATCTAAGGTTATTGCTATTTCTCCTGGCAGTCTTGATTCCAGCTTGTGCTTCATCCAGCCCAGTGTTTCTTATGATGTTCTCCGCATATAAGTTAAGTAAGCACGGTGACAATATACAGCCTTGACTGTATATTGGTTCCTTTCCCAATTTGGAACCAATCTGTTGTTCCATGTCCAGTTCTAACTGTTGCTTCCTGACCTGCATACAGGTTTCTCAAGAGGCAGGTCAGGTGGTCTGGTATGCCCATCTGTTTCAGAAGTTTATTGTGATCCACACAGTCAAAGGCTTTGGCATAGTGAGTAAAGCAGAAATAGATGTTTTTCTGGAACTCTCTTGCTTTTTCAGTGATCCATCGGATGTTGGCAATTTGATCTGGTTCCTCTGCCTTTTCTAAAACCAGCTTGAACATCTGGACGTTCATGGTTCATGTATTGCTGAAGCCAGGCTTAGAGAATTTTGAGCATTACTTTACTAATGTGAGAGATGAGTGAAATTGTGCAGTAGTTTGAACATTCTTTGGCATTGCCTTTCTTTGGGATTAGAATGAAAACTGCCCTTTTCCAGTCCTGTGGCCACTGCTGAGTTTTCCAAATTTGCTGGCATATGGAGTGCAGCATTTTCACAGCATCATCTTTTAGGATTTGAAGTAGCTCAACTGGGATTCCATCACCTCCACTAGCTTTGTTCATAGTGATGCTTCCTGAGGCCCACTTGACTTCACATTCCAGGTTGTCTGGCTCTAAGTGAGTGATCACACCATCATGATTATCTGGGTCATGAAGATCTTTTTTGTACAGTTCTGTGTATTCTTGCCACCTCTTCTTAATATCTTCTGCTTCTGTTAGGTCCTTACGATTTCTGTCCTTTATTGAGCCCATCTTTGCATGAAATGTTCCCTTGGTATCTCTAATTTTCTTGAAGATATCTCTAGTCTTTCCCATTCTATTGTTTTCCTCTATTTCTTTGCACTGATCACTGAGGAAGGCTTTCTTATCTCTCTCTTTGGTATTCTTTGGAACTCTGCATTCAAATGGGTATATCTTTCCTTTTCTCATTTGCCTTTAGCTTTTCTTCTTTTCTCAGCTATTTGTAAGGCCTCCTCAGACAACCATTTAGCTTTTTTGCATTTCTTTTTCTTGTGGGTGGTCTTGATCCCTGTCTCCTCTACAATGTCATGAACCTCTATCCATAGTTCATCAGGCACTCTGTCTATCAGATCTAGTCCCTTAAATCTATCTTCTCCCTTGCACTGTATAATCATAAGGGATTTGATTTAGGTCACACCTGAATGGTCTAGTGGTTTTCCCTACTTTCTTCAATTTAAGTCTGAATTTGGCAATAAGGAGTTCATGATCTGAGCCACAGTCAGTTCCCGGTCTTCTTGTTGCTGCGTATATAGAGCTTCTCCATCTTTGGCTGCAAAGAATATAATCAGTCTTTTTGGTATTGACCATCTAGTGATGTCCATGTGTAGAGTCTTCTCTTGTGTTTTGGAAGTGGGTGTTTGCTATGACAAGCGCCTTCTCTTGGTAGAACTCTATTAGCTTTTGCCCTGCTTCATTCTGTACTCCAAGGCCAAATTTGTCTGTTACTCCAGGTGTTTCTTGACTTCCTACTTTTGCATTCCAGTCCCCTATAATGAAAACCACATCTTTTTGGGGTGTTAGTCTGCTTTACTCTTGTTCATAGCTCTTGTCACTCCTGCATTTTCTGTATCTACTCTGTATTGTCTACGACTCCCACTAGAATGTAGTCTCTGCAGGAGCTGGGACTCTGGTATTTTGTTCACTACTTATCCTCAGCATCTAGGACCATGATAGGCACACAGGAAGCATGCAGTGAATTTTAGTGAATAAATGAATGAATGCTTTCCAACTACCTATAATCCTCTGCCAGAGAAGTTTTCATAAATCATTTTGTTACACTGTCACAGATGTATGTACAGTCCAGTCATCTGGAGAGTTTTCTGGTACCTGGGAAGCTCTTTGGGGCCCTCTGCTTGTTTTTTTTTTTTTTTGACTGGTCTGGATCTCAGTAGTGGACTAGTGGTTTGCAGGTTTCTCTTGCAATCCATGGAGAACAGGCTCTACTGAGCTTCAGTCTTTGTGGCACACAAGCTTAGCTTTCCTGCAGTGTGTGGGGTCTTAGCTCCCCAGCTAGGGATTGAACCCGTCCCTTTTTTATTGAAGGACTGATTCTTAACCACTGGACCACCATGGAAGTGGCATGATTGGACTTTGAGTAGCCACAGATTTGACCTGTGTATACTTATTAGAGAGTCAGTAACATCTCTTCCATCCCCCAGAACTTTCCATCTCCCAGTTTGAATAGAGTTCTCTCATAAATAATAGGTTTCAGTGCTGTTGTTTTCATATTTATTTTAGCCCTAATTGTTCAAAGGATAAGCAAGTTCAACATATAAAAACTAAATTAAGCAGCTATGCTCCATTCCATCTCCAAAGTCATCCCTCTACTGCCTACAACTCCCAAGGGGGCTCCACAAACTCCCTGCTTTTCTGAGATCACACAGCATGAAGACACATGTCTCCAGGCATATGTTATTCTTACTAATCCCTCAATTCAGGGCTCAATAACAATAGTCTCCTGAGCATTGCCTACAGTGAGCATTTATTACTGATTTACTGCTTATCAGAATCATGGAAATATGTCTAGAGGGTAAGAATTTACGGAGTTCTCCTGCCCCTTTCTTTTGGCAGAGAAGTCCTCTGATCTCAGTGATCCGGGGTCTGCTAATCCTTTCTCAGATTCCACAACAGCTGCCAAAAGCTTACTGATGTCTGAATTCAGTAAGCATGAATGAGACAATATCATTAATGAAATGAAAGTTCTACATAGGTTATTTTCTTTCTGTCACAGAAGTTGCACTCGGTTATTGTAAAAAAAAATTTTTTTTTCATCAAACAGTACAGAAGTGAATGAAATAAGTATGACCCACTTCACCAGTTTGAGGTACAACTACAGTAACATCTCTTTTATTTTCCCATAATCACTCACAGGTGCCTCCTAAGATGTGGCAGGAAGCCCACATCTTACTGAAGCTTCCTTTCCTTCTTGTCCTTTGTCCAAGAACCCTGGGCTCACTCAGAAATATCAGACCTGCTGCTTCCAAACAGGACACTATCACCAGTGAAGAGCTGACCTCTTTTTTTAGCTGATTTTCTCAAGTAGTTGCTCCCCAGGATGGCTGTGTCAGTAGCAGTGTGCTGCCCTTGAAGATCCATGCTCTTTTTAAAATTTGTTTATTTATCTATTCCTTCAGGCTTCCTGGTGGCTCAGATGATAAAGAATCCACCTATAATGTGGAAGACGCAGGTTCAATCCCTGGGTTGGGAAGATCCCCTGGAGGAGGGCATAGCAACCCACTGCAGTATTCTTGCCTGGATAATCCCCAAGGACAGAGGAGCCTGGTGGGCTGCGGTCTGTGGGGTTGCACAGAGTTGGACAGGACTGAGTGACTAAGCACAGCACAGCATTTATTTATTAGGCTGCACCAGGTCTTATTTGTGGCATGCAAACTCTTCATTGAGGTATATGGGATCTAGTTCCCTGACCAGGGATTGAACCCAGGCACCTTGCATTGGGACCTTGCATTGTCTTAGCCACTGGACCACCAGGGAAGTCCTGAAGATCCACAGTCTGGATAAAGTCCCCGGGGTCCCTGTATCGTTCCCCAGCAACGTGCACATTCACCTGACTTACAAGGGACCAAATGTGGTCATTCAGGCAGGGAGGAAAGACTCAAACAAGAGCCACTCCATAGAGGAATTCCTACCATGGGCCCACAGATGCCTGACATTCCATTCTAATGAGTTTTCTTTGAAATTATATGTTTTAATTTTGTGTTCTTACAGATGTTATTCTGAGGAGAAATCCCTGGCCATCCAGTGTTTAAGGACTTGGCACTTTCCCTGCCAAGGCCTGGGTTTGACCCCTGGTTGGGGAACTAAGATCCTGCATGCTGCCTGGCACAGTTTTGATGGCAAAAGGGCTGTCTTGTGAACAGAAGAAGATCAAAGAGTTTTTAGCCAAAATATATATGGAGAAAAGTATCCTGGAGGTGAGTGAGACAATTAGTTAATAAATATATCAATTTCCTAGATTGTTCTATTGTTGGGGGCATGTCTTATGCTTCTTTTGCATGGTTTTGCTGCTAAGCAAGCTTACTTGGTTTTGTGGTTAAGCAAATATGCTCTCTTGAGTAGTCATTAACTTACAGGGGTCTTCCATAATTTTTATACTCCCAATATCCTAGGGGGATTAGCCATTTAATCACTTATTTGTCCCTCTACTCTGCCCTTATCTGTTTGTGGTACATGCTAACAAAAACTTTGCTCCAAAGATTATATTTTCTAAGATTGTCTCCTATTACATCAATGTTTTCACTTTTCTATATAAATCTTTCAAGTTCTTCATAACTACTTAATATATGATATAAAGTAGTGATATATGTATTTCCTTGGATATTTTAATATATATTTCAAATGGCTATCAAATTTAGATAGCACTATATATTGAACAATTTGTGTATTCTTCCACTGACTAGAAATATGGAAATATAGTATCTTTATCATATTCTTTTTATATATATGACTAATATTTAAATATAATTTCTGAGTTCACTTTGTACTGATTCTTGGGTTAGTACCAAACTCTTTAATAACTAGAATTTAAAATATAGCAATATTTGATATAGGGCAAGTCCCTCATCTTTAATCTTTAATTTCAAAATATTTATGTTTTAATAAGTTAACTTATTCCTCCAAAGGAATTTTAGAATGCATATTTCTTGCCTCTTCTCCACATCCCCCCACACTTTTTTTGAGGTTTGGGCAAAGACATCATTGAATTTTGGGTGGAGAATTGTTATAGTTAGCAATGTTGAACATCCTCATTTGGGAGTATGATATATTTCTCAAATTAGTTGTTTTCTTTTACTTATTCATTTATTTATTTATTTTTGGCCACACTGCATGGCCCATGGCAGTGAAAGTGTGGAGTCCTAATCATTAAATCAGCAAGTAATTCCCTTGTCTTCTTCTAAATTCAATATATTTATGTCTTAGATATTCCTTGGTTTAAGTTTATTCCTAGGTATTTTATAGATTGTTCTTAGGGTTTTTTTTCCCCACTATGCTTTCTTAGGAATTATAGCTCACAAAAGCTATTGCATAACTAATATTGGTTTGTGCGTGCATGTGTGTGTGTGTGTGTGTGTGTGTGTGGTCTTATTCTAAACTTCATCAATTTTTGTGTTAATGTTATGGCAGCCATTTGTGCTAGATATGTTTATCACTATAATGCCTATTTAGTTCATGTGGCCATGCTATAGAGTCAGTTTTTTAAAAATATTTCTTTCATGTCTAGATATCTAATCTATTTATTGGTCTATTTTTTTTTACTGTAAGTTCTTTTAGTAATTCTTGTCTAATATGTTTTTAAATTGACTGCCAGATATTCCTAAGTATATATCCAGATTATACCATTTGCAAAAAGTGATTTTGCTTTTCCTTTCTGATGCACGTTTTTTGTCTATTTTTCTAATTACATTGACTAGAACATTCAGGAGAATGTTAAAAATAGCAAAAATGATAGATAACGCTAGTTTCTAAACTTTATAGAAATAAGTGTAGTCTAATATTTCACTCAAGTACAATGTGTGTTTTTGATTCCTGAAACATAACTTTGATCTCATTAATCAAAGACAACAATTAGTTGTCTTCCCCTAGTTAACAGAGTCGATGTTAAGTTTCTTTGTTTTTTTGAGTGCACTGCGAGGCTTGCAGAATATTGGTTCCCCAACAAAGGACTGAACCCAGACCACCTCAGTAAAAGCACAGAGTCTTAACTGGAATGCCTGGAATACCTCAGAGTTGATTTTAGGAGTCAGAAATTAATATTTAATTTTATCAAATGTATTTGTTCACCTATAGGGAAAATTATTATTTTTTTCTTTAATTTGTTGACTATAATAATTAATTTTTTAATATTGAAGCATTCTTACTCTCCCTTAAACATTTTTACTTCCTTGTAGCATGTAGGATCTTAGTTCCCTGACCAGGGATTGAACCCACATACCCTGCATTGGAAGGTAGATTCTTAACCACTGTCCCACCAGGGAAGTCCCTCTGGCCAACTCTTTAAATTGCAATCTTCACATCATCCCTATCCCACTCTTTTATTTTCTTCTGTGACACTTAACCTGCTAACACACAATATAACTTATTTTGTTTTTTAATGTATATCTTGCTCCACTGGAAAAACGGCTCAAGAGATTGTTTTTTCTCCCCTTTAGCTTTATCCTTCCCATGAGAACTGAAACCTGGTTCTAAGCTTCAGCTTCAGAAGGTTGGGTTTTTGAATTGTTAGGGATGCGCCTTTGATTAATCACCTGGCCCTAAAACTTTCCAAGGGACATGCAAGCAGGGAAAATGTAAAGAATAATGATTTCCAGACCCTTGACTTCCAGAGGTACCCTTTCCCAAAACTGACGTATCAGAGAATGTGCCTGTGTTCACATCAGCCTTTCACCCGCTTTTTACATACAGGCACACCTCTCAACCACACCAAGTCTTCAGCTCAGTTCAGTCCCTCAGTCATGTCCGAGTCTTTGAGACCCCATGGGCTGCAGCATGCCAGGCCTCCCTATCCTTCACCATTTTCCGGAACTTGCTCAAACTCATGTCCATCAAGTCAGTGATGCCATCCAACAATCTCATCCTCTGTCGTCCCCTTCTCCTCCTGCCCTCAATCTTTCCCAGCATCAGGGCCTTTTCCAATGAGTCAGTTCTTCACATCAGGTGGCCAAAGTATTGGAACTTCAGCTTCAGCATTAGTCCTTCCAGAGAATATTCAGGACTAATTTCCTTTAGGATGGACTGGTTGGATCTCCTTGCAGTCCAAGGGACTCTCAAGTCTTCTCCAACACCACACTTCAAAAGCATCAGTTCTTTGGCATGTAGCTTTCTTTATAGTCCAACTCTCACATCCATACATGACTAATGGAAAAACCATAGCTTTGACTAGACGGACTTTTGTCAGCAAAGTAATGTCTCTACTTTTTAATACATTGTCTACGTTGGTCATAGCTTTTCTTCCAAGGAACAAGCATCTTTTAATTTCATGGCTGCAATCACCATCTGCAGTGATCTTGGAGCCGAAGAAAATAAAGTCTGTCACTGTTTCCATTGTTTCCCCATCTATTAGTCATGAAGTGATGGATACCAAGTCTTGCAGTGAAGCCTTTCTTGGAGTGTAAAAACCCAAAAGGGGGCTAAGCAAAGGAGCAGACTCCTTTAATGGTTAATCAGGATATAACAAACACTTAGAGTTTCTTGTGTTTCCTAGCTTTATACATATATTTTTGTTGGGAGTAAAACTTTGTGTGACAAACAGCATTTTGGCCTTAGATTCTGCTATGAAGTAGTATGATAGTGGGAATACTAAAAATTCTCATGTAAGGACTGCCTCTTCCATTCTCTGCCTACTCCCAAATAAATAAATACATACATAAATAAACATTATTATGGAACAATCCATGAAAACAAAGCAAAGAAAGAAACAAGATGTATTGAATGCTTTAAAAAAAGGTCTTCCCCCACATGTTTAAACACAAAGTATTCTTTTTTTTTTCTTTTTTGGATTTTTTAAAAATTAATTTATTTTAATTGGAGGCTAATTACTTTACAATATTGTAATGGTTTTTGCCATACATTGACATGAATCAGCCATGGGTGTACATGTGTCCCCCATCCTGAACCCCCCTCCCACCTCCCTCCCCACCCCATCCCTCAGGGTCATCCCAATGCACCAGCCCTGAGCATCCTGTCTCATTCATCGAACCTGGACTGGCGATCTGCTTCACATAAGATAATATACATGTTTCAGTGCTATTCTCTCAAATCATCCCACCCTTGCCTTCTCCCAGATTCCAAAAGACTGTTCTTTCCATCTGTGTCTCTTTTGCTATCTTGCATATGGGGTCATCATTACCATCTTTCTAAATTCCATATATATGCATTAGTATACTGTATTGGTCTTTATCATTCTGGCTTACTTCACTCTGAATAATAGGCTCCAGTTTCATCCACCTCATTAGAACTGATTCAAATGAATTCTTTTTAATGGCTGAGTAATATTCCATAGTGTGTATGTACCACAGCTTTCTTATCCATTCATCTGCTGATGGGCATCTAGGTTGCTTCCATGTCCTGGCTATTATAAACAGTGCTGCGATGAACATTGGGGTGCACGTGTCTCTTTCAGATCTGGTTTCCTAGGTGTGTATGCCCAGAAGTGGGATTGCTGGGTCATATGGCAGTTCTATTTCCAGTTTTTTAAGGAATCTCCACACTGTTCTCCATAGTGGCTGTACTAGTTTACATTCCCACCAACAGTGTAAGAGGGTTCCCTTTTCTCCACACCCTCTCCAGCATTTATTGCTTGTAGACTTTTGGATAGCAGTCATTCTGACCGGCATGAGATGGTACCTCATTGTGTTTTGATTTGCATTTCTCTGATAATGAGTGATGTTGAGCATATTTTCATGTGTTTGTTAGCCATCTGTATGTCTTCTTTGGAGAAATGTCTGTGTAGTTCTTTGGCCCATTTTTTGATTGGGTCATTTATTTTTCTGGAATTGAGCTGCAGGAGTTGCTTGTGTATTTTTGAGATTAACTATTAACACAAAGCATTCTTTTCAGATATCCTAGTATTGTCTCCCAGGATTCATAATTATTAAGAAAAGCACCTTAAAACATGCCAAAGCTGAATAGATTAATGGATTAGATAATAGATAATGGCAATTATCTATTGCCAAGTAACAAATTCTGGAATTTGTTGCTATACAACAAAAACTAGAATTCCAGTTGAGCTATTTCAAATCCTAAAAGATGATGCTGTGAAAATGCTGCACTCAATGTGCCAGCAAATTTGGAAAACTCAGCAGTGGCCACAGGACTGGAAAAGGTCAGCTTTCATTCCAATTCCAAAAAAGGCAGTCCCAAAGAATGCTCAATCTACCACACAATTGCACTCATCTCACACGCTAGTAAGGTAATGCTCAAAATTCTCCAAGCCAGGCTTTAGCAATACATGAACCATGAACTTCCAGATGTTCAAGCTGGTTTTCTTTTTGTTTTTCTTTTTTTTTTTCAAGCTTGTTTTAGAAAAGGCAGAGGAACCAGAGATCAAATTGCCAACATCCGTTGGATCATTGAAAAAGCAAGAGAGTTCCAGAAAAACATCTATTTCTGCTTTATTCACTATGCCAAAGCCTTTGACTGTGTGGATCACAATAAACTGTGATGGAAAATTCTGACTGTGTGGAAAATTCTGAATGGGATGGGAATACCAGACCATCTGACATGCCTCTTGAGAAATCTGTATGCAGGCCAGGAAGCAACAGTTAGAACTGGACATGGAACAACAGACTGGTTCCAAATAGGAAAAGAAGTACGTCAAGGCTGTATACTGTCACCCTGCTTATTTAACTTATATGCAGAGTACATCATGTGAAACGCTGGGCTGGATGAAGCACAAGCTGGAATCAAGATAGCTGGGAGAAATATCAATAACCTCAGATATGCAGATGACACCACCCTTATGGCAGAAAATGAGGAAGAACTAAAGAGCCTCTGATGAAAGTGAAAGAGGAGAGTGAAAAAGTTGGCTTAAAGCTCAACATTCAGAAAACTAAGATCATGGCATCCGGTCCCATCACTTCATGGCAAATAGATGGGGAAACAATGGCGGACTATAATTTTTTGGGCTCCAAAATCACTGCAGATGGTGACTGCAGCCATGAAATTAAAAGACACTTACTTCTTGGAAGAAAAGCTATGATCAACCTAGACAGCATATTAAAAAGCAGAGACATTACTTTGCCAACAAAGGTCCATCTTTGTTAAGGCTATGGTTTTTCCAGTGGTCATGTATGAATGTGAGAGTTGGACTATAAAGAAAGCTGAGCACCGAAGAATTGATGCTTTTGAACTGAGGTGTTGGAGAAGACTCTTGAGAGTCCCTTGGACTGCAAGGAGATCCAACCAGTCCATCCTAAAGGAGGTCAGTCCTGGGTGTTCGTTGGAAGGAGTGATGTTGAAGCTGAAACTCCAGTACTTTGGCCACCTGATGTGAGGAACTGACTCATTTGAAAAGACCCTGATGCTGGGGAAGATTGAGGGCAGGAGGAGAAGAGGGCGACAGAGGATGAGATGATTGGATGGCATCACCGACTCAATGAACATAAATTTGAGTAAACTCCAGGAATTGGTGATGGACAGGGAGGCCTGGCGTGCTGTGGTCCATGGGGTTGCCAAGAGTCAGACACAACTGAGCGACTGAACTGAACTCATACAACAAATTACTACAAATTTAGCTGCTTAAACCAACACTTATTTATGATTTCACAGTTGCTTTGGGTCAGGGCTCTGGTCAGAGTTCCGCTGAGTCTTCTGCTTGGAGTCTCACAAGGTTGCAATCAAGGTGTTAGTCAGGCTGCATTCTCATCTGGAGAAGGATTCACTTCCAGTTTCACTCAGATTCTTGGCCGAATTCATTCCCTGCAGTTGTAGGACTGAGGGCCCTGGCTTCTTGCTGGCTGTCTGCTGGCAGCAGCCCGCAGCTTCCTGAGGCCATGGTCAGCTCCTAGAAACTACCCACAGGTCTTTGCCACATGAGCTTCCTCAGTATGGCCAATGTGTGTGTGCCTGTGTGCATGCTAAATCGCTTCAGTCCTGTCTGACTCTGTGCAACCCCACGGACTGTAGCCCACTAGGCTCCTCTGTCCATGGAATTTTCCAGGCAAGAATACTGGAACGGGTTTACATTCCCTTCTCCAGGGGATCTTCCTGACCTAGGGATTGAACCCATGTCTCTCATGTCTCTTGCATTGGCAGCGGGGGCTTCTTTACCGCTATTGTCACCTGGGAAGCCCCAGTATGGCCAATTCCTTCACCAAATCAGCAGGGAGAGACTCAGTGTTTCCTAGCAACACAGATATCTTATACAGCTTTACATAATCAAGGAACTACTTCCCATCACCTTTGCCGTGTGCTGACAGTTAGAACCAAGGGAAGGGATTACACATGAATCCAGGTGACAAGGATCATGGGGGAGTCAGTTAAGAATCATTGATTCTTCATGTAACTAAAATGTTTTCTTGAACTAGCAAGATTTTAATGACTCAGTGGATAAAAATGGCACAAACTTTACAAAAATTTTAAAAATTGATACATATTATTCAATACGTAGTTATAATCTATTTTTATCAAATCAACAAAATATTTACTTTGATTGCATTTTATCTTAAAACATTTAGTATTTTCTTTTTGAAAAAATAAAAGTTAGCTGCTGAATTGATTATTTTTAATAGTGCTATTTACATTTCTTTAAATACATAGGAAAGCTTGATCATGATGTCTAACAACACTAGTGGAGTTAGTTCTAATTTTATATATAATTCTTATCTAGCTAATCCCAGGAGCTGAACAACAGCCTCTGAGCGTACTTCTTAATCATACTCTCTACCTCATAAATAAGTAATATTTTAAGCTACACATTACACTGCATCATTATAAATTAAGTAATGAAAAATAGCATTTTGATTTATTATTTATTACCTTTTTATAACTTGTTCTAACATTGATGAATTAACTATGTTAGATCTATAACATTTAAATCTTGACTGCTCTTGGTAACCTATTTTACAAAATGTATTCTATAACCTTTCCCAATGATTTTTATACTATTTTTGCAAATGTAAAACACATATAAATTAAACTGAAAAATGAGATCAGATTTTTTCTGACTGACAGTAATCTGATTGGAACTAATGGGCTAAAAAAGATGACTGGTTTGCCAAATAAAGTTTTCAGTTCCAACATTTAGCTGAAAGTATGCATAAGCAGTGTGATAAAAGTATTTTATAAAACATATTGTTTTGGAAAAAGCATAGAAAATAAGCAACATTTCAATTTTTTCAGTTCTCTTTGGGTATATCAAGTTAATTATAGTATCTCAAACTGAAAAAGTAATAGGTTTAATTAGTAATCATTTGCTAAGTTTTGTAAATCCTTTTTGATATATTTGCAAGAAATTTGAAAAACTGAATGCCTGTGATGGCTGAGCAACAATTACTCTGCAAGTTGTATAGTTTCCAATTCATTTCATTTGCCAATTTGAAAGATGATCTAATTAAGCCGTCAGTTAATAGATGAGATAAAATAATTATTTATTATTATTATTTGACACATTGTTCAGAAGGAGCTCAAAGGATTGAGTAGCCTTGTTATTATATAACTTGTTCCATTTTTGCTACTTATATGAACAATAACTCCTAGCACATTTTTATGTAAAAATGGAAAAGAGTAACAGAATTAATACAAATTCTGTCTCATTCCAGCAATATGTAATAATCATTCATAGATTCATGGACTAATTGGAGGAAAAAACTCAGGTATTTCATTAAAAATTGGATTTCCATCAAAACTTTAATTTTATATTTACTGATTATTTATCAAAAATTATTATTTTTATATTGTATTATGTACTGGTCGTGGCTATAATAACTTAAACCAAAAGAAAAAAATTTTAACCTTCATATACCTGTTAAGAGACAATTTTAAGTTATATGTATTATTTATATGTATATATATTTGCAGAAAAGTAGTACAAACAATAAGACTTTCATGCTTAAAAATGTATTACTTGAAGGTTAAATTCTGTGGGAGAATTAAAATGGAAATGTGAGTTCAAGGAAGAAAAGAGAAATGTGCAAATTTCCAACTATTTTAAAAGGACCCATTCATGAATATGTAAAGACGTGACGTGTATGTGCTAAGTCGCTTCAGTAGTACCCTATTCTTTGCGACCCTATGGACTGTAGCTCGCCAGGTTCCTCTGTCTACGGGATTCTCGAGGCAAGAATACTAGAGTGGGTTGCCATTTCTTCCTCCAGAGAATCTTCCCAACCCAGGGATGGAGCCCTCATCTCCTATGTCTCCTGCGTTGGCAGAAGAGTTCTTTACCTCTAGCACCACCTGGGAAGTAAAAGACAGGGTGTTATGCTGTCCTTAGTCGCTCAGTCATGTCTCACTCTTTGAGACCCCACAGACTGGAACTCACCAGGCTCCTCTGTCCATTGGGATTCTCCAGGCAAGAATACTGGAGTGGGTTGCCATGCCCTCCTCCAGGGGATCTTCTCAATCCAGGGATTGAACCAGGTCTCCCACATTTCAGGCAGATTCTTTCTCATCTGAGCCACAAGGGAAGCCCCAGAATACTGGAGTGGGTAGCCCAGCCCTTCTCCAGGGGAACTTCCCAACCCAAGAATCAAACCAGGGTATCCTGCATTGCAGGCAGATTCTTTACCAGAAAAGACAAGTAGTGGATATCAAATCATTATAATACTTAGATTTCACTGGGCACTTTAAAAAGAGTGACTGAACAATTTTATCTTAAAATACTAACATACTGCAAAATGTCCAATGCTACATCTTTTGCAACTATTTAAACTAGTGATGAAAGATTTTAGATGTTAGCTTAAAGATGTGTGTGGGAGTTTATAATTTTTCAAAGTTAATTTGAAAGTTTTAAGTTAAAAACTTAAAGACTGCTGCTGCTGTCTACAGCTACAAAATGCTGAGAACTGCTTCTGTTACTAAACCCCGTAAGGCCTCTCTCACACAGGCACCTTGGTGGGAGGCCATTAACATCCATTCAGATTTGTTGACCACCCCTTCTAGAATGCCATACCAAATGCAAAAAAGAACAGGCCACTTCTGGCCCCTTTTCTCTCTTCTCTTTCCATCAGAGTGGAGCATCTGCTGCCTTCCTGCTCTGTAGTAACTCAGCTTGTTCAATATCAGGCATGGCATGGACTTGGGCCATGAAGAACCGGTCTCTTGGGCAGGTACCAAAACCTCAGACAAGGCAGGGTTGAGATAAGGATCCGTTTCTGAAAACAAGAATTAAAGACAAGGACTATTTCACAGAACCTGGAAGGGATTTATTATTAAATAATAATAAATTGACAATGCAAAATAGCCATGGTAAATGCGTGGGGCTCCTGAAATTCCACCTGGTTTAGAATAGGATTTTCCCGAGGATCTGGGAAAGCAGAAAGCCTACAGACAATGCCGAGAGATCCCGACCTGACTAAATGAGCTAAAGGAATTCAAACCCAGGATTTCCCTGGTGGTCCAGTGGTTAAAACTCTGTGCTCCAATTTAAGGCAGCTAAAATCCCACATGCCACTCTGAGTGGCAAAAGAAGTAAGTAAAATAAAGGAATCCAAGATCCTCTGATTCCACGGCCTCCTGTATAGGTTGAATTGGTGGCTGAAATAGTAAAGAATCTGAGACCCAGGTTCAATCACTGGGTCAGGAAGATCCCCTGGAGAAGGGATTCCCACTTTAATATTCTCGCCTGGAGAATTCTACGGACAGAGGAGCCTGGTGGGCTACAGTCCATGGGGTCGCAAAGAGTCAAACTGAGCTAGACTTAACACTATAGATATGTTCAAGTCCTTACCCATGGAACTGTGAATGTGATCTTATTTGGAACTAGAGTCTTTGTAGATTTAATGGAGATAGAAATTAAAACAAGATCCTCCTGGATTATGGTGGGCCCTGATCTAATCACCGGTATCCTTAAAAGAAGAGACACAGAGAAAACAGACACACGAAGAGGGAAGACAGAAAAGTGAAGACTAGCAGAAACTGCAGTGATGCAGCTAAAAGCCAAGAAACACCAGAGATGCTGGCAGGCACCAGAATCTAGGAAGAGGCAAGGAAGGATTCTTTCCTAGAGCCTTCAGACGAGTCACAACCCTGGCAACCCCTTTATAGGGTCCCTGGCAACATCCTTCTAGCCTCCAGGACTGGGAGAGAATAAATTTCTGTCGTTTCAAGGTACCCAGCTTGGGATCACTTGTTAACAACTGTCCTCGGAAACTAATACACATTCCTATTGAGAGGGGATAAGAAATCTCAGGGAATCTGCCACTCACCTGCTATTTGGTTTCATGCAAGCTGCTAATCTTTCTATAACTCAGTTCAATTCAGCCAAACATTTATTCACCGCACACTTAGGGCCTGTCAGTGTGTATTACGCACTGGCACGATTGTCAGTGAAAAAGACAAGAAACACCAGCTCCTGACTCCATGGAGTTTTCAGTCTAGAGAGGGAAAGACTGGAGGCTAAACAAAAACCATAAGTAAAGAAAGTAACTTCGTGTCCTTTCAGTGTCAGGCTTGGTTAGTATTTAATCAGGCCTGCCCAATAACTCATTGCCTAGAATATACCTTTGTTTGACTTTCCAATTTGCTTTTTGATTAGAGGCCCCAAATAGGAAGTTACATTTTAACTTGCAGATTGCTGTCCAGTACAAAAATAATAATAACAAAGATAACCATTTTATTGTCTGTAGACATCAACCATCTTTTAAGGATTCCTTTCCTGGAATGCTACATACACCCCTCTTCGCCAAATGGTCTTGGAAATCAGTTTTCCCATCTTACTAGTTCCTTCATTCATAATGAGTTGAATATATTTTTGACATACATTCATTATATCTTTCTGTGAAAATCATGTTTTTAACTTTCTTTTTAAAATTTCACATCATGTTTTTAACTTTTTGAGAATTGTACTTTGATGTGGAGTACTATAAAACTCAAATGATACAATATGGAAAAGAGTAATATGGTTCCTGGGACAAGGTAGGTGTTCAATGAGTGTGAGCTCTCCCTCAGCAATGAGCAAAGCCTGGAAGATTCAGGAGAGGCAACATATCAGGGACTCTCTCTGCTGCCAGGCTCCAGTGTACACCAATACAACTGTGGATGTGGCTTCTTCTTTTCTTTGTTCTCTTCCTACTGCTCATCTTATTCTTGTCTCTTACTAAGGCAGACACCTCAACTGAAATTTTTTTAAGTTCTTAAGTCTTCTCTGATGAGAAGCTGAAAACTTTACCCATCTCACCCCTTCCTCCTGCTCTGAGCTCTTAGGCTCCTCTTCCCAGCCTCAGGAATTACTCATGGTCCAGCCATCCACCCCCATGGTTTCTTATCCATCTTCTGTAGGGACCCCTTAGACAGCATGCTAAAAAGCAGAGACATTATTTTGCCAACAAAGGTCTGTCTAGTCAAAACTATGGTTTTTCCAGTAGTTGTGTGTGGATGTGAGAGTTCGACCATAAAGAAAGCTGAGCAGCAAAGAATTGATGCTTTTGAACTGTGGGGTTGGAGAAGACTCACTGCAAGGAGATCAAACCAGTCAATCCTAAAGGAGATCATTCCTGAATATTCACTGGAAGGACTAATGCTAAAGCTGAAGTCCCATACTTTAGCCACCTGATGCAAAGAACTGACTCATTAGAAAAGACCCTGATGCTGAGAAAAATCAAAGGCAGGAGGAGAAGGGGACAACAGAAGAAGAGATGGTTGGATGGCATCACCAACTTGATGGGCATGAGTTTGAGCAAGCTCCTGAAGTTGGTGATGGACAGGGAAGCCTGGCGTGCTGCAGTCCACGGGGTCCCAAAGGGTCGGACACACCTGAGTGACTGAACTGATTGACTGAGGGACCCCTTGATTATAAAAAAAAAAAAAAAAGTCTGATCTTATTTAGCATTCTTTTTCTTAATCCTTTGGACATAGTTTATTTTAAACTATAGGGCAAAATTCTATTGCTAAATCCAGAATTGTTGGTAAGTTTTAGACAAGTCTTGGTAATCTTTGCCAAAGTGCAAAAGTAGTAAAATAGAAGCAAGTTTTCTCCAGATTGAAAAATATGCAGGGAGAATGTTCTGCATTGTTTCTAAGACACTCAAGAAATGTAAGTATTTAAAAAAAAAAAACTAGGTAAGTTACACTTCACCTCACTAGGACAGCTTCATCCCTGAGCTTGTAAAGAACATTCAGGAACAATTTCTAAAAAATGGTGCCCTTCTTCAAGAGTTAAAAAGACTAGAAACAGGGATGAATTCCAGCTTCCACAGGTCAGTATAAGAAGCACAGTGTATAGTTTCTGCACAGATAGAGGTGGCTGCAGTAAAGAGGGGAGAGAAGCAAGTCACTGGGAACCTGAACCTATGGGACTCGTTAACGTTGAGGGCAAGAAGTAGGGCCAGGTGTATGGGAAGAGCCCAGAGAAGAGACTTTGGGTGAACAAATTACAGGGCTAGGAACCATATAGGGCAGGGATAATCCATTTGTTTATCTAACATTTGCACAGAGGCAAATTTTGTTTCAGAAATTTAGTAATGTTTTTCAAATGCTGTTTAAAGTAAAATTTACCTTGCCATATCTAATAATATTAGTGAAAGTAGATATGTAATTGTTTTTTCTCTTCCTCACCATCAGTGTATTATTCTCTCCTTGATATAGTTATTTTAAAATTTTGTTGTTGTTCAGTCTGGAGGTCGAGTCCAACTCTTTGAGACTCCATGGACTGCAGCACATTAGGCTTCCCTGTCCTCCACTCTCTCCTGGAGTTTGTTCAAATTCATGTCCATTGAGTTGGTGATGCCATGCACCCATCTCACCCTGTGTCTTCCCCTTCGCCTTCAGCCTTCAATCTTCCCCAGCATCAGGGTCTTTTCCAAAGAGTCTTGGCATCAGGTGGCCAAAGCATTGGAACTTCAGCTTCAGCATCAGTCCTTCCAATGAATATTCTGCATTAATTTCCTTTAGGATCGATTGGTTTGATCCCCTTGCGGTCCAAGACACTCTCAAGAATGTTCTCCAGCACCACAGTTCAAAAGCATCGATTTTTTGGCACTCAGTCTTCATTATGGTCCAAATCTGACATCCATGCATGACTACTGGAAAAACCACAGCTTTGACTATGCAGACCTTTGTCGGCAACGTGATGTCTTTGCTTTTTAGGATGCTGGCTAGACTTGTCATAACTTTCCTTCCAAGGAGTAAAGGACTTTTCATTTCGTGGCTGCAGTCACCATTCACAGTGATTTTGGAACCCAAGAATATAAAATGTCACTGTTTCCACTTTTTACCCTTCTATTTGCCATGAAGTGATGGGACCAGGTGCCATGATCTTAGTTTTTTTAACGTTGGGTTTTAAGAATAGATTTATTCTATTCACAGGATAGTCGGTGAAGATGTGTGCCTGAGTCCCGCAGATAAGAAAATTGGACCATGGTGACTGTTGCCACCTTGTGGTACAGTGGAAGAAATTCACAGTATCCAGACGCTTCAGCACCCAGGTGTTGTTCTTCCACCCTCGTGAGAAAATCAAGGTGTGTAGAATGCAGAATGCAGTCATCCAGACACAATTTATTGTTAAAACGTCGTCATAGGAAACAGCACTTTTTTGGGGTGGGGGTGATGGAAGAACCGGAAAGACTTTCCCAAAAAAGCAAAATCCAAGATAGCCAGCATGTGTAACCAGGCTGACTCTAGTTTATGTGACTTTCTGTGATGAAAGTAATTTCCTAAGCAGGAATTTTTTTTGCCCATTCTTACTGGTTCTTTCTCAGTAATAAGAAAGGAGAAGAGAGATTGGGAGTTTGGGATTGACATATACATCCTGTTGTATTTAAAATAGATAACCAAAATAAATAAATAAATAAAATAGATAACCAACAAGGACTTACTGTACAGCACACAGAATTCTGCTCAGTATTCTGTAATAACCTCAATGGGAAAATAATTTTTAAGTTTTTAAAATATAGTATTTTTTAATTATAAAAGAAGAAGAGGGAAGATGCATTGCTGACTAGCTTCAGAACCTCAGAGAGCCTGGGGAATGCTCTCTCCATTTCTTTGCCTCTCCAGATACATTCTCCACCAACCTTCATCCTGCCCTGCCCCCAGGAGGCTGACCAGTGCCGACTGCCTCTGTCAGTGTCTCTGTCTCGCACACCGACGTAGTTCCCATTCAGAGAATACTTGTAGAGTGGAGGCATTGGCAAAAGATCTGCCAAAGGAAGGAGAATTTAATCTGGTACTTATGCCCAGATTCTCTCCCATCCAGGCAGGGATACCACAATGAAAAGTCTCAGTTTTTCTCCCCCTTTTCCTTTCAGAGCCAAGGGTGGTAACTGGGACTGGCTGTTGTTAGCTCCAGAGGGTTACACTTCAGTTCAGTTCAGTCGCTCAGTCGTGTCTGACTCTTTGTGACCCTGTGGACCACAGCACACCAGGCCTCCCTGTCCATCACCAACTCCCAGAGTTTACTCAAACTCATGTCCATTGAGTCCATGATGCCATCCAACTCTCTCATCCTCTGTCGTCCCCTTCTCCTCCTGCCTTCAATCTTTCCCAGCATCGAGTCTTTTCCAATTGGTCATTTCTTCACATCAGGTGGCCAAAGTATTAATCTTGCACTAATCCTTGTGATTTTCCTATACTCTGCCAACGCCTTTGTAAATAATCCCTTCAATTATCCTGATTTAAATGTGCCATTGGTTTCCTGCTTCCCTGGCTGACATAAAAAAAATTAATAAAAAAGATTGTTGAGTATACAAATTCTATGTAAACGGGTACTTCCCTGGTGATCCAGTGGTTTAGACTTTGCCTTCCCTTGCAGGGGGTGCAGGTTCAATGCCTGGTTGGGGAGCTAAGATTCCACATGCCTCTTGGCCAAAAAACCAAAACGTAAAGCAGAAGCGATATTGTAACAAATTCAATAAAGGCTAAAAATGGTCCACATTTTAAAAATCTTTAAATAAATGGCGGCTCTTTGACCCTGCACCACTGCGTTGGTTGCGGCAAGAGCCCTGACTCAAGTCAGCAATAAACTTCCCTTTCTTTGCGTGTTAAAAAAATAAATAAATAAATAAATAAATGGCATGTAAATTAATCCAATAACTGAATGAATAAAGACATGAATGAATGAATGAGCGCAGAGATGAATGTGTGAGAATTGAATGCAGATGTGTAGAATGTATTAATATTTCATGCAGGAGTAAGTGAACAATGACTAAGCAAATGAATGATATGTATGTGAATACATGAATGGAAGTGTAAATGAAGAATGAACTCATACAAACATGAATCAAGCCCAGTTTGAATCTCTCTGAATGCTTGACTTCACCACCTCCCATGCTTCCATCTGCCTGAACACTGCAAAGAGAAGGAACGATGAACTTTTCCCTAAAGCAGGACTATTACACAGAAACAGAGTTTAGAGAGATGCACTCAGAGCTTAGGTTAGGAAAAAAAGTTTCAAGAAAAAAATAAGTTAACTTTTAAAAGGGCAGAGGGTAAAGGTAAAGATATCCTTAGAGGGGCAGAAAACACAGAGTGAAAGGATTAAGCTCCTTTGTCCTAGAAGGAAATTAAACAGTTCAGAGACTCAGAGACAAGGAGCCATGGGATGTGAAGCAAGCCAGTGACTATTTTCTTCTTCTTTTTTTTTTTTTGAAGAGCATCTACATTTTTAATGAAACAACTAGAACAACTTTGAAGTTGAATGACATTGCATAATTAACTCATTACAGAATGAAACTTTTAGGAAACAAAATGTAGAATGGATATAAACAACACTTTAAAGGTGATCACATGTGACTTGGGATCAAAGTCTAGCATTGGAATACTGTTTCAAGGATGACTGAGCCATATCAGTGAATCATCAAAGGAATAAAATGCATGAAAATTCTAGGTAGCTCATTCCTCTGCCTTCAGATAAAATCTCCACAAATTGATCTAGGTGATGTGAATATTGTCTATTTTAAGCACTCCTAGGGAAAGAGCCTCAAACAAATTTTCTTGAAGTACAAAAATTTAAAAGTAAGGTACTACCCACAGACTACATATTGAAAACATGTAGTTTAAACATATTAAACATACTAAAACAGAATCCAGTTGTTACGAGAACTAATCTCAAAATATACATACAGGATTATGTATATGTATGTACATGTATATACATACAAAATATACATACAGGTTTACACATATTTAGAAGTTCTTCAAAATCTATGTATAATCTAGTTGTTGTTTAGTCAGTAAGTCGTGTTTGACTCTTGAGACCCCTCTTTTGAGACCCCATGGACTGTAATCCGCCAGACTTCTCTGTCCATGGGATTTTCCAGGCAGGAATACTGGAGCGGCTTGCCATTTCCTTCTCCAGGGCGTCTTGCCAACCTAGGGATTGAACCCTGGTCTCCCGCATCGGCACGTGGATTCCTTACCACTGAACCACCAGGGAAGCTCATCTGTGCACTAGAAGTGAAGAAAAGTCTTTGCCGCTAGAGCTTACCGCTGCAGGCTGGCGGTGCCCCAGGGTTTGGAGCCCTAGATCCGTCCCTCCTTCCCACTCGAGCTGCAGTGCGGGTCTGGGGAAGCAGCTGCTGTCTGGGTTTCTCTCCTTTGGGCTGTTGAAGGCAGAGGTACATGATGCTCGACCTCAGCCAGGAAAGAATACAATGTCCGCCAAGTTTCTGAAGAGCGAACAGACTAGCGCCTGCCTGAGAGCACAGGCGCTACTATTCGCGGGCCCTCACCCGCTGAGCTTCAGAGCACCTTTGGGTTAGAATTCCACATGGTCGTCCTCACTCTCATCGCTGTTGCCATTCTCCTCCTCTTCCCTCTTCAACATTTTCAGACATTTACTAGCTAAAATCGTCTTTGATGATGTATCTGCAAGAGGCTGAAAGGTGTCCGATTCCTCTGCAGCGTTTGATAAATCACTGTGAGTGCTTTTTTCTTTTCCACTCCAGCTGCTACAGGAATAGTTGGTGAGATAGTGAACAGTGTTGCGTGACCTTGGCAGTGAGCACCAGGGCTTCCTGGACACCTCACGGGGAGCTCTTTATGAGGGCTCGGATGTGGGACAGGGGCAACGACCCCAGCCGCTGCCGGCACTTGTCTTTGCCCCGGACCACGTCTGCCTTCTCCGCTCCTGCCCCGGCAGCAGCAGCCACGTGGGAGTTACAGTGTCTGGGCAGCAACCATCGCCGTGAGGATCAGATAAGGTATAGACATGAGAGAAATGGAAGCATCTGGGTGCAGAGGTGGGGGGATCAGTGAAATATTTTTCTTAAGTCTCGGGTATTATCCATTCAACTGTGGGGTCATGTTGCAGAAATCCTTTTTCAAAGGAGCATGGCCTTTACATGGGCCGTGTAAGATCGCAGTACGAGGTCACTGATTTAACTGACTTGTTCTGAAAATGAGACCCTTGGTTGAGATCCAGTGCTGCTGTATTCAGGCTAAAACATGCAGAGGACAGAATTAAAAGCAATTTCAGTCACAAAGCACCAAATCTCATCTGAGCCCATGTTTTCTAATTTCCTCTTGCTTGAGTTCAAATTCCTATTTAAATATTAAAAAGAGATTAAAGGACACATCCATACTTACAAATATAGACTAGGGAGTACACAGTTCTCATGCTAGAAACTTGTGGTAAAGTCTAGAAAATATAAAAGGTATCATTCAGGAAAAGGGCCATGACTGTTGCTCTAGAAATCCAATTTTTCTAGGAATATTCTTAAGAAGATAATCACACAGATATAAGAAGACATAAGGGCAAAAAGTTCACTGCAGTATTTCTCACACAAGTTAAAAGAGACCAATAATGTAAATGCCCATTATTGGGAGACTATAAACCAATAACTAATAATAAGAACACTTGTCAAGCATTGATCTAAGTATATATTAACTCATTTAATTGTTGCAATAATCTTAAAAACAAGATAGTACTATTTTACCCAATTTAGAGATGAGGAAACTGAGACATAGGATTCAATTTAATTTCACAAAGCTAGAAATTAGTGGAACTAGCATTTGAATTCAAGCAGTCTGGTTCAATGTCTAGGTGCTGAGAGCTATGTCATGCTGCCATTATATCTTCAAAACTCTCTTGCATGTTTATCTTTATTTATTTTTTTATGTTTATCTTTATTGATAAGGAAAGATGCCTACAGAATATTGGCCTAAAAATATAGTTACAGAATAGCACATACAACCAGATCCTACACATGAAAAATGATAAACAAAAGCACAGAGAGAAATCTGGATGAATGGTCCCCAAAATGGTAATTTTTTACAATTACTATGTATCATTTTAACAAAACTGATAAAGTTAATGTCCCAAAATTAAGCACCACCTCACTTGGACACTCAGCCATCTCACATGTAGGAACATCGTCATCTTTCAGACATCATTGCAGATACTGTAGACTAAGGCCCCCACAGCACTCTGGCCTTGCTGCAGTAACTACACAGTGTTGCCTCTGATACTCAAGTGCTATCTACCTTTACCATTCTAGAACCCCAACATCCCCATTGATATCTAGGAGTTCCATTTCAAGACACCAACTATACAACTTGCAGAAAACAGCAATGACCAAACTTTTCAGGTAAATGTCAGTGGCTTCCCACCAGCACATTTCTTATTATCTAAGTAAAGCAAGTGCGTCTGGCCCTCCTGGGGAGCACACGTTAAGAGTTCTTAGACTTTCCATAGTAAATCTGTTCTGATATTTCCTATGCCAAGATCCAACTCAATTCCATGGCAAGGAAGTTCTAGAAACTCCACTTCAATTACGGTAAGCTTTCATCATGTTCAGGTTTCAAAGCACCATCACAACACTTCAAACCGATTCCAGTGTCTCTGCCAGAGGTTAAGTCTTGAGTCATCAGTAAGTACCTCCATGCCAACAAATCCCCTTTCTCCGGAGTTCAATGGTAATAATAAGATCCACTCACATATCTTTCCCCTCATTCTTTTCTTATTACATTAGCAAAGCTCTGCAATTCCTTTGGTGGTTTATTTATTTGTCCCTAGAATAAAGCTCATGTTTCACTTCTAAGGCTGGGCCTAGAACTGACTCTGGTTACAAGCCTGGAGATAATAAGGGGTTGTAGCCGAAGGCCTTGAGGACAACCAGCATCGTCTTGTGAGACACGGGCATCACATAGGGTCATTGCCCGCCTCTAGGCAAGAGAAAGAGCTGTCTCATTTCATTATTATTATTATTGAAGTATAATTGCTTTACAGTGCTGTGATAGTTTCTGTTGTACAACAAAGTAAATCAGCTCCGTGTATGCATATATCCCCTCCCTATTGTACCTGCCTCCTTTGTCTCCCATCCCGCCCCGTAGGTCACTGCAGAACTCTAAGCTAGCTTCTTGTGCGATCCAGCAGGTCCCACTAGCTGTCTGTTTTACACGTCGTAGTGTATCTATGTCAATGCTACTCTCACAGTTCATCCCACCCCCCGCTTCCCGACCCCCGCCCCATGTCCACATGGCCATTGTCTACATCTGCATGGAAGCAACCTAAATGTCCATCAATAGATGAATGGGGAAAGAAGATGTGGTACACATATAAAATGGAATATTAGTCATAAAAAGGAATGAAATTGGGTCATTTGTAGAGATGTGGACGGACCTAGTCTGTCATATAGAATAAAGAAAGTCAGAAAGAGAAAAACAAATATTATATATTAATGCATAGACATGGAATCTAGAAAAATGGTACAGATAAACCTATTTGCAGGGCCTGACTAGGGACACAGCTGTTTCTGATAGTAAGGTTCAGGGAAATCTGAGATTTAAGGGTCTTGGGCTCATCCACCCAATCCCGGGTCTCAGGGTCCCTTTCTTTCCTATCAGGGCCCTGACTTTGACATAGGAGATCTAGTGAAGCTGTGCATCTAGTCTGCCTTCTTGGAGCTCTGCCACCCTTCTAATCAGATCTGAGCCTGATTTCCAGGACAGTCTGATATTCAGGAGCTCCTTTAGTGTGCCGTGTAAGAGTGACTGGCTTGGGCTAAAACCAGATCAACTATGGCCACATTCATCAGGGCTGTGGCTTAATTTTTCCCTGGCAGGAGTCAGGGACTTTGCCTTCTCCTGAACCAAGACTCAGGAAGGATGTTTAGATGTGAGGGTGAAGGCAGTATCTCTTCCTGTACCAGCCTCTGCTAGCTGGAAGAGGACATATTCTGAAGGTACCCAGGGAACAGGGGATGCTGGAGACCCCAGACTTGGCAGCACACACTACTGTGGATCCTTATGCTCTGTAGGATCCAGGCAGCCTCACAGCTTGGCTAACCCCCTCTTTAGCTGCTTATTCTACTCAAGTCCCAGCTTTTAATAATAGCTGTCCTGCAGAGTTATTTGGAAAACTAGAGATTATAAAAATAGATATGCTGCAGTATTTAATAAAGTATATAATAAGAAAAAGTTACTACAGTTATTTCAATCTGGAATAGAAATAGCAACCATGAGTGGTGGAAGGGCAATACTGTGCCCAACAATTAACACAAAATTTAAAAAAATCATTTAGAGTGAGAGGCATTTTTGGAACCCACATCTCTCATTAGGGTTGTGTTACCCCCAAACTTGGTTTTGCCTCTTTTGTGGGTGTCAAGCCAAAGAGTGGGAGAAAGGAGGATTTATTACTCCCAGTAAGTAGGGAGTACACCGGGATCTTTCCAAAGCAGTGTCTCCCCAAGCAGCAAAACTGGGGAAGTTTTAAGCTAAGGGTACATGTATATTCATGAAGGGGTTTGGTTGGTTTATTCATACTGATGAAGGGGCTTAAACAGGGGAGAATTCAGCATAGTATTAAGGCAAACGTTAATAGAATCCAGGCTCTAGTTAAAGTCACCAGGGTCAGCAAAGTCAGCATCATCATTCCTTAGGTTCCAGTTAGTCTGGTGGTTGCATGTTCAAGGAGGTTTAGATCCTGCAAAACAGTTCAAGAATGTGTTTCAGGCTAATCTCTAACTTCAAAACAGAACTAGGCCTCTTTGCAACTGATAAATTGTCTTCAATATGGTTAAATTCCTGGAGAAGGAAGTGGCAACCCACTCCAGTATTCTTGCCTGAAGCAGCTACAGTCCAAGGAGTCACAAAGAGTTGGACATGACTGAGCACACACACACGGTTAAATTATTTCCCTGGCCTAATAGCAATTGTTTATTCTTACAATTCTTTTGTTTCCTTAACTTTCTTTCCTTATTAACTATTGAGATCCATTCTCCTGCAAAAGCAAGCACTGTGGCCAGGCTTAGATCCCAAAATGACTTAGGCCTAACATGGCTTCTCTTATGTCAAGAAAATTATGTCAAGCAAAAAATTCTTTTGCTTCCAGACCCCCTACCCTATTTGCCTACAGTTGTGGGTGTGGTAGCAGGGCCTTTGAGGGCTCTGGAAGCTATGAGAATAGCCCAGAAATTGGGGAATGGCCCTGTCCTCACCAAATTTACAAGTTTAGTGCTAGAATCCTGCTACTGTTGTTGTCAGATCATAGTTTTGTACTCACACCACAACGCCCTCACCCCTCAACACCCTGTCCTCATAATTGGTGTTCAGGACTTTGCATACCTCTGCCTTCTACCCTGGGACTGCTCTTACCTGGCTGCTGATGAGGGGCTGGAGGGCTGGGCCCTGGAGAGAGGGAGAGAAAGTACTACTGTGCGGGACTTCCCTGATGGTCCGATGGTTAAGACTCCACACTTCCAATGCAGTGGGCTTGAGTTTGACCCTTAATGGGGAGCTAAGATCCTGGGTTTGATCTCTGGTGGGGGAACTAAGATCCCATAGGCTGCCTGCAGTGCAGCAAAAAAAAAAAATTTTTTTTAAAGAAAGTATTGGTGTGCAGCCATAAATGGCCATCTCTGAGGAGCTTGATAAAACTGTGCTCGGTACTCAGAAAGAGGGCCTTCCTAGGTGACTTGGTGGTGAAGAATCCACCTGCCAATGCAGAAGACTCAGGTTTGATCCCTGGGTTGGCAAGATCCCCTGGAGAATAAAATGGCAACCCACTCCAGTATTCTTGCCTGGGAAATCCTGTGGACAGAGGAGCCTGGTAGGCTACAGTCCATGGGGCTGCAAATCAGTCACCCATGACGTAGTGACTTAGTGACTAAATAGCTAAGAGAGAGCCCTACACCCGCCCCGTGTCTCTGTAGCTGTTCCCTCCTTCCAGCTCATCTCTCCTGCTGGATCCACCCCAGAATCGCCCACCATCCAGCTTGCTGATTCTCGTATGTGCTCTTCTGGAAATATTTCTTATACTACCATCTCTACACAGCCCCTACATATAATTAAGGCATTGATGAGGTGCAGGACATACTCCCCCAAACTATGGCAACTTGGCATATTAAATGGCTTTGGCTGAAAAAAATTTTTAAGGAAAGTAGATGCAGCAAGTTCACTCTGACTTACCCGTTTCCCCTACTTCCCTGAAATAGGTCATAAAACTGCTGTGTGAAAGGTACCCTAAGAGGAGCGAAGACATTCTTATTATTATGATGGGAATTTGGAGCCAAGAAATTTGTACAATGTAACCTTATTAAAGTCACCCTTTATTGCAAACTGTATATACAGCCACTATGGAAGACGGTATGGAGTTTCCTTAAAAAGCTAGGAATAAAACCACCATATGACCCAGCAATCCCTTTCCTAGGCATATACCCTGAGGAAAACAAAATTGAAAAACACACGTGTACCCCAATGTTCATTGCAGCACTATTTCCAATAGCTAGAACTGGAAGCAACCTAGATGTCCATCAACAGGTGAATGGATAAAGAAGTTGTGGTACATATATACTATATACTACTCAGCCATAAAAAGGAATACATTTGAGTCAGTGCTAATGAGGTGGATGAACCTAGAGCCTATTATACAGAGTGAAGTAAGTCAGAAAGAGAAAGATAAATATCATACACTGCTGCGTATATATGGAATCTAAAAAGATGGTACTGAAGAATTTATTTGCAGGGCAGCAATGGAGAAATATCAATAACCTCAGATATTCAGATGACACCACCCTTATGACAGAAAGTGAAGAGGAACTAAAAAGCCTCTTGATGAAAGTGAAAGAGGAGAGTGAAAAAGTTGGCTTAAAGCTTAACATTCAGAAAACAAAGATCATGGCATCTGGTGCCATCACCTCATGGGAAATAGATGGGGAGAAAGTGGAAACAGTGTCAGACTTTATTTTTTGGGGCTCCAAAATCACTGCAGATGGTGACTGCAGCCATGAAATTAAAAGACGCTTACTCCTTGAAAGGAAAGTTATGACCAACCTGGATAGCATACTAAAAAGCAGAGATATTACTTTGCCATCAAAGGTCTGTCTGATCAAGGCTATGGTTTTTCCAGTGGTTATGTATGGATGTGAGAGTTGGACTGTGAAGAAAGCTGAGCGCTGAAAAATTGATGCTTTTGAACTATGGTGTTGGAGAAGACTCTTGAGAGTCCCTTGGACTGCAAGGAGATCCAACCAGTCCATTCTAAAGGAGATCAGTCCTGGGTGTTCACTGGAAGGACTGATGCTGAAGCTGAAATTCCAGTACTTTGGCCACCTCATGCGAATAGTTGACTCATTGGAAAAGACCCTGATGCTGGGAGGGATTGGGGGCAGGAGGAGAAGGGGACAACAGAGGATGAGATGGTTGGATGGCATCACCGACTCGATGGGCATGAGTCTGAGTCAACTCCAGGAGTTGGTGACGGAGAGGGAGGCCTGGCACGCTGCGATTCATGGGGTCGCAAAGAGTCGGACACGACTGAGCGACTGAACTGAACTGAATGAGTGATATTAGCATCTTTTCATGTGTTTGTCAGTCATCAGTATGTCTTCTTTGGAGAAATGTCTGTTTAGGTCTTTTTCCCACTTTTTGATTGGATTGTTTGTTTTTCTGGTATTGATTTATATGAGCTGCTTGTATATTTTGAAAATTAATTCTTTGTCAGTTTTTTCCTTTGCTATTATTTTCTTGCATTCTGAGGGTTGTCTTTTCACCTTGTTTGCAGTTTCCTTTGCTGTGTAAAAACTTTAAGTTTAATTTTGTCTTACTTGTTTATTTTTGTTTTTCTTTCCATTACACTGGGAGGTGGGTCATAGAAGATCTTGCTTCGATTTATGTCATCGAGTGTTCTGCCTATGTTTTCCTCTAAGAATTTTAGTTTTTGGTCTTGCATTTAGGTCTCTAATCCATTTTGAGTTTATCTTTGTGTATGGCATTAGGAAGTATTCTAATTTCATTCTTTTGAACGTAGCTGTCCAGTTTTCCCAGCACCACTTATTGAAGAGGCTATCTTTGCCCCATTGTATATTCTTGAGGAGGCAGATATTTTTGAAGAGGAAATAACAGAAAGAGGTAAAACAAAGCAAAAATGGTGTGTTGGTCACTTGCTTTGGAAATTTGATTTTTGCTAAAACAAAAGTCATCCTGAAATGACTGAGAATGTATCCTAGTCCTAAATGACCAAGTATCAGTGAACTCATTTATCTTTTAAAATGTATTGCTAAAGGATATGTATTTTTTAAATGTAAAAATCATGATTCTCATACAAATATAAAATGAATATGCATCAAAGTTCTTCTTTCAGTGTGTTATTCAATAATTAAGGAGAAACCAGTAAGATATTATAACTGGTTCAAAGGCGAAGTGATAGATAAGGAATGCTGACATGAATTAACAACGATATAAACTCACTTTCTCCATGAGGGTGGGGAGAGAAATCAATTGTCTCTCCACTGGACAGAATTCATTTGCACATTTTTGGACAAGAGTCATTTGCATTGTCCTCAGTGTCTACCATTTACAGAGTTGTAAGTAGTTCAAAGAAACTCAGAAGAGATAATCCAGGGGGGATGCATGAAACAGAACACTCAGTTACCTTTTGTTGCCGTTTCAAAGTCTTGCACAAATTTTACTGCATGTTGTCAGGGTACTTAATTCTCTGCCCATAGTATGCAGTTTATATTTGTTTAAAAAAAAAATCTGGTATGGCTTTTTATTACTTATTAAAAATTATGAGGACAGGAGTCTTAGTTTTGTATTGATGGGCGCAATTCATTATCTATAAAATTCTTTTCCTGAAAAAAGTAGTTATCACTGTAAAAACTTATTTTTTTGCTAATCTGACTGTGTTCATGTATGCTACTAAGGAATATGACTATTGGATATAACAATGGTAGGGTGGCCAAGAAAAATACAGAATTAATATTGTTTTATTGTAAGTATATGTCAAATATCAAAAGAAAAAGAGGAAACATGGCTGTTGAGTGGACAGCTCACTGTCCACTGTCTATCTCACTAAGCTAGGTTTTGCTTTGATTTTCCTGGTTGTAAAAATGATGGTAGTACCAGGACATAAAATAAGCTGCACTTTTTAAATTTTATTATATTATTCTTATTATTGGTGAGGCCGCATAGCATGCAGGATTTTAGTTCCCCAACCAAGGATTGAACCTGAACACCTTGTAGTCGAAGCAAGGAGTTTTAAACATTGGACCACCAGAGAAGTCCCTGCAATTTATTTTTAAACTTAACTTTTATTACCTATTATAGGGGAAGACAAAGTTTTCCTCAACCTTTTTAGGGTCCCTGGCTGGTCTGGAAATTAAACTGACAAAGACAGATTAATGGGAGAAAAAAATAAATGTTTATTTAATACAATTTTTACATGACACGGGAGTCTTCATAAGGAAATGATGACCCAAAGAAATGGTTCATCGGACATCTTTTTATGATAAATTGATGAAGAGTAGACAGTCTTGGAGAAATATAATAGGTCAAAGAGTCTGAGGTAAGTGTAGTAAACTGGGGCAAACAGTTCATTTGGATTCTTCTCTAGCCCTTTGTCTACAGAGAGAAGAATGCCCTTTTCCCAGCCAAGGGAGAGAGCCCCTCACAGGAGGGTGAGATGGCCTGTTTCAGGGAAGAAGTTGGGGGAGGAGATCCAAAGTGAACTTCCTGCTTTTGCTCTTTTCCCTAACTTCTCAGCTTACAATATTCATTATGCCAAGGTGCCATCCTGCACATCCTGAACCTCATCTAACACTCCACTAAGCAATAGTTATGACTTGCATTTCTGCATGAACACCACCCAACCCAACTGCCCAGGAGGGGAGTGATCTGACCACATGATAACTTTTTCTGAGGCTGGAATGGTGAGCCTGCGGTGACAGCCCATCACACCCTGCTTACATCACTCGAGAGAGTTTCCATTATGACGAGTCATCACAACTTTCTAGCTCATTCGAGACACCAAAGGACACATTCCTCCCTCTTTTCTAATAAAAACTAAGTAGCTAAGCAAGCATAACTCTTGGATGCAGAACACCTTACAGAAATTTGACAAATATGACATGTTTTCTACCTTATTGTATTATCATAATTTATCTTTCAGGACAAGGTCACACAGACCTTGGTCTCCTCAAGTGTGTTAATTCTACCTACTCAGCAAAACAAAGCAAAAAGCTAACATCAAGCAAGGTCATATAAGTTGAATAAAGAAGAGGATAAAATTCTAGACAAGTTTTAGAGGTAGAGTTAATAATTTGCTGTGTGATTAAATAGGAGAAATAAATTGAGGCAGGAGTGGAAAATGCTGCCCAGGCTTCTGGGTTTTGTAGCTGAAGACATGGTGAAAGTTACTCAGTCCTGTCCAATTCTTTGCAACCCCATGGACTATACAGTCCATGGAATTCTCCAGACCAGAATACTGGAGGGGGTAGTTTTTCCCTTCTCCACAGGATATTCCCAACCCAGGGATCAAACCCAGGTCTCCCGCATTGCAGGCAGATTCTCTACCAGCTGAGCCACAAGGGAAGCCTGAATGAGGCTTCCCTCCCATGGTGAGGCCATCACTAAAATGGAAAATCAAGGAGCAGCAGGTTTGGCTTTTATGTAAAAGAGACTGTAAAGGTGAGATTTGAGTTTCATACTTAACTGTTTTGCACATTTTCCTTCCATTCAATGGTATTTCCACATTTTGGATAATTTTACTTAGCAAATTACATTAAATTTCAGCTCATTTTCTCTTTAAGGAAAAAAACCAGGTACCTGTATCATCTAATCAGAGCTTTTGATCAGCCTGAGATGATCAGTGTTCTCATAATGAGTTCTTTTAAATTCCAATCCAAAGAAAATAAACATGGAATTTTAATCACCCTATTCAGCCTCATTGAGAGGAAATTCAGTTTCCTGTTAGGTCTTTTGACATAATGAAAAGAGCTTCAAGGTTCCCTTCTCCCCCTCCCCTATACTTGCCTGATCATGCATGTGTGCCCACTTGGTCATGTTCCAGGCAGGAATACTGGAACAGGTTGCCATTTCCTTCTCCAGTGGATCTTCCCAACCCAAGGGTCAAACATGCGTCTCTTGCACCTCCTGCATTGGCAGGTGGGTTCTTTACCAGCTCAGCCACCAGGGAAGACCCTGCCTGATCATGAGTGGTACCCTATAAGTTATTGCTAAAAAATAAATATATCTTCTTTAATATCTCATTTGGCTCTAATGTGCAATTCTGAGGTCTACTAGAAGCTCTTTTAGTTCATAATCATCTACTATTACCTGGAATATATAGATTTTAAGTATGTAAGGTTTATTTTGGCCCATTTACATAGCTAATGTTGTCCAATGAGTCATGATGTTACCTATTACAACTATGCTAACCACAGAGGAGAAGACCCTACACATGGACATCACCAGATGGTCAATACTGACATCAGATTGATTATGTTCTTTGCAGCCAAAGATGGAGAAGATGGAGAAATCAGCAAACCAAGACCATGAGCTGGATGTGGCTCAGATAATGAACTCCTTATTTCCAAATTCAGACTGAAATTGAAGAAAGTAGGGAAAATCACTAGATCATTCAGGTACAACCTGAATTAAATCCCTTACCATTATACAGTGGAAGTGACAAACAGAGTCAAGGGATTAGATCTGATAGAAAGAGTGCCTGAAGAACTGTGGACATTGTTTGTGACATTGTGCAGGAGGCAGGGATCAAGACCATCCCCAAGAAAAAGAAATGCAAAAAGGCAAAATGGTTGTCTGAGGAGGCTTTACAAATAGCTGAGAGAAGAAGAGAAGCTAAAGGCAAGGGAGAAAAGGAAAGATATATCCATTTGAATGCAGAGTTCCAAAGGATAGCAAGGAGAGATAAGAAAGCCTTCCTAAGCAATCAATGCAAAGAAATAGAGGAAAACAATAGAGTGGGAAAGACTAGAGATCTCTTCAAGAAAATTAGATATACCAAGGGACTATTTCATGCAAAGATGAGTACAATAAAGGACAGAAATGGTATGGACCTAACAGAAGCAGAAGATATTAAGAAGAGATGGCAAGAATACACAGAAGAACTCTATAAAAACGATCTTAATGACCCAGATAACCACAACAGTGTGATCACTCACCTAGAGCCTGACATCCTGGAAGTCAAATGGGCCTTAGGAAGCATCACTATGAACAAAGCTAGTGGAGGTGATGGAATTCCAGTTGAGCTATTTCAATCCTAAAAAATGATGTTGTGAAAGTGCTATGGTCAGTTTTCATTCCAATCCCAAAGAAAGACAATGCCAAAGAATGCTCAAACTACTGCATAATTTCACTCATCTCACACGCTAGCAAAGTAATGCCCAGAATTCCCCAAGCCAGGCTTCAACAGTATGTGAACCGTGAATTTCCAGATGTTCTAGCTGGATTTAGAAAAGGCAGAGGAACCAGAGATCAAATTGCCAACATCCATTGGATCATCGAAAAAGCAAAAGAGTTCCAGAAAAACATCTACTTCTGCTTTATTGACTATGCCAAAGACTTTGACTGTGTGGATCACTACAAACTGTGGAAAACTCTGAAGGAGATGGGAATACCAGACCACCTGACCTGCCTCCTAAGAAATCTGTATGCAGGTCAGGAAGCAACAATTAGAACTGGACATGGAACAACAGACTGGTTCCAAATTGGGAAAGGAGTACGTCAAGGTTGTATATTGTCACCTTTAAGTGCTATGCAGAGTACATCAGACAAAATGCCAGGCTGGATGAAGCAGAAGCTGGAATCAAAATTGCCGGGAGAAATATCAATAACCTCAGATATGCAGATGACACCACCTTTATGGCAGAAGTGGAGAAGATCTAAAGAGCTTCTTGATGACAGTGAAAGAGGAAAGTTTAAAAGCTGGCTTAAAACTCAACATTCAGAAAACTAAGATCATGGCATCCAGTCCCATCACTTCATGGCAAATAGATGGGGAAACAATGGAAACAGTGACAGACTTTATTTTCTTGGGCTCCAAAATCACTGCAGATGGTGACTGCAACCATGAAATTAAAAAACGCTTACTCCTTGGAAGAAAAGCTATGACTAACCTAGACAGCATATTAAAAAGCAGAGATATTACTTTCCCAACAAAGGTCCGAGTAGTTAAAGCTATGGTTTTTCCAGTAGTCATGTATGGATGTGAGAGTTGGACCATACAGTAAGCTAAGTATTGAAGAATTGATGCTTTTGAACTGTGGTGTTGGAGAAGACTCTTGAGAGTCCCTTGGACTGCAAGGAGATCCAACCAGTACATCCTAAAGAAGATCAGTCCTGAATATTCATTGGAAGGAATGATGCTGAAGCTGAAACTCCAATACTTTGGCCACCTGATGCGAAGAACAGACTCATTGAAAAAGACCCTGATGCTGGGAAAGATTGAAGGCAGGAGGAGAAGGGGACGACAGACAATGAGATGGTTGGATGGCATCACTGACTCGATGGACATGAGTTTGAGCAAGCTCTGGGAGTTGGTGATGGACAGGGAAGCCTGATGTGCTGCAGTCCATGGCGTTGCAAAGAGTTGGACACGACTAAGTGATTGAATTGAAGTAACTGACTAAACAACAGAGGACCATGTCACAACTCCATTTAAAATCTCTGTTGGCTTCCCCATAGAATAAGACCCACATTTTAAGTTCCTTGATACTATGACTCCTGGCTATCCTTTCAGCTAATTTCATTTATATTCTGCTTCCAAACAGAACTTGTTATCAAACCAAATTTGAGTCCATGGGCCAATCTACTGACACTAGGTTGTGTTGAAGGGAACTGCAGCACTTATTGTAGGGTGCTGGTCAAGCAGTCCAGGGCAGCTAGTGCTCAAAAAGTCACAATTCCCCATAGGTTTCAGCAAAACACTTTCAAAAGCCTGGTGAGGGAGGGCCATCTCCTGTGTTCAACTCATGCACAATTCTCTGATTGGTTGATAGTGAAGTAGCAGGGTGGTGTCACAGGGGTTACTATTATGATCCTTAGGCTCTGGTAGGCCTGGGGGCCATGTTCTTATGATAATCAAGTAGTTTCTTCCACTTGGTGGGGGTTTTCATGTCGGTAAAAACAACACAGGAAATGTGCATCAGATACTATTATCTAGGTACTAAAGCAGAAAGGAACTAAAGCAGACAAAATGGAGAAGGGGTGTGTCCTTGGAAGGCCCCATAGGGTCCTACTCAGTTAGAAATTTACACCTCTGCCTTAAGTGCTTGTCACCTACTCCTTGTCACCTACTCATATTCTCAGTCTACTCATATTGAAAGTCCAGACTCAAGTGTCACCTCTTCAGGTTTTGTTTGAAATTCTACAGTATCCTACATAGGCTTCCCTGATGACTCTGGTAAAGGAATCTGCCTGCCAATGCAGGAGATGCAGTTTCGATTCCCAGGTTGGGAAGATCCCCTGGAGAAAGAAATGGTAACCCACTCTGATATTTTTTGCCCGGAAAATCCCATGGACAGAGGAACCTGGCGGGCTGCAGTCCATGGGGGCGCAAAGAGTTGGATATGACTTAGCAACTGAAGAACAAGTATCCTACAGAGAGTTTGCCCAAAGATATGTGCAAAAAAAGTCTTTTTTTTTAGTTTCATTCCAAGTATCTTAGATTGAATTATTAAATCAAATTTCTTTCACTAAATTGCAATTCATCTAGGCATTTAAAAAACAAAAAACTGCTAGTATTCTTGAAAAGAAAATCTTTGATAATAATTCTTTGGACATCAAGCCCAGAAAGTATTTTTGACACCATTTTTCTTTAATCCAAAGTATTTTTCACCTAACATAACCAGATACATTTTGTAAACATCTCATGAAACACTTGTTTTTAAATAATTTCTGAAATTTCTGTTATGACAATTAACCACTTAAATGATTAAACTCCAACCAGGGTATGAATAACATGCTGAACTCATTGTGTTCTGCAAGCTGAAAATACATCAGTACCCAGTATAGATAAGTGCTTTTTGGACTGAATTTACATGCTTGGATCTTAACTGGGGAGTGGGGAGATGAACAATAAAAAATGAGTGTCATGTATCAAAGTGATTAAGGCTCCATAGAGATTTAAAATCTTAGATATATGATTGAGTGGCCACTTTAGAATGGAGGGCCTAGGAAGGCTTCTCTGTGTAGGCTATTCTCAAACTGAGACCTGAAGATTTTTTTATGAGGCAATAAAGTGAAATTTAGAAGAAAGATCGTTCCAGCCAGGGGGCTCCGCAGCACAGCAAGGGAGACAGAAAGTGGCAGATGAGGTAGGTGAACAGGCACCCATAGATCATGCAGTTCTTTGTAAGCAAGCATAGGTGAATTTAAATCTCCAAGCAAAGAAGCCATTAGTAGATTGTAAAAAAGGGAGCAAGATAATCTAGATTATACTTTTTGTCATTTTTGTTTGCTTTTTTAAACGATCCCTTTAGAAGCCTGTAGAGAGCTGATCGGAGAGGGAGTGAGGCCCATTGGAAGGTGATCCACAGATAATTTCGGCTCAGACTAAAATGGTGTTTGTGAAAACCGAGAGTTGAATGCAGTTTTGTAAATGGAGTCAAAAGAACTTGCTGATCCACTGGATGAAGGGGAAGACGGGGAGGGAGAGCTGTAAATTCACTTCAGAATATAGACTATTTATGTTCTTTAGGATGCTTTGCAACGTCTGGCGTCTTCCTCCCTAAGGAATTAAACTCCTGACACATTTTCATTTTATATTTATATATTTGCATGCAAATACATTTGTGGGCTTTCACGTTCCACCAGGGCCACACCTTGAGGGTTTCATTCTGGCTTCCCTTGGTAGCTCAGCTGGTAAAGAATCCGCCTGCAATGTGGGAGACCTGGGTTCAATCCCTGGGTTGGGAAGACCCCCTGGAGAAGGAAACAGCCACCCACTCTAGTATTCTGGCCTGGAGAATGCCATGTATACAGTCCATCGGGTCGCAAAGAGTCAGACACGACTGAGCGACTTTCATTCACTTCCCCTATCAAACATAATCTTTAACAGATGAAATGAGTTGAAGAGTGAATGGGAAATGAGGAGAAGAGATAACACCTGTCTACAACTCAAAGAAGTTTGGATTACAGGTCTTGTTCTTCCATTACCCCCAAGAGCGGCTGCACCTACAATTGCTCTGGGGAACTACCCAATCATTACAGCGTGCTGTCTCAATGCAACCACCAGACAAGATGTTCCTCGGTCCAGATATGTCCGGATAAGGTCAAAGCCATGGATTACTACAAACTGATGTCACACTGACTCCATGCAAATATCCCGCCTGTTTCTCTTGCAAACTGGCTTCGGAGATCTTCGGAGCAGAGAACCCCAGCGGAGTAAAGTCAGAGCCGGCGGGGGCGGGGAATTGTGTGACGTCAGTGCATCGCGCGGCCCGGGGGCGGGGCCTAGTTTTCCCTCGGCGCCTGGGCGGCTCCAGGTGTCTGTGGCATGGTGTCATCTCCATGTCTTCTCACTGCAAGACCTAGAGCTGGGCTTAGTCCCCGGCCCCACCGTTGGTTCGTCGCCCCGGCAGGTGTGACGGGGGAGGTTGGGCACTGTGTTTGGTTGCTCCGGCCTTCTTCCAACTCTTTGGTCCTCCTACCAGCCTCCAATCCTTACCACTCTCGGTGTAAGTAGTATTTTAAAGCTGAAGGACCCAAGGCTTGGAGAGGTGAACTTGCACAGGATATCACATCAGAGTTGGATTCTAGGTGGTCTTCTAATCTCCTCACTGTAAAAGGAACCTAATCATAGCTTCCTCCTGCAATGTTTTGAGGGAATTCGTGTAAAGTTCCTTACATGCTCTTTACCTATGGTGGGGACTAACCATCCTCTTCAGGGCAGGGACCAATTTTGCTTTCTAGCTAGGGCTCTACCGCCTCGATACCAAGAGCCTAGTATCCTGAGCTAAAGGCCTGAAGCCAAGACTGCAAAAGGTAAGGTCAAAATGTAGGCGTCTCAGCTGTGCTCTACCAATCACACACGTAGGCACGAATCCAAATTTACACCTCATCTCACTTTTTTCTTTTTAATTGGCAACACCCTTCCTCCACTGACCCAGACTGAAAATCTGGTAGTCAGACTGCTCCCCTGCACATCTGATTACTCAGTGACTCTCCTCTCCTGCTGCGTCCCTGTTCTCTTTCTACTAGATGAGACTTCATCAGATGACCTCTTAGTCTTTTGAATTGATTTATTTGTTCAATTAATAAATATTTTGTTGTTCAGTGGCTAAGTTGTGTCCAATTCTATGACCCCCATGGACTGTAGCACACCAGGCTCCTCTGTCCACCGCTGTCTCCTGGAATTTGGTCAAATTCATATCCATTGAATCAGTGATGCTATCTAAACATCTCATCCTCTGTCCTCCCCTTCTCCTCCTGCCTTCAATCTTTCTGAGTATCAAGGTCTTTTCCAATGAGTTGGCTCTTCCCATTAGGTGGCCAAAGTATTGCAGCTTCAGCTTCAGCATAAGTCCTTCCAATGAATTTTCAGGGTTGATTCCTTTTGGATTGACTGGTTTGATCTCCTTGCAGCCCAAGGGGCTCTCAAGAGTCTTCTACAGCACCACAATTTGAAAGCATCAGTTCTTCGTTGCTCAGCCTTCTTTATGGTCCATTTCTCACATCTGTACATAACTACTGGAAAAATCATAGCTTTAATCATTAATAAAAATTATCAGTGAATGCTGCCAATTTTAACCCTCCCCAGTTGATAGTAGGATTATACTTCCTGGTCCTAATCCATGAGGTGTGAATAGAGGTGACCCCTGTCACTCTCAGACACAGCCTTTAATTGCTGCTTTGAGGTGCTCCAGAACTCTTTTTCCCTCTTGCTTAGCAGCAGGCAACATTTGAAATCGTGGTAACTGCATTGACCTGCACCCCTGAATGGCTAAGATAAGCAGAGACCAACACTGATCTATGTAGCATGGGAAAGAAATAAACTTTTGTTTTAAGGCGCTGAGACTTTGGGGGTATTTGTCACCACAGCTTAACTTAGCATGTTCTGATTGATACAAGTGCCTGTGGGAGTGAACAAAAACAAATTTGTTCTCTGGACTAGTGGAGCTTATACCAGATGTATCTCTATAAAATACAAATCTGACTATGTCCCCTTCCCTGCTTTAAAACTGTATTTAAAAATATCTTCCCATTGCTTGAAGGATTAAGTCCAAACTCTTAGTCTGAATGGCCCTTTACCAGTTAACCCAGATTGCACCTCTGTTACCCTTTCCCATCTATTTATGGTCCAGCCAAACTATACTGCTGGCTATTTACTGCGTTAATCCGTATGCTTTGAAACCCCTGCCTGGACTTTCACCCAGGCCAAACATGCCGTATCTTCAAACTGGGCTGCCTTGCACCCATGTTTGTATATCCTGGTTTACTCGCCTGTGCTCACTAAGTTTCACGCCACCCCCTGCTAACCCTTTCAGAACACTTGTGTGTATGTGTTAAGTCGCTTCTGCTGTGTCCGACTTTCTGTGACCCTATGGACTGTAGCCCCCAAGGCTCCATGGGATTCTCCACGCAAGAATACTGGAGTGGGTTAAAGAATATTGAAGTGGGTTAAAGAATACTGGAGTGGGTTAAAGAATACTAGAGTGGGTTGCCGTGCCCTCCTCCGGGGGATCTTCCTGACCCAGAGATCAAATCCATGTTGCTTGTATCTCCTGCGTTGGCAGTGGATTCTTTACCACTAGCTCATACCAATCTTAGTTACATGTTTCAGTGATTGTCTTCCTCCAGAGCTGTAAACTCTTTAAGAAGTCCATCTTATTCAACATTGGGTCAGGCATATATAAGGATTTAAACATGTGTTAAATGAATGAATGGCTTGTTGGATCCTTCAGTCCTCACTAGAAATGCTGTCAGTTCTGTGTATTAGTTTCCTATTGCTATGGTAACAAATTACCACACAATTAATGGCTGAAAACAATATAAATTTATTGTTTTATAGTTCTTTAGGCAGGTCTGTATTTCTTTCCAGGTTCTAGGGAAGAGTCTGTTTCCTTGCTTTTTCTAGCCACTAGAGGCTGCCCACATTCCTTGTATTGTGGTCCCCTTATGTCATCTTCAAAGCCAGGAAATGTTGCACCTCTGAGCATTCCTCTATAGTCACATCTTCTAACTATGAATTCAGCGGGGAATTCCTCCAATTGTAAAGATCCTTGTAATTAGATTAGGCTCACCTGGATAATCCAAGATAATCTCCTCATCTCAGCATACTTAATTTAATCATATTTTCCATTTTATCCTGTAAAGTAACATATTCACAGTTCCAGGTACTAGCACCAGGGTATCTGTGGGGGGCCATTATTCTGCCTACCACATTGCAGAGTCTTTACTTGCATCTCTGTCTCTCTCACTTGACATTTACCTTTCAACATCAGCCAAGTGAAGTTTTCCCTAAGGAGTGTCAGGAGTCTCCTTGAAGTAGGGCAACCAAATATGATCCAAACTTAGACACTTTTAAGACTGAAAGGGAGTACCATAAACATTTACACGAGGTCAACAGGTGTACACTGGTCTGACCAGACACAATAGAATGAAATGGATGTGTGGCCTGTGGAGACCCTACCCTGAATTGAAGCAACATTATTATAGACTTCTCCTTGCAGCCTGGTCTGTTAGAAATCAGGTAGATGTTGGGAGGTTTTACTTCCCTCAGAAGATCCATGCTTTAGACTGGAAATGGGATGCTTTATTTGGCTCAGCAGGCTAAACAGAATCTTTTCCCTCTACAGCTTTAACGACACATAAATAACAATATATAAACAACATAGTACTTATATCAGGAACATGAGACTTTATGATGTTTATTGCTTATATATACATCAATTATATGTGCAAGTATATATCAAACTTACAATTTGACATTTGTCTTTCAATTTCATTACTGATGAAGCCTCTTTTAGTTTGTAGTTCCATTACACCTTGTAGCCACATAAGAAAAGATGAAAAGAATTCAAGGTCAGGACACTGAGGACTGTACTTGTAAGCAGTTTTCAGCTTTGGGGAGAAGGAAAAAGCATGCGAAAGTAGGGATTCCATAGCTTTCCCTTATCTGGTCAAGGTTTTCCATTTCAAAGTCTTTTAATCCTAAATCACAAATGAAGCCAGAATATATTTCAGGAAATCATCTTATGATCTTACTATACACATAAGTTGAGTGTAGTATAATAGTTACAACTTTGCAGTTGTAAAATAGTGGCTTTCCAATTCTACTATGCCCTTGACATTTTTCTCTGTAAGAGAACTTCCCCCATTCCACACCTTTACTTTCCTTTTCACCTTCTTATATTTGTAATATCACTATGGACTTAGAATTTTATTTTTGTTTATTCAGTGTATTATAATCCTTTGTCATCTGTATTCTTTTTTGCTGCCCAGATTGTCTCTGAATTGGTCAGTGAGTCCCTTTAAGCCACTACTGTAACCTTTTGACCTATCTCCATCAGCTTTTGAGTTCTTTTTTTACTCTCTGGCATGAGATATTTCAGGCCTACCTCTGCTTTACCTGTCCCAGATCTGAACAGCCATTTTTCCAAGGAGCTCTGGTTCCCTTCAGTGAGGTATTATGTTTACAAACAAGATCTGGACCTCAAGTGCACTAGTTGGTACTTAGCCCTTTTAATTTCCCTTTGGCATTCCTTTTCGGCATTCCCTTTTTCATTCTTTTGTTTGGCTGAGTAGTATTTCACTCTGGGAATATACCTTTTTTTTTTTTTTAACCAGTCTCTAATGGAAGATCATGAAGTGTATTTTTATTTTGCTATTACAAATAATGTCACAATCAATAACCTTCCATATATGTTGTTTCAGATTTACGGTTGTGTATATTCGGGGAAGATTCCTACAAGTGAGACTGCTAGATTAAAACGTAAGTACACCCAATTGGATGAAATTAGCTGTTTTGATCAATGGTCTGCTGTGTTTGAAAGGAAATGTCTAATTCGAAAGATTTAACGTAAGTAGAACTTCAGTAAATCATTTGATTAAATTGAAAAGGTAAGTGTAAATGTAGCATTATTGGAAAATGCCAGATTCTCTACAGAAGTCATATTACTTTCTATCTCCACTAGCACTGGAAGAGATTATTCGTTTTCCTAGTTTCAACCAACAGAATTACAAAATGTTATCAAACTTTTAGATTTTTGCAAACATGATAGGTGAGAAATGGTATTTAAATGTAGTGTTAATTTGCATTTCTCTAATAGTGAAGCTAGAGATATTTTTCATTTGTTTAAAGATGATTGAAATATCATTGTCAACACTGTGTGTGTCTTTTGTACATTTTTCTACAGAGTTTTGGTTTCTTTTTTCTTGATTGTTAAGTGTTCTCTTATGAACATGTTTATCTATGATATATATTGCAAATATTAACAGCCAGTTTGATAGTTGTATTTTGACTTTATTTATGATGTTTGCCAGGCTTCCCTGGCAGCTCAACTGGTAAAGAATCCGCCTGCAATTCAGGAGACCCTGGTTCTATTCCTGGGTTGGAAAGATCCCCTGGAGCGGGGCATGGCAACCCACTCCAGTATTCTTGCCTGAAGAATCCCCATGGACAAAGGAGCCTCGTTGGCTACAGTCCATGGGGTCACTAAGAGTTGGACATGACTAAGTGACTAAACACAGCACAGCACATGATGTTCATCATAACTTCCATTTTTATGTAGTTGAATTTATCAGTGTTCTTTTTTATTGTGTCTGGATTTTGAGTCGCAATTAGTGAAAACTATTATAAATCTTGGCATTAATTTTTTTCCTGTCATGCTGCTGCTGCTGCTAAGTCACTTCAGTCGTGTCCGACTCTGTGCGACCCCATAGACGGCAGCCCACCAGGCTCCCCCGTCCCTGGGATTCTCCCGGCAAGAACACTGGAGTGGGTTGCCATTTCCTTCTCCAATGCGTGAAAGTGAAAAGTGAAAGTGAAGTTGCTCAGTTGTGTCCGACTCTCCGCGACCCCATGGACTTCATAAGTGATTTGAAATCTACAAGTCTAACTACTGTAACTACTCATATTGATTCTTTAACACATAAGGCTGTAATCATCAATCACCTAATAGCTAAAAGTTTTTACATCTGTTTTTTCTCTTAAAGAATCCATCTAGAATAACCTGATTTTAACCTTTTAGAAAGCAGTTTGACAGTATGTATTGAGGCATAAGACTTTGCAGCCTTGAAATACTATCCTAGAGGAAAATGTCCTAAACCCAGAACCTAATATAATGCTTGGTTTTCATTAGGTGTTCAGGTGATAGTTGCAGAATAGGGCCATAAACATGAGGGAGGGGAAATTTACATATGAACATGTTTGTTGCTGAATTACTTACATGAAGAATTTGCTGTAACCTAGAAAAGACAATAGTAGAGAAATGATTGAATAATCTGTGGTATACCTACTTCATTGAAAATGATGTAGCACTGAAATGGTGGTTCTGAAAGATATGTAGTAATATGATAAAGATGCATAATACATGGATGTGATAATAGATGAAAAAAGCAAATTACCCAATTATCAAAAAATATGTTTTGAACATATATACACATTGAAGAAAAAGACTGGAAGAAAATGTCGCAAAATGCTAACAGAGAGTGGGATTTTCCTATTTTCCAAACTTCCTATTTCTGATTAAAAAAAAAAAAACTAAAAAAGTTTAAATATTCATTCTCTACTCTCTAACTGTTCTTAGACCCGGAGTGCAGCCGTGGGGAAATCATTTGAGAATGTAAAGTAGGCTTTAGTAGAGGCACACACAGAGGCGCACTATAGAATTATCACCAAACAACTGTCATTAGGAGCTTGATTATATACAAAAGATCATGGTAAATGCTTTCACAATTTTAGGTGGCTGTGTGGCTAGGAGTCTCAGATCTCTTAAGTGAGGATAATAATGGTACTATCCCGTAGAGTTAATGTAAGGATGAAATGAGATAATACATATAGATGCTTATCACAGAACCTGGCCGACAGTGAGTACATAGTATGTTTGCTGTTTTGGATTTTGGTTTCTGGGTTTTTTTCCCCGAGATTATAAAAATTTGGTTACAATGCCCCCATGTGTCTGTGCTTTGCAATATTTCTGGTCATTAAAAAGATTTCATATTACTTGAGATCAGTGCATTTGAAATGACAGTTCTAGGTCCATGCATTGTCTACTCATGTTTTATATAGATGCTGAAGATTAAACAGCTTTTTTGAAAATAATATTTTATCTCCTGACTATGAAAGTGACACATGCTCACTATATAAAATTTGGAAAATACTAGAACTGTAAGGAATTATAGCCATCTATAATGTAACTGCTCAAACATTTTGATGTGTTTTATATGTTCTATGTAAATATGTATATATATGTGTGTGTGTGTGTGTGTGTATATATATATATATACATATGTTTCCTTTTTTACATAGGGTTAAATTTTAAAATTAATGTAAAATGTATCTTTTACCTTTTTTTGGTGAAAAAAAGAACCATCCAAAATTTATTCCCCAACAGACAGACAGCATCAGCAGGTTAAAAACTACAGGGGTTTCTCTGTAGATCATACATTCACAAGATATTATTAGCTTAACAAGTGAGAATGCCTCTGGTGTAATTTCTGTGACAATATCCACTTCACGGTGTAAACAGTACTCTTATTGTATTCACTTGCCATTCCAGAAGGAAAGGCACAACTCGGCAAAACAGAAAACATTTTGGGGCTGCAATTACAGAGAGATAGACTTGAGAACATTCACCATCCACTGTTCTTCAAACAGGGGCCAATGACTTCTCCACCCAGAAGTGTGAGTCTTTCTCCTTGTTAAATCCTCAAGAGCTATGCTTCATCATCTGCTTAATATCACATATGTGCTCAGTCACTCAGTTGTGGCCAATTCTTTGTGACTCCATGGACTATAGTTCGCCAGGCTCTTCTGTCCATGAAATTTTCCAGGCAAGAATACTGAAGTGGGTCGCCATTTCTTTCTCCAGGAATATTACATGTATAAAAGGGAGATTAAAGAAAAAAAGAATCACAATAAGATCTTGAACTTCCAGCTGCTCCCACCAATACATCAACTCCTAGGTTTACGACAGGGCCTGGGAACACTTCAGTGGTCATCAAATAGGAAAATAGACACTATAGCTGCAAAAATAACACATGAATGAAGTAGATGAATTAAATCTTTAACATCCAGGGCTTGCCTGTTCCAACTTGGTAGCCTTCATGCAATACTCAGGAAAAAAAAAAAAAAAACCTTCATAATTACTTGGCATGTCAGTCAAGGAAATTTTGGTACAAATTAGTATAAGAAGTTAGTATATAATAAGAAAACACACCCCCTCCATGAGCTTGTTTCTTCAAGAATGGGAACTTAGCTCTTCAACGGAGTAGAAACTGGTGAACTAAATTTTGTCACCTGCAATTCCCTGCTCAGGTGTTCACCCTTCCTGGTTTTAGGAAGAAGGAAGCATCTGGAAGGTATAGGGAAGATGTCGGCATTCTTGGGGTTCCAAGGGTGTGTGTGTGTTCAGTTGTGTCCAACTCTTTGTGACCCCGTGAACTGTAGCCCACAAGGCTCCTCTGTCCATGGAATTTTTCAGGCAAGAATACTAGAGTGGGTTGCCATTTCCTCTTCCAGGGGATCTTCCTGACCCAGAGATCGAACCTGCATCTCTTGCGCCTCCTGCATTGGCAGGCGAATTCTTTACCACTGTGCCACCTGGGAAGCCAAGCAGCAACACACACACTGACAAAGGACTAATCCGTCCACTTGAGGGCACTTTACTTCATGTTCCAAGGCTGGAAAAAAATTGGAGTTTTTTAACTTTGGTTTGCAAAAAACGTACACTCATAAAACAAAAGAAAAATGGGTACAGAGTTGGGAGAATGCAGAACAGGTCCCTGAATAAATGACAGACCTTGTCCATTTACTCACATACAGTCACAGCAGAGGTATACATTTCCCCCATCTCACCTCCCAAACAGGGGAAACAATTGTCTTCTCCACAGTGGTTCAGTACATTACAGCTTGAAATAGGTGACAGTCTGGAAACAGTTACTCTAGGTTGTACAAAGGTGTTATGGATATAGTTTGTTGCAAGTAACAAAACTTTCTTTGCAAGACCTACTTCTTCCCCCACAAAAAAAAAAAAAAAATGCTAGTCTGTATTGATTTTAATATGATTTTTTTGTTGGGTTTTTTTCCCCTCTCTTTTTGTTTGTTTTTGTAAAGGAGCATAGCAACATTGTAATTGTAGGATGTGCCTAAGGTTGTGATCACAACTGTAAGCATTATTTGTGCATCAGGAAGAAAACTGGAGGAGGTGGGGGGGAGTTTTAAAAAAAAAGACAAAAGAGGTACAGTTCTAGAGAAATCACTGTCTGCACGGTTCCTTCAATGTGTGTTCTCCTGTTGCCTAGCTGATGTCAATCTTGTTTTCCTCCAGGAAGTGAAGGTCTTTTACTTTAAAACAAGAACAGACAGGTAACTCTGTAGATAATGGTGGCTCTCCCATGGTAAACAGAGGATTGCCTCTCATTGTCACCAGTCTCTCATGTTTCCCATTAATGGGCAGCTACCATAGGTGCATTGAACTAGACTGGAAAGATGCCTTAAAAATGCTTTGCAGTGAAAGAAAATAAAATGTGATTTTGAAGGGAATGGCAACCAACTCCAATATTCTTGCCTGGAGAATCCCATGAACAGGGGATCCTGGCGGGCTACAAGTCCATGGGGTCGCAAAGAGTCAGATACAACTAACACTTATAAATAACTTGAGGAGGAATGTATGAGAATCAGTTTGTTATGCTAAAGAGGCTCCCCTCTTCTTTTTTAAAAATTTATTTTTAATTAATTTTTTATTTTTCGCTTGTGCCTGGCAGCATGTGGAATCTTAGTTCCGTGACCATGGATTGAACCCGCTTCCCCTGCATTGGAAGTGGGATGGAGGTGGGGGGAGTTTAACTGCTGCACCACCAGGGAAGTCCCTCTTCTTTAATTAATAATGAGTTGGTAGCAAATCTCTATTTTAAAAGTATTTCTTCTCTGTGTATAAAATGCGACATTTTGTGTAAGAATTAGGAGAAAATAAGAATGTAATTATATCTATTTGATTATCCTGATAATGAAAAAGCGAACGAAGGCTAAAAAAGAAACTAATGAAAATAGTGAAAGACAGGGAAGGTGGCGAGCTGCAGTTCATGAGGTTGCAGAGTCAGACATGATGTAGCAAGGGAACAGCAGCAATGAAAATAGTTACAGGTTATGGCCAAGTGGAAAAGGTTAAAATGTGAGCCAGACTTCTCTGAATATAGGTTTTCATATAATTGTCATTTTTGAGGCATGTAGATATTCTATGAATTTGAAAATTGAGATTAATATTAACCCAAAAGATAAAGAAGTGTCAAAACTTAAAATTGAATGGAAATAGCAAAAGTCAACCTAAAACCAGTATGGTGTTTATAACATAGGGACAGAAAAAAATTAACTTTTGAACACAGCACTCTGAATAAAAGCAGAAAGAACTAAAAAGTCTTGAACTTTCCTGAGTGGGTTTATTAGAGATGACAGTTTGGCATAGTGATTCTGAAAGTATTTTCTTGTGTTGTGCGTATGCATGCTAAATTGCTTCAGTCGTGTCCAATTCTTTGCAACCCAGTGGACAATAGCCCACTAGGCTTCTCTGTCTATGGGATTCTCCAGGCAAGAATACTAGAGCAGGTTGCCATTTCCTTCTCTAGGGGATTTTCCCAACCCAAGGATCCAACTCACGTCTCTTGTGTCTCCTGCTTTGGCAGGCGGATTCTTTACCACTAGCGCCACCTGGGAAGCCTTGAACTTTCCTGAGTGGGTTTATTAGAGATGGCAGTTTGGAATAGTGATTCTGAAAGTATTTTGTTGTATTGTAGCATAGGGCAAATGTGTAACGGTGCTAATGCTTTTTAGAACCAGAGTTCTGTGGAGGAGAAGAGGGATGCAAATAGAAATGAGGAAGGTACGGAAAAATCCTATGATGTGCATTCAGTCTGGAGGTATCAATATTATATGTATATCTGTACCTTATGTATAGATATTTCCTTGCTTTTTCTATTAAATGGGCCTATAAGCAGTGACATCCAGGAACAGTGAAAACAGCTAGCAACACTATTCAACTTCTAAGTACCATTCTGCAATGGAAGGAACCAGTAAATTAACCATTTCCTGGGAGAAATGGTTAATTCCAGGTCTGAGGCAGCAGAGTAGGGAAAGTATAAGATGGCTCAGTGTCCTCCCAAACAAGGAATTACTCAAAGACAAACAGGGATATGTCAACAGAACACAGAGGCTGCTTCAAAGAGCTTCTCCTGGGCAAAGTCAGGACAGTTTGAACATTAAAAAGCATTGTGACAGAAATGAATGATAGTAGTCTCAGTAACAACACAAATTCCAGGAACTTCCTTCACATAACACCTCCACCCTACTTACCCCAAATATTCTGACTAATAGGTCTGGGGTCAAATTTGAGAATTTACATTTGGCAGGGGGGCAGGGAGCCTATCATGCTGCATATAGGATCTTAGTTCCCTGACCAGGGATCAAATCCTTAGCCCCTGCATTGGAAGTGCAGAGTCTTTACCTGTGGATCGCCAGGGAAGTCTCGAGAACTTACTAATACTTTTCTAAGCAGTTTGCAGGTGCTGCTGTAGATTATGGACCTCAGTCTGAGTAGCACTGGATTATAAAAGTTTGAATTTGAAAAGTATGTATGAGTCTATAACAAAAGAGTAGGGAGAAGGGGATTAAAAAAAAAAAAAAAAAGCTCTTTTTTACAGAAGAATACCATCTGATAAATGTAAAAGGAAAAACAGGGTTAGCAAATCACCATTTTGCAGTTCCTAGTGTAATAACTGACTCAGGAAAGGCTTGTCAGTGGATGATAAAGCCATTAAGAGAAAGGCTTTAGGGGAACAGAATGTTCATACAGTCTCAAAATATCATACTTATCATATTAAATTACTTATTAAGAACAGAGGGGAAAGTTATATTTTTACCTTGGGGAAATCTAGTGGGCACTATCATAAAGGAAGTGACCAAATATAGCATCATCAGAAACAGTGTGACACTGTGTGCCTACTCCTGGATTTAGTGGGAACTACAACAGCATCTATGGGATGTTGTTCAGTTAATAAGTTATGTCCAACTCTTTGGACCCCATGGACTATATAGCATGCCAGGTTCCTCTGTCCTCCGCTATCTTCCAGAGTTTGCTAAAGTTCATGTCTATCGAGTCCGTGATGCTATCTAACCATATCATCCTCTGCCGCCCCATCAATCTTTCAGTCTTTCCTATCTTCAGGGTCTTTCCAATTGAGTCAACTCTTTGTGTCAGTTGGCCAAAGTATTAGTGCTTCAGCTTCAGCATCAGTTCTTCCAATGAGTATTCAGGGTTGATTTCCTTTAGGATTGACTGGTTTGATCTCCTCGCAGTCCAAGGGAATTTTAAGAGTCTTCTCCAGCACCACAATTTGAAAGCATCATTCTTTGGCACTCAGCTTTCTCTAGGGTCAACATTCACATCCGTACGTGACTACTGGAAAAACCATAACTTTGACTATACAGACCTTTGTCAGCAAGTGACGTCTCTGCTTTTCAATGTGCTGTCTAGGTTTGTCATAGCCTTCCAGGAGCAAGTGTCTTCTAATTTCACGGCTGCAACCACTGTCCACAGTGATCTTGGAGCCCAAGAAATAAAATCTATTACTACTTCCACTTTTTCCCCTTCTATTTGCCATGAAGTAATGGGTCTGGATACCATGATCTTAGTTTTTTTTTATTGTTGAGTTTTAAGCTAGCTTTTTCACTCTCCTCTTTCACCCTCATCAAGAGGCTCTTTAGTTCCTGTTCACTTTCTGCCATGAGAGTGGTATCAGCTGCATTTCTGAGGTTGTTGATATTTATTCTTGTCAAAAATGTTTACTTGAATTTAGTCATGAAGAAATAATCAAACAAATCCAGACTGTGGGACATTCTTTAAATTATCTGGATTGGACTCTTCAAAAATTTCTAGGTCATGGAGAAATAGGAAAGGATAGGAGAAATATTCTAAATTGAAAGTGACAACCAAGTGCTATAGATCTTAGATTTTTAAAATTCAATAAATAAGATCTGTTTGAGGAAATTTGACTATGGACTATTAGATGATATTTAATTAGTGCTTAAAATTCTATGTATAATGTACTATGGTTACAGAAGAGAATATCCATTTTAAGGAGTCAGATGATAAAGTATTAGGCGTGAGGTGTCAAGATGATTGCAATTGTATGTATGCATGGCTGTGTAGAAAGAAAGAGCACAAATATGGCAAAATTGTTATAATTATTAAAGTGAAACATATACCTGTGTTAATTTTACTTTCAAGTTTTCTGAAGGTTTGAAGTTTTTAAAAATAAAACATCGAGGAAAAATTAAATCCCTTTCCCTTCCTGTTTTGGGGTGGTTCAAACAGGGCTTCTAAAATGGGTAAGGGGACAGGGAAGAGGGGATTTGTGTGGAAAAGAAGACCGAGAAAAGGAGTGTTTTGAAACACATGAGAGGATCAAGAAGTATGACCCTCCTGTATTAGGTAATGAAGAGCCGGGCTGTAACAACCTCCAAATCTCCAACACAATGAAGGTTTGTTTCTTGTTCAAGTCACTGCTCTCGCTGAGAAAACTGAGGCTCACAAAGGTGAAGCAACCTGCTTAAGAGCCAGCAAGAGACAAACCGGAATTCCCACCCAGATGTCGCTCCAAGCCTGTATGTTGGTTTCAGCGCAGCACACAGCCCCTGATGTTAGTGAAACTGGCCTAGGTCCACATCTGCCATTCTTTTTACCTTCCAGCACGCGTGCACTGGATCCATGTTCCATCCCTTAGAGGCAGCCTCAGGCCCTGGCAAGACCTCCCTTGAGGACTCGGACCATTCATTCATTCCTTCCACAGGTATCTTTGGAAATACCTTTTATGTCCTAAGCACTAATCTAGGATACAACAGTGAACAAAGTCCCTGCTTCCTTGAACTTACCTTCTAGGGAGAGAAAGGAACAATAACTGAGTAAATGAGTAAATGATACAACTTGAGTAAAGGCTATGAGAAATAGTAAAACACGGTGAGAGGAAAAGAGTGGAGGGAAGAAGAGCATCATTTAGATAAGGATTCAGGGAATGCCTCTGCACGTCAGTTGGACCTGAGAAAAGTGTGTCCTCAGCTCAGGAAATAGCAAGTTTAGGGGTCCTAAGACTGTAAAAAATTAGCAGCAATAGAGGAACATTAAGGCAATTGTGGCTGGAGAGGGCCAGGGAGAGGAGAGAAGCAGAAGGCAGGCCCAGGTAGGGCAAGAAGTGAACAGAAGCATTGAGACAGGGCAGTGATGTGATCTGATTTTCATCTTAAGACCTCTCCTGCAGAATTCTGTATGGATGATGCAGCTATTTGGGTGAGAATTGATGATGGCCTGATAGTAGTGATGGGAACTGGGAAGTGGCCAGAAGAGATATATTTTGAAGAAAAAGCTGACAGAATTTGGCATAGATGTGGAATATGAGATGGAAAGAAAGATGCCTTCTACGTTTTTAGCCCAAGAAATACTCTTGATACATAGTCCCTTAGGTTTACAGAGACAGAAATTTAATGGTAAAAATTGTATGTGCCACATTATTGTTCAATTTATTGTATAATACTTACATGTGGTTTTCTTTTTTAAGTCTTGGAAACTGGAGGACTAGGTTTAGTAAGTGCTTAATCAGTTCCTTATTTCTTTAAAGTGGTATTGATAGTATTTGTTATGCTTCCCCTTAAGACTTTGTGAGAACAAAATGAGGTAATGCTTGTATCATCTAATAACCAACTTGTGTATTTGTGTGATATTTTCAAAGCAAAATGTGCTTTCTTGTGCTAATTTTCTAATGTGCTTTCTAGTCTGCTAATAGGTAACACTATGCTAAAAATCTGGTGGACACTATATCCCAAATTATGTTAAAATACTAACACTGCCAAAGGAGACATCTCTCTGGTTTCTTTCTGCTTCCCAGTCTCTGTCTGTCTGTCTGTCTCTCTCCGGAAAAGAGCTCATGCAGACAAGAGCAGGCCAACCTCAGGGCTTACAGAAGCCTGACAGATGCTGTTTTGGGGGTTGTTCCTCAGGGGCTTCACTGGTGGCTCAGTGGTAAAGAATCCCACCTGCAACACAGGAGACCCAGGTTGGATTCCTGGGTCGGCAAGATCCCCAGAAGGGAATGGCTACCCACTCCAGTATTCTTGCCTGGAGAATCCCAAGGACAGAGGAACCTGGCAGGCTACAATCCACAGGCTTGCAAAGAGTCAGACACAACTGAGAAACTAACACTTTAACTTTTTTTCCTACATTCTCAACACACTGATGCCTCTGCAGATTGTCCCTTGGTGCGACATTACAAGGGACAAGCACTTCAGGACACTCCATCTGAAATTCCCTGTCTTCTTGGTTTGGCAGAACCCAGTTTGGTCATCATCAGAACATAACAATGTTTAGCTTTTTAAAAGGACAAATGAATTTTATTGTGTATCAGTTACTGCTGCAAGTTTGTTTAGTTGCCATTCTTTGTTCTTATGCCCTGTAGCCTTTTCGTTTTTTCCCCCTGGGAGTTCCTAGAAAATCAGATAAAAATATTTAACTGATATTTACCTTTCAGTCTCTACCTCTTGAACCAAATAACATTTCAAAAGTGTGATTTTGGTTGCTACAGATCCATGGCAGCATGCTATTTTGATGAAAGTTTTGCCTTGTTGCACATAGAGAATAAAATGTATGACAATAATAAATATCAAGGCATGAATATTCACAGACTGTTTCCTCTCACTTGCTAAGGAGTGTTTTGGTGTTGTCCATCTAACCCCTTTCCTTTACTTCAAGTCTGGGCTTTACTAGGTAGATCAGAATGAGGAGTGTACTGTGTGTGTATGTTTGTGTTTTGGAAGGTATAGAAGAGCTTGCCGGGAAGAGCAGAAGGGAAGTGCTAAAGGAAAGGAAGAGTGATAAAATTTATATTGAAAGGCAAGCAAGTGACTGATGGAAGATAGATTGAATCTCAAGGAAGCAAGAATAAAGCATGAGAGTGTTGAAGTTTCTTAGAGAATACTAGTAGAGATTTTGGGAAACAGCTGCTTATGGGAGAGGGATGTTGAAAGATAGTAAAAAACCACTTTATGAGTTTTGCTCTACACTAAGGATGTATCTTCTCACCACATCCTCCACAGTCAACCTGGTTTTCTGAAATAAAGATTTTAATTGCTTTTCATTATTTTTCAGTCTGTTTTCTCTGCATCTTACATTATGCTTTGACGAGGCCTCAAAGGGCTAAACTTAATTCAAACTACCAAAATATGCAGGAACACCAGGAAACATTTTCTATTCTGACAATTTTTTATAGATTATTAGGAAGGTTTTTTTTTTTTAGCCCCCTCCCAGTTTTATTGAGAAATAATTAACATATATCACTGCATAAGTTTAAGGCACACAGCATGATGATTGATTTATATAATATTATGAAATGATTACCACAGTGGTTCAGCTAACATCCATCATCTCATATACATATAACAAACAGAAAAGGAAGAAGAAAACAAAAAAATTCTGCTTGTGATGCGAATTCTTAGGACCATCTTAACAACTTTCCTGTATATAATATATAGCAATGCTAGCTATAGTTATTGTGTTTTACATTATGTCGCTACTACTTATTTATCTTTTAACTGGACATTTGTACCTTTTGACTACCTTTCTCCAGTTACTCCTCCCCACTCCCCATTCTATACAGTCAGCAAAAACAAGACTGGGAGCTGACTGTGGCTCAGATCATGAACTCCTTATTACCAAATTCAGACTTCAATTGAAGAAAGTAGGGAAAAACCACGAGACCATTCAGATATGCCCTAAATCAAATCCCTTAAGACTATACACTGGAAATGAAAAATAGATTTAAGGGACTAGATTTGATAGACAGAGTGCCTGATGAACTATGGATGGTGGCTCATGACATTGTACAGGAGACAGGGATCAAGACCACCCCCAAGAAAAATGCAAAAAAGCAAAATGGCTGTCTGAGGAGGCCTTACAAATAGCCATGAAAAGAAGAGAAGCGAAAAGCAAAGGAGAAAAGGAAAGATATACCCATTTGAATGCAGAGTTCCAAAGAATAGCAAGGAGAGATAAGAAAGCCTTCCTCAGTGATCAATGCAAAGAAATAAAGGGAAACAATAGAACGGGAAAGACTAGAGATCTCTTTAAGAAAATGAGAGATACCAAGGGAATATTTCACACAAAGATGGGCTCAATAAAGGACAGAAATTGTATGGACCTAACAGAATCAGAAGATATTAAGAAGAGGTGGCAAGAATACACAGAAGAACTGTACAAAAAAGATCTTCACGACCCAGATAATCACAATGGTGTGATCACTCACCTAGAGCCAGACATCCTGGAATGTGAAGTCAAATGGGCCTTAGGAAGCATCACTATGAACAAAGCTAGTGGAGGTGATGGAATTCCAGTTGAGCTATTTCAAATCCTAAAAGATGATGCTGTGAAAGTGCTGCACTCAATATGTCAGCAAATTTGGAAAAGTCAGCACTGGCCACAGGACTGGAAAAGGTCAGTTTTCATTCCAATCCCAAAGAAAGGCAATGCCAAAGAATGCTCAAGCTACTGCTCAATTACACTCATCTCACATGCTAGTAAAGTAATGCTCAAAATTCTGCAAACCAGGCTTCAACAATATGTGAACTGTGAACTTCCATGTGTTCAAGCTGGTTTTAGAAAAGGCAGAGGAACCAGAGATCAAATTACCAACATCCACTGGATCATCAAAAAAGCAAGAGAGACCAGAAAAACATCTATTTCTGCTTTATTGACTGTGCCAAAGCATTTGACTGTGTGGATCACAATAAACTATGGAAAATTCTGAAGGAGATGGGAATATCAGACCACCTGACCTGCCTCTTGAGAAACCTGTATGCAGGTCAGGAAGCAACAGTTAGAACTGGGCAAGGAACTGGTTCCAAATAGGAAAAGGAATATGTCAAAGCTATATATTGTCACCCTGCTTATTTAATTTATATACAGAGTACATCATGAGAAACGCTGGGCTGGAGGAAGCACAAGCTGGAATCAAGATTGCCGGGAGAAACATCAATAACCTTTTTTATGGCCGAGTAATATTTATCTTGAAATTATCCTTTTTTAAAAAATGTTTTTATTTTTGGCTGCACTGTCTTCATTGCCGAGCACAGGCTTTCTCTAGTTGAGGTAAGCGGGGGTTACTCTGCATTGCAGGGTGTGGGCTTCGCATTGCAGTGGCTTCTCTCATTGCAGAACACAGGCTCTAGGCACGCAGGCATCAGTAATCGTGGCACACAGGCTCCGTAGTTGTAGTTCAAGGGCCCTAGAGCACACGGGCTTCAGTGGTTGTGGCTCGTGGGCTCTAGAGTGTGGCTCAGTGGTTCTGGGCCACGGGCTCAGTTACTCCGCAGCCTGTAGAATCTCCTAGGACCAGGGATCAAACCATGTTCCCTCCCTTGGCTGGCAGAGTCTTATTCACTGTGCCACCAGGGAAGTCCTGAATTTATCCTTCACTGAGCTCATTGAAGACAGAGGCCATACCTTATTTACAAAATAACATCATGGCAATTAACAGAGTACGCCTTGAGGTGCCTCTTTCCCTCCAGGCAGTTATGAACATTAAATGAGTAGATGTATGAAAGTGTTTAACACAGTTCCTGGCACACACAGTATTCAACCAATGGTAACTGTGATTAAAGATATGTCTACTTTATTACTTGAATCCCTGCCACGCAACATAGAAGGATTTGTGGCCAAACAACAAATCAGGGCTAGGGTGAGAGAAAAAAACTACAGCAGGAATCCAGGAGCAAGCACCCTTGCTTTACTGTACCTTTATTTTCCTTTGTGACCTTACAGTTTGGAGTCCCAGGGGCTGCAGTGGTGGCCTGAGGCCTGCTTCTAACCCAAATGAGCCTTGTTGGTGGTAGGGCAGAGGGAAAGTGTCTTCTGTTAGTTCCAGGGCCTCTCTGGGACTTCTGAGCCTCTCAGGGGAATTCCAGTTCAATCTCCAGTTCTTTCTCCCTTCTTCCCCTCCCCAGCAATGTCTCTGGAGAATCTCCCAAGTGATGAGACCTTCCAGTGGCTAACCTGTACCTTCCACAGGGTCCCCCAGAGTTGGGTACTTAACACCACCTCCTGCATGAAGCACTTCTTGTTTCCCCAGGTCAGAATGAGGCTCTCCTATTACAGCACTTAGTCCTTACTGGTTTATTCTATCTGCTGCCTGTATTTTGTTTGTCTTCCCTGTGAATTGTCAGGTCTCTGAGAGCAAAGTATGGCTCTGGTTCCTGTTTGATCAGTACAGTGAGCTGCACATACGTTCCCAAGTAATAACTGTTATATTGAATTCTACCGAAGCCAGTCTTGGAATTGCAGCCTCCAGCTGGACGATAAGTCCAGACCTTGCCCTAAACTCTAACATGCTCTCTTGATCCCCAGAGCTCTAAGATACAAACTTCTGCTCCCTATAGAACACAGCCACTGGGCACTTGGCAGCCTGGGATTCAGGGTTGACTCACTGTAAGAAGTTTCTAGCAATAGATTTCAAAAACCTAGCAGGAATACAGTAAAACAGAACAAAACAAAATCCCTTTATTTAGGGAATAGGGGTTTATAAAATATTAACAGCAAACATTTTCCTCTTCATAATTTAAAGTTCATTTTTTTATACCATCCAGCTATTACACAGGAGCCTGGTGGAAATTGAATAACTGTAACAGCTGGAAACAGTCTGAAAGAAGTCTGACTCTATTGGCAGCTTAAACTTGGTTCTAGCAGTCACATAAAAATAATAAGGCAAGAATTTGTTTGTTCCCAAATATGATTATTTGGAATCATCAAACATGCACAAAATTGTAACATTTTCATTCACAATTATCATTACCACATCGTTTGCTAAAGTGTTTGGCCCAAAATAACAGTTTTCCAGATATTATTCCGAGTTGTTTAATGGAATTTAGGTGAAATAACATTTCAGGAAAAGTTTGTCAACTTGGCAATTTGCTTTTCTTACTTGGCCTGGAAAAAAAAATTACCCTTTCAACTTCATCAGCATCTCTTCCTCCACTTGGACCTCAGTGCTGCTTGAAAAATGCTAAAGCATCTCCTCTTGATTTCATGCGACTTTTCAAAAATCCAGTTAACTTCTGGAACCCCTCCATTAGCCCGTCCCCAGTGACGGCACAGCAGGGCTGCACGTACCAGTTCCGGTCGCTGCAGAGTTGCTTCACTTTGAACATCCTGGTGATGTCCTTGGCACTTAGAGCTCCAGGCACATCTTGTTTGTTGGCTAACAAGACCACAGGCACGTTTTTAATGTGCTCATTCTTCAAGATGTGCTCAAACGCTTGCCTGGAGTCTTCCAGCCGCTGTGTGTCCGTACTGTCCACAACATACACTAGCCCATCAGTGTTTTCACAGTAGAGGTCCCACATGGTTCTCATCTTCTCTTGTCCTCCAACGTCCCAGACCGTGAGCGAGACACCCTTTGCCAACTCAAGCATCTCCACGTTGAAACCTACTGTTGGCATAGTCACAATATCCGTATCAAGCTTCAATTTGTAAAGGAGCGTAGACTTCCCAGCAGACTCAAGTCCCAGAAGCAGAATTCGGGCTTGCTTGGCTTTGGGCTTTTTAGAATTCAACAGACCCATTTTAGGCTTTTTAAATTTTTCTTTAAAGACCTTTGCTAATGGCCAGAGCCAGTGTTTCCTTTCCAGGTCTTGCATGAAAATGTTAAGAAAGAAGAGAGCAAATGCTTCATGATATAGTCTTAGAATAGGAACTTACGTGCACTTACGTTGTAGCTTATCGACTTGATTATGGGCAAACAGTGTTTTATTTTCAGTCCCAGCCAATCCTGAGGAATCTATGGTGTGAGTAACCAGCCAGTGTCATAGAAGCTCAAAGGGGAAGTTCTTTGTGAGTGAGTAGGACTTGGGAGGGGCATGCCTGTGTGACGCTGCGGCTTGTTCTCCTCCCAATGTTGGAGAGCTAGGGTCATCAAAGATTTGGACAGAGCATGGTTTTGGTAGCAGGATAAAAAGTTAACTGTACAAGTGGTTTGTAGCAGTTCTCTAGTTGTTTGACTGTTTGTCTTATCCCAGTTGTAAATAAGTAACCAGACTTTTGAAGTCATGAAGGGAGAGTTTATCTCATTCTGCTCTGAGCAGTATCTTTAGTACTTTCCAGATTACTCAATAAGAAACTTTAAACCACCCGGAGTTACCTGAACCTTACTCCCATAATCATATAGAGAATCACTTCCTTAATCTTCTTGGTAGGAAATTTACATTATTCACAAGACCAGATTTATAGGAGAGGGAAGTTTGTAACACAAACATTTTTAAAATTAAGCAGTCCAATTAAAGGTGGCAAATTGAATACGCGTATTTGTCTCCTCTCCTTCGCAAGACTCCACCAAAATGATGGTAAACAAGTATAACGAAAATGTAAACTCATACCAAGAGCAGGAGAGTCCATCGGAGGTTGAGAGATTTCCACATCTCTCTGGAAGGTGACATGTAGATAGAAGATGAATAGTAACTGATGCAGCAGGATAAAGCTGAGGCTTAGCGGGCTGATGCAGAGGATACAGAGGGAAGGGGCGAAATGCATAACTGAAAACAGAGGGTTAACTAAAAATCTGAATAAGGAACAGAAAACACGCAAACACACACCCCTCTGCTGGGTGACCATCCAGAATGAGATGTTACTCCCCAGGCCAAAAAAAAAAAAAAGGCTTTTCTATAGAAACTGTATGATGTCAGAGAAGAGACCTTTATGTTTTGACAGTTGGGAGTTTCCACACCATAATACCTAACTCAAAATTTAATTAACCTATAGCCAATCTGGCAGTTGGCAAACCTGGCTCATGTACATAGAGACATAGAGTTACCTTCAGTGCACAGAGGTTTTCATGCTTAATATATAACATGTCTAATGAGGGAAAGACCAAGATAAAAATAAGAAGGTTTTAAGAAAGCTTTAACAGAGGTAATGCAGGGAACAGAAGAAAATTTTCAGTAAGTTCTAATATTTCCATGAAAAAAAAACAAAGTGTTAACCACTCAGTTGTATCCAACTCTTTGTGATCCCATGGATTGTAGCCTGCTAAGCTCCCTGTTCATGGGATTTTCCAGGCAAGAATATTAGAGTGAGTTTCCATTCCCTCCTCCAGGGGATCTTATCAATCCAGGGATTGAACCCAGGTCTCCTGCACCGCAGGAGAATTCTTTACCATCTGAGCCAGTATTTCCATAGAGATTTGCAAAAGTATTGTACCCATAAAACAGGAAATGGATGCTATTTAAAAGGCTACTCAAAAAAACAAAAACAGCACTCTTGGAAATTAAGAACATGGTTTCCAAAATTTAAAAAGGTTGAAAGGCTTCCCTCAGTGCCTTTTAAAAGAGCTGTACTAAGGCATGGAGCTTCTCCAGTGGCTCAGTGGTAAAGAATCTGCCTGCGATGCAGAAGATGCAGGAGATGCGGGCTCGATCCCTGGGTCAGGAAGATCCCCTGGGGGAAGAAATGGCAACCCACTCCAGTATTCTTGCCTGGAGAATCCCATGCACAGAGGATCCTGGCAGGCTACAGTCCATGGGGTTGCAGAGAGTCTGACACGACTGAAGTGAGTGAGCACGCTCACACATACTAAGGCATATAATATACATGTTTTGTTTTCATTAAAACTAAAATTTTATTTTTTAATTAAGTAGACTATTCTAGGTGTAGAAAATGCACTTGTGATGAAATTAAACTTTTAAAAAACTATTAAATTCTTAACTAACTCACTGTATCTCTGAAACCAGAGGTACTATTTTCATTCATTTATTCATCCATCCATCCATTTTTTCAACAAATGTATATACTGATTGCCTACTGTGTGAACTACGATGTGCTAGATTTCAGGGAGGACACAAAGATAAATTAGACCTGCCCTAGGTGGCTTTCTTTGGGGAAAAGTTAAAAGATGTGCATAAAAATAATAATGCAAAGTTTTTAAAAATGTAAATGCTGTAAGAAGAGAAAAGCTAATATAGTCTGGAAATTTAAAGATTACTTCAGGATGGAAGACATTAGGGAAATCACTCTAGAGAAGGTTCAACCTCAAACCAGGCCTCCTAGAGATGGTGTAGGAGAAGTGTATTAAAGAGATGGTCTGTATGAGCAAAGTCTCAGAAATGGGAAAACATAGGATGTATATGGAAAAACAACAGGATACAAGCATGCATATATAGTGTTTTTGTTCCTAAAACATGTTTGACTATCATGAGAAAACCATCAGGCAAATCTAGATTGTATGACATGCTACAAAAAAACACCTGGAGTTCAAAATATCTCCGTGTCATGAAAGACAGAAGGAAAAAAAAAAAAGGAGCAGAAGAATGATCTAAGTTAAGATACACTTAAGATACATGATCCCTAAGTGCACTGTGTGATCTTTGATTTGATCCTTTGTCCAAAAAAACTATTATTATTATAGTTGGGGGCATTTGATGATGACTATCCTTAATATATTGTTATATCTATAAATTGTGTATTAGATGGTATTAGTTATCAGTGTTAAATTTCTTGAGAGAAATTATGATATTATAGTTATGTAAGAGGATGTCCTTGTTCTAAAGAGATACATGCCAATGTACTCAGGGGTGATACCAGCAAGTTAATTTCAAGTGCTCAGCACACACAAGCACATACACACTCAGAGAGAAGAAATACGGCAAAAATCAGTAACTGGTAGTTTAGGTGAGGAGTTTTGGGTGTTCATTGTACTATTTTAAAACTCTCCTTTAGTTTTGAAAATCAAAATAACATGTAGGAAAAAAAGAATGTAATTGAAATAAGCTAATCAAATAAGGCTGCAGTCTGCAGTAATGTAAAGAATAATTCAGCTTACACATGTGGTCAGACCATATTTCCCAAGATGAATTTAAGGACTCTGCAGTACCAGCTCTTCTCCCATCTCTGTACTTTCAATAAATTAAATTTTAAAAGAAAAAGTGTAACATACATTTCATATTAAACTTGATATGTTCCTTATGAGACCTGATGTTAGTACTGGGGTAAAACTTTTATTTTTGCCTATAATGAGGATAATCATACATAAATGCCTTTATTCTGTTTCTCATTTGACCAACTGTACCTTATTTTCAGGGTAGTCAACCAGATAAGGGGTTAAATTCTGGATGAATATTCAGAGTAAAAGGGAGTAATTTCTTTCTCAATGTTAATTTTCATGGAAAAATTTACAAATGTTTCAACATTCTTTCTTACTGTCCTACAACACTTAAGGATTCATATGTCCTGGCCAAACCTGAGGAAAGGCAAGGTATTTGTTTTCTGTGAATCATTCTGAGATTATACAAATAAAGATAGGATTGCCAGTGTGTTACTGGCAAGCTCTGTTGTATCACCAAGAAATTTGTTTTAAAATTCAGGATTGAAGGGAACTTTTTAAAAAATTTCTTACTGTGGAGGTGGGAGGTCTGACTTTAGAAACTCAGTCGTGGTCTGACCAAGTAAAGATAATAGAAGCTCATCTCTTAGAAGACAGTGGCAGCTTATTCTGTTAACTTTATTTTTTACAGATAAAGAAGAATTGGGATGTGGTTATGTGACTTGCTTAGTTTATGCAGACTTGGAACATCCCTAGTTTTCCCGTGGTAACTTTTTGTTTGGTCTTTTTAAAAATGAACTTTTGGAAAACTGAATTATAGCATACAGATAGAAACATGCAAAAATCATAAACCTACAGCTCAATGAGTCACAAATTGAAAACATCCATATATCTACCAGTGAGACCAGACTTAAATTTTAATTTTCCATTTTCATTGCAAGTAAAAAGTCCAGACCTCAAGCATTTCTGCACTGAGCTGTCAGAAATATGCTCTGTTCTCAAGAAGATGTCGTGAGAACAACAGGTATTTATTATCCCAGTTGAGATTCTTTGATGCTGCAAAAAATGATATTCCAACCATGAAACTCTTCCAAGGGCCATTTTCTCCAGGAAAGAACCTGCACTTTCATTCATATCACCAAGGGAGGAAAGCTTTTCTCTCACATGGGTTGATCACTGGATCTGAGCTCATACCCAGCCCCTGGCACTTACTCAGTGCTGAATGATGCCAAAAGCAGGGGTGTTGTGATAGTTTATTATATTACATTTTATAAATGTGAAAACATACCACAGAACATGGCACATGGTGGATGAAATTTTCTTCCTCTCCTCTGACAAGTTGTGTTTTTCAGCTAACATTTTAAAAGACCTGTAATCTTGCTTATCATGATAGTCATTCCATGATGTATGTTAAGTCAAATCATGATGCTGTACGCCTGAAACTTACACAGTGCTGTAGGTTATATCTCAGTAAAACTGGAAGGAAAAAAAGCATCTCCAACTTTTAACCTTTTCCAGACAAGGAACAAGTTCAGAGTCCTTTCAGAGTCCTGTATCCCCTTGGCAGAATAAAGCGTTGTGTGCTGAACCCCTTCCCCAGCACCCCAACATTGTCATCCCCCTTCCCAAATAAGATGAAAATGAACAAGGGTTCAATACAATGTGATTAAAATGAGCAGAGGGACAGTCTGAGGGTTGTGTCTGGAACTAGGGAAGGACAGTCACTCTTCACCTTTATAAAGATGGGCATTTATACAAGAACAGATGACTCAAATATCTTTGGCCCCAGCTACATGCGAAGCTCTCAGTATCCTCTGAATGTCTGCCCAGCCAGCAGCAAGCAGAACCCGAAGAACTGGGCCATGCAACCTGACCACCATGAACCGAACTGACTCCCTTTTCATGTCAATCATCCCAATCATAGGTTTGCATAGGTCAGCAAATTCTTTTAAAAATTATTTTAAGATCTCCACTCTTTATAGCCACTCATTCTCTTCAAACTCACAATGAATCTGTGATTATTCATTCAATATTTATTGGGTACACACAAAATGGCAAGCACTGTATATCTGCTACAAACAGAGTAACTGAGAGCTCACCCTTTAAGAAGGAATTGAGGATTGAACTATTTTTAAAAATATTGTTTAAGAATACTCTATGATCAGCCTTGCTATTTATAAAATATTTTCTTATAAAAACAATATTAATATTTTTAAAAATCATCTGAAACATTTACAAATCTGATTATGAATTTACTTTTGTCTATTTTCTATCTTTGTTTATATACATATATAATTTAATTTTGATATACTTTATTGATCAAACTTATGTTGAGAACATAATATATCTAGATTGAATGCAAGATGTTTGCAATACATACAGTTCAATCAAAACAGCCTCCATTTTCAAGTAGTCTAATGAAGGAGATAAATATGTGGTGTGAATATTGTTGTAAATAAGGTAGCAGAACCTTAAGGAAGCACAGGAGCCATCAAAAAGAAGGGTGAAATAGCACATTGTATCCAGGGAACTGGAAGCAGTTCTTAACTGAAGCTGAGAAGTGTGAGGGCCGTGGAGTGAGAGGAGAGGGTCTACAGGTCAGTGTCCAGGAAGCGTGGTTCATGCTTGGGGCACCCACATCATTTATCATCCACACTCGGACAGTTTTGAAAGTGGAAAGGTTGCCAATAATGAAAATTCCAGAAAACAGGTGTAAACAAAGATAGCCCTTGAATAACTCAACTATATGGTCTTGCCCGGCTTCATGAGAGGATACTGGAGTCAGCTTCAGGATAAAAAAATCAGAGGGCCAGGTCTGCATAGCTGCTTCTCACATACTTCTACTGCCATTCACTGACATTCTCCTTTCCAGTCTTTCTAGAGGATAAACTAAGAAATCAGAGTTGTACACTAGAAGAAGCTGAATCCTAAGCTGTCAATGAGGGAAACTAAATTGGGAAACCTACTTCATGCAGCAGAGTCAGTCCTTAAAGACTCAGAAATAGACAGAATCAAGCCAGAAGCTAGGGTAAGGGAAGATAATTAAAACAAAATGCTGAGGCCTCCTCAGTACAAATGACAGGTAAAATACAGGACACCAGATAAGTGTGAATTTCAAATGAACAATGAAGAATTTTTTAGTGTAGGTATTGTTCCAAATATTAAATGGGATATACCTAAAATAAAGGCGCATTCATTGCTTATCTTAAATTCAAATTTAATTGGTTGTTGTTTATTTTTATTTGCTGAATCTAGCAACCTTACTTGGGATGGACACAGACCCCAGGAATGCTTCTCTGCAAAGGAAGGAGAGAGGTGTAGAGAAAACAAACACTGCCTTCTCCCCTGTCCCTGCCATGTGAGTTTCCTATGGTGTGTCTTACTAGCAGAATCTAACTGGAAGCCAACTGGCAAAAAAACACTTAGGAAATGTTGAATTTCAGGCCCCTAGTCACAGCATTACAGAGCAGAGGATAGAATAAGGCGTCTGGAGATAACATAATTAGAAATCCCTTATATGAATGAAGTAAAATTTTAGTTTAAAATACTTATGAAAACAAAGATGCCTCTTGGTTAATGTCTTTCTGGACATGCTTTTGATTGCCTACTTTGGTGCTCAGACATTTTGACTGCTTCTTTAGAGATGGGTAAAAGATAGCAATGATAACTGGAATGTGAGGTGTCATAAAAAAAAAGAGGTCCACTCGGAAGTACCATAGGAATGCAAAAGGACTGCTTATTCTGACCAGAAGTCCTTTTCAGGATGAGTGGCCTTCGAATGATATTTCATTTGCATAATGAAAGAGGAGGAAAGGGAAGGGCCTTCCCAGATGGACAATGAAATTGAAATCAGAGGAGAGGAAAAATGCAGTGTGTTCTGAGAATAGCTGAGGTTTGATATAGCTGAGTAAAGAGGACGTGTGGGTGTGGGATGGGGATCGAATCTGGTCATGTGTGAAGAGCACCTTGTTGGAGGATGCTTGAATACTAAATTAACAATTTGGTTTTTGTTCTGCCATATAATGCATAAGCAATGGGGACCCATTCAAAGACACTGAAGCCAAGGAAATAGTTAGATTTGAACCACGTGTATTTGAGGCCAGATTAATGGATGAGATTTCTCAGGAAGCAAATATAGAGAAATGGGTCTCAACCTTGTAGAGCCCATGGCCCTTATTGATAAACAATAAATACTCACAGATATTCATCTTGGGGAATCTTTATGACACCTACTATAAATCACTGCTTTCTTCTGCCACATCCAGTTTTGTCAAAGTTTCTTTTTCTAGTATTTTGAAATAAATAATAAGCTTCTCTCTCCTAAATCAAAATATGTAATTCCAAAAATGTTTTGTTTATCAAATTCTATTAATGCCATACTCATAAGCTACTTGAGGTAATTGTTCAGTTATTTCATGAGCACTTTGGCAATGCACATTATCTCTCATTGCAGTTAAAAAGAAATCAAAGTTGTAAGAGGACAGGGTGGGATAATAACATCTACATGATGAAGTTGTTATGACTTCATGCTGCTTCCAAGTGAAATGGAGCAGGACCCTATGGTCCTTGCCTTCCCCGACCCCCGTGTCCTCTGCCCGCTTTTTGTCTGTGAAAAAATTTTAATCAAAGAATAAGTTTAATCAGAGAAGCGAGAAATGCGGAAACAAAGGAAAACAGTCAAAGAAGACAATAATGATAATGTAGTCATTAAACCTAGTCAAGGGCCTTTAGTTCTTTCTCAAGGACTATAGATAATATTCTGGGCCATATTCTGTGAGCATCTTATAGACACTGAAACCCAGGGTGAAAAAGTGAGCTCTCTGATGACCAGACTGTACCCAGGATATGAGCTGCCACAGTTCTGAGAATTGGCCGCAAAGAAATGGAAACAAATGGTCCCTGGAACTGAAGATTGTTTTATTATTGGTCATGGGGATAGCAGATAGGTTTATATTTGCTTGGTCAAATGAATATTCATTGGAAGGACTGATGCTGAAGCTGAAGCTTCAATACTTTGGCCACCTGATGCAGACTCATTGGAAAAGACTCTGATAACTCACTGGAAAAGACTGGGAAAGATTGAGGGCAGGAGGAGAAGGAGACAACAGCGGGTGAGATGGTTGGATGGCATCACCGACTCAGTCGACATGAGTTTGAGCAAACTCTGGGAAATAGTGAAGGACAGGGAATTGTGGTATCCCACAGTCAGTCCATGGGGTCTCAAAGAGTTGTATATGACTTAGCAACTGAACAAAAAAACAATGAGATTTATTGTTAGCAACTTTTTTGAGAGGTAATGTAAAGTTGTATGGCTCCTTGCAAAAGAGTACTATGCTCCATTTCCAATATCTGTGTGATGATTAATTTTATGTGTCAATTTAAAGGGGGATGCCCAGCCAGGATGGCAAAACATTACTTCAGGGTGTGTTAGTGAGAGTATTCCTGGAAGAGATTAGCATTTGAGTCAGTAAACTGAGTAAAGAAGTTTGTCCTCGCCAGTGCAGGAGGGTATCATCCAATCCATCAAGCGCTTGGTAGAACAGAAAGGCAGCAGCTGCTGCTGCTGAGTCACTTCTGTCATGTCTGACTCTTTGTGACCCAATAGGCTGTAGCCCACCAGCCTCCTCTGTCCGTGGGATTCTCCAGGCAAGAATACTGGAGTGGGCTGCCATTCCCTTCTCCAGGAGATCTTCCCGACCTAGGGATCAAACCCAGGTATCTTGTGTCTTCTGCATTGGCAGGTAGGTTCTTTACCACTACCTGAGAAGGCCACAAAATGGAAGAAGAGGGGTTAATATGCCCTCTGCATCAGCAGGGATGCTCATCTTCTGCCCTTGGGACTTACACCACTTTCTCCCTTACTTCTCAGGCCTTTGGGTTTGGAATGGAACAGCCTCCAGACAGCAGATCATGGGACTTCACAGCTTCCATGATCGCAGGAGTCAATCTTCCATGATTGCAGGAGTCAATCCCTCATAATAAACCTCCTTCTGTATATTTATATCTATAACTTTTATTTCTCTGGAAAACCCTAATGCAGTCTGTTATGAGTATAGCAGGAACATATTTCCCTATTTGCCATTCTTAATTGCTGTTATCAGACAAACATGGTGCCCAAGCCTTTACTGCCTCCTCCCCAAGTTGAGGCCACTTGATCCTCTTTTAGAAGCTAATTGTAGTCTCAATCCTGATCTCAGACATCAGCTACTTGAACAGCTCCAATCTTCAGGACTGATGTTAAAGCTGAAACTCCAATACTTTGGCCACCTGATGCGAAGATCTGATTCACTTGAAAAGACCCTGATGCTGGGAAAGATTGAAGGCAGGAGGAGAAGGGGATGACAGAGGATGAGATGGTTGAATGGCATCACTGACTCAATGGAGATGAGTTTGAGTAGACTCCGGGAGTTGGTGATTGACAGGGAGGCCTGGCACGCTGTGGTCCATGGGGTCGCAAAGAATTGGACGCGACTGAGCGACTGAACTGAACTGAACTGAAGACCCAGCACAGGGTCATCCTAACCACTAACCTAGTCATAACATAGGGTCTTAATTTTAACAACTAGACAAATGCCTTTTTAATTTTATCTTATTTTTTTCCCTTTTTAAATAAGTCCCAGTCCTGACTGTTAAACCCAGGTCTGGTAACTAGGTTTCCTGCACTCCAGTCTCTTCCTAAAATAGGTATCCTGACTCACATTTGCTACCCTGTCTCCAAATTAGCATCCTTAACCCTTGAAATCTAACTTTCAGCATAAAGCTCTCTTTACCCATTGGGAAACCTCCATACTCTCCATCAATTTTCTATCTAACAATGTGTTGGGACATCTTGCACCACCAACCTTTACTGAATACTTGTCAAGTCAAAAATATAACACATAAGTTTGCATAAAAATATTTGCAGAAATTTCATCATGAAATGTATATATCCAGAAGTAGGGAATTCTTAAGGTTTGCCAAAAGATTATAGGAAATTTGGCTTTCTCTTGAGTAATATGGACAAATTTTTATTTTTTTATTTCTCAAGTTGACAAAAGTCAAACCTATTCATTCAAAATACATGTATCTTTATGCTAGGAATTAGACAAATATTTCTTAACTTCCATGTGCAAAAAGCACTGTGCCGGGTAGTGGGAAGGCAGTAAGCACATGCGTGTGTGCTCGGTTGTGTCCAACTCTTTGCGACCCCACGGACAGCAGGCTTCTCTGTCCATGGGATTCTCCAGGCAAGAATACTGGAGCAGGTTGCCATGCCCTCCTCCAGGGGATCTTCCCAACCTGGGATTGAACCTGCATCTCTTGTGTTTCCTGCATTGGCAGGCAGATTCTTTACCTGGGAAGCAGGCACAGAAGCTATTAAGAAGCCTAGTGGAAGAATCTGTGACTCTGTCTCAGGTCAAGGGAGCCTTCCTGGGGCTGCTGCATCATGCTGAGTCTGAGACCCAGTGCGTTATGCATGTTAGAGGCAAAGGGTAACCCAATATTCTCCAAGACTTAGACCTTTCTTGGAGAGATCAGCTTGTGGGGGGCTTCCTTTCTTGAAAGTCACAGCTTTCTTTTCCATCAAAATATTCCTCCTATGGAGTGCTGCTTCCCTAGAGGTCTGGGCAAAAAGGCCATGAACAGAATCTTGATACCTTCTCTATGTCAGCTACCCTCCAGAGTTTCTATTTCAGGTTGGAGAAATGCCTCCATTCCTGAGATCATGTGTTGGAGCTAGCTGGCCAACATCAACCAGTTCGATGACCTGACCATGCTTGTCCCCAGCTGGGGTTATTAGCTTCTTGCTTTTCCTCAAATGTTTACTGATGATGTTCGCTCCCACCCACATATACATGGTCTTCAGAATCCTTGTTACAGGCTCACAGTAATCCAGTATCTGACACAGCCTATGAATAACAAACATCAGTTTCATAAGGAAAGAGGAGGGATGTAACCTCTCAGCTGTGATCTGTGAACCTCTCAGAATACCAAATAAGTACATTTGTAGTATAGAAATATCATGAAATACTAATTTAAATAATGTTCATGGAGCCCCCAAATTATAAGCCAGTCACCCAAGAGTCCCAAGTCACAGGGAAAGGCAAGGAAATTTGTAGACAGTGTGACCGCATACCTACAAAACTCAGAACTGAATGGCCTACCAAGACATTCTGGCCAAGACACAAGATCAACATACAAAGATAAGTAGCATTCCTCATAGCCAGCAATAACTGAGAAAAAACCCATTCTCAATAGCAATAAAACCTGTAAAATATGGAGCAGTAAACTCGGTAATATGTGCACAAGGCCTGTATGAAGAAAATATTACATCTTTACTGCTAGTCTTTAAAAAATCGACCAAATAAAGGAAGAGATATAACATTGTAAAAATGCCCAGCTCACTCCTAAGGTAATCTGTAAGTTAAATTCAGCCTCAGTCGAAATCAACCAGTAACAAATATTTGTAGAACATTTAATTATGAGTCAGTTACTATATTAAGCATTGGAGGTACAGTGATGAGTAACAGCATCTCCGATCTCACGCTTACATTCTAATCCAAGGTGAGTGAAAGTGAAAGTCGCTCAGTCGTTTCCAACTCTTTGCGACCCCATGGACTATACACAGTCTGTGGAATTCTCCAGGCCAGAATACTGCAGCGGGTAGCCTTTCCCTTCTCCAGGGGATCTTCCCAACCCAGGGATCGAACCCAGGTCTCCTGCATTGCAGGCTGATTCTTTACCAGCTCTACAAGGGAAGCCCAATGCAAGGTGGGAGGGGGGAGATAAATACATCAACAAATAAACAAGATGCAAGATTTCTTTCCTCATTCCGGGACCCAGGCTTATGGAGCAGCCACTGCCATGAACGCTGCCGGTCACTGTGGTGCAGAGGAAACGGAGCTCTGAGTGATCTTACATAGCCAATTAAATGTTCTGGGCCACAGGCGCCCCTCCCACTTCTGCTCACAATTCACGAGCCAGAATGCGCTCCATGGCCTCATGTGACCACAAGGAGGCAGGAAGTGCTGTCCCACTGTGCACCCAGCAAGGGAGCAAACCAGATCAGTTTGGCAAATAGTGTGAATAACTGCCTCATCCTAATGATGGTCTGAATTTTTTTTTTAATCATTCTGCTTTTTAAGTTTAGATTCTTAATGTCTGGAATTTCATTATGAACAGTATATCTGATTTCCAAATGTATAGTAAATCTTTTCAATGCTGCAGATTTAAAAGACCCCTATTTTTAAATAATTGTGTTTGGTTTCAAATAACAGACACCAGAAAAAAACCCAGTGGGTCAACAACTTAGAGGTTCTTTTTTGCTCACATGTAAAGAATCTAGAGGGAAGCAGTCTAGAGATGGTGCCTCTAATGTCATCAGATGCCCAGCATTTTCCTGGCCACTTCTGCTTGAGACTATGAGACTCAAAAAATGAGACTATGGCATGCAGGGATTGTTTTTTTTTTTAAGAATAAGGACATATTGCCGTTACTAGTAAATTTATTTGTGTATGTGATCAGATTCAAGATACAATTTGGAGGCAGTAGCCACAGGACTTGCTAATGAATGAGATATGAGTGAGAGAGAGAGCACTCAAGATATTAATAACTCCTAAGTTTTTTGACTAAACTAGGAGGATAATGATGCCATTTACTGAGAAGAGGGAGAACTGGGCTTTAAGAAGAAAAGCCATAGTTAAAATGTATGTCCTTTAATAAAATTTGACAAGCTGATTGAAATTTGGCATAGAAGAGAAAATAGGCAAAAAAAAAAAAAAAACGACCACAAATAATCATTGATAATAAGCAGTTTAAAAAACATTACACAGTGGGAGGTGCAAAGACAAGTATCTAATACTCTGACACACACACACACGCGTACACACAATGTAAGTCAATTCACAGGAGACAGGTAGCATAAGCATGAAAATATACAATTCTTGTTATAAGCTACCAAGAACCTAAGTTTGTTCATTACTATTGCACAGCCTAGCTTATTCTGGTTGATATACTGTGAAAACACACACATGCAGAAATGAGACAGGTATCCGTGTACTTATAAAGAAAGTTTGCTAAGAGATATTATTAAGGGAAAGAAACAAATTCTACAATAGTACAGCTGGTAAAATATCGCTTTATGTTAACCCCCACTCCCACAAAATAGCAAACTATATGTTTCTCAGATATATGTATGTTAATGTAAGGGGAAAAAAATCTAGAAAAAGACAGATGAAACTGGGAAGAGTTTCTCTTCCTCTGGGGGATGCTTGATTATAAGAAGATTTTTGCTGTATCTGCATTTTAAAAATACAGTAAAAAAAAAATTTAACTAAAAAATGTAAAATGTCACAATATGAGAGAAATTATATACTGTATATACACATTAAAAGAAAAGAAGAGGAAGGGAATTCCCTGGCAGTTCAGTTGTTAGGACTTCAGCGCTTTCACTGCCAAGGACTCGGGTTCAATTCCTGGTCAGGGAACTAAGATCTCGAAAGCTCCACAGCATGGCCAAAAAGAAATAGTAAGAAAGGAAGAAAAGGAGGCAGGGAAAGAGGGAGAAAGAAGTAAAAGGGTAAATGGTTACTTACCAGGGTCTCTCCCACTCAGTTAAGAAAATAGAACATCACCTATACCGTGAAGACCTCTGGGGGCCCCTAAATGGTTGCTTCCCCCTCCTCACCCAAAAAATAACGATTAACCTGTAGCTAGTGTTACTCACTCCTTGCTTTTGGTTTTAGTTTTCTTCTATAGAAAAAATATTCAGTGTTATATAAGTAACATATAAAAAATAACACAATGCTTACTGTAACTATTAAGTAATAATTATTACTTAAGCTGTATATTGTTTACTAAGTAATAAGACCTGCTATATATTACTAGTGTATAAAAAGTAATATATATATTTCTAAGTAATAAATCATTTAGTTTATTTTCTACTTTATTAATTTCTGTTTTTATCTTCATTATTTCCCACATTCTGCTTTCTCTGTTTTGTCTCTTGTTTTTGTTGTTTGTTTGTTTATAATGTCTGAAGGTGAGTTCTCATTTATTCTCATTTTTTCTTTTCCATATAAGCATTTATCTGTAAATTCCCCCAAAGTAACATTTTAACTGCTTGCCACACATTTTTACTCATTTTCTAATTACCATTGTAGTTTTTTCCTTTGACTCTTCAGTTATTTAGAAGTATTTTTCTAAATTTACAAATATGTGGAAGTTTTATTAATTATTTTTTTTCTAGTTTAATTTTATGCTGGTCAAGAATACTGGTTCTTGGACATTTATTGAAATACTTTATGTCCTAGTATGTGGTAATTTTTTGTAAAAGTTCCACATACATTTGAAAGGGATGTATATTCTCTAATATTTGGGTACAGTATTCTATATCTGTTAAGCCAAGTTTTGTAATTGTTTCTCAGACCTTGTCTGCATGATCTATTGATCAAAGAAAGAAGAATGTTAAAATATTGCTAACAGTGATATGATAATTTCTTCTTCAACTTTTGACAATTTTGCACCCCATATGTTGAAAATATTTTGTGCTAACAAATTTAAAATTTTTATATCTTGCTCATGGTTTGAATTTTTTTCAATATGTAATGACCTAGTTGATCTCTAGCAATACTTTTTTCTTGAAATTGAGTTTGTCTGTTTCTGCTATAGCCATCTAAGTTTCCTTTTGGTTAGTGTTTGCTTGCATTCCTTTCAAACTTTCTGTGTTGTTATGGTGAGATGTGTATCTTCTTGATAGCAAAGAGTTGAACTTTTAAAAAATTCAACTGCCAATCTTTGACTGCATCAGAAGAATGTAGTTTCTTGAGATTGTGATTTATTTATCATTTTATTTTTATATTTTCCATGTACCCCACTTTTCAATGTTTTCACTTTTTGTTTTAGTTGACTATTCTTTTTCTTTTTTTATTATTCTTTTTTCACTGTTATTGGTTTAGAAAGCATAGAATCTAATTGTACTTTTTAATGGTTACTGAAATAGGTAGAGTTCCGAGATAGCTCCCGCTGATTCCCATCCTGTCATGTATAGTTCCCTTTCCATGAGTGTAGGTGGGGACTGTAAATATAATGGATATAACCATCTTGATTAAATCATATGGCAAAGGTGAAAGAATTTTGAAAATACAATTAAGGTTCCACTTTTGTTGACTTTGAGCTGATTAAAAGGGAGATGATCCTGCGTGAGCCTGACCTAATCAGGAGAACCTGTAGGAAAGGGTAGGCCCTTCCAGAAAAGGGAAGTTTGAAGCAGCAGGCTTATCTTGCTGGCCTAGAGGGACACAAAGAGTCATATTGTGACTTGCCTAGAGGGCAGCCTCTGGTAGCTGAGGCCTCTGGTCTACAACCACAAGAAACTGAATACTGCCAATAACCTGAAAGAACTGGAAAAGGACCCTGAGTTCCCAGTAAGAATCCCAGCCTGGCCAACACCTTGACAGCAGCCTTGTGAGAGAGACCCCGAGCAAAGGATTCAGCTCTGCCACGCCTGAGATCCTGACCACAGAAACTGAGAAGAAAAATATATATTATTCTCAGCTGCTAACTTTGTGGAAATTTGCTAGGTAGCAATGCATATGAATGAATATAGTTACCTTGGAAATTTTAAATTTACATTTAACTTAATGCCTGAAGAATAATCAATGTGGTTATCCACGCTTAGGAAAATTAAAGAACCTTAGAATGTTTTAACTCCTTTCACCACTCTTTCATTATACATTCTGTTGTTGCCTTGGTGTGTTTAGCTTACCTTATTTAACCCTCAAAGTAAACATTGTCATTGGTTCATTCAATAAACGTTTGCTTAGATTTATCTACATGTTTACCATATTCTTTGCTCACTATTTTTTCTTTTTCACTTTTCTCTTTCTGTGCTTTTTATCCCTCATCCTAAAGTGCATTCTCTAGATCTTCGAATAAAGGTTTGCTGTAATAAAAACTCTCAATTTTTTCAGTCAGAAACGACTTTATTTTAACCTCATGTTTGAAAGATAATTTTGCTGCATATAATAAGATATTTTGACATTTATCTTCTCTCAGCACATTTAATGTACCATTCTGCTGTCTTCTGGCTTCCTTTGTTGCTGTGGGAAAATCCTTCAGTTTAAATACAGTTCTTTTATAGATAACACTGTCTTTCTCTTCATGCTTCTAATATAGTCTTCTTCCTTATGGTATTCTAAAATGTCACTCTAATATGACTAGTTGTGAATTTCTTTTTACTTACACTGTCTGCAGTTCTTTCTGTTCCCTGGTCTGTGTATTGGTATGTCTCATCAATAGATGAAAAGAAGGAATTCTCTCCTCAAATTTTGGGATTTTCAGCTATTATTTCTTGGAATAGTATAATTTCTCCCTTCTTTGTTATCTTCTCCTGAAACTGCAATTAAACATTTCAGAACTTCTCTCTGTGTGTCCTCTTAATATTTCTTTTGTAGTTTCATTCACTTTGTCTTCTGAATTTGTTGTAATATCCTCCAATCTATTATATATTGTTTCTCAACTGAGCCTAATTGACTCTTCAAGACTTCCGCTGAGTTTCTAATTTCAGTTATTACATCTTTAATATGTAGTAGTTCTTTTTGGTTCTTTTTCAAATCTGTGTGGCCAATTCTGATAATGTATAGTTTGGTATTCTTTCAATAATCTTTTATATACATTAAGCATATTGACACATATTTTATTCTATACCAGATCATTCCATTATTTGAAGACTTTGATGCGTGACTTGGCATTGTGCTAGTTCTGCTATTTCCTCACATATCTAAAATCATATGCCTTGAAAATGTATATGTAGATTTGAATTTAACAAGTGTTCATTTGAGGAGGGTTTGGATTTGCTTTCTGTTGGTATTAGGGATACTCCCAAGTACATTTCTTAAAATTGTTATTTCTTTCTTTCTTTTTGACTGGGCTGGGTCTTCACTGCTGCAGTCTCCAGTTGCAGTTGCTGGGTCCCTAGTTGCAGTGTGCAGGCTTCTCATTGCAGTGGCTTCTTTTGTTACAGAGCGCAGACTCTAGGGTGCACGGGCTTCAGTAGTTGCGATACATGGGCTCAGTAGTTATGGCACACAGGCTTAGTTGCTCCACAGCATGTGAAATCTTCCTGGACCAGGGATTGAACCTCTGTCTCCCGCATTGGCAGGAGGATTCTTTACCACTGAGCCTCCAGGGAAGCCCCGACTACATTTTTTGGCTTGCGGCACTTTTTTTGAATGTACAGTTCTAAACACACGTGGGGGTAGGTTGATGAGTAAGAATTCTTGGGCCTTTCTCTTTTTGGTTCAGCTCTGCCCAGAGCCCAAGTGAGATTGCCAAATATTACCACTAACCCTCTGCTGTGTGGGATTTTTCTAGTTCAGTCACCAGAAGAGTCATCCTTGAAGATACCCCATCCTAGCTCCCATCTTACTTTGGACCCTGGTATTCTCTTTGTCCTTGAAGCACTGGGCCCATTAAAACTTGGACTGTTGGCCACTAAGGATCACGTAAACACTCAGGGCTTTGCTATCCCTATAGATTTTGCTTTCTTCTCACACAACCTATAAAAAATTCCCTAATTTCTTACCAGTTCAGCCTCAGACAAATATACATAAAATATTTTTGTTTGTTTTGATATTTTATATGGGATTTTTACATGTGCTATACTGGGAAGGATTTTACTTAAGGCCTAGTTCATCATATTACTAGAAATTGTTTACAGTTTTAGTGAGAATGTACTCATATTTTAGAATTTTAAAGACATTTAAAGTATTAGAGGAAAATGCTGAAGAATATGTTAGTAACATTGGTGATACACAGCCTTCTTAAACTAAAATTCCCAAAATTATAAAGCCTATAAAGAGTTAATATTGATTGCTATACTTAATTAAATCAGCATTTCTGTCTTAAAACACCTTAAAATCAAAAGACCAAAAGAGCTATAGGAAATATTAACAATGTAGAATGAAAATTTCATATATATAATACCTAATAAATTCATACAAGTCAATAAAGAAGAGGGGACACATGGTTTTACAGCATTAGCCTGCTGTGGCTCCCTCTGCCTGGCAAAGCAGTAAAGCTATTCTTAAAAGAAAAAGGAGATTCCCTGGTGATCCAGTGGTTAGGACTCCATGCTCTCATGGCCAAGGGCCTGGGTTCTATCCCTGGTCAGGGAACTAACGTCCCACAAGCCACACAACACAGCCAAAAAACGAATAAATAACAAAGATAAAAAAGACACACAAACAAATTAGAAAATGAGCAGAGGATATGAACAGACAATTCACAAGAGGATTTACAGGTGGTCAGATATTATGTGAAAATATGCTGGATATCACTGGTCACTAGAGAAATGCATATTAAAATAGTAAGATACTATTTTTCACCCATCAGACAACAATTGATAATATGTTAGATTCAATCACTATTAGAAGGAGTACAAATTGATACCTGTCTTTTGGATGGTAGTTTGGCAATATATCTACTAAAATTTAAAATATATTATTTTGGGGGATTTTGAGCCAGTGGTTAGAGGATATACCCATTCCTGACAAATCCTCAGTAATTAATAATTTGTTTATATAAATCAGTGAGTGAAAATTCTGAACTCCAAGAGACACATATCAGAAAAGTTTTTCAGAAAAGTCATTTTATTTCCTTTGCCAAATGATATTAAGTGCTCAGATAATACACACTTTGTTTTCTCACCACTTAGATAGTGAAGTTTACCACATTAACTGTTGAAACATGTCCATGGAGCAGATACAAGTCTTGAGGTCTATCACCTTGCCTATGACCTGGTAACTCTGATTCTCTTGATATGGCCCAGCTTCCCCTTCTTGAACGAGATAACAGACAGTAATAACTAATAACAACATTTCCTTTCTCATTCGGAGTATGAAAGGCCACTTCCTCTGTTCCTTTATAGAGGTATCACAAAGCAGCAGGATGCAAAATCTTCAAGACATAATGCAAATGCATGGGAAAGGGCTCGTAAGGATATTTTCCATACTGCTCTGCTGTGGAGAAAGACAAGCATAGGATGGGATGTCAAAGGGATGTTTAAGGACGTCATGTGATTTCTATCTGTGGTCGTACAACTTACATAAATTATCTCCTGGGCCTGGGGTAGTCTAAGTCTTGCTATGTCATTCTGCCCTCATACATTTTAGCAAGCCTATTTGGTTTACAAGCAAGGGAACATTGCATGGCAAATGGCCAAGCAAGCCTCCTTCTCAGAATATTCCCTAAAATTTGCATGTACCCTTTAACCTAGCAAGTCAGCCTCTAAGGATCTGTCATTTAAAAAAGCACTTGCACATGTGTCTAAAGAAACATGTAAATAAATGGATGTTCATTGTTTATAAAAGTGAAAAATTACAAACAGCCTATAGTGTCATCAATAAGTGAGGTTGCTCAGTCGTGATCGACTGAGACCCCATGGGCTATAGCCTACAAAGCTTCTCTGTCCATGGGATTTTCCAGGCAAGAGTACTGGAGTGGGTTGCCGTTTCCTTCTCCAGGGGATCTTCCCAACCCAGGGATTGAACCTGGGTCTCCCACATTGCAGGCAGATGTTTTACCGTCTGAGCTACCATAGGGTCATCAATAAAGATGAAGTTAAATATATTTTAAATGTATTTTCTTTCCTCTGTGCTACAGAATACTTACAGCAACTAAAACAAGAACAAGGGAGATGAATGGACAGTGACATAAAAGGGTATCAAGTAATTTAGTGGGGAAAAAAAAGCAAGTTGTTAAACAGTACACAGCAGCATAAAATTATTTAGGTTAAATATGTATAATATGTATATTAACATATATAATATGGTGGCAATAATGTATTAGTATACACATTTATGTCTATTTTAGTAGGTACATAACACGTATATAAAGGGGGGTAGAAGCTATTTCCACACTGCTGTGAAATGAAGGAGATTGCCATGGAGTTGTAATGGGCTTCTGCCATCTCTTTTTTGTTTGTTTTTTTGTGTTTTTGTTTGTTTTGGCTGTGCCTTATGGCTTGCAGGATCTTAGTTCCCCAAACCCAGGCTCACTCCAGTGAACTGCCAGGGAGTTCTCAATCTCTTTGTATTATTTTATCATGGTATATTGATAATATCTTCATAGAGTACTTGGGTAATTAGGCAACTTTTAAAAATAATTTGTTTTTATAAAGGAGAGGTTGGTTGAGGTTAAAGAAGATGGAGGGAGATGCTTAATCCATGTCCAGGCTATCAAAGAGGTAAGAGAAAGTCTGAAGTGAGGATTTGAGGGCAGAACTCGTTGGATTCATGCATTCATTTAGTTTCATTCCCCAAACTTCCATTGTACATTAACTATATACTAGGTATTGAGTAAAGGAATATTCAGGGTTCACAGAGAAGTAAATACAGATTGATGGTGCAGTGAGGTGAGCAGGAAGACCTAGCTATGCTTAGTGAATAAGAAAAGTACAAAAGATGGGAGAGCCTCCCCATGCCCATCCAAGCACAAGAATTGGCTTTCTGGCCTTCCACTGTCTCCAAGTGACCGCTGCCATGGTTGGAAGCCAAGACTGACCCTGTGTGTGCCCTGTGCATTACATCAGGAATTGTAGGACTTCTAGCAAAGTAAGATCTGTGCTAAGGGTGGACAACAAGATCTCCTCCATAGCTAACAAAACTCTCTAATGACATGAACAACCGGATTTTAGTACCTTTACCCATCTCTCTCTACCATTACCATGCACTTACTGTGATATTTTCAATTTCTTTAACAGCTTATAGTATCTTTCATTATTAAAGACCTGAAATTTTTAGTGAAAATGCTCTCTGAAAGCTATCCACACTAAAATATACATATCAATCTGTAGGCCACAAATAAGGAACAAATTAATGGATGACCAAATAAATAAAGTCAGATGCTCCTGAAATTTGATAAAATGGGAAAGAGAGAAACTAACTGCTGTAGCAGACTAATCTTATGGTAGTAACCATTTCCCCCCATACTTCCTGTTTGTTCTATGATCTCTCCCTCAACTTCAGGCAGCAGAGGGTAACTCCTTCTAAGACCTTGGGGAAGGAAGGTCATAACAGAAAATCAAAGCCTCCATTTTCACTCAACTCTTGAGTTTCAAACCAGATTTTTAAAATTTCTGGCACAGACAGTTGATTAAGAGGAAGGGTTTTTAAGGCTCAAAAGCTAAAACCAGTGCCACTGACATTTGGTTTTAAAAGAAGACATGATGTCAGAATGAGTTGTCCTTCCTCTATTAGTCTGCAAGGGCAGCCATAACAGAATACCGTGGACTAGGTACCAGATAACAGAATATTAAAGACAGAAACTGGTATCCCCACAGTTCTGGAAGCTGAAAGTCCAAGATCAAGGTGTCAGCAGTGTTAGTTTCTGATGAGGCCTTTCTTCCTGGCCTGTAAACTGATGCCTTCTCACTGTGTCTGCACATGGTCTTTCTTCTGTCTGTGTCTCTTCCCTTTTTATATGGCTCTAATCCAGTAGGCCCCACCCTTATGACCTCATTAAACACTAATTACCCCCTTAAAGGTCTTATCTTCCAATACAGTTACATTGGGGGTTAGGGCTACAAATATGAGTTTGGCAGTGGGGAGAGTCACAATTCAGTCCACAACACTTCCTTAAATTTGTTAGATGAGCTCTGTCCTAAAGAAATACAATGCAATTTAAATTTTCTAGTAGCTACATTTTTTCAAGTAAAAAGAAAAAAAATGAAATGAATTGTAATACTATTTTACATTTAATTCAACATACCCAAAGTATTATCATTTCAACATGCATGTAAGCTATATTAAAAATAGTAATGAAATGTATGGCAAAAACCACTACAATATTGTAAAGTAATTAGCCTCCAACTAATAAAAATAAATGGGGAAAAAATAGTAATGAGATATTTTAGAATATTCTTTTCAAATAAGTCTTTAAAATTAGTGTGCATTCTGTCCATCTCATTTTGGAGCAGCCACATTGTAAGAGCTCAGTAGCTACACATGACTAGTACATACTGTAGTGTTACATAATCTCCAAGGAGGAGAGAGAGAGAGTCAAATATAAGAGAGCAAGGGAGAGTGACTCAAGATAAGACTGAGGCCCAGAGGCAGTCAGGTGGGGAGGAGTCAGGATGACTGTTAGAATCCTCAGAAAGTTTTGGGGATCTGAGAGCAGAGGGACCTGTGTTCACTTCTCAGGTGAGACCAAGGTAAGCAGGAGTGGGTAGAAGTAGCAACCAGATGTGTCTAAGACAGCCCCGCAAGTCTCCAGGATGGCGCCGGAGGACATCCAAGTTTCCCAGTCCCTAAGAGAAGTGAAGACATGACTCAGAAGAATCACCTCAGTCAAGATGAGGAGCTTCTGGGACTTCCCCAGTGGTCCAGGGGCTAAGACTCTGCACTCCTAAGGCAGGGGGCCCGGGTTCGATCCCTGGTGAGGGAACTAGATCCCACATGCCTCAAGAGTTCATATGCTGCAACTAAAGATCCCGCATGTCACAACTAAGACCTACTGCAGCCAAATAGGTAAATGAAAATAAATCAAAAATAAACATACAGGAGAGCATAGATAAATTGAAATTTTTAAAAAAGATAAGGAGCTGCTATAGCAGGACTGATGACTGGGGATCACAGGAGCATGGACGTGAGCAGTGAATGTCAGCCTAAAGGGGCATTGGTGAACCGGGTGCTTCACCTTTGTGGCACCTAGAACTTAGATGCCACTCTGGGGAGATGGGGGTTGGAGTTCTGAATTCATGGGATTTACCAGACATGATGAAAAAAACTCAGAAGTCAACTTATCTACAATCTTCTGAGCTATATTTCCACTATCAGGCAGAAGAGAAGCTTGAAATAGCAAGTTCAGTGATCACTTTTTACGTTCAGTTTTGTGAAATGAAAACATAGCCCTGGCTACTCCAGCCTCTGTGCAAAGGGGAGCAGTAATTACCAAAAGGTGAAAGAGTCCCTCAAAGCGCAACCAGGGCCTTAAAGCCGTCTAGCAGGGAGGCCTCTGTCAAGGCCCCAAGCCCAGCCCAGCAGCGGGAGTGTAGGCTCAGGAGGAGCCCCAGGTCACTTTGTGGAGGTATTTTATTCTGATCATCTTTCTTTTTTTTTTTTTTTCCACACCTTATTTCTTCCCTGTTGTCCCGTGTATTGATTCCCCAGAATTAACTGTCCCTTCCTCTAAGTTGGTGTTCCTAGGAGAGCAGGAAGTTAGGGCTGTGAAACTGTTGGAATTTATTGCCCTGAGCCAGAGAGGGAAGACAACAGAAAACAAAGGACTTCACAGTTTAGCTGTCAATGGATTTGACTGGCTTCTCCAACTCTGGCTTCCAGATTCCCAGGTTTGTGGCCCTGTCTTTGTTCCCTGGCACAGATCTTGTTAAGCCTTTTTCCCAGGGCTGGACTCCTGGAGTACCAAATACACCCTTACTTACACTGCCCATGAGAGCAGAGGCCTCCTTAAACTTGTCACCCAAGGTACCTCGCTGCCTCGGCCCAGCCTAGGCCCTGTGGCTTTCTCCTACCAGGAAGTAAAACTGCTTCCTGCCCAGCCCCTCCTGTGGTCTGCCTTTGTGGGCAGCCTTGCTGTTGGCGTCTCAGTGCCCCAGGTCTCCGTTCCACCCACATCTTGTGCAACAGTGAAGCAATCGCAAAGCAGCAGGCGGTCAGTCCTGTATATCACCCACTGGGTGGGTATATATCACCCCACTGTTTTTTCATTAAGTTTTAGAATTACAGCATTTTGGACCTAGAAGAGACTTTAACAATCATGTAATTTTATGTGCCTGCTAATATTCAGGATTTTGAGACTTTATATTTGTTTATTGGTTCATTTTATTTTGGAAATTCTCAAAGGGCTATTAATTAAGGTATTTTTGTAACAAGTAGCTTAGAGACGAAAAGTCATTCCCAGGATTGTCACCTGTTGAGAAGATAGTAAAATCCGGGTCAGCTCAAAATCTGGAGCTCCCAGCAGTGACACAATAATCAGAGCACTGGTAACAAGAGAGTTAGGGGCTTCCCTGGTGGCTCAGTGGTAAAGAATCCACCTGCTAATGCAGGAGGCGCAAGAGACTGGGGTTTGATCCCTGGGTTGGGAAGATCCCCTATAGAAGGAAATGGCAACCCACTCCACTATTCTTGCCTGGGAAATCCCATGAGCAGAGGAGCTGGCAGGCTATAGTCCATAGGTCACAAAAGAGTCAGACATGATGTAGCAACTCAACAAGAGAGTCATAGCTAGACCCATATGTAATAGAATGATTGAGTTCAAGCAGATATGCCCTTAAGGATTGGATGGGACCAAAAGCAATATTAAAATAACAAATTTGAAGGTAAAATTATGAAATCCCTAGAGGACCAGTTTGAACAACACTAAAATAAGTAAAGTCAGCTACTAGAGTATGTAATTCTATATCCACACTCATTAGAGACTGACAGCCTGTCATTGCTAAGTGAGTCTAACATAGCATTTCCCTCTAAACACCAGCAACTGGGCTCTATATTTAGCTAAGTAAGTTTCTTAATCCTGAGAAATCCATTCAAACATGACAGTAATGAGTGAGCCATTTTTAATATCTTTCTACTCTGTATATTGTGATCTAATAACATTCCGGACTTCTAACCTTCAAAGCATTTATGAGCACTTGATAAAATACTTTTCACCATCCACCTAAGTCTAAAAATACCATTAATAATATTTTATGAGTAAGGATCTGATACAGAGACATCAGTGACTCATCATCGAGAGAGCCAGGATTTGTACAGTCATCTGGGTCTCCAGGCCAGTGACTACTTCATGTGGACAGCCTCGCTTTCGCTGCCAAGAGATGAGTCAATTAATTAATCTGATGGCATAAACATCTTTACTAATTCAAATTTTCTCAATTAATTCTATAAAGACTATATCACACTGTACTCATCCAATAGAAATGTTTGAGTTTATATATATATTAGATATATATGTTAAGTTTGTCAGCTGCATAAGTTTATTTCCACTTATTCTGGATTTCTCAAGAAACCTCACTTTACATAAATATTTTAAAGAGGTAATTTAATTCAAAACATCAGATAAAACTAGTTAAAATATAACCATAGTTAATTTTAAGAAAACATCCTTAAAGTTTGGTTCAGAATAAAATCAACTGCTAACGGGTCTGCCAGTCTTTGTCAAGTAATGAAATTGTGTTCATTTGTTCAGTCATTGTGTTCATTTGTTCAGTCTTCAATTGACTTCTCTCTATTATAATTTCTAAATTATACTTCAGAAAAATAAATATATCTATATTTATATATAAAGATATCTATAAAATTATTAATAATCTATCTAAAGATTATTGTTCAGATTTTACTTAATAAAACATAGTAGTGCTTCCGTTATTGGAGTTTTATTTTTCTGATTCTAAGTGTACATGATGACACAGCTTCTTAAATATATTCTGCTGGTGTTTTATTTCCTTTGTAGCTATCAAAATAATTGTCAAGTTATCATATGACCTAACATAAAATTTTAAATGAAGTTGGCATTTCATGTATAATATGATGCTGGAGAGTCTGCTTATTAACTACAAATTCAAAGTATTATGAAATCAAATATAAAATACCATGGTCTTATTTATTAGCCATATAACAAAGATTTACTACCTTCTCTTAATGGTATATTTTTCATTCAAACCAAAGACACATTCAGCTTAGTCATGAGAAAGGTTAAAAGATGGAAGTTCCTCTTGCCAAGAATGAACAGTATAATGAATCAAAAAAATATTGATTTAATAACAAGGACCAATGTTCAGGTGGCTATGGCTAGAAATCAAATATAGGAGGGCTTCTGTTTATGGGGAGAGCTGCAACTTCTCTTATTTAGCATCAAGCTTTATGCTAATACAAAAATGTAAAAGAGCAAGCCAAATGGTGGCAAGGAAGTCTGTTGGACATAAAATAGCATTGTGTTTTTCATTTTGAAATCAGTGCAAAAATGAAGAGCTAAAAACTTTTATCAATTAACTCAAGGGAGGATAACTGAAAGATCAAAAGGAGAATCAGTTCCGAGAAGTAAATTGGGAACTCTAGATTTTTTTTAAGGCATCTCTATCACTGAATCATTTAAAAAGTGGGCTTTCTGTGATTATAGTTTCAGTGTAACTGTAAAATGTTATCATTCAAGGAGCTGGGTTTCCCTTGGCTCTAAGCATAGAAAGTCACTGCGTCACTCTGGCCAAGTAAATGTAGATATCTACATCTCATTTTGCTTTTCTGTAAAATGTTGGTTTCCCCAGAAGTTGCTGGAAGAATGTATTAGTAATTGTAAAAGGCTTTGCCATCCTGATATACAGGTTGCATGTTAAGTAAAAATGGTTATGAATGAAGTATCCTTCAAAAAAAATTTAAGGGATAAACAAAACTACTTTGGGGTTCCTCTAAAATGATAGTTTGATCTCTGGGTCAGGAAGATCCTCTGGAGGAGGGCATGGCAATCCACTCCAATATTCTTGCCTGGAAAAGCCCATGGACAGAGGATCCTGGGGGGCTACAGTCCATGGGGTCACAAAAAGTAGGACATGACTGAAGTGACTTAGCACACATGCTCACACGCAAAAATGATGGAGATTCAGAAAGAAACTTTGACTCAAATGTTCTTGAGCAGCCAGGGACACAGCGGAGGAAGTTCTTCTTCAGCCATTTTTAGAGAATTCTTGGAAAAGACAAAATGGAAAGGAAGTTATTTATATCCCAATAGTGATGCTTTCTACTAATGCCAGTGCATATTCATATATATTTATATAAAAATATATTTTTAAAAAGACTATATTTTAAGTAAGACTGTATTTTTAAACTTTTCTGAAAAATCACCTTCATTCTCTAAGAGATTTTGCTGGTTTTGACTACATTGGGATATGAGAAATTAGTTAAGTTAGGATCATTATCCTAATAGGAATATCAATATTAATTAAATCAGTGAGAAAGGTCTACAAGATAGGTTGGGATGAAAGGAGCATGGACTTTGGAGTCAGGCAGACCTGGGTTGGAAAACTGGCTCTGCTGCTTGCTAGCTTTGGACAAACTACATAACCTCCTGAATCTCAGTTTCCTTGTCTGTAAAACAAATGCTGTAATAATACCTCCTTCTTAGGGCTGCTGTGAGGGTTAGATGAGATTACATTCGAAAAGCACCTTACATATTCAGAGCCTGCCTGTCCATTATGTACTTGTAAACAATAACAATTTTTGTTTTGAATCCTATACTTAAACATGCACCTAAATGATCCTGTCTGAGATCGTCTTGTCCAGAGGTTCATTAGCACTTATACAGGACAGAAGCAGGTCAAGATTTTCATAACTCCAAGTGCTATAGAAAACTCTTAAGGGATAATTATTCTTTTCATGATCAATTTTAAGGTTCTACTAGTACTTAATGAATTTTATACAGGATACCCATTTTATAAGTTTTTCAAAGCAAATGTTATTTGTATGTGAATTCCAGAAAAACATTTACTTCTGTTTCATTAACTATACAAAAGGCTTTGACTCTGTGTATCACAACAAACTGGAAAATTCTTAAAGAGGTGGGAATAGCAAACCATCTTATCTGTCTCCTGAGAAACCTGTATGCAGGTCAAGAAGCAACAATTAGAACCTTACACAGATCAGCTGACTGGTTCAAAATTGGGAAAGGGGTGTGTCAAGACTGTATACTGTCACCTTGTTTATTTAACTTATGTGCAGAGTTACTTTTGTTCAGTTGCCCAGTCATGTCTGACTGTGACCCCATGGGCTTCAGCATGCCTGGCCTTCCTGTCCCTCACCATCTCCTGAAGATTGCCCAAGTCCATGCCCATTGTTTCAGTGATGCCATCCAGCCATCTGTCCTCTGCTGCCCTCTTCTCCTTCTGCCTTCAATCCTTCCCAGCATCAGGAACATTTCCAAAGAGTCAGCTGTTCATATCAGCTGACCAAAGATACTGGAGTTTCAGCTTCAGCATCAGTCCTTCCAGTGAGTTTTCAGGATTGATTTCCCTTAAGATTGACTGGTCTGATCTCCTTGCCGTCCAAGGGATTCTCAAAAGTCTTTTGTTGGATAGCATCACCGATTCAATAGACCTAAACTTGGGTGAACTCCGGGAGATGGTGAGAGACAAGGAGGCCTAGAGTGCTGCGGTCCATGGGGTCGCAAAGATTCAGACATAACTTAGCAACTGAACAAGAACATGTAAATATATACACGTATAATAAATACACACATATATATGTTTATTATTCTTTTTTGATAGAAAACCACTGACAGCCTGTAGGATATATCCTGTATTTTCAGGATGTTAGGGATGAGACATTTGAACTCTCACCCAGTCTAACAACTTCTCTTTACCAATGAGGAAACTGAGGTCCAGAGAGTTTGAAAAACTTGTCAAAAATAACACAGTGCTAGAATTAGGAATAAAACTCATATCCCTTGACTATAAATCCAATTCTTCTAGTGCCTTTATTTTTTAGTTTTTTTTTATGCTTATTGAGATGTGATTTATATATCATTCCCCAATTTTAAGTATATAAATTGATGACTTCTGACAAATGCATACAATCTACATGTCTACCATAATAGATATAATCATAAACATACCACTCACCATCCTTAAACTATTTGCCATAGCCTCTAGCATTTTGTAATTAAAGAATGCATGTTTATGATTATTAATTCCTTTTTTTTTACAATTTTAAAGTTATAGTGTATGTAAAATAAAATGTAAGTATACATTATTTCACTCCCTATTTCACTCCCCACAGTCAGCTCTCAAAAACTATTGGAAAGTCTCAAACAAATACCTTACATCTTCTTAAGATAAATGATATTGTATTATATATTTTAATTAGAAATGTCAGCTACAAATTGTAGCTTGCGGAGGGCATTTGCCATCTGCCTCTGAGGAGATTGAATCCTGGGTTGCTGTAGCTATTGACCTTCAACATGCCCTGAAGGGAGTTAGGGTGGAGAGTGAGGCACTCTGTGCTCCAGGAAAACTGGGGGAACAGGTCTTTAGATAGTTAGATATTTTTAGAAACTGATTTCATGATCCCAATCCTTGCATCTCCTCATATCTAGAAAACCAGTCAATCCCTTCATGGTGACATCAGCTCCTCGTGACTAGCAGGAAACCTTTTGTAAGATTAGTGCTTGGTTGAATGTGAACTCCCCCTTCACCAAAATCACATGTATAGGCCTTCCCCCAGTACCTTTTTGGGGCAGTCTCTCAGAGCCCTCCGAGGTGCTGTCTCCCAGGCTGCAGTCCTCATTTTGCCCCAAATAAAACTTGACTCGCAACTCTCACGTTCTGCATCTTTTTTAAGTCAACAGAAATTTGATTATATTATCTATTATATATATACACATACATATATACACATACAGCATAGATGGATAAATATTTTGCTCTATTAGTACTAACTATGTATAGTTTCCTAAAGAGTGACACAGAATCTCTCATTTATGTCTTTTCTATGCTCCCACAGCCCGTAAACTTATTTTCCCCTATCTTTCTTTGTCTAAAACAAAACTCAGTTAGTTTTGATTTTATATACCAAGAGGCACCCTGTGCTTAATTATAAAATAATATTTAGTGATTTTTTTTCTTTTGTCTCTTTACTTCCTAAACTACTCTACTTTCTATAATCTTTTCAGGGAGTATTTTATCATTCTTTATATTCCCAAACCTAGAACTATTGGCAAAATAAACACTTGGGTTTTTTTTTCTAGTTATATTGAGGTATACAGTATAATAATTTGACTTGCACACATCATAAAATTATTATCAAATAAGTTTAGTGAAAATCCAGCATGTCATGTAGACATTAAATTAAAGAAATAGACAAAAAATAGACATGAAAGTAAAGAAATAGAAAAAATTTTTGCTTAGTGCCTTTAAATAAAATTTAATATAACACACTGCTGCTTTTTAAACTAAAGTTCCCAGAGATTTTAAATGTCTCCTTGGCAGGCAGTATATGTGATACATCTTCGTGTTCACACTGGGCCTAGCAGAGTTATTTGGAATAGTGAGTGCTCAATACAAAAATTAATGGATCTTAAAAAAAAAAAAAATTAGTGGATCTTTCTTAAGGTTATTAGTGTGTGTGACTTTTTCTCTTTTGAAGGGGAGGGATAGTTCAACATAATTGGAATTTGCTGTATATAATGGTCAGAAATGACATCAAATTTATGATGACATAAGCAAATGAATAATGGAACAGTTGTCTGGAATTTTTTAAAATTACCTGGCTACTGAAGCCAAGCAGGACCCTGAGGGGCTCCTGGGCATGAAAGCCTTTCTGTCCCCCATTCCTTGTTTGTAGGGAATGGACTCTAGCCTTCATGATCTTCCTTCAATTCCAAAGGTCAGATTTGAACAGTTGTTAATCAAGGGAGGAGCAGCCAAGAAACCACCTGAGACAAGATTAAAGGAACCTCATCAGAGGTTCAGAAAATCTCATCAAAATTAGGAGACCAACTGAGATGAGAGAATGCTGGCCCTGCACACACATCTTAATTTTATCAGCAACCCCACCATTGAACTGTTACTATAAAACTCCTCATCAAATCCTCCTGGCTTGGGACACAGAGCTTTGAGGGACACAGGAGCCCTCTGTATTTCCCCCTTTGCCTGGCAAAGCAATAAATTTACTCTTTCGTACTTCACCCAAAACTCTGTCTCCAAGATTTGATTTGGCGCTGCTATACAGAGGTCAAGCTTTCGGTATCACTACTAGCATGGATGATACTAAAAGTCCCTTTTTTCTAAAGAATGAAGATTGGGAATTCCCTGGCAGTCCAGTGGTTAAGATTCCATACTTCCAGCGCATGGAGCACAGGTTCCCCAGGTCAGAGGACTAAGATCCCGCATGCCTTGCAGTACTGCCAGAAATAAATAAATAAAGAGTGAAGATTATGTTTTATGTACTTAACCAATTGCCTAAAAATTTCACATTTCCTTCCTTATCTGCTTTGAGTCTTTGTGTCTCTCTGAGGTCGTGCATCTTGATGAAAACTGTAAAATAAGGAAACCATCAAGATGTTGATACAACCACAGAATAAATGAACAAATAAGCATACAGTTGTAATCAGTTCTAGAAGTTATACCTATTGACTTGCATCACAGTATTATATTTACGTGGTAAATTACATAGAAAAGCCATTCCAACCTTTGCAGTATTGCACAGCCACTAGAATCCGTGATCTTGAAGATAATGTGACAACATGGGGGGAAATGTTTGTGTTCTAATATTTCACCAGGAAATCAGTATTCATTGTCAGATAATTTTACAGAAGAGAATTCTGCATAGAAAAGGAGCAAAAAGGAAATATGCCAAAATAATAACAGTGTCTATGTTAAGGTGGTGTCAGGCCGTCTCTGTCCTTCTTTCTTATGTCTAGTTGTCTTATTTCTAGTTGTCTAGTTGTATTATTTCTGTAACAGAAAACAAATTTACAAGGGCAAAGAAAACGAGTTCTGTAAAAGAAAGTATAGTAAATATCTGTTATACATGGCAGCCTCAAATCTGCTGAAAAACCACCCTACATCTTATATTAACAGCTCCCCACATTGTTTTATCCCAGAATTCTATTATCCCAGAGTAAATTCTTAAATTAAACATTTTGTAATCTCCCTAGCCTCTGACTCTAAGGTGAGGTCCTAAACCTTAATTTCTGCCTCTCCGTGTGCCGGTTAGAAAACACCTTTAGAGCAGACAGGGCCCAGACATCCATTCTGCTGGCACAGTTGGCTTCAGCGTCATGGCTCTGGGGTCAGCAGTGGGAACAGTGTCTTCCCCATTGCAAAAAAGACTGCTGGGTTCTGGGACTGCTGGTACTTGGCCTCAAACCTGTTCCTTCAGCCTTTCTGATGATTATCTGGGCTTTCTAATCTCCCTTCATAAATCCCTTCTCATTAATAACCTAGACTCAATTCTTTGTCTACACTTAAGAATGCTAACAGTTAGAGGAGGTTAACAAAAATAGAGTTCACAAGAAAAGAATAAGGAGGGGTGACATAATTAAAGACAAGATTATTCTGAACTTCAAAAGAACATTATGATCAGACTTCCCTGGCGGTCCACTGGTTAAGACTCCTATTCCCTGTGCAGGGGGGCACAGGTTTGATCCCTGGTCAGGGAACCAATATCCCACATGCTACACAGAACGACCAAAAACAAAAACAAAACAATACATTGAGATCAAATAAAAGACCTTTTCAGCAGATAAAAGTCATGAATGGCATTTCTGGGCAGAGCATCTAAGAATTGGTGTGAGAACCTGCAGCTCTCTCTTCTGCTGCAGCAGCCATGGAATCTCATGTTCTAATGATGCAACAATAAGATATTGGATTCTCCATCAGTCCAGGTGCTTAAAAGACTGTGTGGAAGAGAGCCCACCACTGACCCAGAGAGCACAGTTAACATGAGCAAGAAATAAAATTATTAGGTGAGGCCACTGAGATTTGAGAGTTAATTTGCTGTTATGACATAGATAGCCTAGCCTAACCAAAACCTGATTAATACACAGTGGTATCAAAAATGGGATATATTCAATGATCAAAATAAATATATAAGTTTGAAAGTCTTGTATGATTATAAAACATTTTAATCTAATACAAGTAAATCAAGCAAAGCATGGATTAAGGATTTATTGTCATTTTTTTATCAAGTAAAGCTATCTGGGTTTACCTGAAAGTAATAACAACAGAAATGTAGCACATTGTGAAAATGTCTAAATATTTAATGATCTTAAAAACAACAAATAGGTTATGCATTTCAATTCTCACGTTATAAAAAACTAGAATTTGTGATGCATGTTAATTTTATTAAAATAGTCCTTCCCAAAGCAGTATGAAATAATAAAAAAGCAAATCACATTTACTTATTGTGAAATTCTGATGATCTGTAGAGAGAAGTGTGAGAAAATTGCTAACAGGATTTATTGAAATTGGGCAAAACTAAAAGAGACATGAACAACACTCATTGGGACAGATTCATCAATGTCTGCTTGCTTTTGCAGTCCTTTTCATTTCCAAACGTCTGTTTCAGCCTCTATAACGGTAGTTGTGTTTTTTTTCTCAGTAGTAACTGATCTTTATTTTGTAAAATGTATGCTCTTCTTTCACCTGAAATAGCTACTGACAAGGTTATTTTCTATCTTCCTGTTATAATCAGCACTGTCCTGTCTGCACTGAGTGACCTGGACCACTGGGCCAACACTGGCAGAGGAAATCATCATCACTGTTCTGTTGTTTGGATGTTACCGGTGTTCAAATGCCTTGATAAAGGATCCTTTACCATTTCTTAAAGGCTAAAGGGGTTTTGAAAGAATTGGCTTTGTTTTGTTTTGTCTATAGTGTTGTGGTTATTCAGTTGCTAAGTCGTGTCCAACTCTTTGCAAGCTCATGGACTGCAGCATTCCAGGCCTCCCTCTCCCTCACTGTCTTCCAGAATTTGCCCAAGTTCATGTCTATTGAATCGGTGATGCTATCCAACCATCTCATCCTCTGTAGTCCCCTTCTCCTCCCGCCTTCAATCTTTCCCAGCATCAGGGTCTTTTCCAATAAGTCTATAGTACAGAAGATCGAATGAGAAAAAGTGGGTTTAAAATAGGAGAGATTTCTACTGGACATAAAGAACTTCCAGACTACTAGAATAAAATGATACTGGAATGGTTATTGAGGGAGAATGCCTGGTCTTTTGTCAGGCAGATCATTAAGAAAGACTAACTTTCTAATAAAAGAAAAAATAAACAAATGGGCTCTAATCAAACGTATAAGCTTTTTTACAGCAAAGGAAACTATAAGCAAAATGAAAAGACAACCTAAGGACTGGGCAAAAATATTTGCAAATGATGCAGTTAACAAGGGTTTAATTTCTAAAATATGCAAACAGATCGTACAACTCAATAATGAAAAAAAAAAGCAATCAAAAAATGGGCAGAAGACCTAAATAGACATTTCTCTAAAGAAGACATACAGATGGCCAACAGGCACGTGAAAAGATGCTCAACATTGCTAATTATTAGAGAAAAGTAAATCAAAACTACAATGAGATACCACCTCACACTGGACAGAATGGTCATCATTCAGTTCAGTTCAGTTCAGTCGCTCAGTCGTGTCCGACTCTTTGAGACTCCATGAACTGCAGCACGCCAGACCTCCCTGTCCATCACCAACTCCCGGGGTTTACTCAAACCCATGTCCATCGAGTCGGTGATGCCATCCAGCAATGGTCATCATTAAAAGTGTACAAATAATAAATGTTGGAGAGAGTACGGAGGAAAAGAAACAGTCTTACATTCTTGGTGGGAATGTAAATTGGTGCAGCCACAATGGAAAATAATATAGAGATTCCTCAAAAAACAGAGTTGCCATATGATCCTGCAATCCCACTTCTGGGCATATTCCAGAGAAAACTATAATTCAAAAAGACACATGCACCTCAGTGTTCATAACAGCACTATTTACAATAGCCAAGACATGGGAGCAACCTAACTGTCCATTGACAGATGAATGAATAAAGAAGATGTGGTACATATATGCAATGGAATACTACTCAGCCATAAAAGAATAAAATAATGTCATTTGCAGCAACACGGATAGACCTAGAGATTGTCATACTGAGTGAAGTAAGTCAGGAGGAGGACAAATAATACATGATATCACTTATATGTGGAATCTAAAATAGGACACAAATGAACTCATTTTCTAAATAGAAATAGACTCACAGACATAGAGAATGGACTTGTGGTTGCCAGCGGCAGAGGGGGGGAGGGGTGGACAGGGAGTTTGGGATTTAGCAAATGCAAGCTATTATATACAAAATGAGTAAACAACAAGGTCCTGCTATATAGCACAGGGAACTATACTCAATATCCTGGGATAAACCATAATGGACAAGATATGAAAAAGAATCTGTGTGTATGTATAACTGAATCACTTTGCTGGGCAGCAGAAATTAACACAACATTGTAAATTGACTACAATAACCCAGCTCTAAAATGGGCAAAGGACTTGGATAGACATTTTTCCAAAGCAGATATACAAGTAGACAATGAACACATGAAATGACTCTTAACATCCTTTGTTATTAGGGGAATGGAAAAAAAAAAAACACCTTAAGATACTTCACATCCACTAGAATGGCTATAATGATAAAAATAGAAAATAACAAAGATGGCAAAGATGTAGAGAAATTGGAATCCTTATAAATTGCTGATATTGTGAAAGTGGTACAGTCACTTTGGAAAATACAGTAATTTGGCACTTCTTCAAAATTTAAAGAGTTACTGTGTGTGTGAGTTTCTCAGTCATGTCCAACTCTGAAACCTCATGGATTGTAGCCCGACAGGCCCCTCTGTCCATGGAATTTTCCAGGCAAGAATACTAGAGTAGGTCACCATTCCCTTCTACAGGAGATCTTCCAACCCAGGGATTCAACCCCCATCTGTTACATCTCCTGCATTAGCAAATTAGCAAGTGGGTTCTTTACCACTAGCGCCACCTGGGAAACCCAAAGAGTTATATAACCTAGCAATTATATGGAAGAGAAATAAAGTATATATTCATACAGGTATATACTCAAGAGGAATGAAAACATATAGTCATATAAAAACTTGTATACAAATGTTCATAGCAATATTATTCATAAAAGATAAAAAGTGAAACAGTTCAAATATCCATTAACAGATGCATGCATAAGCAAAACGTAGTATATACATACAATGGAATATCATTTTGCCATAAAGAGGAATCAAATACTATTACATACTACAACATGGATGACCTTGAAAACATAATGCCAAGGAAAAGAAGCTAAACACGGTTGGCTATGTCATTCAGTTTATATTAGACACAAATCCATAGATACTGAAACTAGACAATTTTTTTGCCAAGGACTGGAGAAAGGGGCAAGGAGAATAACTGCCAACAGGTACAGGGTTTCTTTTTTGGGGGGGGGGGGTGGTGGGAATATTCTGGAATTAGTGGTAATGGTTGTATCCATTATGAACTGCTCAAAACCAATGGATTGTACACTTTTAAAAGAGTAACACGTTATATACATCATATCTCAGTTTTCAAAAACGCTAATGAGATAAGACAAAAAAGTTAAGTAGATCCTGATCTCCCACTAGTTGAACCATGCAATAGCTTCCTATAGTACTCAGATAAAATTCAGTCTCCTCACCTAGTCCCACAAGGCCCTATATGACATCATCCTTACCTCCCTCTCTTATCTCATATCCCATGACTCCCCATCTCTCAGTTACATTCCATTCTGGGCTCACTGGCCCTCCCACTGCCAACTTTACCCCAAACCCTCCTCCTGCTAACAGCATTCTTTGCCTGGGGCTTCTCATGGCTGGCTCTTCCTTGTCATGGAGATCACACATCAATTTCACCTCTTTAGAGAGGCATCCCTCACCATCCCCATCACTATCAATCATATTACCATGTATTATTTTCTTCATAGCATGTCTGAAATTGTTTATACGCCCATTCTCTGAGATCAGAGATTTTGTCTACCTTGTTCACTGATATCAGCCAAGCACTAAGAATAGTGCCTGGCACAGAGTAGATGCTCAAAAATTACATTTGAATGGGACCTAGTTTGTGAACTTTGGAAATTTAGATATTTTGACGGTACTTGGAATGCTGAGAGCTTCAGCTGATTTTTGAATGAGGGCCTCAGAAACTCCACGCCTGAAGACATGGAGGCTACATATGAAGCCTCCAGGGAGAGTGGGTAAGAAACAAGAGGGGTGGGGCCTCCTCACCATCATTTCCAAATTAACAAAGACAAAATTTTATAGTTGTGGAAACCATGATTTAAAAAACTGTGCAAAGTTTATGAAATCGGCTGTATAAATCTTGCCACATAATTCATGATGCTGCGTGTTCTCTGAAACAGAGTTGAGGCACGCACACTCTTGATCTCGGGGCACTGGAGGAGATCAAAGCGAGGACCGCCACGAGGCGGCACAGTGGGGCGTCTCTGAGATTGCAGGGCAGCCCCGGGCTCAGGCTTTGTTCCTGGGAAGGGGCAGTGATAAAGAACAGAGCCCCTGAGGAGTACAGAACACAAAGCATATCTGCTTGGGGGCCCAGGAAGAGGGCAAGCTGGGAGAGCCGGGTGGCATGACAATAGTTGAGAATGGAATCGAGGAGCAACCCAGAATATGCCTGTGTTGGGAGGGAGGGGGATGTCAGGGTCGTGGGGACCACAGGGCTGACTCTGGAGGGCAGATGAGGCTGCCGGGAGCAGCAGACACCCCACTGTTCTGTGAAGGTTCTGAGCCCTGGAATCTCCATATCTTGCTGATGAAGACTGAACCACACGTGGCTGTTTGATTAGTATGACCTAGAGAAATGTGATTACACATATGACATAGAGAACAGTGCTCATATTCCCTTATCCAAATGAGGAAAATATTCTTTTTTTTTTCTGAGATAATCTGTGAATCATATATCTGGAATCATTAAGTGGAAGCAACATTAGGGGGAGAACCATCTGCCACTGTATATTTTAGTGAATCTGATCAGGAGGTGAAAGATGCCTCTAAACTAAGCCAGGAAAAAGAATGTAGAGATAATTTAGATTTGGATTATCAAAGGGGAGGAGAAAAGGTTACTGAGGTAGGAAAGAAAACCTTGGAGGACTGAGAAAGTGAGGGGGTGCAAAGAAATCAAAGGCTGATTTACAAACAATAGCCAGTATTATGAAATGGAAAGAGTAGATTTTTAAGCTTAAAAAGTTAAGGCTTAAAAATTTTTAATAAAAAAAGGTAAGGCTTTATTTTAAATCAGTTTGAACATTTACATGCAAAGTATTGAAAGTAACTGAAAGTGATTTTTAGGAAGTTTAAATATGAGAAAGTAAGCAAAGCACGATGTGGCTCAGCTTGCCCTAACCCACTGAGGTCACATCCAGGGATGACTTCGATCATGAATTGGACACATGTCTGGTTCTAAGAACCTCGGCTTCCCTATAATGCAGGAGACCTGGGTTTGATCCCTGGGTGGGGAAGATTTCCTGGAGAAGGGAATGGCTACCCACTCCAGTATTATTGCCTGGAGAATTCCATGGACAGAGAAGCCTAACAGGCTACAGTCCATGGGGTCACAAAGAGACAGCCGCAACTAACACTGCAATTTCAGGTTCTAAGAGAGAACCTGCTGCTGGCTTGCAGAGATCTGAAATTTCCAGAACAACCTGCTAGATGGCCTCCACTGTCAAGCTATCCTGCACACTCCATCGCCCAACTAATCTGCCCAAAGCTGGACTTTAATCACTCTAAAGCCTTCACTGTCTTCCCATGTCTCACAATATCTACCCTGAACTCTGCCAGGATCTCTAGCCCCACCCTACCTATTCAATCTTTGCTTTTACTTGTCTCCAGGACACACCCCTCTCAGGCTTGTCTCTCCACTTGTCCTGCCTCTGGGTCTTTGCCCAAGATGCTGCCTGTGTGTGAAATGTACGCTGTCTCCCATCTGCCTAGCCAGATGCCAGCCTTCTGTCCAGGTGGAGCTGATGCTTCAATTCCACCATGGGTCTTTCCTTGAACTCCTGAAATACAATGGCTCAGTTACATGCTGCTGTATATTATTCATTATTTTTATTTTTTATTTATTTTATTTATTTGGCAGCCCCGAGTCCCAGTTGTAGCACATGGAATCTTTAGTTGTGGCATGTGGGGTCTAGTTCCCTGACCTGGGATCAAACCTGGACCCCCTGCATTGACAGCTCAGAGTCCTAGTCACTGGATTACCTGGGAAGTCCCTTATTCACTATTCTTATACATATATTAGCAGCAGGAGCTAGAGGAAAGAGAAGAGAGGAATTAATAACAGAGGGGAGTGAATTCCCCATTTTAGATAACCTGATTTGGAGGTGGGTGTCGGTAAAGGATAGAGGAGGCACAGAAGAGTGATCCCAGAGACTTTGGTGCAGGAAAGGAAGCCGGGTCAGCTGCAACAAGCACCTTGCCATTCCTGTCATTTGGCAATAACCTCTCCAGTTTTAAGTCCAGCATCATGAGGAATGAGAAATTTATCCGGCTGCTCCACAGAATGGAAGCTTACCATGCAAATTCTTGGGTTCCACCCCACCTCCTGAATCAGAATCTCTGAGGGTGGAGCCCAGCAAAGTTTTCATCACACTCAAGGGAATTCTGATGCATGGTAATATTAGAGAACCACTGCTTTAGAGTACAAAAGCTTGAAAATTACTTGTCTTTTGGAATGGAACAGACAAAACATAAAGTGGCCCCTTTCTTGTGGGGCCATCACCATATGAACATGAATTCCTGCCCAGTGCCATTGTAAACAGGCAACACACCAAACAGAACGCCCAGGCACCACGCTGCCAGGGCAACTCTCCACCTGGTCACCTCATTCAGGCAGCTGACCGCAACTGTTGTTTGCGTCCACTCAGCCCCGATGGCTGTCTATAACAATACTGGAGGGATTCTTTCACTTGGGGCTTAACAAAAACAATAAAAAGACTAACTGAAACTGAGTGAATCACAGCCAGAGAAAATGCATGCCTTTCATTAATTATACCCACGCCTAATACTATAGGACAGACAGGGCGCAGTGGTGTTCTGGTATCCTGCCTTCACTAAAGAAGTGGTGGGCATTCTTAGGCAACTCTCAGGAAATGTTTCTGTTCTCAGCTGGATTTCACTTCTTACATGGTCCAGGCGGTACCAGTCCTCCTCTGAATAATTGACTCTGTTTTTGTCGCATACCAGTTTGCCCAGGAACAACAGCCACTAGACAAGTCCTTTAACAGAGTTCTCAAAATCTGTGTCGGCAGTTGCTCAAAGTTCAGGTTTACGGGAATAGCTCCCTGGACCTCGGCAGTGGACGCTTAGCTTTCCTTGTGCCAAGCCTGCCGCCAGCTTTGTTCAGCCCCTTTGCCACACTCACAGCTTTGCCTCTCCCTCTGGCCAGCATCTCTGTGCTTTGCCTGTCCTGAGGTTTCCCGTGAGATTCGTAACCAGCTTAGTTCCTTTTAGAAAGAATTAACTTCCAGACTGAGTCCAAACTGAAGGGGATTTCCTTGGACCCCTATGAAAATTTGACAGACACTGCCAAAACACCTCTCGGGGGCGTTACCGATGTGTCCCAGAAACAGAAGTGTCTCACTGGCAGAGACAGAAATGTCTTCTTCCCGTGGCTACTGAGTGACCTATGACATCTTCCCGTGACAGTCACCACGAGAAGAACTTCAATCATCTTTCTTCAGATGCAGGTCCTTCCTCTCAGATGCAGTTTTCGTTTTCAATTTAGTTCAAAGAATTGAATTGAGAACTTACTTTGAAACTAGTCCTCACAAGTATAAAATCACAGAGCTGGCTGTGATATTTGTAATGACCTCTATTCTTTTTCTCTTTGAAGATGAGTCAAGAGTTTTAAAATCAGCAAGAAAAGAAAAATTTAAAAGACCCTGCCCCTGTTTGTATAATAGAATTTGGAGTCTCATGTTATCTGTCTCCATATTCCAAGACTTCTCTTTTGTTTCTATTCATAGGAAAACACTGCTGTTTATTGAGAGTCAAAAGGTTACCTTACCACAACAGTACTGCCCTACTCTTCATTTCTAATACAGCAGAAGTTCAAAGGTTAACCACTAATGCAGAATATTAATTTCAAGGGAAACTGGACAGAAGAGAGGAAGTGCATATAGGATCCTTTTGCACTTTGCACTCAATTTTTCTGTAAATTTAAAACAGCTCTAAAAAATAAAATCTATTAATTGTAAATTATGCAAATAAGTCTTTAATACCACTCCATGATTATAATATTTGTGAGATAAGATAAAACCAAATACAACAAACTGTGTGTCTATTTCACTTCTTATAGAAGCTCCCAGAAGTTCGTTAACTGTCCCGATTAGAGAGTTCTCTGGTGGAGCCAGGACTTAAACCCAAGTATATCTAAGAAAAAAAGAAAATTTCTAAAGGTCATATGCTGTGTGATTTCATTTATACAACATTCTTGAAATGAAAAACTTGTGGGAGTAGAGAGCATATTATTCAGCTGGGCATTAAGGATGGTATTTTGTTGTTGTTTGGTTGCTAAGTGGTATCTGAATCTTTTGCGACCCCATGGACTATAGTCCACCAGGTTCATCTGTCCATGAGATTCTCTCGGCAAGAATACTGGAGTGGTTTGCCATTTCCTCCTCCAGGGGATCTTCCCGACCCAGGGATCAAGCCCGAGTCTTCTGTGGCTCCTGCATTGCAGGCGGGTCTTTTACCACTGAGCCACTGCGGAAGCCCCCTGGTTCACTGACCAGGGATTAAACCTGGGCCTCCTGCACTGGGAGCTTGGAGTCTTAGCCACTGGGCCACCAGGGAAGTCCCTGGGCATATATCTTGCTTTGCTCCATGTCTGTGTAACCAGACCTAGTTATGCACCTCAGCAAGTTTACATGGCTTCCACTGATGCCTGTCTCTTCTGCTACTTGCGGCTACTACCATTCCATCTTCTAACATCATCAACTTCTCAGCTTCCCCTGAGGATGAAGGCGAGGCTTCAGCAAGAAGTCCAACAGACAAATTCCTTCTCCTCCCTCCATGGACTGCTCTGTGTTTCAGGGGGGTTTCTTTTCATGCCTCATTTCTCTTTTACCCTCACTCTTGCTGCCCTGAGACTGCATCATTAATAAACCCTTTACATGTAGGTAAGGTTTACCTCTGCCTTGGGTTGTTTTCTAGGAAAACTGAACTGAGATAATGTGTTTTGCCAAAAAGTTATGCTCAAATCAAATTTAGTCAAATTGAATTATGTTTTAAATGAATTTAGGGGGATTGTTCTGCTTAAGATTATTTTAATGGGATGAGAACCTTTCTGTAATTAATATAAATACAATCTACTGTCACATTCACTTTTTGTAAAATTAGATTTTTGCCTATTAGTTTTTTCATAATTAAGTTTATAAAGCACAGGCAAATGCCTCATACTAAACCACAATTTAAAAATATATATGTTTCTAGGGACTTTCTTGGTGGTCCAGTGGTTAAGACCCTGGGCATCCAATGCAGGGGGCCTGGGTTCGATCCCTAGTTGGGGAAGTAGATGCCATATGTGGCAACTAAGACCCAGCACAACCAAAAACAAAAAAAATTTAAATACATTTTTAAAGTTTCTCCCCAGTAGCAACAAGCATGCCCAGTGTGCCCAGATTTTGAATTCTAATACATTCTCTAATAAAAAGAACCAAGGCTCCTTTGGGAAATGGCTGCTTCTAAAGCTGGGACAGGGAAAATACAAGATGAAGCATGCTATTGTGCTCAAAAAAACAAAAGGATGAAGCATGTCAAGGAGATATGGGAGCCAACTTGAAGGAGCTCCCAAAACAAAGCTGGGAGAATTTGAGAGCAAAAATAATGTAGCATTGTATCAAAGTATAAATAAATGTCCAGGAGTCCATACTGATAAAAATAAATGGCTGAAAAGAGAAAAAAAGAGAGAGAAGACAAGTCTTTCTTTTATTAGAAATCCAAGTAATTGTTGGGGATACTTCCCTTCAAGGAGGCTGAGCTTAATCTGTGTTCCTACCTTGAATGTGGGCTGAGTTAGTCATTTGCTTCTATAGAGTATGGAGAAAGGGGGAAAGTTACTTTCCAGTGAAGAAACCTGGCAAACACTGCCTGAATTAAGTAAGCAAGGTTACCACAACTAGTGATAAGTTCTGTTGACAGTATCTATCCCTGATATCATGTGATGAGAATGGTACTTCATCTCTGTGGTCATCTCCTCCAAAATCTGTAACCCCAGTATAAACACAGAAAAACAAAATCAAATTGAGAGAGATATATGAAGCAACCGACTTGTACTCCTCAAAACTGTCAAGGTATGAAAAGTAAGGAAAACCTAAATAATTGTCACAGATCAGAGGAGGCTAAGGAAACATGATGACTAAATGTAAAGTGTTGTCCTGGATGGGATCCTAGAACAGAAAAAGGCCATTAGAGGAAAAACTAGTAAACTTCAAATAAAGTCTGGGGTTTAGTTCATAGTAGTCTATCAATGTTGGTTTTTCAGTTGTGCCAAGGTAGCTTGCTAATGTAAGATGGTAACAATAGGAGGAACTGGGTGAGGGGCAGACAGGAACGCTGTACTATCTTTGCAACTTTCTTGTAAATCTAAAACTATTCTATGTGCACACTGCTATATTTAAAATGGATAACCAACAAGAACTTACTGTATAGCAGGTGATACTCTGCTCAATGTTATGTGGCAGCCTGGATGGGAGGGGAATTTAGGGGAGAATGGATACATGTATACCTATGGCCAAGTCCTTTCTCTGTCCACTTGAAACTATCACAACGTTGTTAACGGCTATACCCTAATACAAAATAAAAAGTTATAAAAGATAAAACTAAATTTAAGGTTTAAAAAAACAAAAATATTCTAGTTTACCAGTTGTGTGTGTGTGTGTGTTGGTCAGTCAGTCATGTTCAACTCTTTGCGACGCCATGGACTGTAGCCCACCAGACTCCCCCGTCCATGGAATGCTCCAGGCAAGGATACTGGAGTGGGTAGCCATTCCCTTCTCCAGGGGATTCTTCCCAACCTAGAGATTGAGCCTGGGTCTCCTACATTGCAGGCAGATTCTTTACCATCTGAACCACCAGGGATGTTCTAGCTTACCAGGTACTTGTAATTTAAAATCGGAAACCAGAAGGGAAAAACATTGCATATGGATTCAGCGGGAGAGGAGAAAAGATATTACTTATTTCTCACATGAATTATTGTACACTTTCTTTTTAAAAGTAGTTCTGTGATGATGTTACTGGAATATTGTAAACGAAGAGGAAAGCAGACACACAGGAGAGCAGGAGGCAAGGTCAGAGATTAGAAGGCTAAGGAAGCCGGAGTGAGAGGTCAGAGGCTGTGAGCAGGCATCACCAGTTCCAGGGAGCCCACAGGTGCCTGAGCAAAACAACTGCTTCACCTCTTTCCCCGGCAGCACCAACCTTGCCCGACACAGTGACTTGGTTGGAACTGAGCTTAATAATGCAGAAAGAGACATTTTGGTATCTGGGGGATGTCACTAGGATCCAGAAATCTCCATATCCCAGAATATCCAGAACTGTCTGGGTCAAAATCTGGATATTGGTGAGGGAGGGGAGAAGGCAAGTGACTGAGGGAAAAATTCAGCTTAGATTGTAGTTACTGTTTTCCCTACAGGAGCTCACCATGGTGCAGTCCAGTTTTCTCAGATGCAAGATATTTAGAAATGGACAAACTGCAACATCATTTTCCCTTTCATGGGATGGTGGTGCTGATTCATATTCAATAAACTACTAAGAAAAAGTGCTTACTCCCACCAATAACACTGATTTTAATTGATTCTTGTAGCTTGTGTGTGTGTGTTAGTCATTCAGTTGTGTCTGACTCTTTGTGATCCCATGGACTGTAGCCCACCAGGCTCCTCTGTTGATGGGATTTCTTGTAGCTTAAGTGACTATAAATTCTACTCTGCAAGAGAATATTAAGTCAGAATTAAAAATTTAGCTTATCTTTACTTTCATGTTATAAATGGATCATCATATAAAGTTTATAGTTTAGAAAATCTTAGCTGATTTTATTATATTGGTCCAGTGGTAGAATAGATATTGTTTCCATCTTATAAATGAGAAAATGTGAGGATCTGAATAATTAAGTAAATAGTTGAAGAGCATACAGCTAGTGAGTAGCTGATCACAGTTTAGACGTTTAGGATCCAAGTCACCTGACTTTAGTTCTCACTCCATACCCTCAACCTGCCTAACCCTGCCAGTTCCTTTTATTGGCTCAAAACTTCTAGCTTGAATGGGGTGAAGGTAGATTCTGGTACACTGTGTGAACGGGTTGTGCCTCTCACACTGGTGGGTGAGCTTAACCTCACAGATTCATGATGTCCTCATCATATGCTGTCAAGCAGTGGGGAGCTGGCTTTTTGCATAGCCGCCGTTTCACAGAAAACACCGGCTTCCAGGAAAGGCAAAGGAGATTTCTTCCGTGGCATTTAAAGTGTCTCCAGTGAAATGATATGTTGATTGAGATTCTGAGATTTTCTTTAAAATAATTGAGGAGAGAGCAAAGGGGAGAGAGGATGCCAATGACATGGAAATGGCCATAAATATATAGAAAAGCCCCCCCCCCACACACACAGGAAATAGGAGTGGCCCGATAAACACAGTTTAGTGACGGGTATAGGGCTTCTTTAGGGAGCTAAAGTGGTGCTAGTGGTAAAGAATCCACCTGCTAATGCAGGAGACACAAGAGACGCAGGTTCAATCCCTGGGTCAGGAAGATCCCCTGGAGTAGGAAATGGCAACCTTCTGCAGTATTCTTGCCTGGAAAATTCCTTGGACAGGGGAGCCTGGTGGACTACAGTCCATGGGAATACAAAGAGTCAGACACGACTGAGTGACTTGAACATAGGGCTTCATTATATGATTTCCTCTACTTTCATATGTTTGAAGTTTTACAGAGTAAAAGTTAATAAATTACCAAGCGGATACAGAAATAAATAACAAGACTAGACCCTGGAGGGAAAACTAGGTATCTGAGTTTTGAAGAACATAACTAATTAATTAGGGCAGGTTCACTTCTTTTAATACACAAACCTTAAAAGATAGTCACTTAATATAATGGAAGTTTATTTCTAACAAAGTTGTTCAGGGGGTGTATTCCAGCCTGGAGGGGTAGAGACTGTGCTCTGTGAATTCTTTCAAGGACTCAGCCGGCAGAGCTCTGCCATCTTCAACATGTGGCTGCCAGGTTCCCTCCACTTGTCACCATCCTTGCCCCAGGAGGAGGAGGAAAGGAGTGTTAACACCCACTCTCTTGAGTGCATGGTCCAGAAAGGAACCCAGTACTTCTGCTGCATTCCATTAACAAGAGCTTTGCCACGTGAAACACTTAGCTGCAAAGGAGGCTGGACACTCCTGGCTGGAGAGGCATGACCTAGTTACAGCCTCTATGGAAGAAAGAACAAATTATGCAGGGAAACTAGTGGTCTTTGCTGCAGTGCTTTAATAGACAGCCAATAACATTGGCAGATACCAATTTATTATAAAGCTTATGAAATTCAGACTTCTAGGCTTCTCACGCACATGGGCCTCTTCCAAGGCCCTGTGAGGGGCCTGCATTAGTTACCAGTTTCTTTTCTTTTTTAAACAATTTTACTTACTTATTTTGGGCTGTGCTGGGTCTTCATTGCTGCTCAGGGTTTCTCTACTTGCAGAGAGCAGGGGCTCCTCTGTAGTCTGAGTGCGCAGGCTTCTCACTGTGGAGCGCGGGCTCTGGGCTCCAGTCGTTGTGGTTCATGGGCTCAGTAGTTGCGGCTCCTGGGCTCCAGAGCACAGGCTCAGTAATTGTGACACACGGCCTGGTTGCTCCACGGCATGCGGGCTCTTCCCTCATCGGGGATCGAATCCACGTCCCCTACACTGGCCGGTGGAGTCTTTACCACTGGGCCACCAGGGAAGTCCTCGTTACCAATTTCTGTACAGCAAACTACTTCAAAACTTATCAGCTTAAAACAAAAACCTTATTATTCCACACAGTTTCTGAGTCTGGGGTCAGAGAGCAGCTTTTCTGGGCTTTTCTGGCTCAGAGTGCCTCATGAGGTGGTAGCCAAGGTTGCAGTGACTTAAAGGCTTGACCAGAGCTGGAGGATCCCCTTCCAAGATGGCTCCCACGGCTGTGGGCTTCTCACCATGCGGGCTTCTCCACGGGGCTACCCGAGGCTCTCACCACATGGCAGCTGGGTTACCCAGAGTGAGAGAGTGATGCAAGAAAGAGAGAGGTAGAGTCATACCGTCTTTTATAACCTAGCCTCCAAAGTGACATCACTTCTCCTATATTCAGCTGGCCTCACAGACCAATCTCAGTACAGTGTCGGGGAAGAATTATACAAGGGCATGAATACCATGCGATAGGGACTATTGGAGGAAATCTTCATAAGGGGAGGGTGGCTACCACCAGGCCCCCAGCAGTTTGTTCATAGGTTCTTGTAACATTTACAAAAGATACTTTCATATTCTTTCTCTTGATGAACCCCACCCCCACCTTAATTATGTAAACTTTTGGCCCCCATATTGGAAGGACTGATGCTGAAGCTGAAGCTCCAATACTTTGGCCACCTGATGTGAAGAACTGATTCATTGGAAAAGACTCTGATGCTGGAAAAGATTGAAGGAAGGAGGAGAAGGGGACGACAGAGGACGAGATGGTTGGATAGCATCACTGATTCAGTGCACGTGAGTTTGAGCAAGCTCTGAGAGTTGGTGATGGACAGGGAAGCCTGGCATGCTGCAGTCCATGGGGTCACAAAGAGTCAGACATGACTGAGCGGCTGAATTGACTTGGCCCCCGTAAAATATGCATCCTTATGTGGCCTTGCTTGAACTTTAAGCATCATTTTAGAATTTGGTGAAACTATTCCACAAATCAAAGTCATAATTATTAAATTCTGAAGGGAATGAAGTAATTTTTAAAAATGTGTTTATTTGATTACCATTAATTTTACCTGATTTGTGCACTGCTGATTCTGTTATCAATGCTAGATGAGAAGTTAGGAGATCTGGATTCCAATCTAGAGTCTTCCTCTAACATATTAGGTGACCTCTTTTTCATAAGATGCAGCCTACTTTATGAGGTGGCCTTTTGTCAATATAGTGGGGTTGTATTAACTAACACATTCAGGGTACTGCCATCTAGTTCTTTAACAGTCTATCATTTAATGATGTCTCTCTGTGCCACAAACTCTTCATCCCTAAAAAGAGGATAACAGTATCTACTTCATAGAGTTGTAGTAATCATTAAGGTGCCTATAATATGCCTACATAAGGTGCCTATAATATGCCTGGCAAGCAATGCACACTCAGTAAATATTAACCATTCTTATTATCTTATACCTAAAAAACAGCCTCAAGAAGCCTATTTTGAATGCTTTTATACTATCACAGTAAGTTCAGTTTTCATCTTAGTTGTATAAATTTTTATAAGTTGGTAAAAGATAATATAAATATAAAGTAATATCAGGCTTCCCTGGTGGCCCAGTGGTTGAGAATTCACCTTCCAGGGACTTTCCTGGTGGTCCAGTAGCTAAGACTGTGCTCCCAATTCAAGGGGCCTGGGTTCAATCCCTGTTCAGGGAACTAGATCCCACATGCCACAACTAAGAGTTCACACGTTGCAACTAAGATCCAGAATAGCCAAATAAATAAATATTTTTTTAAAAAAAAGAATCCACCTTGCAATGCAAGGGACACAGGTTTGATCCTTGGTCCAGAAAGATTGCATGTGCCTTGGAGCAACTAAACCCATGGGCCACAGCTACTGAGCTGACGCTCGAGAGCCCAGGAGCCGCAACTACTAAGCCCATGAGCTGCAACTACTGAAGCTTTCGCTCCTAGAGCCTTCAACAAGAGAAGCCACTGCAAAGGGCAGCCCCTGCTCGCTCTAGAGAAAGCCCTGCAACTACAGAAAGCCCATGTGCAGCAGTGAAGATCCAGCACAGCCAAAAAATAAAAATAAATAAATCAAATAAAGTAATATCAAGGATGTGGGACAACTGAAACTCTCATACATTTATTGAGTATAATAAATTGGTATGACTTCAGTAAAGTATTTGATAATATACTCACTTAAGCTGAACTTACTACATATCCTGTGATACAGCCAATCCTCTCCTAGCTATACACCCAACATAATAAGTGCTTATGTCGATCAACAGACATGTAGAAGAATATTCATAATAGCTTTGTTAATAACAGTCCAAACTTGAAATAAGCCCAAATGTCTTTCAACAGTAGAATGGATAACGTACCATGTAGTCATACAGTAAGATGAGTACGGAAGTGTAAAAGAACAAAACTCATCAATGTGATATTGAGAAAAGGAAGCCGCTTCATTGTATGGAGTTCAAAATCTGGCAAACACACCTGCGGTTGTAAGAAGTCAGAAGCGGTTACCTTTGAGAGGATGCTCTTTGGCAATGAAAGAACCTTCTGTGCTACTGGAAATGTTCTACATATTAATCTGAGTAGTGGTTACCCTGGTGTAGAATATGCAAAAGCCAGTCAAACTTTAGATTTAAGATCTGTACATTTTAAGTTGTAATTCAATAAAACACTTTTTTTAAGTTGCTGTAGAGAAGCACAGTGCTAATATCCTTGATGTAGGAAGAAAGGCTTGGTTATTTAGATTTATACAACTCTGTTTCATTTTAGCTAAATCTTTGACAGTTATGTTCATTAGCCAGTAATTGATGAACAATTAATTATTTATTAGTCCCCTGTTGTTTACTACCTTGTTGTGTCAACTGTTCACTCATTTCACAAATATTTAAGTGCCCAAAACTGCTAGGTGATGGGACCACCAACAGTGAACAAAAGAGACACAGCTCGTTTCCACTGAGTGAGGTCTATGGGGGAAAAACAGAAAAGTAAATCGGGAGTTACAATTGCTTGCCACAAATGTATTATGGAGAAGTAGAAGGTACCTCCCTAGTAGAGAACAAAGCAGGGGCCACAACCCAGAAGGGACAGACTTGCTAAAGAAAATAATATCTAAGTTGAATTCAGGGCCTTTAGAGTAGGAATACAGTGCTGTTCCTCAGGCCACAGAGAGTGTGGCATATTCTAGGACCTGAGGAAAGTTGAGCAAGACTGAACACAAACTATGCTGGAAAGGAAGCAAACCGTGCTGAAGAAGCCAACCCGTGGAAGACCTGACAAGCCCTGAGAAGGGGGTTAGGATGTTATTTATTCTATGGACAGGGGAAAGACATGACTTTGCACATGTTCTGAATGTATCAGTCTATCTTTAATGTGAAGAGTGGTTTAGAAGGAGGAAAAGACTGGTTAGGAGGCAATAAACTAGGCTGGAGATGATGGAATCTAAAACTAAGGGGGACTTCCCTAGTGGTCCAGTGATTAAGACTCCATACTTCCAAGGCAGGGGACATGGGTTCGATCCCTGGTTGGGGAATCAAGATCCAACACACTGTGGGGAGTGGCCCCCAAAATAAATACACAAATAAAATAGCCTATTCCCAAGCTCTCTTACAAAAACAAAAGACAGGGGGAAAAAAGACAACTAAGGCAGTAGAGGTGAGAGATGTTTGAGAAGTAGATTGTGTAGGACTTGAGGAATCATTGGGTAAGCACCAGAGAATGAAGAGGGAAGGCCAACACCCAGTTTCTGGCTTGAGCGCTCCTGTTGATGCTGGTGTTGGTGACCAGGGTAGGAAATGTAATAAAGAAGTAGTTGGCTAGCTTGAAGGACTTTGAAGAGGTGAGAGGAGGAACTACTGAGTTCTGTTTTGTATATCTTATGTTCAAGGTGCTTTTGAGCCACTGAGGTAGAGATACTCAGAATGCAGCTGGTCCTGAGGAGAGGTAACTGTCCTGAAGGAGTAAATTTGGAAGTCAGCATTGTACAGGAATTCATTAAAGCTGTGGGAGTAGAGAAAAATCTAAAATCACCCCTGAATACTATGTAGCGTAAGAAGAGGAGCAGATTTGGTAGAGAACACTAAGGAATACTCATCTAAAATGATCAGCAGCAGAGAAAGAAAGCCCCTCAGAAAATACTGAGGAGGAACAGAGAAAAAGAAAGGACACCATATGGCACACACAGCAGTTAAAGGAAGGGAGATTTTTCTAGAACTTTTAGGTGGACAACAGGGTCAAATGTTGCCAAGAGATGACATCAGGGAAGTCTTGGTGATTTAACAAAGGCAGCAGCAGGAGAAGTAGATGTGAGATTTCAGTGGTTGAGGACTGAGTGGGAGGTAAGGGGGTTATTGTGTCTGAATCACAAACATTTGCCTCCCCCTGTCTGAAACTGGGGGATTCTATTGCTCTTGCATTGACTAGTTTAGAAACATATTCACTGGAGTATTCATTTTAGACAACAGAATACATGCATACTAGTTGAAGCAGAAAAAGATTTATTACAGGATACTGGTTAGTTTATAGGATATCCGGAAGGCTAAGGAACCAGCCTTGGCTTTTGTACAAGTTGTTGACAGCACAGCCCACTTTACATCCATGGTTTCTGGACCCATGTATTGTGGGCATAGAAGATATGCATTTACTACATCCTGACTGATAGCATTACCCTCACAAAGTATTATTTCCCAGCCTGTACCTTTACTGGATTTCCCAAAGGACTATCTATCTTCCTAAAAGTCCATCCACTTCTAGATGATGGGCTACATGATAAGATCAGTGAATCGCAACAGTATTAGTTCAGTGCTTTATTTCATTCATCAATAAACAAATTCCCTGGTTAGAAGCAATGATTAAATGGATACCACAACAATCAACTAGGTACTTAGTAGGACTAGAGATAATGGTACAGATAAAAATCTGGCATTCAGGGAAAGTAAACCTATATCTATAGTAAATACATATTTACAGGGAGGAAATGTTGCTGCCCCCTCCATGATGGAAGAAGCCTATGTAACCAATCTGCTGCTAGATGGCTGGTTAATACTCCAGGGTTGGGGCCGGATCAGGGCTCAGTTACTGATCACTGGTGCAGGTATGTTAGGTACTCAGAAGGTGAAGTAGCCCAATCAGCCCTGCTGGAGGAAGTTGATGTTAGACCTACACGTAATCTCCTTCCCTGCCACTATGGAGGTTTTTTTTTTTTTTTAATATTTTGGTCGTGTAGCCTGGCATGCAGGATCTTAGTCCCCCAGCCAGGGATCAAACCTGTGCCTCCTGCAGTGGAAGTGCAGTGTCTTAACCACTGGACCACCAGGGAAGTCCCTATGCAAGCTAAGTCTCTTCAGTCGTGTCTGACTCTTTGCAACCCCATGGACTGCTGCCTGCCAGGCTCCTCTGTCCGTGGGATTCCCCAGGCACAAATACAATACTGGAGTGGGTGGCCATGCTCTTCTCCAGGGGATCTTCCTAACCCAGAGATCGAACCTGCGTCTTCACCTTCTGCAGGTGGTTTCTTTACCACTAGCGCCACCTGGGAAGCCCCTTTTTATTTTTTAAATTTTCATTCCAATCCCAAAGAAAGGCAATGCCAAAGAATGTTCAAACTACCCCACAATTACGCTCATCTTACACTCTAGGAAAGTAATGTTCAAAATTCTGCAAGCTAGGCTTCAACGGTACATGAACTGAGAACTTTGAGTTGTTCAAGTTGGATTTAGAAAAGGCAGAGGAACCAGAGATCAAATTGCCAACATCCTTTAGATCATCAAAAAAGCAAGAGAGTTCCAGAAAAACATCTACTTCTGCTTTATTGACTATGCCAAAGCCTTTGACTGTGTGGATCACAACAAACTGTGGAAAATTCTTCAAGAGATGGGAATACCAGACCACCTGACCTGCCTCCTGAGAAATCTGTATGCAGGTCAAGAAGCAACAGTTAGAACTGGACATGGAGCAATAGATTGGTTCCAAATCAGGGAAGTATGTCAAGGCTGTATACTGTGAATCTGCTTATTTAACTTATATGCAGAGTACATCATGAGAAATGCTGGACTGGATGAAGCACAAGCTGGAATCAAGATTGCTGGGAGAAATATCAATAACCTCAGATATGCAGATGACACCATCCTTATGGCAGAAAGTAAAGAACTAAGGAGCCTCTTGAAAGTGAAAGAGGATAGTGAAAAAGTTGGATTAAAGCTCAACATTCAGAAAACTAATATCATGGCATCTGGTCCCATCACTTCACGGTCAACAGATGGGGAAATAGTGGAAACAGTGACAGACTTTATTTTGGGGGGCTCTAAAATCACTGCAGATGGTGACTTCAGCCATGAAATTAAAAGACACTTGCTCCTTGGAAGAAAAGCTATGACCAACCTAAACATATTAAAAAGCAGAGACATCACTTTGCCAACAGAGATCCATCTAGTCAACGCTGTGGTTTTTCCAGTAGTCATTTATGGGTGTGAGAGTTGGACTATAAAGAAAGGTGAGCACCAAAGAATTGATGCTTTTGAACTATGGTGTTGGAGAAGACTCTTGAGAGTCCCTTGGATAGAAAGGAGATCCAACCAGTCCATCCTAAAGACATCAGTCCTGAATATTCGTTGAAAGGTCTGCTGCTAAAGCTGAAACTCCAATACTTTGCAAACTCCAACACTTGATGCAAGGAACTGATTCATTTGAAAAGACCCTGATGCTGGGAAAGATTGAAGGTGGGAGGAGAAGGGGACGACAGATGTTGAGATGGTTGGATGGCATCACCGACAATGGAAGTGAGTTTGAGTAAACTCCGGGAGTTGATGATGGACAGGGAGATCTGTATGCTGCAGTCCATGGGGTCACAAAGAGTTGGACACGACTGAGCAACTGAAGTGAACTGAACTGAATTTACCTTGATTCACGGACCTAACATTCCAGGTTCCTATGCAATATTGTTCTTTACAGCATTGGACTTTACTTCCATCACCAGTCACATCTACAACTGGGCGTTGTTTTCGCTTTGACTCAGCCACTTCATTCTTTTTGGAGTTATTTCTCCACTCTTCTCCAGTAGCATATTGGGCACCTACTTACTTGAGGAGTTCATCTTTCAGTGTCCTATCTTTTTGCCTTTTCATACTGTTCATGGGGTTCTCAAGGCAAGAATTCTGAAGTGGTTTGCCATTCCCTTCTCCAGTGGACCATGTTTTGTCAGAACTCTCCACCATGACCTACACAGCATGGCTCATAGTTTCATTGAGTTAGACAAGACTGTGCTCCATGTGTGACAAGGGTGTGATCCAAGTGATCAGTTTGGTTAGTTTTCTGTGATTGTGGGTTCATTCTGTCTGTCCTCTGGACAGATAAGGATAAGAAGCTTGTAGAAGTTTCCTGATGGGAGGGAATGTCTGTGGGGAAATCTAGGTCTTGTTCTGATGGGTGGGACCCTGCTTAGTAAATCAGTAACCCAATTTTCTGTTGATGGGTGGGGCTTTGTTCCCTCCTGGTAGTTTGGCCTGAGACTCCTTATGGCCACTCTATACCAAATGACACATATTGGTGCTTTTCTAAGTCATTTCTTGACATCGGCTAACTGGAAGGATATTTTCCAAAATCTATATAGTAGAAATACAGATATTCCTGTGGTGAGATTGAATTACTTATTTTTCCCTGTACTCTCCAAATTTTCTCTAATGTACATTATTTTTTTGTTGTTGCTATTTAGTCACTAAGTCATGTCTGACTCTTTTGTGACCCCAGGACTGTAGCCCATCAGGCTCCTCTGTCTGTGGAATTTCCCAGGCAAGAATACTGGATTGCCATTTCCTTCTCCAAAGGATCTTTCCAACCCAGGGATTGAACCCTCATCTCCTGCATTGGCAGGCAGATTCCTTATCTGTGAGTCGTCAGGGAAGCCCATAGTGTACATAATCAGGAAAAAATACATTGTAAATATTTTGTAATGTATTCATTCATTCATTCATCCTTGTATTTAATTTTTTGAGTACTAGTATGTATGTGGGGCTTCCCAGGTGGTTCAGTGGTAAAGAATCCATCTGACAATGCAGGAGATGTAAGAGACATGGGTTCAATCCCTGGGTTGGGAAGATCTCTTAGAGGGGAAAATGGCAACCCACCCCAGTATTCTTGCCTAGAAAATTCAATGGACAGAGGAGTCTGGTGGGCTACAGTCCATGGGGTCACTAAAAAGAATTGGACACAACTTAGTGACTAAACAACAACAATAATCAGTTCAGTTCAGTCGCTCAGTCTGAACCCTTTGCAACCCCATGTACTGCAGCATGCCAGGCTTCCCTGTCCATCACCAACTCCTGGAGTTCACTCAAACTCATGTCCATAGAGTCAGTGATGCCATCCAACCATCTCATCTTCTGTTGTCCCCTTCTCCCACCTTCTTCCCCGCATCAGGGTCTTTTCAAATGAGTCAGGTCTTCGCATCAGGTGGCCTAAATATTGGAGTTTCAGCTTCAGCATCAGTCCTTCCAAAGAATATTCAGGACTGATTTCCTTTAGGATTGACTGGTTCAATCTCCTTGCAGTCCAAGGGACTCGTAAGAGTCTTCTCCAACACCATAGTTCAAAAGCATCAATTCTTCGGTGCTCAGCTTTCTTTATAGTCCAACTCTCACATCCATACATGACTACTGGAAAAACCACAGCGTTGACTAGATGGACCTTTGTTGGCAAAGTAATGTCTCTGCTTTTTAATAAGCTGTCTAGGTTGGTCATAGCTTTTCTTCCAAGGAGCAAGTGTCTTTTAATTTCATGGCTGCAATCACCATATGCAGTGATTTTGGAGACCAAAATAATTAAGTCTGTCAATGTTTCCTTTGTTTCCACATCTATTTGTCATCATGAAGTGATGGGACCAGATGCCATGATATTAGTTTTCTGAATGTTGAGCTTTAATCCAACTTTTTCACTCTCCTCTTTCACTTTCAAGAGGCTCTTTAGTTCTTCTTTGCTTTCTGCCATAAGGGTGGTGTTATCTGCATATCTGAGGTTATTGATATTTCTCCCGGCAATCTTGATTTCCAGCTTGTGCTTCATCCAGTCCAGCATTTCTCATGATGTACTCTGCATATAAGTTAAATAAGTACAGTGACAATATACAGCCTTGAGGTACTCCTTTCCCAATTTGGAACCAGTCTGTTGTTCCATGTTCAGTTCTAACTGTTGCTTCTTGACCTGCATACAGATTTCTCAGGAGGCAGGTCAGATGATCTGGTATTCCCATCTCTTGAAGAATTTTCCTGGACTTCAAGGAGATCCAAGCAGTCCATCCTAAAGGAGATCAGTCCTGGGTGTTCATTGGAAAGATTGATGTTGAAGCTGAAACTCCAATATTTGGCCACCTGATGCAAAGACCTGACTCATTTGAAAAGACCCTGATGCTGGGAAAGATTGAGGGCAGGAGGAGAAGGGGACGACAGAGGATGAGATGGTTGGATGACATCACTGACACAATGGACATGGGTTTGGGTGGACTCTGGGAGTTGGTGATGGACAGGGAGGCCTGGCATGCTGCACTTCATGGGGTCGCAAAGAGTTGGACACAACTGAGCGACTGAACTAAACTGAACTGAAAAAAAATAGCTGACTAGAATGAGATCTGAACCTCCTATGTTTATTCAAGTATAAATGTGTTTAATATTATTTCACTGTCTTCTATATCATTTAATAAAAGTTAGAAATGTCAAAAAAAAAGAAGAATTTTCCACAGTTTGTTGTGATCTGCACAAAGGCTTTGGTGTAGTCAATAAAGCAGAAGTAGATGTTTTTCTGGAACTCTCTTGCTTTTTTTTGATGATCTAAAGGAGATTGGCAATTTGATCTCTGGTTCCTCTTCCTTTTCTAAGTCCAGATTGAACATCCGGAATTTCTTGGTTCATGTCCTGTTGAAGCCTGGCTAGGAGATGTTCAACAACATGGACTAAGACAAATGCCCTTTAATCTGTCACTCATGGGACTTCCCTGGTGGTCCAGTGACTAAGACTCTGAGCTCCCAGTGCAGCAGCCCCAGGTTTGATCCCTGTTCGGGGTCTAGATCCCACATGCTGCAACTAAGAGTTCACATGCTGTAGCTAAAAGATCTTGCTTGCTGCAACTAAGACTTGGAACAGCCAAATAAGTAAATATTTTTAAAAACTGTCACTCTCATAGCTGCTTAGGATTGGATTGGAGAAGAGGTAAGTGTGAACAGAGTGGCCAGTTGGACATTTTTATGGTTGTCCAAGAAGACACCACAGTGGCTTGGACCATGGCAATGACAATGCAGGTGGAGAAGAGTGGACAAACTCAGTACATATTTTGAAGGTAGAAATATCACTTATTGGATGTGAATAAGTGATCACAGGGAGATGGAATTTTCAAGCATGACGGTCAGATTTCAGGCATGAGCAACTGGGTGGACAAATTTACCATTTACTATTAAGAAGAACACCCAGATAGGCATAGTTAAGGAGAGAAATTGAAAAGCCTTCAGTTAAAAGATGTGGGATGTTCCCTTCTCTTGACAATGGTAATAATAATAACAATAATGAAAGACTGTAGTGATTAGGTAAGAATTGACTCAGAGGATTTTTCTTTTCAAAATGAAATATGCCTTAAGAGTTAGAAGGTAGAAGTCCTAGTGTTTATATGCTGCAAAAGCAGGCAAGAATGTTACTGAACAAACTTTGAACAACTTATTTCTGAATGGAAATGCTAATGACTGTATCTTAGGTTGGTAATATCTCATAGTGAACCCCAGCAAGTTAGTTCTAAGCAGACCAAGCACCCCCAGTTGACAAATCATACCCTTGTGCATATAGTAGTTCCCAGAAAGTAAAACCCTTGAAACTAGGACCAAACAACTCTTTCAGCATTTGCAAAAACACAAGTTAGAATCATGAATGACCAGACGTTTCTCTTCTGAGTAGGACAGAAGAACATTTCTGAACTCTCATCCATTGACCTGAGGGTAGCAGGTGACGATTTCTCTAAGCAAGAGTAAAGTTTACTCTACTAATATTCTTATAATGTTTCACTGCCAAGTGGTGTCCATATTGTGAATATATTTTCTATGTTTAGTTTGGTTCAGTTCAGTTGCTCAGTCATGTCTGATTCTTTGCGACCCCATGGACTGCAGTACGCCAGGCTTCCCTGCCATCACCAAATTTTCTGTGTTAATATATCATAAAATTGATTTGTTCAAGTGTGTTTTGCTTTCCCACATTGGTTGGCCTCTCAAGTCAAACAATGTGAGGTTACTGGAAACAGCACTGTGTCTTACCCAACTTTGAGCCATAGTGGATATTCAAAGAATGTTTGCTAGGTGAAGAAATGAATGTTTATTGTTTGGAATAAAAAACACATAAATATGGTAAATGAATTCAATATAAATATTAAGATAAATGCATTGGAAGAAAGTAACTCACATCACAGTAATGAAATACTGAGTTCTGAGTTGTCAAAATACAACCACAAAAGTAATCTAGAGCATAAAAAACTAGTTTATGGGAAATATCTATCCTCTGTTTCTCTAGGATAGCAGCTTAATGCAATGAACTGTAAACAGAGACTATATTCACCATTATTTTAGATATATAATATTCAGATATTAAAGACAAACAGGTACTGACCACAAAAAGACAATTTTTCATGTGAGAAAAAATCAATTAGTGAATACAAAACAAAGTGACACATTACAATTAGGTTCATAAAAACAGAAAATAGAGTTACCTTGTAATATATCTATCTCTTTGGAAACCTATCAAAATTAAACAGTCATTCAAATTCTCTGATATTAAGGGAGGAAGAGGATTTCATAAAAATATAAATTAAAAGGAAATTGTTTCAAATCTCTGATGAATATTTTACTTATTACCGTTTGTTTCCATAGTTTAGTTTCTTTAGCATGGTTAAATTGTAACCGACATGGTACCTATTCAGTGATCCACAACAGGGCACTCTAATTTTTATTGTGCAATCATTTATAAACCTTGGATCACAGCCAGTTTACGTGTAAATAACACCAACGATGACTCTTAGGAAACCAGTGCTGGGAGGTTCTTTCCAATAGTGCTGAGGCTATAGCCCAACATGTTGTTTTTTTGGTCCTTAAAGACTAAGACTGAGTTTCAAAAGGATTAATTCAGCACCTACTTATCAAGTTTAGCTTTAGAAACTGTTGTATTTTTTCAGAGGGAAATGAAGATTGGGAAGTAATCCGGGACAAAGATTTTATTTTTATTGGATAACCTCCTAATGTTTTTATTTTCTTTATGTACTTTTGCCACATGCATGTATTATCTCACAGTAACCACAAGCCACAATTTTTTTAAGTTAACTACATTTTTAAAAAACCTACATAAGTGGGTTTTTGGGGGGGTTTTTGGTTGTTGTTGTTTGTTTTTTAAATCTCTTCCTTGGAGATAGTCAGTGCTTTCCACAAAGTTCCTGAGAATTTACTGATATTCTTACTCTAACACTCTCTATTATATTATGTAAAAATAAAGCTGAACCTCTGCATAGCCAATAGAAATGAGTTCATTCTCTGTATTCCCAGGATCATGATACCAAAAACAAACTGGACTCTTCAAAATTCAGATCTCTTTTTAATCAAATGTTTTGATCCAAACTCAATAACTTTTTGTTAAAGCTATTCACAGGAAATAAAACGAGCTGAGATGAATGGTTAAATTGCCTTTTATTTCTTAACCTCAAGCTCCAATCAGTGTGCTGTAAGCAGTGGAAATGCATTTAAAAAAAAAAAAAAAAAAGGCAGAGACTCTGGACAAGTCATGAAAGAATTCAGTCACTGGATGGATAAGAAAGGACTGGCTGGCTGTGTAAGGCAGTGAGGTTAAGGTGCTAGGAAACAAAGCAAGTCGAAGTCACCTGGGGTCAAGGGTCCAACTTTGCCCCGGAAATGAGCCCCAGATAAATCAACTAATCTTATCTGTGCTCATCTATGGCTCAGTTGTACTAATAAATTAACTTATTAAAGAACACTGGGCAAAGAGATCTAGATCACCTGCACTTCCTTTCTCGATGAGGTAGGCCCACTTGGGGCTTGAAAGCCAGATCCAAACTGTTCTGGAGAAGTCCAATCCAGAACCTAGGACTTCTATGTTCATCAAAATCTGGATTAAAAAAATTCTTTTTCTCCTCCAGTTCTAGATTGGTTCAAAAATATGGAACCAGTTATGGAGAAAAATATTTTGCTGACAAAGTCATCCTTTTCTCTTTAAGACTTGTCAACATTCATTAGCCTAATGTTTTTGTGAAAAAAAAATTAGGGATAGGAAAGTTTTCTAGGATGATTTACACTAAAATATACAGCCTCTGCACATAGTTAAAATCTCTCTCCAGTTAGCCTTAATATTTCATATTTGTGATTTTCAGTCAGGGAGGGACAGGCTTGACCTGTGTACTATAGTTTGGAAAATATACCACAGTGATTTGAATATATCCAGTCAGTGCCTATCCAACTCTAATGAACACTTTCATGCACAAGCACGAAAATCAGGGTCTGTCAATACATCTCAGACTTTATCCCATTCCATTACAGTACCTTCTCACAGCTGAATAATTCATCCACAACTGAACAGATTTTATCAAACCTAATTCTCTAAGGTTGTATTAGGAAAACAATAGTAGTCATATTCGATACACTTTTTAAAATTACACACGCTCTCTCACTCTGAGAATAAGTGTTCTAAGTTTACCCTTCAATTATTCTGCTAACAGCACCCTTTTCTTAAATATATGCCTCACACCTTTATGATGGCAAAATTCCAAATTCATAAGAATGCAGTGTGACATCACAAAAGATTATTCTAATAAGTTTTGGGTGAATATCTACATAAATATAATGTCTCCATAATATATTGTGACATTTGCTGCCACTTACTAAATTCTCTTTTATGGTTTTGACTTTCAAAAAAATTTTATTCTCGTTTCACAAAACTCCCATGTAGTAAGGCACAGCAGACTTTGGATTAAAACTATAGGGCCTGAGATTTAAATGATAATTCGCTACTGAATTACAAAGTGAAATTTTCATATTTTATTTTAAAATTATCATCTTCACTAAATTTATTATTTTAAATTATTTTAAAGCCACTTTGAAAAGTGCAGTTGGCCCTTGAATAACACTGGGGCAAGGGATGCCAATCTTCCACGAAGTTGAAAATCTGCATATAGTCAGCCCTCCATTTAATTGGTAGGGCTTCCCAGGTGGCCCTAGTGGTAAAGAATGTATGCTTGTTATTTTACTCCTTATTCTTTTTCCTTATAACAATTTTGTATCACATCAGATCTTGATATGTTCTTGTTGCTCATTTTTATATGAATTCAGCTTTAATGGATTTTAAGAAGAAAGCTTTGTTCAGAAAACTTTTATAGCTTTGTTCAAAATAGAGCAGCTTGCTTTCAGATGTTTCCTGGTATTTCCCCTTTCCCACGTTAGTTTAGGTCTCCTTTTTCTTTCTTTCCTTTTTTTAAAAATTGAAGTATAGTTAATTCACAATACTCTGTTAGTTTCAGGTATGCAGTAAAGTGATTTAGTTATATATATGTTTTTCAGGATTATTTTCCATTATAGCTTATTATGAGATATTAAATATAATGCCCTCTGGTATACAGTAAATCCTTATTGCTTATCTATTTTATATATAGTAGTTTGTTACTGTCATATTCCCAACTTATCCCTCCTCCCACTTTCCCCTTTGGTAACCACACGTTTGTTTTTTATGCCTGAGAGTGTACTTCTGTTTTGCATATAGATTCACTTGTATTACTTTCTAGATTCCACATATAAGTGATACCAAAGAAAATTTGCATTTGTGTGACTTACTTCACTAAGTGTAATAGTCTCTAGGTCCATCTACATTTCTGCAAATAGCAAAATTTCATTCTTTTTATGGCTGAGTAATATTCCATTATAGTCACATATATACACCACATCTTCTTAAGCCCATAATCTGTTAATGGGCACTTGGGTTTTTTCCATATCTTGGCTATTGTAAGTAGTGCTGCTATGATCACTGGAGTGCATGTATCTTTTCAAATCAGAGTTTTCTTTTTTTTTTTTTCTGAATGTATACCCAGGAGGGGATTTGTAGGGTTATATTGTAGCTCTATTTTTAGTTTTTCAAGGAACCTCCATACTGTTTTCCAGAGTGACTGCACCAATTTACATTCTCACCAACAGTGTAGGAGGGTTTGTTCCCTTTTTGATGATGACTGTTCTGATCAGTGTGAGGTGACATCTCATTGTGGTTTTGATTTGCATCCCTCTAATAGTTAGCAATGTGGAACATCTTTTTATGTGCCTGTTAGCCATCTGTATGTCTTCTTTGGAGAAATGTCTATTTAGGTCTTTTGCCCATTTGTTGATTGTTTTTTTTTAAAATATATTGATTTTTATGAGATGTTTGTATATTTTGGATATCAACCTTTTGCTGGTTGCATCATTTGCAAATATTTTCTCCCATTCAATGGGTGTTTTATTGATGGTTTCCTTTGCTGTGCAAAAGCTTTTAAGTTTGATTAGGTTTGACTTATTTTTGCTTTTATTTCTTTTGCCTTTGGAGACTGACCTAAGAAAATATTGCTACAATTTATATCAGAGAATATTTTGCCTATGTTCTCTACTATTTTATGGTGTCATGTCTGATATTTAGACATCTTTCTTGACCATCCTTGTCCTGTTGGATTTTAATTATGCTTCCAGTCATTTATCTTCAGTGTGAAGCCCCAGACTTGAGGTGAAACTGATGGGTCAGTCTTGAGAATTCATGGACTTACACCACCAGTTCAGCCTGTTGGCTTTACCTTGAGATCCTCAGTTTCCCAGGGACCTACGAGTTTTGTGACCTTGGACAAAAATTGCTGTACCTTTCTATGCCTCCATTTCTCCAGTTGTAAGATGAAAAAGTAATAGCCTGATGAGTTTTCATTCAAGGTGGTTAACACATTGACACTCAGTGATCACTTTTCAAATGTTAATGTTTCAAATGTTTGCTTAATAAGGGAGATATCCATCTGCTCATTCTTTATGAATTCATCTTTAAGTTGTAGAAGCTCTCAGGTTATCCAATCACAACTATCCAAAGTCCCCAGTGCTTCAGGGAGTCTGTTCATGAGCTGTGCGCTGTACTGTGCTAAATCACTTCAGTCATATCCTGACTCTGTGTGACCCCAAGGACTATAGCCTGCCAGGCTCCTCTGTCTGTGGGATTCTTCAGGCAAAAATACTGGAGTGGATTGCTATGCCCTCCTAAAGGGGATCTTCCCGACCCAGGGACCCAACCTGCATCTCATGTCTCCTGCATTGGCAGGCGGGTTCTTTACCACTAGTGCCACCTGGAAAGCCCATTCATAGACTAGCCATAGTTTAATTTACCCACTCAACACACCTCACACAATTTGGTTATTAACAGAAGATTCAAGAGAAAGGAAAGCTCCTCACAATGTCGTCCTACTAAGAACACAAATGCCCTTACTTTGGTGTTGAGTCATTTCATATTACATTTGTTTGGTTTCATTCCTCCCTAGGCTCTCTAGGACGGAGAAGGCAATGACACCCCACTCCAGTACTCTTGCCTGGAAAATCCCATGGGCGGAGGAGCCTGGTAGGCTGCAGTCCATAGGGTCACTAAGAGTTGGACACGACTGAGCGACTTCACTTTCACTTTTCACTTTCAAGCATTGGAGAAGGAAATGGCAACCCACTCCAGTGTTCTTGCCGGGAGAATCTCAGAGACGCGGGAGCCTGGTGGGCTGCCGTCTATGGGATCACACAGAGTCGGACACGACTGAAGCGACTTAGCAGCAGCAGAAGCAGGGTCTCTAGGAACTTGGAAATAACTTTATTTGTATATAACCAAACAGGACTTCTCAACACCTGGTACTTCAGCAAAAGTGCCAGTCTTTTTAGAACAGCCCTGGAGAAACTGTTCTTGAAAGTCCAGAGCATTCCTAAAAGGCTTTTGAAGTTTTCATTTTGCACATGTGATTTACTGCTGATAACTTGTATTATCTACAGACGAAGTGTGCCACTTCTTTAACCTGTTTGATTGTATGTTTTCCCCTTTTAAGCAACTTTGCTTTAAAACATAAATACAAAAAATACAACCAGGTTTTTGGAATTCAAGTTGCCAAAAAGTATTTTTCTACATTAACCTAGGATTTATCTAGAAAAATATGACCCCAAAAAGTATGTGTGTAGAGGAACTCACGAGAACTAAATGTAATGTGTGCTCCTGGTTTGAATCCTGGACCAGCAAAGAAAAAAAAAAAAAAAGTTTTCCTCTTTTTCTATAAAGTGTTGGGAATTGGTCAAATTTAAATAATGCCTATAGAAACCAATATTGCATCATTTTTCCTGATTTAGATATGCACATTGTGATTATATAAGAGAATGAACACAAAACTTTTGGGGTAAAGGGGCTTCATGCCTGCATCTAAATCTCAAAACAGTTCAGATAAAAGAGAGGATGTGAAAGCAAATGTGATAAAATGTTAACATTTGGGGACTCTGGGTGAAGACTATATGGGAATTTTTTGTACTGTTCTGTTGCAACTTAGTCAAAGTCTGAAACTGTTTCAAAATAAAAGATTTTTAAAGGTTAGGGGTTAAAAACAGAAAGATAGTAAGATTAATGTTGGTAGGAGCTCTTTGAACATTTACAGTATCCATGAATATTGCACATGGAAAGCAAAAGCCTTGTTTTAATAGAAAAGCTGGGAGCTGAGAGTGCCTTAGATATCTTGATTAGGAATTCCAGCATAAAAACCACCCCCCAGAAGTACTCACTTTGATAGGCACACTGGTGCTTGAGTCAATAAAGTGCCATTCCATATTAGTTGAGCCAGTGTTACCCCAGAGAGCTAATAACACAGGCTAAGGTCATTAGAAATAGCAAGTACTATCAGATTGGCAGAGATGAAGTTATTATGATCAGTTAGCAAGTGGGGCAGCAATAGTGCTTGTAATCTGTTGGTGGGATTTAGATTGGTATAGTCTGATATAATCTTTTTAAGGAGCAATCAGATAGTATTACATTTTAAATGTTCATATCCTTTGACTCAGAAATTTTATTTCTAGAAATGTACCCTAAGGAAATAGTGGGGTAAGTGAGCACAGATGTATATTCTATCATAGCAAAGAATAGGAGACATGATGCACCCATCAGGAGGAGATAAAATAAATAATGTTTATCCATACAAGAAACCATTCTTCAGCTATCACAAAGTATGAGATAACTAACAGGGAGCAATATCTCTAATGTAGCAATTAAAAAATAGGCTGCAGAGGAGTATATACAGTATGATCCTATGTATATCTACATTACTTATTTATATTTAAAACAGAGATATTATATAGGCATTTATTTTTAAAGATTGAAGAAACATATGCTAGAAAGAATTTGGGGTGTAGAAAGAATATACTTGCACTGTCCATGGCAGATTACATAATTTGCAAGCCCAGTGCAAAATGAAAATGGGGAGCCCCTTGATAAAAAATTAAGAATTTCAAGATAGGGACAGCAGCACATTAAGTCCAATGTGGGGCCCTTTTGAGTGCAGGTCACAGGTCCACAAAGTTGGCCCTAGCACTGTACTATAGACTTAGATATATACTATACTCTAGCATATGTTACACTACGATGTACATGCTAAGGCAAACACGACACTAAGCAGTAGTATAAGGAAGGGTGGGTGGAAATATACATGCTGTCTGTCTACTCCACACACCTCTTTGTTAATTTGGATATTATCATAAGGGCAATATTTTGTGAGAAGGGCAATCCAGAGTGTATTTAAATTATTCCTAAAAGGAGCTAGCACATTAAGGGTGCCAAGATTAGCAATTTGTCAGTGTACCCTTTAGATCACTGTGCATGCCCCAAGAGTGCCTCCAAGAGGACTGCCAGAGACTCGATGAGGAGACAGAGATGTGCAGCTTTCAAAAGATTAGTCTGTGGCAGATCTGAATTACTTTTAAAGAGCTTCCATTTTAATGACACTTTAATAACTTCCATATTAAATGATGAGTAATTTTTTCCCTCTTGTCATGTGGCAAGTAAAATTTTAAAAAAAGAACACGAAATATAAACGTGAATTTTTTATCTCTAGAAATTAAATAGCTCTTCCAGGCCATCTGGGTATCCATAAATATTTTCCCACTGCTCTAATGGTTCTATGATATCCTTGAATTAAGCAAATAATAGTACTGCTATTTAGTTGACTTCATCTGTCTACAAGTTAAATGTTCCTCTGATACTTCTATTTATAAGTAGAACTAAAAACCTGGGAAGTCTAATTTGGGATCAGCATGGTAGCTTATGTTCTGCCATGTAGAACATCAAGATTTGATTAGGCAGATCCTAGGGATGTAGCCAAAAGGCAAGAGGATAAGACATCCTAACATCTAACAAGCTCTAAATAAGATGGTCTAACACTAACCAGGCTCTGATTCTTATTAGTTATAAAGACAGCAGGTTTTTATAGGACCTAATGAATATTGGGATAAGCTTAAGGATCTCAAGGGTTCAACCGAGTGGGGAAGTAGTGAGGAAAACACTAAAAGATTTGTTTGTTTGTTTGTTTTTGAAGTCCATCATAAGGTAACTAAGTCTAAATGGCACAACAGGAGCTACAGACCTTTGACTCTGTAGGCATCTGAGAAGTCTGTTGAAACTATCTGAGAAGTCCAACAGACTTCAGGGTTTTGTATAACATAGTGACAGAATCAGAAATAGAAATCTGATAAACGCTTTTGAGGTGTTGTGTATTTCAACACTAATTTCTATGTCTGTTTGAAGGTGTTCAATCTTGAACTATTTTTTAAGACATTTCCTAGAATTATATGTGTATGTATGGTACCATATGTCACATCTAATTTATCCTTAGTAAGGGGGAAAAACAACTAATAAATACATCAGAGTTCTACTTATATGTGATTATCCAAGACAGTCATCTGTTTTAGGGCATCAGTTCTGTCTTCATTAAAGTTATTAAAATCACTCATAACCATGAGAATTTTCACCAGTCTGACTAGCACAACTATTCTCAAATTTCAAAATAGGACCCATAATCCAGGTGTTAGACATTACTAAAAAGGTGGGAATGAATCTATCATTTTCACAATTTTTTTTAAAAAGAGCTCTACTTACCGCATGTGCCTTTTGTCTTGTCTCTAGATATTTAACTGCTTCATTCTTAAATATTACAATGACTTTTTCTTTTAAATGATATTACATACACACGAGTTTGACATGAACAACTTTCTAATGATATCCTCTTTAGACTGAATAGGCTATGATTCAAGAGATATTGAATTCCCCATTAACAAATGGGTTGCACTTGATGACAAAGTTGACATGAGAATTCAAGCACAAAATAGGTGGTTGAACTAGTTAACATGTGTGCTCTTTTCAAACTCTGAGACATCATGACTGTGAAACAGTTCTCAAGTCACCAACAGGGCAGAAAATGGTCACCAGGGGAGGGAAAGCGACACCATGAAGATGTCCTATTTACTCAATACAGTTTACCCTTGGTTGGACATGGAATACAGGAGAAAAGGATGAGGAATCAATAACACAATGTTTTTAGTTCAAGAAACTAAGGAGAATAGCACCATAAACAGAAATGAGAAAGGATTAAGAATGAACAGGTTTCTCTTCATTTTGATTGTGAAGGAATCCCCTGAACAGGGTGACTAAAAACAAAGGTAACTCTGCATTTCTGTTTTGTTTGTTGGTATCAGAGACAGTTCCAGGAGACCCCACTCCTGACTGAACCTGGGCAGGCGCGGCCCTGAGGAGGCAGCAATAGAGGAAAACCTGGCAAACAGGCTAGAATTCGGGAGCTGAGGAAGAACAGTTAATAGAGACACGTTCTGCTTCTTTGTGAATTGACTCAAGAACTAGGACGGATCTGAGACTTCAAGGAGCTAGGGAAGGCAGTAGCAGAGAACATGAGATTTAAGCTAACTACAAGGAGCTCAGATTAGATTTTACAGGAGCAATGGAGCTAATCTTTCAGAGCAGCAATCTCCAACCTTTTTAGTACCAGAGACCAGTTTCATGGAAGATAATTTTTCCATGGGCTCGGGAGCAAGGCGTGGGGGATGGTTTCAGGATGATTCAAGCTCATTACATTTATTGTGCACTTTCTTTTATTATCACATCAGCTCTACCTCAGGTCATCAGGCATTAGGTCCTGGAGTTTGGGGACCCCTGTTTTAGAAGAATGTCATCAAGAAGATGGAACCTGAGAAAACTCAAGGGGAAAACTAGAGGCAGCAAGGAAACCCAGGAAAATACGGCATCAATTTATTTAGAAAGTAAATGGAATTGAATATTACCGACATGTATATTCTATCCTTGAAACGTTAATTATGCAGTACCTTTTCCAAGTAAGAGTCACAGAACCATTATTTTATACTTGCAGTACTTTGAAAATTTGCTGATATATCATCATCTATTACTATGACGTCTGATCATCCTTATTTTAATTCTATCCTTCCCTTAGTCTGAAACCACCTTAAATGGGATGGCAGGCCAGATCTAGTAGTTCTCAAAGTATGTTCCGAGACCCAGTACCATCAGCATCAAGTGAGCACTTGCTCTTTCAGACCTACTGAATCACAAACTCTGCAGATGGAGTCCACCAACTGAGGTTTTAAGTCTTGCAAATTGGTTCTAAAACACTCTAAGGTTTGACAACCACTGCCTTGGGTTTCAGACTTAGACCTCTTTAGAGCTTGCTTAGGAAAAAAAAATACTCTTCTATTTTCTGTCGACTCACAGCACTTCTCTCACTTCTGATCGCTTAGTGTGTGATAGTTTTTTTTTTTTTTTTTTTTTTGCCCCACCAAACAATGCTACCACACCAGCTGCGTTTCCTACATTTAAACTTAGTTCTGACACTACCCAGAGATACCATCAGATCAAACAGGTTAAAATCTTGGGGGACTGAGCCCCGCCCCTGATGAGTCACAAGTTCAAGTTGTTAACCTGTGCTTCTGATCCACAAGCAGTAAACTGGGGGTTCAAATAACCCTCTCCTGGGACTTGATTAATTTGCTGGAGCAGCTCCCCAAGCTCAGGAAAACAGTTTGCTTGCTGGATTACCAGTTTATTACAAAAGTATATATTAATAACTCAGGAACAGCCAGGTGGCAGAGATGCACAGGGCTCGGTGTGAAGAAGGGTGCAGAGCTTCCATGCCCTCTCTAGGCTCGCCACCCTCTCAGCAGCTCCATAGAGTCACCAACATGGAAGCTCTTTGAACAAGTTGGTTTGGGGTTTTTTAATGGAGGCTTCATTAGCTGTTGATTTAACCTCCAGCCCCTCTCTCCTCCTCTGAGGTCCCTACCCTTAGGGACTTTCCAAAAGTCATATTTACATAAACTCAGAGGTGGCTGAAAGGACATGGATTTCATTCAGGAGCTATTTCAGAAGCTGAGAAGGAAAGATATCCCCAAGATACTTATCATTAGGAAACTGCAAAGGTTTTTGTGCCAGAACTGTGGAGGAAGACCAAATATACATTTCTTAAATCACAATATCATTGAGGTCTGGCAGGGATTTGTGTTTAAAATCAGCAAGGTGGGAATTCCCTGGTGGTCCACTGGTTAGGACACTGTGGTTTCACTGCCAAGGGCCCCGGTTCAATCCAGAGTCGAAACAAACTAAAACAAAAAACAGGGAGGCAAAAATCAATTTTTGTGTATTCAGGCTGCTATAACAAAACGTCATACAGAAAACAACAAAGTTCTGTAAAGCAATTATCTTTCAATTAAAAAGTAAATAAAATTTTGAAAAGTCATAGACTGGGTGACTTATTTATAAATAACAGAAATTTATTTCTCATGGTTCTGGAAGTCCAAGGTCAAGGTGATGGTCAATTCAGGGTCTAGTGAGAACCTGCTCCCTCATAGACCACAGTCTTCTCATTGTAACCTTCTCACTTGATGGAAGGGATGAGAGATCTCCCTGGGGCCTCTTTTAGAGGAGAACTAATCCCATTCATGAGGGTTCTACCCTCATCACTTAACTACCTCCAAAGGCCCTACCTCCAAACACTGTCACATTGGGGATAAGGTTTCAAGATATGAAACACAAACATTCAGTCCATAACAAGCGCCAACTAGAAATAGTGAGTGAAAAGTTGTTAGTCATGTCCGACTCTGCGACCCCATGGACTGTAGCCTGCCAGGCTCCTCCATCCATGGGATTTGGATAGAATACTGGAATGGGTTGCCATTTCCTTCTCCAGAGGATATTCCCGGCCCAGGGATCGTCCCGGCCCAGGGATCGAACCTGGTTCTCCCACATTCAAGCAGACTCTTCACTCTCTGAGCCACCAAGGAAGCCCAAACTACAATGAGCTTTCACCTTATACCAATCAGAATGCTGTGCTGTGCTTAGTCACTCAGTTGAGTCCGACTCTTTGCGACCCTGTGGGCTGTGGCCCACCAGGCTCCTCTGTCCATGGGGATTCTCCAGGCAAGAACACTGGAGTGAGTTGCCATCCCCTCCTTTAGGGGATCTTCCCAATCCAGGGATAGAACCCAGGTCTCCTGCACTGCAGGCAGACTCTGCCATCTGAGCCAGCAGGGAAGCCCAAGATACCAATGGCCAACTAGAAATAGTGAGTTTGCAACTAGTTAGACCTGGAATCAAACTGGGGCTCCAATAATTATTAGTTGTATAGGATCTTGAGCAAATTGCTTAGCCTTTCTGAACCTCAGGTTCCATATATATAAAACAGAAACAATAATATCTACCTTAAAAGGTTACTATGAACACTGAAGTCTATGTATCTACATGGCACTTGGGAGTGTTGGCTCCGGTGTCCGACTCAGTTCAAATGCTGACTCTTCTACTTAATGTGTAATCTTGGGCAAATTACTAAACCTGTGCTTCAGATTTCTCATCTGAAAAGTGAGTAATGAGATACTTTCTTCATAGGGTTGTTATGAGGATTCAATGAGTCAATATTATCAATTGCTTAGAAGACTGCCTGCCCCATAATTGCTCAATAATTGTTATAATAGTAAAAATGCAAATAACAATGATAATAATAATATACATCACGTAGATAGAATACCTAGACCTAGAATATGATAGGTATTAAATATTTGGTAGCAATTATTATTTTATTTTTTATTTTTGGTCTCAGTGCAAAGCTTGTGGGATCTGATTAATATTTTCCAACCCAGGCCCTTGGCAGTGAAAGCTCAGAGTGCTAGCCACCAATCAACAGGGAATTCCTGGTAGCAATTATTGTGTCATTGTAAAATCCTCTTCAAGCATAGGATTATAAGGCTTCAGTATATAGGTATCCCCAATCCTTTCTATAGTTTTTACATCCTAATGATTCCCCTCCCCTCTGAATAAGCTCTATGAAATATATCAACATTAATTTTCTCATTTGGCTAGTGTACTGTAGTTACTCAAGATGCTACCACGGGGAGGAGACAGAGCTGAGTAAAGAATATATACAGCCTCCTTGTACTTTTTTTTGGCAATTCGTGTGAACCTATAATTATTTTAAAAAATTAAAAGCTCCCCGCCCCCCAAAAAAGATAGGAGTTGGGGTAAAAGGTTGGGCCCAGTTCCTTATTTCTCAGCCCCTAGAATCTGAACATTCCTTTCCACTAGCTGGGGCTAACGGAAGCCATAGGAGCCTCACTAGTGAGAGTGAGGTGAGGCTCCCCTAACATTGGGTAAGATATGGATCTGCAGAATCTCTGATACATGTAATTGTACTTGTAAACAACACTATAACTTTCTCACCTAACACAGCTTCTGGTGCATAGAGGTAAAGAAAAGGAATGTGCTCCTCCCAACCGAAGTTATAAATCCAAATATTTTCCCGATAGAACTGTTGCCACATATTGTCACTGGGTTCCATGACATTCATATAAGTACTTTATAGATTAAATAAGCCCTTGTGGGCTAACTTGAACTCCTACTCCCTAGTCATGACCATGCTCTTATGCACATATTTCAAAGAACTTATCTTCAAGCAAACTTGAAATACCAATCATTTGTAAATCACTATACTTACAAACTGTGTTATTAACACAAAACTTTTAAACTGAAGAGGGATAGTGACCCTTCTAGGTTCACTTATTTCAAGTTTCCAAATAATGTTCTGCTTAACACTAATGTCCTGAAGTTCCTACTCCCCCCAACCCACTAAGTTCCTAAAAGTGTTAGGCCAGCAAAAGTGTGTGTGTGTGTGTTTAAGGAACACTTACTAACATCTCGATCTGGGGAACTCTGTTTGAGAAGCACTGCTCTAAGTCATATAATCAGTATCCTTGACTGTTTGGTTTAAGTGGCTCCTTCTGTTTTATTTACTTTTTAAAAGTTAAAAATGAAGAGTATGTATCCTTTCATTTTCCCAATATTTAGGTCAAAATAAAAAGCAAGTGAAAAAAGTTTTAGAAAGTCTATGGATGTTTCCCACATGGCAATACAAATAGATATTTACCAACAATCAATAATCTGTACACATGAATTATGAGCATTTCTCCAATTATTAATAATTAGTCAAAACTAAGCTTTACAACAAACAAAAATCTAACTTAAGAAAAGCTCATGGCTCATCTCTCTTAATCAAATTGTTATCAACAGCTAGCCTTTTCATCTCTTACCATTCAGAGCCCTGAGTCAAAATAAGAAGTGAAGTCTGAAAAAGCCTGGCAATAAAGAGGAATAAATAAAGTCCCTTAATACCTGATCAGTTCTGTTTTCCTAAGAAAATAAAATTGTGTTAACAAAGGTTCAGTGCTTTTTTCTCTCTCAAAAAAAGAACCACTCCAACTATAAAAAATATATAAATTACATTTTAATTAAGATTTAGCAACATACAAAGCTGCTTCTACTTACAGCGAATACTGCCTAGAGTTTTGCTCAAGAAATTGCACATAATTCCCCAAATGGTAAGACAAACTATAAGATCCATACTCTAGATTAAAGAGGGATTCTACATTCTTCAATTTAATGTATGTATCATGAGAATACTCCAAACTGCTTAAATGAAATAATGATAAATTATAATTATTTTTGAAATTACATTTGATCAACTGAAACACCATATAAAGCTTCACAAATCCTCTTCACAAATCTCTGCTGCAGAACAGAGAAGTAGTAAAGAAAATAAAGAAATAAATTTCTTTATTCAGAAAGTGACCCTAAGAAGAGAATTTCACGACACATTGAAAGTTAGTATCTCCACAGTATTTTAGACTTTTCTTATACCAAAGTAATAATGTCAGGATATTAAGTACCTGATATTGAATATCCTATTTAAAAATAGGTCTCATGGGCCTTCAGTGGCTAAGTCAAAGATCTCTCTTGGTAAATGTGGTTTATTTTCAAATATCTTTTGATGTTGATTTCTAACATAATTCTTCAGTGATAAGAGAATAGACTCTGTATGATTTCAATACCTTTAGACCATGAAATTTTTGCACTTTATGTCCCTGGATATGTTCCAGGGTCTCCTGGTTTATAGTCTATAGGAACTTGAATAGAATTTGTATCCTGCTGTAGTGTGAAAATTGTATAAATCTTAATTATGTGTAATTGGTTCATAGTGCTTTTCAAGTCTACTATATCTTTCTACTTTTCTATTTGTTAATTTTTGAGAGTTTGATACTGAAACTCCAACTAAAAATCCTAATTTATCTACATTAAAAAATTGTAATATATAGTAGAACTATGTGCAACTTTGTTCTGTATTTTCCAAGTCTCCTGTAAATGTGTTATCACACTTTCATAATTTAAAAAAAAATAGGCCTCGTGTAGAAGTCTTATAGTATTTGGTTATAATTTATATTTCATATACACAAAAATACTTGTTAATCTATGTTGAAATGATATTAATGGCTGCATTTTACTATTTCCTTAGTTTGGCAAGTTAAATTTCTGAAACCTCCTAACTATGCTTAGAGCTACCATATCCAGCCAATTAGACTGCCAATCTGTATTTAGATCTATTACTAACTCCAGGGAAAACAATGTACCCCTTTTATAAATTATATATCTTCTATCTGGAAAGAGGGCTTCCCAGGTGGTGCTAATGGTAAAGAACTCACTTGCCAATGCAGGAGACATAGAGACAAGGGTTTGATCCCTGTGTTGGGAAGGCACAGGCAACCCACTTCAGTCTTCTTGCCGGGAGGATCCCATAGACAGAGGAGCCTGACAGGATACAGTCCATAGGGTTGCGAAGAGTCAGACACTACCGAAATGTCTTAGAACACACGCACACATCTGGAAAGAACTGGAGGTACAGATACAAAACATATAAAGTGAGAGGCAATGGGTAGGGATAATTTCAAATGAATAATTTAGGCCAACAGACAGACTACCTATCCTTATAATTAAGGATAATTGTTCATTTTAGAAAAGTATGTTCCAACTCCTAAACATGTAAGGGGTTTGCCCTGAAGCCTATGTCTGAATCTACTCCCTTAACTTTAACCCTAAAATGAGCATGATACCAAATTACGAATTCTTAGAAGGAACCCAGTGTAAATTAGAAACTGTAACAACTCAATCAACATTTTTAATCAAGAAGTGTAAGCTTGTTTCTTAACTTAATGAAACACACACTCACAGCAGTTTAGCTGTAGGTCCTGGCTTGTCACTGAGTGCATACTAAGGGTGCCAAGCATGAGGTGCTGGGAATATAGAGAAAAAACAAATAGGAAAGACCAAAATTACAAGTTGTGGTTATTTCCTGTTTGTATTGCATCTCTCTTAGTGGATACTGTGATCACACCCTTCTTTTAGGAGTAGGGTATTCTGAAATGAATTTTCTTATTCTAAACTCAGTTTGAAGACATCAGTGCTACATGTGCAATGTTCCTTCAATTAAATGGTTCTATGGGGAATAAAATTTAAAATGAACATCATTTTAAACTTAAAATAGGCACTGAATTTACATTCAAGTTAATGTACAGTGTGAATTGTTTCCAAGTACAGCTTCTGTTTGCCTAGGTAGCTGAAAGCATACAAAATATTAAAGACTTTAAAGGCATTATTCTCATTTTAAACGTTTTAAAATATATATTTTAAATCATTTCCGTCTTCCGTTTTCTGAAGCACTTTTAGTACATTCTTTCGTAGACTGTGTTATTTCTATCTCTGGTAATAACATTTCTGTTAGAGATGTGTATCTTTGGAACTCTTTTCCCTTCTCAACAGAGTCAGAATATTACATTTCCTATGTCAGGTGCCATGGTTCCCGCCTTTCAGAAGTTGATACTGTGTGGCCGAGAAGTTCCTTTAACTTTGCAAGACGAAGTATCTAGGAGGATGGGGGACTTCCCTGGTGGCTCAGTGGTAAAGAATCCGCCTGCCAAGCAGGAGCCACCGGTTCGTTCCCTGGATTGGAAAGAGCACCTGGAGATGGAAAAGGCAACCCACTACAGTATTCTTGCCTGGGAAATCCCATGGACAGAGGAGCCTGGCGGGCTACAGTCCATGGGGTCGCCAAGAGTCGTATATCTTTACCACTGAGCCACCAGGGAAAGCCCCTAAAAGAGTCCGATAGGTCTTAGCAACTAACCAACAACACAAGAATAACCACAGGATAAATCAGCGCTTCCCAAGTTCCCACCTGTTGCGGGACTTGGTCAGAAGGGATGAATCAGATTCCTCTAAAGCGTCCTTTTCCTTTCCCAGCCACTGACCCTCCCGCTTTCCGCTGCGACTCCGGAACGCAAGTCACTCTTTCCAGTCCAGGCCCCAAGGCCGGGCCCCCAGGCAGCAGAGACCCCTGCCAGGGTAGGAAGCTCGGTTGAGAATAGGGGGTTATCCCGATCCGGGATGGAACCGAGGCGCAGATCTCCTGTAAAGCACCAGGAGCGCGCAAAGAATGCCCTAGGAGAGAAGACGCACCGAAGAAGACAGGAACGTACTTTTACTGAGCTTCGGCCCCGGGACTCCAGACGTCTGGGGCGGGCCCTACAACCAGAACAAACCAACTCGTTCCCGGGCGTCTCCTTCCCCCTTCCCCTTCCCGCCTTCCTTTAAGCCTCCTACTTCTCTTTCGCTTCCTCCCCCCCTGCTCCGGGGGCACGTGGTCCCTCCCTGCTCTTCCTCGCCACACCCCCTCCCCTCCGGGCCCATCCCGCGGCCCCTTCCTCCCAGAGTCTCCCGCTTCCCCTTTCCGTTCTCTCTTCCGCCCCCGCTCTCCATCGTTCTTTCTGATTGGTCGCGCGCACCGGAGTCTGGTTGGCCAATCGGCGAGCGGGGCTGGCGGCGATGGGCGTGGCCGCGGCGCCGGGGCCCTCAGATCGAGGCTGCCTCCCCCTCGCAGCCGGCAGCACATTCCGCCGCCGTTGCCGCCGCCCGGCTCCGCAGTTGTCTTCGCCGGAGCTGCGGTCGCGCTGGGGTTAGGGCGGGGGGGGACGGGCGGGGAGAGGCGGAGAAGACCGCGGCGGAGGCAGGTGAGAGGAGGAAGGAAGCAGCGGCCCGGCGGGCACAGCAGCTCAGGCAGCGGCCCGGTTCCTGGGAGTGTCGGTGCGGCGTGGTGGTTGGGGCGGATCCCGCGGGGCCCGGGCGGGGGAAGGAGTCACCGGCCCGGCCATGGCGGACAACGAGAAACTGGACAACCAACGGCTCAAGAATTTCAAGAACAAAGGCCGCGACTTGGAGGTAAACTCGGGGGCGCCGGAGGGGTGAGGGCCGTGGGCCTCGGGTCGATCTCCGCCGGGACTCAGAGTGTGGGGAGTAGGGGCGGGAGCCGCCGCCGCCGGGCCGCGGGGGAATGGCGCTGGGGGCCGGTCCGTCCGTGACGCGTGTGCTAACGCGCCGGGAAGTTTGTGTCGGGCCTGGTCCGCCTCCGCGGGGAGCGAGGTGCCGGGGTACGGCCGGCGCGGCCTAGGCCTGCCCCGCGGAGCCGGCCCGGCGCGGTTGCGAGGGGCTGGGCCTCGCGGCAGGGAGGCCGGGCGCGGCGAGTGTGGAGGAGGCGTGCGTGTGCCGCGCCGCCCCGGCCCGCCTGCGCCCCCAGCCCAGGAGCGGCGGCGGCGATTCCGGCTCTGGCTCCCGTAACGACGTCTGGGGCCGAGGGTGGGGAGGGAGGAGGGACTAGCGTGTGGCGACCGAGTGGGTCTCGGAACTTCCTCAGCGAGGCCCGAGTCGTCTCCACTTAAAGGCACTTTCTCTGGTCTTCCCGACTGCCGCTTTACCCCTGCCTCCCCCCAATATCCAAACTACAGGAGTCAACTTCTCCGTTGAAAAAAAAACACCCCCGGCGTGAGAGGCCTTCCTGGTGATGCTAACAGTGCCTTCCAGCGGCCTGTGTTTTACTGTGGATATAGCTGATGTGGATGAGCAAGATGTGGCTCACGGTGTGCGCTCTTCCTGGCAAAAGATAACCCTTGTGTCAGTTTGTTCACAAATCTTTTTACCCCTTCCTGAGAGATCTCCAGCTGCATTCTTACCTATAAAGTCCAAAGGGTTACTCCAAGCTGTCTTCCTGTAGTCCTTTCCCTCCACCTGCCGATGGTGGTGGTAATGGGGGATGGGGTGGGCTGCGGAATGGCACCATCACATTTTATTATTCTAAAAGGGTGAAAAAAAATCCTTCATTATCTTAGATAACAGCTGCTTTTGAGGTTCTTAAGATACATAAGGTGTGTGAGTTAAACACCTACCGATTTTTGATAAAAGACTTTTTTCCTTCAGTTTTAGGAGTCTAGGTGAATATAGGGATTCTTTTGTTTGCTTTTTTTTTAAATTTTTAAATATTTCCATTCTGCATCTGAATCAAGAGTTTAGTTTTTAAAAGAAGGTGGTCTAGTAGTACTTTTTATTTTTTTGTACTTTTTTATACTGAGATCTTCAAATTGCCATCATCTGTTTCTGAACTTTGAGCTTTTGCCTGATTGAGATGGTGACTATTTTGGGGGGCTTTCCACAAAGCCATTTACTCTCCAAGGCAGTTAATGCTGTCTCAGTGGGTTTCTTAGTTTGAAGGACTTAAATACTATCTTGTTAATTCTGTGATTCTTTTAAGGTTAACATCAGGCATAATTTTTATAATACCTTTTTTTTTAATGAAAGAATTTTAACAACTTTATTGAGATGATTCGCATGCTGTTGAAATTGCCATTTAAATGTAGAAGTTATGATTTTCATTAAATTTATCTAGTAGTGTAATGATGTGATGAAAAAAATTTTGACTTATGAATATTTAAAATGAGGGGAAAAAATCACAAATTACAAAACCTAAAAGCTTAAATATGGCAAAAATAGAAAAATCTAGAGAAATAGCAATTAAATGCTTGACAGTCCTTCTAATCTCTTTCCCTTCTACTTTTCTGGCTGCTTTTTTAATTTTTTAAGCAATTTCATTGAGTTGTAATTCACATACTATACAGTTCAGCCATTTGAAGTGATTTTTGGTGTTTTCGCATTGTTGTACAGCCATCAGCACAGTCAATCTTAGAATTTCAGTTCAGTTCAGTCGCTCAGTCGGCATCACCCTCCAAAAGAAACCCAGACTCACTAGCAGTCATTCTGTCTTTTTAGATTTACCTATTCTAAATGTTTCATATAAATGGAGTTATACAGTATGTGATCTTTTGTTACTGGCTTCTTTTACACAGCATAATGTTTTCAAGGTTTATACATATTGTAAAAATAATGTATTAGTGCTTTATTCCTTTTTATAGCTGACTATTCCAGTGTGTGCATATACTGCTTTTTGTTCATTCATTCATCATTTGATGGATATTTGCATTGTTTCCACTTTTTAATGATTATGCATAATGCTGCTCTGAATAGTCACCTACGCATTTTTGTGTAGACCTGCGTTTTCATTTCTCTTTGGTTTTACACATAAGGTAACTTTCTGTGGAATTGCCAAGCTATTTTTAGGTGATCCTTATTTTTTAAGTTGATGTTCTCCCCTCACTGTGTATCTCTTATTATTTTAGTCAAAATAAGGTTAAGGGCTGATTCTATCTTGGAACCATATTTGCTATGTGGTTTTTTAAAAATAGGTGTAAATACATATTAAGTAAAATGTTTTGAGAAGTTCGTTTTGCCTTATGGGCATCCTTTGGTGACTTTGATAACTCTGCATGCATTAGGAATATAAGTATCTTCATGTTTCCACCTAAGGAAATGGAATATGATTTTAAGAGAAAGTCATCCTTTCTCCTCACTTGTAATTTATTCTGTCACGTGTGCCTGCAATGAAATAAAAACATCTTTTATTATCCTTGGAGAATATTAGAAGGCCTATGTGTGTATGTGCTTGGTCGCAACAGTCCAGCTCTTTGTGACCCCATGGACTCTAGCCCGCCAGGCTCCTCTGTCCATGGGATTCTCCAGGCAAGAATACTAGAGTGGGTTGCCATGCCCTCCTCCAGGGGATCTTCCCAACCCAGGGATGGAACCCAGGTCTCCTTCATTGCAGGTGGATTCTTTACTGTCTGAGCCACCAGGGAAGCCCTAGAAGTCCTAGTGTGTGTATTTATTAATAACATACATGTCTGTGTTCCTCAAAATACTAACCATGTCCATTTCTTCCCCCTCAAATATGGTTAATTAAATATTTCATGTTCTTTTCATACAAGTCTTCAAAATCTGGCCTTTTACACTTAACAGAATATCTCAGTTTGGACTAGCTCCATTTCAGGTGCAGCTGTGACTACCTCATTGGGCAGCACTGATAGAGAGGATAGCAGGTAGAGTGAGATAACTAGCATTTTTGGTTTGATCTAACATTGTTTGTTTCCAAATTATGGGTATGAAATCCTGGAGTTTAGTTTAATATCTAACTTTGTGTGTGACTTTGGGAGAGTCAGTTAATCTTATGGTTCTTTCATCTGTAAAATTAGAGGTATTTGACATCTACTTCCTGTTGTGAAGATTAATAGGTTTAATGTTAGAAAGGTGCCTGGCAATTCTCTGAGTGTTTTATCACCTTCAGCTTTTCTTTTTTAGGGGGAAGAAGGGGATTTAATAGGATTTAGTGGAATTGATTGTCTTACTTCCTTATTTGCAATTGGCTTCTTGTTTTTTCCTCCATGTGCATATATCTTACGTTGAACTTAAAATTAACAGGAACATTTTTAATGTTGAGATATGAATTGCCCATTGAAAGACAGTTTGGGAACAAGGAATTAGTGACCCTTCTAAAGTCAGAATTTCTGTTAGAATTGAAACTGATTATATGACCTTCAATCTGATATTCATTCCTATCATTTATTCTACTGTTCTGGCTCCTCCAAAATATGGTCATGCTAACTTCCTGAAAAGGTAACAGCATTAAAGAAGGTGTATGTCAGTACCTGTTTAAAATAACTTATAGGGACCCTCAGATGGTATTGAAGGTGTAGCTTCTTTTATGCAGTGTGATGGAGGATCAGCATTAGTTTGAGATAGTAACCATAGAGAGGGTATGCACAGTTTAACACAGGAAATGGGTAGTGACCAAATTTCAAATTAAAAAATGAGTCAGAATAAAGCAGACTGAGTTCATCTAGCTTATGTTTTAAACGTAGAGGTAGAGGGGAAATTCTCCTGTAGACTTTCTAATAAACCTGCATAATTTTTATAGAAGTTCTGAGATTATCCAGGTTTCAGTAGAGCATAAGTTTTTGTTAGGTAAATAATTAGATTTTATAAAAACTGCTTTGAGGAAAATGCTTACCCTAAAAATAAAAGAATATTAAAACAGTAGATAATTGGAAACTTGTAATTGTCCACGCAACATAAAATATGAAGTCAGCTTGAACTTCAGGAAAAAATAATTACTTGGTTGGCAAGAGTTTAATAAATTGATCAACTGTTTTGTTGTTTAAAAATGGCCTTGGTGATTTGTTAAACTGTACAGAGTGAAAGGCATTGTTAAGCTATTAAGTCTTGTTAACTTTTAGAGACTGACCTCTCTCATCACAAATCTTGGAACATATTTACTATACTTAAAATAACCACTGTCTAATTTTTCATATAATAGTCCAGGCATGTGACAATATAAATATCTGATAGAAATATAGTTGGGAATTAAATAATTGTTTTTGTGCTTTCTGCCAGCTTTCCTAGTTTATAAGGCAACCAATTTCAGAATTGCTTCATTGATAATTTTCTTAAAGATATCAAGATCTTTGTTTTTCATAGAGCCTAGTATGTCAGATGTGAATATAACAAGATTGGGAAGAGTTGTAGGAGTAATTTAGCTTTAAAAGAATGAAAATACTTTAGAAAAAAATGCATAGGTAAGTTTTAAACATTGATCTCTTGTATCTGATAGTGCTTGTGTGTCCTTAAGGTATTTTTTAATGTTGCTGAAACAGCATTCGTCTACTTGAGGCCTATAATAATGAAATGAGAGCTTCTCAAATCTAACCTTGAATGATGATTGTGATATTCACAGGTTTAGTTTTGGAACAGAGAAGTTTGATTAAAGGGAACTAACTTCTTCAGCATCTCCTTTATATATACTTTTACTTGTATTCTCATTTCTCTCAATCATAGAAGTAGGGATTACTGTTAATCATGTAAAGGAAAAATTCTAGAGTTACATGACATAATAGCATAACATTCAAGGGAATGACTTTAACGCTTGTGTTTCAAAGTGAGATCTGTACTATTTGTATTATGTTTAGCACCTCCCTTTAGCTTCTCTCAGCCTTAATACAGATCTCAAAGTTGATTAAAGGGTAAATGTGGAAGCACCTAGTATAGTCCGTGGGGTATAATAGGCATTTAGTAAGGGTATTTTGTTGTTGTTGTTGTTTTTACGAGAGATACTTTCGGAAATTGTGTTTCATTTGTAGACTTTAAACTACAGAGCACAATCCATTTACTTACTGTCCTTTCCATCTAAGTTTAGTAAGACAGGTAATGAAGAAGACTCCCCCCCTTCTACAGATCAAATGAAAACAATCTTTGTATTGGCACCTACTAAATAAAAACAAAATATATGTCGTTGTAATGGCCTTAGTTCAGAAATTTTCAGAGCATTGGGTTTCAGGACCTGTGTATGCAGTTAAAAATAAGGACCCTCAAGAAGCCTTATTTGCAGGTTTCTATCAATATCAACTTTTACCATTTTAGAAGTTAAACAAGTAAGAATTTTTTAAAATATTAATTCATAAAATTGTAATAATAGAGCAGTTTTATATAAACATAAATTTCCAGCCAAAGAGAACTGATTTTTCAAAACCCTCCAAAATTGGTGAGAAGAATGGCCATGTTTAACACTTTCCTTGAGTCTCTTTAATATTTGGCTTTTTTAGAAAGGATAGCTGAATTCTCAATCTTTGTGGTATACTCTTTTGGTTGAAGTATGTGAAGAATTGCCAGCTTGACACAATAGGCAGTTGAAAAAGGGAAGAACACTTAATAATCTTTTTAGATAATTATAAAAATTACTTTGATATACCATATCATATCATATAAGCCCAAGCTCCAGAAATAATAGTTTCCTTAAAAAGTTAGTTGCAGTATGGAATCTGAAACCACTTAGTAAACTGCTTACTCTTACGTTAAAATCCACTGGTCTGTCTGACACTTGGACATTACTGATTTTGTAACATCATGTGTTGGTCATTTGGAAAATATTAGTTCACTGAGTTATGTAGATCTTCCAGATGCGGACACACTTGATTATACAGTAAAAATTCACGGTTAGCATCACCACGTAAGTTCATCATAAAAATCTTAAATATTGGAAGTCTGTCAAGCTCACAGTGGTAGATAGAAGTTTTCCAAAGTTCTTATCTTCACTTTAAAGCTCAGACTTATCATTAGCAACGAATACTGAAAGTTGTTTTTCTTGAAGCCATAAGCTCACTTTGCTCATTTTTGTGAAAACATCTGCCAGATACTGAATAGCCATAATTTGTCTGTCAGTTGTTCTTTCAAGTAAAAATGATGTTCCATGAAAAAAGTGGCTAGTTCAATTAGCAACTCAGAACGGTCCCACAAGTACTTTTTCCTGAGGCCGTCATCCTGCTGCAGGAGTATTCTGTAGAAATGGTTTATGTGTGTTCCCCATTTATCACAAAACTTCAGAAAGGAAAGGCTTCTTTATTTTTTAATAAAAGTAACATTTTTTTTTTCTTTACTGTTTTATCAAGGACATTGTCAAGTGAGCAGCCTTTTTCTTTTTAACTGAAATACAGTGACTGCTGATACTGCTTAGTGACATTGCCTTAAATGCTAAAGCACTAGCAGCTTTATCCGCTGCAGTGCAGTACAGTGCAAATGTTAACTGAATAAAAACAAGTATTAGTAGTAATTTAAGAAAATAGTTTTGCCCTGTGGACCCTCTGAAAAGGTCTCACTGTCCCCACAGGGGCTTGTTGACCACACTCGGAGAAGCATTGTCTTTGTGTATTATTGTAGGTTCTGTTATAGGTGATTGTCGCTTTTAATTGATAAAAGGCTCTTAAACGGCTTTATAGTATCACAGTTAAATAACATGGACCGTGGAGTCACACCTGGATTTGAACCGTAGTTCCTCTGTTCAATGAGAAAGAAATGGCAACCCACTCCAGTATTCTTGCCTGGAGAATCCCATGGACAGAGGAGGCTGCTGGGCTGTAGTCCACCGGGTTGCAAAGAGTCGGACACAACTGAGCGACTTCCCTTCTACTTCTTCCTCTGTTCAATAGTTACGGAAGTAAACTTAATATCTTTAAACTATTTAAACACTTAATATTGCAGGCAGAGTGAATGGTGGCTCTATTTCTACCAACTTGCTTCATCATCCATTACATCCAAATGACCCCATCATCCATTACATCCAAATGACCCCCCTCCCCCAACGGTGTTCCCTGTCAGAGTAACATTTTGTTTGCAGTTCCTTTCTACCGCTGTGCACCATGATTCAAATCACATCACATGAATTGGAGAAGGGTTCTTTTTCCCTTCATTAGCACTCAAGTGAAAGCCTACTTTGTCCTGCATGCTTAACCAAATTGTCACAAAATTACTAATTTCTGACTTCATTTCTCTAATCCTGTGTTGTAAGTAGGTTTGTAAATACTTTATGTCGATTTTGTTAACTGATGGCCCACAAAACTAAATTGAACCAGAAAATAGCTCAAATTCACACAATTTGGTACACATAATGAAAAATGGCTTAAGGCCATAGACATTTGCTGGTACTATAAGATTAGCTTGATTATAAAATACTAAACTTTTCTGTTACTGTTTATTATTAGGATAAAATTTGATTAACTATCACTTTTACCCTCAATTAATTTACATTCGATTAATGTAAATTAACATTTTCAATAATGGTGTGTTTTGGCAAACTTGAAACTTTTTAATTAACAAAAGTCAGAATCCTAAGATAATGGTGGTGTTTTATAATTTGGTGATAGACATTTTTAATATTAGAAAGCAAATTATGTTCTGCTTCAGTTTCCAGTTCTTTAAATGAAAGCTTTAGTTGCCTGGTAACTACTCTTAATACTTGATTCATGTTTTTATGGCTGCACCACATGCGGAATCTTAGTCCCCCCACCAGGGAATGAACTCGAGCACCCTGCAGTGGAAGCACAGTCTTAACCACTGGACCACCAGGGAACCACCTTGTTTTAGTTTATACAGCATGTCTTTGTGGTTCCTTAAAGTAAATGTTACATAAATTTACTTAGAGTAGTTTTGTATACCTGGTTGTATTAAATAACCCTACACTTCTTGCCACCCATCCTGCCTATTTTCCTGTTCCTCTTTAGCCACTTTGAGCTTTTCAGATCCGGGGGAAAAAAGCAAAATAAAGTTTAGAGATTTTTGAATAATTGTTACATTACTCTAGGTTCTCTAGTAATTATGAAGCCCTTTATTTTCTGGCTTTCTTTAGAATAGTGACTTTAAATACCATAAACTCTTTTTCCATAATGTTGATATTAAAAGTTAGGTCTGATAGCTTTAGACTGAAAAGGCTGGTTTTTTTTATATTCAGAGCCCAGCTTGAATTAGTTTAAGCACAATGAGGGAATCTGGCCCTTCAAAACCAGTAAGTTCAGAACCGTAGCTCACTTTATAAGAGCTCTAATGAAAGTCTAGGGAGGACTCTGATCAAGATTTGACTGCATGCTTGTACCTGAATTTAGTGACTGTGAGCAGAGGAATATAGCTTTGTGATTGGCCAGTACAAAGTCATGTGCCACAGGCCAGGTGTGTGTGTTGGGGGGGTGGGGGGACTGATTGGGAAAGGGGTTGGTGTGGTGGTTTAGTCACTAAAGTCATGTCTGACTCTTCGAAACCCCATGGACTGTAGCCCGCCAGGCTCCTCTGTCCGTAGGATTTGTTGGCAAGAATACTGGAGTGAGTTGCCATTTCCTTCTCCAGGGGATCTTCCCTACTCAGGGATCAAACCCGCAGACCCGCATCTCCTACATTGCAGACACATTCTTTTACTGCTGAGCCACCAGGGAAGCCCCAGTTAAACCACAGGTTTACCTGAAGAATGAGAGCCCTATCTGTTTTAAGAAAAAAGGAAGAAAAAGCCTACTGAAGACAAGATTATAAAACACTGCCATCCAGTATAGATGTAGAATGGTTTCTTATTTTACCTTTAACTTTTATATAGAGATGTTCACAGGTATAGCTACAGATTTGAGTTCATCTTTTTTTTTTACGTAGATGTTTGTAGAGACTATTTGTAGTAGCCTCAAATTGGAAACATCTAAATGCTCATCAGCAGGTTAGTGGACAGTCTGTGGTATATACATACAATGGGTTAGCTCATCAATAAAAAGAAATGATTGATACAGGCAGAACGTGAATCTAAAAACTATCATACTGAATGAAATAATCCAGACCAAAAAAGAATATACACTATAATTTTGACTTCATTTGTTGACCAACTATTTTCTTAAACATCTTATATCAGTGTTCACATTGTTTTCTCTTGTTATCTTGAATAATTTTTCTCAATTCCCTTTTGTTCACCAGCTTTAAAATAGTAACAGTATTATCTTCAAATTATGAAAAAGCTTATTTAGGACCAATAAACATGCAATGTATGATCAACATCATTAATCATTAAGCTGAAAACCATAATGAGATACCACTTCATACCTACTAGTATAGCTGAAAGCAAAAAGATAAACAAGCGTTGGTGATGATATAGAGAAAGTAGAACCCTCATACACAGCTAATGAGAATGTAAAATGGTTCAGCTACTTTGGAATGCAGTTTGGCAGTTCCTCAAAAAGTTAAGCAGTTAACATGTGACCCAGCAGTTCCACTCCTAGGTGTAAACCCAAGAGAATTGCAAACACGTGTCTGCACGAAAACTTGACCAAGAATGTTTGTAGTAGCATTATCTAAAATAGGCAAAACATGGAAACAACCCAAATGTCCATCAAATGATGAATTGATAAATGAAATGTTGTATATGCATACAGTGGAATATTATTCTACCATAAAAAGATTTGAACTACTGCTGCACATTACTACAGGGATGAACCTTGAAAACATTATGGTATCCGGAAGAAGCCAATTAGAAAAAATCACATATTCTGTAATTCCAATTATATGAAATGTCCAGGATAGGGAAATCCAAAGAGACCAAGTTGATTAGTAGTTGCCAGGGCCTGGGAGAAGAGGCAAATGGGGAATGGCTGCTAATAGCCATGGGGCTTTTTGTGGTGAAGAATATGATCTGGAATTAGATGGTGGTGATTGATGTGGAACTTTGTGAATATACTAAAAACCACTGAATTTTAACATTTTGAATAGTAAATTGTGTCATATGTGGTTTATATCTCAATAAAGTTGTAGCTTAATTAAGAGAAATAAGTAGGAATTACAGCAACTTTCTACTACCTAAGGGACACAGATGAACTGTTGGCAGCTCTTTTTCACTTAGTTCTTCCATCTACTCTTCCCTGAATTGAATTCATTTGTTCAGCAAATATTTATTTAGTTTCTTTGTCTGAGGTTCTGTTGTAAGTGAGGCTTGAGCAATGAGTAACACAGGCTAAATTCCTCTTCTCATGGTTTTTGCATTCTAGCAGGTCACGATTTCTCAGAGCCATGCTCTGAACTGACCCTGTGGGGATATTTAGCCACAGTGAGCTAGTGTTGTAGATTCCTTATTTTTCTTTCCTAAACTCAAATTTATAATATACTAATTTATAATAATATACTAAAATTTATAATATAAATTTATAATAATATACCTCAAATTTGAAGAGAAAGAACATCCTAAATGTTTGCCTTACTATAACTCTTCCCTTGAGACTTGTGGAAAAGGTTGACTTTTAGAATGAGAAGACCTAGGATTGCATCTCATTAGCTATATGCCATTAGGAAAGCTTTCTCATAATTTTTTTTTTTTAGCCTCAATTTCTGTAAAATTGAGGGAAATTAATGTAAAATTGATTCTGGGAAAGATTGAAGGCAGAAGGAGAAGAGTGTGACAGAGGATGAAATAGCTGGATGACATCACCGATTCAGTGAACATGTATTTGGGCAAACTCCAGGAGATGGTGAGGGACGGGGGGCCTGGCATTCTGCAGTCCATGCAGTGGCAAAAAGTTGGACACGACTAGGCAACTGAACAACAAATTCTGTAAAATTAAAGTCTCACTTTAGTGGATACTTAACTTTGATTAAGCTTTTAAGAGTGCAAGGGATAGGGAATTCCCTGGCAATCTAATGGTTAGGACTTGATGCTTTTGCTGCTGAGGGTCCGGGTTCAGTCCTTGGTTGGGGAATTATGATTACACAAGCCGCAAGACACAGCCAAATAAGAAGGAAAAAAAGCAAGGAACACCCTATTCAGACTATGTCAAATAAGCATGAGGCATTAGGAAAATTAAGGAAACAGTTTTCACATTATCCAAGATTATTTCAGGTAGGAGTGTCTTGGTAGGAATTCCTGGATCTTTGCTTTGCTGCTCTGCCAGCCACTAATTCAGCTACTAAATTGTATTTTTCCTAGATTCCGACTCTCTTAGTCTTTATGTAACTTTTGTGTTGAATTGCTCAGAGAATCTGCTTACACTAATAAGCTGTGTCCAAACTGAGGCAGGTTGTTTTTACTGCTGGCCTGCTTATGAATTGGCTTTTCCCCTCCACCTCCCCACCTGTCATGTGTGGGGTAGGGGAAGGTGTGTGTCACATAAGTAACATCCTTTACTGATTTTGCAACAACATCCCTGGAAAGAAGTTTTTAAGTTTGGCACTAGTTAATGTCACTTCATTCTTACTCTTGTGTTAACTTTCTACTCACTGTTAAAGTCTTTGGCAAATCATTATTATCTCGTCATTATCTCATATTCACAGTGGTTGCCTTATTTTTGCTATTGCTCTTTTCTAATTCATAATATAACCAGAGTGATTCTTTAAAAATAGATAAATCCAGTCACACTCCCCTGCTTCAGTTGCATCCCACCACACTTGGCTTACAGACTCCTTACTGAGACCTAAAGGCCTCACCACACTGGGTGCTTGTCTCCTTCCACCTCTCTCGGTTTACTATCTCCCTTGCTGTTCTCATTCACTTCTTGTGATTTCTCTAACACAGTAACAGTCCTCCCTTCGGGCCTTTTACACGTGCTGTTGTCAGAACGCCCTCCTCACTCCCTTTACCTTCATCCCCTTTCCTTCACCTGCTTGGTTATTTCTCATCTTTTCAATCTTCAATATCGTTTACCTAAAGAGGCCATCCCTGAACAAGCTGGTTGAAAGTTAAATCCCTCTGTTGTTTTCCTTAAGAATATTTAGCATAATTTGTTAGTGTATTGACTCAGTGTTCATTTCTCCCATCAAACTGTAAGCTCCCTGAGAATATGTACCTTGTCTATTTTGTACACCACTCTCTTCTGAATTCTCATCACAGAGCCTGGCATATAACTGGCACTTAAACAGTATTTCTGAGAATCAAATGAAACTTTAAAAACAAAAAGCCATGGACTCTGAAGGTTAAAATTAGTGACTAAATGAAAATTTTTTTTTTTCAAATCAAGTTAATTTTTTTCTCTTGGAATGGTAATGGCATGGTAATCATAGAAATTGAAATAGGAAAAATAAAATAATCCTCTATAACCTTGCTGCTATTATCTTCTGGAATGTCTTCTTTTTCTTGTGTACATTTTTCAAGTATATTTGGCCTTAACTTGGGTTTGTAGTTGGAATATAGCAAAGTTTTCCAGCCTTGGCACAGTTGGCATCTTCAGCCAGATAATTCTTTGTTGTGGGAAACTTCCCATTGTAGAATATTTAGCAGTATCCCTTGCCTTTGTCCATTTGATTCCAGTAACATATCCATCTGTTCCCTTCTACCTGCAACTTGTAAAACTCAAAATTGTCTCCAAAAATAGCCAAATGTCCCACGAGTGACAAAATCACCCTGGGTGAGAACCACTGGAACGAAGTCTTGTGGGTATAGAATTAACAAAACACTAAGAAGGAGCAACCTGGAAAGGAAATTGAGAGGCATACCCATTTACAATAGCATCGCAAGGAATATATTGCTTAGGAATAAAACTAACCAATGAGAAGCAAGACTTTTATGTGGAAAACTGTAAAATGTTGCTGAAAGAAATTAAAGAGGACACAAATAGAGACATAACTGGATTCATGGATTAAAAGACTTACTATTGTTAAATGTCAGTACTACCCAAAGTGATCTACAGATTTAATGCAATCTCTAGCAAAATCTCAATGGTGTTATTTGTAGAAAAAGCCATCTTAAAATTTATATGGAATCTAATGGGCCTAAATACCCAAAAATAATCTTGGGAAAAAAGGAGATAAAGTTGGAGATGCCATACTTCTTGGTTTTAAACCTTAGTATTATACAGTGTTACAGTAGTGAAAACTGTGGTATTTGCAAACTCAGGCATGTAGACTCTAGTGGGGTAGGATGGGGAGCCCAGAGTAACGCTTGCATATATGGGCACGTGATTTTTGGTGAGGGTATCAAGATCATTCAGTGGACATTCAAAAGACAGTCTTTTCAACAAATGGTGCTGAGAAAATCTGATATCCACAAGCAAAAGAATGAAGTGGGACAGTCGCCCAACACCATATACAAAAAGTAACTCAAAATGTATCAAGGGCATAAATATAAGACAAAACCATAAACTGTTAGAAAAAAACATAGGACAAAGGCTTCGTGACATGGATTTAGCAATAATTTCTTGGATATGACACCAAAGGCAGAGGTAACAAAAGAGAAAATAGATAAATTGGACTACATAAAACTTGAAGATTTCTGTACATAAAAGGACCTGGTCAACATAGTGAAAAGGCAGCTGGCAGAATGGGAGAAAATATTTGCATATCTAGTATGTGGTTAACATCTTGAATATATAAAGAATTCTTACAACTCAATAATAACAAAAAAAAGCTATTTTTAAATGGGCAAAGGATTTGAATAAATATTTCTCCAAGGAAAATAGATACAGATGGCAGTAAAGAATCCGCCTGCCGATGCAGGAGACTCGAGTTTGTTCCCTGGGTCAAAGATCCTCTGGAGAAGAAAATGGCAACCCACTCCAGTATTCTTGCCTGGGAGATCCCATGGACAGAGGAGTCTGGTGGACTGCAGTCCGTGGGGTCACAAAAAGAGTCAGACACGACTTAGCAACTGAACAACAACTGGCATATGAGAAGATTCTCAGCATTACTAGTTGTTGAGGAAGTGCAGATCAAAATCACAGTGGGATGACCATCTCATGTCCATTAGAATGACTGCTTAAAAAACAAAATAACGAGCGTTGATGAAGATGTGGAGAAATTGGTACTCTGGTACACTGTTGGTGAGAATGCAAAATGGTTCAGCCACTGTGGAAAATGATATCCTGCTTCCTCAAAAAATTAGAAATAGGATGACCATATGACCTAGCAATTCCACCTCTGGGTTGGGAATATACCCAAAAGAATTGAAAAAGACTTGAAAGAGATATCTGTACACTTGATATCTATATCTGTACACTTAAAATATCTGTAGCAGCATTATTTATAGTAATCAAAACATAGAAGCAAACGAAGTGTTCTTCAGTGGATGAATGGACAAATAAAATGTGGTGTATGCCTACAATGAAATATTCTGACCTAAGAAGAAAGAAAATTCTGGCACATGTTACAATGTGGATAAAACTTGAGGCCATTATGCTCAGTCACAAAGAGAAAATATTAATATAATTCCACTTATATTAGGTAAAAGGTGGAAAAGCTCTATATAGTCAGCAAAAACAAGACTGGGAGCTGACTGGCTCAGATCATGAACTCCTTATTGCCAAATTCAGACTTAAATTGAAGAAAGTAGGGAAAACCACTAGACCATTCAGGTATGACCTAAATCAGATCCTTCACGATTACACAGTGGAAGTGACAAATAGATTCAAGGGACTAGATTCAAGGGACTAGATCTGATAGACAGAGTCCCTGATGAACTATGGACGGAGGTTCGTGACATTGTACAGGAGACAGGGATCAAGACCATCCCCAAGAAAAAGAAATACAAAAAAGGCAAAATGGCTGTCTGAGGAGGCCTTACACATAGCTGTGAAAAGAAGAAGTGAAAAGCAAAGGAGAAAAGGAAAGATACACCCATTTGAATGCAGAGTTCCAAAGAATACCAAAGAGAGATAAGAAGCCTTCCTCAGTGATCAGTGCAAAGAAATAGAGGAAAACAATAGAAAAGGAAAGACTAAGAGATCTCTTCAAGAAAATGAGAGCTACCAAGGGAGCATTTCATGCAAAGATGGGCTCAATAAAGGACAAAAATGGTATGGACCTAACAGAAGCAAAAGATATTAGGAAGAGGTGGCAAGAATACACAGAAGAACTATACAAAAAAGATCTTCACGACCCAGATAATCATGATGGTGTGATCATTCTCTTAGAGCCAGACATCCTGGAATACGAAGTCAAGTGGGCCTTAGGAAGCATCACTACAAACAAAGCTAGTGGAGGTGATAGAATTCAAGTTGAGCTATTTCATATCCTAAAAGATGATGCTGTGAAAGTGTTGCACTCTATATGCCAGCAAATTTGGAAAAGTCAGCACTGGCCACAGGACTGGAAAATGTCAGTTTTCATTCCAGTCCCAAAGAAAGGCAATGCCAAAGAATGTTCAAACTACCCCATAATTGCACTCATCTCACACACTAGTAAAGTAATGCTCAAAATTCTGCAAACCAGGCTTCAACAATACATGAACTATGAACTTCCACATGTTCAAGCTGCTTTTAGAAAAGGCAGAGGAACCAGAGATCAAATTGTCAGCATCCGTTGGATCATCAGAAAAGCAAGCAAGTTCCAGAAAAACATCTACTTCTGCTTTATTGACTGTGCCAAAGCCTTTGACTGTGTGGATCACCACAAACTGTGGAAAATTCTTTAAGAGATGGGAATACCAGACCACCTGACCTGCCTCTTGAGAAACCTGTATGCAGGTCAGGAAGCAACAGTTAGAACTAGACATGCAACAACAGACTGGTTCCAAATTGGGAAAGGAGTACGTCAAGGCTGTATATTGTCACCCTGCTTGTTTAACTTATATGCAGAGTACATCATGAGAAACGCTGGGCTGGAGGAAGCAGAAGCTAGGATCAAGATTGACAGGAGAAATACCAATAACCTCAGATATGCAGATGATACCACCCTTATGGCAGAAAGCAAAGAAGAACTAAAGAGCCTCTTGATGAAAGGGAAAGAGGAGAGTGAAAAAGGTGGCTTAAAACTCAGCATTCAGAAAACTGACATCATGGCATCTGGTCCCATCACTTCATTTCAAATAGATGGGGAAACATTGTAAACAGTTCCAGATTTTATTTATGGGGGCTCCAAAATCACTTCAGATGGTGACTGCAGCCATGAAATTAAAAGACACTTGATCCTTGGAAGAAAAGTCATGACAACCCAGACAGCATATGAAAAAGCGGAGACACTACTTTGCAAAAAATGGTCTGACTAGTGAAAGCTATGGTTTTTCCAGTAGTCATGTATGGATGTGAGAGTTGGAGTATAAAGATAGCTGAACACCGAAGAATTGATATTTTTGAACTGTGGTGTTGGAGGAGACTCTTGAGAGTCCCTTGGACTGCAAGGAGATCCAACCATTCCATCCTAAAGGAAATCAGTTCTGAATATTCATTGGAAGGACTGATGTTGAAGCTGAAACTCCAGTAATTTGGCCACCTGATGCAAAGAACTGACTCATTTGAAAAGATCCTGATGATGGGAAAGATTGAAGACAGAAGAGAAGGGGACGACAGAGGAGGAGATGGTTGGATGGCATCACCAACTCAATGGACATGAGTTTGGGGAAAACTCTGGGAGTTGGTGATGGACAGGGAGTCCTGGTGTGCTGTAATTCATGGGGTCGCAAAGAGTCTGACTCGGCTGAGTGACTGAAGTGAACTGAACTGAGTAATAGCAAAATTCATAGAAACAGAAAGTAACAGGGGTTGCTGGGGAAAAGAGGAAATAGGGAATTGCTGTTTAGTAGGTATGGAAAGAAGAAAATGAAAGTCGCTCAGTCATGTTTGACTCTGCGACCCCTTGGATTATATAGTTCATGGAATTCTCCCGGCCAGAATAGTGGAGTGGGTAGCCTTTCCGTTCTCCAGGGGCGCTTCCCAACCCAGATATGGAGTTTTAATTAAAAAGTGGGTGTGATAGTAAATTTTATGTCATGTATATTGTAAGTTTAAAAGAAGAAAAGAAAAAACACTTGACAACAGATGTTAGGATGTTGAGCAGGGGGAACTCTCATTTATTTCTGGTGGGAATACAAATTGGTACAGTCACATTGAAAGACAGTTTGGCAGGGTGTCTTACAAAACTGAACATAACTCTTGCCATACAATTCATTAATCACACTGGTATTTATACAAATGAAGGTGAGTAACTATGATACATCCAGACAGTGGAATATTATTCAGCATTAAGAAAAAATGTTCTACCAAGCTATGAAAAAACATGGTGGAAGCTTAAATATATACTATTAAATGAAAGATGCCAGTCTAAAAGGGTCACCTGTTGTATCATTCCAACTATGTTACATTCTGGAAAAGGCAAAACTGTAGAGACAGTAAAAGATGAGTGTTTCCAGAGATTATAGGCAGAGTAGAGGGGATTTTTAGGGCAGTGAAACTAATCTGTATGGTACTGTAATAATGATGCATGCATGCTCAGTCACCTCAGACATTTCTGACTGTGACCCTGTGTCCATGGGATTCTCCAGGTAAGAATACTGGAGTGAGCTGGCATTTTCTTCTCCAGGGGATCTTCCCGACCCAGGGATCAAACCCGGGTCTCTCTTCTCCTGCATAGGCAAGTGGGTTCTTGGCACTAGCCCCACCTGAGCGGATACATGTTATTTTACATTTGCCAAAACTTGTAGAATGTGCCCGAATGTCAACTCTGAGTTTTGGGTGGTAGTGATGTGTCTTAGAGTCATCATTTGTAACAAAGGTGCCAGCCTGGTTCAGGGTGTTAACAGTGGAAGACGGGCTCGGAATGCGTGAGAGCTCTGAACTTTCTCTTTTTCTGTGGACCTGAAACTGCTCTAATGTTTATTTTTCAAAAAAGTATATATAGGAACTTCCTGACAGTTCAGTGTTTAGGAGTTTGCCTTCCAGTGCAGGGGGTGTGGGTTTGATCCCTGGTCTGGGAGCTAAGATCCCACATGCCTGAAGGCCAAGAAACCGAAACATAAAACAGAAGCAATATTGCAACATTCAATAAAGATTTTTTAAAAGATTCACATCAAAAATATATTTTAAAAATGTATGTATGGCATGACGTTATCCATATTAAAATGTTAAGTATATAAAGCTTTAACAGATGTATTGATACACAGTCAAAACACCCATGAGAATTCAGAAAAATGGTTGTTTCTGGCAAGGCAAAAGGGAAGGTTAGGGTAGAGGGTTGAGGTTGGAGTGAGATTTTAGCAATATCTGTAACACTCTGAAATTTTTATTTCTTTAAAAAAATGAAGCAAATATAGCAAAATAGTGACATTTATTGATACATGAGTGTTTTACAATTTTCTTTTTTGTATATTTGACTTTTTAATAACTTCATTCTTATAGAAGTGACTAATTTGGGAATATATGTTAAAATGTAGTCTACTTCATTGACTGCATTGATAGAGGAGGAACCTTTATTTATACAAATTTAGTCTTTTCTTGAAATACTGTGACCTACTCAGAAATGAGAATGCCTGCAGAGTGACTTGAGAGAACAAGGACGGGCTAGAGAATGAGGTTTATTTTCATTTGAAGACATCTCTGTTTTGTAGATACCAGAGCTCACCTTTAAAAGTTCTGTAACTTACATACAGTACTATAGCACAGTAAAGGAGATGTGGATTAGAAGCTTTGATTCTTGGGTAGTGTTTTTTACCTTTTTAAGTTCCCAGAAATGGCAATAAATGGTTAACAGGAACAGACCAGAATTCATAGTAGATTTGGGGTGCAGGTATTGTTTCTATGATGTTGAGCCGTATTACAAAGTAAATATACAGTAATCTGATGGTTCTCGGTCATCATCTTACTTTCCCTAAAACCAGCATTTGACATAGTTAATTGTGTATGTGTCCTTGAAAAAATCATTTTTTTACTTGATTCCAGGTTTGCACAGATTCCTATTGCCGTCTGTCTCACTCTTAGTCTTCTATCCCTTAGAGTGCCTGCAGTTGTGTTCATTTCATAGAAAATTATCAGATCACCTAGTTTTAAATACAGTTTATACACAGCCAGCTTTTTAAGTTGATGTTTTTAGTCCTAACTTCTTCCTTGAATCCTCGGCTCAACTGACTGCTTGATGTCTCATTTTGATTCATTATTAGCATTTTCAAAAGTGATATTACCCTCTAAACCTGCTCATCATTCAGTCTGTCCCATCTAAGTAAATGGTAGTTCCATCTTTGACTTACTTGGACCAGAAACCTTCCAGCTCTTATTGCTTCCTCTGTTCCTAGTCTTATCCATCCCATTAATTAGCAAATTTTGTAGGTTCAGTCATCAGAACCCACATCTCATGATCTCCACTGCTCTGCTCCAAACTGTCATCTTTTACTGGAATTCTGTAGCTATGATGTATTCCCAACGCAGTAGCTGGAATGATTCTATTCCTGTCAGTATGTCTCCCTTTGCTCAAAATCCATCAGTGACTTTCTGCCTCACTAAGTAAATGCCAGAATCTTTACAGTGGCCACCATTTCCTGCTCCTTAATTCATTGTATTATCATCCAGCTGGACTCTTTGCTTTTCTTTCCTCTCATGTCTGGTTGGTTTTTATTTGCTAATTCCTCTGCCTTGAATACTTTCTGCCAAATTACCCACATGGCTTGCTCACTCATCTTAAGGTCTTTACTTAAAAATATCCCCCTTCTTTTTTTTTTTTTCCCCCTTCTTGACTTTATATTTTTTCTCTGTAATATTTTTCACTAGGTTCCATGAAGACGAGATTTGTGTCCTTTTGTTCCCTGCTGTGTCCTTAATGCTGAAAACAGTTTGTGGTACATAGTGATCAGTAAACATTTGTTGAGTGAATGACTGGCTTTCTGTGTAGATGTACACATCTGTTTAGTATGTGAACATAATTAGAGTTAATGTTTCTCAAATGATGTTTTAATGGAGTAATTCAGTGATTTGCCTTTCAGTGAAGTTTTTCTGTTGGCAGTGTGAAAATCTTTGAACTTCAGTTCACAAAGAAAAATTACTATTTTGAAAATACTGAGGAAAAAGAAGGAAAAGTAGCTTATTTGAAGAGAGATGCCACAGAAGCAGACCTAGAATGAAAAAGTAGTATGATCTAGTATAAAGAACGTTGGTCTGAGACCAGGATTATCTGAGCCTTGCTGTTCTTGGACAAGTCGTTGTATAAAATGAGACAGTTAGTTGATTTCTATTTTTTCCAGTTGCAAAATCCTGTAATGCTTTTGTGTAGATTTTTCTGTAACAAAACCTTGACTTTGATTATGTTCATATGCTATACATACAAGGAAAATATTCCTTAATCTCTTATATCTCATATTTTATTTTAATCAGATGCTGTTTTGTAAGTGGAAAAAACTAATTGGTTTTCTCATCTGAGAATGCAACAAATAAGCAGAGAGAGCAGATTTAACTCAGCAGTGTGTTAAGCTTGGGCTCTGTTGACTTCCTTAACTTGGTTGAATCTTGTTTAGATTCCTGTTCATCATAATTTTTTCCAATGTCTTTGCCATATGTTAAGTTTTCTTCAGCCTGTCAGTCACTTCCTCAAATTGTATTTCTTCTATAAAGTACTCAAAACCTTTGAAGAGAAATGATCGTTCTTGCCAGGATTTGATCAGTCTCATTATAAAAGAGAAGGGAGTACGTTCCCTTTTGCTCGTGTAAAATTTGAATATGTATTTGTTTGGTATAATAACAGGTTTCTCTCTGCATTGTCCTTCATCACTTTCTGTGTGATTCCGAAAGTTTACCTTGCAGTATTTCCCATCTTTTGAGAGGGTTCTTTTTGTGTGTCTCACCAAACTTGTCATTTCTTAACCTTTTTTCTTTCCCTACCAACCATGGGACTAGCAGCCATATACTAATAAAGTAGTTTAGTCATATTACAGTAACCCATCTTGGGAGAAGACATGTATGTGTTCGTATGTTTTCTCCTCTGCTGTGTGTGTGCATACAGCTCTTGTACAAGATGTTGTGCTTAGTTGCTCAGTTGTGTCCAACTCTTTGTGACCCCGTGGACTGTAACCCACCAGGCTCCTCTGTCCATGGGATTCTCCAGGCAGGAATATTGGAGGGAGTTGCCATACCATCCTCCAGGGAATCTTCCCAACCCATGGATTGAACCCAGGTCTCCTTCATTGCAGTCGGATTCTTTACCATCTGAGTCACCAGGGAAGCCCCTTGTACAAGATCGGTTCAGTTCAGTTACTCATTCATGTCTGACTCTTTTGCGACCCCATGGACTGCAGCATGCTAGGCTTCCCTGTCCATCACCAACTCCTTGAACTCACTCAAACTCATGTCCATTGAGTCAGTGATGCCATTCAACCATCTCATCCTCTGTTGTCCCCTTCTCCTCCCACCTTCAATCTTCCCAGCATCAGGGTCTTTTCCAGTGAGTCAGTTCTTCACATCAGGTGGCCAAAGTATTGGAGTTTCAGCTTCTATATCAGTCCTTCCAATGAATATTCAGAACTGATTTCCATTAGGAGGGACTGGATCAAGAGTCTTCTCCAACACCACAGTTCAAAAGCATCAATTTTTTGGTGTCAGCTTTCTTTGTAGTCCAACTCTCACATCCATACATGACCACTGGAAGAACCATAGCCTTGACTAAACGGACCTTTGTTGGCAAAGTAATGTCTTTGTTTTTTATTTTTTTATTTTTTCATTTATTCCTATTAGTTGGAGGCTAATTACTTTATAATACTGTAGTGGTTTTTGTCATACATTGACATGAATCAGCCATGAATTTACATGTATTCCCCATCCCGATCCCCCTCCCACCTCCCTCTCTATTCGATCCCTCTGGGTCTTCCCAGTGCACCAGGCCCGAGCACTTGTCTCATGCACCCAACCTGGGCTGGTGATCTGTTTCACCACAGATAATATACATGTTTCAGTGCTGTTCTCTTGAAACATCCCACCCTCGCCTTCTCCCACAGAGTCCAAAAGTCTGTTCTTTACATCTGTTTTGCATATAGGGTTATCATTACCATCTTTCTAAATTCCATATATATGTGTTAGTATACTGTATTGGTCTTTATCTCTCTGGCTTACTTCACTGTATAATGGGCTCCAGTTTCATCCATCTCATTAGAACTGATTCAAATGAATTCTTTTTAATGGCTGAGTAATATTCCATGGTGTATATGTACCACAGCTTCCTTATCCATTCGTCTGCTGGTGGGCATCTAGGTTGCTTCCATGTCCTGGCTATTATAAACAGTGTTGAGATGAACATTGGGGTGCACGTGTCTCTTTCAGATCTGGTTTCCTCAGTGTGTATGCCCAGGAGTGGTATTGCTGGGTCAAATGGCAGTTCTATTTCCAGTTTTTTAAGGAATCTCCACACTGTTATCCATAGCGGCTGTGCTAGTTTGCATTTCCACGAGCAGTGTAAGAGGGTTCCCTTTTCTCCACACCCTTTCCAGCATTTATTGCTTGTATGTCTTTGTTTTATGATATGCTGTCTAGGTTGGTCATAGCTTTCTTCCAAGGAGCAAGCGTCTTTTAATTTCATGGCTGCAGTCACCACTTGCAGTGAATTTGGAGCCCCCCAAAATGAAGTCTGTCACTGTTTCCATTGTTTCCCCATCTATTTGTCATGAAGTGATGGGACCAGATGCCATGATCTTAGTTTTCTGAATGTTGAGTTTTAAGCCAACTTTTTTACTCTCTTCTTTCACTTTCATCAAGAGGCTCTTTAGTTCTTCTTTGCTTTCTGCCATAAGGGTGGTGTTATCTGTGTATCTGAGGTTATTGATATTTCTCCCAGCAATCTTGATTCCAGCTTGTGCTTCATCCAATCCAGCATTTCTCATGATGTACTCTGCATGTTAAATAAGCACGATGACAGTATACTCCTTTCCCGATTTGGAACCAGTCTGTTGTTCCATGTCCAGTTCTAACTGTTGCTTCCTGACCTGCATATAGATTTCTCAGGAGGCAGGTTAGGTGGTCTGCTATTCCCATCTCTTGAAGAATTTTCCACAGTTTGTTGTGATCCACACAGTCAAAGGCTTTGGCGTAGTCAATAAAGCAGAAGTAGATGTTTTTCTGGAACTCTCTTGCTTTTTCAATGATCCAACAGACTTTGGCAATTTGATCAAGTGAATTTGATTCACTTGTACAAGATAGGTGAATATAGAAATTCAATTTTTTTGTATTCTTCTTACCTTGATTTTCTAACTTTTCTAAATATAACTTTTAAATTTAATCTATTTCCTTATTTGAATATTGAGTAAATAATGAAACTCTAATGTCTTAGAGTTAACAACTGTTAATGGTTTCTTAAATTTTTGTGAATTTTTAAAAAAATTTACATTGATGTACTAATAAATTTCAATGCTTAGAATTTAGATGTGAATCATTTTAAAGCATAGTATCTGTAGGTTAGAATTGTTTCTTAAAACTGCTCCTAAAGCTTGCCAAGGTTTCATCTGGCCTCCTACTGTGAATTTACTTACAAACTTCTCTTGTACTGAATCTGCATTCATCTTTATACTTGGCAGAGATAAGAACTTGATTCTGCTTGTGAAGACTTTTGCCTATCACTAGTAGTGCTAATTAGAACTTTTCTCTCATACTGCTGCTATTATTTATCACTGAGAAGTAAGTCCACAGTTAGAGCAAGCATTTAGTGTTAAGCATTTAACTTTTTATTGTGAAGTTGAAATTTATTTGCTGGCAAATAAATAAGCACCATAATGATTGCTGCTGCAGAGATCAACAGGTGGAGGTGAGAGGAGGAGAAATAGGTAAAGAATGGAAGACAGATTTTTTTATAGTTATTTTTATCTTTCACATTCAATTTACTGCACTTATTGGGTTAAAGAGCTGTTGTCCTTACTGAGTATGTTTAGGATATGGTGGTTATTGAGGTTGAAAACCCCAGTAACTCACTTTTCCTTGAAATGTTTTGTAGGTCAGCTTTTCATGTCATGACTGATTTGATTTCTTGCCTACCTTTCTGTTCCTGGCTTCTCATGTTCTTCAACAGATCCTGCACATGACATTTTTATGCATCTCTGTTTTTGTATATGCTGTATTTTCTACCTGGGATGCTTGTCTCTAGTCAAATTTCCATTCAATCTTAAAGATTCAGCTTATATTTCATCGTTATTACATAGTCTCCCTGCTGCTAAGATCAGTTTGCATGTTATAACACATTGCATATATTTAAATGAATAAAGTCAAGTAACCTGTTTGGAATGGTGTTTGGCACCCAGTGTTTGCTAAATGTTAGGCCTTATTACTATTAAATTATATTTCTCTGTCATAAGAGTACTAGCTACATAAGGCCATGGATATTCTTTGTCCAGTCCATCTAGTGCTTGGCATATAGGTGATTAATAAATATTTGGATGGTTGAGTGTATGCTTTTTGGCAGGCTTAAAGTGGTAAAACAGTAGAATCCATGTTGGAGGGATGTGTATGTGTTTAACTTTTTTTTAAAAACTACTGCAATATAGCTTTTTTAGGTGTACAATTTAATTATTTTTAGCAAATTTTCAGAGTTGTGCTGACTACCACAATCCCATTTTAAAATATATTTCATCTCTTCACAAAATATCTTATGCTGATAAGTTTTTTTATTCTTTTTCTTTTTTGTGCTATTACCTAACTGTCAATATTCCTAGGGTAAAAATGACAGGCTAGATGACATAAAGTCAAAGTATTATATTCCTTATCTCTTGAGTGACTAACTTTAGAATTTTCTTTAAACATTTAAGTTTCATACAGTATGTTGTTATATTACCGTTATCTTATGTTACTAGTTTTTAAAGAAAACTGTACGTTGATAAAGGTGACTTAGAAATTAAATAGCCATAAACTAGAAAGAAAGTACTATACCCTACACCCCATTAGAGCAGAGAAAGTATTTAATCCCTAGAGCCTAGCTCAGTGATGGACATACAGTAATTATTTGTTAATTTTAATAACCACATTCCTTCTAAATGGAAGTTCTGTGTTCTGTAAGATTCACTTGTTTGAATTTTTGGCAATTTCTTGTCCTCTTTTGCCTGAATTTAGAACTTTGAAGCTGTATTACAAGCAAAGAAATACAGAAATTCTGGGTGATCAGACCAGCCTGAACCCTACTCTTTGTTGGGGGAGGAGGGGTGGAGGCAGGCGCCCTCTACAGCCTTTGTCCTTTAGATAGTCTTTGGCCTATAAATAAGCCTTTGGCCAGTTTGGCAGCCTTTTGGAATTCTGATTGACAGCTTACTGCATCAGTGTAAATCATGTGACTCCATAACAATTATGTTTGTGTGTAGTGTGTAAAAAACTGCTCTTTAAAATAAGTTAAAATTTAGAAAAGGAAACCTTATGTATCCCTTTCATGAGACCTCAGGGGAAAAAATCCTTGATTTGAGATGGGGTTATGATTTGAAAATGTCTAAATATCTAATACTACTTTTAAGACATTTGTTTTTTGCAGTAAAAAAAAAACAAAACAGTAAATGCTACCAGGCTGGCACATAGGATGTCTTTCTACTATTTCATTCAGTCATCTCTTTACCTCAATCTTTCTCTTAAATAAAAACATCTTTTTTGCTTTATTATAAAAAAGATGGTGACTTCTCTTATTTTGTATGTTTCTATGGCTAGTAATAATCCAAAGCTTATGTCATAACTGTAGTACTAAATTAGTTTGATAAATCCTTTAGTAGTGGTTCAAATTATCAGAAACTCTAAATTTAATAAATAAGATAGATTAAAATGAGGGGAAATTTTGTGTATATATAGCAGTTGTTTAGGATTTATTAGTAGTTGCTTTATTAAAAAGAAGTTACAGCCCATTGATTATACCTTAATCCCACTTCTTTAAATGAGATGAGAAACCAGACTAGAAATAATCTCTGTCCCTCAGAAGTCTGCCTTTTACTGGACAAACCTTAGTACATTATGTAGGTTTTATTTTCTGTGTGAGACATAGGACATTGTTTTTTGTTACTGTTTACTTGAGTTGTTTATTGTTTTAGTATTGTGATACAGTGAAAAGCCCGCTGTCTTGATAGTGGTGCTTCTGCTTTAGAATGAACCATTGGCTCTAAAAACTGGCTTGAACTCCATTTGACTTGTGGGAGACAGTATCGCTTAGTGGTTAATTGACTATGTATGAAACTCTGAATTCTGCGTCTCCCTGGTTGCTCAGACAGTAAAGGATCCTTTACTGCCTGCAGCGCAGGAAACATGGGTTCTATCCTGAGTCAGGAAGATCCCCTGGAGAAGGAAATGACTGCCCACTCCACTATTTTTGCCTGGAGAATCACATAGACAGAGGAGCCTGGCAAGCTAAAGCCCATGGGTCAAAAAGAGTCAGACACAATTGAGTGACTAAGCATGCACACACGCTCTAAATTGTAATACTGGGTGTCACACTTCTAGCCATGGAGCCTTGGCCAAGTAATTTAACTTTTCTAAGCCTCAGTTTCCTTATTTGCAAAAAGAAAGAAAGATTTCTTCTTCTAACCTCTGAAGGCTCTAATGATTGAACTATGGTGAATATTGAAACTCTTATTATAATATTTGGCTAATTGTTTTTACTTATTTGCAGCATACTATACAATACTAATACTTATTAGTATTTTCAGTTGTCATATTTTTAAATTTCATAGCTTTACCAAAGCTCAAATGATCACTTAAACAAAGATGGGATAAATTGATTTGGTCAAAAATTGAGGTAAAGATCTCCACACATTTAAGATCAGTACATTTTGAGAAGGAATAATATTTATTTCTCATGTTATTCCTTATATATAGAACTTATATTCTAGTGGAGGAAGGGGACAATAAGCAAATAAAGTTTTACATAGTATATTAAAATGTTGTAAGTGCTGTGGAGAAAAATAAGACAGAGAAGCCCAGTACCCAGATATATCGATGTATGGCTGCTGGATAGTTAGGAGATGGTAACCAGGGAGGGGATGAGGTGGGAAGACTGAAGCCATTTTACTCCAAAGTGGAAAACCATTGGGTAGTTTTGAAGAGGGGAGTAAAATGATCCGATTTACTTTTTAGAAAGGGTATCTTTACTGAAAGGGTTTTAAAAAGGGTTTCTTCCCATGAAGTCTATGGGTAGAATTCAAGAGAACCTGGAAACTTAGAAAAAAATTAATTGCATCCTTGTTTTCACTAACTTTAAGAATGTAGCCAATAAACCTCCATATTTATTAAAGTTACCTGTGATTTTTGTTCCCACCTATAAAAATCAGAGTTTTGTTGCACAATATCCTGAAATACCATTCATGGTCAGCATTACTTTGAAAGTATAGTAATTGTTATGGAACTGCTAGGTTCCATTTAATATGATAATGAAGCATATATATCACAGTTTGTTGTTTCATGTTTTCTATATTTTGGGAACAAATAGTTTAATTGGCTTTTTTGTAATAGTCATATTTCATTTCTATATTTAAAACCACTATCTGAGTTCCAGAGAATAGCAGGGAGGGATAAGAAAGCCTTAAGTGAACAATGCAAAGAAATAGAGGAAAACAATAGAAAAGGAAAGACTAGAGATCTCTTCAAGAAAATTGGAGTTACCAAGGGAACATTTTCATGGAAAGATGAGCACAATAAAGGACAGAAATGGCAAGGACCTAACAGAAGAAGAGATTAAGAAGAGGTGGCAAGAATACACAGAAGAACTACCCAAAAAAAGGTCTTAGTGACCCAGATAACCACAATGGTGTGGTCACTCATCTGGAGCCAGGCATCCTGGAGTGTGAGGTCAAGTGAGCCTTGGGAAGCATCACTACAAACACAGCTAGTGGAGGTGATGGAGTTCCAGCTGAGCTACTTTAACATCCTAAAGAATGATTTGATGACATAATGCGCTCAGTATGGCATCCAGTTCTCATTCCAGTCCCGAAGAAGGGCAACACTGTATGATTGCACTCAGTTTACTTGTTAGCAAGATAATGCTCAAAATCCTTCAAGCTAGGCTTCAGCAGTACATGAATCAAGAACTTCCAGATGAACAAGCTGGGTTTAGAAAAGGCAGAGGAACTAGAGATCAAATTGCCAACATCTGTGGGTCATGGAAAAAGCAAGAGAATTTCAGAAAGACATCCACTTCTGTTTCATTGACTCCACAAAAGCCTTTGACTGTGTGGATCACAACAAACTGTGAGATGGGAATACCATACCACCTGACCTGCCTCCTGCGAAACCTGTATGCAGGTCAGGAAGCAACAGTTAGAACCGGACATGGAACAATAGACTGGTTCATAATTGGAGAAGGAGTACGTCAAGGCGGTATATTGTCACCCTGCTTATTTAACTTCTATGCAGAGTGCATCATGTGAAATGCTGGGCTGGATGAAGCACAAGTTGGAATCAAGATTGCATCAACAACCTCAGATATGCAGGTGTCACCACCCTTATGGCAGGAAGCAAAGAGGAACTAAAGAGCCTCTTGATAAGGGTGAAAGGAGAGTGAAATAACTGGCTTAAAACTCAACATTTCAAAAAGCTAAGATCATGGCATCTGGTCCCATCATTTCGTGGCAAATAGATGAAGAAGTGATGAAAATAGTGACTGATTTTATTTTCTTGGGCTCCAAAATTACTGGTGACTACAGCCATGAAATTAAAAGACACATGCTTCTTGGAAGAAAAGCTATGATAAACCTAGACAGTGTGTTAAAAACCAAAGACATCACTTTGCCAGCAAAGGTCTGTATAGTCAAAGCTGTGGTTTTTCCAGTAGTCATGTACGGATGTGAGAGTTAGACCATAAAGAAGGCTAAGCACTGAAGAATTGATGCTTTTTAATTGTGGTGCTGAAGAAGACTCTTGAAAGTCTCTTGGGCTGCCAAGGAGATCAGACTAGTCAATCCTAAAAGAAATCGGTCCTGAATATCCATTGGAAGTACTGATGCTGAAACTCTTGTACTTTGGCCACCTGATGCCAAGATCCAACTCAGAAGAAAAGCCCCTGATGCTGGGAAATATTGAGGGCAGGAGGAGAAGGGGGCAACAGAGAATGAGTTTGTTGGATTGCATCACCAACTCAGTGGCTGTGAATCTGAGCAAACTCCAGGAGACAGTGAAGGACAAGAAAGCCTGGTGCAGTTCATGGGGTCGTAGAGAGTCAGACATGACTTAGCAACTGAGTAACAGCAACAGTTTGAAAAGGTGGTCGTTGATTGCACCAGGCTGCCGAAGAAGTCTGTGGCACATAAAAAGTAAGACTCCCTGTGAGGATTACTCTGGTTGCTGTGATAATAATGGACTGGAAGAAAGAGAGCAAGAACAGAAAGAGGGATGCAAATTAGGAGGCTTTTGCAGTTATCTAGAGGAGAGATAATGGTGAGTTGGATCAGAGAGTGGCAGAGGAAATCCATCATATGTAGTTGTATTTCAGATAAGTTTTGATGATTGAACCAATATGATTTCCTAACAAATTGAGTACATAATATGAGAGAAAAGGAAGAATTAGGGATGGCTTTAAGATATAATTTGATCTGTGCAACTAGAAGGATGGAGTTGCCATTTGCTGAAAATCTCTTTGAAATTATTAATAGACCTGGGATATTGGATATATTGCAAATTTTTAAAACTAACGTAAGGCTTATAAAAATAGAAAAATACTAAGGGTAAAAGAACTCATAATCTCACCCTCATATGAACCATGTGAGATGGGGTAGAACATATGTTTGTTAAAGATCAAAAGTTTCAGTTTCAGATATGTTTGATGTATTTATTAGACATTCTAAGTATTACTTCATGAATTGTTCTCTCCACTTAATATGTCTTGGCATGTTCAGTTATTAGAAATAATGAGGTGGTCCTATACATAATGTGAACTGGTATCGTTTCTGAATGTCTGAATGTTTTACAGTGAACATGAATCCATGTATTAGGTAACTTTAAAGTGAGAAAAACAGGTTAAAAAACAGAATGGTTATAGTATGTGATAGAATAATTACATGCTCCTTAGGAAGAATAAGGTAGATTTGCATATACCATCATGAAAGATCTTCCAGATCTTTAAATAAAATAAATAAAAATAAGGTAAAGAACAGAATAAGTGTATCAGAATCATAGTAAACCTAGCTATATTTATCTTTAAAGAAAGAGGCTGTGAATCGTCAGGAAGGTTTTCTCCCCCTCTCGCACCCCCCTTTTTTAATGGCAGTTCAGTTTACTAACCTTGTACATATATTCCTTTTTAAATAGGGGGTTCATATGGGAGTGAGATTACCTTGTACATATATTACTTTTTAAATAGGGAATTCTTAAAGGGGGTGACATTATGGATTATTCTTCATACCTTTGTGTTTTTAATAATTCCTGTGTTACAGTTTTAAATTTTTATGATATATCCAATATTATAGTTCCAGTAATAATTTCAAAGAGATTTTCAGTATTTAAGAATGTGAATATGAAATGAAGATAGGAAATCATCATATTATCTTTATTAGGAGTAAAATATGACTTTATGTATATATATGACTAGAAGAAAAGATTAGGGGGTGTACATCGAAATGTTAATAGCAGTTTTCTCTGGGTGATGGAATTTGAGGTGATTTTTTTTAAACAATTCTGTTTGATTTCTTGTAGACTATGAGAAGACAACGAAATGAAGTTGTAGTTGAATTAAGAAAGGTGAGTCTGATTAGCTTCGTGTACTTTCAGGTGTAATCACAGCAGCCACATAGAGAGAAGGTAGCACATGCACATGAGTGTCAAGTGCTTAAATGAGCGTTTCTTTTTTCCTTGAAAATGGAGGTATTGACTAAATTTGACAACTGTTGAAATTGACAAGGTGCATCTTGTCGACTATCTAAAATAGAGGTAAACACAGTATCTGATGGTTTTTTCTTCTGTAATTTTAAATGGTTTATAAAAAGTGTATGTCATAGTTATACTTAATAGTTCTGCTATTTACAATAATTACTCCATAAAAGGAACTTGGCATTTAAAAATTTTATCAACTTCTCAAGCATTAAAGTAGGTTAGTTGAAAATGTATTTGAAAATTTGTCCTGAACATTTTGGTGAAATTCAAGTGGCCCTTAATTTTTGTAAGACATTGTTAATTTTCGTCTGATTTTTGAACTGCCCAACTTTTGCTTTGACTTTGCTTTTAGGTAAAGAGAAGCTCCCAGATGATGTATAAAATGGTTCAGTACTTTTAAATAAATATGTATGTTTGGTTCTGGCTTAAACTATACTCTTATCTTTTTTAATCAGTTTTTTTTTTTTAGTTTGTTTTTACATTGTTCACAGTTCATTAAAAATGTAGTGTTTGGATGGGGCTCAAATAGGTGTTGCTTATGTGTTTAATTCACAATTTGGTTTAATTGTCTGCATTTGCATTTTACTTTTAAAAGTCACTTTGTATTTTTTTGTAGGCACAGGATTGTCTAATTTTTATGTGAAACTACTTAGCTTTTTAAAATTTAACTGAAGTTCTGTTTTTTTAAGAATAAAAGAGATGAACATCTCTTAAAGAGGAGGAATGTACCACATGAAGATATCTGTGAAGACTCTGACATAGATGGCGATTATAGAGTGGTAAGTTATTGTTATTTTGGTAATTTAAAAATTCTGTGAAAGATTTTTACATGAATACAGAATTACAAGGTGAATTTTTAACTTGATTTTCTCTAACTTTTTCCTAGCAAAATACCTCTCTAGAAGCTATAGTTCAAGTAAGTTGATTTCCCCTCCCCCACCCTCATTCATATTTCTTGAACTTGTCTACTAATTATTGTGTATCTGCATCACAAATTGTTTGGTTTTTTATAGAATGCTTCAAGTGATAACCAAGGAATTCAATTAAGTGCAGTTCAAGCTGCTAGGTAAGTTAAGGACATATTTAACGTTTGTAACTTAGACAGGAGTTCTCTTTTGGGTTTTTACTATATAGTAGTCCTGTTATATTAACTTTGATGACAAACAATAAAAAATAGTCATAGACCTAAAGAATTTATTTTAAAAATTATTCTGTAAGATTATTCTCTAATTAAAATTAGCAATTTTCTAATTCACTAATACCTGGAAGCTTTAGTGTACATTTAATATGTACAAACACTGGAAGAAAGTTGATTTGACATGTTATTGCTATAGACTAATAGAAAAACATTGTAAAACTTTTCATTCTTTACTGAATAATAGGTTTGATTTTATTAAAAGTGAGATTCTTCAGATTGTGCTTGGGTAGCTGATTGATCTCACAGTTTTCATATTGATCAAACGATCAGTTGAATTAAAGCTTCCTGCAGCAGTGTACAGGCTGCACGATGTGAAGATGTAGGGCTGCAGAGACTCCTGCTATCATTTCACACATTTCTGTTGTAAAACCTGTGCACTCGTATTTCAAAGGGAGAGCCAGAGAAACTTAACCACTGAGACATTTGTATTAATAAATAGCTTGGGGAAGACATGGTTGTGTCATAGTACAATATAGTGGTTTCTTTGTTTTTTTATATATGTAAGAATAATACCCTATGTTCTAATTATCAGTAGGAAAGAGCCACTTAAGCAAGACATTAACTGGTTATAGAATTTTAAAGTGGAAAAAGACTTCACACCTTCATGTAATATCTTATCCAGTGCTTTGAGTCCCTTTTATGTTTATTAGACTTTGCTACTTTTGTATATTCAGTGTAAATGGCCCAGAACAGATAAGGAAATTATAAGATTACAGTGTTGCCCTATACAGGTTAAAGAACTTATTAGAAAGGTCTTTGTTAATATAGGAAGAAAGTCACAGAAATTTTCATATCTCAAATAACAAATTAATGTTAATAGGAAGAATGGTTAAGAAATGAAGACATTATGCTCACCATTGTCAGTGTTAATTATAATACTGGAGCAGCTCTTCTCAACATGAGTTCTGCAAGATAATGAAAGTCCTAAGGCAGGGTATCTGAAAATACAGTGTGTGGATCCCTAGGAGATAACTTTAGGGACTGTTACTTTCACAATAATTCTAAAAAAGAATAAGACTTTTATTTGCCTTTTTTTTCTTTAAACTGCAAAATTGCTGGGTAAATTACTGGCACCTTAGCACAAACCAAGACAGTGTCACCAAACTAATGATTGTATATGTGGTATGTACCATTTTGCAATTGGAGGAAAACCATCATTTCTCTTTAAGAATGTCCTCAGTGAAGTAGTAAAAAAGAAGTTTTCTTTTATCAAATTTGAAAGCTTGATTAACAAAGACTGGGTTAAAGACTGGCTTATTTCCTACTTTGTGTAAAGAATTGTGCCATATATTATGAGGAAGCATGTGGAATAATTGTTGCTCTGTAAGAAGTTTAGAAAGTAATTAGGAAGGCAAAACTATGTAAAAAATAGTGATGCTCAACAGTAAGTGTAGCTGTATGCCGTGTAAATATTCTTGGAATTTAGAGAAAGTAGGTCAGACGGTCAAGAATCTGCCTGCAGTGCAGGAGACCTGGGCTGGAAAGATCCCCTGAAGGAGGGCATGGCAACCCAGTCCAGTATTCTTGCCTGGAGATCTCCCCACGGACAGAGGAGCCTGGTGGCCTACAGTCCGTGGGGTTGCAAAGAGTCAGGCACAACTGAACAACTAAGTGTACACACACAGGTTGTGTAGACAGAGTTTGAATAGACAGAAAAAAGAGCATTCCAAGTGTGGGAAATAGGATTTGAAGGGCCTGCAAATTAGATTGAAATGCTGGGAGAGACAGCTGACCCTTGAATTACAGAGGATTAGTTAGACAGATAAAATGGGAGTCAGTTTGTGGAATGTTACAAAGCTCAGTCAAGGAGTTTACATTGATAGGATAGTAAACTAGCAAGTATCACTTGGTTTATATAGGGGAATAACATTTCCTTTAGTTGTTGAGAATGTTGTTGAGCTTTTATGGTCTTTAATTTAGTGTATAGAGTAGAATAAAGAATTGGACACTGGTATCAGCTATAAACTTGTACCAGCATCCTGCATACTTTTGTCCTAACTTAAAAGAAGTGGTAAAGTGTTCATGTCTTTATGGTTGTTAGAACCATGTCTAATGGTTCATGTCTATTATTAATAATTTCTGTGAATGTATAAATTAATCTTTTTGTAATAGAGAAAATTGCATTATATAAATTTAAAAAGTAACTTTCAGGAAGAGTGTTTGTGCCACATATTCAGTTTATTGTAATCAAATGTGAATTTGAATTTAATTATGTTTCATTAAGTTTCATAAGGGGTATATGTATATCTCTTACAGGAAGCTTTTGTCCAGTGATCGTAATCCACCAATTGATGACTTAATAAAATCTGGAATATTGCCTATTTTAGTCCATTGTCTTGAAAGAGATGACAAGTAAGTACATTATTTTAAGAAATAATTTAGGGTGTGTCCTTTGCAGAAGACAACATTTTCTTAGTAGTTAGTTTGATCTTCAACGAAAAAAGAGAAGGGCTATAAGATGGAGTTAAAAGCCAGCATGAAAAACAGTGTAAGATATGTTTACACCAAGAGACGGTAAAGATCAAAAGGGAACTTGCGAGTGATATATTTAGTTAGCCTTTAAGCTTTGAAAATTAGTAAGATCTAGTTTATCCAGATAATTACTTGAGAAAACTGTTTAGTTAGTAATGTGCAGGTATCTTAATAAAGAGTTCTTAATAAAAGTAAAGACACTTTGAGAGGATTATATGCATTTTATACCAAAGATATATTTTAAATAGTCATTGGAAGTTAAAAAATACTGGGTATATAGATCATTTGCATCAAAATATTTAATACTTTCAAAATTCTGGAAGGGAGGAATGGTTGGTAGATATTTTGGGCCAATGTAGAAATTCCTGCTGTTTAAAACAATTTGGTTTTTTTGTAGTCCTTCTTTACAGTTTGAAGCGGCATGGGCTTTGACAAACATTGCATCTGGAACCTCTGAACAAACTCAAGCAGTAGTTCAGTCTAGTAAGTTGGTTATTAAGAAACAAAATTGTAATTTTCCAAAAACAGGTTATTTAAAACAGTGCTTTTTCTGAAAGAATAGAGCTATTAAATTATAAAATAATTATTTTGAATTCAGTAACACATAAGGCAGTTGAAATAAGCCAACTTAAGTATGTTACTTTGGTCATCTTATCCCAGTGAGGGACATTTTCTGTTTTATAAAGTAGCCGTTTGAGACAATGGCTTGAATTTTTTTTCATTGTTATTATAGGATTGGTTATGTTCCAACAAATGTAAGTAGGAAATAATCACTACGTTATGTTATTGTAACTTGAGTTATTTCCATGAGTATTATTTGATTCTGCTTCCCAGGTGGTGCTAGTGGTAAAGAACCCACCTACCAGTGCAGGAGACAGTAGAGACGCGGGTTTGATCCCTGGGTCGGGAAGATCCCCTGGAGAAGGGAATGACAGCCCACTCCAGTATTCTTGCCTGGAGAACCAATGGACAGAGGAGCCTAATGGGCTCTAGTCCATAGGGTTGCAGATAGTTGGACATGACTGAAGTGACTTAGCATACACTAAACAAAGAAATTCATAAGTTTAAGAAGGTACTTTGAAAATCCGCTTCAAATATATAAGCAGTATTCTTGTCTAAGGGCTTCCCAGGTGGTGGTAAAGAATCCACCTGCCAATGCAAGAGACGCAGGTTCAATCCCTGGGTTGGGAAGATCCCCTTGGAAAAGGAAGTGGCAACCCACTCCAGTATTCATGCCTGGAGAATTCTATGGACAGAGGAGCCTGGCGGGCTACAGTCCATAGGGTCACACAGAGTCAGACTCAACTGAATGACCGACACACACACACATAAGTATACCCGATTGACCTCTCTGTACTTAAATAGCATTTTTCAAAGCAATATCAGAAGGAAAAGAAATGAAAGAATCATTTATTCAGTGCAGTATTATTCTGTTAAATGTCTCTCTGTATTTCCTTGTTGTTAAGCAACAAGCATTTTCTGATTCAAAATGTCTCACATGGCCTGGTTAAAGACCCCTGTGATACCATTTTACATTTCTATGTTGAAAAAAAAAAGTTATTTTAACTATTGGAGGGTTTTTTCAAATATGAAGATAATACTCTATAAGGAATTAATTTTTTTAATTTAAATCCAGTTTAATTGTGAATAAAGTTTTATCAACTTAATTTGATGTTTGTATGTTGAAGCTGTCATTTTGATGGTGACAGTTTTGTCTGCTACTCAGAAATTTTGTACTACTGTTAATCTAATGAAAATCATTTAATGAGAATATATTTTATTTTTTTGGTAGGTTTGTTTCTTTTGGAATTTCAGCAAAGAAACAAGTTCAGTTTTCGGTTTACAGTATTTTCAACTTTTTTTTTTCCATTTTTTAAAAAATCTAACTGATATCTAACAGTATCTTCAGACTTAAATGATAGCATGTGTTTTCTTCCTTCAGATGCTGTGCCACTTTTCCTGAGGCTTCTCCATTCACCCCATCAGAATGTCTGTGAGCAAGCAGTGTGGGCACTGGGAAACATCATAGGTTTGTCTAGAACTCATAATACTAGTCCAGCAATTGTTGCGATCATGTACTGTGTAATACAAAATGCCTACTAGGAGTTGAAAAAGAGAAGCAGCTTGTTGTTTCAGTTCTAGTTTTTATGAACTATTTTACAGAAATTAATAGCTGTTTAAGTGTAAATGCATAGTAACAGAAGGAACATTTTGTTGCTTATGCCATTATATCTCTTTGTATATAGTCAGCTCTTAGTTATTTGAATAATTACAAAATATGTGTATGATTTAGGTATTTTCCTCATCCTCCTTTATTATGGTCAGGTCCGTTTTATTCCTCAACTCTCTTAACTGTCCTGGGAAATATTAAGAAAAAAAGAGGTGGTAAAACTTAAACCAAACTTTTTCTCTACAATAGCAGTTTTGAGAGGAATCTTAAGTTGAAATTTTTTATATCTCTTACAGATTTTAGTACAGTAAAATATGGTAATGTTGTCCACTATTATCACGAGGTCATCATCATACAGGTGTCTGTATGACTGTCATGTAGACAGTCTCGTTAAATGTTGACCACCGTGATTACCGTACCTTTTTGGTTTTCTTTGATAAATAATTGCAAGAAGAATAATTAAAGACAGCTGCAGTATTTCAGGAATTTGTTTTTTAACTACAACCTTAAGTTTACCCAAACTCAAAAATTCAAAAACCTGGAGAATGGAAAAAATCTGGGGTCTGAACTGTATTGTGTACCATTATATTAAAAGTTATTTTTGCCACAGATTTTTATTTTGCATGGAAGTAATCAGCCTTGCTCTGATAAAGCTCTTCTTTATTACCCTTTTGGGGGCCAGGATGGAAGGTGAAGTATAGTTAGTGCCCCACAGTTGTGAGTTTTCAAATGGACAGATTTCCCTATAAACTGTTCTTCGTATACAATATATTGCTGTTAGGAATGCTGTCATTTGTATATCCAGAGTCCCTTACTTTATATCAAATTTTAGATATAATATATATATAAATATATATATATATTTATAAAATACATCTTGATCTTTGGTTTTTAATTCTAGTGACACTGTAGAATAAATGGATACAAAAAGAACAAACATTTTATCTTCAAATACTGTAGACATAGTTTATAAGTCTCTAGAGTAATTTATAGTTAATACTCTCTCGCTTTGACATCAGGTCATCGTATAAATTCTAGATATTTTTCTCTGTAATGGTATTCCCATGCATTTCTTTTTACAATATGAAGTTTTCTTAAACTTAGAGCACCGTTGAGAGAGAAGCCTAAAGTAACAATCCTCCACTCACGAAGCACTTGAAAACCTCATTTAGGCTCCTGGCGTTTAGGTGGCAAAAAAACATTTTATAGGTGAGCAGCGTATGAACCTGAATACATGAATAATGTACAAAGGAAGTCTTAGTACCTTACGTTACATCTCTTGACTCAAAGAACTAAAATGTGAGCTAGGTTATTATTGTCTTAAACTGTTGCATATATCAAAATAGTGTATATGGTTCAAGTACAATAAGCAGCATATTGAACCCAGTGCTTTATGTCTTCTGAATTACTTATTGTATTAATAAATCTTCCTTCCTACAGGTGATGGGCCACAGTGTAGAGATTATGTCATAAGTCTTGGAGTTGTGAAACCTTTACTTTCCTTCATAAGTCCATCTATTCCTATAACATTCTTAAGAAATGTTACTTGGGTTATGGTCAACTTATGTCGCCACAAAGACCCACCACCCCCAATGGAAACCATTCAGGAGGTAACAAGTGTTTTTTGTTTTGTTTTTTTTTTTTAAACTAAAATAGATATTATTATGTGTATATTTTTATCTATGTATATTTAAAAATCTATATATTTCTCCCTCTTTAGATTCTTCCAGCTCTTTGTGTTTTAATTCATCACACTGACGTAAATGTGAGTAAATGCTTCACATCATATATTTTTATGTGTATGTATATTTAAGGCTTCACCCTAGTTCAAGAGCTGTTACACATAGTTTGGTATTTTTGTATTTACTCTGTGTTTACCCATATCACAACATGTAAATTTCAAGTGAAATCAAGCCTGTTATTTTGGTCTGGGCAGTAATGTATGTGCATATATTATGTATTTGTGTTGCAAAAACTGACATTGGAAGTTGTTAAAGTTGCCAGTTAGTAAGCTCTCACTAAGATTATATATTTGACTGTTCATAATCGTTTTATGAAAGCTCATTTTGACAGCTGGCCAGTGAGAGAACACATACACCTAGTGGTGTTATTTTTTGAAAGGTAAAAAAAAGCGTGTGTGCCTTTATGCGTGCGTTTGCATTCATACACCATTCTCACACCGAACCATAAACATCAGTTGCTCTTTAATTTCATTATTACTCTATTAATTCATTTATAGTGACTTTGCTAATGGTCTCACTTGGTATAAAGATAATTCTTGAGTATCCAAACAACAGGGGGGAAAAATAGGTGTAAACCAGATTTTAAACATAATTAAAAAAAATAAAATAAAATAAAAAATAAACATAATAAATATATCCTACTCATTCTTTCTAACACAGAGAGCAAAGGAAAAAGCAACTCAGGAAGAATGAATGAGTAGGAAACAGCTCTAACTGCTTATAAAGTCAGTCTAGCCTTCCTGTGTTAGAGGAGCTAGAAATGTTATGGGTAAAAGGAAATCGCATGGACAAAACGCATAGCATCCATCAGAAACTTGTGTAGTTCTTCAAAAACACAGTTTGGTATGATCAGTGTGTGACAAACAGCTTCATTTCTTCAGTTTCTTAGGTAGTAATACCTTTTTGCCAAGATCTCTCTAAAGATACGGAACAACTTAAACTTCAAATTATACTACATTAAGTTAGAATTATATTATGTGTTTGACATTGATAGAGTAACATGATCTTTGCTCTAAAGATATTTTTTATAGCTCCACATAGTCTAAGATCTTTAAAAGCAAACAGAAAACACACATGTAAGCAAATTTTGGTTTTGGCTTCTTATAGTCAAATTTTTCATATTTTAAAAGATTTCCAAGAAAGATTAATCTCAAAGTTTATAAGTCTACTGGAAAAACCAGACATCTTGGTTGACCTTATTCAGAGCTGTATTGTGTTCTTTCCACTTGTTTACTCCAATCCATTTGAGATTGTAACTCCATTTTTCTTGCTCTTGATGTTATCTTGAATTTCCCAAGCCAGTTTGCATTGTTTTTTTTACTAGCATTAGTAATACTGTTCGCTAAATAATAGTGTTTACTAAAAATAAAATCTTCTTAGGTTAACACTTATAAATCAGGCCATCAAAGAAGTAAAAATAACTAAAATAATGAAACTGTTTCCACAAACCATAAGTGAAATATTGAAATTACACTAGAGTTGTAATTAGTAAACTTATCCATAGACTTAACTTTGCTGACACAAAAAGTGCATATGAAGTTACTTTTGTAAGTTGAAATTTAGTTGTCTCACATGTTTTGATACTTCATTATATGTGTGAATTTTTTCATTCAACGTCGTCTTTTTACATTAAAAAATATCCATAGTGCTTCTTAAATTTCTGAAAGGAAAAATGACAAAGTGCTATTTTCTTCTAGGGGCTTCTTCGATGTTATAAATATACCATTGATTTAGAACTTAAAGATTTCAAACTTATTTGGCTTGTCTTTTGACATAGAGTTCATATTCTAGAAAGGCTTTGAAAGTAAAGTTTCAGGCATAATTATTTATTACTCTCTTTGTCAATAATTGCATTATTTAGCAACTTAACAGTTGTTTGTCATACTTTGTTTTGCCGTAACTTCTAATTAGGACTTAACATACAAAGATGAAACACAATGGCCTGTTGTACTTTGAAATATAATCATAGTAAGTTAATTACATGAGCTTTTTTGAAAACGTAGTTTTGGCAGCTGATGTAAATTGTAGTTTGGTTGGTTGGTTCATTGTTTTGTTTTTTTAAACTAGAACATGTTTTTTGATTATAGATCTCACAGATTGACCTGTGGTTGCTTTTAATGTCTTTATCTGTAGCTGTGGGAGACTTCTCCTATTTGGGTAGTTGCCTCTAGTTTTACAGAGCAAAGCAAACTGGTTGGAAAAGATGAAAGTACTATAATCCTAATACTGGACTGTTGGCTTTAGACCAACCAACATGGTACTGATGTGAGAACACCTTGAGTATATTCACCTACCCCAGATGTTTTCATTGTGGATACATATACATATAATGTTGGATACATACACTCTTTCCAACTAAATGCATTTATCACAATGTCCTTGGGCCTATTATCCCTCAGTCTGAGCATTTGGGAAAGAGAATGTCCTTTTCTCATATGTTATGTGCTACATAAAATATTTGTATCTTTGAGATTGAGGAGTGGCTATCAATCTGTGATTGGGATCATAATTAACCTCAATATCCTAAATATGACTGGAACATGAACATACTTGATACAGACATTCATAGTTGATTATGCTTAGTATCATAGAGAAGACTAACATTCCAGTGATTTTAAGTGAGAGCAAACAGAAGAAAGAAGATGGTAGAACAATCAGAGTTTAGTCCATATGGTTAACAATTTTTGAAATGAGAAAGTATTCAAGGATTATTTGAATTTTTTTTATTCATTAGATACTGGTAGATACAGTCTGGGCCCTCTCTTACCTTACTGATGCTGGCAACGAACAGATACAGATGGTAATAGACTCTGGAATAGTCCCTCATTTGGTTCCTCTTCTCAGCCACCAGGAAGTTAAAGTGCAGGTGAGTTTTTTATTAATAAAAACATGCTACTGTCTGCTTTAAACATGACATTCAAATATGGATAATATCAATAGTTTAAAGTATTTTTTAGTCTAATAAAACATATCTGTGATGGAAAAGAGTGAGTTATTATATCCCCATTTTAAAGAAGGAGAAAATGAGGTATGATTTCTACAAGAATATCCCTTTTCCTTCAGAAAAAAAAGCCAAGTTGACTTCTTTGTAAATTACTGATCTCTAATGTAGAGCAGGGCAGTTCTTAAAGCAACTTAGGTAGCATCTGAAACAAGTGTTGATGATTTTATTTTTCCTGCTTTCCCTATTTTTCTTCTCTCACTCTCCTACTCTTTTTTCCTCTACAGCCGTCCTTTCTTACTCTTCTTCACTGCACCTGGCAAGCTTAGTTAATGCTCAGCATCACTGGCACTGTGATAAAGACTTGGTACTGAAATGTGCTGCTTAGGGGCTTCCTGACTTGCATTCTTCCAGTTATTTAAAATCGTTTTCTTTGATTTTTGTTTTATTGTATTATTTTAAAATCCTTCTGTAGAAGTATCCCAAAGAACCTACATCTAGAAAGAGCAAATAAAGAGAAGGTGAAAATTTCACACAGTTATAAGCAATAACTGTCAAACTATGGTGGTAAAGGGAGGTGCAGCAAGCTCTCCCTGTCCTTCTTAGGTAAATAGCATGCTTTAATCATAGAGTGACGAAGAACCTGTAAACTACAATAATAGCATAAGGAAAATTGTTAACCAGATTCACTTTATTAACCTTGGCTAGATGATAAAATCAGGTGTGTGAAGTTTAAAGAGAAAAATTGGCTTCCCTTGCCCAGCTTTTAGAATTTGTTTCAGTAAATCTGCTATATTTCCTAGAAATCTGGGCTTTAAAAAGCTCTTTAGGTTATTAATATGCTGTCAAAATGAAAACCCATCTCTAAAATTGAAAGCACTTGAAAGAAAAGAGGGAACACTTAGCTAAATTCAGAAATAATTAATTAATAGAATACTTTGTCATTTAGGGGTATTTGTAGTCTATTTTAAATATTCCTACTAAATCCTTATCATGAAGTTTGCATTTCTTAAGTGTGGTACTTAAGTCTTGGTATAGGTTTTTGGTTTGCATTTTGTTTTTGTTTTTTCTGAATGCATCTTCACTTTTAATACTGGACTTTGAGAAAATAGGGCTGAGACTTTTACTTTAGCCAGCCCTCAAAGAAATTTACTGTTCTATACCTTACCTGATAACTAATACAGATTTTTTTTAAACTTTTAAAATTTTTCATGCCATAACTTTGGAATGTAGAAAGAATAATGAACTATGTAGGTTTCCTATAGATTTCTACTTTCCCTCCAGATTACTTTGACACAAATCCCAGATATTGTATAATTGCATCCAGCTTGCATCTGTAAGAAGTAAGCCTATTTTTTTTAACATTCACAGTACCCAGAGCACTTTAGAAATAATCATTAAAATCCAATCAGTATCTGAATTTTACTTTTTGCCTCATTTTTTTTCACAACTTGACAAAATCAGTAGGTCTTCAAACAAGGTCAGCACATTACATTTAGTAGTTATGTCCTTATGTTTCTGTTACTCTTCCTCTTTTCTTTCGCTTATTAAATTTACTTGTTGAAGAAACTGGCTCACTATGAAACATTTTTGAAAGAAATTAAATAAGACCTAAATAAGTAGAAAGATACTTATGTTTGTGGATTGGAAGATTCAGTATTAGGATGGCAGTGGTTCCCAAAATTATCTGCAGATGAAATGCAGTTCCTGTTAAAATCCATATTGAAAATACAGTGGACTCAGAAATAGCCGAAACAGTCTTGAAAAAGGAATCAAGTTTGGGGACTTCTCACTTCAAAACCTGACTACAAAGCTAGAGAGAAAACAAAATTTTGTGATTCTATTATAAGGATAGACATACAAATCAATGAAATAGAATCAAGAGTCCAGAAAGAAACTCATACATTTGTGACCAATTGATTTTCAACAAGGGTGCCAAGAAAATTCAATGAGCAAAAACAGTCTTTTCAGCAAGTGGTGCTGAGGCTACTGGATATCCATATATAAAGGAATGAAGTTGGATCCCTATTTCACACCATATTTTTTAAAAATAAACTCAAAAATGAATCAAACAGCTATTATGAAACATCTGGAAGTATAAACCTCTTAGACGGCATAAATCTTCATAACTTTGAATTAGTAGTTTCTTAGATTTGACACTGCAAGAAGCCAAAGAAAAAATGGCCAAAAAAATAATTGGACTTCCAAAATTTGAAACTTCTAAAGAGACCATCAAGAAAGTGAGAAGACAACCCACACAATGGAAGGGGATATTCACAAATCATATATGAAATAGGATTTGTGTCCAGAATACATAAAGAACTCTTAAAACCCAACAAAAAATGGCAACCCAATTTTAAATGGTTTTTAAAAATTGATGTTTTCCAAAGAAGATATACAGATGGTCAGTAAGCACGTAAGATGTTCAACATCATTAGTCACTAAGGCAGTGTAAATCAAAGCCACAGTGAAGTACCACTTTATACATACCAGAATGGCTATAATCAAAAAGACAGTAACGTGTTGGCAAGAATGTAAAGAAAGTATGATCCTCATACATTACTGGTAAGAATGTAACATGGTATGCCTCTTTGGAATATAATTTGACAGTACCTGGAAAAGTTAGAGTTATTATATGACCCAGAAATTCCACACCCAGGTGTATACCCAAGAAAACTGAAAACATGTGTTCACACAAAAACTTTTGTGTTACCTTATTTTCTTTATAGTCATAATTGTTATCTAAAGTTATCCTTCATACTTACTTGTTTATTGACCGTTTCCTCTTACAGTAATGGAGGCTCCCTAAGAACTGAGGTTGTATCTGTCCTATTCACTCCTCTGTTTCTAAATCAGTGTCTGACACAACTTGCTCAAAAATACAGGTTGCCATGAATGAATGAAGATATTTCTCATAGCCTGCCTAATACACCTTTGTGTATAAGGAGTGATTCCTATAGAACAACATCTCATTAAATATTTTTATGTTTCAGACAGCAGCACTTCGAGCTGTAGGCAATATTGTTACTGGAACTGATGAGCAAACACAAGTAGTTTTAAACTGTGATGCTCTTTCACACTTCCCTGCACTTCTGACACATCCCAAAGAGAAAATTAATAAAGTAAGTATTTTTAAATACTGTTAAATAGCATGTGAAGAAACCATTTTCATTTATGAAATTAGGGGGTTGAGTATCTTTAATATTTGTTGTTAATATCAGTTGTCATTTAGACATTAAGAGAAAGTAAGATATTTTACTCTTTATGATATGGACTGGTACGTGATTTTCCATTTTTACAATAAACCAGTTGCAAACAGTGCAAACTTGGCTCTCCTGGAAATGATGAAATAGAGATAATTGGGTGTTAAATGTTGTATGATTAGAAAATTTTAATATCTAAGTTAAGTAATCTTAAGTTTAATATTTTTTAACTGTCTGATTGTGTGTGTGTGTGTGTGCGCGCGCGTGCGCGTGTGTGCTTGTGGAGGCTATGAAGAGGGGGCTCTGACTGGTGATGCTGATACTGGAGTGCATCTGAGGCTGTTGTAGAAGCACGTGGGTTGTTGATTACAACACTGCCGATGATTATAGCCCAGGAGCAGCTCACCTAAGTAGCCTGACACCCTAAAATCTCTGACAGGTTCATTGAACGTGATCCTGTGATCTGATCCAAAAGAGCCTTCTGCACATTAGGAGTAAAACTTGTTTACTTGTTTTTTAAAAGAGAGAAAATGTTTCCTTTAGTAAATTCATATGTTTAATAAATTTATTAAGTTTGTAAATTATACTAATATCCTACATAGGACACTAGGCAGATATTTTGTCTCATTTCATTCTGTGTTTTCAAGTGACTTTTATTTTCTATAAGGAAAAGCAACTTCTAATCATCTTGGTAGCAGTAGCACCATTGTGGTATAAAGGGTAGCATAAAAAGATCATTGAGGTAGACCAGTAAAGCAGTTGAACATCTGATTCTGTTTTATCTTTGCGAGAGATGGTGCAGTGAATGAATATTACAAATAAGTATACAAAAACAATCCATTGTTTTATTTTTGTGTGTTTCAATCATCATGAATAATTGAGATACTCATCTGTTTTGGCTAGGACTCTTGATCAGAATAGAAGAGTATATAAATAAGATTTGTGTTTGTATTCAGTTCAGTTGCTCCGTCATTTCTGACTCTTTGTGACCCATTAACTGCAGCATGCCAGGCCTCCCTGTCCATCATCAACTCCTAGAGTCTACTCAAACTCGTCCATTGAGTTGGTGATGCCATCCAGCCATCTCATCATTTCTCGTCCCCCTTTTCTCCCACCTTCAATCTTTCCTAGCATCAGGGTCTTTTCCAGTGAGTCAGTTCTTCGCATTAGGTGGCCGAAGTATTGAAGTTCCAGCTTCAGCATCAGTCCTTCCAATGAATATTCTGGACTGATTTCTTTTAGGATGGGCTGGTTGGATCTCTTTGCAATCCAAGGGACTCTCAAGAGTCTTCTGCAACACCAGTTCAAAAGCATCAATTCTTCGGCACTCAGCTTTCTTTATAGTCCAACTATCACATCTATACATGACTACTAGAAAAACCATAGCTTTGACTAGACAGACCTTTGTCGGCAAAGTAATGTCTCTGCTTTTTAATGTACTGTCTAGGTTGGTCATAACTTTTCTTCCAAGGAGCAAGTGTCTTTTAATTTCATGGCTGCATTCACCATCTGTAGTGATTTTAGAGCCCCCAAAAAGAAGTCTGTCACTGTTTCCCCAGCTATTTGCCATGAAGTGAAGGGACCAGTTTTCTGAATGTTGAGTTTTAAGCCAACTTTTTCACTCTCCTCTTTTACTTTCATCAACAGGCTCTTTGGTTCTTCTTCACTTTCTGCCATGAGGGTGGTGTCATCTGCATATCTGAGGTTGTTGGTATTTCTCCCGGCAATCTTGATTCCAGTTTGTGCTTCATTCAGTCCAGCATTTCTCATGATGTACTCTGCATATAAGTTAAATAAGCAGGGTGACAATATACAGCCGCCTTGTACTCCTTTCCCAATTTGAAACCAGTCAGTTGTTCCACGTCCAGTTCTAACTGTTGCTTCTTGACCTGCATACAGGTTTCTCAGGAGGCAGGTCAGGTGGTCTGGTATTCCCATCTCTTGATGGATTTTCCAGTTTGTTTTGACCCACACAGTCAAAGGCTTTGGCATAGTCAATAAAGCAGAAGTAGATGGTTATTCTGAAACTCTCTTGGTTTTTCTATGATCCAGCAGATGTTGGCAATTTGATCTCTGGTTCCTCTGCCTTTTCTAAAACCAGCTTGAACATCTGGAAGTTCACGGTTCACGTACTGATGAAGCCTGGCTTGGAGAATTTTGAGCATTACATTACTAGAGTATGAGATGAGTGCAATTGTGCAGTAGTTTGAGCATCCTTTGGCATTGCCTCTCTTAGGGATTGGACTGAAAACTGACCTTTCCCAGTCCTTTGGCCACTGCTGAGTTTTCCAAATTTGCTGGCATGTTGAGTGCAGCACTTTCACAGCATCATCTTTCAGGATTTGAAATAGCTCAACTGGAATGCCATCACCTCCACTGGGTTGTTACAGTTCATCAATTCCTTAGTATTTGTTCAGCCAAGCTTCTTTGTAGTCTTAGTGCTTAGAACGTTTTCAAGAAGTTTTTAGAGAGTTAGTTTATTTCATTAGCAATTTGTCCAGGGAAAAATACAGAAAAGGGGACAGGGAAATACAGATTCTGAAATTTTTTGTTACGGAACTCATTCCATAGTAAAAATCATTTGGTCATGGTAGTGAATGCTTTTTCCTAGTTCAGCTGCAGATTTTGTTTTTTAGTAAGAAACATTAAAGGAGTTTTTTTCTGCAGGAAGCAGTGTGGTTCCTCTCTAACATCACTGCAGGAAATCAGCAGCAAGTTCAGGCAGTAATTGATGCCAATCTTGTACCAATGATAATACACCTTTTGGATAAGGTAAGAAAGTCATCTTGTTAGTGTCTGTGTAAGAAGAAAAGAACTTAATATAACTAATTATGTGAATATATATTTTTCTGTTTAATTAGAATCGATCCAGTGGCATAAGTAGTATAGTAATGTAGTATTAATATTAAAACTTTCAAGCAGTTTTTATATACATGAAGCATTTCTTTTTAGAAACCACTGGCCCTTTTTCTTATCATTCTTTTATCAAAATTACCATTATCTTGGAATTTATTAAAAATTATATATGCTTGAGTATTGTTCCATGCACTTTACATATATTACCTTATTTAATACTGTATACTCTGTAAGGGTCAAGAATTATTCCCATTTGACAGATGAAGAAACTATAGTATAGACCAATTAACTGCCCAAGATCAAACAGCAAGTAATTGTGCTATTTAGTCATATGCCATGTCATCACATGCTTACATTAACGTTTGGGAAAGACACAGTTTAAAATGTCACAATCAAAAAATAAAATGTCACAATCACAACATATGGGTTTTTTCCTGACCAATGATCTGTCCGTTAAAGAGAAGTTATCTCTATCCTCTTTTCCTCCATGTTTCTTACAAACTGCTAGATTGGGTTCAGTGTTTAGGGAAAAATATTTAATGCTCTAATGATTCTCATGCGGAGATACATTCTGTTTCTGCTACGTTTAGTGATAATACAGATTGATAAGTGAGCTCAGGTGTTACCAGACCATTCCACCCATTATTTTAATGTTAGTCACCATTCTTTCACATAGTGGTTTTTAAGCAATCAAGATGAACATTTACCTAGATCCCTTATTTTACTAGGAACTGCAAAATGATGAGTTTGTAATTCTGTCATTCTTTATGTATTAGGCTGATTCTTCAGTAAAGAAGATTAAAGAGCATTTCCTTATCAGCTGTTTACTCTTAAATACATTTCATATAGGAAAAGCAAGATAAATGTTTGATTCCTGCTTATTATCACTCAGTTTTTAGAATGACATTGTTCCGTAACAACCTCAAAAGGAGACTAGTGCAAAGTTTTCAGTGTCATTAGGAAATTATGGATTTACATTTATCTCTTTTTATTATAAGTTTCAGTCCTTTGTAGTTATTCTTTCTGACGCTCAGGTTGTCCCTGACCAATGGGAATCTCTTTTAAGTTTGGTGCCTGTCTTTTTAACATCACCCGAGTATTTTTTGAGAGCTTCCTACCTTTTGAATATGACATGATTCCTGGGCTTTTTTTTTTTTTTGGTATATTTTCTCTTTTTTTTTTTTTTTTTTTTTTTTTTTTTTTTTTTTTTCTTTTTTCATTTATTTTTATTAGTTGGAGGCTAATTACTTTACAATTTTTTTGGTATATTTTCTGACCTAGACCTAGAATTAACTATTTTCAGGGTGTCTTGGTTCCTTTTTGTAGCAAGTGGTATTTAAAGGTCATTGTTCAGTTACTAAGAATGATCATTGCTACAAGATTGTCATGGTATCGAGGCTTGAATGAATAAAATAGGTAATTTTTTCTTTTTTTAAGAAAATTAAAGATATACATATTGTAATTTTTGTAAACATGAAAATTCATAAAAACAAATCATAAATGAAAGAAAGCTATCAGATATCACTGAGTAAGATAACTATTTTATTTTCACTTCTTTGATTTTGTATTTTTATCTCGTCTATGCTGGAAATCTTTCTGTAGACATATTACCTGATATATATTGAGGTATATAATATAAAATCTGTCAAAATAACAAGACCACATTGATGCAAACAACATAACTACTCCACTTTTGGGATTTCCTTGAGGATTTTTTTGTCTTTAGGATATATTCTATCGATGATGTACTTAAAAATAATGTCACTTGAAATAATTTCTATATGTGTAGTTAAGCCACCAGCTTCATATACAGTTTTTTGTTTCTGTGTGTTTTTTATTTGGGGGAATTGCTTCAGTTTGGAGGTTTTATTTTTCTTTATTTTTGCACATGCCAAGAGGCTTATGGTTTCTCAGTTCCCCAGTCAGACCCTCAGCAATGAGAGTGTAGAGGCCTAACCATTGGACTACTGGGAAATTCCCTTGTTTATTTTGTTTTTGGTTATGTGAAGCATTTAGAGTTTCCAAGTGAAAAATAAGTACCTTGTTTTCAAGGTAATACACAAAGGTCTAACTTCTGTTTCCATCTGTTCTTCCCTCTTCTTTCCCTTAATTTTGGGGTTATTCTTCTATTGTTTCTTCCTTAAATATAAGCAAATGTCTATGTAAAGTTTTTTCCACGTGCCAGGTTATATTTAGGATCACTGGATCCACAAATAGACATAGGTATAAATTTGCTATATAATGCCCATTTATTGCTAGAAAGGTTGTGTACTGTTTTATACTTCTACCAGTCTTACTGACAGATACTTGGGTCTTCTCAATCTGATAAGTAAAAGTAGATATCCTACTGTAGCTTTTTTTTTTTTTTTTTTTTTGAAGTATGGTTGATTTACAGTGTTTAGTATTAATCCATTGCAGTTTTTAAATTTTCTTGGTTAACTCTCAAAGGTGAGATTATTAAATCAAATATATGACTTTTTAAATGATTTTTAAATTTATTTTTTAATTTGTATGAGAGTAACCTTTATAAGAGTAGTCTCTCTCACAGTCTCATTAATGATGGGTATTTTTATTTTTAAAACTATGTGTTTAAAAGATACTTTATTTTACTTTGACATTACTTTGACTAAAGTAAAATTATAAGTTCCTTATTTTTTTCTAACTGATTTTTTTTTTATCATTGACTTCATTTGATATTATGAACAGCAATATCAAGTCAGTTTGTTGTTGGGAAAGTTCACAAAATAGAATCTCCGTTTGGTTAGGTTAAATTGGGTTCAAAACCTTATCTTTATTATATGAATACATAAAGGCTAGAAGAAAACCAGGGGGAGTATGCAGTTGAAAAATCATTTCAGGAAACACCTTTTCCAGTTTATCTTATATTACAGTTTATATCCTTTACTTTGCTTTTATAGGGAGATTTTGGCACTCAGAAAGAAGCTGCGTGGGCCATAAGTAACTTAACAATTAGTGGGAGAAAAGATCAAGTAAGTTCAGCTCTTATATATTTCTCAAAACTGATAAGTAACAGTACTAATAATTCTAAGATTTGTATTTCAGTAAATCATAATTTAAGATAATAGCAAGATAATAGACATCCTGTGATATATAAAAATGTCACCTTGACTTCCTTTAGTTATATTTTGTAGATGTGAAGTGTTCTCTTTCCAGCTTCTTGGCCTACAAGAATTTTTCTAACATAGGGTAAGATGAAGCACTTATATCGTTAGGGTTGTTTTTGTTTTTTTAATGTTAAGGAAAAAAACAAGACTTTTTAGGTTAATAGGGCAGAATGAAACTGCCTCACACATTCTCCTAACAAATGAACAACAACAAAAATTATCTGACAGTAAACCAAGCAAGGAACTAAATTCAACTTAAAAACTGGGACTAGGAACTAGGGTGAATAATGTGAGATGCCTCGGTCATAAAATTTAAAGAAACACTCACTCTCAGAGTTGTGCAGGTAACAGAGCTTAACATTGTGCCAACTGGCAAAAGAAAGTGAGTTTTATTTATTTGTTATCTTCTGGCCACACTGCACAGCATGTGGGATCCCAGTTCCTGGACCAGGGACTGTACACCCTTGCCTCCTCCTGCATTGGCAGCACAGAGTCTTAACCTCTAGACTGCCAGGAAAGTCCCAGTACCAGATATGTTTCACAGACAAGTAAATAGGGGCAAATTTGGAGCACATAATTTTCACAGATAAGCCATAGACTGAATCCACTCAAATATGAATATAGAGCAGAATATAAATATATTGCATGGCAATAACTAATAAAATATAAAGAAGATAGAAAATTTGCAAATTTTATGGAACCATAGAATAGCAGATTGAGAGATGGCCAGGTATATGAGAGTGCTAAATGTTAAAGCCAAGAGAGGATGCTGTCACATTGAACAATTACAGTTTAAAAAAAATAATAATTATCTGGCCTCTTAACTGACTTCATAATTTAATATTAAAGGAGAAAGGATCTCTGAAGGAAGCACTCCTTATGGCAAAGAAGTGTGTCATATGAAGTTGAGTGATTCCTTCATTTTCACTTTAGTTTTTCTTCATGAAAAATAAACATACTGCATTAAAAAGAAAATAAGTTTAGTTTAATGTAGGCTGACTTAACATGTGAGAAATAAGGTCATATTTCCAAATTCAAGATTATAAAGTCAAAATTATTCCAGTGAGATAACAGAGTGCACAAATGAAATTCACTGAACATTTATTATATCATGTTGTTTTTCCTCTTCAGGTGGCCTACCTAATCCAACAAAATGTTATCCCACCTTTTTGCAACTTGCTGACTGTAAAAGATGCACAAGTTGTGCAAGTAGTACTCGATGGACTAAGTAATATATTAAAAATGGCTGAAGATGAGGCAGAAACCATAGCCAATCTTATAGAAGAATGTGGAGGTAAGTTTATTCTATGCTGTTATTCCACATTTTAATGTTCTTTTTGTAACTATTTTATTTTCAAATGCAACACTTCTATATTTTTCTGTCTTAATCAAGTAATAGAATCAAATAAATACTATATTCTATATGTACAGTCCTGCTCAGCTTCCTGCATATGTTTAGGTGACTGAATTGCTGCCACATATTGAACAGGCACTGTGCTAAAGGTACTGGGAAGACAGTGCTAAACGAGACACAGTCCTTGCCCTCAAGGCATGTGGTCTGATCAGGGAGATAGACATGAACTGATTTAATGTGCTGATTACCTAATAGAAATGTGCAACAAAGTGAAATACCTAATCTGTCCTGGAAGAAGTAGGAAGTGACCTGAGCTGGATTTTGAGAGATGGATAAGGATTAATAAAGTGAAAAGGGATGAAAGGTGTTCCAGGCAGAGATAACACCATGAGCAAAGTCTGAGGTGAGAAATAGCATTCAGCAAATTAAAAGTAGTTCAGTGTTGCTAAATCACAAAGTATGAAGCAGAAACCACCGAACGATGAGACTATGGAGTTAGCCGTTGATCAGGCCCCTAGTCTTAGAAGCTTTGCAGCACAGCAGACACTATAAGGCAGTGGGTCCCAAATCTGGCGGTGCACAGCATGCCGTAGCTTTCAGCTCTTAAGATGAACATCTAGACAGAACATGGGAGTTTCTGATGTGGATGTGGAACAACATGTTACCAACCTAGGTGAGCATAAAAGTAAAGCTGTTTCTGATAGAAGTGAAAGGAGAGGTAGCTAAAAATAGGAGAACTAGTATCTTCAACTTATTTGATAGAATTCGGAGACTTGAAAATTAATAGAAAGTGTTTGTTTTTAAAGTTACTTAAGTGATACGCAGCATACAAAGTGACAGGTAGAACAACAACAGCAAAATTCATAACTGTCAAGTTGGGAACAGGAAATGGGAAATACTGTTAGGAAACTAGTTAGGAAGTGAATTCCAGAAAAATTTAAAACTTAAAAAATTTAAAATTTAAAAGGAATAGTTAATTTTTTTTTCCTACTTGTGTATTTTTTTCTTTTACCATATAAACCTTTTAATAATTAAAATTTTATTTTTAAATATTAATATAAAAATATAGATCTTGAGCATTGCCTATTTCACTGGAAGTAAAACCTAGCTTACAAATTTCCCAAAGGATCCTCTGCCATAGGGTACAACAAGTCATTGGAAGATTTTACCAAGGGAATTGGTATGTTTAAATGGAGCATGGGTATGAGGGGAATGGAACCCTGGTAGAGCCTGGCAGGAAACCACCTAGGAAAGTATATAGCGATCACACCACAGTAAATGAAGGCAGTGATAATAGAGACAAGGGGAAATGACAAGATTCAAGAAATGGATAGGATAGGCTTTGAGGTTTTTGAGATTTTGTTATAGAGTATTGAGGGAAAGGGGAACTTTAATAATTAGTCTTTCTCTCAGATTTCAAACTGTTGTTGATTATCACCAGTACGAATACAGTAGAATAAACAGTGTAAATGAAGAATGGCAGATAACATTGTGTTTGAACAGCTTGAACTTTAGGTACTTATAAAATGTCCTCATGGAATTATCAAGCAGGTTTAAAGTTTTAAGCATCTGAAGCTCAGAAAAATGAAGCCATAGATGAGTACAAGTCTTCACCCTATATGTAAATAGTTAGTTAAACCTTTTCATGGAAAGGCCCCATAAGGAGAGTGTGTAAAGTGAGAAATATGCCCAAAACAATTTCCTCCACTTAAGAAATAGAGGACAAATACTCCTGAAAGGGCAATTTCACTTTAATCAGAGATTTTAAAATTAATTATTACTCCTATTAGGCTTCCCTGGTGTCTCAGTTGGTGAAGAATCCGCCTGCAATGCAGGAGACCACCTCTGGGAGGCAAGGGTTTGATCCCTGGGTCAGGAAGATCTCCTGGAGAATGGAATGGCAATCCACTCCAGTATTCCTGCCTGGAGAATCCCATGGACAGAGGAGCCTGGTGGGCTACAGTCCATGGGGTTGCAAGAATCAGACATGACTTAGTGACTAAACCACTACAGAGCAAAACAGTATTCAATTTTTATATCAATAGATTGTTTACATATTTTGCTTATGATTTAATACATTTGCTAGTATTTACAGGGGAAAATCCTCTTTCCCCTGAAATATAGTTGTTGATCATGATCATTTTTCATTATACTTAATAGCTGTCTTAACATTCATATTTGTTAATCATGAGTACTTAAAAGTTTTTTCTTACATGCTCACTAGAAAAATTTGGCAAATGCTACAAAATAGAAAGAACTTGCTTTTAACTTTTTTTTACTTTTCTTGCACATTTGGGTTTTGCTGTTTGTTTTGGGGTATTTGGGGTTTTTTTCTTTAGCCATGCCGCATGGCTCATGGGATCCTCGGTTTCAACCAGCATTGAAACCAAGCCACATGACAGTGAAAGCCCAAAATCCTAGCCACTGCGCCGCCAGGGATCCCCAGCTTTAATAGGGCAGTTTCACATACTGTTACTCCTTACAGACACTGACGTATGATACATCATTTTCTTCTGAATAGACAGATGTCCTGTTGCTTAATTTATATGTAGTTAAACACTCAGGTGTTTGGGCTTTTTTTTATTTTTATTTTTTTGACTGCAGTGTGCCACGTGGCATATAGAATTTTAGTTCCCTGACCAGGAATTGAATCGATGCTGTTTGCATTGCAAGTGTGGAGTTTTAACTGCCAGGGAAGTCCCTCAGATAATTTTTTAAGATAAATATGCTATGTTTATGTTGTGAATAAAACCTTACTGTTTTTAAGATTCACCTTTAGAATAGATACCCCAAAATTCAATTATGTGTTCCCAAGATTATTGTAACCTTTTTGCCACTGTGTTGTTGTGGTTTTAATTTTATTATTATTTCACTTCATAAAATTTCTTACAGGACTGGAGAAAATTGAACAGCTTCAAAATCATGAAAATGAAGACATCTACAAATTGGCCTATGAGATCATTGATCAGTTCTTCTCTTCAGATGATGTATTTAATAATCTTATCATTTTCTTAGTTTTAGTTAATAAGCATAAGTCTGGATGAAATTTAAGCTAGGATGTATATGTATGTATTTTAGAGGAATGGAATTGAAATAGATACATAATATTTCAGTATTTTAAAGTCCTTTGGGTTATTAAAAAGTAGTATTAGCTCAAATGGCAAAAAAAGATGAGAATTTTCTTGACAGTGAATAAATTAGGCTTTATTTTCCCTTGATGTCTCTATAGTTATCATATTTTATATTGCTAATAGCCTAATGTGTTTATAAACAAAATAGTGAAGCTAGTATATCCTATAATAAATCCATTATGACAATAATCAGTTAATCTGTATTTGAATATATTGCCACCATTAATTTTAGTTTGTGATCAAAAACAAATATGAAGTGCTCGCTTCGGCAGCACATATACTAAAATTGGAACGATACAGAGAAGATTAGCATGGCCCCTGCGCAAGGATGACACGCAAATTCGTGAAGCGTTCCATATTTTTAAAAAAAACAAATATGAAGATAAACAAATACAGTGAAAAAAAATTACCAAGAAACATAAGTTACTGTATAATATATACTATAGAAGAATGTTTTCAGATTATCAGTATATGGTAGTTGAAATTAAAGAATTATTTTTAGGATTATCTCTTTGGGAATGTTAAATCTAAAATTATAGTGATCAGATATAGCCAGCAGTGGATTTCTGGATTGATTTTCTCAACTTTTTAAAAAAGAAAATGGAATATTATTAAATATTTTGTTAAGCATATATGGTTTGTAGATTAACTTGACAACGACAATACTAAAAAAGAATTAGACTATTTATACCTACAGATTATCAAGCTAAGTCCTATTTAGAATAAAATATTTGTTAAAAAGCATGCTTTTTTAAAAGTAGCTTTTATCATGTATTAAAGTTGGATATTTTTAGAAGTCCTAATTGATAATTAGGTATACACAAAGCCTTAATGATTTTTAATACTTCAACATGCAGGTCTTACTTACTCTGTTACATTGTGAAAAGAATAATAAAGATGATTTGCCTCTTTATAGGAACTACACCATAGGCACATAACTTTGTGGTATTTCAACCGTTAGATATAAAGCATATAGAAAGAACATCAGTTATCCATTTTAATACGGCTATTATCTTACTACTTTAAGCTCAAAAGTTGTCTCCAGTTGCTATTAAAATATTAACTGAAGAATACACTTACTCTCCAAAAGTGGTAGCGTTAGAATGAGTATACTCTCTGAATTTGAGTCATAGTACCATCTCCAATCTCTTTCATTCTTTCAGAAGATACACATTTTGCACATTCTCTTCAGTTTCTTCCCTTTTGGCATCCCTTAAGGAATAAACCTTTATGAAGTGTTTCAGGGTTCTCAAGGGATGGTAGGACAGTGTTGGCCACCCATATAATCTCTGATACTTTTTAAATAGAACTGTTAACTACAATACTGTTTTATAATTTAAAACTAACCATCACCTTCTTTTTTTTCCCTCCCCCTTAGATTGATGAAGATCCTAGCCTTGTTCCAGAGGCAATACAAGGTGGAACATTTGGTTTCAATTCATCTGCCAATGTACCAACAGAAGGGTTCCAGTTTTAGAAAGATGTTGTGGAAGTTAGGTACAATGCAGCACTGGGATATATATATATATATACATATATATAAAAAGGTTTGATCCATCAAGCTTGGCTCATGGGATCTGCTGCTGCATTAAATCGGGAAAGAAAATGTGAAGATTTCATTTGGAATCACAGAAAATGCCCAAATGAGGTCAAGATGGCGAGTGGGTGCGAGTGAGAATGAGTGGCAAAATGTAATGAAAACTCTACATGGATGCTTATTTAGGTTGTTCAAAGTAAAAAGGGCTACAGGTCACAGATCTTCAGTGCCTGAGAAGGAACATTGACTTTGTATCAATTGAGGGGAAAGTGCAGTACTGTCATCTTCAAGCCTTGTAAGCATAAAAGAGATAGGATGCCCATAAAAGTCAAAGGAAAACGAGCCCAGGCCTTGCTATGAAGCAGTGTGTGAGTGGACAATGTTGAATGAATGTCTGGCTCAGTGATGGAGAGCCAGGTTCATCTTTCAAATCTAGGGCTCTTCATTCATGAAGCAGACTCCTAGTCCTGGAGTGACTGTGAACGAGAGTGTGGTTGTGGTGCGTATGTGAACGCATGCAAGCTTGATTTGCCTTCAGGGGGCTGATAAACTAGTAGAATCATCAGTGAGATCGTAAGTGTTACCGTACACTGGACCTGCCAACAGAGACCAGCTCAGCAGCAGACGGTGTGTACTCTGCAGCCTGTGTTTCCTCTTTCCCGCCCCCCCTCTTCCCACCCCTCCTTTTTTTTTTTTTTTTTTTTTTTTTTTTTTTTTTTTTTTTTTTGTGGGAGTTTTTTGTTTTGTTTTTAGTTTTTATTTACTTTACCTAGTATGGCTTTTTAGTTGCTTCTCAAGTCAGAAAACTTTCAGGAAGGTTTCCCTGTGCATTTGCACCAGATGAATGTTTGATGCTATGAAAAGCTTTCCATATCATCAAAACTAATTTGTGTAGATTTTTGCATGAAAAAAAAATCATAAATTTCCCTCAAAATAGACTGTGTTGCAGTACACAAGTTGCCATAATAGTATAAAACAGTAAAATGTGCTTTTAAAAGCCATCCTTTTCATTTTCAGAGATAACATAAAGATCTTTGCATGAGGTAAATCTACAGCCTAGTTCATTTTTAGATTTTGTTGAGTCCTGTAAAGAAGAAGAAGAAAAAAGTTTCAGTTGTGGTAGAATACCGTGCTGTGTTTAAATGTTACTTGTTTTCAAACTTTGTTTTCTATGAAAATGATATGGAAACTTCTAAAATGGAATTTGGTGCATATGTACTGCTGAATAAAGACCGATGAAGAGGTTTGAGTAGATGTACAAATCAAGTAATGGTTTGAACACCTTTAATAATATGCCTAATCTGTTCAATTGTTTTAGAATCTTTTTATCTTAGATGTAGGCAGCCATGAACAATCTATTTTGAGCCACTTTAGGGAGAAAACTTTGTATTTTTAAAACTTGCATAAAAGTTATGCAAGTGGTTTTTATAAATTGGAATAATACCTCAGTTTTGAGGTTATACACACTAAATTAAATGTGACATAAATTAATTTGTACAAAAAGAACTCTTTATAAGGTGGCTCATTGTAGGAAATCCTGTGCCTTCCCCTTTGAGCACAAGTGTTGCATGAACAACAGTTTGCTATAAGAAACATACCAGATTAGCCACCATTAGCATCTATATCTACTTTGTGTTTAAAAATCAACTGGTAATTCTGAAACACTGTAGAATGGATAAAAATTATTTTGTGATCATAACTCTTTGTTGAACTAGAGTATTTTTGCAGCATTCCTTGTCATCAGAAACATGGTTAAAGTTTAAAACTAGAAGCAGCAGAAAACTAGCTTGTAAAATTTATCCAAGTAGAGTGCAGGCTAGGCTATCTTGGGGAAATAAACATTAAAACTCAAAGCAATGTTTTACATGGGGCATGTGTGTGTACTGTGTGGATTTTTTATATATGTTAATGTAAAGTTAGAGTACAACTCAGTTGCTTGTGTTCACTTGTCTTTCATAAGCTTTTAACATTGACCCAACATTACAAAAGAAATTTCTTAAATTCTTTAGTTTCATTTCAGTATAGACGTATTAATATTCCACCTGACTGGATTTGTTCAGCTGATGCCATCTGTGCTTCTGCTTCTTCCCTGTCCAAACCAATATTCTGACCTTCCTTCACTCCTTCAGCAAAGTGGACTGAGAGAGACAACTTGAGCTATATTTTAAGTATTTCTATAGCTTCAGCATATGTCTGCAAATGACAGAGTGCACACAAAGTATGATTTTACAAATGGCATAAGTTACCAGAAGATAAACATAACAGTGCTCTGCATAATTTCTGTTTCTTAGTGTACAAAAACCTGGTTAAAAGTAAGCCAGTGAGGTTATAGTAGGCCAAATGACTATAGAGTGATTTTCTTACGAGTGCAGGACTCATATCAAGGCCTGCAGAAGAAGCTAGTCTCAGAAAAGAACCTAAGCTCTCTTTTAAGGCGGCTCACCTGATTAAATCAGGCCCACCCCTTATCATCTCCCTTTTAATTGACCCAAAGCCAGACTGATGAGTACAGTATTGTATCCCTTCCTCTTTACCCTGTGTGTGTGTGCTAAGTTGCATCCAACTCTTTGCGACTCTGGGCTGTAGCCCACCAGGCTTCTCTGTCCCGGCACGAAGACTGCAGTAGGTTGCATGCCCTCCTTCAGGGTATCTTCCTGATCCAGGGATCGAACCCCCATCTCTCAAATGTTCTGCATTGGCAGGTGGATTCTTTACCGCTTTACCTGGGAAGCCTACTCTTTGGCCTAGTCACAGAGTGATATCCACCATGCTCAAATAATCCTGTCAACACTTGAGTAAATGGAATTATAAAGGGCATGTGTATCAGGGAATCTTGGGAGCCACCTTAAGAGCTGTACCACCAAGAAATACTAGCATTTAGAGCTGGAGCGATTTAGACGTGACCACCTAACGTATCGCAAGCTTATTTTTGGATGAAGGTCCGTGAGAATCTAATGAAAACTTCCTCAGTTTCCTTCCAAAATGCATATACATACAGTTGGGAGCTCCGTGGGAGTCTGCATTTCAGGATATGAACTGTCCAAGTCCTCCCTTTCAGATGATAGAGTTGCCAAGAGGTGACTTGACCAAGGTCACAACAGCTACTAAGGGCTAGATAAGACCCAGATCTCAACTCATACAATAGGGAGCTATGCTTTCAATTACTCCTTCGAAACTCATTTAAATTTGTGAGCCGATGCAAAAAAGCATTTATGCAGCTTTTCCTATTGTAGTTTGAGAAATGACTAACAGTAATTCTTACAGAAGCTTGTCTGTGAGTTTTGAAATTACAGTTGACGCTTGAACACCATGGAATTTGCAGGCCCACTTACATGCCTTTTTTTCCCACTAAATACATACTTCAAGGTCAACTGTACTTTAAATCAGCTGTCTCTACATTACTTGTAATACCTAATACAGTATAGCTGCTATGTAAATAATTGTTAAGTACAATGTAAATACTATGTAGCTAATCCCTTGAATACAGCTGGAGTTAGGGGCGCTGTCCCTCATCGATGGTTCTGCAACGAAGGATTCAACCAACCACAGATCATGCAGTATTACAGTGAAAAAAAGTCCACGTGTAAGTGAACCCATGTTATTCAAGGGTCCACTGTATTTTCTTTCTGATTTTCCAAAATTGAATCTTTCATTGTTTATGTTAAGAAGGTAAACTATATGTAAACAGGCCAATTTAGCTTGAATTAGAGAAGTTACCTGTTGTGAACTCCTGAGGCCTAATGGGTTGTTTACCTCATGCACATGACATTTTAAACATTTAAGGAGAAAATGGTTTTTCTTTTTAGCAGACACATTAATGAAGTGTATGCTTTTTTAAAAATATAGGAGTAATGAACTTTATATGCCTTTAAATAAAATCAAAGTGCACATTCATAGTCTTACTGTATTCAGTTAATTCCTAAATTAAGGTGAAAAGAATGAAGATTTATAAAGCCCATGTTCTGGTGTGATCAGAAGCAACTGAACTGTAGTGTCACAGGGAATATTAACTATCACATCAATAATGTACAGGAAGATCGGTTTAATGTTTTTTTCTGCAAGACTTAACCTAGCAGTACCATTTAATTTGGACATGTCTTCTAAACTCAGGTTCTTTAAGTGACAAATTTGGCTCAGGATGTCCGTCCGTGTCAGGACGTACTGTTTATAAAGCTGACTTAGCAGCTGCTACTTTGTAAGGGCAGCTGCTGCCCTGAAGATGCTTTCAGATTACCTCTTCCCAGAGACCTGCACTCATCATTTATGTTGTTGCCCAATCTTTGCAGCTCTAAATATGCTGCTTGCTCCAGGTTAGTTTTTCCAAGCTGTCAATTCTTCCAAGTTTATTCTTCATGAAGAAAAACTTTTATAACCTTTTCATTTCTGTTATTCAAGCATGAATCCTCCTTTCCCTGACCATATCTTACTTCTGATTTGTACGGCTCATGGATTCCTTGCTACTCTGTGACCTCACCCAGGATTTCCTCGTCTGTTTTGCTCTTCTGACAAGTGATAATCTGCTTACATGTACATGCTGTCTGTTGCCCTCAGTCCCCAGGTACCTGCCTTCCAGATCGTTCCTTCAGTGTCCTGGCTTTCTCGTCCTCAGATGTTTGAGCCTTCCAAGCCATCTTTCCCCCATACTTTGTACATGGTTACCTTTTGACTGATTTTATAATTGGCTGTTATAATGCTAATATCCAAACACTTGGACTCAGGAGGGTATTTCTCTTTAACTCAAAAAGGGGGACTTTCTGGGGGTTCACTTCAGTCCCTCAGCTTCCACTACAGGGAGCACAGATTTGAACTCTGGTCAGAGAACTAAGGTCACACATACTACACAGCCAGAAAAGATCATTTGGGGTCATAATTGGATTTGGGAAGGAGTCGACAGTGTTATTCTCTGAGGCCTTACTGCCATACTTGTTTTTTCTTAAGGGTTGTCCCCCTGTTCAACTCATTAACAGAATTTTATCCGTAATATGTTACAGGTACTTTCTGCTTCCAACCACTTCCCTTTGTAAGTGAGCTCCCTCCATAAACAAATTATAATCTGCCTCCAATCTAGTAGCTCCCAGTGTGGTCTACAAGGTCCCCCACCTGTGTGTGTGTAACTGGTACAGAGAAACTGGTTTCCCCTTTTTTTTCTTTGAACCTGTTTAACAGGATGGTCATAGGAAAGCTGTTAAAGAGCTGCTATTAAAATACCTAAATGGTAACCTTGCTCCAGTCTGAGTCCACTAGTGGTCAGAGGTGCTGAAAGAGGACTGAAAAGTTTGTTTCCCTCTCAGCTCTGCTCCCACGCAACTTTTGTGCAGTTCTCCCCAGCTGCAGCGCATAAAGAAAGCTCGAAGTAGCAGATAAGGAAGTGTCTTGTCTGGATCCCTATATTCCCAACCACCTTACATGTTCAACATTCAGATGCCTGTCTCCTTCAGGAAGCCAAACATCCCATACTGTCTACTACCCTCACCATCCCCATCAGCTCTCACTTACAGTGTGCGTTTCATACTTAGGGTAATGTTTCAGTCTGTAGAGTCGGTTCCATTAAATTGTAAGCTCCTTAAGGGTAGAGTCAACAAGTAAAGCTCTGTAAATCCCATGAAAGTGCCATGAGTTCTGTGGGCACTCAAGAAAGGTTTGCGATTACAATGCAGCCTCTCACATGAGCTGATTGTAGTGACTTTCTAAAACTCTTCAATTTGTAATTGTCCAATTTGCCTTATTGCATCTAAAATTTAGGATGTTTTCTATAGGAAGAGATACTTCATCCCTTGTCAGATGAATGCTCATTTCTTTACTTTCTTTTCACCACTTTTGATATTTACCAATGTCAGATCTGGCTATCTGACACAAGATATTGCTATGCATCCTCATGTGTCTCAAGTACTAGCTCTGCATACTATGAAGCGGGGGGTGACCTAGTATCTAATACTATTAATGCAAATAATTTTTGACATGTCATTTATTGAACTATCTTTGCATCATCATAGTGTTTTTACAAAGAAAGTAGCCAAACCATAAAGGTAAGTGATTACTGTCTTAGTCTATAGTATGAAATCAGAATGCTTTTTGGTTATTGATGTTGCAGTGTTCTTTACATAATAAGCTTTCTTATACCCGACTAGCAATTACACAAATTTTTGGATGCTTAAAATAATTAAGAACAAGCACAAGGAATTCTCTCAGTTTGATGTAGTCCTGATCTAAACAGTTGGATAATCACCATGGTATTTTTTTTTTTTTTTTTGCTGACAAGTCCCAGAGGCCTTAGGAACAAATACAGTGGCCCCTTTGACAGAGTCTTTGGCTTCAAATCTTTGCTCTGCCACTTAACTCCTGTGGGACCTTGTAAAATTGTTTTATGTGTTTCCTAGTTGTTCATCTGAAAAAATGGAAAATGTAATAATACCTACCCCAATGGGTTACTTTGTGGCTTAAATGAGTTAACTCATGTAAAACACTCAGAATAATCTTATATAAATAATAAACATAGCAACAGGAGAAATTCCCTTTATCTTCTGCTGAAGATAAAAGCAGACGCCTAATTTTTTACATTTGACAAATACCTGAGAACCCAGTTTGGACTAGGCATTAAATCAGGAGTTAGGGATACGAAGTCAATTAAAATGGGTACTTGTTCTCAATTTAGTTTACTGAGGAAGAGGGAGTCATAAATGAGAAACCAAAACTAAGATGTAAGAGATGTACATATTACCTTTGGTAAACCCCACAGTTTGGTGACTAATTAGCTTTTGATGGAGCATCCAAAAAAACTTCCTGTCTCTTAAATTCATTATCTCCAACTTAAGACTTTTTCTGGCTATTCAGGTGTGTTTTTTTACCCCCCCAACGCCCCCCCCGCCACACACACCGTTTTTCTCTCATTCTTAGTAGGTTATCTTTCTTATTTTAGGGGTGGGAAGGTGGCAAGAGAAACTGTATGAAAGAAACTTCCTCAGCCCACTTCTAGATTAGAAATTTAACAGATTACTCACCCACTCCATCCTCCTTTAGAGGAGGTAAGTATCTTTCCTCATAACTTAAGGCAGTCCTGTCGTCTTCAGTCCTATCTCCTGCTGCTACTCAGGAGTCTCACACTGAATCACCGGCCTTCTCTCCTTTGTATTCAACTATTGCCCTTCAGAGTGAGCCTTCCCATTAATATTTGAACATGCAACAAATATTTCCCAACCTAAAAATGAGAGTGCAGCTCAAGCCTCATTCTCAGCCCATTACAGTCTCCTTTACCCTCGTCACACCATAAAACCCTTGACGTGATGCCTACATGTCACTAAATCGGCAATTTTTGTCTTTGACTCAGGAGAATTAAGACTCAACCTCTCCCCCCCCATCAATCACAGCCCTGTCCCTCGACCAGTGCTGCCTGCTCCCCTCTGCCTCTCGCCCGCCCCTCAAACTCCTGCCCAGGATTTGTCTCCTTTCCTTTGTTTCCTTGTCATTAAGTGTTTAAGAGGTTTAACTCACGCCAGTCTCCTTTTATCTGTGCAAGGATACAATAGTCACACCACTTAGATGCCTGAAAAAGCAACCACAACTCAAACTTGCCCAACACTAAGCCTTGTGCTCTTTCTCTCCTATCCCCAACTGTGTCCTCTTGGATTGTTACCCATCTCAGTGAGTGTCAGCTCCCCTGAGTTCTAAATGACTCTTGGCGTCCTTTCACTTATCTCCATTTCTACCTCAGTCCAACCATCATCTCTTCTTGAACCATTGTAAGTATATTAAAATGATCTGCCTTGACCACTCTGGCTCCCTTTCAGTCTGATCTCTGCATTTTAAAGCCAAAATGTGGGTTCAGTCCCTGGGTGGAGAAGATTCCCTGGAGGAGGGGATGGCAACCCACTCCAGTATTCTTGCTTGCAGAATCCCATGGACAGAGGAGCCTGGTGGGTTACATTCCATGGGGTCGCAGTCAGACACAACTGAAGTGACTTAGCACATATGCACATAATCTTTCTAAAAATCAAATCTGTGTGTGCCAGTGTTGTTACTTTGAACACTTCATATCTTCTCATTGCTTTTAGAATAAAAACCAACATTCTTTTTTCTCTTGGAGATCATGCACAAAAGAGAGTAGGATAAATCCTTAAGTGCACATCATCCAATTTCAGTCATCACCAACACAGTCAATATTTTTTTTTTTTTTTTTTTGCTGCACCTTGAGGCTTGTGAGATCTTAGTTCCTCAACCAGGAATCAAACCCATGGCCCCTGCAATGGAAATGCAGAGTCTGTACCACTGGACTGCCAGAGAAGTCTGATACATGATCAATCTTGTTGCCTCTCTGATGCACCCACATTTCCTATCTCCTTAGTATTATTTTGAAGCAAATCCTAGGCATTTCATTATGTATCTCCAAAAAATTAAGAACTTTAAATTCAAATCTCTTAAAAAATTAGCATTTAATAGCAAGTATCTAATCCATGTTCAAATGTCATTGTATTAATCAAAATCACTAACATGGCCATAGCCTTTCATTTTTTGGCCACTGCCTGCATCTCTAGCTATGTTTTCACTCACACCACTCCTCTGTGCTTTGACTGCACTGGCTTTTTATCTCCTCCTCTCATGAGGCCTTTGATTTCTTTTGCTTTGCTAGAATATCCCCTTCCCGTTTCTTTGTTATTCCTCAGCTTGAGCATCACATTCTAAGGGACACCTGCACTTACTGCCCAACTTAAAATTTCTTTATTAAAAGTTCACATACAACTCCATTCCTTTTCTTAAAGTTCACAAGACTAACATAGGAACCATATTGCACATCGCTAGAACCCCGGGGAACCAGACTGTTGGGAGGACACAAACAAAACCCTGTGTGCACCAGGACCCAGGAGAAAGGAGCAGTGACCCCACAAGAGACTGAGCCAGACTTGCTTGTGAGTGTTCAGAAGTCTCCAGCGGAGGTGTGGGTTGACAGTGGGCTGCCCTGGGGTCAGGGGCACCGAATACAAGTGTTGGCGTAAGTCCTTTTGAAGGAGGTCTCCGTTGTGGCCATTACCCCTACTATAGTTTGGCCTCAGGCCAAACAACAGGGAAGCAACATGGCCCCACCCCAATCCAACAGAAAATTGGATTAAAGATTTACTGAGAATTGCCCCCCACGTCAGAACAAGACCCAGATTCCCCCACAGCCAATGCCTCCCATCAGGAAGCTTCCACAAGCCTCTTAGCCTTATCCGCCAGAGGGCAGACAGAATGAAAACCACAATCACAGAAAACTAACCAAACTGATCACATGGAACACAGCCTTGTCTAACAATGAAACCATGAGCCATGCCGTGTAGGGCCACCCAAGATGGATGGGTCATGGTGGAGAGTTCTGATAAAACGTGGTCCGCTGGAGAAGGGAATGGCAAGCCACTTCAGTATTCTTACCTTGAGAACCCCATGAACAGTATGAAAAGGCAAAAAGATATGACACTGAAAGATGAACTCCCCAGGTCAGTAGGTGCCCAATATGCTACTGGAAAAGAGTAAAGAAATAACTCCAGAAAGAATGAAGAGACGGAGCCAAAGCAAAAACAATGCCCAGTTGTGGATGTGACTGGTGATGGAAGTAAAGTCTGATGCTGTAAAGAATGATATTGTATAGAAACCTGGAATGTTAAGTTCATGAATCAAGGTAAATTGGAAGTGGTCAAAGAGGAGATGGCAAGAGTGAACATCAACATTTTAGGTATAAGTGAACTAAAATGGACTGGAATCAGTGAATTTAATTCAGATGATCATTATAACCACTAGTGTGGGCAAGAATCCCATAGAAAAAATGGAGCAGCCCTCATAGTCAACAAGAGTCCAAAATGCAGTACTTGGGTGCAATATCAAAAATGACAGAATGATCTCTGTTCATTTCCAATGCAAACCATTCAATATCACAGTAATCCAAGTCTATGCCCTAACCACTAATGCCAAAGAAGGTGAAGTTTAATGGTTCTATGAAGACCCACAAGACCTTCTAGAACCAATACCAGAAAATATATATCCTTTTCCTCATAAGTGACTGGATGCAAAAGTAGGAAGTCAAGAAATACCTGGAGTAATAGGCAAGTTTGGCTTGGAGTACAAAATGAGGCAGGGCAAAGGCTAATAGAGTTTTGCCAAGAGAACGCACTGGTCATAGCAGACACCCACTTCCAAAAACACAAGAGATGACTCCACACGTGGACATCACCAGATGGTCAATACCGAAATCAGATGCCTATATTCTTTGCAGCCAAAGATGGAGAAGCTCTATACAGTCAGCCAAAACAAGACTGGGATCTGACTGTGGCTCAGATCATGAACTCCTTATTGCAAAATTCAGACTTAAATTGAAGAAAGTAGGGAAAACCACTGGACCAATCAGTTATGACATAAATAAAATCCCTAATGATTACACAGTGGAGATGACAAACAGATTCAAGGGATTAGATCTGATAGAAAGAGTGCCTGAAGAACTATTGATGGAGGTTCGTAACTGTACAGGAGGCAGTGATCAAAACCATCTCCAAGAAAAGAAATGCAAAAAAGGCAAAATGGTGGTCTGAGGAGGTCTTAAAAATAGCTGAGAAAAGAAGAGGAGCAAGAGGCAAAGGAGAAAAAGAAAGATATACCCATCTGAACACAGAGATTCAAAGAATGACAAGGAGAGAGAAGAAAGCCTTCCTAAATGATCAATGCAAAGAAATAGAGGACAACAATAGAATGGGAAAGACTAGAGATTTCTAGAAAATGAGAGATACTAAGGGAACATTTCATGCAAAGATGGGCATGATAAAGGACAGAAATGGTATGGACCTAACAGAAGCTGAAGATATTAAGAAGAGGTGGCAAGAATACACAGAGGAACTGTACAAAAAAGATCTTCACAATCCATATAATCACGATGGTATGATCACTCACCTAGAGCCAGACATCCTGGAATTGAAGTCAAGTGGGCCTTAGGAAGCATCACTATGAACAAAGCTAGTGGAAGTGATGGAATTCCAGCTGAGCTATTTAACATCATAAAAGATGATGCTGTGAAAGTGTTGCATTCAATATGCCAGCAAATTTGGAAAACTCAGGAGTGGCCACAGGACTGGAAAATGTCAGTTTTCATTCCAATCCCAAAGAAAGGCAATACCAAAGAATGTTCAAAGTACACCACAATTGCACTCATCTCACACGCTAGTAAAGTAATGCTTGAAATTCTCCAAGCTAGGCTCCAACTATATGTGAACCAAGAACTTCCAGATGTTCAAGTTGGATTTAGAAAAGGCAGAAAAACCAGAGATCAAATTGCCAACATCCGTTGGATCATAAAAAAGCAAGAGAATTCGAAAAAAGTATCTACTACTTCTTCAATGACTATGCCAAAGCCTTTGACTGGATCACAACAAACTGGAAAATTCTTAAAGAGATGGGAATACAAGACCACCTGGCCTGCCTCCTGAGAAATCTGTTTGCAAGTCAAGAAGCAACAGTTAGAACTGGACATGGAACAACAGACTGGTTCCAAATTGGGAAAGGAATACATCAGGTTGTATATTGTCACCTTGCTTATTTAACTTATATGCAGAGTACATCATGAGAAACTCGGCTGGATGAAGCACAAACTGGAATCAGGATTGCTGGGAGAAATATCAATAACCTCAGATATGCAGATGACACCACCCTTATGGCAGAAAGCAAAGAGGAACTAAAGAGCCTCTTGATGAAAGTGAAAGAGGAAAGTGAAATAGCTAACTTAAAAGTGAGCATTCAAAAAACAAAGATCATGGCATCTGGTTCCATCACTCCATGGCAAATAGATGAGGAAAACAATGGAAACACTGACAGACTTTATTTTCTTGGGCTCCAAAATCACTTCAGATGGTGACTACAGCCATGAAATTAAAAGATGCTTGCTCCTTGGAAGAAAAGCTCTGACTAACCTAGACAACATATTAAAAAGCAGAGACATTACTTTGCCGACCAAGGTCCGTCTTGTCAAAGCTATGGTTTTCCCAGTAGTTATGTATGAATGTGAGAGTTGAGCCATAAAGAATGCTGAGCACCAAAGAATTGATGCTTTTGAACTGTGGTATTGGAGACCACTCTTGAGAGTTGCTTGGACTGCAAGGAGATCCAACCAGTCAATCCTAAAGGAAATCAGCCCTGAATATTCATTCATTGGAAGCACTGATGCTGAAGCTGAAACTCCAATACTTTGGCCGCCTGATGCAAAGAACTGACTTCTTAGAAAAGACCCTGATGCTGGGAAAGATTGAAGGCAGGAGGAGAGATGGTTGGATGGCATCACCGACTAGATGGACATGAGTTTGAGCAAGTTCCGGGAATTGGTGATGAACAGGAAAGCCTGGCGTGCTGCAGTCCAAGGGGTCGCAAAGAGTCAGACACGACTGAGTGGCTGAAATGAACTGAACTAGAACGTAGAGCATAAATATTCTTTAGATGGATGAATAAGTGGATTTATGGGAGCAAAGAGTTTGGGTACTTAATCCAGATTGGGGAAGAGGTGTCACTAGGGAAGACTTCTTGAAGGAAGTAGGACCTCCCGACTGACTCAAGAGTTAGCCAGATGAGGTGGGATCAAGTGCCTTCCCCTGACAGGGAAGGGAGAGGAAGAACTGAATCGCTTTTAGTCTAAAAGTTTACATCAGGATCGGTGGGAAGGGACCAGAAGAAGAAACAACAGAAAATATGGTTTATTTAGGAGCACAGACAGGGATTTTAAGTGGGAGAGTGACATTGTCAAATTTGAACGTACAAATCACTTTATCAGCTTTGTTGAACATGGGTTCAAGAAGGAAAGAATAGAGACATGATGACCAATTAGGAAGCTCTTAAGAGTTACTGGGAAAGAAAAAAGGAATTATTGAAGAGAGGTGTGCATAGCAGAAATTGAGAAGAGGGAATAGCCTTAAAAATGTAAGGTATTGTTGCTTAGTCACTAAGTTGTGTCTGACTCTGCGACCCGGTGGACTGTAGCCTGGCAGGCGCCCCTCCCTATGGAATTCTCCAGGCAAGAATACTGAAGTAGGTTGCCGTTTACTACTCCAGGGGATCTTCCTGACCCAGGAATCCAACCCGTGTCTCCTGCTTGGCAGGCAGATTCTTTACCACTGAGTCACTTGGGAAGCCAGTTTAAGGTATGTCCATTATCAATTGTCTTTCAGCTCCAAGTCCATCCTGCTTTGCCTGACTTTATGCATTGGAGCTGGACCACGTAAATGTTTTCCCATTACCAGCGAGCACAGAGTCAGGCTTTGTCAACAGAGAACCCTGGAGTAACAGCACAAGACTACTGTAGTGGGGAGACACTTCATGATGCTTGTTGTCCATTTTTATTATTCACTACTAGAGCTGAGACCCTGAGTGGCTTGGATCCTGCTGTGCCTTCAAGCCACGCACTCTCAGCATGGCAGCTGCCTCAGAGCAGCTCCAACAGGCTGCTTCCACAGCAATGTAGGAGTGTGCATGTCATACAGGAGATAGGGTGAAAATTTGTGTATAGTTGGAATGTTATCTGGGCTTCCCTGATACCTCAGTTGGTAAAGAATTCCCACTTGCAATACAGGAGACCTCGGTTTGATTCCTGGGTTGGGAAGATCCCCTGGAGAAGGGATATGCTACCCACTCCAGTATTCTTGGGCTTCCCTTGTGGCTCAACTGGTAAATAATCTGCCTGCAATGTTTGATTGATTATGCCAAAATTATTGATTATGCCAAACTTTTAACTGTGTAGATTACAACAAACCGTGGAAAATTCTTCAAGAGATGGGAATACCAGACCACCTTACCTGCCTCCTGAGAAATCTGTTTGCAAGTAAAGAAGCAACAGTTAGAACCAGACATGAAACAATGGACTGGTTCCAAATTGGGAAAGGAGTACGTCAAGGCTGTATATTGTCACCCTGCTTATTTAACTTATATGCAGAGTACATCATGCAAAATGTCAGGCTGGATGAAGCACAAGCTGGAATCAAGATTGCAGGGAGAAATATCAGTAACCTCCAATATGCAGATTATACCACCTTTATGGCAGAAAGCAAAGAGGAACTAAAGAGCCTCTTGATGAAAGTGAAAAAGGAGAGTGAAAAAAGCTGCCTTAAAACTCAACATTCAAGAAACTAAGATCATGGCATCTAGTTCCATCACTCCATGGCAAATAGATGGGGAAACAATGAAAACCGTGGCAGGCTTTATTTTCTTGGGCTCCAAAATCACTTCAGATGGTGACTGCAGCCATGAAATTAAAAGACGCTTGCTCCTTGAAAGAAAAACTCTGAAAAAAAGAAAAAGAAAAACTCTGACCAAACTAGACAACATATTAAAAAGCAGAGACGTCATTTTGTCAACAAAGGTCTGTCTAGTCAAAGCTATGGTTTTTCCAGTAGTCATGTATGAATGTGAGAGTTGGACTATAAAGAAAGCTGAGTGCTGAAGAATTGATGCTTTTGAACTGTGGTGTTGGAGGAGACTCTTGAGAGTCGCTTGGACTGCAAGGAGATCAAACCTGTCAATCCTAAAGGAAATCAGCCCTGAATATTCATTGGAAGGACTGATGCTAAAGCTGAAACCCCAATACTTTGGCCACTGATGTGAAGAACCGACTCGCTAGAAAAGACCCTGATGCTGGGAAAGACTGAAGGCAGGAGGAAAAGGGGTCAACAGAGGATGAAATGGTTGGATGGCATCATTGACTTGAGGGACATGAGTTTGAGCAAGCTCTGGGAGTTGGTGATGGACTGAGAAGCCTGGCATGCTGCAGTCCATGGGATCACAAAGAGTTGGACACGACTGAACTGAACTGGAATGTTATCCAAAGAATAACTTTATAAGAAATGTGCCAGATTAAGATAAAACATTAAATGCCACTGCAGGAAATAGATGTAATCTCAAATTATATAAAATCTCAAAAGTCAATAATAAGAAAACCCAATTTAAAATGAGAAAAAATTTGCACAGACATTTCAGGAAAAGTGACATGTGGATAACAAACACATGAAAAGATGTTCGGCATCATTAATCACAAGAGAAATGTGAATAAAGACTGCAAGATACCACTAAACTCCTATATTAGAATGGTTAAAATTTAAAAACAAAACCAAGGCCAAATAACTGACAATACCAATTATTGACAAGGATGCAAAGCAGCTTGCACTCCCCTACATTCCTGGAGAGAACCCAAGATGACCCGGTCACTTCAGAAAACCGTCTGGCAGTTTGTTATAAAGTTAAACACACACTTAACCCTGCAACCAGCAGTCTGCTCCTAGATATGCCCTCAAGTGAAACGAGAACTTCATTCACAGGGAAACCTGCACGTGAATGTTTATAGCTGCATTATTCATAACCACCCGATACTGCAAACCACCCCCAGTTCCTTCAACTGGAGAATGGATAAACAGGTACATCCATATAATGGATTATTAGTCATCAATAAAAAGAAACTGATAAAACAACATGAATGAATTTCAAATGCACTATACTAAGTGAAAGCCACCTGATTTTCACTCCAATTACATGACAATCTGGACAAGGCAAACTGTAAGGACAAAACATTGATCAGTGGTCTCCTGGGACTCTATGGGAGAGAAAGGGGCACAGGAGAAATTTTTAGACTGATGAGAAAGTGCTATATCTTGATTGTAGTGGCGATTACACAAGTATATTCATTTGTCAAGATTCATAGAACTGTCCACTAAAAAGGATGAAATTCACTATAAAATATACTTAAAGTTTTTTTTTAAATGCTACTGCTTGCTGAACACAAGCAGAGATTTGAATTAAAAGTCGAAAATTTCTCAAGTTACCAATATGTCAGTTCTCCTGAGTTGATCTTTTAAAAGAAAAAAATATGAACAGAAATATGAAAATTCTGAAAAGGAACACTTACTAGCTCTGCTATGTTGTAAAATATATATAAAATGTTAATTAAAACAGTATAGAACTTGCTTATTAATAATAATTTACAAGAGGCAAATTTTCTGAAAGTCCAGAAATAGATCTAAACACATTTAGAAACATAGTGCTATATATTGAAAGCAGTGTCTCAAATAAATGGGAAATGATGAATTATTCAATAAATAGTAATAGAAAACTGAGCAGCCATCAGGAAAGAAAACTGGTTTATATATCACCCTGCATATCAGGAAAAACCCAAATGAATAAAACTAAAAAAAAAAAAACCAAAACGCTGATACTACGGAAGTGCTGGTAGAAAGCCACGAAAGGGTTATTTTATAAATGTAAAGGAAGAGTTTTTATTGTTGTTGTTCGTTCACGCATTCATTCATTCACTCACCCAAATATTTACGTCTCAAGGGGGGATTTTTTTCAAGTATAATACAAAAACTCAGAAACACCATAAACAAGAAATTGATTACTTGCATAATAATTAAAGAAATCTCTGCAGGAAGATCTTCATAAGAAAGAAAACTTCGAAAGAAAAACACCTGAGAAAAGTATTCATAATCATCCTAGAGGAAGAACCAATCTTTCTAACGTGAAAAGATCCTACAAATCAGTTTTAAAGGTTCAGTGGAAAATAGATAAAATATATGAACAGTTTAGAAACTATAAATGGCTCTATTTTGACTTAAATTGAGTCCTCCTAAAAGTCATAGTCTGACGTCTAACACTTTGTACATCAGAATATGACCTTATTTAGAGAGAGGTTCTATAAAAATATAGTCAAGTTAAAATGAGGTGATTTCTAGGTGGTATTAGTGGTAAAGAATCTGCCTGCAGTGCAGGAGACTGGGATTTGATCCCTGGGTTGGGAAGATCCCCTGGAGGAGGGCATGGCAACCCAGCCCAGTATCCTTGCCTGAAGAAGCCCATGGACAGAGCAGCCTGGCCGGCTACAGTCCATGGGGTCGCACAGAGTCAGACACGACTGGAGTGACTAAGAAGCAGCAGCAACAACATTCATATAACGGAATATTTTACACTTACTAACAAATTTAAGGAAGCCTCTTTGTGTACTGATACAGAAAAATTTCCAAAATATTGAAAAAGCAAAATATATAACTGTGTACTGTATTTTTTGTATGTGTATATCTCTATATAAACATATTTGCTTGAATATGTTTAAAATATCTCTGGAAGGATTTTTGTTGTTTTTGTTCAATTGTTCAGTCCTGTCTGACTTTTTGTGACCCCATGGACTGCAGCACACCAGGCTTCCCTGTCCTTCACCATCTCCCAGAGTTTGCTCAAACTGGAAGGATATGCACAAGAAAATATCAACACTGGATTCTCTTTGGAGAGGAACTGGGATCCTGAAGGACATGGTTGGAGAGACACCTTTTAAAACATGACGCTTTTAAAAAATTCTTTTTGAATGTTGTAGCATGTGTGTACCAAATGGCTTGTTGGTTGGCTCAGCAGTAAAAAATCCACGTGCAATGCAGGAGATGCAGAAAAAAAACCAGTTCCATCCCTGGATTGGGGAGATCTCCTGGAAGAGGGCATAGTAACCCAGTCCAGTAGTCCTGCTTGGAGAATCCCATGGACAGAGGCTCCTTGCGGGCTACAGACCGTGGGGTCACAAAGAGCCAGAGACTGCTGAAGCGAGTGAATGCGCAACACTGACTCGCCATGTGTGTAATAAAAATGAACATTAATATGTAACTTCTACATAAATACTTTCTCTTTTTATTCCGCCACAAGGTGGCAGTGTGGAAAAGGCTTTGTGGAAGCCTTTTGAAATTGGTCTCGTGACAAATTTTTATTTGGCTTGTAATTTTTAAGGATCTAACTCAAGGGTTGACAATATATAAAATGTATTCTCATACAAGACAATTATTTTTGGAGTCATGTAAGTATTTTTCCTTGAGTTTCCTAGTTTTGTAATCATAGTCAATTTTGTTCTCTTTTTGCTTTAATCAAAGCATTGTAGGTTCTTGGTAAAATAAACAGTGGATAGGACAAAAGGGCTTTTTATGAAACATCAGTCTTCCTCTCCATTCCATTTTCTTTTTTTTTTTTTCTCTTTAAAGTAGTATTTTTCTTTTCAATTGGAAGTCTAAGGACTTAATATCCATTCCATTTTCATTCCCCAGGGACAGATATTTTTATTATAATTGGGGTCACACACACAACTTTGCATAGTATGCGTATATCTCTGGTTTTTATTTTACCAGTGTTAGATAGTATGTGCTTCCTATATATGAAAGACAAACTTTACTCCCTCAAATTAACTTCTCTTCTTTTCTTACCAGTTTTTGATAAATTATTTTTGAATTCTCCTGTTGGTTACCTTTATACTTCAAATTGTTTGTTTAAGTCTCCAGTTCTTGTCAACTTTCAACATCATCTCTTAACCTCCTGACATATTAGATAAGGGTGTTACCATCTCAGCTCTTATCTCCACTCCTCTCGTCCACCTCCCAGCTTTTGTTAGCTTTACTTTAAAAAAAAAAAAAAAACTTGGTTGAAATATAATTTACAATTTAAGGTTGACCCATTTAAAGTGTACAACTCAAATTTTTTTGTGTATTTACAATTATGCAAAATCACCATAATCTCAGTTTAGAACATTTTCATGACCCCTCCAAAGAAACCCCATTTCCATTAGCTCTCCCTCCCCATTTCTGCACAACCTTATTCATCACTGACCTGCATTCTGTCTTCATAGATTGGTGTGTTCTGGACACATCATGGAATTGAAATCATGCAATATGTAGTCTTTTGTGACTAGTTTCTTTCACTTCACAAAATGTTTTTGAGGCATGTACCTTATTCCTTTTTATTGCTGAATAATACCTCACTGTGTGGATATACCACATTTTGTCTTTCCATCTTGGTTGATATCCATTTTTGTCATTTGCATTTTTGTTTTGCTATTATGAATAATGTTGCTATAAACTATTAGATTTTTTTTCACTTTATTCTCTAACCGTATTCTGTAAATCTGCCTTTAACCATGTGTTATAATCATCTTGTCTGTCTTGCCTATAGTTTGATTCTAAACATTCAAACATAATGAATATGATTATATTATTGTGTATATGTTGCTCACTACAAGAGCCAAATAGTGCACTAGGATTATATTAACTTCACTACAAAACTGACATCACAAAGTTCTTTATCTCCCTGAAGCATCTCTTCCAGGGCCTTCCACTGTCTGCCCCAATGTAGACTTACTGCAAGAGGTAATCTGGGGATTGATAATTCCTGGCAGGCTCCCATGTTTTTCTCTTTTTTGTTTATTTCTTTTGTTTTAAGGTCATTCATCCTCAGGTAACTTCCTCAGAAGTAGTTGATGGAGATAAATTTTTGACATATTTGAATGTCTGAAGATATCTTTACATTACTTTCACATTAATTTGACATATAATTCTATAATGAAGTATAGAATCCTTCATTCAAATCTGGAATTCTCAGAGCTTTGAAGAAATCACTCATCTTCTGGCACCTAATATTACTGATGTAGTTCTTGTAACAGTGGGATTCTCATTCCCTTTTTGGTAATCTGTTTATCCTCCTTCCCATCTGAATCTTTTTATGATCTCTTTATACATGGTGTTTAACTTAATGATGATGGTGTCGAGCATGAATTTTGCTTCACTTATCATGTTAGGCAGACTCATGTCTTTCTTCAGATCTTGGGAGTGTTTTGTCCTTTTTTTAAAAAAAATAAATTCTTCTCCATTTTCTTACTTCTCTTTTTTTTTTTCTTTTGGTGGAGGACATACATGTTGACCCTTAAACGCTACTTTTCGTCCCATCCCTTGTCTGTTTTTTCTTGACATTCTGGGAGAGTTTTTTTTTTTTTTTTACTTTGCTATTTGGTTAATTGTAAATTACCCCTCAAGGAAACACTGTTGTTGTTTAGTCACTAAGTCGTGTCCAGTTCTTTTCTGATGCCATGGACTGTGTAGCTCACCAGGCTCCTCTGTCTATGGGATTCTCCAGGCAAGAATACTGGAGTAGGTTGCCTTTTCCTTCTCCAGGAGATCTTCCTGACCCAGGGATTGAACCTGAATTTCCTGCACTGGCAGGCAGATTCTTTAACACTGAGCCACCAAAGAAGTATATTTCATTACCTAATTCCCTAGTTTTTTTTTTTCACTTTGGCAATTTTTGTTTCTCATTTTCAGCAGCTTCATTTATAGTTCTGAATGTTCCTTCTTCGTTGCATTCTATTCTTGTTTTATGGATTACTGACTTCTTAAATCTCTTGAAGTATTCATTAGAAAGCCATTTACCCTTCTATTCCCCAAATTATATTTGTGTTTTTTTTTCTGTGATCAGGTGCTTTGTTTACCTGGATCCTTATCTTTCTTGCCATTGGTACTTAAACACAGTGATCTTTGGTGTTCTGTTCATCTTTAAGACTGAAAGATCAGGTTGGTTGTTCTAGGTCACTGATGTGTTTTCTCTACTATTACACTGTAGGTCTTTTTTTCCCCCAGGATATCTCTTCTTAAACTGACAAGGCTGAGAATTTTGCTTGATTTAAGGAGATCTTGTTGACTGCAGACTTGCTTTAAAGTGTGTGGCTAAGATGCTGGTCATCCACCCGAGGGCCTCAACATTTCAGACTAAGGAGGAAGAAGCCTTAGTTCTTCCCAAGCAGATCTGTATCTTTGGGTAAGTGCCCGCTTGTTTTTGTTTTCAATTTGTTGCACTCAGGATAAATGTCAATTGTTTTACTTGCATATAGGCGTAGGGAGGGCATTTAAGGGGCCAAATGTTAACCTTCAACGTACCCTTGTTTCAGAACCCCCACCTCTCTCTCTCCACCATCCCGGTTCCTGGCCTAGCGTCTCCCAGATTTCTGCCCGAGCATTGACTGTCACCTCCACTCAGTCTCTTTAGACTTGCACTGTGGGCTTGCTCCACTCTGATTAACCTGCTCCTGCTTCTCATCTTCTTGAAATCACTTGATGCCCCTCTTCTGATGATGCACCCTTTCACTTACCCTCCTTACCTGTAAAGGTTTGTTTCTTTTTGCTCTTTTACATGGTCATTTTAATTTCAGCATTTCAACAAGTTCTTATATGGGAATACATATGTTACACTACCATATTCAACTGGAATACTCTGGTGATGATTCTTAGTTCTGCTTTTTTCTCTTTTCCCCAGATGATGTGTGTAGACATATATGTGTATAAGTATGTATGTATGTGTTTATAGCAGCAGTTTGCAAACCTGATACATGTCATCATATAAAATTTGGAAATATTGGAAAATAAAAAATGTCTATTACTCACCAAACAGAAATAATTAGTTGCCATCATGATGTATTTATTTTCAGTCTTTTCAATATGTACATGATCTATTTTTAAAAACAGACTTAATATTATACCAAGTACAATTTTTTTTACCAAGCACAATTTTATATCTTGCTCTTTTCACTTGCATCATAAACAATTTCTCAAGTCACTAAATGATTTTCTCTGATATGGTTTTTAATGATTACATAGTACTTCACAATACGGATAGACCATCATTCACTTACTAATTCTGTTGTTGGCCATTTGGCTTGGTTCCAGGTTTTTTTGTTTCTTAATTTGTTATCATAGAATATATCTATCACCCCTAGTCTTTCTTATGTGCTTTGATTTTTTATTTATTTATTTTTTAAAGTTCTTTCTTAATATTTATTTGTCTTTGTTGGATTTTAGTTGCAGCTCAGTTGCCTCATGGCATGTGGGATCCTAGTTCCCCAATCAGGGATCAAACCGATGTCCCCTGCTTTGGAAGGTGGATCCTTAACTATTGGACCACCAGAGAAGCCCTTCTTTTGTGTTTTTATACTAGTCTTAATTGCAGCTCAGAACTGTACTCTGTTTGATTTATACAGTGAAGAATTTATTAAAAGGAAAGCAGATATCCCACAAAATTACCATAAATCACAGGGAACTTATGATTTATTAACGTGTGTATGCACAAGTTGAGGTAAAGGCTTCTCTCCTCTTAGTCATGGAGAAGAAGAGCCCATCTGCTGTCGCCTTCCTCTGCCGAGAGGTCCCCTTTACCTATTGCGTGGAGCTCACCGGATAGCATGTTTCCTAGATGTTCCCTTTTTCATTCCACTCCCCTCCTCCTTCCCCTTCCCCTATCCTTTCTAGTCAGGCCTGCCCCTGAAATTTGTCAGATCTGGGGCTAAAGTACAAATCTGAATCAATATTACTATGTCTAAATATTTAAGTGTTACAAATTATCCTAAAACTTTTAAAAATGTGTTCTGTCTTCCTCCCTTGACCTTCCTAGTAATCTGGAAGGCTGAGTTCTAAGTTGGAATTCTTGTTCTGCGCCAGGATGTGATGGTACATGATAAACCAGCAGCAGTCCGCAGCCTCAGGCCTTGGCCCCCTCTGCTTCTTTTCCACCTTCTACTCAACCCTTTGCCTGCCTGTGGCTGCCAGGAGATGAGGTCATGAAAGTGGCTCCACGTTTGGCCAGAATCCTGGGGCCGCAGTACACAGCGTGGTCCAGAAGAGGGGGGCTGTATTCCCCCACACTCCTTGCTTGTGTGGGGTATATAACCGGAGAAGGACCGGAGGGCATCCACGTGGGTCCAGAGTGAAGCTATTTGGTCCAGTTCAGATTATACTTTTTCCTGAAGCCTCCTTTGTCTCTGAGAGTTCATAGTGATCCCACCTTTACCACTGATGCTCCCAGAACATTCAACATTGCTATCACTCATCTGAGCTTTTAATCACATGTTCACTGTGCTGACATTTTGTTATTTCTTTAGAGTGTAGGTTCCTGGCTTCCCAACTAGAAGACCTGGGTTCATATCTTTTAAGTGTCAAATATTTCAGGCTTCATAAATACTTGATAAATTAAATGGCAATATACCCCACCAGTAGACTAAACCAATAGTAGTAACTTTGTTCTCAACTTAATGCCTTATTTGGTATTTCAAATATGACCATTTATGCTTTATGCCATAACTGCACAGTCGCATCTCTTGATTATGGGAAACACACACATCCTAGAAAAGTGTCTTTGAATAGATGAAAACTAGTGTTGTAGTAAAGGTTGTTATATATCTAAAGTACAGCTCCAAAATGTAACTATTACATAGAAAAATTTTGAGTAAGTCAATACACTATAGAATTGTTGTCTTCAGTATAGGATATGCTGAGAAAAGAGTTTCATCATAGCACAAAATAATCAGTTAAGTGAAGTCGCTCAGTTGCATCCGACTCGTTGCGACCTCATGGACTATAGCCTGTCAGGTTCCTTCGTCCATGGAACTTTCCAGGCAAGGATGCTGGAGTGGATTGCCATTTCTTTCTCCAGGGGATCTTCCTGACCCAGGGATTGAACTTGGGTCTCCCGCACTGCAGGTAATAGATGTCTGGTTAATAGATGTCTGTCCAGGGTCCTGCAGGAAGCTCAATCAGTTAATCAGGCCACAAATATTTTTTGAACACTGTCCATTTACTACGTGCTGGGCTTGGCTCTAGGCCCAAGGAGTATTGAGTAGCAAATAAAATGACAAGGTCCCTTCTCTCATGGACCTTATATTCAAACTGATTTTAACAGAAAACTGTTTTAGAAGATTCTGGGCAGTGCATGGAACTAGCAAAGAGATTCTGTATCCGCCCTGGAGATCAGAATGATGACTTTGGATTGTTTATGCAGTGATGACCAAGGGACAAAAAGCTGAGTTATAAAAGACTTTTGTATAAAAGTAGACAGCCACACGCTATCTCACAGAGGCTCCACGCAAGGCCATTACTCTGGAAAGTAATCAAGCTGTCTTGTGCTTCGAGACATACCCTGAGAATAGCTCCCACATTGTCTCCTTTCTTTCCTCAAATTCCACTGCAAGAAGTTGTAATGCCAGCTAGTTCAAATACCTAGAGACACTTTTTCCCCCCATGATGTTCCTCTTCCTCATTTCTCTCATTCTTGCTACTTCTGTGGGAAAGCACATTTTGAATTAATGATTTAAAATGATTTAAAAGCAAATATCTGAAGAAAATGAGAATTTTCTCCCTAGACTCAAGGATCTCACATTGTTATTTCTTTTAGTATACCTTTAGTCATCTTTTTACACCTGTAGGTATTGAACACATGAAAAAATAAAAAGAATTAATATATGTTCTAGTAAATATATATATAGTATTCTTATTTATTTATTATCCTTATAGACCTGGGTCTGTAAATTCCATGAGGACAATCACCTCACAGGTATGATATCAAGAATCCAGTTGAACTTTTAAAAAAGAGTTTTGTTTAAAGTTATTTTACAATTGCTTACATTCAAACAGAATTATAAAAACTGATTAATAACGTGTTTCCAAAAAATACTGGGGAGGAGAGAACAGGGAGAAATTCAGGACAATGTTTCACTGTTTATAAAGTTTGTGTCTTTGTTACAGCGAGTGGTTTCCCTGGGACTTAATCACTGGAGGGAGAGAAGGTAAAGGCGAGCTGACAGCCTCTGAGTGACCCCAAATGGCCAACTCAGGGTTCAGGTGGCCACAGCATTCTCTTCAGACCTCTTATCCCATTTTTTTCTTTTAAACATAATGGTAACCATGATAAGAAGCAAGCCAACTCCAGACTGCTTTCTCTCTGGCTCCTCCTTCACCTCCAGCCCACACCTAGGTCAGCCACAGAGGTGTGGGGTTTTGTTTTGTTTTTAGATTTTTTTTTTATGTGAATCATTTTTAAAGTCTTTACTGAGTTTGTTACAATATTGTTTCCGTTTTACATTTTTGGTTTTTCTGGCCTTGAGGCATGCAGGATCTTAGCTGTGTGTGTCTCTGTGTTAGTCGCTCAGTTGTGTCCAACTCTTTGCAACTCCATGGACCGTAGCCCACCAGGCTCCTCTGTCCGTGAAATTCTCCAAGCAGAAATACTGGAGTGCGTTGCCATTTTCTACTCCAGGGGATCTTCCCAACCCAGAGATCAAATCTACACCTCCTGCATTAGAAGGCGAGGTCTTAACCACTGGATGGTCAGGCAAGTCCCAGCAACACCATTTTGACTGTTCAAATAGGATGTTTGCAGGGCAACAGACAAGATGCCCCTGAAACTTTAATTCTTTAAATTCTTGAAGATGGGCTTTCACATGAACCAAAGGATTTGAAAGTGTGTAAATCTTCTCCCTTCCCATTTGCAAATACCTTAGGGCTCGCCCTGTGTGCAAGGGTCTGGTCAGGAAAACACTCTTGTCCGCTCTGCCCGGATGGGTGTTGCTGCCATTGTGTCTCACTGGCGTTCAGTATCTTTTTCTGAGGCTGGCCCTCCCTTGTCGCATGTGGTCACGGTTGCCCACGAGTCACTGTACCCCACAGATTGGGTGGGACCCAGGCCTAAAGTGATCCTTTTAATCAGGACTCTCCTTGCCTCATCCAGCGGGGTGAGCCCAGGGCAGGACACCCCCACCATGGAAGCTCTGGGTCATGGCTGGTTCTGGCATTCACCTCTTGGGGACCAAAACCACTGCCCCCACTCCCTCCCAGGCTGCTCAGTTTCCTTTCTCCAGCTCTGGGAGCAGAGCGGACGGACTAGCGGACGGACTACCCTAACCCCCTAGACACAGTGTTCTGGGCTCACTTTCTTGCAGACACCCACACTCGGAAGCAGGCATCTCCAGACCACTCTGGCATCTCTCGCTCTAAAGTTGGAAGAAAAGTCATTTTATCTGCAGGAACACATATGGCAGATAAGCTGCTGCTCCAGGAACTCGTTTTAACTTTCACACCTCTCCTCAGTCACTTTACTCAATTATCATTCCTCATTCTCATTCCCTAGCCCCAATAATTGTCTTGTTTCTAAAGTTTCTCAGTCCTTCAAATCTCAGTGGGGAATACTGCTGCCGCTGCTGCTAAGTCGCTTCAGTCGTGTCCGACTCTGTGCGACCCCATAGACAGCAGCCCACCAGGCTCCCCCGTCCCTGGGATTCTCCAGGCAAGAACACTGGAGTGGGTTGCCATTGCCTTCTCCAATGCAGGAAAGTGAAAAGTGAAAGTGAAGTCGCTCAGTCGTGTCCAACTCTTAGCGACCCCACGGACTGCAGCCCACCAGGCTCCTCCCTCCGTGGGATTTTCCAGACAAGAGTACTGGAGTGGGGTGCCACTGCCTTCTCCGATGGGGTATACTAGAAGATATTAAAAGAAGCAAATGTGAGTGAAAGTGCAATAAATATAAACCTACAAAATTTAAAGTACTATAGAAATAGAAATAATTATTAATAGATATAGATTATATACCAGAAGGATAGTTATGTGTATGTGGTTATTATTGTGATAATTTCTCTCAAACTAAACAAATTCATAAATGAACAAGAATACTATTGCATAGGATTCAGTTTGCCCACAATGGATATAACTCAGTGGGTGAGCATTCAATAGCTGCCATTATTATGGTGAGCATTATTATTAGCATGGCCTTTGAAGTATAAAGTTTCTACCTGGCAGAAACCCCAGCAAGAACAATCACTTTGGTTTGAGACTTGGTGTAAGTCCTAACCATGCCGACAGAATTTCAAGATGAAAGATCCTTAACTGTGACTGAGTTTCTTATGTTCTTTTCCATGGGAAGATTGACATTTTCCTTTCTTCTTGAACTGGGTCATTTATTAGCATCTTTTTCATTTAGAGTCACATTGCCCAATATAAAGTGTAACATTAATATAACCCATTTTCTTCATGATGACTAAAGCTTTTTGTTTGGTGACTGTGGTCTGGGAAGATCAGTAGAATCTTGAAAGCACTTACTGAAGAGCCTGCCTCAGACCTTGTGTTGCCCATGTCTCCACCTCCTTTGCTTGGGCCTTATTTCAGTCAGCTTTGAAGGAAACAGTGTACCTGTTTGTTTTGGGGACCAAATGACTTGGGTGGAAGAGGGATGAAAATGGAATGAAGTCAAGAAAGAAGGAGACATGGGGATCCTGAGACTGTCCCTCCTCTGTAGCCCTGGACCTCACTTCTTCCTGCTGAACACCAAATACTAGGAGTGGTGGGAATTCAGGTTTGCTGCCCTCTCCAAATTTGGAATTTTTTAAAAGACACTACTTATATTTAGTTACATTCTTATTTCCTCTAACGCAGGCATTTGTAGTAGTTGTTACAAATTTGAACCTTCATCATTTGCAAGGGAGAAGAATTGTTCTGGCTTTGCAGAACTGCTGGGATCCAAAGAGCCCTGGGAGTACCAGCCTCTGGAGCTGGAAGGGAATGCCAAGATCAGGGCTCTCATTTGATGATGAGAAGACTGAGGTGGTTCAGTGGGTTAGTGGCATGGCTGGGACCCAAGTTTCTCCTCCCCAATTTCAGGGCTCCATCATGAAAGCTGACTCATTCTTCAATAACTATTTGAGTTCTTATTATGTGTCAGACACAGTTCTTTTCTGAAAACAATTTTAAAAATATTAAACATTTTCAAAAAAAATATTAAACACTTTCATATTTTAAATATTAAATAATAATTATAAAAAATAATTATAATTTTAATAAATATAATTGTCAAGATATTAAACATATTTTAAACATGTAACCAGGTCTTAGTTGCAACATATGAGATCTAGTTCCCTGACCAGGGATTGAACCTGGACTCCTTGAACTGGGAGCACTGAGTCTCAGCCACTGGGAAGTCCCACGCACAGTTCTGGGCTTGGTCCCCTTCCTCGGTGAATTTACATGTTGGATGGTGAAGAGTGCTGTCTTCAGGGAGGTGTAGGGTGCTGGGTACGGGGTAAGGACATCTAGAGGTAGACTTCTAGGTAATAATGACAAGTCATTTTGGTGTGATTGGAACATGAGGAGAAGGCGAGAGGAAGTGAGCTGGCTAGCGAGGAAGGCAGGGTCAGCTCTTGAAGAGCTGTGGAAGCCGGGGTGCAGCCACACAAGGATTCTGAGAATGGCGAAATGGTAAAGTCTGTGTTTAGAAAGGCCTCTCTGGCAGCAAAAGGATGAAGAAATTACTCCAGAGCTGTCTGGTGTGGCATGAATGGCTTTGAAGTAAGCCCAGATTATGAACCTGCAGCCTCGGGTCAATAGGCAGGACCTGACAGCTTTTCCCAGCAGCTTCGAATGGTTGTCCCAGTGTCCTGAACAGAAGTTGTCATTTTCCGTGTTACTGTGATGAGAGACAGACTGCAAAACACTGCCATGGAGGAGCACAAAACTCTCGGTAGTGAGTGGCTTGGATAGGAAATCTGAGAGGTAAACGTTTTGATCTGGATCAAGAGGTGAGGACCTGACTCCAGACTTCGGTTGTAGAGAGTGAGGGGAAAGTAGGGGTAAGAAACCCCTAGCCTTGGGCAACCGGAAGGGTGATGGCGCCATTCACTGAGATGGAGAACTCAGGCAAGGAGCTCGTTTGTGGGGAAGGACGGTGCGTCAGGGCATGCTGCTTCTCGGGTGGCTTGGTAAGGAATGTGCCTGTAATACAGGAGACCGGGGTTCGATCCCAGGAGACCCTGGGTTGGGAAGATCCCCTGGAGAAAGGAAGGGCAGCCCACGCCAATATTCTTGCCTGGAGAAATCCCGTGGACAAAGGAGCCTGGTGGGCTATAGTCCATGAGGTCTCAAAGAGTTGGATGTGAATGAGTGACTAACACACATACTGATGAGGTACCTGAAAGACATCCAAGAAGAGATACCCAGTGAGCAGGAAAGTCTGTGGCTCTGGAGCAGAGAAGGGGTCTAAGCTATAGTGTAGACTTGGGGATCTTCAGCCTGTCTATGAGAACTGAAGATACGACCGTGGATAAGACTGGGCAAGAGAAATGTATGGAGTAAGAGGAAAATGGGGTCCAAGAAAGGAGCCCCAAAATATTGTTGTTGTTGTTCAGTTGCTCAGTTGTGTCAGACTCTTTTCTATCCCATGGACTGCAGCACGCCAGGCTTCCCTGTCCTTCACTATCTCCTGGAGCTTGCTCAAACTCATGTCCATTGAGTCGTTGATGCCATCAAACCATCTCATCCTCCGTCGACCCCTTCTCCTGCTGTCTTCAATCTTTCCCAGCATCAGGGTTCCAATGAGTCAGTTCTTCATATCAGGTGGCCAAAGTATGGGAGTTTCAGCTTCAGCATCAATCCATCCAATGAATATTCAGGACTGATTTCCTTTAAGACTGACTGGTTTGATCTTGTACTCCAAGGGACTCTCAAAAGTCTTATCCAACACCACAGTTCAAAAGCATCAATTCTTCAGCACTCAGCCTTCTTTATAGAAAGGACTTCCAAAAGAGAAGATGTGGCCAGAGTGAAGGAAGAAGGTCAAAGCATGGGGTGTCCTGAAAGTCAAAAATAGAGCCTTCTAGAAGATAGAGAATGTTAGGGGTATAAAATGCTATAAAAACTTGCCTCTTTGGGGCTGTAAATGACCTATAACCCCTGTTGTGCATTTGTATTCTCAATATGCATGAGACTACTGGAAAGAGAAAATGGCAAAAAAGCAGTACCATGCGAGGTGATGTATGTCAACTAGCCTTATGAGGAAATTGAAAAGATGAGGTCATCATTGGAATGGTTGGTCATCATTTCACAATATGTCACCTGTCACCTTGTACACCTTAAATTTACAAGTCATTTGTCAATTATGTCTCAATAAAGAGGGAAAAGGCATTTTTGCCTGGGTGTGTGGGAGAGAAGGAGAAAGATAAGGAAAAAGGAGACCCTGAGAGGGTCAGTGAGAAGCTGCAGGGACTGGGTAATGAGAGAGCTTGTGAGACTTTGGGTCTGGGGGATAAAGGACTGGAGACCTGGGTCTCACTGCTATGCCATACCAGGACCACTGTCCGGCTGGGCCCACAAGCAGAGGGCCCAGCTTGGGGGCAGCATCAGGAGCAGCGTCTGCAGGCTTAAAGAGGCAGTGATCTCTATTAAGATCTTGGAGAGAAGAGCAGGCGTACATGTGAGTTTTCTCTGGGGCCACGACAAATCACTGGGGAAACTGGGGGCGGTACTGAAGTTTTGCTGGTGGGGTGGATGAAGGAGCGAGAACAGAATGTTTTCTCTGGGTGCACACTATAAGATTGGGGTCTACCTGAGTGTGGGAGAAAGAGCAGCATTCTTAATGAGAGCTGCAGGAGGCAAAGTTCCTCAGGGAAAGGCCAGCTTTCAAAAGTGGAAGGAGCTTTCAGAGGAAAGATAGAGGATATCTGGGAGTTTGTTTTCTTGGAAACAACTTTTAGAGGCCTCCATGGGGAGAAAAGTTCAGGAGGGAGTGGAATGATAGAAAACTAGGTCAAGGAAAGACAGACCGGAGGAATAAGGGGTTGAACATGCATAGAGGGAGGGTGATGAGAAATGGCTCTGACTAAAGCTAATCAGGAGTGGAGGGGTGGGAGAGACAGTTTGGAGGTGGGGTGGGAAAGTGAATTCAGACCTCACAAAGAGCCTGCCATACTTCCAGGAGGGCCTCAGCCCAGGGAAGTCTCAGTGTCTCTCCATTCTTTGAAAAAGGCATCAGACTCTGGGGAATCTGGTATCCCCTCCTTCCGAGGAGAACTTATTCATGACCTGGTCTGTAGACTTGCAAGGCAGGGTGAAGGTTGGCTGCATGTCTTTTCCCTTCCCGTGTCTCCTTTGTCCACCAGAGTGACTCAGATCCTCTAAGTTAACTACCTGTTGGTAGTAAGAGTGCCTGTGGTTTCTGTTAACCTTTCGACCTCTCATCTTAGAGTTTGCTTTTTGCTAGTTAATCCCATGGGCTTCCCAGGTGGCTCAATGGTAAAGAATCTGCCTAATGCAGGAGTTGCGGGAGACAGGGGTTCAAACCCTGGTTCGGAAAGATCTCGGAGTAGGAAATGGCAACCCACTCCAATACTCTTGCCTGGGAAATCCCATAAACAAAGGAGCCCGGCGGGCTACAGTCCATGGGGTCACAGAGAGTCAGACAGGACTGAGTGACTGAGCATGCATATAGTTAATTCCTTGCACACCTGGTTCTCACACGCGTTTACACGTGAGGACCTATGTGTCCTGTTGTGATCCCCTGCCTATCAGACACCCACAGGCTGGGCCCACCCAGGTTCCTCTGGAGTGGCTTGGCAACTCAGCGAGTCAGGCTATGGTCAAGGGGATGGCCAGGCCCCTGGCTCCACCTCGGTGTTCCATAACAAGGAAGAGGAAGGGTTTGATTAGAAAGGAATGACAAGAAAAGGAAGAAGCAAATGTAGTATAGTGGGTATGGTGTGCAGTAAGATAAGGACATATTCTCAGTAGGTGGGTGAGATTTCTCCTTTGGTGTATGGGGTGCTTCTTCGCAGAATTACTTCAGAGGCAGGTGTGGGGCGGAGTTTAAATCTTGGATCTGGGTGCAGAAGTTCTTATACTTTAGCGGATGCCAGAACCCCTGGGCGGGGTTTATTAAATCCCTGAGTTGCTGGCTCCCTGCCGCAGTTTCTGATTTGGCAGCTCTGGGGTAAAACCTAAGAGCTTTTGCATTTCTAACATTTTCTAACATACTCTTGGATGGTGCGATCTTGCTGGTTTGGAGATCAAATTTGGGAAACCATTAGCTTACAAGAAAAAGGAGATTGCCTGGATAACTGAAGAGGAAGAATTTGGGGCTGAGGAAAGGAGAGATCCAAGAGGAGAGAAGATAGAGGCAAAGGGGATGGCGGAAGACTAGGTGCTGTTCTTTGGAATTCGCCAGGCTCTGCTAAAGACCTTTCGAATATAACACGCTTGGGGCAAAGGGATTTCTTATGGAAACTGGAAATGAGGTTGAGCTCTGCATTTGGGGGTGAAATGAGGGTGAAATAGAGACACCACCCATAGTCAAAAGGACTCTAAACCCACAGAATGTTTCAGAAATCTCAGGAGAGTGCTTGAGAATTTCCCCAGGTGATAGAAATGGAGGGTGAGAGGTGGTTTAAATGAATTGCACTTTATTTATTTATTTATTTATTTATTTATTTTATTTGGCTCCACTGGATTTTAGTTGCAGCACAAGGGAATCTTTGATCTTTGTTGCAGTATGTGAACTCTTAGTGATAGCATGCGGTAGGCACCCTGTTCACAGGCTAGGGATTGAACCCAGGCTCCCTGCATCGGGAGTGCAGAGGCTTAGCCACTGGACCACCAGGAAGTCCAGAGGAATTGCACTTTGAAACTCAAGGGATGGATAAAAAAACAAATAAATAAAATTCAAAGGTTGGGGGCCTGGATTTTCACACTCCGGCTGACATCTACACTGCGTGTCTTCTAAGAAGTAGTACTCTCTGAAAGGTTCTGAGAGAGAGAATGTTACACATTATCCTTTTTTGGGGAGAATGTGATAAAACCAATGTTCACAGTCCATCAAATGTTAGCAAATACACAGAATGCCTGGAAAATATAGAAGTTGCTCCGCGTAATAAGAAAGGATTAAAAGACCTTTTAACAGGGCCCAACCTAGATGCCCATCAGCAGATGAATGGATAAGGAAGCTGTGGTACATATACACCATGGAATATTACTCAGCTGTTAAAAATAATTCATTTGAACCAGTCCTAATGAGATGGATGAAACTGGAGCCCCTTATACAGAGTGAAGTAAGCCAGAAAGATAAAGAACATTACAGCATACTAACACATATATATGGAATTTAGAAAGATGGTAACGATAACCCTATATGCAAAACAGAAAAAGAGACACAGAAATACAGAACAGACTTTTGAACTCTGTGGGCGAATGTGAGGGTGGGATATTTCAAAAGAACAGCATGTATACTATCTATGGTGAAACAGATCACCAGCCCAGGTGGGATGCATGAGACAAGTGCTCGGGCCTGGTGCACTGGGAAGACCCAGAGGAATGGGGTGGAGAGGGAGGGTGGGAGGGGGGATCAGGATGGGGAATACGTGTAAATCTATGGCTGATTCATATCAATGTATGACAAAACCCACTGGGGGAAAAAAAAAATGTGATGACTAAAAAAAAAAAAAAGAAAATAATGAGCAAAAAAAAAAAAAACCTTTTAACAGGGCCATGTGTTCATTAAGTCCAAGGTGACATTACGATGCAGGTGTCCACTAACTCCATCCCTTGGTGACTAGGAGAGACAATGAAGTTTTTACTCTGATGTATCTTTCTCCCATATTTGTGGAAGTTTGAAAGAGGCAACTTTTTACATTGTCACATTACAGCTTACCACATTGTTAACAGTGGTTACTCTAAACAGTGGGATTATTACATTTTCCACTTTCCGCATTTCTGTACCAATTTTTTTAAAAGAGGGAGTTGCATTATGTTTGTGAACATTTTTAGAAAGTAGATTTATTTCGTAGTTCAACTGTTCATGAACCTGATTATTTTTTCACTTGAAAAGGGGAAAAAGGATAAAAACAACTTTATTGTAATGATGATATTGAAATAAAACTTAAATTTACCGTGTTGATACTCAACAGGTATAGCTGATCCCTTGCAAGTGTGTATTTGAAACTCAACTGAACTAACCTGTCTGGTAACAAGTCTATTTTAACAAGCTTCCGACAGAAACCTGTGACGAATGCAGACATGTGGGCACACAGACTGCCCTTCTGGCCTTTGTTTCATTCCACAGCCCATACACGGACATCTTCTCATCCTGTCACAGGTAACAAAGACACTGGTAACCTGCTAACAAAGAACAGGCCATTTTAGTAACGCTCAAAACTGTCAACTGTAGCTCAAACAGTAAAGAATCTGTCTGCGATGCAGGAGACCAGGGTTCGATCCCTGGGTTGGGAAGTTCCTCTGGAGACGTGAATGACAATCCACTCCAGTATTCTTGTCTGGAGAATTCCGTGGACAGAGAAGCCTGGTGGGCTACAGTCTGTGGGGTCACAAAGAGTTGGACATGACTGAGCAACTAACACACATACACAAACACACAAAATCATCAACGTAGTTGTGACATCAGGCAGTTAACACCGTACAAATCCAGTTCAAGCGAGGACAAATGCTGACTTTGCTCTTTGTATTTCCACATCTTTCAAATTGACCTTTTCAGTTTTATTATAAGTAACAACATTTGTTTCATTACGTGTTTATTTTTAAAATATTTGTCTTTCTTTCTTTATTTGTCTGCACTGGCTCTTAGTTGCAGCATGCAGGATCTTCTATCTTGATTGCACCTTGCAAACTCTTGGTTATGGCATGTGGAGTCTAGTTCCCTGACCAGGGATCAAACTCCGGCCCCCTGCATTGGGAGTGCAGAATCTTAACCACTTAACAACAGGGAAGACCCTCATTACATATTTAGTTTCTTTATCAAAAGTCCAGATGATGTCTCATTCATAGAATAAACAGCCTTCTTTCAAGAATCACTGGTACTTCATTGCCTTTATAGGATTTATTTTTGTATATATATTTTTTAAAAAAGCAATTCTCGCAGGGCTATTAGGGCCCATCCCAGCCCCCTTGATGTCATTCTGGCTAAGAAGAATGCCAAGGAGTTGCTGGAAGAGCTATCCTTTCCTGATGAAAGGGGCAGCTGTGGCTGGTACCTCCTTTCCTCTCTTCTTCCTTTCTAAAAGGCAGGGAGACTTTATGTCTGGAGCCTGAGGCACCTTGCTGCCCAGGGGAGAAGCTGAGGGGACTGCAGAGAGCAGGTCCTGCTATCACTGAGCTGGTGAACGAACAGGGGAGGACCACTCACCTCAGATTTCTTGTTCTGTGAGAAAATGAAACCTTTATTCATCTAACTCTTGTTAGTCCTTACTTGGGAGCTGGTTTTCTCTTTATGTGCAACCAAAATAATTGCTAATTTATTTAGAGTCCCATCTGGGTGTCACAGCAGTGAGACTGCAAATAGGCAGTAGATGCAGATCCAGGCAGGCAGGGCGTTGGGGCCTGGAAGCTGAGTATCAAGTTGAGTTGCCCCAGGACGGAAGCTCAAGGGCGTCAGCAGCGTAGGAAGCAGAACTTCTCTGAGGAACTGGAACCCTGATGTGTTATCAAGCCAGGGCTTCAGGGTAAAAAAAAGACAGGAACACGCATGTGGGCCTAAACACAGGGGTGAGGTGCTAGAGTTAGAACAAAGGGAAAACTCACTACACGATACGATTCTGAATTCTAGTTCTCTTTAAGTTCTTTAGGACTTAGAGGAAGGCTGGCTGTAGATATTCAACTCTGGATGACTGGAAGAAGGTAGGAGTTGACTGTTCCGTTCATTAGTCAGCATCTAGTTCAGGGCCCAGGATCTGATAATGCCCAATGAATTGTTTGTGGAATTCTTAACTGCATTGTAATAATCATGGGTTAGCCGTCTTCTTTAAACAGTTCTAGTTTCTAAAACTGTGTTTTGGACACTGTTGGTATTCAAGGATAAGGAGGGTTACTATGACATTTGTTACCACACTGATTTTAGAGTTATTTTGTGGTCAGGACTCATTTGGTTGTAAGTGACAGGAACTCGGGGGGTCAGCGGGGGAAGTGAACTGATGGTTTTTATAACTGACTGACATACAAATACAGTTTAGGAACAACTGGATCCAAAAATTAAAATAATGTCATTCATTCTGTCTTCCCATTCTGCTTCCTTCTATAGTGATTTCATTCTCATGGAGGCTCCAATAGAGGCACCTCAAGACTCTATCATGCCAATGGTGGGGGATGGTGGGATTTTTTTCTTACAACTCTGGCACAAGAATCCTCCTGGGGGGGATTCTGATTGAACTGACTTGGTTCGTGGGCTTGTAGTTGAACTGATGAGTCTGATTCTAAGGGGCAGAGGCTGAAATGCTCAGCTTGGGCAGGCCCAGGTCTCAAGTCTATTCTTCCAGTACACAGGGCGGTGAGCAGACAGGTCATGAACTCACTCGTCCTGCCTTTTCATTATGAATTGTGCATTGCCTCCGGCTATTTCCTTCACCTTGTTTTCAGATTTTTATTGTTTTATAGTTAACATAGAATAGGGATGTCCCTGGCAGTCCAGTGGTTAAGACTCTACATTCCCCTTGTAGGGGGCACGGATTCAATCCCTTGTTGGGGAACTAAGATTCTGCATGCCACACACGAGGCCAAACAAAACAAACAAACAAAAAACCCAATACAGTAAACTATTTAAAGGATGCAGTCTGATGTTTTAATGTGTATGCACCTATGAAGCCATCACCACAATCAAGATAAGAAACATTAAGCTGACATGTCTTCTCAGTCTCCTCCAATCTGTTTTTTTACGACATTGACATATTTTTAACTTTTATTTTTGAGTTAACTTTAGACTTACAGTTAAAAGTCTACATTTTCAGACTTTTAAAAATGTAGTTGAACAAATGTCCATATATCCCTTGCCCCTCTTTGTCTCCTAATGTTAACATATTTGCATGACCATGGTATAAGTAATTAAAACCATGAAGTTAACATGGGTATTAACTGTTAACTAAAGATCTCTATTCAAATGTCACCATTCTAAAGAAGAATAAAGAAAAATAAAAAAAAAAAACAAGAAAGAAATAAAAACAAAAAAAATAAATAAATAAAAACAAAAAAAGGAAAAAAAAATAAAAAAAATAAAAAAAACCCCACAAATCAAATGTCACCATTCTTCCCACAACTGCTCTCTTTTTGTCCTGGGATCCCGCATTGCTTCCAGTCTGCCTTCTCTAACCATTCCTCAGTCTTCCCTTATAACCGTGACTTTTGACAAGTACAGTAGAGTTATTGTGGATGTCGTCTCTCGTTGAGTTTGTCTGATGTTTTCTCTTTGGGGCAAGACGAACAGAATGAGCCTGTGCCCTTATCAGTGGACTGCAGCCAACATGCTGCTGTCTCATTCCTGTGATGTTAATTTTGATCACTTGGTTAATGAGGCCCACTAGAGTTCTCCACTGTAAATTGACTTTCAGACTGGGAAAAATACCCTGTTTCTTATCATATTTCCACTTTAATTTTAGCAGACATTGAGGATTTTTGCCTGTAGCAATTATTCCAGTGGTTGTTTGCCAAAAGGTGATTTTCTGTTTCCATTATTTCTTCTCCATTTATGAATTGGAATTCTCCTGTATTGAAGAGCTATTGCTTCTGTCCTTTTTATTTAATTACTCACATATTCATTTTTATCAGTATGGATATATCCAAAATATACAAAGAACTCACACAACTCAATATTGAAAATAAACAACTTGATTAAAAAATGGGCAGAGGATCTAATTAAACATTTTATTCCAAAGAAGACATACAGATGGCCAACAGGAAAAGATGCTCAACATCACTAATCATCAGAGAAACGCAAATCAAAACAAAAATGAGATACCACCTCACACTTGTCAGAATAGCTATGATAAAAAAGATAACAAATAACAAATATTGGCAAGGATGCAGAGAAAAGGGAACTCTTGTGCTCTGTTGGTAGGAATGTAAACTGTGCAGCCTCTATGGAAAAAAGTATGGAGAATCCTCAAAAATTTAAAAAGAGAACTACCATACGATTTAGCAGTTCCACTCTTGGGTATTATCAGTAGAAAATGAAAGCACTCCTATATTCATTGCAGTAGTATTACAACAGTCAAGACATGCAGGCAGTCTAAGTGCCTATCAATAAATGAATGGATGAAGAAAATATGACACAATTGCCATGTATACTCAGTTATAGAAAAGAATGGAACCTTAACATTTGGAAAAGCATGGTTGAAACTAGAGGATATTAATGCTAAGTGAAATAAGTCAGAGAATGACACCTGCTGTATGGCTTCACTTACACGTGGAATCTAAAAAACCAAAGAAGTGAACAAGCATAGTAAAATAGAAACGGAGAACAAACAGGTAGAAGCCAGAGGGGAGAAGGACAGGGAGAGGAAAGAAATAGGTGAGAGAGACGTATGAGTTACAAACTTCCAGTTGCAAAATAAATGAGCCACAGGTATGAGATGTAAAGTGTGGGGAATAGAGTCAATAACTATGTAAAAAAAGTAAAGTGAAAAATATTTGCTGAGAAAATATTTTGAAAATGAAGTTATAATCATGTTTGAGAAAATTTGAAATATTCTGGAATATTGCAATCAGAACTAGGAATTGTTTCTGTAGGTTATTTTTTTTTGCCTGTGATAACTATGTTGTCAACTGCACATAATTCTTCATAATCTAGGATCACTAGACTTGTAAAGATAACCCCACCAGTCATTTCTGACTTACTTAGTGGAACATTCTTCAGCTGAATCATTTTAAGTTATAGAAAGCTTCCCAGTTTTATGAAACACAGACCCTTGTCTTGTTGGAAATGTCACCACATAAATCACTGTTGGTAATCTGGCCACTGACCTGACACCGTCTACTTTTGTCAGTGCTACAACTGAACGGAGTAAACTTTGTGCATAAGAATTCAGAAGTTGTGAGTGAATACGAAACTTATAACTGCCTAATAACCACTAGAAGCCAGAAGTATTGAACTGTAGTCAAGCAAAATTCTCACCATCCATGTGAGTTTTGTGGTTTTGAATGCTACAAAATTTTTGCTGAAAAGATTATCATTCTAAACGCACAGAGCAGATTATCTTTATAAATGCACAACTCATTTTGGTTGCTATCAAATGGGTACAGGATGAAAAGTATAGAGTCTCTTCAATTGATGCCAGAATCTCTGGTAGAGAAAGAATGTTTTATTATTCATTTTAGGAAAAATAACTTGACCCTGTGAGTAGGGAAGTCAGGAGCTTATCTAATAAGAAATGTCTAAGCTACTTGACACAGGAACGTGGATAGGCTGTTCGGCTCCATTGGGAGAGGAGTCAGAGGAGAGGGTCTGTGAAATGAGGCGGGGCAGTGGTGAACAGTGGCCGTCTGCTGAAGCCGTCACGAGCTGGGCCCCATCTCTGCCAACATTGTCTCACTATAACAAACATCTTTTTGTTTAAGAATAATAGATCTCCCACTGTTCATCGACAGGTGGTAGAGGTTGGGACTTTTGTTTTCAACACAATATAACTGGTAATTTTGACAAGAACGTATCAACTCCATAGCATCTTTAATTCTGTTCTTCCATGGTTCTTCCATGGTTCCTTTATAATATACTCCATGCAGAAAGTTCTTCCCTTGATCCTGGATAACAATGCCAGGAGACCTGATTTCTTTGGTCACTGTTGGGGAACGCAGCAAAGTCCTGAGGCTTCTTTACATTGCAGAATACAGTCTCATTTTAGAAATTAGTCCGTCTAAGCTTCTAACTTCGCTGAAGCCACAGGTACTGCCTCCCCCTCAGGTAAGGAGGTAAGGCCTGCTACAGGAGGGTTGCTGACTCCTGGGGAAGATACAAGGTTGGCCATTTCTGAATTGCTTCTTTTCTGCTCCCCCCACCCCCACACTCCTATTACTTCAGTCCCTCCTGTCTCTAGTTAGGACATTTTTTAAAAAATGGAACTACGTTAAGAAAAAAATTTTTTTTGCCTGCACTGGGTCTTTGTGACTGCACACAGGCTTTCTCTAGCTGCAGCATGCGGGAGCTGCTCCCGAGTCAGTGTACGTGGGCTTCTCATTGGGGTTGCTTCTCTTTTTGCAGAGCAAGGGCTCCAGGCACGTGGGCTTCAGTGGTTGTGATGCATTGGCTTAGTTGCCCTGAGGCCTGTGGGATCTTCCCAAACCTTGTCTCCTGCATTGGAAGGTGAATTCTTAACCACTGGACCACCAGGGAAGCCCCCTGAATGCTTTTTTATTTCCAGATAGAATGACCGCAAAACTGTTCGGTAAGTCCTCTTAGTTCATCGCCCTTGTTCACTGCCGCTGTAATCACGGCACCAGCAGTGGCTGTGCTTTCCCTGAAGTCCTAGATACGAACAACCACAGGTGCCTTATAATTCGGAAAGCCTTACATTCTCTTGACTGTATGATTCTGTGAGGTCAACGTGATGGGAGACAACAGAGGGGTATTTAAACTTGGTAGCTGTTAAAACCCCAAATTGGAGAGTGTTTAGCTTGCTTACAGGGCACCTTCTTGTCACTGAGGCCTCCTCTTTTGTTTCTTGAGACAGAGAATGTCTAAGTCAGGAGTCTGACCTGAGCACCAACGTTTCTCATAAAATTCGTGCTTTATTGCCTCCTTTTTGTATCACCTGTTAATAACTGCAAAAAATTTCTCATCTTTTATCCTTTCCTTATCTCCAATCTCCAAAAGGAGATTGTTGCAAGTATATAAGCATAGACCCAAAGCAGCTGAACTTTCTCCCTCCCCACCTTTTTTTGGGGTAGCTGAGCACTTTATCACCTCAGATTTATTTAAATCTTTTTTAATTGGAGGATAATTGCTTTATAATATTGTGTTGGTTTCTGCCATATATCAACCTGAATCAACCACAGGTATACACATGTTCCCTCCCTCCTGAACCCCACTCCCATTTCCCTCCCCATCCCCCACTTCTAGATTGTCCAGAGCTCTGGGTTGAGCTTCCTGTATCACATAGCAAATTCCCAACTGCCATCCATTTTACATATGGTAATATATAGGTTTCCACGCCATCCTCTTAAGCTGCTCCACCCTCCCCTCCCCCCACTGTGTCCTCAAGTCTGTTCTCTATGTCTGTGTCTCCACTGCTGTCCTGCAAATAGTTTCATCAGTACCATCTTTGTAGATTCCATATGTATGCATTAATATATAACATTTGTCTTTCTCTTTCTCACTTACTTCACCCTATATAATAGGCTCTAGGTTCATCCACCTCATTAGGACTGACACAAAAGCACTTCTTTTATAGCTGAGTAATACTCTATTATATACATGTACCACAACTTCTGTACCCCTTCATCTGTTGATGGACATCCACATTGCTTCCATGTCCTAAGCACCTCAGATTTTTAACCTTATGGATTTTGAGCATGTACTTCTGCATCTGAGAGTTATCTTTCTGAAAGTTATCTTTCTGTCCATCCTTTCCAGGCAAACATTATATTCTGTAACATGCATGTATCACAGTCCACAAACCCCTGTATATCAAGTGGACTGTGATGCTGAGGCTGCCACTGTATTTGTAGGCTCCTGTATCTCCGTGATCATGCTGGTTATAGAAATCTTTGATCAAGTTGGGAATCCATGGGCCTCTAAGCCAGTCTCTTTGTAGAAACAGAAGTAGCCCTTCCTTTTAGGTTCCATAGTTTCCTTCCACTAGGACCTGATTCATCTTTATTTGGGGCTTCTCTTTACTTCTCCCATTCAGCCTCTTCCCTCAAATGTTATTTACCTCAGTGGATTGAGGCTTTTGGAAAACAAAAGCCAGATAAGTCTAGGGAGAAATTACTTCCGATTACATAATTCTTTAGGTAAGGAAGGGAAGGGGGAAAACACAAGTGGAAAAAATTAGAGCTCAAAGCATTAGTCAGACATATTCATTCATTCTAGAGGCAATTATAGGAGAAGGCAATGGCACCCCACTCCAGTACTCTTGCCTGGAAAATCCCATGGACGGAGGAGCTTGGTAGGCTGCAGTCCATGGGGTCGCTGAGTCGGACATGACTGAGCAACTTCCCTTTCACTTTCCACTTTCATGCATTGGAGAAGGAAATGGCAACCCACTCCAGTGTTCTTGCCTGGAGAATCCCAGGGACCGTGGAGCCTGGTGGGCTGCCGTCTATGGGGTCGCACAGAGTCAGACACGACTGAAGCGACTTAGCAGCAGCAGTAGCAGAAGCAATTACACTTAAAAAAAAAAAAAAAACCTACCTTTTTTTAAGTGCAATTTTAGGTTAACAGCAAAATCAAAGGGCTGGTACAGAGACTTCCCATATATTATTATTTCCTGCCCGCCCCGTGCGCCCCCGCCCCCCCCCCGCCGCCATGCATAGTCTCCTCCATCATCAACATCCTCCACTAGAGCGGTAGATTTGTTACAAGTGGTGGATTTACATGGACACATCATTATCACCTAAAGTCCATTGTTAACATCACCCTTACACTTTTTTTTTTTTCAAAAGAGAATAGTTTTATAGAAATATATTACATTTATAGCCATGGAAAAATATTCACAACATATTGTTTCGACAGCAAGTTAAAAACTGTTATCAGAATGATTCCAACGTTGCAAGACAAAATTCAGCTATGTACATAGTAAAGTCTAAATGGATGTATGTCACCATGTAACAGCAGATAGCCTGGATAGCACTGGAATTCACACAACGTAAGTAACCCTTTCAGTAGTTAAAACTGGTGAAGACGTCTGAGATTAACTCAGGACTCACTGATACTAAATTTTATTGTTTAATATTTTTCTGTAATTTACTGTATGAGTCTAAGATCTGAAAGTCCTAGCAATACAGAGTATACTGAGGTTCACAGCTTTACTTACCACAGTAAGTAACTTCCAACTACATTTTAGAGGGAAGTGTGATGAGGGTGTATCTTGAGATATAGTTGGATAAAAAGTTTCTTAAGAAAAAAGAAAGGACTGAACTGTTTGTTTTGTGATTCTAGGGGTTAAGAAAGTGAAATAGGAATTTGGCGGAGAAATTAAATTGGAAATCAGGAATTCTGTGCAATAGTCACCTCTAGACAACAATTTCGTATCGTGGAGAGGCGGCGGAGGCGAGACGAAGAGTAGTGGTAGGACAAGATGGAGGGAAATGGTCCTAATTGAGTCTTAAGGTCCCACTACCCCTCAGAGTTAGTTCTCTTTAAGTACAAGAGAATTCCCAGTCATCAGAAGCCCTCTCCTATACGGGAACAAGTGTTCTGATGGGTTTGTGTCTCCAGATGCTGTAAACAAAAGCGAAACCGGGCTCAGGCGAGGATGGCGCTCGCTCACTGGGGTGCTTGTGCACTCAGGACGCCTCAGGGTGCTGGGAACCTATGAAGTCACGACGGAAGACGCTGCGCTTGAAGGTCTAGAATTAGGACGTGCCGACTTGGCTCCACGTTAAAATAAAAAACAGAAGTAGTTCTAGGAATCTTTTGTAGAAATCATCGGCCTCCGCCAGGCCCCGCCTCTCCCGGGACGCCATCCAGAGGCCCCCAGAAGGACTCCAGGCCAGACGCTCCAGGACTCGGCAGCCAGAAGCGCCCCCGCCCACTGAAGCCACCCTAGCAGCCCGCCTAGGCAGCGCCAGAGCTGCACCCGCTCCCGAGCTGCACCGGCTCCTAGTGCGCAGGCGCAGGACGCTCGCCGCCGGCCTCGACCGGAGCCCTAGCGACCCTGCCCCCGCTTCAGCCCCAGCTGTGGGCAGTTTACTTTTGAACCGCGGCCCCGCGCTCTTTCTCATTGGCTGAGGCTACGCAATTGAAGGTTGCCGGGAGACTGCGCCTGCGTCCTGAGGCGCCCGAGCTCCGCCTCTTCTGAGCACCTGAAGGCTTCAGGGCGGAGGGCGGGGACGCCAAGCAGCCCTCAGCATCCGTCCGGAGGCCGTGCCGCTCTGCCGCTGCTAGTGGAGTTGCCCGGTTTCCCGTCCTCACGGTGAGTTTAAGGAGCTTTTCTTCGGTCCGACAAGGCGGCTGTGGGTCCCTCCTCTTTCCTTGTAGCCCAGGCTGGTGTACTGTGTGTGTCTGAGGCTTGGTAATTCAGAGGGCTGGCTTGGGTCCTGCGTCTCTTCCCTCTTGTCCCGGGTGAAGAGTTGGGGGAACCTTGTTTTCCCTCCCGCCGGGATGGAGCTGCATTTCCGTGAGAGACTAGGCCCTCTGTGGTGGGGTGGGGAAAGGGGCGGACTCCGCCGAGCTGGGCGACCTCTCGGGGGTCGGAGTGGGGGACGCCGAGGCGCGTGGGGAGAGAGGCCCGGAAGGATTTGTCGTAAACCTTCGAGAAAGGGAAGGTGAAGGAAGGGCCCTGGTGTTTTGAGCCCCTTCTCTGGCAGACGTTCTCACCGGAATTAACAGGGTAGGTGTTGTTATACCCATCTTACGGATGTGAAACGGCAGTTGTGAGAGGTGCTAGGTAAAACACCTCCCCGGACTCTGAGCATTTACGTGGCAGAACTGAGAGATGAACAGACGTACTGATGTGAAAAACCTAAATCAAGATTTGTGATCTTTAACTGGCATAACCTTTCACTCCTATGAGTGCTGCTTGCCTTCCAGTTAACACTCAGCTCTCCAGCATGACCATGAAGGTTTGCTCCGTCATCACCGTTGTTGCCTAATGTTTTCGAGATACTTGACTCTATAAAAAGAGGTCCTTTGTGACAGTTTATTTGGTCACAGATTGGTTGGGATTTTCAAGTTACAGTGATACCTGCTCCACAGCTATTGATCCTTGTCACTACTTTAAAAAACACACACACACAGTGAGGCACAGGGAAGGTAAGTATTAAAGATAGTGATACTTCCTAGGATGTCGTACTTAACTTTTTTTGAGAATGTGAATCTGGAACATTAAGATAAAATAATTTTATTTCAGAATAAGGATAAAAGAATCCGAAAAAGTTGAAGAAGATATATATTCAGTCTCCAAAGCAGAAAGTCAACTAAGTGGTAAGTTCTGGGAGATTGAGTGAATACCAAAGAGATTTTCAGTAAAATTTTAAACTGTAAGGTGATTTCAATTTTTGACTCTTTTTTTAAAAAAGGAGTGCATGTTGGTGGTATGTAAAATTCGAAGCATGTAGAAGGATCATAAAATGAAAAGCAAACAACTCTCTTATCTGACCTATACCTTAAAGTTAGTCACTGTTAACTTTTGTTTACCCTGCTGCTGGAAATTTTACAAGAATGTGTGCATCTTAATACAGACACACATGTTTAACACTTACAGATCTGCAAGTTGAATTTATTAAGTTGTTGGGGTACCTTTTTACCATGCATCTACATATTGTTGCTGCATTCCTTTTTTTTTTTTTTTTTTAAGGTTTTTTTTTTTTTTTTGGTGTGAACCTTTTTTATAAACTCTTGGTTGAATTTGTTATAATATTGCTTCTGTCTTATGTTTTGGGTTTTAGCTCCAGGGCATGTGAGATCTTAGCTCCTGGACCAAGGATCAAAACCAGCATCCCCTGTATTGGAAGGCAAAGTCTTAATCCCTGGACTGCCAGGGAAGGCCCTGCATTCCTTTTTTATTTATTTTTACTTTTAATTGGAGTGTAACTGCTTTATAATGTTGTGTTGGTTTCTGCCATACAACAGTGTGAATGAGCCATAAGTATGTGTGTAAATACACATACACACTCCCTCTTGATCCTTTCATTCCCCCACTGCATTTCTTTTTAATCACCAGGTAGCTGTAATTTGGGGCTTCCCTGGTGGCTCAGCTGTGGAGGGAGAAAAAGAAAAAAAGAGAGAAATCTGCCTGTAATGTAGGAGACACTGTTCAACCTTTGAGTCAGGAAGATCCCCTGGAGAAGGAAGTTGCAACCTGTACCAGTATTCTTGCCTGGGAAATCCCATGGACAGAGAAGCTTGGCAGGCTACAGTCCAAGGGGTGGTGAAAGAGTTGAACACAATTTAGTGACTAAACAACAATAACAGCAGCTATCCCTTAAAGTAAGGGACCATAGTTTAGCTATTCTGGCAAGATGAAATTTTGATCTTAGTTGATGTTAGTTTTAACGTTGCTTTTCAGCAAACATTGTTGAATTTTTTCCACCAAGTATGTATTTTCACTTTGAAAACTATTTCTTAAAAAGGCAAAGAAAATCTTAACTCCTCATATCAGTTGCTCATTAAATTGCATTAATGGGCTTCCCCTGGTGGCTCAAATGGTGAAGAATCTGCCTGCAATGCAGGAGACCTGGGTTTGATCACTGGGTTGGGAAGATCTCTTGAAAAAGGGAATGGCTACCCATTCCAGTATTCGTGCTTGGAGAATTCTGTGGACAGAGGAGCCTGGTCTTTTTTTAGTCTGAGGGAACAGGTTGATGTCACAATGCAGGAAAAGAGTACAAATGGGCAGAGTTAAAAATCAGATCTGACCACAGAAATTTTTTTGTTTTGTTTTGAATTAGGTGATCCTTCATTATTTTTGTACATTTCTTCTTCTTTTTTTTTAATCAGTTAGGGCCACAAAGATGTGAGACCCAGCTTGGGTGGTGGCACTTCTTGAATTTTCCCAGACCTATAGCTGACTCACTGTCTTAAGTCCTAGAGTAAGTCATCTAACTCTATAATGTAGCAAATTTCTCTTCAGAGGTGGTAAACTAATGAATGTTTTATAACCATTCATGTTTAGAGATGAAAGACAATAATGTATTGGGGAATTAAGGCTTTTAAAAAATAGTTTACACAGGAGAATGGTATTTTTGGTATGCCCAGTTCTCCGTCCTCTGTCAGTGCTGACCATACATAATAAGCTGGTTAGACACTGTGGAGACTCCATAGAAAATCAACTTTGTGGAGAGAGACTGCATAAAAACTTTAGAAGTTCAATTATGTGTTTGTTTTGACACTTAAGCACAAGAAATCTGAGAAATAATTTATAAGTAGATGATTTAGCTTCAGGTTTGTTTCTGAAAAGATTTCTTTTTTATATTTCTTGGTGACTTTTAAAAGGGAAGCAGGAAATCTTGAACTAAGTTATCAGTTTGTCCTTTGTCTCTTAGTCCCCGCTGGAGGAAAATAACATTTTACTTGGGTCGTTTTAATTTTTTTGCTTTTTAGAATTATAGAATAATAGAAATTGATTCCAAAATTAATTTGGCAGGGTTGAGCCTGGCTGAATAATAGGCAAGACACTTAAAAACATTTTTAAAGTTTTTTTTTTTATTGTTTTGAAACTTACATATAATTTACCATTTTAACCATTTTTAAGTGTATAGTCAGTGGCATTAAGTACATTTCACCTTGTTGTGCAGCCATCACCATCTATCTCCAGAACATTTTCATCTTCCCAAAGTGAAGCTGCACTCATTAAACAATAACTCTTCAACTCTCCTCCCTCTAGCCCCTGGCAACCACCATTTTACTTTGTCTTTGTAGACTGTGCTTATTGGCTTTTATATTATGTGCATTTTTCATGTCTATTGTGATCATACATTTTTTTCTCCATTGACCTAATTGAGTAATTTTCTGTTACTGAGTTAACTTTACATTTTCAGAAAGAACTGTATTTGGTTCTGTACTGTATTCTTTTAATGTGATCAGGATTTGTTTTTGCTAATACTGTGTTCAGGATTTTACATCTGTATTCATTTTTGTAATTGTTCTATTTTTAGTTTTGAGTTGTCTTTGTTAGGTTTTGCAGTTATGTTATACTATCCTCAAAACAGTTTGCAAACGTGCTATCTTGTATTCCTGAGCAGTAGTACAAGTAATTGTTTTTAACCACTTGGATGAACCCACCAGAGAAGCTTTCTCCCTTTCCCACCTTTTTTTTCCCAGACCCTTTTTTTTTTCCCCAGAGTAGCACTTTTCCAGCTTGTGAATTTCTCTCATGGTTTGGTTTATCTTCTCTGGTCAATTTTGATATTGGAACTGACAGTAAAGAATAGTTAATTTCTTGTAGACTTTCAAATATAGCATAGGTATTCTCTGTAATTTTGGCTTTTCCCATATTTGGCTTATTTCCTTTTTTTAATGCTAAACTTAGTACATTTGTTATTTCTTTCTTAATCCTCTTGTTTGCGTTGCATTGCACGCTTAGTCGCTCAGTCATGTCCAACTGTTTTGTGACTCAGTGGACAGTAGCCTGCCAGGCCCATCTGTCCATGAGATTCTCCAGGCAAGAATACTAGAATGGGTTGCCATTTCCTACTCCAGGGCATCTTCCCGACCCAGGGATCGAACCCCGGTGTCCTGCATTACAGGCAGATTCTTTACCATCTGAGCCACCAGGGAAGCCCCTATTGCTGCATAACCAATCCCACATTTTAGCTCTTAAAATTGAAAACAGTTCCCTTGGGTCAGGAATCTCGGAGCAGGTTAGCAGTCTGCTTCTGGCCTGTGGTCTCTCATGATGTGGCCCGTGATCTCTCATGATGGTGCAGTCATTGCCAGATTTTACTGGACCTGAAGTATCTGCTCATTATGTAGTTGCTTGAGTTTTCAGGTTCTTGGGGGTTGTTAGACTAAGGGTCTTAGTTTCTTGCCGCAGCGGTGGACCTTGGTCTGCTTGCAGCGTGGCATCCTCCTTCCCTTAGAGAGAGTGATCTAAGAGAGATGGAGAGAGCCAGAGCATTCCAGAAAGAAGCCTGGTCTTTTATTACAGAATCTTAAAGTTACATCTGCTGTATTGTTAAAAGGGAGTCACTAAGTCCAGCCCACGCTCAAGAGAAGGGAATTACAAAAGGATGTGACATCTAGGAGGTAGAGGTCCATCTTGGAAGCTTCCTATCATAGATAGCTAAAGGTTTGTTTATTTAAAGAGCCAGGCCTCGGGTTTATCAATTCTAACAGTTTTCTGTTTTCTAATTCACAGTTTTCTTCATGAGTTAGAATTGTTCTTTTCTTTTGCTTTTCCTAGGTTCATTTTCTTTTTTTCCCCCTAACTTTTTAAAAAAGATGAATCCTTTTTATATTACTTCTTTAGTTACTAAGGAATGAATTGCATCTTGGCTGGGTAGAGAATTCTTAGGTCATATCCTTTTCCTTCCTGACCCTTGTGGGTATTGACTGCTACATTGTCTTTTAACATTTCCAGTTGCTTTGGAGGTGTTCTGTTTATCTACTGCTGTGTAACAAATAGAAGGTTTGGATGCCTGATGTCCAGGATGACTTTTTCACTCACATGTCTGGCACTTCATTGCTCCTCCACTTGGCCTCATCAGCAGAGCAGGATAGAATTTTTACATAGCAAAGAGGCAGCAATCTGCTAGGCTACCTAAGGGTTATATCCAGAACTGTCTTACTGTCGCTCTGTATCCTATTGGTCAGAGCAGTCACACGTCTTGCCCAGATCTTTTTGAGGGGAGATTAGATTTCATCTCTTGAGAGAATACCAGCAAAGTCACATCTCAGAATAATATATCTGAGAAATAATTTTTGTGGCCATCTTTAGAAATTATAGTCTCCCAGAGAATTTTGAGATCATTATGTTTTTATTTTCCTTTTTTAAAAGTGTCTTTACTGCCTAGATGCATGTGAGATTGTCTTTATTTCTTTATTTAAAATTTTAACATTTTAAATTGCCTTTTAATTTGTTGAAAGTAAAAGAGAATTTAGGTTTATAATGGAAAACAGCAGCCTCCTGCCCTCATGTTCCCGAGTCTTGATTCCTGCTCTCCAGAAGCAGTCATTTCATTCCATTTAAATATTTCTTTTGGTATTGCTTCTATATTTCTAAATAATTGGCTTTTGATGGGATTTTGGTTTTTCATTTTTAGGTATGTATTGACTTCTTATAAGGGAAGATTAAGATAAATTCTTAAACACTGTTTCCTTCCCTATTCCCTCCTCTCAATATAACTTTCTCATTTTCTTAATTTGAGCTGTTACAACAAACCTACCTTAAACAGCAGTCATTGATTTCTTAAACAACAGTCATTGATTGCTTGCAGTTTTGTAGGCTTGTTAGTCCAGGATCATGACGCTGGCACAGTTCAGTTCTGGCCAGAGCTCTCTTCCTGCTGTGCCTTCACATGGCAGAGAGCAGAGACAGAGAGGGAGCAAGCTCTGCATCTCTTCCTTTAAGGGGCGCATCTCAGTCATGAGGGCTCAGCTGTCAAGACCTAATTACCTCTGCCTCATATATACTCTCACATTCAGGGTTAGGATTTTAGCATATGAATTTTCAGGAGACACATTCAATCCATAACAGTCATGCTTTTTGGTAAAATCAGTATTAATATTTATAATGTTATGATTAATGGGACAATTGAATTATATAATGTGCTATAATATTTCCTTTTTTCATGACTCCATCATTTTCTCTTACATTTAGTTTTCTCATTACCTCTCAGTATGTTCAGACACATGAAATATTGTCTGTTCCATTCATTTACTTAAAGACATTTCTTCTGGATTTCTGTCTTCTTCCTCTAGACTTTTTCTCTAGGCTTGCTGCACAGTTCTCTAGGATTCCATTTCACAGTTACTCTGGTGAGAATTCTTGTTTTTCTTGTCTTCCTGCAGTAGTTTTTTTTTTTTAAGAAATGGCAGGTAGTGGGTGTTTCAAAACCCAGGTAGTGGGTTTTGAGATCTCTTGTGTCAAACTATCTTTAGACTACTATCAAAATTTACTTTTTCTGGGTGTACAGTTTTAGGTTGGAAGCCATGTTTTCCTATTAAAGAATTGCTTCATTGTCTTTTAGTTTCCAGTGTTGTAGTTACACACAGCATAGCTAAATCCAAGATACTCATCCCAGAAAGTACTCATTGGAAAAGTTTGTTGCTCCTTTCCCCTCCTCAAGAGTCTAGACTGGTTATGGAAAATTCCTGGTACATAAAATTTCATACTAGTTTCTGAAAAAAAAAAAAAAAAAAAAATTTCATACTAGTTTCTGGAAGAACTAGCCCTTAAGCATGATAGCCACTTTAATCTTCTGTTTCTCAGGCAGCACCCAGAGTTAGGAAGTTCCTGACCTTACATATTAATAGTTATTTTCAATCAGGCTTACTTCTGTTAGCCAGTCTTCACTTCTCATGAATGTGTTGGCTAAAATCAGTTTTTCATAACAGCTAGAAGAGGGTAATTTGAGAGTAGATTTGGTGTCTGTATCTTCAAGTTATCTACACACTTCTGATTAAATTTTGTTAAAAATATATGCTGTTTGTTGTTGTTCAGTCACTAAGTCGTGTCGGACTCTTTGCGACCCCATGGACTGCAGCATGCCAGGATCATCTGTGTTCCACTGTCTCCTGGAGTTTGCTCAAATTCATGTCTTTTGAGTTGGTGTTGCTATCTAACCATCTCATCCTCTTTCGCCCCCTTTTTCTTTTGCCTTCAATCTTTCCCAACATCAGGGTCTTTTCCAATGAGTTGGCTCTTCACTTCAGGTGGCCAAAGTATTGGAGCTTCAGTTTCAGAATCAATCCTTCCAATGAATATTCAGGGTTGATATCCTTTAGGATTGATGGGCTTGATCTCCTTGTAATCCAAGGGACTCTCAAGAATCTTCTCCAGCACCATGATTTGAAAGCATCCATTCTTCAGCACTCAGTTGCCTTTATGGTCCAACTCTCATATCCATACATGACTACTGAAAAAACGATAACTTTGACTGTATGGACCTTTGTTGGTAAAGTGATGTCTCTGCTTTATAATACACTGTCTAGGTTTGTCTTGAGCTTTCCAGGTGGCTCAGTGGTGAATCTACCTGCCAATGCAGGAGGCTTGGATTTGATCCCTAGGTCGGGAAGATCCCCTGGAGGAGAGCATGGCAACCCACTTCAGTATTCTTGCCTGGATAATCCCATGGACAGAGGAGGGCTACAGTCCATGGGGTCGTAAAGAATCAGACGCGACTGAGTACGCATGCTTTGCAGTAGGTTTGTCATAACTTTCCTTCCAAGGAACAAGTGTCTTTTAATTTCATGGCTGCAGTCCCCATTCACAGTGATTTTGGAGCCAAGAAAATAAGATATGTCACTCCTTCCATGTTTTCCCCTTCTGTTTGACCAGATGCCATGATCTTCGTTTTGTTAATGTTGAGTTCCAAGCCAGCTTTTTCACACTCCCTTTTCACCCTCATCAAGAGGCTTTATGGTATCTCTTCACTTTTTGCCATTAGCATGGTATCATCTGCATATCTGAAGTTGTTGATATTTCTCCTGGCAGTCTTGATTCCAGCTTGTGTTTCATCTAGTCTGGCATTTTGCATGGTTTACTCTGCATATAAATTAAATAAGCAGGGTGACAATACCTAGTTGTACTACTTTCCCAATTTGGAACCCGTCAGTTCCATGTCTGGTTCTGACTGTTGCTTCCTGACCTGCACACAGGTTTCTCAGAAGACAGGTAAGGTGGTCTGGTATTCCCATCTCTTTAAGAATTTTCCAGTTTGTTGTGATTTACAAAGTTAAAGGCTTTAGCATAGTCAGTGAAGCAGAATTAGATGTTTTTCTGGAATTCTCTTGCTTTTCCCATTATCCAGTGGATGTTGGCAGTTTGATCTCTGGTCCCTCTGCCTTTTCTAAACCCAGCCTGTACATCTGGAAGTTCTCAGTTCACGTACTGTTGAAGCCTAGCTTGAAGGATTTTTGAGCATTACTGTGCTAGCATGTGAAATGAATGCAATCATATGGTAGTTAAAACATTCTTTGGCCTTGCCCTTCTTTGGGATTGAAATGAAAACTGACCTTTTCCAGTCCTGTGGCCACTGCTGAGTTTTCTAAATTTGCTGACATTTTGAGTGTGGCACTTTAACAGCATCATTTTTTAGGATTTTAAATAGCTCAGCTGGGGTTCCATCACCTCCACTAGCTTTCTTTATAGTAATGCTTTCTAAGGCCCACTTGACTTCACACTCAAAAGATATCTGGCTCTAGGTGAGCGACCACACCATTGTGGTTATCTGGGTCATTAAGGCCTTTTTTTGTATAGTTCTTCTGTGTATTCTTGCCATCTCTTCTTAATCTTTTCTGCTTCTGTTCGGTCCATACTATGTCTGTCCTTTATTGTGTCTATCCTTGCATGGAATATTCTCTTCATATCTCTCCTTTTCTTGAAGAGATCGCCAGTCTTTTTAATTCTGTTGTTTCCCTGTTTCTTTGCGTTGTTCTCTTAAGAAGGCCTTCTTCTGTCTCCTTGCTCTTCTATGGAGCTCTGCATTCAGTTGGTATATCTTTTCCTTTCTCCTTTGCCTGTCACTTTTCTTCTTTCCTCAGCTATTTGTAAAGTCTCCTTAGCAACCACTTTGCCTTTTTGCATTTCTTTTTCGGTGACTTCGGTCACTGCCTCCTGTACAGTGTTACGAACCTCCATCCATAGTTCTTCAGGCACCCTGTCTACCAGATCTGAGTCTACCTATTCGTCACCTCTACGGACTACCCTATAGCTCAAATGGTAAAGAATCTGCCTGTGAGGCAGGAGACCAGGGTTCGAACCCTGGGTTGGGAAGTTCCTCTGGAGAAGGGAATTGCAATCCACTCCAGTATTCTTGCCTGGAGAATTCCATGGACAGAGAAGCCTGGTGGGTAACAGTCTGTGGGGTCACAGAGTTGGACATGACTGAGTGACTAACACACTTCGTCACCTCCACTGTATAATCATGAGGGGTTTAATTTAGGTCATACTTGAATGTCTAGTGGTTTTCCTTACATTCTTCAGTTTAAGCCTGAATTTTACAAAAAGCAGCTGATGATCTGAGCCAGTGAGCTCCAGGTCTTGTTTTTGCTGACTGTATAGAGCTTTTCCCATTTAGTGATGTCCATGTGTAGAGTTGTCTCTTGGGTTGTTGGAAGAGGGTATTTGCTATGACCAACATGTTCTCTTGACAAAACTGTTAGCCTTTGCCCTGCTTCATTTTGTACTCCAAGGCCAAACTTGCCTGTTACTCCAGTTATCTCTTGATTTCTTCTTTTTATATTCCAGGCCCTATGATGTAAAGGACATCTTTTTTTGGTGTTAGTTCTAGAAAGTATTGTAGGTATTCTATATTTGCTATAGAAGTAACTTTTGAGACCAGGATATCTAATGCTTCCATTTTATGTAAGTTCAAGAGATGATATTTTCTTTACAGTATGGTTATTTTGAATATCCTCCTCCTGAAAAAAGTTGAACTTTTGGGATCCTTAAATGGGTTCCCAGGGAAAATGTTTTCTAACTTTTTAACGAGTATAGGATTTTGGAGGGAAAGATTGTGTTCAGTTTTAGGGTTACTTTTTGATACTTGCATTAAATAACTAATATTAAATCTAAATTGAATATATGTCCATTGTTTAAATTTTATTCCTTTGCAAAATGTTATTCTGTTTATTTCTTCATTATGAATTCTGACATCACTTAAATTGAAAAAACATTTTGTTTTTCTTGGGTGGTTTTTCAATTTCAGAGCTCTCTGTAGGTACAAGATAATCATAAAGACTTCCCAACATGTAGGCACTTGAATTCATCTGCAGTGAATAATGTCATCTTCTGTTCTGTTGCTCAGTTACTTTTGTTTCCTGGAATGCTTCACAGTTCAGGCTTATTAGTATCGCACATCTTGGCTCATTATAGTTCTTAATGTTGTTAGTCTGAACGGCGTATTTTGTTTTCAGATGTATTCTTGATAGAACGTCTCCTAAGCAGAAATTTTGCTGTTTTAAAATAGAAGAACCCTAAAACTAAGGTCTGACATTTTATTAGCATTGGTCTCTAATGGGGCAGGGTTTACTCAGCCAGTGAGTGAGCGCCTGTTGTCAGGTTCTGCACGTAGACACAATGCCTGCACTTACTGCAGGCTTGTATTCTAATGTATAGAAAAAGGTGATAAAATCTTTTATTATTATTTTTGTTTGTTTTTTTGCTATGCCACGCAACTTGCATGATCTTAGTTCCCCAACTAGGTGTCAAACATGGGCCTTGGCAGTGAGAGCACCAAGTCCTAACCACTGGACCACCAGGGAATCCCCACAAGTCTTTTAAATAAAGTCCATCTAAGTGCTAGAAAGTAGAAGTGCAGTGTTCAGTGAGATTAACAGGGGACCAAATCTGGGGAAGGAGGTGGCACTCAAGTTCAGGCTTGAAGGAGTTTGGTTTTGCACGTGGTGAAGATGGGGCACATAGAACTATAAAGATTGAAGAGGTTTTTATGTTTATTAAAAGTACAGTTATTTGTAGATGTTGTTTATTGAAACTTGTAACAGTTTTTATAGAGGAGGCTTTGGTAAGCTTTAGATTTTACAAGAATGGCACTTGGAAGGCTTGTTGGAAATAACCAGTAATAGCTTGCCAAGAAGTGAAGTCACTTACGTCAGAGAAGATCTCTGAACTGTTGCTGGATTTCTTTCCTAAAGGAAAGACGACTGACGGTGTTCTTAGCACTGACGCTCTGGTGTCAGTGATTCATAATCACCGCCAACACTTCATCCTTCAAACTTTATTGCCAGGACCAATTCAGAAATGTGTTCCCTTTCCCAATCTTCCAATTAACATTACTTTAGAATATTACACTGTGCTGATTCAGGGCTTTAAGCACATACACTAGTATTCTAATTCAAGAACCTGAAAAATTTATAGAACAGTTAGAAATTTAGTAACTTACTTTAGAAACTGTGGTTGAGTCAACTGGGAATATGAGTTGAAGAAAGTAATTTTGCTAAGAATCAACTTGTTATTTAATAGTTTTAACTATTCATCAGTTGTGTATAGTTTTGATTTTGGCATCTTAGAATGTAAAAAGTTGCTCAGACTATTTATAATCATTAAGTAGACTTCCAACAGAACACCCCAAAGTAACTCTTAAAGGTTATCAATAATCAGTTATTAGGAATTAAATTATATAGAAAATTATTTTAGAAATCCTCTTGTAAATGACAAGTGCAATATATTAAGTTTGTAGGTTAACACTTAAAACTTTATATGTGTGCATATGTCTTTGTTATGTGTAGAATTAAAATACTTTTTTCTCTCGACAGGAAATGCACAATTTTGAGGATGAGTTAACATGTCCCATTTGTTACAGTATTTTTGAAGATCCTCGTGTACTACCATGCTCTCATACATTTTGTAGAAATTGTTTGGAAAATGTGCTACAGGCAACTGGTAACTTTTATATATGGAGACCTTTACGCATTCCACTCAAGTGCCCTAACTGCAGAAGTATTATTGAAATTGCTCCAAGTGGTATTGAATCTTTACCCGTTAATTTTGCATTAAGGGCTATTATTGAAAAGTACCAGCAAGAAGACCATCCAGATATCATCACCTGCCCTGAGCATTACAGGCAGCCCTTAAATGTTTACTGTCTCCTGGATAAAAAATTAGTTTGTGGTCATTGCCTTACCATAGGTCAACATCATGGTCATCCTATAGACGACCTTCAGAGTGCCTATATGAAAGAAAAGGACACCCCTCAGAAACTGCTTGAACAGTTAACTGACACACACTGGACAGATCTTACTTGTCTTATTGAAAAGCTGGAAGAACAAAAATTTCATTCAGAGAAAATGGTCCAAGGTGATAAGGAAGTTGTTCTCCAATATTTTAAGGAGCTTAGTGATACATTAGAACAGAAAAAAAAAATTTTCCTAACAGCTCTTTGTGATGTTGGCAATCTGATTAATCAAGAATATACTCCACAAATTGAAAGAATGAAAGAAATAAGAGAGCAGCAGCTTGAATTAGTGACACTGACAACATCTTTACAAGAAGAGTCTCCACTTAAATTTCTTGAAAAAGTTGACGATGTCCGTCAACGTGTGCAGATCTTGAAACAAAGACCACTTCCTAAGGTCCAACCTGTTGAAATTTACCCTCGAGTAAGCCAAGTATTGAAAGAAGATTGGAGCAGAACAGAAATTGGACAAATTAAGAAACTTCTCATTCCTGAAATGAAGATCTCTTCAAAAAGGATTCCCTGTGCCTGGCCTGATAAAGAGGAAAAAGTTGAATTTTTTAAGATTCTAAACATTGTTATAGTTACACTAATTTCAGTGATACTGATGCTGATCCTCTTTTTTAACCAACACATAATAACCTTTTTAAATGAAATCACTTCAATATGTTTTTCTGAAGTCTCTCTCTCTGTTTACCAAAGTTTATCTAAGAATGTGCACAGTTTAAAGAATATACTATGTCACCCTGTGTATTTACTGAAGGAATTCATGTGGAAAATAATTTCTCATTGAACATTCTAATCTGGATTATTTAAGTAGGCTTATTCTGTACAGCAGAGGCTAATGACCGTCGCTAGAGGAATATAGGGGCAGCTTGGATAAATAGCAAGCTAAAGTTTGTTAGAATTGCAACAAAAATAATCCCTTTCATGCTTCTGTTGAATACAAAACGTGTCATCAGAAGTTAGAAATGAGACAGAATGTCTGGTTTTCTGAAAACCAGAACAAAATCTAGTGATTACTTAAGTATTAATACATTATCCCATTTTTATCGGTTTGTAAGGTTGACTTACTGTTTTAACATTCTCATACCAGTAGTGTTTTAGCATTATATACTGCAGTGTGGTTGGCTTTGCAGTTTTGTATATAGTTTTTAATTAAAAGATGTCAAAATCCCGAAAGATATAGACACTTTTGAATGGGCAAATAAAGATGGTGAGAAGAGGTTTTATATTTAAGTAGCTAATTCAAAGTGATAGGGGATTGCTTATGTTAAAGATATGTTTGATCAAATGTACCTGATCCACACATTAGTGTGTTTTAGATTTAAGAGCCTATAGTTTCTGTAACATTCATTCCTAATAAAACTGTTGCTTTTGGAACTCTAAAGTGTTTTTAGGGACAAAACAGTAACATTTCCTAGCACTTACTGTCCTATGATTTGTGTACATTTATTTTAGGATTGTATTGATATTTGACTTTTGTGTAGTCTTTGTCTTATTATTCATATCAGTTCTTGGGAAATATTGATATGTCCCACCCTCATTATGTTTGGATGGCATCATGTTAACTATATGTCTTTAAAATTGTCTTAAATTTCCTAAGTCTCTTATGCTAATGCCAAAGCACCACTAATTTGATGTTATTTTCTTGAATTGTAAGGGGCGTCTGCCTAGTTACCTAAGTCAGATCCCTTTGATGTAGTTCCCTTTTTGTTAACAAGGACTGAATTGTGGTCCTGGTAGGACTGCTGACACTTTTGTCCATGCAACCCTAAGTACAGGCTCACTTGCCCAAATTCCAAGTTGGCTGTAGTTTTAGACAGCGTGGTTAGGAGCTGACGGCCCGTGGTCCTACAGGCGGCTGTAATCAGGGCACCAGTTCCAGAATATCCTAAGACTTAGACCTTATCTGCTGAGAACAAGTCTGAACACTAAAGATGGCTGGCTATACTCAGTTCATGATCAGAATATCAAAATAGCACAACTATTGTTGTTGTGTGGCAAAGAACATTTGTGTGGGCAAGAGAATGTTGTGTGGGCAAAGAACATTTGGAGGTAGAAGATGTGTATACAGCTACACACCAAATGAAGACTGGAGTTGCACTGACTTGATTAAAGTTAAAACACAGAAATGCCACATACTTTTTGCAATACATACAATTAATCTCACATTTCTGAAATAAGTATTAATCCTTGCTTTTTTGTGTGTTAGGAAATAGACACAAAATTGTCCAAAGCCATTTATTTAGTATGAGACCCATATATTTTTTTAAGAGTTCACCTGTTGTGTTACCTTTAAAGAATTTAAACCAAGATTTTTACTAGGGTTTCTAACATGTCTATGAATCACAGCTAGAAATGGAAACATTTTAGGTTTGACATCCATTTTTAATAACTTGCCAATTTTTAGTAAATAATACTTTTACATAAATTTTATGTAGGCTGCATGAATAATCCAATATACAAATAGCTGACTTTTCCATGCTCTTCTGTTTTGTATTTTTGAGGATGAGATTATAAATTTAAAGTATATAATCTTGAAGTATTTCTAAGTTTTTATGTGTAACAAAAGTTTACATTGTAATAAACTCATTTGGATCTTTGCATTGAGTGGCTTAATAAGGTGCTGAAACTCAGAGGTGGTTGCCTTGGAATTTTCTTATGGGCTATGGGCATTATCTACTTTAACTTTTTAAAAGCACTACACTTATCTATTAGTTATGAAAATAGAAAAATATTAAATTCATCTCTGTTCTCACCAATGAAAAGACCTTGATTATACTGATAATTTTTTCTAGTTACCTTTCCCTTGTATAATCTTGACTTTATAAACAAATGACCATACTTGAATTTTAGATCTTCCTTTATTTAAGTCCATGCTAATGTATTTACATCTTACTGATTATGATACAGACTGTCTTTGTTGGGTTTTAGTACCTAAACAATAATGCACTATGAATAACAAGGTTATTTTGAATTTTAATTCTCAGGCTCTCTATCTAGATACTGAATAGCTTAGACCAGACTTCTGATTCAATACCAGGATTTTTTCTGAAAATGAAGTGGTTGCCATCTTATTTCCAGTAGTATATTCTTGAGCTAATGCAGTGTAACACAATAACAAGAAAGCCTTTTACAACTTGATGGACAAACAGTACTGCAACCTAATTTCCATTTATACAAAAGAAATTAATCCTTATACACTTAAATCATTCTTTTTCTGAAGCAACTATAGTGGGTATTTTTCTTTTTCAACCCACTCAAGTTATTTCAGACATTTGCTGGCCCTTTCACAAGTGTTTAAACAGTCAAGCACATTAGTTTAAGAATGTATAATATTCAAATTCTCACTCTTACAATTCAGAATGACTGGTTTAACATGATTTAGTTTACAACTGTACTGTTCATCAAGAATGTACTTTTAACTCTGCAGGTAGCACTGTGGAACTAAGGGGAAGTTATCTGACTGTCCAGGCATCTTATTTTCTCCATAGTTTGCCATTTACAAAATTGTCAGATTCTTAAAATCTCCTAGAAACAGGCATATAGAGAATATTTTATTAAACTTGTAACATCTCTTAATTAAGAGCATAAAACAGAAACTATGATACAATTTAAGAATAGGTATTTTACATAATTTATATCCTTTACAAATAGAAAGGAAATACAATATGTTGAATCTATGGTAAGATTTTGAAAAATCTTCAGATTAAGCAAGTTTAGCAAAGTCCTTTAGATGCAATTTCTTTTGGGTTTACTGCAACACTTTTTGTTATATTGTATGTCTTGTAAATTCCAATAAGTCTATCTGAAATCTCAAACATATTATTTCGAAGAGAAATTATTATGAACTGGGCATTTTTTGTTTGTTCCTAAAGAGAAAAAACAGAATTAGAAAAATTATACATGTAAATGTATGAATCATAATAAAGATCTAACTTTACTTCCCTAAAATATTTCTTAGGCAATAAATTGAACATGACATTGATAATTAACATGAAAAAGAATGACAACATGGATAATTCATGAGATAGTATCTGGGTTAGAGAACAACTCAGGTATTTGGAAGGATAGTTGCCTAGTAGAAGTCTTCTAGTAGAAAAAAGATCTGGGAAAAGAAAGAAGTTCTATCTGTGTTTCTGCTACTAATTTACATTTATATTTTACTTTACCAAAATGGAACTATTTCGCTCAAATAAAGTGGTCTCCTTTAATACCATGGGAGTAGAGAATGGCAAAAGCTCGAAAGAATTCATAGAATTCCTTGTGTAATGTTTAGGGAACACACATAATTCTCAGAATGAAAAGCTCTAAATGATTACTTACATATATGTAAAATGCAACAATAGAAACATTTTTGAAATCAAGGGCTGCGTCAATCTCATCCATGAAGTAGAGGGGAGTGGGTTTATAGTGATGAAGAGCAAACACTAAAGCCAATGAACTAAGTGTTTTCTCTCCTCCTGAAAGGTTGAAGATCTTCTTCCAACTTTTCTTAGGTGGTCGAACACTGAAATAATTAAGAAAATCTTGTCATTTAAATTACTTGTAAAACTAAATTAAGACTCCATGATTTGTTTCCTGTAATTGGCTTCTACCACCTTCCTTGGGAATACCTAACTTGCTTTTTCATAAATATAAATTATTGGTGGGTTATTTTATAAAAATATTATTGAAGGATGAACACATAAGAACACCCAACAAAAATTTAAGATTTAAACAGTAGATCAGTAAGTAATTCTTGCTAGTCTTCCTGTTTCCCATGAATACTGGAGTGGGTAGCCAATCCCTTCTCCAGGGGAACTTGCTGACCAATGAGCTGAACCAGGGTCTCCTGCATTGCAGGTGGATTCTTTACCAGCTGAGCTACACAGGAAACCTGTAGGCAAGCTAGTATTTATCAAATAAAATACGCTGTAGACTTAACCGTCATATCCCACCCCTAAAAAATACTAAGTTTGGGGAATATGTACAAAGATGTTAACAGAAAAATCCAAAACTTGGTATATGGCATCATTACAAACCTGAACGTGATTCCTTCAGAGAAAGGATCCATGCTGTCTACAAGGTCCAGCTCAGCATCGCCTCCCAAAGTAAGCATTTGGTAATTTTCCTTTAATTTATTTGTTATTATATAAAAACCTGCCATGAATTCATTAAGTCTTTGTTTTCGAAGATCTTCATATGCCTGTCTAAAATTATCTCTTTCATTAGTAATTTTATCCAATTCTGCTACCCGTTGTAAATATAATTCTTCCTATGAAAAGAATATGAGAAAAACATGGTATACATTTCACATGAGAATTAAAACTGCTAATTATATAATAAAGGCTTAACAATTTAGGCTAAGGACTGAAGAGACTTTCTGACCATTACACATGAGTCATTTACTTGTACCTTCTTTTTATAATCTGCAATGGCGCCAAGATTTGGTTTCATTTCATGACACTGGGCTTCCAAAACTGCGATTTGATTTGTTATAGAATCTGGGTTCTTGATTGCTTCAAGCTCTTCTGGGCTTAGAACTGGAACCTTTTCAACGTGATTATCTTCTATGGGATGCAGTGTTATTTTTGAAATCTACAAAGTTGGATGAATATTAGAAAATGCAGCGTTACAATTCATTGTTTCAAAAAAAACCTCTCAGGGACTTCACTGGTGGTCCAGTGGTTAAGAGGCTGCCTTGCAATGCAGGGGATGTGGGTTCGGTTCCTGGTTGGGAAATTAGCATTCCACATGCTACAGAGCAACTAAGCCCAGGTCTAACAGCTAGAGAGTTCATGCACTGTGATAAGAGATCCTGCATGGAGCAACCAGGACCTGACAGCCAAATATATTAAAAACAAAAACCTCACAAATTTAAGACAAATTACCTATCAGAATGACGTATAAGAAGTGGTGACTCATTTTTATATCAACTATTTTTCAAAGGACTTAAAAAACAAAAATAGTTGTAGTGCTCAAGTGTTCATGTTCAATCTCTATATCAGCTCTGGGATGAAAATGTTGACTAATTCTAACCATTACTCTTATTTTTCTGTATATAATAACTTCTATATACTGTTCATTTTGTTCCCTATAAACCTGAGATGTGATTATATAGCCTGAAATTAAGAATTACAACATACTTCAAAAACACAAACCCCAACTTTTTTCATAAAGGGTATTTTAAATTTACACTTGACTAACAATTCTCACCTCTTTTTGCCAATATTTTATTTTAGAATTATGTTCACCAATGTGACCATCTATTTGTTCAAGTTTCAACTTAATACTAAGTGCATCTTTTTGGAGAGCATGTTCATTTTCCTGAATTACTTTTAGTTCTTCAAGTAGGTTTCGATGTTCTTTCTGAATTTCTGGTAAGGATGCCTAGAAAACAAAAAGAGCTGCTATAGATATGATCTCAGAATAGGGATTTTCACATTACAAAGATGAAGTCAGCACTCTCGCCTCTTGCCTCTTTCACTTTAAAGAAAATGTTTTTATTTACAGAAAGTTAAAATGATCATTTTTTATTACACAGATGGAAGTTAACATAAGTGTAACCTACTGAATGCTTCCTACACAAGGTACTGATGTCATCCATAATTCTCTACTGCTTCACATAGCACCCTCTCCCCATCTTACCTCTGCATCATTTGTATTCTTTACAACCTCTGCTGCTTTGTCTTCAAGACTTTTTAGCGCTGTTGTTAAGTCATCTACTTCTTTCTCAGTATCTTTTATTTCTTTCTCTGTACGTAAGACACTGTCTTGTGCTTTTTTAAGATTTCTAAACAAGCAAAATCTTATATTAAAAACTTTTCATGACATTAATGTGACACTGTTTTCGATCACAGATTTAAAAACTTATGTTTAAAAAAAAACAACTTGTTTTACTAAAAATCTTTTGATTGATTTTTATGTTTGTACACACATTTGTGGGATGTTGTATATTTTATTAAACTCTCAATATAAATTAATGAAAGTTCCTTATATAAAATTTTAGTTTCATTCAATCTTAAGACTATGAAGCAAAATTGTCCATTGTAGTATTATAGTCTTGTCATTTTCTTCTCAGACTGGAGGTTCTTAAATCTTTAACTCTTGAAACTATACCTTCAAGTAAATTACTTCCTGGTTCAAGTCAGGGAAAGTGTTTTGGGCAGAGTGAGGGGAGGAAATGGGACAAAGGACAACAGGGATGACAATGACACACACACACAACTATTTTTCCCCTGTGACTGATACCTGTGTTTATATTAATTAGCACCTTTTAACAAAGGACACTGCAATAACTGAATAACCAGATAATCACTATGCAACCAATTTATAATTCTAAGACAAACAGCTGTTTATATTTCAACATTGTATACATACTGTGCTTTATTTTAGAATACTTCAATACTCTAAAATTTAAAACAAGACCTGTATTATGAATGTATTAAAAACTTTTTGGGACAATGGAATAATCTAATTAAAATTTTCAGTTACGAAAACAATTATGCTAATAGATCTCATCCTTCTTATTCTCCTAAGACCTAGATCTATTTAAATGAATCACCATCTAATCCTCTAAACCAGAGAAATGAAACTCTTAACTTCTATGTCCTCACAACTGGGGAGTTACATAACCACATTTTGGTAAGCCATACCTGTTTTATCAGTTTTTACAAACTAATCATACGATAAATGTTTATTATTGGCCTCCACCTATTAAAATCCTACTAGGTAACAATGTCAGATCTTAAAAAGTAACAGCAAACATTTATTGGACATTAACTTTAAATATTAACCCCCGTTTCAGTGTGATGTAGGGAAGAGGAAGACAGGGCAGTATGCAAACTCTACCTGTCAGCAGTCTTGATTGCCACTTGTGCCTTAGTAATAGCAGAAGCACATTCATCTAATTGCTTATTTATTTTATCAAGTTTGTCTTGTTGGGCCTTGAGTTTATGGTTATTGATTTCTACGATGATATTGTGTAACCTTTTAACCTCAGCTTCCACTTTACCAGCTCTCTCAGCCACACTGTTATACTCTGGGGGGATAAAAAAAAGTAAAATTAATTTGTGTTTCTACACTAATAAGCATCATTTGTTAGATGCATTCAATAAATTTCTTCAGTCAGTACAACTTAACCTGACGCATGCAAAAGAAACTTTAAACATTTGAGGAAAAGGGCCTCAAAAACAAAGCAAAACTCCAAACACAAAACCAGAATGCCCTATATGAAAACAAATGGTGTTACAACAACATATAGTTAATTCTCTGGCTCAGCTGTGAACATAACCCATATTTCTTAATGGCTTCATACTGTTTATAGGGTACTTTGACTATTTGTCTCATAATGATTTTTTACCCTTAGACTCTGTACCCAACTACAGACTGGGGGTGAAGAAGCTGTGGTTATTTAATTATGCTAACCCTCGAATTCTCTTCTTTATAACAAAGTGGGGGAGATAGAATAAAGTGGCACTTTTCTCTGTGGCACAGAAGGCTCTTAAGTTACACTTCCTAGATTCCCCTGTACCTAGTGTTTAGACATAAATTTAAGTCCATTCTATCAAGAAAAATTCACACAATTTGGATGGCAAAAGTGATGAACTGAGCATGTTTCTGCTGGAAGTCATGGAAAAGTTTTCTTGGTGGCAGTAGAGGCTCTGATGTTCTGTCAAGAGTTTTGTGAAAACTGACAGGCAATGGCATTAACTTTGTCGGGGTGGATTATGATAGGTAACAATGTGCTTCTGCTGTTGGCAGTTATAGTGTCATCTTCCTACTTTGAGAGATGGCTTTTCAATTGTAGAAGAGGCGGTATAGTTTCTTTCATGGTTTTGCAGAGTAGCTCTGGAAATTATTCTTAGCGTTTATCCTAGAATTTAAGTTATCACAATGATCCTATAAACAATCATTTTCTCTCTTAAATGCACATTCCTGCACCAAAAATTCTATTTACACTAGCCAGAGTGGATTCTGTTCTCCATATCTGAACCCTAATCATTATATGACATAGGAAAGATGAAAGGTGGCAAAAAGCTAAGGGGTTCAAGCTATCTACACCTATGTCTAGAAAGGAAGCAGATACAGTGCCAACTTATAGAAAGAAACTCCCATAAAGCTTCTGTGGGAGGTATGTAGCATTTAGCATAGGAGAAAGCAGGTAGGATTTGCTGAGAGGAAAAGACTTAACTGTGGTTTCCTCTTGACTGTCTATTCTGTTAGGTAAGAGGGAATTTCAATATTCTCCACATTTTACAATTATCTTTTTGTTCCACATTTATCAGAGAATTCTTTAGTCTGATTTTAAAAGCTCATCTAGTGAGTTTAATTACAATGTCTATTTTTTTGTATTTCTGAGATCACCACTTGATTTAAAAAAAAAAAAAAAGCTAAACAAAACCCTGCCCCTTTTAGTCTTCTAACTCTCCCCTCTCCCTTAAAGATACTGTATTTATTGAAAGAACTGTTTTGCTAACAGTGGCGAGTCTGTGTGCTTAGCTCCCTTGTGGGGTAGAGTACTAGCTGCTGTGGGGTCATGGCATTGTGACTTCACTGGGACGGACCAAGTACGCAACTGGAAAGGGTTCCCCTCTTCAGAACATCATTTTCCTTATTTTAAAGTACCTAACATGCATTAAATTTCCCTGCCTATTTATAGTAGCATGTCTCTTAGAAATAGGAGGGGAAAATGGACATAATGTAATTTGTAATTTCAATGTCACCATTTTATACCAGCTTGCTCCTTTTATTCTCCACACATTTGCCAATTTTTAAAATCTAAATTAATGTAAAATGAAATATTTAATCTTAAAGATATGCTTGCCTAAGTGGGCTTCCATATCAGACATTAAGAAAGTCTACTAATAATAACCAGTACTTCCACGAGAGGAGATATATATATATATATATATATATGGCTCCTAATAAAGTCAAGGAGTCCTTTTCAAACTAAATACAAATTCTTGTAGTCTCAATGACAGTGTTGTTATAAATGACAAAGATTTATTTTTTGTTTGACCACTAGGTTCCATCAAAGCAGAAACAAATACTGTAGGTACCCTGGGGAAGGAGGAGTAGGGTGAAGTCTGTGTCTGCAAGAACAAAATACAAATCCAAAATAAATGCAAAGAAAAAAAAGGTCCTGTCAGGTTATGTCACCTCCCTGTATATCACTCTGCAATGGCTTTTAATTTCCCCTGGAGACATGGCCTATGAGGCTCTACATTATCTGGATTACTCTATCAGTTAATTCTAGGGATTCCTTGCTAGAAACTTCTGACATACTACTTTCTGCCCTAGGGTCTCTACATTCTTCCTGGAATGCTCTTCTACATTTGCACTCATACTTTCCTTGGGTCTCTGCTCAAATCTCTAGCAGTAGCCTGTCTAACCACTGTGTCTATCTGAATCCCCATCTGGTACCATTTTCCTGGTTTTACTTTTATCACCTAGTACCACCTGTTATAGTATGTGATCTATTTGTTTAGCTTCCTTATCTCTTAAGGGTGAATTCCTTGAAAAGAGGGACTTTATTTTGTTCACAGCTTGATCAATAGCATCTAAAACAAAGCTTGGTCAGTAGCAGATACTTTTTTGAGTGAATACCTCAGTATTAAAAATATAAGTAAATATGACTACAAAAATAAAATATTTTTTTTATATTAATATGCAATGTGCACAGTGGACATCTGTCTGCTTACAATCTTTTCACTTCTTTTTCTTTTGGAAGAAAAGTCCCTCATTTTTTTATAACATTTGGATAATTGCTCCAATTCTAGTCCATCTAATACGTATGGATGAACAATCAGTATTTGTGTTCCTTTGCTCATGAACCAGACTGTAAAAAGGGTCTGTCTTGATGTGATGAAGGCTGTGTTTCCTGGGGTCACTGAAATACTGCGAAACTCACTGTTACCTCCTCCTGCACTAAGATGACACCTATGTACGTTTAACTGAAGCCAACATGAAGTGGGCTTCCCTGGTGGCTCAGATGGTAAAGAATCTGCCTACGATGTGGGAGACCTCAGTTTGATTTCTGGGTCAGGAAGATCCCCTGGAGAAGGAACTGGCAACCCACTCTAGTATTCTTGCTTGGAGAATCCCACGGACAGAGGAGCCTGGCGGACCATGGGGTCACACACAGAGTTGGATATGACTGAGTGACTAGATGACCTGAACATGGAAATAGAAGTGGGCTACTCAAGTACACGGCCAGAGGATTTTAATGTCAAAGCCAATTCTGACTATGAGCCTATGAACTAATTCCCTTTCTTGTTGAGTAACTTTGGTAGAACACTTACATGTTTTTATATACAGAGGAAGAAAAAAGTTCTGGAAAGAAAAATATATGTTCTTTAAGTTCTCATTAACAGCACAGGTATTGGAATCAGATTGCCTTCATCCTGAATTCCTATATCACCACCATACATTATATGACCTTGAGCAAATTATATAAACCATTCTGTGCCTGTTTTCTTATCTGTCAAATGACATACTTATTAGTACTTACTTTATAACCTTCTGAGGATGAAATAAAAATAAAAACCGTATTAACAGTAGTCACTTGAATGTAATATATATACCCTACTACTTTTTATTCTACAAATTGTGATCTTAAACATTACAAATATTACAAACCTGTTTTTGACAATATAGGGGAAAAAGTCTGTATTTAAACATACCTGTCTTGAAAGCATTGACATTTTCTTCAAGCAATTTCTGCTGTTTTTTGTCAGGGACTGTAGCAAGTACATTAGCTTCAAGTTCCTTAACTTGGACATTCAAATATTCTTCTTGCTCTGATAAACGCTACAGAATGTTTTAAAATTCAAGGCCAGTATTTTAACTTACAAAAAATAGTATTTGCTTTAAACATTTTAAATTAATAAAGGTACTTAAAATCTTTAAGAAAAACACAAAAACTAACAAGGGCAGAAAACATAAACAATAAATACAAAAATTGAAAATGGCCAACAAAACATATGAAATGTATAAATTCATTACAAAGACAAGTTAAATGCTATTTTTTAGGACATCCGTGTAGCAAACTTAGAAAATACTGAAGACTACTTAGTGTTCACTTAGAAAAATTATTTGTATATGCTACCAGTAGTAAATGAATTAGAACTTTTCGAGAACAATTTGGCATTATGCACCAAATGCTTAAAAACATTGTACACATACTGGGTGATAATTATAATTTTAGCACTAAGGAAATAATTGGATGAGCATATTAAGGTATGCCTAACAAGAATATTTAAAACATAGTGGTGTACACAGCCAACACAGAAAAACCTTTATCAAACTATGGTACAAACTATGTCAATATAATTGCACACAAATTAAATTTACATTTGCTTAAAAAGGAAGCTAATTACTGAGTGAAGAAAAGTTACTATAAGACTATAAAAATCCATATGCAAACTTAGTAGGTAAATCAACATCTACCACATACATAAACACATACACGCAAACTAGATACTGCCACTAAAAGTTAAAGGCCATACACAAAAACTGAAGGTGATAATCTTTCGCGTATTTTCTAAAAACTTTCCTGGTTTTGTTTTTTTACAGAGACTGTGGGCATGCATTGCTTTTTTGTAATTAAGAAAACTTTCCACTTTGTAAGGAGAATAAAATAAAGGGTCATTGTTACAGAAAGACACATTTCTGTCATGTCCAAATGGAAACCAGAAATAGCTATGGCTGGAGCAACATTGTGATAGGACATGTATCTATTAGTACTCAAGGAAACAAAAATCATTAGACCCTAACCCAACCTCCCCCTCCCCTTTATATTTTAAAAATTATAAGCAAACAATAAAATGCTTCTGCCAAATTGCTGTTGAATTCCAACAGTTTCAGCTAATATTGGTAAAAAGGTACCTGGATGCTTGCAGAAAACTTTTCTAGTGTATTCCTCATTTCTCGTTCACTATGCCTTAACCTAAGTATTGCTTCTTCCAGTTGTACTTTCTGTTCCTGAATTTGCACTGCTTTTTGAGAGTCTCTCTGCAACTGTGATTCCATTTTATTTACCTACAAAGAAAAATACCAGTGAATTAAGTTTATTCCAACAAGAGTTATTTCAGATTAACAGCAATTTATGAAATGATGAAAACCCAAATTTCTGATCTTAAAGACTAGAAACAGGGAGGGAGGTTCAAGAGGGAGGGGACACATGTATACCTATTGCTGATTCATGCTGATGTACGGCAGAAACCAACACAACACTGTAAAGCAATTATCTTCCAATTAAAAAAAAAAAAAGACTAGAAACACAGCAAACACCCCAGTTCCAATTCTAAAACCTAATGCTTAGGAGATGGTCAACTAACTTCTGCATCATAGATTCAGGTGAAAAGGCAATTTTAAGTGTTGTATAATCAATTATAGTTATAGTGAAGGTATACTATCCAAATATTTAAGAGGAAGAATATAAACTACTTCAGAACTTTAAGGAAGAAAGTAGTATAGTGTTCTGATTGTGATAATGGAACATAGGTTCTTTTGGGCATTTTGACATTCTATTTTACTTCTGGAAACAAAATATTTTGAGATAAAAACCTGGAAACATATCAGAAGTCTTTGCTATATTTACAATTTAAGTCATTATTTTGAAATACAAAAGATAATGTAATACAGCAGTAACTGTGAAGAAACAAACATCAAACAGTAAGTTAATAGTGAAATAAATTATATGATCCAAGTGTGATAACAGAAAAAGATATGTATGCTGAGTACATACTTTTTAATTAACATACTTTTAGAACTTTAACAGGGTTCATATGAAATCCCACAGCTTATACACTAGCCATTTATAGCAAGTTCAACCTGTTAATTGAAAATATGATTATAGTACATTTAAAATAGTAGAATGTTCTATAGTATGTTATGTATCAATAAAGCTGCTTTAACAAAAATGTCTCGACTATAATTTCTGACCTCTTCTTCTGAGATTTCAACAACAACTGATGAACCCATCCTTCCTTTCATTACTTTGCTTCCACCGCCAGTCATTGTACCTGGAGAATAGAGAAGTCAGACTTACATGTATGTATCCCCCCAACAGGATTAAATAGACTCAATAGCAAAGGAAAAAAACTATTACCTGACTGTTCTATGATTTGCCCTTGTAATGTTACCACTCTCCATCTTCTATCTTTTTGATAAGCTACTCGTGTGGCTTGATCTAAGCTGTCAGCTACTAAGGTATCCCGTAAGGCAAAGTAAAAAGCTTGGCGAATTGCCCCATCTTTTACTTTTACTAAATCAAATAACCGAGGAGTATTCTCAGGAGTTTGAATTTTGGTCATTTTCTTTGCCCACACTGCCATCTAAAAAAAAAGAAAAAAAAAAAAGATGTTTCTTTAGGTATCTTTTATAGAATACATGTTACACATTATAGAATACACATGTTAAACATAAGGATATGTACACAAAGTTCTTAGTTATCTACATAACAATATTTATTGTTATTTAAGAAAAAGATATTGTAAAATTATCTCTATTCACAGATGCTCTGATCTTATATATATTAAAATTCTGAGGAATCCTCACATGAAAGAACTATTAAAACTAACATGAATTCAGCAAAGCTGCAGAACATAAGATCAATATGTAGAAACTGTACTTCTATACACTAACAATAAATAATCTGAAAATGAGATTAAGAAAATCCCATTTATATTAAAAAAAGATATTAAAGAACAAACTTAAAGGACTCCTGATTTTAAAGCTTACTACAAATCTACAGTGATCAAGACAGTGTGATATCAATGCAAAGTCAGACATAAATAAGAGGCCAGAAATAAACTCTTACATTTATGATTGGTTGGTTTTTGATGAGCATGCCAAGAAAATTCAATGGGGAAAGAATATAAAAGGTGTCAGAACAACCCAATACCCCAAAGAGTAGCTTGATCCCCCACTTTATAAAATTAACATGGATTAAAGAACTAAATGTAAAACCCAAAGCACTAAAGCTCATAAAACAGAGAAAGTAAATCACCCTGACATTAGGATTACACGGTAGCTTCTTAGATATGACACCCAGTACCCAAGCAACCAAAAGTAAATAGACTGCTATCTAAAATTTGTGCTTCAGAGGCTCCATCACAAGAACGTGAAAAGATGGCTCACAAAATGGGAGAAAATATTTGCAAACCGTGTATCTGATAAGACTTATATCCAAAATATATAAAGAACTCTTACAACAGTAAGACAAACCAATTAATGAATAAGAATCTGAACAGAAGATAAAGAAATGGCCAATAAATAAGCACACGAAAAGTTGGTGTACAAAAACCTGTGTACATGAACATTCATGGCAGTATTAACCATAAACAGCCTAAACACGGAAACAACACAAATGTCCACCAATTGATGTATGGATAAACAAAATGTGCTACAGAACATAATGGAAAAGGGAAGAGCATTTGGCAATAAAAAGGATTAAAGTGCTGATGATGCAACATGAACTTTTTTTAAAAAAAGAGCAGACAGGGAACTGGATCTTAGTTCCCATAAAAGGGATCAAATCTCTGCCACTTGCAGTGGAAGCACAGTCTTAACTACTGAACCACCAAGAAAGTTCCATCATGGATGAACTTTGAACACCAAGTAGAAGAAGCCATAAACAAAAGGCTACATATTATGTTATTTCATTTATACACAATGTCCAGAATACATAAACCTAGAGACAAAAAGTCAGTTAAAGGTTGCAGGGGGGTGGGAGAACAAGGGTAGTGATTGCTGAGGCGTATGGGGTTCCTTTCTTGGGGTAATGAATATTCCGGAATTAGACAGCGGTCATGGTAGAACAATCAATTCTGTGAATGTACTAAAATCCATTGAACTATATTATTTTAAAATAATGAATTTTACGATTGTGAATTATATTTAAGTGTTTTTCTATTTTTTAAAAAAGTAGTTATTGAAGATGGAAGTTAGCATAGCAAACTACCAGTCACTCCAACATAAGAATGCATATTACTTTAGGGGAGGCAGTACAAGTTTTTTTTTTCTCACAACAATGTAACCCCTAGAGCCTAATATAATCCTCAAAACTTACTAGGTGGTTCACTGAAGCAACTATGAAGAAAAACCTAGGATTCAAAATCAATCAACACCTGGCACTTAAAAACCAAAATACAGGTACATTATAAATACCCACCTTATCCAAACCTATGAAGGTTGCAACTCCAATATTTTGTCTTTTAAGGAAGTTTACACATTCTTGGGCTGTATCAATAGAATCAACAACAATGTAGTCTAATGCATGACAACAAGATGAAATAGCAACATCGTATTTTTCATCAATTGTTCCTAAGTCCCCCTAATAAATAAGAGGAGGGGGGAAAAATCAATGCACAATCAAATCAGCAGGGAATTAGGCACAGGATCATTTCTATTTATACAGATTTTTCATTTAATTGAAGAACTATACCTACATACAGTTTACAAAAGTACAAAAATGGTATACAATGAAAAATTTAAGTGTCCCTCACATTCGATCTTTCTCTTCTGCAGAGGCAATCACTACTAAGGCTTTTATCCACCTTTAAAAAAAAACTTATGGATATACAGTCTGAAATTTTAATGAGCACAAAATGAACAGAACTCTTTTCACTACATGTAAGTGAAAATGTATAATGTGAAGATTTGAAACCTATAATTGTTATAAGCAAAATAACTTATAGAATAATAAAACTCTGAATTATTGAAAACCATCTAAGTAAATCTGTTTGTCTATTAATAACTTAGCTATCAGGGAGCATTAACCAACTAGTTTCATTTTTCCTTGAGCAGAGGAACAGGACCAAACTGTGTATCTTCAAAGCATGAAGCTGTGGAAGCAACTATGCCGGGTGATTTTCACCTGCCCTTCTGAACCACCACCTCCTGCTTCCTTCTCCGGAAGGCTGACTCAGGGAGTGCACTAATTGGTTCTTCTGGCTCTCCAGCTGAAGACAAACTGAGGCACCAGCCAGAAATGGTAGAATAGATGAATGGGGTTGAAATATTTATTTTCCTCACTTCCTTCCAGCTACCTCCAGCAATGGCCAAATTCCCTTCCTTCTTCAGGTTCAGGAGTTCACGCTTCAGGTACCCACTATCCCTAGCCTTAAGTTTTGACAGCATCCTTTGCGATTTTCCTAAACTCTAGCTACAACCCTCAGTATAATGGTATAAAGCTCAGAATATAATTTATCAAATTCTTATTTTTTTAAAGAAAAAAGTAGTTAAGTATATCAATAGAATTGGATCGTTTTCTTAAAGTGACTGTAACTATCCCAAACTTAATTTTTAATGGGCTTCCCTATGGCTCAGGGGTAAAGAAGCTGCCTGCAATGCACGAGACCTGGGTTTGATCCCTGGGTTGGGAAGATCCCCTGGAGAAGTGTAAGGCTCCCACTCCAGTATTCTGGCCTGGAGAAATCCATGGACTGTATAGTTCATGGGGTCGCAGAGAGGTGGACACAATTGAGCGACTTGTACTTGCACTTCCTTAACTTTTAATGTGAAAGGATCCATAACACAAAGAATTTTACTATGCCTGAGTGTAAAAGCAAAATGCTTAAAAAAAACCTTAATATACAGTTATTTTAAAGTTAAGAAAATTACAATGTCTGAGAAAAATGTATAGTTATTTATAAATAAATTTACCAGTCGTCCATATATTCCTGGAATTCTGCCAGATTTTTTTTCTTGAATTATTGCATCAAGGACTTTTCCCCTACTTCGATTCATTGCTAAGGAACTCTTTGCTTCTTCAACTTTTTGGAAAAGATCACGAACCAAACTTTTGAAATTTATTTCTTCTTGTGTAAGTTTTTGAAGTTCTTTTTCTTTCTAAAGGTGAAAGTAAAGAAAATGAACTCCCAAAGCAGACACCCTTATTACAACATAGGAAAAGGCCAATAATAATGAACACCTGAACCAGAACTATGCCATCACATTGTAACTGCTGCTTTGATTTTGAAAAATATGGATGGGTTTTCTATTTTAAAGGGGGCATAAATTATCTGGGTCAATAATAAGAACAACCTCAATATAGTCTAGGAGCAGTGCACTGATTTGATAGAATGAGTAGAGCTAGGGTTGTGGAAATCCCAGTTTTGTACCACATAATTATGCATAAATGTTTCCTAATTCTTATATTCTTAAACTAATCAAAAATAGATCTCAATATAGGATTCTAGATATGGGTGACTGGGTATGGCTATGATTAATACTGTGGTTTGCTTTCTAAATAAATCTATTATTTAGTTTATTATATATCAAATATTTATTAAATTATATAGTGTTATATAGCATAATTCATTATTCTTATTAAACCAAGGAAAACAAAAGCACAGCTCTGAAACAAAGGGAAACATGATGAGTGAACAGTACTATTTCTATACAAAAATGTCAGGCTGCCAACAAAAGAGAAACCTCACACATGTACACAAAAATCCTAATTCTCAGTTTCTCAGTTTACCAATTTAGAGCAGTCATTTTTCCAATTGACATTCTCTTTCATTTCCTGGTTTTAACCTCTATTACCAGTCATACTGGTTTCAAGTAGAAGCTCAAGTTATACAATTTACCCAAAAATAAACTGAATCACCAGGAAGACAGAAGTCATAACTGAATATAACCTAAATTTACATTTAAATTCTACATGGCCACCAAGTTTTCTGATGATCAATCAGTGTGCATTTACTAAAACGAAAGAGACTTTATTTTCGGTGTCATTTCGCTTCAAAGAGCATCTTCTATTGCAATTTGTCTAATGATGCTTTGGAAATTAAAGTTATGAAATTCCTTACTCAAGGAGAGGAGAGAAGATTGATGAACTAAGTAAGATATCTTGATTAGTTCAACAACTTGCAGTCCCAACAAAGAAAGTATATTCTTAAGTTCAAAAATAGAAAAAAACACTACGACAGTTGACTTGAATATTTGTTCACACACACACATTTATTTGACTTTCCTGTATCACTGCATAAGTTGTCTACATTTACATTTAGGGAAACAAAACCTTTCTTTTGTTTAAATTATTTCCATGGGAAGTAATGATGGCGATACTTGAGGGTAGAACACAGTTTCTTGACAGTCTCAATTTGATCTGTATCAGATAGAGTACTGAAAATATTAACCCCATTCTTTTGGGGAAGATTACACTAAACAACAGCAACAAAATCTATCAGTCACACCAGATGTTGAGATTAAAAAAAATAAGTATGTAAACATGTATGAAAATAAATAAAACTAGGGTTGATAAATAATGTTCATATGAAACGCAGAAGCAAAGATTTACCTCCTTTAGTTCACGTTCAGTTTGAGGGAGTTTTGCCTCTATATCTCCAATTGCAGCTTTCCTTTCTTTGAGAGTCTCAGAAGCTGCCATTAGAGCTTCTTTGGCTTTACTTAATTGAGACACTGCAGTATTATGACGACTGAGATAGATATCAAGTTCTGATTGAGCTACATCCATCTTTGAACGTGCTTCATTTACTGATTTACTGAAGTCCATAAGTTCTTTCTCTCGACTCTGTTAAAATATGATAGACCCCCATTTAATCTGAAATATGTGTTTTCAAACCTAAACCAAAGTGGAAACCATACATTTTAAATTTAACTTCATAGATTATGTAAGCATAATATATAGAACTAAATGTCATAAGTGAATGGACTAACAGTTTTTGCTTAGTTGTGAATGTTCATGGTATATGAAGTCTTTCCCCAACTGATTTAATAACAGCTTAATGAGGTAGCTGCTGCTGCTGCTAAGTCGCTCCAGTCCTGTCTGACTCTGTGTGACCCCATAGATGGACGGCAGCGGTCAGGATCCTCCGTTCCTGGGATTCTCCAGGCAAGAATACTGGGGTGGGTTGCCATTTCCTTCTCCAACACATGCATGCATACTGAGTTGCCTCAGTCCTGTCGGACTCTGTGCGACCCTATGGACAGCAGACCACTAGGTTCCTCTGTCCACAGGATTCTCCAGGCAAGAATACTGGAGTGGGTTGCCATTTCCTTCTATCTCAATTTAGAGACTAATATGATAAAAAATCATGACCACCAACACACACACCCACACCACTGTAGAATATGTTCAAAGCACTATCCTGAATGTTTTGTATGTATTAATTCCTTAACACAACAATCCTATGATCATCATCATGCCCATTTTGAGGAAACTGAGGTCAGAGTTTAAATAACTTGTTCAAAGTCATGCACTCACTCGTAAGCAGCAGAGCCTGTTTTTAGCTCCAAAGATACCTAGGTATGAGTCCTGCTTTGTTACTAACCTAGAATGCCAAGGCACACGGGATTACTTGATATACATGAGATGAGCTAATGTGAAAAATTGATCTATAAAGTATTGTATTAGGAAAGTGACTGTATGATACTTAGCCACTTTATCACATAGGCATCCTACTTACAAACTCTTATAGAGGTTAGAACATGTCCATATTTCGAAACAGAATCAATTTAGTCTGTCGAGAAACCCCAAAATACTTCACTGAGGTATAATTTACAAAGACCTTATATGTAACTGACTTAAGCAACCAAGAATTAACACAAGACCCATAGCTTTAACACTATTACACAAGAGCTACAAAAGTAAAGAAGGGAGATGTCAACCTATGGTTAGTGCAGTTCCAAGCATGTATAGGTAGTGACCAATTAAATTACCAAGAAAATAATTTAAGAGACGAGAAAACGTGGTGATTAAATCAACATTAACAGAGAATAGCATATAAAGCAAAGTATCTGATATGCATTTTCTTCTACCACTTTAAGTTCTCATTCTCAGTTAACATCTTTTTAAAATGAGAAAGCAGAAAACAAAAAGGGAGAGTGCTTAGGTTGGCTATTTTTGTGGATGTTAGATATTAAAAACCTAAACTTCTCATTCTAACAGTTCATTTTTTACTATTACTATAAAAACAATCTTTAAGATAGGAGGGGAAAAAAGCCATCAAAATAAACACCAACTGATAAGGAAATCTTACTTCTTTTTCTTTTTGAAGGTCTTGTGTTTCCTGTTTAAGGCTATCCATAACTTCCTTTAATTTTTCTTCTTCTTTTTCTTTTTCTTTCTCAAGGGCATTGTTTCTAGTTGTTGTCTCCCTTATGATATTCTCACTCTTGGCAGGTATACTTTTAAATTCTTCAACCTAAGATTATACAACAAATTAAAAAGTTACTAGGAGCATGTTCCTTTAGGCTATCCAATACCATTAATACCCGACTTATTTAAAAGCATTTCTCAAGATCTTCTAGACCTTTGCAGTTTTCATTGTAATTAGGTTTGAACCAGCTAGCTTTAGGAAGTATACTTCCTTAACTATATGCTGCAATTTCTATATTCAGTCTAATTCATAGAATTAGGTAAAGATTATTCTATGAATTCTTGATTCCTTACAAAAGACAATTCTCCTTGGCTGGGCATTGTATCTTTCTTCCTTCTGCTCTAACTTTATGCTGTAATTAACCTTCTTCACCTACACACATGGTCTGAGTACATGGAATTCCTTAAAGTACCCTTCACGGTACATTACAACTTACCACATATTACCTTTACACCCCCCCAGTCTCTCTCAAATCCTAAGATCTTTCCCAACTTTACCCTTTCAGAGTCACCATGTGGGACTAATATTTTATTCCATTAATACCTTCCAGTAATAATCACTCTTCCACAGTTGGTGTCCAAAGGCTAATAACTGTTACTCAAGTTACATCTGGCTTACTCTGTTCAATTTAGGGATTACTATGACATCCATGGTATTTTGTTTATCCTGGTTATCTGTAACGGGGGAAATTAAACACTTCCCAAAATGTTATCCTTCAAACACTGATTCATATAAGATGTGCTATTACTGTACACACATAAAGTATTTTATGAACAAATGCATTTGCTTATAAGGTAAAGCAGAGCCTATGTTATAAGTACCATGTAAATATATGGTACAAAACTTTTTTGAGGGGAGGGGCTTTCAGTGTTGCCTCTATGAGTATCTGATTAAACTGTGAATATAGTTTGAAATGCTCCAAATTAATTATTAGTCTGGCTCCCAGCAAATTAGGCATTCTGGTCTAAAGTTCATCGTCTTTTAAAACTTCAAACTAGCTCATCAACCCCTTGCTATAAATTATGGCTTCCCCTTCCCTCCTTTCTAATGGGAAACTCCTGCTGATATTCTTAACTTGATTTCTGTAGACAAAGGTACTACTTTTAAAAGTCTATGATATGTAACTAAAAACCTCTTTTTAAACCATATATTCTACGAAGATTATTTTGTCACCAAAACAGAATTACTGATTTGGTAAACAGTTCTCCAATCATGTATATCAGATACATAAGCTCTAAAACTCAAAGTCAATGGATGCAGGATTTCCATAGAGGGTGGGGTGGGGGGAATTAGGTTCAGAGATAAATCCTGAAGCACTTAACATTCAGAATTCCAATTCATTCTCTAAGGGGCAAGAACATTCATGAAAAATAATAAAAACTACATCAGACAGACATGAAATATTAAGAATTTCCCCCACATAACCTACCTTTTCTTTATCTTTTTGAAGTTGTTTCTCTAGTTTTTTTGCTTTACTTGTAGCATGTTTCAATTTTTCCCTAACTTGAACATCTTCCAAATCTAGTTTTGTAAATTTTTCTTTGTTCTCCTCAATAAATTTTGTAATTTTATTCAGCTTCCTAGCAAAGTAACAAAATTATCAGTCACTATTTTGGATATTCAGATATTTCAAAGTGACCTTATATACCTTGCCTGAAACACCGTGTAAATGTACCAAGTTCTTATAAGGTAGGATCCTAATACTACCTGCTTCAAGCTAACCCTCCCCTCCATCCATATTTGAAGGAGTTGTTAAAATGTGTGGTTATGAGTTATTTTGTCTCTCAAAGCTAGATTGGAAATAGTGACTATGATGTCTAGGTATATAACAATTTGACAGTTAAAAAAAAAAAGTCAAAACTCATTTTAAAGAATAAAAAAAGAAAACTGCATAGGTAAGGGATACTGGTGTCACTGAAGATTGCCATGAAAAAAGTAATGATAAAACTTTAAGACAACTAACCTGTCAGGTTAAATACCTATTTTTGCAATGATGTTTTGTATTATTGAGTTCTGCCACTAGGGGGTAGCATCCTCCATTATTTAACACCAGAGTTGGGCACTCAAACCTGTGATAATCATCAACTGGATGAAAGGCAATTCAGTTTTTTGGTTGCAAAAAGAAACCATTTAAAATATTTCATATGCTGGCAAATATATTGCCCTCATATGCTGGCATTAAGTTTATATATAGACACACACACACATACATGTCATAAAATAATCTACTTTTAGTACTTTCCAAAAGATTATTACTTCTCTACATCTTTTACAGCTTTATTCTTAGCTTTCATTTCATTTGACAGTATATTGCTCTTCTCATTAATTTCTTTGGTATCTTCATTAATTTTTTCCTTTTGAGTCTCCATTTCAGCAATTCGTTTCTGCAGATCATAACTAGAGAGAGAGAAAAAGCTATCAGAGATCCTAAAGTACCATTTCTAAAACTCTGAAACTATTTTAAGTAAAATCAGCTGTTTCTAAAGTTATCTAGGTCTTTGGAGGGGGAAGGAAGAAACCAACCCAGGGTCAAGGCTAGCATTAGGAACAAAATAGGTTCCATATAAACACAATTAGATCTGCTATTAAATGAATTAAAAAGAACTTGTAAGTAGAACTATTAAGTATTAAGCACAGTGATATTTGTGAACTCAACTTCAAGTAGGATAGTTAAAAATTAACTTCATTACTATGGCAAAAAACTCTAATTTAATAAATTCATCACAACCACTTGCAGAATTTTTTTTTACTTCCGTCTTCGCATTTCTCTAATACGGGAAGAGAGAACAGATTAGATTTTAATGTCAGAAACTAATACAAAAGTTGATAAATTAAGGTACTTACATGTAATATTGACAGACATGATTCTTTTTTCTATATATTTCATTTTCCAAGGTAAGAAATTCAATGGCTATGTTTTTTTCTCCTTCTAAGGCATCCTTTTCCTTTTCTACCATCTTAACTCTGTTTAACTACAAAAGTTAAAAGGATAGAAATTGTTCATATTAAGTGTATTTGAACAGTCTGAATTTAAAATATGCCAACATGAGATAAAAACAAAGTACATTCACAAAAGTGTTTCTTTGAAATGTTCATAAGGAAAACATAAAACTTCGCTTAAACAATTATGATCTACCATAACTTGAATTATCTGGCTTAGTAAAATTTGTTAATCAATAAATGAAACATTCTGGTTTACAAAAGCCTACAGAAGATTCACCTTTTCTCCTCTGTGTTCATTTAATATTTCAACTCTCCGACATAAGACTTTAATAGGTTCATTTAGTCGTCCAGAACCAATTATATCTTCTAAATATTCAAGCATACCCTCATCGTGTTCAGTCTGGCCTTTTGGTTTCATCATAGCAATTTGTTCAACTTCACCCTTTAAAAAAAGTAATATTTTACACTCACTGTATATGTTTGGCTACACCAGCCTCAAGTGAGAACTAGAAACAAGTCAATTAACAAATCCAACATTAATTAGAACTAAATGATGTAAATCAGTAGCATAAAAAGATTTCGTAAGATGCAAATAGGACTTCCCTGATAGTTCAGTGGTAAAGAATCCTCCTGCCAGAGACTTGAGTTCGATCCCTGGTCTGGGAAGATCCCACATTCCTTGGAGCAACTAAGTCCGTGTGCTGCCAACTGCTGAGCCTGTGCTCCAGAGCCCAGCTTTGCAACAAGAGAAGCTACTGCAATGAGAAGCCTGCGCAACACTAGAGTAGCTCCCATTCGCTTCAACTAGAGAAAGCCTGTGCAAAGTAACAAAGACCCAGCACAGCCAATAATAAATAAATAAAACTATATAAAATTCCAAGTAAAGATGTTCTAACTTTCTAAACAAACAATTAAATAAAAAAGGAAATACTATTTTCTCTCATGGTAATAATAGGAAAAGGCCAACTGACTGTAAACTAAAGGTCTTGGTACATATAACACTGGAAAACTTTTGCTTGCAATCATTATTATAACAACTTTTAAACTATAGTTAAAATCTAAGATTAACATTATATATTTGCACTTATGCAGTTCAGGTACAAAGAGAAAAGAAAAAAATCCAGTCAGTAACTTTCAAGGCTGACTGAAAGGCAGCCATTTAGCTTGATGGGGGAGAAAATTTTGTCTGAATATGCTCAGGCAAAATGCTACTTTACTTCACACCAGTAGCCTGCTTGTACTCTTTATTACAATAGAAAAAAGGGACACACAAGTAGAAAAATAAAAACATATCCCTTTATTTCTGCACAATAGCTAAGACTGAAAAATTTTTTTAAAAAAGGGGCATATATTCTTTCTCAATTTAAATATCTACAGTATTTATAAATGAAACTTAAAAATCTGGGTTAAAACTTGCTAATGACAAAGCATCATATTACCAAAATCTTCAATATAATTATACACAGAAAAAAAAACGATGACTCCTTTTCTGTACTTTGATAACAGCACATGATTATAAAACACACGGTGAAATGTTATCCTAAGAGCCTGTCATTGTTAAAATTTCTCTGTAACCTTGGGTATGTATGAATTAGATTTAGCTAAATATTAGTGTTTAAACTAAAACATGTAGACATTTATACAAAGTATTTTGTTCTGCTTTCAATTATCAGTTCTTCCCAAATATTTTAGGTAAGCTTTAAGTTTTAGACAGAACTTAAGCCTGGGAGAGTATCTAAGCTTTGGATCACAACAGGTGAGACTCTAGCCATTGTACAAGCCAAGACTTATTCAGTTGTTATCTAAACAAGGTTTATCAACAGCAACATTGCTGACATTTTGGGCTGAATACTTTGTTGTGGGGAGCTATGCTGGGTAGCGTAAGATGTTGAAACATCTCTGACCCTACCCACGAGATGCCAGCATGAGGCTTCCCCCAGCTGCTGACAGCCTAAACTGTCTCCAGACAATGCGAAATGTACTGGGGGAGAAAGCAACAACTACTCCCAGCTGAGAATTACTAATCCGGAAGTAGTTTAACTCTTTTATGTCTGTGTTTATAATCCAAATATCTGACACCAAATAGTCTAGTATTCTAATTCGATTTGAATAGCTGAACACTTACCGTAAGATAAATGAAAATTCATGTCAAGAGAACTTACGTATCTGAGTCAAATCACATAAGGTATTATTTAGGCATACATTTTTCAGATAACCAGAAGTTATAATTTGGTGTAACAATGACAAAAAATATTCCTAAGGGCATCATACTTTTCCAGGCCAAATTATTTACTGAAGTGATGGAATACTACTATTAGGAGACTGCCTAATAAAAACAAAGCATAGAGGTCGCTTGTTTTTGGTCACTTGTTCCTCCCTTTCCAATTAAAATGAAAGATATATAGCTCTGATTTCTTTTCATTCTAACAAGGTTGCCCAGCAGAAAAAACATTTTCAAGTCAAAGACAAGGACATTTATGAATCAACAATTCCATCTCAAGTCCCATATAACACTGTTTTCATTTGTTATATGGGATCCATTAAAAAATGGTTATTATCAATTGACACTACTGAATCAACAGGTTATTAGAACATTTAGGCCTCTGCCTGTCAGGTGACTATTAGGACTGCTGTGGTATTTCAACGACAACCTGAGACCTTTCTTGTGGTTCTGTTCCTTGATGTTCTCTGACTGCCTTAGCACTTGCTACTATTTGTTTTCTTCCTTATTTTTCCATTTTGTGTCATTTCATGTATAATCTGAGGGCTTGTATAGTCTAGGCTTAAAGGACCACTCATTTCAGAAAACGTACCTATCCCAAAATGAAATTACAAAGTAGTTTTAATTTAAAGCTCAGTACATTTTAGAAATAATCTAAAACCTGAATTTAAAGTCACCTTCAAAGCTCCAGATCACAAACAGTGGTAGTATGGTAGACAAAAACCCAAACAAACAAGTTTCAAGTTGCTATAAAGCTAGCATCTGAAGCTGACAGTTTTATAGTCCTCCTCAATGTTATTTCTATTTTCCATAGCTTAAGTGTACTAAACAAGGTTTTAAACAAAGTTCTTCACTGTTGTTTACTAACTTCCTATGTTTTAATTTGTATTTACACTGTATCAGAGATATTAAGCAACTGTGGAAAATACCATTTATGGTTTTTAAAAGCAACATAAAAATAGCAAGAATATGTCAAGAGGATATTTATAATATCCAAGGCCTAAACCTTAACTTATTGAACTGGGCAGAAAACCAAGATATTGTGACTCATTTACAGCATTCCTCAATAATCTAATTTACAACAATACAGCTTAAAAATCTAAGAGGAATAAACAGGTACGATGCTTTATCTTTACTGAAACAGAATCCAAATTTTACCAAGCATGAATCACAGGAAATTCAAATATAGTACATACATAATAAAATGTTTTTTTTCCCTAATAAGGAAGGCCTTAAGATTTAAGGTAAATATAGGTGTTTGCATCAAAATTAAATGGTCCAGATTTACTAGGCTTTGACAGTTTGCCTTGGTTGTATTTTTATTTTCTCCATTTTCTACTTTAAAGTTACTGTTTTTTTTTTAAGTTACTGTTTTTATGCTATTCTAAATAAATTTTTAATTTGTGAACTAACAAAGGCTAAGAAACTAATGACTGAGGTTAGCACCTGTAAAACAAGTGCATAAACAGAAAGGACAACGCTTTAGGAGGTAGACTGCTTGGTATTTATTTTGGGTGCTTAGGGATAGTTTCTTTCATATAGTTGAGGTGTTGAACAAGACACTTTTGGATAACTGAAGTACTACTGATAAAACTAAAACAACTTCTTTTGATACAGCACAGTCTTATTTCTACAGATAAAAGATCAGAATTCAAGTAAGCTTATATGTTATGCCTGGTGGAGAAGTATACTGGAAAGAAAAAATGAACAGGTAACTCAGATCTTGGTTAATCCAATCTCCAAATTACTAAATAAGAAAAAAAAAATCTTAGTTATTTTTAAATTTTAGTTTAGATTTTAAAATATGAAGACAAAAAGCATATGAAGTTGAAAACTGTGACAAAATGAGCTACTGTGAAATCTTTCAGCTAATAAAAACTCTACTTGTTCATACCAAGAATTAGGACAATGGGAAACCAGCTCTCAAACAAGGTATAAACAGGGAAATGTACAAAAATGTACAAAGTACAATGGTAGTTATAACCTAACACTTTTGGAAGGCATGTATAAATGCCTGTAAGGACAAGAAATAAGACTTCTACCATCTTTGGATCATTTATAGTATCTCAGTTTAGTGACTCATTAGGAACTCATTAAAATAGCCAAAGATGAAATTTTAAATGATTTCAAATACTAGAAATACCTACTTGAAGAACCTACTATACCATTATAAATACTATAAAAAAATTATCCTTATGGACTTCTAAATTTCAGTGCTTTTTAGTCTAAAAAATAAGTTTTCACTTTAGCTGAATTTGTATCACTTAGCCTGTTAATCACTACCACTGGCCAAAGAGCCTACATTTTATTCAAAGCAACCACCTATGTCTTAGATGATGATATTCTGATGGTCCCAAGTTCCCAATCTCCCAAACTAGTTAGTTTTTAAGATAAATGTTATTTAGTGGGAGATAAGGTAATGAAAATTGTATTCTTACTTACTTACCTTCAAATGTTTTATATCTCTAGGGCAGGAGTCTAAGATTTTGATAAGGAGCTAAATAAAAGTCCATAGAAACCACTGATACTTTCCCTCAAACTTTTAAATTATCTATCTAGTCCAGTCCCTGTTTCTTCTTCCTAACAGGTGAGCCCTTAAGATTCTTATCTGTAAATTTAATCAAACGGAATTCAATTTGTTAATGTGGAAAGTTTACCTTGGTATTAAAAATGATTTCAACAATGTAACTGTTAAGATGATTAAAAACAAGTTGAGATTATGGGGATAAAGGGCTTAAGCATCCTGGACACTTTAGAAGCACATATTGAATACAAAATTTACAATTTAAGAACTACTCTTATTTACCTCTTTGGGATGTTACTTTATTTAATTCCCTTTATTCACTGAATTATGTAGAAAGGCTATACCAAGGAAAAAAAATTACCCTTACAAGAGTTAAAATGCAGTCTATTTTGATGAGTCTACGTACAGGTGTAAAATTTTATCTCAGGGTGATAGTAAGTACACAGCAAATAATAAGATAAACACAACAATAAGCTCCTGCAAAATGGTATCATTATCAAATTTAGTTTTCTAATGGGGCATAACTTTTTAATCCATAATTAACCAAATCAAATCCCAGAATAGTTAAATTTGATTAAAAAACACACATAGCTTTAACCCCACATTTATGTAAATTCAAATCTCATTTAGAAATATATCTGCTTATGATTTCCCAACATCCATTTTAAATTAAGTTTGGGTTACAGAAGTATACAAATGAGCTGGTAGCAAGATACTAACATAAGTCATCCCAGAATGATATTTATTTACTTTCCACATACATTATTTATAAATAACTTTTATTTTTTAAAAATAGTTGAAAAATATAGACTGAAATGGAAATAGCAGCTAACATTTTATAAGTTTCTTACTGGGAACACTCAGCCACACTAACAGAACTTTCTCAAACGTAGCGCAGGACACTAAAGAATATCAGCTGCTATTTCTACATCACAATAGTTCTCCTCTTAAGCCATGCTTTTACGCTAACAAATTTCTTGAAAGATAAAACATAGAGAAGATAAGGCATTTTCTTACCAAGCAAATCTGGTAGAAAATACCTTTACTCAAATAAAGAAAAGAATTTCTAATAAAAATCAACTTAACACCAAGTTCTTAATGTTATACCTCCTTAAAAAGACTTTAACACTATGATACTTAAGAATGAAATATCACTTTCTAATTTTCCAGTAGTAGTGGTTCAATAGGCCACTTAAACCAAAACAAAGAGCTTGTATGAGCTTTTAATTGACCATATTGTTTAAAAAAATAAATAAAAAATTAAATCAGAGAAATCTGTCAAACACCTAGTATCCAGAGTGTTTTTTTTTTCTTTTTTTGGCATATATATTAGAGATTACAAATAAGAACAAAAGTAAAAGAACTACTAAAAGATAACAAATCTTATTTAAAATGTTATCATAAAGAGAAATACAAACAGAAATGATAAATAGTTGCTATGTCCCTGTCACGCTAAAGCAGCACAATAATATTGGTGTTTAATATTTATTTTACTACGCCAATATTTACGTGCTGCTAGAGCGGAACAAGTATGTCAGTCCATCCAAACAAAATGAGCATATGATGATGAAAATACAGTTTTGAATGCATTTCCTTAAATTTCTAGAGCAGCAAATAATGATTCGCATCTTGACTGTAGTATGTAAACCATGATGTGCTGCTACAGTACTTTAAGGCCTCAAAAATACAGGATTCATCCAATAGGAAAAAAACCTCTTTACACTTTTATTAAAAGAAAAAAAAGAGAGAACCTCTGATGTCTTAATAAACTTACCTGTAAGATTAAAAATCTATTATGGTCCAAGTCAATTCCATGGCTTCGAAGAAGAATTCCAACATCCTTAAATGTAGTCTTCTTCCCACTTACGTGATAAACAGAAGTATTATCTCTGTAGGCCGTTCTGGATACATAGAAGTTACTGTTAGGAATGACTTCATAATCATCCCCTTCCTGTTTTGAGGAAAAACAAAACCAGAAAACAATTGCTGGTATTAAATCATAAGTTTGCTTCAAACTTCACTCAATTCATATTGAAACTAATTCTATGGATTAAGAACTTTTAACTGGATATGTACAAAAGCTGACAATAGTTCTAAGAATTAATTATCTTAGCAAAGAATAGAAATAATTTTCTATTTCTATGGAGTTCTTGGTCTCCTTCCTCACAGATCACAAAAACCAAAAAGTCAAACCAACTACACCTTCAAGCCTAAAAACACACATAACTGAGAAAAGAACTGAAAGGAAACAAAAATCCCACTGTATCCAAAACAAACTCACCCAAAATATTAAACCACCTTGATAGATTACATTAGTTCATTAAAAAAAGCTGCAAGGGATGAGTCAAGGAAAAAGAGAGGGGATAGTAGTGCAGTGATATAGATTAATTTTTGGAGGGTGGTGGTGGTGAAAAATAAGCTATTAATTAAAGGTAAAAAGAACTGCAAAGAACTGACAACTACATTTCCCTGTTTTTTAATCAAACAAAAAGAAATGAAGGGCAAATCTGCTTTAACATTAAAACTTGCTTTCCTTTAAAAACTATGTCATTTTGAAACCATGACTTTTAAACTTCACACAAATCCAGTGTAATTAATAAGCTACAAAATCAAATCTGATTTACTGGCTATCTACTTTCCAACCAAAACTGTATAACAGAAAAGCACTAAGAAACAAAATTAAAATATATACCACCATGTAGATTTATTTAAAGCTCTTTATATTAAAATTAAAAACAAAACAAGACCTAGAGGCCAAATCACATCCTCATTTCATTATGTAATTAGTTTTCTACATTTTTAGGTTCCAGCCAGTTTTGAACTATGAATTCCCAAAGCTGATTCTTAAACAGAAGAGAAAAAACCCCAGTACCAACAGAGCCATGTAAATAACCCAAATACGCATTTTATGTACAATTGTCTCCTTTTAGAGGAAAAAAAAAAGTTAGCTTATCCTTCTGCTGTTTTAAAAGTTGATATGAAAGACAAGTTCTTTCGTATCGCACATATAGATTCCTACTAACTTTAATGTGAATTGAGATAATGGAGATGGTAAAATTAGTCAACTGTTACATTTTCAAGTTTAGGTAACTTATCTGAAAGCAATGAAAACATAACTTTAAAAACAAATCCAAAATTTGTAATAAAAGAATGCCAAATTGGTACTCAAGATACTAGAACTGCTCAAAAAGGTATTACTATGAACTACTTATAATTCATTTCCCTGGCTAAAAATCTTAATATTTTAAGTTTAACAGCCACCATCACACCTCAAAAAGAAAATATGATCACGGAGGCAATGAAATCAGTATTAGTTCTGCTTTAACCACATACTATTTTTTACAAGCTAATTTAAGCCCCAAATAATAAAATGTGTAATGCAATGAAATCCTGTGTTCCTTACTTGAAGATGCAAATAACTAAACAAAATCCCTTACCTTATCAATTATCTTTTGAAAATGAACAGCTACAGTGCAACTCTGAATATCCTTATGTTCATCAGAATTGTGTATTAGAACTGAGAGTTTTTTAGATCTTATTTTTTGTGCTCGATAGCCAAACACAAAAAGCATAGAATCAATAACATTGGATTTGCCACTGCCATTTGGCCCAATAATACAGGAAAATCGCTGCATAAAAAGAACAGGGAAAAAAAAAAGTTAAAAAGGTTATACTACTGATTTTAATTTAAAATGGTTAAACTTGCAGCAAAACTACAGGTATTTAAAAAGCTTTTGCTGCTAGAAGATCGTTTTCATACATCATGTTTCATATGTTACAAGTTTCAACACTTTAAATAAGATCATATTCTAATTCTGACTCAGACTTTTTACAAAATTCATTCTTACAGTTAAAGAGAAAATAATTCTTTTCAAACATAAAACCCACAAATTCTATTCAGTGAAGAAAATTTTATAAAGAAAGTTACCAAAAGATAACCAGATAAACAAAAGCTAATTTCAGTAGTTAAAAGCATAGAAACCACATCATGTATGTATCAATCAGGATAAATACAGTAACTACAAAACTGAAACAGTTTGTAATAACAAATACCTTACAACAGCTATTTAAAAATGGTCAAATACCTTATGGAAAGGTCCCAGAATTTTTTCCCCAGCATAAGATTTGAAGTTCTGGTTTACAATATGAGTTATCATAAGACGAGGAGCTCCAGGTTCATTGGTCATTGCAGGAGGTGGGGGAGGAGGGATGCTATTCAAAATCTCTTCTAAACTTCTATTATCAATTTCCTCACTTGGAGTTTCTAAGTCAGTCAAAGGAAAGAATAAAAAGGGGGAGAGGGGAAGCCTGCATCAGTCAATTTGTTAGCACGCTAATCTTTCGAGAGACATCATTTATGGAACCTAGTAATCTCTATTTTCCACTCAAATACAGTATTATATTCACAAAAGATGAGAGTCTTTAGGCTTTGTCTTATAAAAAAAGAAAATTTCTGAAAGAGATGCCATCAGTCACAAAATTCTATAGAAACATACCTTTTAGGAATCAATACACTACATCGTAATGCAAATCTGGAAAATCCACCATCACTTGAGTCCCTGCTCCCTGCCTAAAAAGGTGGTCAAATCCTACGGCTCTAGATCCAACTCTCAGTATCCGTTTAGCACCTGGAACCTTAACTTTGGACACTGGCGAGCTCCAGTGACAGTTACAGGGGTTTCAAGTCACTCAATCTCTGGACTCACAAAACCTACGGCGCGTGCGGGCGTAGGAGCAAATTATCTTCTCTTTGCAATTTTAGATCACCGAGGTGAAGTTGTACGATCAAGCAACTTTTCATCATATTAACAAATAGTTAAGCTGACACCGAAAAAAGTCCACTCTGGCTGACCGTGTCGATTTCCGCGGAAATATAAGGCAATGACCAGAAGTTCAGAATTGAATCTACTTACTAGCCCCCATCCCTCCAGCACCGTTAACCGAAATTTCACAGTCGAATCTGTGAAAATCGCTTTCTTGACCTTCGGATGTCAACCCCGCAGCCCCTCTAGTCCGCGCCCTGGAATACCAACCGTCCCGGGTTGGGTGCCGGGTCTCCACGCGCTTGCCCTCGGCGTCACGAAGGGCTACTCACCTGCGGTGGCCAGCGCCTGGCTCCTCGCGCGGCCGGGCGGCGGATCCGGCTCCGCGTCGCTGCTGGTGCCGTCCGGGGACCGCGGCGGCCCTTCCTCTCTGCGACGGGCAGTGGAGGGCTGGGTGCCTTTACGGGGCATGGTCGCTGGAGCCGAGGGAAAGCCGGGAGCAAGTCAGCCCGCGCGGGCCGCCGGCCGTGCCGGCAAGTTCCCCGCCGGCCCGCGACCCGTCCCACTCGAGGAAAAACTGCGTCCACCCGTTTTCTAGGGCTCCGTTTAAAAACCCCGCGCAACGCCAGCGAGTCCTCGGGAAAGAAGGCACAAAAAAACAAGTGCCAAGAAGGCGGGATTCGCTCAAGTTCTAAGCAAGTTTCTAGACGTGCTTGCGGAGAAAATAAAGAGAGCAACTGCTTAAGTTCTTTTTATTTTTTTAATGGCCACCCCCCCACCCCCCGCCCCGTCCACAGTGTAAATGTGTAAGAATACTGTAACGTCATTTCTAAACGAAGTTATATCCCGCACGCCGACATTTACGGACATTCCCACACTCTCGGGGCTAGGGATCCAAGCGCACAGATTCTTGTCTCTGAGTCCGTTCTAGCTCTAGGTTTGAGGGGTTCTCAACTCTACCCAGAGCAGTCGGGAACGAAGCGGCGATTCGCCGCCCACCTTCCTCTCCCCGCCATTTAGCCCTTGGCGCGGCTGACGGCCCGGGGGTTTTGAGGTCTCCTCCAAGCCGGCCGGGGACCTGCGGCTGGGGTCGACCGCTCGCGATTTTCAAATCGGAAGCCGGCAGCGCTAGCTCCGCTTCCATCACCTTGGGGTGGCAGGGGTTTGTCCCTCTGAGGTCCGCGGCGAATCCCGCTGGACAATAAACTACGAAAGGCCACCAGTAAGGGCTCAGACCCAGTGATTAGTCCCACGGGAGAAGAGAAACGGGCAGAGGGCCGGGACAGGGGGCGATGTCGTAGTCCGACCAAGATTTCTGAGAAAAGGTTCGCGAGGGCTGAGAGGGCCCCCCGCCCCGCGGCCCCAGTCCCACGATCGACGCCTAAGTAGCTCAGAGAAGTGGCGCCCGGGAGAAGCGCGCGGGAGCTTCGACCGCCGGGGAGCGACTGAGGGGGGAGGGGTGACAGCGAGCGAAATCTCCCCGAGGCAGCCTCAGCCTAGACTTCGGCGGCTCCAGCTCAAGGCCTCTTTCCAGGCGCCCGCGGACCGGGCAGGAAGTGAGAGTGTGACAACCGATCAGGAAAAAAAGTACTTTACCTGCGGGACAGTCCTCTCAAACCGAGGCTGGAAACGGTTGTATAGCCCCCCCGGTTCCTACCGGTGTTTCGGCTCCGGGTCCTTCACTCGAAAATGGCGCCTAAAATACAAACTCGAACGGAAATTCGTTACAAATGCGCGCAATGCTTTCTGGGAACCACTAATTTGAAAAAAATGCGGCGATTATCGCCATCTTCTGATACCTTACGCGCATGCGCGAACTCCTGGCGGAACCCAGGCTGCAGGGAACGTTTTCTACTAAGTGAAAAAAGGCGAAACAATGTTTTCCGTGGCCCTACGGCGATAGCACTCTTATAAATTTTTCTAAAAACCTTGCGAATTTTGAGAAAGATAAAGTGGAATTCGCCCTACAGTTTAAGTCAAGGATCAGTCATCCAATAACGTCCCTTTAGAAGAGGGCGGGCCCACTGAGGGGCGGGGTCTCAGGCCCGCTCGGGTGACGCGCTGTGGGGAAGTATCGCGCGAAGAGGGAGTGAGCTTAGCTCTTAGAAGTCGCTATGGTGACAGGGAGGTCCGCTGCTTCTTGGTAACTGGTCCCAGTTCTGTGAGAAAGATCGACCCCGTTTTCCTGGAACTTAAGGTAAGTCTGTTTACTTCCAAGAGAGAGGTGAGGAAAGGGTTTGGAAGTTATGGCCGTTACTGTATTCACCTTCCCTGCTTTGACAGTGTGTGCGACGTGGAGCATCGGTTTTTTCTCGCCTCACTGGGCGCTCTGGACGTTGCTTTTGGGATGCGAAGGAGGAAGCCCTGAATTTGGAGGGAGCAGAGGGGCAACACGGAGGAGAGATCTGGATTGGTGAATGATCGTGTAGTGAATACCAAATAATGATTTCGAGTTATTGGTGTTAGGTCATTAATGTCACTAGTGAAAGGGGGTTTTGAGTTTTTAAAATCATTCGACTGAAAGACTCTGTAATGGAAGAAACGATTTGCTTGCTGGTGTCGTCTGGTTATGAGGAAATTATTAATCAGCAGATTATTTCTTAAGTAGCTTCTGTATACACTGCACTCTCAGGCATAATTAGGATTATTGAGCAAGTATTCCTGTTCCCAGATAATTTAGTTTTGTTAATGGGTTTTTAACTAGGAGTTTGTGGATCTGGTAGTAGGTGATTGGGGTTCAGAGAAGTTCATACCACTTCTCCACTACTCCAGCCCCTGTCCGCCCCCGGAATTGAGTACAAAATTCTGTGTGCTTGTGAATTTTTCTGGGGAGTTAGTTTTTCCAGAACTTTGATCAGATTCTTAAACTTGGTCCTATCCCATCTCACTGTTAACCATTAATTGATCTGAATAAGTCCAACAAACATTTATTCAGAGACTCTTAAGTACTTGACTGAGAACTGGGAGCCTTTTTTATTCCCCCTTTTAACTTTTGCATACTTAGGACTTGGCATACTGAGGCCCCAATAAATCTGCTTTATGAGTGAATTTACATTGTCATTCTAAGTAAGAAAGTATGATTCTTGCCCTGAGGAACATCATATTAAGGTTCAGTGACTCTCAAGAGTTGAAGGTGTGGAAGACACTCCCCTGAAGTGTAAGAATTCGGTGAGGTTGAGAGACTAAGGTGATTTGAATAAACATTGACTCCATATTGTAATATACTTTTTTTATTTGTAGTTGTAAAAAATTATTTTCATAAGACAGACTACAGAAAATAAAGCTCAATGAAAAATTTGGTTGGTAGGTGTACCAGAACAAACATCAGTTCTGTTTGAAATCATCTGGAATCTTTTGGATTTTCAAGTCTGTAAAACACTACTAAACCCAAGTTGGAGAGATATTAACCCTGAAAATAAGCAAAGACTAGACCAAATTGAGTAATGTATATGGGAGACAGAGCACCATGTAGTGGAAAGATGTAACAGATAACAGAATCCCAAGTCTCATCATTTTTTTAAAGCTACCTACTTAGACAATGTACTCAGTTTGTCAAACTGTTTATTATGAAACCAGCATATAATACCTACCGCGTAGGATCGTTTATGATTGTTCATCTAGCATACACACTGCATGCATTTGATATTGCTGTGTTTATAACATTGACCTTGTTAGGGTATGTGCTAAGGTTGAATAATGGACTGTCAAGTTGGAAGAAGGTTAGTTTATGAAGAGTCTTGAAAACCAGGTCAAGGATGTTAGATTGATAAATCTTCAAAATATTAGAAAAATTTTGAGCTATGGAGTGACTTGGTTAAAAAAAAAGTAAACAGTTATGTGGGATGAGAAAAGACTGAGAAGAGAAAGAGACTGAGATCAAGCATGGCTTAGATCGTTACTGTCCACTGTTCCCTGTAGGAGGTGAGAGGTGCCTATGCAGTAGAATGGTAAAAATTTGGACACATTTAACAGTTAATAGTCTGAGCCCTTAAAGTTAGTCAGATAGTATACTTTGTGAATCCCTAGATTAGTGATGAGGGGATAAGAAAGATAAGCCACAAATAAATCTTAGTTTTACTACCTTTGATGGTTGTTGTAAATAATGTTTGGTCTTAGTGACTGATAAGAAATGTAATTTCAGAAAATAAATAAAGTGACCAATAGCTTTAGATTTAGTTGAACCTGACCATAAATATTTTTTAAACAGAATAAATACTTTTTAAACAGGCTTAACTCAGATTGATAATGTAGAACAGACATTGATAACCAACAGCTACAGTGGAGACAACTCTAGAGTGAAAGTAGGACACTCAGAATAAGTGAAGAAGTGATCTGAGAAGAGATTAGGGTCACAAGAAGTAGACTTACTCCCTCTTGATTGATCCTTGCCAGTACTTTGCATAAAAAGAAGCTGGTTCTGTTGGGATGGACTCAAGTTAAAACCATCGTGGAAAGTATAACCAAGTCTCATCTTTCTGGTCCCAAATCATCTACTAACAGCCATTATCCATAATTTCAGGCAGTTCGAGAAGAGAACCTTACTTTTTGTATTTTAAAAAGTTGTACCCCATGGGAAGAAATAATAAGTTCAAGGGGAAAAATTGGAATAGAATTAAAATTAACATCTGCAGTTCTTTAAATGCATAAGTTAAGTTTTGTCATCATTATAATAATATGTGACAGAAGACAGAATCCAAATTGTCTTGAGGAAAAAAAAATAGCTTCCGTAAGCAAGAAGTTCAGTTCAGTTCAGTCGCTCAGTCGTGTCCGTCTCTTTGCGACCCCATGAATTGCAGCACGCCGGGCCTCCGTGTCCATCACCAACTCCTGGAATTTACTCAAGCTCGTGTCCATTGAGTCGGTGATGCTATCCAGCCATCTCATCCTCTGTTGCGCCCTTCTCCTCCTGCCCCCAATCCCTCCCAGCATCAGGCTCTTTTCCAGTGAGTCAACTCTTCGCAGGAGGTGGCCAAAGTATTGGAGTTTCAGCTTCAGCATCAGTCCTTCCAATGAACACCCAGGACTGATATCCTTTAGGATGGACTGGTTGGATCTCCTTGTAGTCCAAGGAACTCTCAAGAGTCTTCTCTAACACCATAGTTCAAAAGCATCAATTTTTTGGCGCTCAGCTTTCTTCACAGCCCAACTCTGACATCCATACATGACCACTGGGAAAACCATAGCCTTGACCGGATGGACCTTTGTTGGCAAAGTAATGTCTCTGCTTTTTAATATGCTATCTCGGTTGGTCATAACTTTCCTTCCAAGGAGTAAGCGTCTTTTAATTTCATGGCTGCAGTCACCATCTGCAGTGATTTTGTATAACTGGATTTAGTATTCAAAGAAAGAACTAGGACTGTGTTTCTTTGCTCTGCTTTATGTTCCCTTGTCTTGGCATTATTTTCAGACCTCACATAGTGGCCTGTGACACCACCATGCCCTCCCCTTGCTGTGGTAAGATAGTTATAGTAACTCTAGCCTTGAATCTAAACTTGAAGACCTGGAAAGTTAAGAAGAGTCTTTCTTCCCTATCTTTTAGTTGAATAAAAGTTTCCTTCAGAAAGCTCTAATTGATTTATGCCTAGGTCTCATGCTGACTCCATTGAAGCCATATGGGCTAAGAGGGAGTAAGTGGTATTCCAAGAAGAAATTCTTTGTAGCTCAGAACAGAGTGAATATATGAAGGATAATGAAATACCAGCTTTCACTACAAATAGCTAATAGTTGAGTTCTTCCTATGTTTCAGGCAATCTATTGGACATTTGTAAGATGTCTTTTTTTTTTTTTCCAATCTCATGTCTACTCTATCTCATTTAACATCATAACCAACCTGTGAGGTAGGTATTATTAGCCTCATTTTATATATAGAAGAAAACAAAGTACAGTGTTTGGAAGATCACTAAGTGAAGGTTTCAGTAAGAAGTGTGTCAAATGCAGTAGAAATTGCAAAGAGAATGAGAATGGTGGATCTTATGAAAAAATAACATTTATTAGTTTTTTTTAATGCAGATATGCTTAAAGAAAAAAGCAAAACTAAGCCATGAACATATCATTCAGATAATCCTATGTTAAAACTATAAATGTATGGATAAAATATTATGAACATGATAACTTCAAACAGTATAGAATAGTATGAAATGAGGATTAAAAGCTTCCCTTTTCACACCAGTGTCTCTACCCTTACAAAGTCTCCATTAAGTGTCTTGCACATCTTTGGAGAAAAACATTTTAGTATCCACTAACTTGAGTATATATCTCCTCCCCCCTCATTTTTTTTAAACACAAAATAGATTGAGTTACATAATACTGCTGTATACTTTGTTTTTGTCATTTAAGATATTATAGACATCTTTCTGTATCGATACATATAGATTCATCTCATTTTCTAAATAGCTGTACAGCATTCTAGTTTGTCAGTTGAATGTGATTTTTTTCTCTGCTAGTTGAATTAAAAGGATGAATTAAAGATGACTAGTTATTTTTAATTTTGTGAATCACATGGTTTATTGCCTCAAAGTTATTAGGCCATTCTGGATTATAAATATAACCAATATGAATAAGATTAAAGTATAGCTAGCTCTACTTAGAGCTAGAATTGCAAGGAAATGTGAATACCACTCCCTATACATACCTGGGAAGCCCCAATACATACACTTCAAATACGTACAGGAGTTGGAATAGGGTGGCAATTGGCGGTCTTTAGTAATTGAACTATACTGCCAAGCCTATTTCCATTGTTATTAGGTGTTTGAATCTGTCCCTGGAAATGGTGCATCTTTCCCTGCCTTCGCTGTTATATAAGAGATCCCAGCTTAGTCTACAAGTGGTTCTGTGATGGAACCAATCTGAGTAAAAGTCTGCTTCTCTCTCACTCCTGTCTTTACTGGAAAAGAGACTTAGGAGTCTCATCAGAGGTATCAATTTAGAAAACTGTTGATAAGAATTATACTTTTGAAAACAGAGCTTTGGGTAATCATCAGCAAACCATTAATTTCAACTGTTAGTATCAATACGCATGGGTTAGCAAGTGTGCAAATGACCCAAACAGAACCTGTTGGAAACAAACTTGTGATCTAGTGCTTGCATTTGTTATCAGTCCTTCATATTCTTGTTCACTTCTGAGGCTCTCTGCTATGTCTTATCTATACGTATATTCTTGTTGACAAGTCATACCTTCCCTCTTTCTCTCCTAAAATTTTTCTCATTTTCTTAGTGCTTTCACCTTTTAGTTTTCTTTCTTAAATCTAATTTTCTTTCTTTCTTTTTTTTTGTAAACTACCTTACCATTTTTAAGTGTACCATTCAGTGGCATTGCATACATTCATATTGTTGTCCTACCTTCACTTCCATCCATCCACAGAACTCTTTTCCTCTTGCAGAACTGAATCTCTGTCCTCAGTCCTCCTTCCTGCCAGGTAATCACCATTCTACTTTTTGTATCTCTGTATTTGACTACTTTAGGTATTTCATATAAGGGGAATTACATAGTATCTGCCCTTTTGTGACTTTTTATTTAGCATAATATTAAGTCTAATTCTTAACACTGATTCTTAATTCTATTCCACATTAAAAACACATGTATCTGGAATATGAGTATATAATCTCTGATGAATATTTAAATTTCTAGTTTTTTATGGTACTATATAGAATTCTGTAATAAACAAGCTTGTATAGTTTGTATATGTATCTTGGTATATATTTACATGTACTGATATATGACAAATTCCTATGACTAAGAATTCTTCCCAGGGTAAATTCCTTATATATACCTACTTCAAATCAGTATCTGCTAACTCAAAATATGGCATAGATGTGTTAGATTGGCAAAACCTACGTAATTTGCCTGTGTCCTAGCTATAAGGAGGGCTACGGAGGAAATAATTTTTTATTTGTAAGGTAGGAGATTCCCCAGAGCTGGAGGAGGAAATCAAAAGTGTTGAGGGGTGGGGAGAAAAAAGAATCAGTAACCATTAGCACCGGTTTCCTGCTCTTCACTAATGTATGTGACTATGTTTCTCTATGCCAGTGCTGAGTTCTGGGTGTTTTGTATTTGATCACTTTGACAACAGGAAATGGTATCTAGTTTTTTTCGTTTTCATTTCTTTAATTAAAATTAAGGCCGTGCCTTATTTCATGTTTTTGATTGCCCACTCACCATCCTTATTTATGTTTTTGTGAACTGGCAGTCAACAAATGGAAGTACCCCGTTATCAGTGTCCTTGATCAGATGACTTGGACCATGCTATCTTAGTTATCTTCTGTTTCTGTAGTATTGCCAATCGATCCCTGTCCACTGGTTCCTTCTCCTTTGCCCCCAAACATACTTCTTACATGGTATGTAAGAAGAAAAACATAGAGGCTGGTGTAACTGGAGCAGTTTGAGTGAAAAGAGAGGAAACACGAGATGAGGTCAGAGAAATGATGTGTCTATTAGGACTCTCTGGAGAAAGAGGAGTTAATGTTGAAGCCTGTAGTCTTAGAGCTGGAAACTTAGGCAGAGTTACATGTGCTCCTAGCAAGACTTCCCTTTTCTCTCTTACGGAACTTTTCCTCAGCACCACAAACCTCCTAAGAAAACCATTCCAGGAAGAAGGCCATTTAAACTGATTATCCGCCTTCCTTTATTTGACCATGGGGACTATTCCATCATTCATTACATCCCTGTTTACCTCAGTTTCCACATTCAAGACTATTAATTCCCTGCATTAGTTCACTATTAAGTTTAACTATTGATGACACTAACTTAAACATGATAAAACTTTATTTTGTATCACTTAAAGGCTAGATAGGACTGGTAGGACTCGCTATAAGGTCAAGAATCTTGGTTCCTTCTGTTTTATTGCTGCATTATATATGGTCTTGATGCATGTCAGGGAGCGTGTTATTATTTTCCAAGTTTTTATTTGCCAATTATGTTGATTTATATTGCTTTTATAAGAGTTAATTCATTTATTTTTCATATTGTCAGTGTGGGTAAACATTACTGATGGGTAGTGTTATCTATTGCCCCCCACCACAAGATATAAATCCCAGATTGGACCATGAGGTTGATGATTTTGTAATATCCCCATTGGGTTTAAGAATTGTTAATGTCCTATGTGACTCCACCCAGTTTTGAGGGCAGTTGAGAAACGTAATCTTTGTTTTGGATGGCTAGGAATGCAGCAAAAATTCAGATTCTTCTACCACAGAGGCAGGGAGGCGTGAAGAAGGACAGCTGCCTCTTTTTTCCCATTTCCCACCATCTGTCCTAGGCTTAGCTCTTCCCCATCTAAATCCTACCACTCTACCTTTTAGAACTCACAGTATGTCACTGACCAAATCTGTGTTCTCAGTGTTTTGGAGTAAATGTTATAGTTTTGTCTTTTAACTTCTTAGTCTAACTTAAATCTGGTTGTTTCCTAAGGAAACTACTTTTCTCTTGGCTGTTGCAAATGGAGGCAATTTTGCATTTCAGACCTCCATGTGTCAAAGGAGCGTGTTTCTCATTAGGGTTCTGCACAATTGATTGTGTTTCTCTTTCCTATTGTCCCTTTGAGACAAGTCTTCCGAGATCAAACCATTCTCTTCTTTGCATTTTTACAATCATCTGCAGATCTCTTTGTTGTTTTTTCTTCATTCAGTGAATAGTATTTTAGCATCTGGGCACTGTGTCTATCTCCACCACTATTCTTGTCGTTATTCTCAGTGATTTAACATCCCCAAGTCAATCCTTTGTTTCTCTGTCCTCTCAGTTTCTTGACCTTGGCCACCCACTTTGACAGTCTTTACCTACCTCATCAATACCAATATCTATACTTTCCCAAAATCTGTTTTAAGTATCTCATTGTCTGTCTATCTCCACTTGTTTTTCTCTAGCTTACTTCCTCTAGGATCTTAATGCTGACAGTTCTTCAGACTTCCGTAGGACTTCTAGGCTGTTGAAGCTACCACCTGTTCAAGTTCTGCTGGGTAGTCCCATCCCATAGCTTTGAATGTAACCTTTGTGCTGATAACCTTCAAATTGAGGTCTCAGTGATATCTCCAGCTCTGCCCTCTTCCTTAACTCCAGACTTGTATATCTAATTTCTCCTTGAACTCATCATTCAGATATCTAAAGTCACCTTAAAGTTAGCCAACCCAAAACAGAAATTTTATATCCCTTCCATCAGTTCAGTTCAGTCGCTCAGTCATGTTGGACTCTTTGCGACCCCATGAACTGCAGCATGCCAGGCCTCCCTGTCCATCACCAACTCCCGGAGTCTACTCAAACTCACGTCCATTGAGTTAGTGATGCCATCTAAACATAACATCCTCTGTCATCCCCTTCTCCTCCTGCCTTCAATCTTTACCAACATCAGGATCTTTTCAAATGAGTCAGCTCTTTGCATCAGGTGGCCAAAATATCAGAGTTTCAGCTTCAACATCAGTCCTTTCAATGAATACCCAGGACTTATTTCCTTTAGGATGGACTGGTTGGATCTCCTTGCAGTCCAAGGGACTCTCAAGAGTCTTCTCCAACACCACAGTTCAAAAGCATCAATTCTTCTGTGCTTAGCTTTCTTTATAGTCTAATTCTCACATCCATACATGACTACTGGAAAATCCACAACTTTAACTAGATGGACCTTTGTTGGCAAAGTAATGTCTCTGCTTTTTAATAAGCTGTCTATGTTGGTCATAACTTTCCATTAGTCTTTTTCATTTCAGGAAATGGCAACTCCATTGTACCTGTTGAAACTTGAGTCATTTTGGTTACTCTTTCTCTTAAACCGAATTCATCAACAAATCCTGTGGAATTTTCTTTAAAAATATATTCAGAATATGACTCATTCATATCATTTGTACCCCTACTGCCTTCGTCATCAATCCACTTTCATTCTCTCCTGGGTTATTGAAATCCTAACTGGCCTCTTTGCTTCCATTTTTGCTTTTTTTTTTTTCTTGTTATACCATCTGTAGTGTCATCCATAGTGATATTTTAAAACTGTATGTCAGATAACATCATTCCACTGGCTTCTCTGTTTATTCAGAAGAAAAAAGAGAAACTTTTATTATGGTTTTCCATCCTTTATGTGTTCTGTGTCCCTCTCTCTTCTTCCCCAGTTTCTTGCCATTCTCTTCACTCACTCAGTATTGGCCATACTGGCCTTATGATCTGACTTGGCTTTAACAGCATTACTAGCTACTGTATTTAGCAGTTTGAAGGGTAAATGTAGGATCAGGAAAATTAGTTTTGGAGCTATGACAGCAATTGAGGATGATGGTGGCTTTAGACTTACGTTAGAGGTACTGAGAAGTGGCCAAGTTTGGAGTACGTTTTGGTAGTTTGGTGATCAGGATTTCCTGGGGACAGTTTTTTCCTCTTTTTTTTTTTTTGACAGTTTTTCCTCTTAAGCCCCGCGAAAGTTGACTCATGCTAGATCAAAGACAATTATAAATGATTTTTAGTAGCAGAAGCATAGTTGCCCCTGTCTGCTTCCTGTATAAAGTTGCAAAATAGATTATTTGATACTCTAGAAATTTTCTATTATTTCCCGTCCGATGCCACTTACCACTGACGAGTCAGATCCTTGGTCATCAATCCCTTTGGGCAGCTAAAAACACCCCAATACCCCCCTCAGGCAGCTTTGCACTTCCCGGAATTGGCTGTGCTCCAATTTGTTGTTGTTGTTCAGTTGCTAAGTTGTGTCCTACTCTTGGGGCTCCCACGGACTGCAGCATACCTGGCTTCCCTGTCCACTATCTCCCTGAATTTACTCAAATTCATGTCCATTGAGTCAGTGATGCTATCTCACCATCTCATCCTCTGCTGCACGCTTCTCTTTTTGCCTTCAGTCTTTCTCAGCATCAGAGTTTTTCCCAATGAGATCAGCTCTTCACATCAGGTGGCCAAAGTATTGGAGCTTCAGCACCAGTCCTCCCAGTGAATATTCAGGGTTGATTTCCTTTAGAATTGACTGGTTTGATCTCCTTGCAATCCAAGGGACTCTCCAACACCACAGTTCAAAAGCATCAGTTCTTTGGTGCTCAACCTTCTTTATGGCCCAACTCTCACATCTGTACATGACTACTGGAAAAACCAAAGCTATTCACTTATTTCTCTATTCATTCTCACATCAGAATGCACATGTGCTTTATGCAGATGATCTCCACTCAATAGGATGTACAAAGAAATGTTTTCTGAGCAAAAGAGAATCTTGCCAGTGTTAGGATGCCACCCGCCTCTTTCTCTGATGCTTCCCTGGTAGCTCAGAAGGTAAAGCATCTGCCTACAATGCGGGAGACCCGGGTTCCATCCCTGGGTTGGGAAGATCCCCTGGAGAAGGAAGCAGCAACCCACTACAGTATTCATGCCTGGAAAATCCCATGGACCGAGGAGCCTGGTGTGCTACAGTGCATGGGGCCGCAAAGAGTCGGACACGACTGAGCCACTTCACTTCACTTCATATTTCTGAACACTTGCAGATTACTTTCTCATGAAAAACATACTGCCTTTACTATCTATTTGGGGTAACAATTTCTTTTGGTAAGGAATGATTCATAATTATTATGGATTTCAATCATTGCAGTGGGAGGTATTTTGATGTAGGATACACCATGCCTTTGCTAAAGATTTTTAAAGTTTCTGGTTAAAATTGTAAATTCACATACATGTATTCTTGTCTATTATGTTGTTTCTCATTTCAAGAAGCAACAGTTTATCTGCCTTTATTCTTTTAAAATCCTTATAAGCTGGGTGAGTTTGAATTATTGTGAAACAGCAGCTTGTTTTTACTTTTTTTCCCCCTCTAGTTAAAGGAGGTCTGATAGAAGGGAGGAAGTAGTTTCAAGAAAGGTGCTAAAACTCCTAAGGACCAAAAGTGAGCCTTAGAAGTGTGGTAAGAGAGATTATTTTCTTGCTCTGGCTGCTGTACACAGATTCATACTTTTGAGGTTATACATAAATCTCCTTAAGTGAACTGGAGGGGAGAGAGAGATTTCTGACCCTAACGGTACATATTAACTGGATAGAAAACTTCAGATTTTTTTCTGGGGTCTTAACAACTTTCTACCCATCCTCACAAATTTATGAATAGAGTAAGTGAAAAAGGTATTTTGAGATAAGCTGTATTTAACACCTTGCTAATCTAAAAGTCTTCTCAATTTGGGAGAATGAGAAGTTATTTAAGGCAGGACCACTGAATTCTTACCTATCACTAAACACCTTCTTTGATGTAGTTAGCAGTAATTTTCTACTTGGTGAAGAGGATTTTTTCCTTTAATTACACTTTCATTTATTTTTTTTCTCTAGGTTAGTAATATGATTCAAAGAATCCTATAACTGTAAGCTGGATTCAAACAATTTTAGCATTTTCTTCATTTGTATCTTTTGATAGCATGGTTATTTGTGAGAGTGTAACTCTTGTTTTTCTAAGTTTTTGTTTGCCAGTTACATTGTGATTTTTATATAGTTTATATAAGGGATTTATTACCTCTTTCTTAGATAACTTGCTTATTTTTCACTTCGCCACATGGCAGCCATAACTGATGGGCAGTCTGTTTACCTCCAACAGAATGTAAATCTCAGATTGGATCACTAGGTTGATGATGTCGTAGTATTCCCATGTGGGTTCCATAATTAAATGCCCAAAAATGTATCTTAGCCTTTGATCAGATCTTTGGAATTTATTTTAATGTGTATCCATTCACTGGAAAAGGTCAGTTTTCATTCCAATCCCAAAGAAAGGCAATGCCAAAGAATATTCAGATTACTGCACAATTGCACTCATCTCACATGCTAGCAAAATAATGCTCAAAGTTCTCCAAGCCAGGCTTCAACAATACATGAAGTGTGGTTTACTGGATTTAGGAAAGGCAGAGGAACCAGAGATCAAATTGGCAACATCCATTGGACCATCGAGAAAGCAAGAGAGTTCCAGAAAAACATCCACTTCTGCTTTATTGACTATGCCAAAGCCTTTGACTGTGTGGATTACAACAAACTGTGGAAAATTCTTCAAGAGATGGGAATAGCAGACCACCTTACCTGCCTCCTGAGAAATCTGTATGCAGGTCAAGGAGCAACAGAACTGGACATGGAACAACAGACTGGTTCCAAATAGAAAAAGGAGTACATCAAGGCTGTATATTGTCACCCTGCTTATTTAACTTATGCAGAGTGTTTCATGTGAAATGTCGGGCTGGATGAAGCACAAGCTGGAATCAAGATTGCTTGGGGAAATATCAATAACCTCAGATACACAGATGACACCACCCTTATGGCAGAAAGCAAAGAAGAGTTAAAGAGCCTCTTGATGGAAGTGAAAGAGGCGAGTGAAAAAGTTGGCTTAAAACTCAACATTCAAAAAACTAAGATCATGGCATCTGGTCACATCACTTCAGGACAAATAGATGGGGAAAAATGGAAACAGTGAGAGGCTTTATTTTTTTTTGGCTGCAGAATCACTGCAGATGGTGATTGCAGCCATGAAATTAAAAGACTAGCTATGACCAACCTAGACAGCATATTAAAAGCAGAGACATTACTTTGCCAACAAAGGTCCGTCTAGTCAAAGATGTGGTTTTTCTAGTAGTCAAGTATGGATGTGAGAGTTGGACTATAAAGAAAGCTGAGCACCGAAGAATTGATGCTTTTGAACTGTGGTGTTGGAGAAGACTCTTGAGAGTTCCTTGGACTGCAAGGAGATCCAACCAGTCCATCCTAAAGGAAAGCAGTCCTGAATATTCGTTGGAAGGACTGATGCTGAAGTTGAAGCTCCCATAGTTTAAAAAATCTTTTGATTAGGTCTTAGGACAGCCCTTGGAAATTATTTACCTGGCCAGTTTTACTGACATTCTGTGCTTGTAGGACTGTTTTAGGCAGGTTGTAGAGAACCTCTGGAGTCCAGCCTAAAGCCTCCAGTCACCCATTGGCTGAATTAGTCCTCTGACTGGTTTTCTTCCTCTTTCCATGTATTTGCTGCCAGCAGGATTGAAAGTGCTTTAGCGTCATCAGGGTGCTAAGATATTTTGTTTGCGTTTAATTTTTTGTGTATATATGTTCTTAATGTGTATTCTGTATTTTCCTCCTTTTATTTTTACAGTGAATACAGTCAGGTGGCATTTAAAAAATTTTGCTGGAAGGTGGAGACATGAGACTGAAGATATCTCTTTTAAAAGAACCAAAGCATATCCTTTTAATACTTATAAACCTTATTGTGATCTCCTTATTGTAGTATTATTAAAAGTTTTCTTCTATTTTGTAGCCTAGTTGGAGAATGGATTTTTTCTTCATTCCTTTAATGATAGTTTTGTAAATTATTTCTGAAATATTTGAAGTCATATGTTGCAGGTATTTTTCCAAAGCAAATTATTTGCTCTAAATCTTACTTTCAAATATTTATTAAATTTTTTCTTACTTTACTTTAGTACTACTGTACTTAAGTACATAAAAAACGGTAGCTCTTGGTAAGACCTAGTATGTTTTCACTGAATTCTGTTCTGTTTTTTCATACTCATGATAAAATGGAGGGTAAGCTGGGGAAGTCTGAGCAGTCAGACCTTTATTATTTCATGTGTGAATGTGGCAATTATAAATATTTTATCAAATGCATGACCCTGTATTTTGTCAGCAAGAACTCCCAATTATATGTCGGAAAGCTATGGTAGGCCCTTTTACCTTCATTGGTAGTTATTTAGACCAGTGCTTCTAGAAGTATCATCTTCAGACTTTACTACAGGCCTGTAAAGTGATAAGAACAGAAATTGAAAGTAAGAGGGAAGAAATTTTTGTAGCAATTTGACAGTCAACAATATCCCAATGTAAGATCATTTTCCTAGTAATTCATTTTTATTTTACCTTACAAAATGTTGCTCTTCAACAGATTTGAAATAAAGAAAAATATGATCCTTCAGTGATAGAAAAGCAGTATTTTAGACATTTGATCAAATGTTTTGAATTTATATTACTATTATTTTTTTTTTTACTGTTTGAGTGAAGATGTAATTCCTTTTATTTCTCATTGAATCACTTTTATTCTTTTTTCAAAGTGGGCCCTCAGAAGTTCATGCTTTTTACAGTTTTATAGATTTTGACTGTCTAGTGTCTGCTTTTACCTTTTCAAGCTGAAGAATAATGATCTTTCTAGACTTTCTTATTCTAGCAGTCCTCTCATTTCTCCCATAATTTTAGGTGACTTACTAGTTTGAAGATACCTCACATATGTCTGCTGGGTACTTACATCAGTTTTTATGAGGATAAAATTAATGTTTTTTGTTTTGGAGAGTGTGTGTATATTTTCTTTCTAGGTTTTAGCTGACACTCTCCCTTTGTATAATAAAGGTTTTAACTAACACTATTTAAGCTATGACAGTTATACTGGAAGAATTTTTTTCAGTAATTGTCTAGTGATATCAAGGTTCTTTTGTTTAGATTTTGCTTTGAATTCTGAGTATTCCAATGCCACTTTGTTACCTATTTGTGCAGACTCTTCAGACCCTTCTATAATTTCATTTTTTACCTTTCTGGTTATTTGCTTAATCATATTTTGAAGTATTAAAAAAGTCTTAAAAAAAAAAAGCTTAGAACATCCCAGGATAATTATGGCACATAGTCTCTTTCTTTTTTCTTAGAGTTTATTGATTGCTTGGGTAAGCCAATAGAAAACATTAGTGAAAAGAGAGGGAAGTAAAATGATTATACAATAACAACAAAAGAGCAAACAACCCAACTAGGATGATATGGTAATATAGAAATCCATATGTAAACAGGAGAAAGCATCTTTCATAAAAGACAATCTAAAGTTCCTTTTGTAGAATACACACTCTGCTAGGGTAAGAGCCTGTTCTGATATAGGAAGTAAGGGCCACTTGAGCACCTCAATTTATAGAAATCTACTTGATAAATCAGAGACCAAAAAATAAGTTAAAGTAAGAATTTTAGGGTTTGTATCTTATCTATATCACCTTGTATGGGCAGTAAATTGTAACTGAATTACTTCCTGAATTTAATGTCAGGAAGTTTGGTAGGATTTTAGTTTCAGCTATTAAGCTGTAATTTTTTCCTGGGTAAATTATTATGTTATTTAAGCAGGTATTTAACTGTTAGATTTCAGTGTTCTTTTAACAGTTGATTTTTAAAAACTTATCAAAATGATACATGCTTATTCTAAAAACAATACAGATATAGGTAAATAAAAAAATACGTATTTCCCTTTTCTCCCCACTTACCCTACAACAGATTAGAGTAGATCTTTCATTCCTTTTAATCTGTTAGATGTCTTTCTGCATCTTTTGGCCTTGTTTATAGAATATTTTGTAACACATTTAAAATTTTTTCATGTATTAAATCTTTCTTTTTTTCTCTTTTGGCACCTGGGTTTTTTATCCTGCTTTCCATTCTTCTTACAACTGTTTTGATAGATGCTTATTTTCCTTTCCTTATATGGAAAAAATATGAAAGTCATACACTGAAAAATAGGTTTTGAAGCTTGAAACATTTGACCCTATTTTATACTGTTCTTATAATCTGCATCTGCAAGATATTGTGTTTGTTAAAACTGAAGACTTTTGTGTGTTTTATGTCTCCTTAATATGGTGACACATCAAGAATTAGTAAGCTGTGTCGGCTGGACTACTGCTGAAGAACTATATTCATGTAGTGATGATCACCAGATAGTGAAGTGGAACTTGTTAACTGGTGAAACAAGTCAAATAGTAAAGCTGCCTGATGATATTTACCCAATAGACCTTCACTGGTTTCCAAAAAGTTTAGGCATAAAGAAACAAACTCAAGCAGAAATCTTTGTCCTCACAAGTTCTGATGGTAAGTTTTTAATAAACATTATTTGCTCATCTTTGTTTTTAAAAGACACTGCTTCTTAGCATGACTTATGTTTTGAGTTGTTTATCCATTTCCTGTGTGGTCGGTTGGTCTGTGTATAGACTGTAAGACCACTGTCATAGAAGAAAGTGAGTTAAACTGGCACATACTGGGATCGAATGGGAACCTTGGGCTTTACTTTTCTGTGTTCACAGATATTGTGCTTTTAACAGTTTTGGTTTCTGATTTCTTAAAAGTTTTACTGTGTAACATAACCACACTAAAAATAGGTATAACACACATTCATTTAGTAAGGTCTCTATTAAATAAAGTCTTTATTTTCTAGTACATGCTAATTTGGGCTTCCCATATGGCACTAGTGGTAAAGAACCCACCTACCAACATGGGAGATATAAGAGATGCAGGTTGGATCCCTGGGTTGGGAAGATCCCCTGGAGAAGGACATGGCAACCCACTCCACTATTCTTACCTGGAGAATCCAATGGACAGAGGAGCTTGGCAGGCTACAGCGCAAAGAGTCCGACAGTACTGAAGCAACATAGCACGCATACTCATTTTCACTTACAGAGCTGCAAAGTAGTTTGATCATAGTCTTATTATTGGTGAGTGAAAAGCACCATTTTTCTACTTTTTAAGGAGATGTTTTTGTTTCTTAGAAATAACTTGAACTGTTTTCTGTCTGTGCATGCGTGTGTGCTAAGTTGCCTCAGTCGTGTCTGACTCTGCGATTCTATGGACTGTAACCTGCCAGGCTCCTCTGTCCATAGGGATTCTTCAGGCATGAATACTGGAGTGGGTTGCCATGCCCTTCTCCAGGGGATCTTCCCGACCCAGGGATTGAACCCACGTCTCTGACGGCTCCTGCAGTGGCAGGCGGGTTCTTTACTAGTGCCACCAGGGAAGCCCTTTTCATCTGTATTACACTTTATCTATGGTGTCAGTTAGGAGTGCTTTCATCAAAGTAACAGAAACTTACTAGGCTAACAGCTTAGGCACAGCTGGAGTTTTCTGGTTTACCTAGCTCCTGGGGAAGATCTTTAAGCACAGAGGCAGCAGGCCCCGATCCTTACCATCTCTTGGACAGACTCTTCCCAGGTAAGCATAAATGGCAGCCAGCAGCCCAAGGCTTAACTTACAAGAAGAGGAAGGTCAGCAGACACAGTGCCTCTTCCTCAGTCCCTCTTGCAGTCAGCTTGCAGAAAGGGTCCTTGACAATCTTGGGTCATGTGCCCATCACTGAGTGAATCATTTTAGTCAAGGGATTGGGACACTGATTGCCTGAGCACGGCAGGCCTTCGGTTACTGTGGAAAGGGAAAGAGAAGAGGGCTTTTGTAGCCAGAAGAAGAAAGGGATGTTACGGCAAACAATCACATCAGATCCCAGTTCTTTTACAGGCAGAATGTATGGCAGTTTTTAAACTTACTTCCTGAATCTGGATTAAATGAAATATTGTGTGAAAGTATTTAATACAGTGCTTAGCACTTAGAAGATTGACTCTGGAAAGAGCTAGACTTGTTTACTTCTGATGATAAAATGAATGGTTGACTTAAAAAAACTTGATTTTGGTATAATTTCACATTTATACAAAAGTTGTAAGAATTGTACAAATAATTCCTGCATATTCTTTATTCATATTCACTTATTGTTAACATTTTGTCCCATGTACTTAATCATTGCTACTCTTTTCTCTCTCTCCTGCCCCCCACACATACTTTTTCCTGAAACATTTGAGAGTAATTTACAGACATGCCACTTTAATCATGTATCAGTGCAGTTCAGTTCAGTTGCTCAGTCGTGTCCGACTCTTCACAACCCCATGGACCACAGCACACCAGGCCTCCCTGTCCACACTCCCGGAATCTACTCAAACTCATCTCCACTGATTGGTGATGCCATCCAACCATCTCATCCTCTGTTGTCCCCTTCTCCTCCTGCCTTCAATCTTTACCAACATCAGGATCTTTTCCAATGAGTCAGCTCTTTGCATCAGGTGGCCAAAATATTGGAGTTTCAGCTTCAACATCAGTCCTTTCAATGAACACTTAGGACTGATCTCCTTTAGGATGGACTGGTTGGATCTCCTTGCAGTCCAAGGGACTCTCAAGAGTCTTCTCTAACACCACAGTTCAAAAGCATCAGTTCTTCAGTGCTCAGCTTTCTTTATAGTCCAACTCTCACATCCATACTTGACTACTGGAAAAACCATAGACTTGACTAGGTGGACCTTTGTTGGCAAAGTAATGTCTCTGCTTTTTAATATGCTATCTAGGTTGGTCATAACTTTTCTTCCAAGGAGCAAGTGTCTTTTAATTTCATAGTTGCAGTCGCCATCTGCAATTTTGGAGCCCAAAAAAGTAAAATCAGCCGCTGTTTCTACTGTTTCCCCAGCTATTTGCCATGAAGTGATGGGACCAGATGCCATGATCTTAGTTTTCTGAATGTTGAGTTTTAAGCCAACTTTTTCACTCTCCTCTTTCACTTTCATCAAGAAGCTCTTCAGTTCTTCACTTCCCGCCATTAGGGTGGTGTCACCTGCATATCTGAGGTTATTGATATTTCTCCCGGCAATCTTGATTCCAGCTTGTGCTTCATCCAGCCCAGCATTTCTCATGATGTATAAGTTAATTAAACAGGGTGACAATATACAGCCTTGACTTACTCCTTTCCCGATTTGGAACCAGTCTGTTGTTCCAGTTCTGGACCTTTTCCAGTTCTAACTGTTGCTTTCTGAACTGCATACAGATTTCTCAAGAGGCAGGTAAGGTGGTCTGGTATTCCCATCTCTTTCAGAATTTTCCACAGTTTATTGTGATCCACACAGTCAAAGGCTTTGGCATAGTCAATAAAGCAGATATAGATGTTTTTCTGGCACTCTCTTGCCTTTTAGATGATCCATCAGTTGTTGGCAATTTGATCTCTGGTTCCTCTGCCTTTTCTAAAACCAGCTTGAACATCTGGAAGTTCACGGTTCACGTATTGCTAAAGCCTGGCTTGGAGAATTTTGAGCATTACTTTATTAGTGTGTGAGATGAGTGCAATTGTGTGGTAGTTTGAGCATTCTTTGGCATTGCCTTTCTTTGGGACTGGAATGAAAACTGACCTTTTCCAGTACTGTGGCTACTGCTGAGTTTTCCAAATTTGCTGGCATATTGAGTGCAGCACTTTTCATAGCATCATCTTTTAGGATTTGAAATAACTCAACTGGAATTCAATCACCTGCCGTAGCTTTATTCGTAGTGATGCTTCCTAAGGCTCTCTTGACTTCACATTCCAGGATGTCTGGCTCTAGGTGAGTGATCACACCGTCATGATTATCTGGGTCGTGAATATCTTTTTTGTATAGTTCTTCTGTGTATTCTTGCCACCTCTTCTTAATATCTTCTGCTTCTGTTAGGTCCATTCCATTTCTGTCCTTTATTGAGCCCATCTTTGCATGAAATGTTCCCTTGGTACCTGACTCTAGGTGAGTGATCACACCATTGTGATTATCTGGGTCATTAACCATATATACTTCAACGCATTTCCTAAGAATAAGGATTTTTCTGTTACTTAACCACAATACATTGATCAAAATCAGGAAATTTAACACATATAATATTGTTATCTAATCTACAGTTTGTATTCAGATTTTAGCAAGTGTCCTAATTATGTCTTTTATAGAAATTTTTTTTTTCTTGTAAAGAATAACACATTGTTTTTGTCAATCTCACTAGCTTCCTTTAATCTGGAGCAAATCCTCCATCTTTCTTTTATGATCTCGACTGTTTTGAAGAATACGCGCCTGTTATTTTTATAGAATGTCCAATCAATTCACTTTTGTCTGATGTTTCTTTATGATTAAATTCAGCTATACATTTTTAGCAGTAATACTTAAGGCATCAGAGTTGAAAATTCATGATTCTGGTTTGACCCCTTACTGATGACGTTAACTTTGATTACTTTGAAAGGTTGTGTTCACTAAATTAATCTACTGTAAAGTTAATGTTTTTCCCTTTTAGTAAATAATTTCTAAACGGATACTTTCAGACTATGTATAAATATTCTCTTCCTCGTCAAATTTTCTCCCACTATCTTAGCATCTAAGACTCTTGGCTGAGTCATTTATTACTATGATGGTTGCCAAATGATATTTTTTAAAATGCCATAATATCTTTTATATTGATTAGTTGGTATTCTACTTCAAGGAAGAGCCATCTGTCTCCCGCCCATTTGTTTATTTGTTTACTTACATCAGATTAGAGTCATAGATTCTTATTTTATTTCATTTTTAAGTTATTCATTATTTTTTATAGTTAGAGGATAATTGCTTTACAGTGTTGTGTTGGTTTCTGCCATATGACAACATAAATCAATTTTAACTATGTATGCATATCTCTCTCTCCCTCTCCTCCCTCTTGAGTCTCCCTCCCATCCCATCCCTTGTTTTATTTCTTGAGCATCCTATTACTATCATTTACAATTTTTAATGTTAAAATTGCCCCAGATTTGGCCACTGGGAACTCCATGAAGCAAGGTCAAATGAATTTTCGTTTTGCCGTGGGGGGTGTGTTTCCTCATCTTTTGAGCACTTGGCTGGCACAAGATGTTCCAGGCTCATTTCGTACTTTCCCAGTCCCAACTTCCAAATCAGCTGTTTCTCCAAGGAGACGTGTTCTTTTTTTGTGTGCCTGATGATATCTAAAAGCCAAGATGAGACTGCTAGGTGTGTGCATTTCAGTGGGATATGTTTGCCTCAAGGCCCTCTCATTGGACGGAGCTAAGAAATATATGTTAAAAACATATATATTCCTCCCTCCCTCCCTCCCTCTCTACCTTTACTTCCTCTCCCTTCCTCCTCCACTTCCTCCCTCCCTTCCTTCCGTGGTTCCTTCCGTGACAGAAGCCATAGCTAACTCTGATACTGCCAGTTCTAGTTCAGCACTGCGGGGTTCACTCTAGTCTTTTTTCTCAATACTTGGAAACAGTGTGGAAGCTTGGCTGCCGTTATTATCAGTGTGTTTACTCACTTGTTCAGTTCTGCAATTCACAGGAGGTGGTTTTAGAATTGCTAATCCGTACAGTTTCCCAAAAAATGAAAGTTTAACGTTTGCTTTTGTGCTTGTGTGCTTAGTTGTGTCCGACTTGTGACCCCCTGGGCTGTAACCCTCCAGGCTCCTCTGTCCATGGACTTTTCCAGACAAGAATACTGGAATAGGTTGCCATTTGCTTCTCCATGAGAGACTGTATTTTATTTTTAGGTTTATTACAAAATAAAAAAAAAATAAGGTAGCCCAGCACAACTAGATGTGGGAAGAAGAGAGAACCAAAGCGGGGTAGTTGAGTCTTTTCTCCTAGGTGGAATTAGGAATATCTCGGATCTTGTGAAAGAGAAAGCAAAAGATGATAGTTCAAAGGAAAAAAGTTGAAGAGTGAGACTGGAAACAGAATCCAGAAATAAAAATGAAAAAGAAATATTCAAAAACAGAAGAAAGTGAATGCCACTGGGAGGTGGTTGGTCAAGGGTTTCCTGCCAGATAAACATCTGAGATCATTTTATATATGGATGCTGTGTTCTCTGTTAATCAAATGTTATAAAAGAAGTATTATTCTGGTTTGAAAATACATGTAATATGAGATGTACACTCAACACATTTTTAAGTGTATAGTACAATATTTAATAATTTTATATAAAAACACGGAGAAACATATAAACTTGGAGAAACATATACATATATATATACTTATATAATTTTGTGTAACCACAATGTTTTACAGCAGATCGCTAGACCTTTTCACTTTGTATGATGTTAACCCAATGCTTAAAATTTTTTTCTTCAAAATTTAATTCATTGCTTAAGAGTTTCCCTCTTGTAGTTGACACCAACTTCCTTCTGTTGACTTTTCTCCCCCCAGGCTGGCAGAAAAGGTTACAGATTTTGGAGTTCATCACTCTTCCCTTTGTTATACCCTCTCCATCTTCTGTGTTAGTGGTAACATTAAAAAAAAAAAAGTGAGATTTGGGGCACATCCTGAAGTACATAAAGCAGACTCTTGCCAAGTATTTTGTCTCACCAATAATTCTCTCTTTACCATTATTACCTCTTTTTTGAATATTTCATGCAGCTGTATCCTACTTTTTAGAGGTGATATTTCTTTAACAATGTGTTAAAAGATTTATATTTAAAGAAGAATTATTTGAAATGCATTAGGGGAACTGCTTTGTAAAGGAATTCTGGTATAAAATCTCTTGTAAATCCAATAAACACTCCTTAAATTATATTTAGTGAAAGCTGAATTTTTTATACATTGTGTTAAATATCTTAAAGTAAGCCTTTTATTCTCTTGTTAATATGTACATTTAAAATCCCACTTTAAAAAGAATTTTTGTATTCATTTCTTTTTATCAGAAGTTAGTGGTTACTGATCTCTTTGGCTTTTTACAACCATCTGCCAAAACATTTCTGCTATAAAGCAGTCTGCAAAAGTGCTCATGTGACCTTTTTTCTAATATCCTATTCCAAGCCTTCTCATGTTTCCATGGACATTTCTTAAGGCATTTCTAACTTTAAGAAATGTGTTTCATATAATTTTAATCTACTTCCTCTGTTCTTTTAAATAGCATTTTCCTCTTTTTAGTTTATCTTTAATAATAAGAGATAAATTTTTTACCTTTGGCTGTAAATATCCATGTTTTTTACCCAAATCATCCACTGTTTAATCAATGAATTGCTATCAATTAAATAAATAAATGAATTGTTTATATTCTCCTCCCAACCCTACCCTTAGCAAATAATTAGAGGTAATTTATTTGGTCTCTAGTTTTTTGGTCTAGCATTTTAAAAAGTTTATAGAAAAGCTGAAGGGAAGAAGAACCAAAATTGTTAAAGGAATAATTATGTTTAAAAATTTTTTTTGATATATATATAGTTTTATACTTAGGCTTTACTTGGGTTGTGCTATTCAAGCAATGTGTAACAATCCGACAAACTACAAAGCTCAAGGATTTATTGAGTGCCAAGTCTATGCAAAGAGCTGGCCTTAGTTGTCTCAGTGTATGTCTTCTGTGAGGTTGTGGGAAGTAAGAATTCAGCATTTGTCAGAAAGTCAGATTACATATTTTAGGATAAGAAATATCAGTGGTCAAAGTACATAAAATTTCTAATTAGGTTGAAAAGAAATTTATGGACCTTTCATTTATGGTTCAGGAGTTGCTTGGTTAATTTATTTGATGATAGATTCATACATGACATGTAGCAATTTAGTATGTGGATATTTTGTGTTAGGCAGCATGCTAACATTTAGTGAAATAGACTTGGATAAAGTAAATATTGGCCACTCACTATATGTCATCTTTCTAGTTTCCTCTTTTGAAATCCACCCCCCTCATATTTTCTCTGTAAAGCAATGCATTAAAAAAAGTATATCCAATTTAATTTTTTTAGTCTCATAAAGAGAATAATAGTTGAATTCAAAGTAATCTTATTATATTGAAAAGTGACCCAGAGGCAAATGTAAAATTAAAAGGAAGGTATGAGGAAAAGTAGATGGCAGATTTTGGAGTGGGTGGAGTGGGTGGTTAGATGAAGGAAAGGGGTAGTTTATTGATGAGAGCCTAGAAAATAAGTGATCAGATTGAAAGAGAAAAAAAAGAATGTCAAAGTCTTCTTAAGTTTCTAAGTATGGTTACTGAGTTGGTTAAACTTAATGAATGCTGTTTATGTAAAAGCACTATTGCAAATAAAACTATGACTGAGACATGGCCCCTTGAAAAGAATCATAGCCCAATAAAAAATGCTGCAACAGAGCTACAAATAATATGCAATATGTGTAGAATGGAGGAATGACTTCGTTGATGGAAATGGTTTGGTGGCCAGTGAAATAACCACAAGATGCTAGGTATAAAATATTTGAAAACCATCTGTATTAGAATTCTCCAGAGAAACGTTTTAAAGCCACCTAAAGCATCTGACTTAAATATATTTTTAATGAATTGTTAATATTAGTAAGAATCTTGAGACGTCTTAAGTTAAAAATGAATTCAAACAAATCCTTTGAGGCAGAATCCGATTAGGCAAGCCACATTATTCTTTTATAGCAAAAAAATATATATATTTTTTATTTGGGGAAAATTTCTAATTCCACTTACAGTTGGCTCTCAGTATCCAAGGGGTTTGGTTCCAGGGCCCCTGTAGATACTAAAATCTACAGATGGCCAAGTCCCTTGTATAAAATGGCATAGTATTTGCACATAACCTACACACATCCTCCCATATACTTTAAGTCATCTCCGAAAGTGAAAGTGAAGTCGCTCAGTCCCTTGTATAAAATGGCATAGTATTTGCACATAACCTACACACATCCTCCCATATACTTTAAGTCATCTCCGAAAGTGAAAGTGAAGTCGCTCAGTCGCATGGGACTCTTTGCGACCCCATGGACTGTAGCCCACCAGGCTCTGCTGTCCATGGGATTGTTCAGGCAAGAATACTGGAGTGGGTTGCCATTTCCTTCTCCAGGGGATCTTCCCAACTCAGGGATCGAACCTGGGTCTCCCGCATTGCGGGCAGACTTTTTACCTTCTGAGCCACTAGGGAAGCAAGTCATCTCTAGACATCTCTAGACTGCTTATAATACCTAGTACAATACAAATGCTATGTAAATAGTTGTAAATACAATGTAAATGCTGTGTAAATAGTTGATGGTGCAGGGCAAATTCAAGTTCTGTTTTTGGAGCTTTGTGGGCTTTTTTGTTTGTTTTTTGGTAGGTTGAGTCCAAGGATTTCAGAACCCTTGAATATGGAGGACCACCTGTACTTAATTATTTTATTACAAACTATATATTACTAGACTTCATGATCATTCAAAACAACACTGCAATTGTTTTGGCTTCCTGTAGTACTTATTCTTTGTATAGTTGATTAGTTCCCTTGACATCTCTTATATACTTTGCTTAGGTCTTGTAATGTAAGTCTTCTGCTGTTTGCCTATAAATGTGTGAACTTTCGATGACAGCAACCAGATAACCTGCTTCTTTTTGTCTACCTGGTGCCTGGTACAGTGTAAAATAAGGCAAGGATTTCAAAAATTTGGAATTATCCGTTAAGTTAGTTAAAGGAGGCATTTAGACTTGAGGTGACTCTAGTAGTGTATACCTCAGCAAGTCAAAATCTAAGCCTTTAAATGAATGCTTCAAGGTTACAAAATTGAAACCAAAGGACAGCTAATCACAGACAACCAACTAGGCTTTAAGCAATAGTCAGTCAGTAATATCCTTAGTTTTGTCATTTTTCTGTACCTGAGCTCCTGTCAGTGGAGCATTCCTAACCACTTAAGGTTTGGCACTGCTAAATTGAAATTGATTTCTGTGCAAATAAACTCAATATTTTTTAATATGCCTCAGTTTTTTTTTTTTTTAAACAGTATTCAACTATTTAGATCCTCTCTTCTCCATAACTCCTTCTACAACCTGTGTTGAGAAAAAACAGGTTATATAACTTTTCCTAGCTTTGCTATAACCGTTTAAAAAAAAAAAAAGCAAAACTTCAAAATTCTGCTTAAACAGAAGGCTTTGTTGATACTCCTCTTGGGTTCCTTTGACCATATTCCAGTAGAATTTTATTGTCCCTCTGAACTGTCATAGTATCATATATATATTCTGTCACACTGCTTGTTTCAAGGGTTTATAATTTTGCCTTTGTGCCTGTTTTCCAATAGATCTGTGCATTCCTTGAGAGCAAGAATAATTATATTATTTGCCCTGTATCTCTGATGCCTAGCACCATGCTGACTAATCTAATAGTTGGTACTCAACAGATGCTTGTTGATTGGATAAATTAATTTAATAAAATAGATTTCTCAAGTATAATTTCTTTTAGGCAAATTTCATCTGATTTCTAAGTTAGGAAGAGTGGAAAAAAGTGTGGAAGCTCACTGTGGAGCAGTGCTTGCAGGACGATGGAATTATGAAGGAACAGCATTAGTTACAGGTAAGTTATCTGCAGAAACAACATTTAAAATGAATTTTTTAAAGAAAAATTTCCGGAGGAACAGAATGTTTTAATTTAGCAGTAGTGTCTTTCCTTGTCTAATAGCAAGTAATTGGCACAGTATTGATCTAGACTGCTATGTAATGTTATAATTCAGAGTGTCATATTAGTTTTCTTACATGGCTAGTGGAGAGCATTCTGTCAAGAAGGTTTTGAAATAATCAAATATTGAGTAAATATAAGTTTTAAGTCTTCAAAATATTCTCATTTAAATGTGTGTGTGTGTGTGTGTACGCACGCACACATGCACATGTTAGTTGCTCTGTCGCGTCTGACTCTGCGACCCCATGGACTATAACTTGCCAGCCTCCTCTGTCCATGGAATTCTCTAGGCAAGAATACTGGAGTGGGTTGCCATTCCTTTCTCCAGGGGATCTTCCTGACCCAGGGATCAAACCTGGGTCTCCTGCATTGCAGGCAGATTCTTTACCATCTGAGCCGTCAAAATTCAAAATTTTCTCATTTAATTTTCTCCTTTCTGTCTCTCTCCCATCTCCTGCCCTATCGAGCATTTCTCATCTTCACCTGTTATATTGGATATCTATTGTTGTATGACAGATTATCCCCAAAGTTAGTGACTTAAGATAACATGTATTAGCTAACAGTTTCTGTGAGACAGGGAACGTTTAGCTGGGTGGTTCTGTCTCAGAATCAAGAAGTTGGATGGGGCTGCAGTCGTGTGAAGCCCTATTGGGGCTGGGTGGTTCCAAGATGGCCCACTCACATGGCTGTTGGCACGAGGTCCTACTTCCTCTGTGACTCCATGACTGAGGCCTAACAGTTCCTTACAGTGTGCACTTCTCCATCGGGCTGCTTGAATGTTCTTACGGCATGACTGCTGGAGATTCTCCCTTGGTGAATGATCCAAGAGAGAAGGATGGAAGCCGCAGTATATTTTATAACCCATCCTTGGATGTCATACTCCATCGTTTCCACCATATTTTATTAGAAGCAAGTCACTAAGTATAGCCCAAACTGAAGGAGAGAGAAATTAAGCTTAACTTCTTAAAAGAGAGAATAACAGAGAATTTGTAGTTATATTTGAAAACCATGACACCTGTCCCCTGGGCCTTTTGTAGGACTTTTATCAGTGAGTTGTCTCTTGTTTTGCCTGTTTTTTCAACTTCTCCTTTTCCAGTGATTTTTTTTTTTTTTCCTTTTTCCCAGCATGTAAATGTGTTTAGATGGTATTTATCTTGAAAATTGAGGAAAAAAAATAAAAAATCCTTCCTTTAATAAATAACTCTAGCTACTATTTCCTCTTTCTTTTCCTTTCAGGCAAACTGTTCAAAAAAGTAGTCTGTTACTTCACTCCATTCAGTCCCCAATTCCCCAGAATTTGGCTGTAACTCTTCTTATCACACTGAAAGCAGTTTTCTTAGAGTGCTTCTCGGATGGAGATGTCAGTGAAAATGAGAGCATTATTTGAAAAATATACTTACAAATCTTCTAAGATTAAAGGAAAAACAATTATTGTCATGAAAGTTAGGCTACTTTGATAAAATTGTTTCAAAGTAATTTCAGGTAAATTTTTTAGTTGTGAAGCAGTGATGTATAATTAGAGAAACGTGTCTGAATTTTATTTTATTTATTTATTTATTTATTTATTTTGTAATACAAGCTGCATAGTTTTTATACTTTTTCAAAAACTTTTCACCTTAGGAAACAAAATATTACTATTTTGTAGGTGAAAAAAATGAGACATGATGTATTGATTATGAGACTTCTTGTAGAACTCACATTTCTGTCCTCCTCCTGTTGTTCAGTTGCTAAAGTTGTGTCCACCTCTTTTGTGACCCCATGGACTGTAGCCTGCCAGGCTCCTCTGTCCATGGGGTTTCCTAGCAAGAATACTGGAGTGGGTTGCCATTTCCTTCTCCAAGAAACGTGTCTGAATTTTAAATGTGCATTAATGTAGACAGAGCTGATTTTTGTATGTATATGTAATGTTTACATATATTTCCTATAGGTAAAATGTCAATTATTATTTTCTTTTTATAGTTGGAGAAGATGGACAAATAAAAATATGGTCAAAGACTGGAATGCTAAGATCGACTTTAGCTCATCAAGGTATGTATTATAAATGTCTTAACATTTTCCTATAAAAATAGTCTAATGTAGTTCCTCAGATTGATTTTGGTCAGGTTCAAAACCTGAAATCTCTTACTTCTGTTTAAACTTTTTCCTCTTACTTTCATGTTTCCTGATGGGCCATGGTGACTTGTATTTGAGCCCAGAAATGTAAGAAATACTCAAGGACTTTTTCTTTGTTAGTGAATCTATAAAAATAGAGTTATAGGTTAGTGATTCTTTTTAGTATAACTCTGAAGCATTATGTGCATATTCTATCTGAAATAGCATGGGGTGTCTAATAATAATAGAATACATTCAATCTCCGTACTTAATAATTCTAATGACTTCTTAATATTTAGCACCCTTTCTGAATTGTGTTGCACATTTGATTTCAGTACTAATGAAGGGGAACAGACACTTTCATGATCCAAAACTTGGTAAAATAAAACTGCTTAGAACAGCAGCTTGGTTTTCCATACTCACTGGGAAGAAGTGCCTATAAAATCAATCCAGCAGTCAGATTAATGTTGTCTTGAGCACATATCTGCTTCAGAGAGAGAGATTGCCAAAAAGCTTGCAGACTGTTCTTCAGAATTATATGATAAAGTCATATTGTGAAACATCTCCAACAACTGACTTCCAAAAATTTTCAGATTTCATTTTTTAAATTATGTTCACTCTTAGGATAGTGTTAAAATAGTTACATTTCTTTAGCTACACATTAACCAAATGTTAGCAAAAGTAACCATAAGTGATATGTAGTGATTATCTCCTGAGGTTAAGTCTTTGGTACAGATAATCTCCAAATAGAATATTTAACCATGAGTAGAAAATTCAGAGTTCATAGAAACATTCATGAGTAAATTTCAGTTAGGGAAAAAATATCAATTTATTGTTTCTTTAGTGATAAAGTATACCTTTAGAAAATAAATTTTATTTTAAGCTAATAAGAATAGGCATTTACTTTTGGCTTTATAATTTATGTTAGTGCTAATTATTTGGCATTCTTACCTTATGATGTCTGACTTACAAGCAGCTACAGAATTCTTTTGGAGATCATTACCTCCCCCTTGGAGCTGAGCCTGCAGTTATTTTCAGCTGTAGCTGTTACTGCTACATACCCTTTTCCCCTTTCTTTTCTTTTTTACTAAATATGTTGTCTAGAGAAGACACAGATCTTCAGAGAAATTTTGAAAGCTTATCTTACTACCATTACAATAATCTGAATTTTCGCCTGAGATTCTTCACCAGTTGTCATCCTAAGGCTCCTTTTCTTTCTTTAAATTCTTCCTAGTCATCTCCTTCCCTTTGATTACCCCTGGGGTCTACCATTTTGGACTTTCCAAAGTCTAAAGTTGAAACTTAGACTAAGTTGCTTAACATAAACACTGTTAATGATAGAGGGTAGAAGACATAGCACTTTTGGTTCAGTGCTGTCATTTATCTGTATAATGGAAAACAGATTGCTGCTTATTTCACTCTTACACAGAAAATGCATTTAGAATTCCCAAACCTGCAGAGGAAGTTTGGAAGCCCAGTATATTCATGAATTAAGGACTTTTCATTCATCAAAGGTCACAGATGGCCTGTGTCCTGAATCTAGCCCACTAGCATGGTCCAGGCCCAGCATTAAAGATTAGGATATGTTACATTCTTTTATGGATCTCTTTGGTATCTTGAAAAATTGGAAGAACTGGCAACATTAAGTCTGCTTTCCAGAATAAATACAATCAGCTGGAGTTCAGTAGTGGCTGTGCCACTTTTAGTTGGGTTTTAAACTTCTCTTAGTTTTCTTACATTCCACATATAATACTTTACTCATTTATATTACATGGTAGAACACAACATGAACCTCTGAAGGGATTTGAGCCTGTGACTGTGCCACCTGGGAAACTCTTTAGGAAGATTACCTTAGCAGTAGGATGTAGGATCAATTAGAAGAGGTGGAGGTTACACTGGGGTGACTGGTACAGAGGTTACCAACTCCTGTTTTCAATAATGTGTTTGTGCTCAGTTGTGTCTGACTCTTTGTGATCCCATGGACTACAGCCAGCCAGGCTCCTCTGTCCCTGGTCTTTTCCAGGCAATAATACTGGAGTGGGTTGCCATTTCCTATTCCCAATTTTCGATAATAGTGACCATAAAATTTTGATTGTTAGTATATGCCTTGCAGGGAGTGCAAGGCACTTACATCTTTTTAAAGTATAAATATTTAATAGAGACTAATTCACATAGTTCAGAATTTGAAGTGTAAGAAAGGGTATAAAGTTATCTCTTAAGTACTACCCTTGTCTTTCATATTACCCCTGTCTTCTGGCCACCCAGCAAACATTCCCAGAGGCATACTGCATCTACTACAATATGCTCCTTACTTGTTTTCACCTGAATTGTGAACTGCTTTGGATATAGTTTCATATCAGTAAGTTAAAGTCTTCTTCAAGTTTTTTTTTTCAAAGTAAACATACCATTTTACATTCCCACTAGAAATATATGAAGGTTCCAGTGTCTCCAAATCCTCAAAACTTGTTACTATATTTTTATTATAATCATCCTAGTGACTGTAAAGTAGTATCTCATTGTAGTTTTGGTTTGCATTTCTCTTATGACTAATGATGTTGAGCCTCTTTTCATGTACTTTATGGCTGTTTGTAGATCTTGTTTGGAGAAATATCTATTAAAATTCTTTGCGCATTTGTAAATTGGGTTGTCTTTTTATTATCGAGTTGTAAGAGTTCTTTATGTATACTGGTTAATAGACCATTGGATATATGATTTGCAACTTGGATATATGACTTCACCATTCTGTGGGTTTCCTTTTCATTTTCTTGATGACATCTTTTGAAGCACAGAAGTTTTTTTTAATATTTATTTTACTTTTGTCTGTGCTGGGTCTTTGTTGTGACACATGGGCTCTTCATTGCTTCGTGCAGGCTTTCTCTAGCTGTGCAGTATATGGGCTTCTCATCTTGGTGGCTTCTCTTTTTGCGGAGCACGGGCTCTAGGGCATGTGGACTCGGTATTGTGGCCACTGGCTTAGTTGCTCCGTCCTGATCCATCTGGGACCAGGGATCGAACCCTATCCTCTGCATTGGAAGGAGGATTTTGAACTACTGGACGACCAGTGAAGTCTCTTAAGCACAAAAGTTTTGATGGAATTCAGTTTATCCATTTTTTTTTCTTTGATTGTTTATGTTTTGGTGTTATATCTAAGAAACTATTGCCAAATCCAAAATCATGGAGACTTATATCTGTATTTTCTTGTAAGAGTTTTATAGTTTTAGTGCTTACATTTAGGTCTATGATCTATTTTGAGTTAGTTTTTGTGTATGGTATTTATTTTGGAGAGGGATGGATTGTGCTTTTTTTGTTCATTCCTTCCAGATAAATGGATAAACAGGATTTTCTTAAAAGCTAAATTACATATTATGTCATACAGGATAGGAAATTTTATTATGTATTCATTGAATCACGTAATGGTATTTTACACCAGCATTCCAAACGGCTCCGATTTCCTTAACATCAAATGCTATTAAATTGCTGATCATTTTTATCCTATCTGAATCTTGTTATTCTTCTTACTCATGGTTTATGTTAATTATGAGACTAATGAGCAAAACTAAATTAGGTAGATTTTATTTAACCCATTAGTATTTCAGCTTAATAACTAGTGTCTTTTTCTAGGTTAAAAATTATAAATTCACTATAGAACTGTGATTTTAATTTATGAATTTTTGGTTATTGTTGCCACCCACACTTTCCTAATAAGCATAGACTTTTCCCATTTTATTTCTGGGAAAAATCACTGGAGAAGTTAAGTTGTAATGACATTAACCCTGAAGGAAAAGTCCCTAGTTATTTATAAGGTTTGTTTGATTTACTATAGACTACAAGTTTTGAGGATAGTTATAAATGTTATCTACTGAGAGCTAAATGCTAAAGTCTCAAGTAAAATGACCAAGGCAGATGGAGGTGGGGGACTCAGAGCCCCTTTGAGGAGAAAAACTAAATTTTGACGCAAAAATGAAACAACATAAGCCTGAATTACTCTAAGACTTGGAATTATGTAAACAATATTGAAAGCAGTTATGATTTTTTACTACATGTTCATGTTAATTATACTTACTCCTTGATGAATAGAAAAATTCCTGAATTCATTTCTTGATAATTAGAGGCAGTCATAAAGATAGAAAAAGTCATAGTCATCCCCTTCTCCAATGCAGAAAAAGCATTAATTCTGTTTTTTAGTGGGATGGGGGTAGAATTTGACTATGTTTAAAAATGATTCTTACTGGTGCCTATCAAGAGTTATTTTTCCTTATTAGAGAAAAGTAATATGTAGGCCAAGAATAATTATAATGATGCCCTATCTTGTGTTACATTATATATTTTAATTATAAACTAAAACTGGAAGAAATACTGTAAACCTTTAAGGACATTTCCCTTACTGTATTCAAATGGATTAAAGAGATGACAAAACATGAAAGCTATGTATAATGAATTTAGTAAAGGAAATATAAATACTGTAACACAAGGCAGAGTGTGCTGGTTGCCTTAAGGCATTGTGGGAAGACAGGAAGGCAGAGATGAATGCTTTGAGGGGAGAGAAGGTATCAGAATACCTTCTCTGGTAAATACTGCAGCATCTTTTAACTAGACTTTGCAGGATAAAGAAATTAGGTAGGGAGAAGGGCTTGTTGACAGTGCAGCAGAGCTCTGGAGGAAGTTAGATGATCAGAGGCACAGAGACCTACCAGCATAAGGCCTGGGAGTCAGGTGAGTGGGAGCAGACCCCATGGGCCAGAGTGTAGGCTGTGTGAGGGATGCTACTGCCAGAGGGATCAAGACACAGATAGCCTCAGACATTAAATGAAGGGGGTTGGAGTTTATACTTTTTCTTTTTAAATATTTCTTTTTATTTATTTGACTGTGGTCTTAGTTGGAGAATGTGGGATCTAGTTCCTTCACCAGGAATTGAACTCAAGGGCCTCCTGCATTGGGAGCAGGGAATTCTAGCCACTGGACCACCAGGGAAGTCCAGTTGGATTTTGTCCTATAACCATATAAAAATCTTTAAAAGATGAGCAGGAGAGTAAGAGATAAAGCCTGTTTCTTTAGGTAGATTTTGTTGTTGTTTTAGTCGCTAAGTCATGTCTGACTCTTGGCAACCCCATGGACTGTAGCCTGCACGTCTCCTTTGTCCATGGAATTTCCCAGGCAAGAATACTGGAGTGGGTTGCATTTCGTTCTCCAGGGGATCTTCCTGTCCCAAAGACTGAACCTGCATCTCCTGCTTGACAGGTGGATTCTTTATGACTGTGCCACCTGGGAAACTCTTTAGGAAGATTACCTTAGCAGTAGGATGTAGGATCAATTAGAGGAGGTGGAGGTTACATTGGGGTGACTGGTACAGAGGTTACTGAGGTGTTCTCTGCTAGTGTGCAGTGAGGCTTGAACAGAGGTGGTGATGAGAGTGGTTGGAAAAACTGCGTAGTTCTCAGCAGCTGAGAGGAATGAATCACCCTGTAAGAGGTGAAGAATTCAGAGAAGAATGAATAAGGGAATACATGGGGAGGGATAATATACAAATATGTAGAGTTTGAAGTTTTTGCATGTCTTTGGAGTAGATGGAAATTTGTTAGAACTCAGAAATAAAGGCTGAAATATTAATGTGAGAGTCTGCTACAGAAAGGTGAAAGGTGAAGCTATGGAGGAAGCTGAGATCCCTAAGAGAGAGGTGACTGAGGATAGAAAGTAAAGAAACACATGCCTTCATTTTAGCTTTTTTTCTCTGTACTGACCTGGCAACATACACAGCCAAAAAGTTTTTTTTTTTTTTTTTTTTGAGGAATATATTCCACTTGATGTTACTTATTTGTTAGTACATGTCTCTACAAATAGAATGAAAGGGAGATAATTCTTTGTTTTTGAATTCTTAATGATTTGACCACCAAAAAAATTGAAAAGCTTCCTGGCAAATGTTGCAGCATATTTTAACTAGGTTTTAAAGGATAAAGTGCCTACTCCCATGAGCAACACAATAACAAATGGTTGCTTATTTCATTACAAAGTAGTAGTAGTGGTTACTAATAGATAGTGTTTATATAGTGCCAAACTCTTCTCTGCCTTCTTGTGTTCACTCGGTGTAGACCTATACTGCATTCAACACAGAGGTAGCTAATGCTTCATGGTAATAGTGAAGAGTTTGTTTCAAGAGCATTCTTAAAAACATGCAAAAACAACATTTTAGGGGATACCTTTAGTATGAATGTGAAAAACATGGTATATTTGACTATGTACTTCCTTAAAACAATTGAAATACATTTTTGTCTCCTCTTCTGTGGTTTAAAATGCCTTCAACAGGTTGAAAGAATTTAGATAATTTGTTTTACAGAGAGATAAGGGTCTGACATTTAACACAACCCCAGGTGCATGTGGTTTCTTAAAAAATGTCAAAAAGATCACATGATCTTAGTGTACAAAGTCAGAAAAACAAGATCTTTTTGGGTGTCTTAACTGAAATGGAGCATAAATAAAAATTCCCAGTATAAAAAGCAAGAAATCAATTATTACAAAACTACGTTTTTTGTCCATTTTTGTTAAAGATGAAATTAATAACATCTCATTACATGATTTGCTAAATTTTTTGTTGTAAAGTTTTTTAACCTGAAGGCTATATTATTATTTCCATACTGACTTTGCAAAGTGAAGTGTAGTTTTAATAAATGTTTTTAAAAAACATTTAAAAATATTAGAGATTTGTTTCAAATGCTAGTGAGATGGATTTTTTTATAATAGAAATCATTGTTTTCATTATGAAGCTAATTCATCCACATTCAATAATCTTCTCCAGAACCACCTAAATCAAAGTTGTATAGCAATAGACATTCATATATATATAGGAATTTCACACTTAACATTTTATTCTAAATGTAAAGAATGCATATAAAGATGCATTCTCTTAGTTCTTGATGTTATATACATTTTGAATATTGCTGATTAGGAAGCTGTAACTAATAAGGCAGCTATTGATCTTATTTAGGATTGCTTATTTATCATAAAAAAATTCCTTGTTTGTTTTTGGATTGAAGGAATGTGGTTAAAAACCACATATTTTAACAAAAGAATTGTTTAAATTTTCCTTTATAAGCTTATTTTGTTTTATTCTTTAAGTTACTATACCTGTTTCTTTGACAGTATTATTGTTTAAAAAATTATCTTATAAGCAGGAAATGAATGATCTCCACATCCCAACATGGGAGGTAAGTATTCTGAAGATTTATAAGGTTTATAAACAAGGAAATGGTGACACAGCTGACTTAATGGAGCCACAGATTCAATGTGAAAGAGGACAGAAGAGTCCCTAGCTCTTCATCCTATACCCCAAACCATGTCTTTTACCACAACTAAAGGGCTAGAGTCACATCCTGTATAACTCAATGGGAGTTGTGTTTACTGAATTATTTCCTTGGGGGTAGATGTTTGTCATAGTTTTGTATACACTGAGGAAAGTGTAATTTTACTGAGTGTATTCATGAAGCTTTGATAATTGATAATTAAAATATATAAATTTACTTTTTTGCACAATAATTACAACTGTAATAATGGAATAAAGAAGGAACCTGTAATTTACTCCCTCATTTCCTTACAGTGCTTACCAAGAATCACATTTGGAATATCTGAAATTTTGATTTACATTTTCTGGAGAGTTTATTAGAGTTGAACTCCGTTCATTTGGAGATTACTCTGAAGCCCAGGTCAGCTCCAGGCTACTCCCAGATAACGTTCCAAGAGAATGTAGTTACTAAGAATAGAAGAAGTACCTTCTGAGGTGAACCATCTCATTGGCCATCTGTAGGTTCCTCCGAATCAAAACAATCCTAGGTGTCACCAACTGACCAGGAAATTTAGACCCAGTATGATATCTAACCTATACCATGGAAGGAATGCTTATGGAGTTTTTTGGATTAGGTCTGAATCAGATTTTCTAAGTCCTCTAAGTCTGGTTCCCATCACTTCATGGCAAATAGAAGGGGAAAAAGTAGAAACAGTGACATACTTTATTTTCTTGGGCTCCAAAATCACTGCAGATGGTGACTGCAGCCATGAAATTAAAAAAGATACTTGCTCCTTGGAAGGAAAGCTATGGCAGACCTAGATAGGGTATTAAAAAGCAGAGACAATACTTTGCTGACAAAGGTCCATATAGCCAAAGCTATAGTTTTTCCAGTAGTTATGTACGGATGTGAGAGTTGAACCATAAAGAAGGCTGAGCGCGAAAGAATTGATGCTTTTGAACTGTGGTGTTGGAGAAGACTCTTGAGAGTCCCATGGACAGTAAGGAGATCAAACTAGTCAGTCCTAAAGGAAATCAACCTTAAATATTTTTTGGAAGGACTGATGCTGATACTGAAGCTCCAATACTTTGGCCACCTGGTGCGAAGAGCTGACTCATTGGAAAGGACCCTGATGCTGGGAAAGACTGAAGGCAGGAGGAGAAGGGGATGACACAGAATGAGATGGTTAGATGGCATTACCGACTCAATGGGCATGACTCTGAGTAAACTCCCAGAGATAGTGATGGACAGGGAAGCCTGTCAGTCCGTGGAGTTGCAAAGAGTCAGACGTGACTTAGCAAAGTCCTGTAAAGCACTGAGTGTTGTTTTAGTTGCCAAGTCTTCTGTGACCCTATGGGCTATTGATTCCTCTGTCCATGGGATTTCCCAGGCAAGAGTACTGGAGTGGGTTGCCATTTCCTTCTCCAGGGAATCTTCCCGACCCAGGGATCAAACCCAAGTCTCCTGCATCTTATACATTGGCAGGCGGATTCTTTACCACTGTGCCACCTGGGAAACCCAATTACAGCATTTTTCTTACTGAAATTTACTCCCTGTTGATTGCTGATTGCTCCCTGTTGATTCAATCTGTTGGGTTTTCTATTTCAATAAACACATCTTATTGATTGCTCATAAATCCTTAGATTTAGATTTCATTTTACTGTGAATGTAAATTCCTGAAGGATTTATTCACTCATTCACATAAAGTTAGCCTGACTTAGGAATCCTAGACAATTTTTAAAGGCTTGATTTTATAAATATAAATGGGTTAATATTTTATAGGTTGATTTTATAACCTTGATTCACTTCCCTAATGAATAGATTCTACTGAATAGGTAATTGGGTCAGACAGTGGACTACAGATAACTTAATGCTCTCAATTGATATGATATTCATTTTTTAAAAGATAGGCTCAAACAAAGCATAGTCTTCCAGAAGATATCAGGTAATCTGCAAAGTAATCGAATTAAAAAATACTTAAATCTTATCTCTAGGATTCCTATCCTAGGAATTGTTATGCCCGATGTCCGAATCCCCGAGCGGGAAGAGAGAAGGCTTCCAAGACAATGCAACTTGCAAAAAAGGGAAGTTTATTGCTGGCTCGAGTCAGGGCTTACTGCCGCAACCAACGCAGTGGTGCAGGGTCAGAAAGCGCTGACCCCGAGCTGTTACCCAATTTATAAGGTGTGCATAAGCAGTTGGTAGCTGGCTTAAGCGGATTGGTTACATGTTTGCAAAGTAATCTTATTGGCTCAAACCTTCGCGGGCTTTTTTCAAACTTGGGCGTTCGCGGGCTTTTCAGCTTTCCCCTGATAGGTTCCCTTTTCCTTACTGGGCGCATATTGATTGGCTGGCTCCAGGTGGCGTGATAATCATGTTACCCTGGAAAACCAGGCCTACTCCTAATCTAGGCTGCCTGTCATGGCGCAGCCTCACAGGAATCGCTAAATTCCTGCCCTAGGAAATTGAAAACAGTATGAAATTTAATGTTGTTTGTAGTATGGTGGGTAAATCAAATTTGTACCTTTCCTGTGGAAGTGGAGTTAACTTTATCCTGGCAATACTTTAGCCTAACTTCCAGGCCAAAGCCCACTTGATAGACAGCAAAACTTTCCCTAACCTCATATTTACTTTGCCTTTTATGTTTCAGTATCAGGCTATATACTCTGGTTTGGATAGGCCATTGAATAAGGAGGAAATGAAATGATACCTCAAATTGATTTTTTGACTTTCCTAACAATCTCTGTTTTATAAAGCATGATAATTAAAGTTTATCTTTTTTTTTTTTTTTTCTTTTTACAGGAACACCAGTGTATTCGGTAGCATGGGGCCCTGATTCAGAAAAGGTTCTTTATACAGCAGGCAAGCAGCTGATCATTAAACCACTTCAACCAAATGCTAAAATTTTACAGGTACTTCTCAGGCATTTGTAAATTGTTATCAGGATCTGCCAGACTGCTCAGTAAGAGGTCACTTTCTTAGGAGTCCCTTTCTCCTGGGTGGTCTTGTTATAGTCGAGGCTTTTAAGTATGTGGTTTTATCAGCCTTTATACAGAACAGGGAATACCTGTTGATGTTTCCAACAAGGTTCACTTTGCTCTTATTCCAACTCTCATTATACCAGTAAATCATAAATATGTTTACATGATTTGGCACAAAATTCAAATTAGCACAGTCAGCCTCACATGTATAGATTTGAGACAGGATGGGACTAAATCATAAAACTTTAAGAACTTGTTTAGACTGTTTTTTATCATCTCTAGTGTCTTCTTCCCCCTCCTCCCCATTGTCTGTTCAGTACCCTTGAACTTTCTCTAAGACCCTAGAATTCTTTTAGTATTTATTTAAAGTGGGTTGGGGGTAGTCAATGTAATGCTTAGAACAAATTGGGTATGTATAATTTTACCAGTTACAGGGAAGCAGAACAATAGTGGCAGTTAAGACAGGTCAGGGTAGGATAAATTAATGGAAAACCTTTAAGCCTATCTCTGAGATTTTGATGTTTGATTTCAGTGTGAAGAGGCAGAATCACTTTCTTCATATTTTGATAGTAACACAGTATAGTGTAGGTAATAGAAATATAGGTTTTTTAGTTAGTCACCTAGGTTCAAATGTTCATTACTTATATGTAACTTTAGGCAAATTATAAAATATCTCAGAGCTTAAGCTTTCTCATCTCTTAGATGTGATCCTAATACCTAATTGATAGGATTGTTGTGAGGATTAAATGAGTTAAATTACAAAGTACATAGGACAGTGCATATAATAAAAATATTGAGTGTACACAGTAAAGAGCAGTTGTTATTATTGATGTTATGGTGTTATTATATCATCTGTAACTTTTATTCAGCTGCTAATAGATTAGAGCCAAGGAGGCCAGTTAATAGGTCAGGGATTTGGTGCTGGAGATTCACTGGCTACAGAAGGGATAAAAGTGTTTTAAGAAGAAGCATCAGGGTTTTTAGTTTGTTTTTTGCCATGCTATGTGGCTTCTAGGATCTTAGTTCCTGGACCAGGGATTGAACCTTAGTTCCTGGGTTCCTGGCAGTGTAAGCTCAGAGTCCTAACTGCTGGGCTACCAGGGAATTCCCGAGAAGCATCGTGTTTAACAGTTCAGTAGATAGAGAATTTGGAGAGTAAGGATATAGAAATGACTTTGAGGTTACATATTAGTCACTTCTGTGTAGAATTATGCTATACATATTCCATACAGTCATCGTGTATTTACATTTTTACTGCATGTGGAACACTCTGCTAAGAACTGTGAAACAACAGAAGGGGAAGAAGCTAGGGAAGAGGACTGGTTCTTCCTGCCTTTAGTCAAAGTCCTTCCATACCACTTATACCCTGAAAATGTTCTTTGAAATCATACAGCAAAAGCAGTATGAATCTTTTAATGAAGGAATTAATGAATCTTTTAATTTTAAATACATGATTTGTTTGTGCTGTGCTGTGCTTAGTCACTCAGTTGTGTCCAACTCTTTGCAATCCCATGGCCTGTAGCCTGCCAGGCACCTCTGTCCATGGAACTCTCCAGGCAAGAATACTGGAATGGGTTGCCATGCCCTCCTCCAGGGGATCTTCCCAACCCAAGGATTGAACCCAGGTCTCTCGAATTGCAGGCAGATTCTTTACCGTCTGAGCCACCAGGGAAGTCCGTGATTTGTTCAGATACCTGTAATTTAGCATATATAAATTAAACTCAGGAAGATGATTATGTCACCATTGATAAAGTTCTGGTTTTGTGGCTCAGTGAAACCTTTGACTCAGGAAATAGTGGAGGGAAAAATTCAGCTAGAGTGAAGGAGTTAAAGGAGTTAAATAGAATTCGTAATGTAATGCCAATCTTCTATTCCTTTTGGAAAACTAAAGCTCCAGCAGTTTCTCTTTGGGTATAAATATATACTCAACTTTAGATTGTTCACAAAAAAGAATGCTTACTTAATTCTTGCTTGTAGAATACAGTTCAAAAGTGTACACCTCATTTCCTTTAAGAGCTTTAGGGACTCTTCTAGAGGCCCAGAACTTGGTTTCATAGTGAAGAAACTTCTGTTTATTTAGTCAGTCAGTGATAATGTGATGCATACTTACTATATCTCAGGCACTCTGTTGAGTGTAAGCCTTGTACTATAACATATTCAAAGTGAAACAGAACATAGTTTCTGGTTTCAAGGAGCTCATGGTTCTAAGGAATTTCACAAAATGCCTAATACCTTAAAAAATAATTGAAAACTGTATGCATTATGTATAATGTGTAAATATATGTATTGTATAAGTGATATCCTAAATTACAAGGAAAATTTAAACTGTATTTTGTTCCTAACATTTAAATATGAAAATTTTATTTTTTTAACTTTAAAATAAAACTCTTTGAGAATATTTGCATGTGTGTATCTTTATATATCTATGTTTGTATATTGAAATTTTTATCTTAGCAGTTTATTTCAGGACAGTGGCTTAATTTAAAGTAACTTGTGAAAATTATTGCTTTCAAAACATTTGTTTTTGACAGTGTATATTTTTATGTATTTTGAATAAAGCAAGTTATGAATTATTGCTTATTCTTGGGGCTTGCTGCTGCTGCTTATTTGACCCTAATTTGATGTGTTTTTTTTTTTTTTTCCCATATACATGAAGAACAATAGATTGGGAAGGATCTATAGAATGAAAATCCTTGAAATCAGTCACTCTTTGATGCAAACTTAGTTGACTCAGACATTAAAACATACCTAATAGTCTTCAAGAAAAATTCTTTTTCAGTTATATTATTCAAATATAGTGAAAGATTAATGGCTTTTAATTACATGTGTGGTAACAGCTAAATGAGCACATAAATTATATTTAAGAGTGATAAGACATCCATATTTACTTTCTAGATTGTCCAATTTTGGGGTGACTTATGTAGATATATACACAAATATGTATGTATTCTGTATATGTATAGAATATATATTTCTGTAGAAAGCCTCTTTTTTTATATAGTAAATACAGCAGAAGGTTCTCAGAGTAGTTAGTGTCTATTCTAAGGACATAAAGGTAAAGAGAATGAATCTTAGGGGAATGAACAGGAGAGAATAAAGAGAGTAATAAAGAGGATGTCCATGTAGTAGATGTTTTTAAAAAAGAAAAGAATTAGCAAACAAAAATGAAAGCAGTATCAATAACAGCATCAGCTGTGCAAAGGGAGAAAAACTTGGATTTAACTAAGTTTTGGAGTACATAACATATGTTCATATTCATTGCATTATCATCACACAGACTTCAAGCTTGTAACAGTTCAACAGCAAGTGATTTTCCATCTGGGGTCCAGGCTATTGAGGAGGCTTATAAGGATGTAAGTTATATAGTGGATGTCATAGCGCAAGGCGCTTTTCATTAGTTTAAATCAGAAATGAAGCAAACAAATAGCTTGTGCATAATGGCTATGAAAGGAAGATAGAAGTTTTCTCAAAGAAGACTAGAGAACACTAGAAAGAGGCTGAAAAAAAAAGTCTTAGAAAGTTTTCAGTGCCCTTGCAGTTATAATTTATATCTTATTTTTTCTCCTAGTGGAAAGCTCATGATGGCATTATTTTAAAAATAGATTGGAACTCTGTCAATGATTTGATTTTATCTGCTGGCGAAGACTGTAAATATAAGGTATGTTTGAATTTATCAACTGGTTGAAAGAATCGAATTTTGGTGAAAAGTATTTAGCATATACGAATATTCTTTAAGTCCTTCACTTTAGCCATATCTTTTAATCTAACAATTTGGGAAATTGTTATTTTATAATTTTCAGTGGTATTTTGAAGTGTTGCCTTTCTCCTTGGCCTATTTCATTGACCTATAAAATTTGATTTAATGAATAGTAACATGAATACAATGCCTTGTTTTAGTGACTATTTAAATAAATTTAAGGTTTAAAAAGTCAACCATACAGGTTTATTAAACATTAATCAGCTCCAGACCAAAATAATTTGTGAGGAAGAATAAGATTTATGGTAAATATAGTTGGAAAAAATTTGGCTCAAATAAATACTTTCAGGGAAAGTTGATAGAGCACTTACTGAACAAAACAATTTAAACGTTATTATTAAATTTAAATTTAATTTAAATTTAAATTTAAAATTATTAAATTTAAAAGGATTACAGTGGGTAGGTTTTAGAATTAATTAAAGACTTAGTAAAATCCAAAATTATCACGATGTTACTGTAACTTTTTCTTTGAGATATTTAGGTTTCCAGGAATACAGCTTCCCCCACCCCCTGAGCCCCCCCAACCTTTGTGGATAGTAAAGACATGTAATTGCTAATATTATAAAGTGATGATTTCTAAATCTTTACTTGATATTTCATTGGAAGGCAGACTTGTTTGTAATAATGTGGTGACTGCTATAAAAGATTTTTTAAATTTACTTTTGTAGGTATGGGATAGTTACGGCCGCCCTCTCTACAGTTCTCAACCTCATGAGCATCCTATTACCTCAGTAGCCTGGGCTCCAGATGGAGAATTATTTGCTGTTGGATCATTTCATACTTTACGCTTGTGCGATAAAACTGGGGTAAGTCATAGTGGTGAGCAATCACAGATGTGCTGTCATAAATGTGATAATGCACAACACACCTAGTTTTTAGTCTTTAAAAAACATTTTCAATGATGCATTTGACTGCATCTTTCTGATTTGTCTTCTTAATATATTGGTTCAATCAATTCCAGATTTATGGGACCATCCAAGCTCTTTAAGTTCAGTTTGAAGACTGAGCATGTTCTCTACTATCGTCTTTCTGAAAATACTTATTTTAGGCATATTTGTGAAAGATAATAAAGTGTTAAAATTTATACCCAATCAACATAGAGAGTTGAGTTTTGAACTTTTTTTTTTTTTTTAACTGTCAATGTGCTTCATACAAAAATTTTGGTTGCATATTTTTGGTAAAGAATTGATAGTAAATTTTTTAAATGGTCATTTTAATACCAAAGATTTCATATTTGAATGCAGGTATGATTTTTCTCTCAGAAGAGAGTATGCCCTATATACAAATTCTGTTTAAAACATAGGCAAACAACCCAGCTCAGCAGCGTTTACCATTGTACTTAGAGAATGAATTGTTTCATCAACGTGCTCCCAAGGCAGCAGCATTATATGAGAGACTATTCCATATTGTTCCTGACTGTGAGAAAATCATAATTTTTCTGTGGCTTATTTTCCTCAAATGTAAAATAAGACAGTTAATTTAGAATTCTTAGAGCTTTATAAACACAAAAAGCTTAAATATGAATTTGCTTTTTTCTGATTTGGGTACCTAAAAATCTAAATATAATTCTCTATTCCTAGAAGCACAGAACTTTACTTCTGTTTGACAGATGTTCTCTAGATGTGCATCATTAATTTTATGATGTTGTCTTAGTTTCAGGTGTATAGCAAAGTGAATCAGTTATATAGATACATATATCCACACTTTTTTTTTTTTCTTCTTCTTTTTTTTTTTATATCCACACTTTTTAAGTTTCTTTTCCCATACAAGTCATTACAGAGTATTGAGTAGAGTTCTTGATATAACACATTTTAACAGTGGTTGTTCCTGGAGTTTGAAGTAGTAGGTGATGTTTTTTGAAAATTGCATTTTCTAAAATTTTCAAATAAAGATATGCTTTGTATAACTTTTGAAGAGGGGAACAAAGCTAGATTTATTTTTTAATTTTAATTTGCTTGCAGAATTCATTGGGTTCTCTAATCATGTAATTCAGCTTTCTTTCCTTTTTTTAAAAAAACATTGATTTTTGGAGCTATTTAATTTGTATGTATATGTGATAAAAGATGGAAAATTATTTTTAAGGTGACACATAGAACATATATATCTTTACTGGAAGATAATTCTGTTCATTGAGATATAAGTGCTATAAGCATTTTGGGTCAAAACAAAATTACCTGGGGACTTCCTGGTAATCCAGTGGTTAAAATGCCATGCTTCCAATGCAGGGGGCATGGGTTCAAACCCTGGTCAGGGAATTAAGATCCCACATAATGTGTGGCCAATAAATAAATAAAATTAAAAAACAAACAAAAACCCTCAAAACTAAATTACCTGTATAAGTACTTCCTGTACATCTTTTTTTAAAATGCCAAACAAATATTGTCCCTTTGGAGTTTACTTTCTTATTGATAAGATGGGTATTAAATGATTAATTACCCACTCAGTTACTTAATTACAGTTGTAATAAATTTTACAAGAAGGTACAGGCTTCTCCTAGTAATGAGAACTAATATCTTTGGGGGGTCAAGGCAAGTTTGTGTGGTGAAAGGTAAGAAGGGCAATACTTATTGAGATTCTTCACCTTTTCCACTTACCAAGTAAGTGGTGTCAAGTTAGAGCCTAAAATTTAAGTCAGTGGGTGCTGAATACTTTTCTCACACAGTTATCTCTTGAAAAAACCTTACTAAGGTTTCTTTTAAGCAGTACATATTCTCGTCAGCCTGAAAATGTCACTCTTAAATGTAGCTCCTTGTTTTTTTTTTTTCCTCATAACCTTGCAACTTCAGTTCAGTTCAATAGCTCAGTCATGTCCGACTCTTTGCGACCCCATGGACTGCAGCACTCCAGGCCTCCCTGTCCACCACCAACTCCAGGGTTTACTTAAACTCACGTCCATTGAGTTGGTGATGCCATCGAACCATCTCATCCTCTGTCGTCCCCTTCTCCTCCCGCCTTCAATCTTTCCCAGCATGAGGGTCTTTTCAGATGAGTCAGTTCTTCACATCAGGTGGCCAAAGTATTGGAGTTGCAGCTTCAACATCAGTCCTTCCAATGAATATTCAGGACTGATCTCCTTTAGGATGGACTGGTTGGATCTCCTTGCCATCCAAGGGACCCTCAAGAGTCTTCTCCAACACCACAGTTCAAAAGCATCAACTCTTCGGTGCTTAGCATTCTTTATAGTCCAACTCTCACATCCATACATGACTACTGGAAAAAGCATATCCTTGACTAGACAGACCTTTGTTGGCAAAGTAATGTCTCTTCTTTTTAATATGCTGTCTAGGTTCGTCATGATTTTTCTTCCAAGGAGTAAGTGTCTTTTAATTTCATGGCTGCAGTCACCATCTGTGGTGATTATGGAGCCTCCAGAAGTAAAGTCTGTCACTATTTCCACTGTTTCCCCATCTATTTGCCATGAAGTGATGGGACCGAATGCCATGATCTTAGTTTTCTGAATGTTGAGCTTTGGCCAACTTTTTCACTCTCCTCTTTTACTTTCATCAAGAGGCTCTTTAGCCTTTCCCTTCTGCAGGGGATCTTCCCAATCCAGGGATCGAACCCAGGTCTCCGGCATTGCAGGCATATTATTTACCAGCTGAGCCACAAGGGAAGCCCAAGAATACTGGAGTGGGTAGCCTATCTCTTCTCCAGCCGATCTTCCCGACCTAGGAATTGAACTGGAGTCTCCTGCATTGCAGGTGGATTCTTTACCAACTGAGCTATCAGGGAAGCCCAACCTGCAACTTAAAGTTGCATACTTAGTAGTAATCATTTATCCAGGGCCAGATTCTGTGGAAGAATGTCAGTGTTAGAGATGATAAAAATCTGAGGAAGGATATGTATCCTAGCATTTGCTACAAATGTATTATTTCTGTTTTGAGAGCTGTTTTGAGAGCTCTTCACAAATTTTTAGTTGAGTGCAGTTTTCGTCATCAACGTTTTCTTAAAAATTCTTTTTAGGTTTTCTTGGAGAAATTAGACAGTAATTTTATAATATAAGCTTTAAAGTGTGATGTTGATATAAACTTTCTGGTTATCTGTGAAATAATAAGCCAAGAAAAATGTGGTTTTTGTAAACATTTTCTTTTAATGTTTTTCAAGAAATATTTGTAATGGGGAGAAAAAAGATCAAATGCTCAAATAGTACGTTTTGGTTTGAATGTATTCCTTAGCATGCATGTATGTAACCAAACTGATGAAAGAAATATTTGAAAAAGCAGAAATTTTTGTATTTTTGTCTAGGTACATCACTGCAACTCAGTTGTTATATAGTAAATCTAATATTCTCACTAACTTTCATCATAAGATTGGAATTTCTTAGAAAAGACTCTCACTAAGCTGATATGAAACTCTGGTTCCTATTTACATCTTCTGTTTAGGAAGGCAAGTTAACCTATACTGGTTCAGAACTCACGTCCTGGCTGACTTTTACAGACTGTGGTTCAAATATAATTTTCATTTTCAGAGTCATTGCAGCACTATTCTGGTTTGCCCCACTTGTTTTCAGCCCAGAGGCAAACCTGAGACCTCAGTGTAAGTGGTGTACCGCTGTGCAGTTAGTGTCGTGGTTTTACTGTGTTGATTCACGTCAGCTGCATGTATAGGCTGCTTGATGGTGTTCCAAGGGCTTCATAGTAGTAGGTTCGTCGCTCAGCTGTGTCCAACTCGTTGCAGCCCCATGGACTGTAGCCTGCCAGACTCCTCTGCCCATGGGATTCTCCAGGCAAGAATACTGGAGTGGGTTGCCGTTCCCTTCTCCAGAGGAGCTTCTCAACCCAAAGATCAAAGCCAGCTCTCCTGCACTGTAGGCAGATTCTTTACCATCTAAGCTACAGGGAAGGGCCTTATACCAGTCTCTAACTGCTTGCACTCCAGATCCTACCCAGATTGTGCACAGAGGGGGTTACACGTTGCCTCTTTGCTGTCATTAGTGTAAATCAGAGAGGGTGGACCAGGACCCCACTGGACAGCCATCACAGTACTTGTTGGAGATGGCCTCTGCTTCGGTATCACAGGGCTGGAATGGTCTGAGAGGCTCTAGCTCGCAGACTCTACAGTACCTGGTGGGGAGGGAGAAAGGTGCTGCCTCTGCTCACTGGAATGCAGAGCAGGAATGTTCCACAGGGCTCCATCCCCCTGTCTCCACAGCGTGCAGTGCCATGGCTTCTTTCGTTGTGTTTGGAGAAGGGTAGTTATGTCCAAAGGGTTCCGTCTTGCATTGCAGTCCCGCTCCACAGCCCCTTGACCAGAGAATAAGCAATACTTGGTGCTTGTTTTGTCCCATATACTACTTAGAGTTAATATAATGCCATTTCATATAAAATATAAGAACCTTGCATGCATGTTGTTCCATTTACCCACCTCTCCTCTATAGTTGTATCACATATCACAGTAAGTTATAATTTTTATTTTTAAAAGCCATTCATTGTAAAGAAATTAAGAGAAAGAGGAAAGAAAGAAACGTTTAGCATTTCTAGTGCTCTTCATTTCTTCCTGAAGATCCTAATGTCCAGTCAATATAATTTTTCTTCAACCTAAAAACCTTCCTTTAGGCTTATCTCATAGTGCATAGGACTTCCCTGGTGGCTCAGATGGTGAAGAATCCACCCACAATGCAGGAGACCTGGGTTAGATCCCTCGGTTGGGAAGATCCCTGGAGGAGGGCATGGCAACCCACTCCAGTATTCTTGCCTGGAGAATCCCCACGGACGAGGAGCCTGGCGGGCTGCAGTCCATGGGGTCACAAAGAGTGAGACATGACTGAGCGACTAAACACACACACACCACAGCACATAGTGTGTAACTGCTAGTGATGAATTTTCTTTTTGTTTTTCTGAAAATGTTTTTATTTTTCTCTTCACTAGATTTATAATTCTGGGCTGACAGAGCTTTTTATCCTTTCTCTCAGTGCTTTAAAGGCATTGCTCCACTCCCTTTTGGTCTGTGTTATTTTTGAGGAGAAACAGGTGACTTGGTATCGTTGCTCTCCTGAATGTAAGGTGGCCTTTACTTCTGGTTGGTTTGCGGGTACTCAGCCTGTCTTTGCTTTCCAACAGTTTGATAGGGTATGACTTTCATGGTATTTGTCATGTTTGGGATTCTCTATACTTCTTGAATATGTAAATTTATTATTTCATCAAATGGGGAAATTTTGGCCATTATTTTTTTCAAATTTTATGCCCCATTCTCCGTTTCCTTCCCTGCTGGAGGCGCAATTAAAAATTTTTTAGACCTTTGCTTTTTTTAAAATCAGGTCGGTAAGGCTCTGTTCATATTACTTCCATCTTTTTTCCCTCTCACTTCTAGAAATTTATCTGAAGAGATCATTGAACATGTACACAATGATGTATGCATAACGATCTCATCACAGTATCATAATAGTAAAAATCAGAAATAAGTTGTGTCCACAAGTGAGAGTCTGATTAGGTTATTATTCTGTATACCCAAAATGGAATACCCTCAATTCATTAAAAGTGGGGAAGAGGGATTATATTTAATAACCTGGCGAGCTATATATGGTAATTTATTTAGTAAAAAAAACAGATTTTATTTTGTGATCTCACTTACATAAATTGTATACCAACATCAAAAACTTATAGCAACCGGGAGTAATGCTTAATGAAAAAAAGAACAAGGATGCTGAATTTTGGTAAGAAAGCACTGTGGCATTTTTTTGTTTACCTGCCTGCCATCTGCCATTCCTCGCTTGGCAGCGGCCTTGGGAATAGAAGCCTATGTTCTAGTATAGCTCGTTGGTGTCAGTATGGTTTGTTGTTGTTGTTCAGTTGCTAAGTTGTGTCTGACTCTTTGTGACCCCATTGACTTTAGTACACCAGGCTTCCCTGTCCTTCACTGTCTTCTGTAGTTTGCTCAGATTCATGTCTGTTCAGTTGGTGGTACTATCTAACCATCTCATCCTCTGGTGCCCTGTCTCCTTTTGCGTTCAGTCTTTCCCAGCATCAGGGTCTTTTCCAATGAGTTGGCTCTTCCCATCAGGTGGCCAAAGTATTGGAGTTTCAGCTTTAGCATCAGTCCTTCCAATGAATATTCAGGACCGATTTCCTTTAGAATTGAATGGTTTGATCTCCTTGCAGTCCAAGACTCTCAAGAGTCTTCTCCAGCTCCACAATTTGAAAGCATCAGTTGTTCAGTGCGCAGCCTTCTTTATGGTCCAACTCTCACAGTCATACATAACTGCTGGAAAAACCATAGCATTGACTATACTGAATTTTGTTGGCAAAGTAATGTCTTTGCTTTATGATATGCTGTCTAGCTTTGTCTTAGCTTTCCTTCCAAGGAGGACCATGTCCTTAAAAAATTATAGTTGTACTTTTTGACCCTTTTGGTGGTTCCCCTGAGAGACCAGCATAAAGGCTTGTCTTTGTTTTGCCTTCCTTGGAAATCTCTCAGAGCTGGAAAGGCTACCTGTATGGCATCTGTTGAAAGCATGTGAAGACATACTATGCACAGCCACTTGGAACAAGGGTTGGTGAATGGGGCAAACAGCAGATAGATCAAAAAAACCTGGGAAGGAAGAGGCTGAGACAGAAGATATATGGAAAAATAAGGGCATTGGAGAGCTGTCACGTGTACTGAGATATCAGTGTGTAACACACGTTCTCATGGCTAGACACACAAGACTTTAGAGGTGTGTCATCGGCAGACTTTTGAGCTCTGCACACACAGGAGGTGAAGGCTAAGACACACAGACTTTAGAGGTGTGTCATCGACAGACTTTTGAGCTCTGCACACGCAGGAGGTGAAGGCTAAGGCAGAATTATAGGTGGCCTGGCTAAGTGTTGAAGGAGTGCCTCAGCTCAGAGCTGATTGGGAAAGAATGGGAGAGTATTTTTTTCTTTCTCTTTGGCTTTGTCAGGTCACTGGCTGATCACTGAGATAACAGAATGGAGACTTCAGTGCCTGTACATGAAGGGAGTACAATCTTTGCAAAGATAAATTGGAAAAATCACTAAATGAACAGATGACTACTGTCCTCAAAAAGCAGCAGCAGCGAACCCTGGGGAGGGAGGAAGAATTTGATTTCCAGAGTTTACCACATTTTAATATTCAAAAAGGTCCACTTTTTAACAAAAAAATGCAAAGTACACAAAATATGGCCCTTTCATGGGAAAAAAAGAAATAGAAACTGTTCCTCCAGAAGCCCGTTGTTGGACTTATTAGACAAAGACTTTAAATCAGGTCTTACAGAAATTATAAAAAAAAAAAACCAAATAAAAATCTTTAACTGAAAAAAAAAAAGAGCAAAGAATAAAAGAAGTGCATTGTAAATGCTCCCATAAATCCCAAGTATATTCAATTTCTTCAGTAATGGGTATCATGCAGATAAACATTACAATGTAATGCTATTTCCTTCATCAGAAAATGGGGGAAATGGGCCTCTGTCCCTATAACTTTCCTCAAGTATAACTTGGCAGAGTCTATCAAGATCCTCGAAGTCTTTGACACAGCTATTATATTTTCAAGGAAGTTTAAAAACACATTGCATATTTATTTGTTCATTTATTTTCAATATAGCTGAAAGCAAAGAGGAGCTAAAGAGCCTCTTGATGAAGGTGAAAGAGGAGAGTGAAAAAGCTGGCTTAAAACTCAACATTCAAAAATCGAAGATCATGGCATCTGGTCCCATCACTTCATGGCATATAGATGGGGAAACAATCGAAACAGTGACAGACTTTATTTTCTTGGGCTCCAAAGTCACTGCAGATGGTGACTGAAGTCATGAAATTAAAAGACGCTTGCTCCTTGAAAGAAAAACTATGACAAACCTAGACAGCGTATTAAGAAGCAGACACGTTACTTTGCTGACAAAGTCTATGTAGTCAATGTGAAAGTGGAAGTCGCTCAGTCGTGTCTGACTCTGCAACCCCATGGACTGTACAGTCCATGGAATTCTCCATGCCACAATACTAGAGTGGGTAGCCTTTCCCTTCTCCAGGGGATTTTCCCAACCCAGGGATTGAACTCAGGTCTCCTGCATTGCAGGCGGATTCTTTACCTGCTGAGCCACAGGGAAGCCCAAGAACACTGGACTGGGTAGCCTATCCCTTCTCCAGCGGATTTTCCCGACCAAGGAATCAACTCAGGGTCTCCTGCATTGCAGGCGGATTCTTTACCAACTGAGCTCTCAGAGGAGCCCCTGTATAAAGCTATGGCTTTTCCAGTAGTCAATGTATGGATGTGAGAATTGGATCATAAAGAAGGCTGAACACCGAAGAACTGATGCTTTTGAACTGTGGTGTTGGGACTCTTGAGAGTCCCTTGGACTGCAAAGAGATGAAACCAGTCCATCCTAAAGGAGATCAGTCCTGAATATTCATTAGAAGGCCTGTTGCTGAAGCTGAAAAGTTCCAATACTTGGCCACCCGATGTGAAGAGTCAACTCATTAGAAAACTCCTTGATGCTGGGAAAGATTGAAGGCAGGAGGAAAAGGGGACGACAGAGGACGAGATGGTTGGGCATCACCGACTCAATGGACATGAGTTTGAGCAAGCTCTGGGAGATGGTGAAGAACAGGGAAGCCTGGTATGGTGCAGTCTATGGGGTCACAGAGTCAGACATGACTGAGCGACTGAACAACAACAACAAAATTTTCATATTCATTAATTCCTTTGCAAAAATTTATTGTCTGTTACGCGCCAGGCACTTGCCCTCGGTGTTAAAGAAACAGCAGTAAACAAAACACATTCCCTGCTCTTAAAGAGTTTTTACTCCAGCAGACAGGACTGTAAAAAACAGACAGACAGACAAACAAGATAGATACATATTATGTAATAAATGTTCCCGAAAATAAAGCTACCAAAGAGAGATGGCATCATTTTAGAAGTGGTCAGGGAATATCAGGCACAAACTGTAATTTCCCGTTATATTCCATAATAAATTTTATTTTTACTATTAATTTAAAAAATGCATTATTCAAAGATATAAGATAAAAACTTTAGTTATTATAAGTTATTCCCAGGTGGCGCTTAGTGGTGACCTGTCTGCCAATGCAGAAGTCCCGGGTTCGATCCCTGGTTCGGGAAGATCCCCTGGAGGAGGAAATGGCAACCCACTCTAGTATTCTTGCCTGGAAAATTCCATTGACAGAGGAGCCTGGTGGACTAAAGTCCATGGGGTCGCAAATAGTCGACTAAAGCGATTTAGCATGCATTATAAATTATAAATAAGTACACAGGATATAGTAATGAACTGCATTATGTTATGTTAAGTGGAACAGAATTCAAGGGAAAAGAGCTGAACATGTGAAGTTCTTTTGACCAGATTTTAAATTAACTGCTGTTGTTGCTTTTATTTATCAGTAGGTGGTGCTATTGCTTGTGTAAGAGAGAACTTTTTTCATTTGCTCTGTTCTTGAATATCAGTTAGTCATTACAATAATAAGACTTACCTCCATTCATTCATTCTCCCATTCAATTAATATAATTGTTATGATTCATCATCTTCAGTAACTGGTCTTATTACTGTATATAACTTTTCATTGTCAATTATGTATGTCAACACGTAATTTGACATGCAATTTGCTAATTCCTGATATATTAGAATATTGATCTTAAAAATTATTAGTGTGCCCTTAAGAAAAATAAGAAACTTTGCATCTGTTTTCTTTCCGATCTAAACTTAATTTGTGAACACATAATTTTAGGCATTCAATTAATCCAGCTTGGCTAAAGATATGTACTTTTGAGGATCCTTTTTCAGGTCTGACTCTTTGCAACTCCATGGACTGTAGCTGGCCAGGCTCCTCTATCCATGGGGATTCACCAGGCAAGAATACTGGAGTGAGTTGCCATGCCCTCCTCCAAGGGATCTTCCCAACCCAGGAATCAAACCCAAGTCTTCCGCACTGCGGGCACATTCTTTACCGTCTGAGCTACCAGGGAAGTCCAGTATATTTATATACAAGTAGTAAAGAGAAGAGTGAGTTTGACATTTCAGAGGTACTTTTAAAAGTTGTTATAGTTAAGTCATGTTTTTTAGTTTAAATAACTCTTATTTCCCTATTGGGAAATAACTCCCATGCCTGAGCAGTTTGACAGACTACAGGAGGGAAAAAAAAGGTATCTTCCCTCAAAGGTACATAATATCTTTTGATAGGATAATGCTTTAAAGACAAATTCTCAATTATTCTCTGCCTTGTGCTGTTTAGTATAATTGCTTATTTTTTATTTTAATGCAAAAATAATATTGATATGTTTGTAGAGCCCTGGAGTCTAGACTCCAGTGGTAAATTTATAAATTACAAAATTAAAGGCTTTTTTTGGACCTTCAGGTTCTTCATGTAAAATAGATGAGCGGGGCTAAGTGATCCTCTCTCTCCTTTCAGCTGCACAGTTCTATGACACCTTTCCCGTGGGCCCCGGACACACTGCTTGCTTCCTCTTAGGAGCAGTATTAGTGTGCTGCTTCTTTGTTTTTTAATATAAGGTTTGTACAAGAGGAGGTGGGCTTCCCAGGTGTCCATAATGGTAAAGAGCTTGCCTGCCAGTGCAGGAGACGTGGGTTTGATCCCTGGGTCTGGAAGATCCCCTGGAGGAGGGCAGGGCAACCCACTCCAGCACTCTTGCCTGGAGTATCCCATGGACAGAGGAGCCTGGTGGGCTGCAGTTCATGTGGTCTCAAAGAGTCGGACACAACTGTAGCGACTTAGTACTCAGGCATAAGAGGAGGTGGTGCTGTACATGATGTGCCAGAAGTGGGAAGAACTCAGGCAGTGCTAGAGAAGTGTGGCTGATCCTGTAACTTCAGACTATTTATCCTGTATTTTATTATAGTTGGATGCAAGTAGCAGAAACCATTGATCAAAAAGAACAATTTTCTCTAAGGTTACAGAGTTATCTTCCAGAAGCCAGACCTCGGGAAACTGGAGTGCTAAGAAAACACAGAACATGGTCCCTTTGTGCGTTTTGCCTCTGCTTCTCTCTGCTTATCCCTCTTTGTCCTTTCCCAGCAAACCGACCCCTCCCCCAGCCCTCCCCGGTTTACCTGCTTGAAGGTGATCACTGTTAACAGTTCTCAGGTGTCCATCTCTATCCAAGAGAGCAGCCAGACTGAAATAAGAAGCTCAGTCCCGGTTTTAAACACCTTTAGAGAAGGAGTCACTGGCCCAGCCTGGTCTAATCAGACATATCTAGGCAGGTTGGGGTATGCCATATAAGAATGGCCGTCAAGAGTCTAGTAGTAACCATGGGGATCCCTGGAGAGGGCCAGATCCTAGAAAATGCGGGAGGGAGACAGCCAACCCAGGAGGTTGCCATTTGTGTTTCAAAGCCTCCTTAGCCATATTTGCCAAAAATTTTCAGTTTTAATCCTCCGAGAGTTTTTCTTTTTACATGAATAAATTTCTGCTTTTATAATGAGAGTTATATTTTCAGATTTGCTAGAACTTTGCTAGAAAGCATAAAGTATAAACCATCAAGGGAACTGAGCTGCCTTTACATTCTGTTGTCCAGAATTGATAAATTTGGTAAGCAATACGAAATCAGAATTGTATTACAGAATTTACATTTAATCGTTTAAAAATCAATACCTAACATGTAGGAGGTGTTCCATAAATGTTGTATTTTAATGCATCATTGTACAGACAAAATGTTTTCATTTTTAATGACTTACATTCACTCAATTGATGTAACTCAGTTAATGGCTTACATTGCAGCATTTTGACTAGTTTTACTAGAATTGACCCAGTTAGTCAGTTTGGTTGATGTTTTTGAGAAAGCTAGTTTAAAATTTGTAAATCTTTGGCTTTTAATTTGTTCCTTTGATTTTTTTTAAATTTTTTTTATTTTAAAAGTCATATTTGGTTGAAGTCATGGTTTAAGCTCTGGGAAGGAAGGCTTGCTGAAGGACACAGGCACATTCCTTCATTCATCCATTCAGCAGATATTTGTGTGTGTGAGTTCTGTGTGATACTCTTGACTCTTCGAATAATAATACCCATACCTGTCAAATGGTAAAGAATCCACCTGCAATGTGGGAGACCTTCGATCCCTGGGTTGGGAAGATCCCCTGGAGGGCCATGGCAACCCACTCCAGTATTACTACCTGGAGAATCCCCATGGACAGAAGAGCCTGGCGGGCTTAGTCCATGGAGTCGCAAAGAGTCAGACATGCCCGAGCCGCTGAGCATAGCTCAGTCCTCTAGGAGTAGCTCACTTTTTCTGAGTACTGTGTAAACTGTGTAAACAGGTAATAAAATAACTAGTTATCTAGTGGCAAAGCTTATAACTGTAGGAGAATGAATAAAGAATAGAATAATGGTGGATTTTTAGATATGTCTCTACTTATTTTGGATGAAGCTAAATTGGTTAAACTTCCTGTCTGGTGGAGTAACTTTAAAACATTAAAAAAAAAAACCAATCCTTTTTAAAATGACCAATAAATCATGTGGTGTTGATGTTATTTTTCACCAAAAAGCACAAATATGAATTAGCTTTTTTCTGATTTTGTTACTTAAAATCTAAATATAATTCTCTATTTCTAGAATCACAGAACTTCTGTTTGACAAATGTTCTCTAGATGCCCGTATGTTAAAATCATGCAAAAGCTCCTGTTAGACCTGGACCTTTCGAGCTCTGACTCCTTATAGGCAGTGTGTCATTGTTCCTCCAACTCCCTTTGGGTAGAATTGGTAGTTTCTTTTCCAAAAATCTCTCTCATATTTTCTTTTACTTGTAAATACTTCATAAATCAAGCATCCATGTTCACACATTCTGATTAGTCACTGCCAGAGATACCAATCATGTAAAGAATCCTTAACTTTGATTTAAGAAAAGATGTTATTTCCTTTTATTTCATTGCCTTCAGTGAAATTACCTTTCCTTTTTTACTTACTCTTCCTTCTTTTAAATAATTCTATAGATTTTTTTTTCAGCCCACTAGTCCATATCTAATTATTTACACTATCATCTGTTAGGGGCTATAGATTTGACAATTAAAATTGCTCCTTGAGGACTTTCCCCACCCCTCCCCCCAGTATTCTGAGATTATCTTTATTTTCTCCAAGGAAGACTGTGTCTCTCAGTCTAATTTTTAATACTGTTGGAAAATATTCGTGAAAAATGATAGCTTTCTTTTTCTTAATACAATCTCAGTGCTTTTTGTATAGTTTACATGGTAGGATATTAAATGCATATTTTGCTTAATGTTATAAACTCATTTTGATAATTTTTTCTTTCTAAAAGCAACTTGTTCAAAAAATTTAAAATATTTTATATATATACATGTCCTTAATCCTTTAGTACCACATGAATAATACTAAAATCCTACTATTACTTGGTCACAATGTCATCTAATTAGTTTAGTTTCTTTCTAGTTGTGAATAAACCTTTTGAAAGTCAAAACCACAGACCACAAACTACTCTTTAAAAGTGGTAAAAATACTGTTTCATGTGTTTATGCTTATATTTGAACCTTTAAGAAAAAAATGAACAAGCTTTTAAAATCCCCAAATTGACTGCTGTAATTTTGTGGTAGGCCAGATAATGGGGTTCCCAAAAATGCCCGTGCCCTAATCCCGAGAACCTCTGAATGTTACCTTAAATGGCAAAAGGGACTTTGCAGATACAAACAAGGGACCTTTAGCTGTAACACCATCCTGGATTATTCAGGTTGACCCAAACTAATCATACGAATACTTTAAAGCTGAGAATTTTTCCTAGCTGGGTTAGTGTTTCAGGGAGGAAGATATATTCAAAGTGAGAGCAACTCAATCTCTGTTGCTGGCCTTAAAGAAGGAGGAAGGGGACCACAGGCAAGGAATGCAGGTGGCCTCTAGAACCTTCAGTGTGGGAATGGGGAGTCCAGTCCTACAGCTCACTATAAGAAACTGAATTCTGCGAACATCCTGAATGGTCAAGGAAATGGATCCTCCCCCAAAGCCTCCAAAGAGGAATGCAGCCTTGCCAACACCTCTTTTGTTTTAGTTTAGTGAAATCCGTGTGGGATTTATGACCTATAGACCTGTAAGATAATAAAGTTGTGTTGTTTTAAGCCTTGGTGTTCATGGTAGTTTGTTACAGCAGTACTAGAAAACCATGTTTGTAACTGTGGCACAAGGCCAGTCTTAGCAGTGAGTTATGTGGGTGGTGTTTGGGGAGGGTTTTCACCCCCTCTTTATTGATGACAAACTTTCTCCTATTTTATTGGTTTGCTTTAGCAATTTATTATTTCTTGAAATAGTTTCATGGGAGTAATACACTGAACTTACTGTTGTCAGGATCTTTTCTGAGTAATTTGGCTAGCTGAGAGTAAATTTTGGATGAGAGTGTGACAAGAGAGGCATGGATACTATTACCAGGGAGATGGGTTTTAATGGGGGAGAATTTTGGGCTAGCCATAGAACACCGTCAAGGTCCTGGATATTTGGGGAGGTGCCAGTGATATTTGCCCAAGATAAAACTAAACTGGCCAGCCTCACAACTTTTCAAGACTGCATTTAGACAAAAAATACAGGCATGCCTCAGAGATATTGCTAGAGATATTTCAAGTTTGGTTCTAGACCATCACAATAAAGCGAATATCACAATAAAAGGAGTCATGTGAACCTTTTGGTTTCCTAGTGCATATAAAAGTTATGTTTACACTATACTATAGTCTATTAAGTGTGTAAGAGCATTATGTTTTTTTTAAAAAACACATCTTAATTAAAAAGTAATTGGTTAAATAGTAATTGGTTGGTTAAAAAAATTGCTAACCATCATCTGAGCCTTCAGTGGTCATAATCTGTTTGCTGGTGGAGCGCCTTGCCTCAATGTTGATGCCTGCTGATTAATGAGGGTGGTGGTTGCTGAAGGCTGGGGTGGCTGTTGCAGTTTTGAAAAATAAAAATTAATTGACACTTCCATCACAAACAATTTGTAGCATGCAGTGCTGTTTGATAGCATTTTACCCACAGTAGAACTTCTTTCAAAATTGGAGTTAATCCTCTTAAACCCTGCCACTGCCTCATTAAACAAGTTCATATTATATTCTAAACCCTTTATTTTCATTTCTGTAATCTTTATAGCATCTTCACTAGGAGTAGTTTCCATCTCAAAAAAAACACTTTCTTTGTTCATTCAGAAGAAGCAACTCTTCATCCATTAAACTTTTATTATGAGATTGTAGTAATTCAGGCACATCTTCAGGCTCCAGTTATAATTCTAGTTCTCTTGCTATTTCTACCACATTCGCAGTTACAATGGTAGCTTCAAAAATCACTGATCATAGATCAATGTAACAAATACCATAATAATTAAAAAATTTGAAATATTGCTAAAAACACCAAAATGTGACACAGAGACATGAAGTGGGCAAACGTTATTGGAAAACCGTTGCTTAATAGACTTGCTGAACACAAGGTTGCCACAAAGCTTTAATTTTTGAAAAAATACAACATCTACAATGAGCAAGAAAGTAAAGTGCAACAAAACAAAGTAAGCTTGTTTATTGCTAAATCTCTCAAAAGCATGACAGCAGCTGACTGTGTGTTCTTGTTCAGTGACATAGCGTTTCTTCATAGACAGCTCAAAATAACATTGGTGTTTTACTTGGATGAGTTATTGTGAATGCAGATCACATTTGTATTCCATAAACTTCTTTTACAATAACTACTATTTCTATTATTTTTCTTCTGTTTTTTACTCATTGATACTATTTTTTTATAAATTATTTTCACTTAGCCAAGTCAAAAGTAATTTATGTTTATGTTTTCATATTCTGTATTCTAAGAAAACCATGTTAGCTACAATTTATTGCTTGAAATTCTGAAAAAAATAGAAAACCTCACCAGTATGGTCAAGTGATTTTCCCAGAAGTATCACTGATAGGTAAATGTGGTATCAGCATCTGTGTGGGGGGAAGCAGAGGAAAGGTAGCCAGGCTTCTAAGATCATAAAAAAAAGAATTCCCAAATCACCAACAAAGGCCTGTAAGTGAGACAGGCCAATCTGAGAACAGCAGCTGAAACTGGAAAGACATTTCTGTAAAATCCAATTCTAAGTGCTAGGGGATCATGACAGGATCTGGCAGTGCTGGAGATGTCTGGGTCTAATGTACTCTTGAAACTAACAAGTCAAGCTTCCTCTTGGTACAAAGCCCTGCACTACAGAAATTGCTGAGATTAAAATTCAGTTTGATTACAACAGAGGCAATTGAGCAAAGATGAGAATGGATCCAAATAAAATTGGGGAAGAAGCAGAAAATGCTTGTCTCAAAAACTGGAGGCTTTATTTTTAATCACCGCAAGAAAACAGCAGAAGAGAGAGCTCCAGAGCTATCCTGCTGGGACATTCCTCCCTCCCATGAGTGAAAACCGTTTTCACTTGAAAATGAGCAGATCAGGGCCAGAGTCAAATCATTGTTACCAAAGACAACAAAAGCATGTAATAAACAGACAAGCACTGCAGCCAGTTAATTCAAAAGAAGTTGAAGGATATTAAAAACATGACAAAAGCTATGAAATAATCATGTAAATCATTACTAGGAAAAGTAAGAAATGAGGTGATGGGAAAATGGGAGATTTTTAAGGAGAGGTGACAGAACTTAGGAGGGAGTTATTTTAAAAAGGAAAAATTATTACAGCAGTGAAGACCAAACTAGAAGGAGTATAAGAGCAAATGAACAAGGTGGATGGTACTTTAAGATAAATAGAATGTGAAATGGAAGCAAGGAAATTGCAAAAGAGATATAAAGTTTGATAGGAAGTAGTAGATACAGAAGATAGAGGAAGTTTGATGTAATTTATATTAAATATAAATTATATAAATATGCCTATTTATATAATAAGCATCTTTAAAGGAGAAGCCCAAAGCAATGAACAGAAAAATACTAAAAGCCACTATTCCAGAAAGATTTCCTCAAACATAAGAGATTTGAATTTGATATTGAAAAGACATACCAGGTATACCCAGGACAACTGACCCAGATGGCCAACACCCAGGTATATGCTAATAAAACTATAGGACTTTAAAGAAGTAAAAAAGTCCTGTGGCATACAAGGAAAAGAGCAAATCACTCATAAAGGGAGGAAACTCAGAATGCCACCAGACTTAAATAGTGTCACTGTACAATGGTTAACATAGGCTACTACAGCTATTCTGACTTTTAGTATAAAGGCCCATAAGCATACTGGTATAAATATGCAAGAACTCAAGGAATGTTATTCCCATTAGTGTTTTAAGGAGTTTATAGGGGAATTAGCTTCAGATTAACAATCCGAAACACATGTATGCATATACAGAGTACATAAAAACATATTGATCATACTATCAGTAGCTATAAAAGAATATCTATATCCATATATTATACTACAATAGATCACGTCTTAATATTGGACGTATTTGTACCACCACTTCTGCCCCTTTCATAGATAAATGCTGGTGCATGTGCATGCATGCACACACACACGCTTAACTCTGCACATGCACACTTATGAAGGAAAACAGGATAAAACATAAAATAACTATCTATACTGAGGATAGAATGGGAGAGAGGAAAGGGATAGAAGTTGGACTTCCTTGATTATACATTGTTTTATATATATTTCTTGGTAAATTGAACTTTGAAACCATGTAAATATGTTGCATAATTATAAAACAAAGTTAAATTTTTAGAAAGCAATTCCTAAAACCAAAGTAAGTGAAAAAAAAAGTGAGATTAATTGTGTACTCAGTCATTTGTATACCTACCTAGAGAGGAGCTAGTTCAAGTGACTTTAAATGATATAATTTTCTGTTCCTTGTGCTTACAGTGGAGACATAACAGAAAATTATCCTACCATATTGGAAAACATTTTGGCAGTTCCTTAAAATGTTAAACATAGAGTTACCATAGACTCTGCAATTCCATTCCTAGTTATGTACCCAAGAGAAATTAAAACATATTCACACAGTAACCTATACATAAATATTCATAGGATCATTATTCATAATAGTAAACAAAGCTGAAAAACTCAAATGCCTCTCAAATTATGAATGGAGAAACAAAATATATATCCATACAATATAATACAATATTACTTGGCAATAAGAAGTCATGAAATACTGATACATGCTAAAACATGGATGAACATTAAAAATATTATGTTAAGAGAAATAAGCCAATCACAAAAGGTCATATAGTATATTATTTCATTTACATGAAAAGGCCACACAATAGAAAATGAAAGTTGATTAGTGGTTGCCAGGAGCTTGGGGAGGGGGATGGGGGGATGGGAATGTCTGCTAATGGGTATGGGTTTCTTTTTGTGGTGATAAACATGTTCTGAAGTTAGTAGTGGTAATGGTTACAACTGTGGCTACACTAAAAATCTACTGAATTCTATACTTTAGAAGGGTGAATTTCATAATAAGTGAAATATAGCTCAATAAATTGTCACTTTTTTAAATGGAAATTTAAGGGCAAAAGAATGAAAAAAGAAATTTTAAAGCTCGTTTGTAACTATTTGCTTTGTGGTATTGATATTGTTATCCTGGGTATTTACTTACATTGATGCTCTTCACTGGGATTTTTGGCCGGGTGAAAGGAGATATGGAGGTAAGATTGGAGAGGGTAACCAAAAATCCTGCATTAATTTCCTGGCTTTGAATTGGAAGTTTCAGTTTGAGTTATTGAAAAAATGTCCTAGTGCTGTCTGTTTTAAAGGCCTAGAAAAGACTTTAATGATCAACTCAGTAACAGTGGACACCCTTACTTAGCATTTGTGGGGGGTTTTTCAGTACCATTTTTCACATTTTCATAAAGTGAACCATGACTCACTGAAGAAAAGATGGATGCCAGGTGTGGGGCAGGAAATATAAAAGTGAGTCTGGACCATTTTGTCATTGTATGAAGTAAGGAAAGTGATCAAAGACTACAGGATTTTGTCAAAAAGTCTAAAGACCAACTGAAAGAGGATCCCACTGGCTGATATTGAGCTAATTGGAGTGTTATATTGATTGAAATACATCAAATATGTTAAAATTAATGAGTTCATGATACTAAGCAATCAGATTTCTTGGTTACATTTGGAGGTTACAGGGGAACCAACTAGTGTAATAAATTTCTATTTACCCATTACCCAACAGTTATTACATAACGGTCGATTCTTGCCTCACCATACCATCACCTACTTCTCCATGGCTCATTTTTGAGCAAATCCTTGACATATCATTTCATCACTGAATTTTTCAGTGGATATCTAACTGAAAGTTAGACTGAAAGTCTAACACAAAGACTTTTTAACCTAACTCAATACCATTGTTAAGCCTAAAAACAATTAACAGTAATTTCTTAATATTATTAATTATCCAGTCACTATTCAGATTTGTATTTTGAAAACTAATAATTAATGGGAAACAGTCAAGATTTTATTCTGCACTTTGATATATGAACTATATCCTTAGGTAACCAAATAGTTGAGGAGATGTTTCTTTTTGTAGAACTATTACAGTTAGTAAGTGAAGAAAGAAAGATTGTAAATTACCAGGGAATCCCAAGAAGGATTGTAATACTGCCATTTTGCAACTGCACATGAATTAGTGCACCTAGGCAATGATCATCATTTCCGAATAAGATAAAAAGACATTCGGATGTTAAATGCTTCCTGCTGGAAGTACACAACATCACTTATGAAGTTTTCTTGCCAAACAAATCAAACTTGAATCTGATCAAGACTCTAGATCTAACTATCAATTAACAGGAAATAAAGAGGACAGAGTAACATGTTAACACCACGAGAATGCAGATGGTAAATTCAAGCCTGTGGGAATCTACAGGACATGACCCAGTTTCTTCAACCACAGAAAATTGCAAGGGGAAAGAACATGTGTAAGGGGAACATAGATCAAGAGAAGTCTAAAAGGCTTCTCAACCAATCAAAATGATTGTACCTTATTTGCATCTTAATTCCAGCAAACTGAAGACAGAAGAGGACACCTGGAAAAATTTGAACACTGACTAGGTACTTTGGTAATATTAAGGAGTTATTGTTCATTGTTTTTAGGTTTAATAATGATATTGAGGTTGAATTTTAAAAAACTATGTTTTTAGTAATATATACTGACATTCTTCATGATGAAATGATAAATGATATCAGGGATTGCTCAGAAAGATCTGGGCCATGATGGTGGTACACATGAGATAAGAATTACCCATTAGTTGCTAAGTATTGGAAGCTGAGTAATGGGTGTTCATTATACCAGACATTCGCAAAGTGTGGTTGCTGGACCAGAAGCTTTAACACCACCTGTGAACTTGTTAGAATGCAAGTACTTTGGCCTCACCCTAGATCTACTAAATCAGAGAGACTGGGGTGGAGCCCAGCAATTTATTTTAACAATCCCTCTTCAGTTCAGTTCAGTTGCTCAGTCGTGTCTGACTCTTAGCAACCCCGTGGACTCTAGGTAATTCTATAATAATACACATTAAAGTTTGAGAACCACTGCTTTATGTAACTCTTCCTAATATACTTTATTTGAAATTCTAATAAGATGTTTCAAAGAAAAAGCTTGATAAATGTAAGAAAATAAATTCATACATAAGAAAGAGAAGCTAGTTTAGAGGATAAAGCAAAGATCATGTAATTTTCTCAAGCGTTAGCAAATGAATTGTCATGGTATTAATAGCGAGCCAGCGGCTAATGATAGTCTTAAAGGAAATCATGAGTTTTGCTTTTCTTTTAGAATAGTGTCTCTACATTAAAATCACCTAGAGAACTTTTAAGAACATATCCAGGCCCCACCTCAAATTCTAGGTTTAGTTGGTTGCATTTCTGGGTTTTGGTTTTTTTTTTTTTTTAAAGCTTCTCAGATAACTCTAATATACAACCAGAGTTCAGAACCAGTGTCCTAACTTTACAATGCTCAAGATTCTTGAAGTGCTCATTAAAAGTTTCCTGAACAAACATAATGTCCATCGACATATGAATGGATAAAAAAGATATGTGTGTATATATATATCAATGTGTGTGTGTGCGTGTGTATATGTATATATACATATACACATACACAGTGGAATACTACTCAGCCATAAAAATGAAGAAAATAGTGCCATTTGCAGAAACATGGATGCAACTAGAGATTATTATACTAAGTGAAGTCAGTCAGGAAGGAAAGACAAATACTGTATGATATCATTTGTATGTGGAATCTAAAATATGGCACAAAGGAACATATCTACAAAACAGAAGCAGACACAGAGAACCAGCTTGTGGTTGCCAGAGGTGGGGAGCGGGGAGAGGGAAGAACTGGAAGTTTGGAGTTGACAGCTGCAAACTATTACATTTAGAATGGATGAACAACAAGGTCCTACTGCATTGCACAGAGAACTATATTCAGTATGCCATGATAAACCATAATCAAACAAATATTAAAAATAGAGTATACATATATAACTGAATCACTTTGCTGTACAGTAGAAATTAACACAACATTGCAAATCAACTATATTTTAAGGAATAGACTAATAACAACAAAAAGTTTCTTGGTCCTCCTCTCTTAGAGGCTCAGATTCAATAGGATGATATAGCGCATATAATTTGCATTTCTAACAAGATGACAGGTGATACAGATGGTGCTGGCTTGAGCACATTTTGAGTAGTACTACTTTCAAAGAAGGGATAGTTAGGTCAAAGACAGAGATAAGCATAAGTGAGAGGGATAATCTTCAGGGTTCTTGCTGCTAGCATCAGTAAATTACCTCCAGGGAGACTGCCTCATTTCTTTCTCGTGGTTAGAAATGCAAATATGAATCCAGTGTTCTATGGCTTATTTGGAGAAGAAAAGAGACTTAGAGCTTTGAATCTCTTTAAAAGCACAAATGACAAGGGGAATGCAGCCAGTATTTTATAGAAATTTTAAATGGAATATAACTTACAAAAATTTTGAATCTCTGTGTTGCACACCTGAAACTAAAGTTAGTAAGATTTTTCTGGGTGGTTGGTTTTTGTGTATTTTTAAAATCGTAGTAAGATTGGAAAAACCGAAAGAAAGTATAAGTAAATTTAGCCAAATCATCCTTTTAGTAAGTGTATATTTCATCTGAAGAATGAAAGAAAATGCATAGAATATCATTTTTGTAAAAGTTTTTTTTCTTACTGTCTTATTCACACACTGACATGCACAAGAGTTTTTTATCCAGTTGATGCTTATTGATTTTGCTAGATTGCTTTCTCAGATTCTATAAAATGTCTTACTTACTGCACTGTGAATAAAAAAAAAAGGAAAAATCTGTTTACTTGTATTTTCATGGTTTAAGATATGTATTAGAGATGCTTCAGTCATATTGTGTGTTTAGTTTCAATATGACAATTACTTTAATATTGTAGTAAAATTTTAGGTGTAGGGCCTATAGAGACCCTTATGAATTAATAGTAAGATGTCTTTGTTTTTTTCCCTATGGGATGTTTAAATTTACCCATTGAGTATTAACTGCTTAAAAGTGAATCAAACGATGTAAATCGAAATGGTGTGAGTGTTCTACAGTTCTTGAGAGATTTTATACCCTTTTCACATCATGGATTCTACTATGTACTTAGGAAAAAAATCATGTCTTTATCTTCTACTCAGTACACTATCATTAAGAAAAATATTCCTTAATAATTCTAGAATAAGGACATGTTCTTTTAAAAAATCATTTTACTATGTTAACATATGCCCAATTTAAAACTTCTTTAAAATATTTTAAAATAAATTGATTACATTATGTTCTTTCTTCCCCAGTGGTCATATGCTTTAGAAAAGCCCAACACTGGTAGCATATTTAATATTGCGTGGTCAATTGATGGTACCCAGATTGCTGGAGCCTGTGGAAATGGACATGTTGTTTTGGCACATGTGGTGGAACAACGCTGGGAGTGGAAGAATTTTCAAGTAACATTAACTAAAAGAAGGACCATGCAGGTATGATTATGTTTCATAGTCAATTAAATCTGCTTCCCCCCCCCACACACACACATATTCAGTTTACAATACAGAATATGGAATTATCTTTGTTTATTATGGTATCATCGACTTGATGGACACGAGTTTGAGCAAGCTCCAGGGGCTGGTGATGAACAGGGAAGTCTGGTGTGCTGCAGTTCATGGGTCGCAAAGAGTTGGACATGACTGAGTGACTGAACTGAACTGATTATATTTAAATCATGTTTATTAAAATTCAGTCATATTAGAAAGATACTAACTATACCATTAGTGACTTTTTTATGACATAAAGTAAGAACCATTCACTGACATAGAATATGAGTGCCCACAGCTCCTGAAGTTATGGGGTTGAGGCAAGGATGAAATTGAGTTCCCCAAACCTGAGTTTCTCTGCCAAGTTTATGATTAACCTCTCTATTCAAAACATTATTCCCTTTTTGTCCCCTACCTGTACCCTTCAAGTTTGAGAGTTATCAAGGAAAAGGGGGCATTGAAACTGAGCAGGACCCTGGGGGATCCTCCCTAGTACCAAAGCCTATATCTTTGAGTTGTTCTACAGAAACTAAGACCCCCACCCAAGTGGAGGATGGTGACTACACGCTTGCATTATAGACCCCAGACTGGTTGGAATCAGAAGGTTGAAATTCCAGAAACATCCCTCTATCACCTCACCATCTCTTATTGAGATTTAGGGAGAAAACCAGGTACTTTTGGGGTAAAAATCTTTACAGATTAAGACAGAAAGGTTGAAATGTGGCCATTGGAGTTTGGGGGAAATGTTTTACAGATCAGAGAACATCAGTGGGAGGGGTTATTTAATCAGTTGTAAGCTTCTTAAGGGCATGATACTATATTTCACTCATCTTTATCTCTCTATAGGGCCTAGCCCGGTGCCGCACATGTAATAAGAGCTTGACAAATATTTTAAAAGTTAGCTGATGAAAGGGAGGAGGAGTGGCCAAAGATGATGTGTTGATGGCAAACCATCTGCCAAAGAAAAGGGAGCTCTACCTTCTCCCTTTTCTTTCTCCTGTCGTTATCAGTTGCCTCTGTCTTCAGTATTCAGAATTTAGATGATTGTAATTACAATTTAGATGATTGTAAGTACTATAAAAATTTGAAAACATACCTTATGATTTCTTGGCTGGATCTGTTCAAGTATTCTTTAGGCTAAGTATCCAGATTTTAAAATTTGGATAGTAGGGTCATTAGTGATAATAATTAGGTACCTTATACATTTTCCTTGTTCTACTTTCTCATTTAAAAATTTTTAAACTTATTATAGAGAATTTAAAACACACAAAAATAGAATAGTATAATGAATCTCTTTGTACTCATTTCCCAGCCCCATAATCAAGCCTGCCCCATCCGTGTCCGTATCTACTTTTCCCCTGTCCCAATTATTTTGAAGAAAATTTAGATATCATTTCAGTTGCAAAAATTTCAGTATATACAACTAAAAGATAAGGACTCTTTTTTTTTTAACATACCCACAATACCATTCCTTAATTACTTAATACTTAAATACTAATTCCTTAATATTATCAAAGGAATATCCAAAAAATGTTCAAATTTTCAATTGTTTCCTCCATATCACATTTTTAAAGGTTTGTTTTTGTTTGAATTAGGATCCAAAATGGTTTACATGTTACAATTGGTTGATATATGTTTTAATTATCTTTATATTTTCCTCTTGTGGTTTATCTGTTGAAGACACCAAATTAGTTGTTTGTGTGTCTCCAGAGTCTGGACTTTTGCTGACAGTATCCCCATGGTTTGGTTTGACATACTTCTCTGTCTTCTGTATTTCCTGTAAATGAGTAGTTAGATCTATTTGATAGTATAAATATATATTTTTGTTAGTTAGCCTGGGAACTAAGACATTATGTCTGTGATAAAGAATGCATTGTGAGTTCTAGTCAGCTGACTTGGGGACACAGTTTTATTCATATAGCGCATGGGGGCTAGCTAATATAATATCGTCTTAATTTCAGAAATGCCCCAAGATGAGAATATATTTAAAAAGAGAGATTTTTCTTTCAAAAAAAAAGAACCATCTTAGAATTAGAGGATTTTTACATCAGATAAGGTAAACAGTGAGGTTTTTAAATAGCTTATCTAAACTGAATTGTCTTTATACTTAAAATAATGTTTACAGATAATCTTTCAAAACTTTGGAACCAGAACACTCTTTTTACTTTTGTAAAGGGACCTTACTCTCAATGACTGTAAGACATTTATTTTGCGTTTTTGCTAAGCTGGGTCTATCTTTTCATGGTTTTTTTTTTTTTTTTTTTTTTAACAACAGTTTCATTTACTTATTCGGTAACCTACGTGCAATGCCTTGAGCTAGGCAATGGGTGATACAGTTTTGAATAAGACAGATTTGGTTCCTATTCTCATGGGACCTTCTGGATTAATATGTTGAAATTTTTCTTTTCATAAATTTACCTCAGATTGATTAAATGAAAGTAAAGAATAAAGAAACAAAAGAAATTTATTGGTCCATGTGAAGTCAAGAGATAGACTGATGAGGTGGTATTGGATCCAGAGGCTTAAATAAAGTCAACTGGACTTCCATCACTTTCTCTTCCTGCAGTCTCCTTTTTTCTGTATTGGCTTCATTTGCACAAAGGCTGTCTCTCTGTTATGGCCATGGTAGCTCTAGGCTTACATTCTACCAACTTCAAGCCCAACAGAAGAGTGCTTTTCCCTCTAGCCCCCTAGTAATTTCAGCAGAAGTCTCAGCATTGGATTTCACGTGCCAAGTCTGGGTCAGGTATATTTAGTTGAGAGTTGGAGGGAATGGAATCAACCCCATCAAAACCACTTAGTCACTTAGAATAATGGGTATGTTTCCCCAAAGAAAAACCAAGGCATAGTTACCAGAAAAGATAGCATTTGATTCTGGGCAGACAGAAACCAACAGCTATCCACTATAGTCTATCCTTTAGCTACTTAGCAACCGTAACTGTATTAGTTATTGATGACTGGCTAATAAATAAACTTAGTGGTTTAAAACAGCAATATTTATTATCTCTTAGTTTCTTTGGGTCAAGAATCCAGGCATGGCTTAGTAAATCTTCTGACACAGAGTTTCTCACAAGGCTGCAATTAAGGTGTTGGCCAGGGTTTTCAGGAGCACGTGAAGCATCCTCAGCTGGAGAGGACTTGCTTCCAAGCTCACCAACATGGTTGTTGGCAGGCTTCCATTTTTCAAGGGCTGTTGAACTGAGGGCCTCAGTTTCTTGTTGGCAATTGTCTGGAGGCCTCCCTCAGTTCCTTACATGTAGCCTCTCCACTGGGCAGCTCACAACCTGGCAGCTTTGTGAGAGCAATTATGAAGGGCACAGAGCGTGTGAGTGAAACGTAAGTCACAGTTCTTGATAACCTCAACTTAGAAGTGTCATCTCATCATTTTAGCCTTTTTTCTGATCATTAGAAGTGAGCTATGAGGTCTAATTCACACACAAGTGGAGAGACTTACATAAAGATGTGAATACCAGTAGGTGGAAATCACTAACCGCTTTACAGTCTAGTCACTACACATATTAATGCTTACCCTTATTCATGTATATGTATAATTCAGAGATGCTCTACTTAACTAATGCAGCTATTCCTTTTGCTTTTGAAAACAAACCCATCCCCTCTCTAAAAGATGATAACCTAGACTCATTCAAGTCATTCCAGCTCTAACTCGTTGGTCTGGAAAACTAAATAAATACGAGTTTTAATTATTCTCCTCCTCCTCCCCATCTTCCCAATTTATAATGATGAAGGGAATACAGGGCAGCTGGAATGAAAACAATTTGGAGAATGGGGGAAGGAAAAACAGCACACTGTGATTACAAGGTCCATAACAAAAGCCCAGCTGGCCAGGAATATCCTGAGAATTCTTTGTTTTAGCACTGAAGTTAGTTGCTTGGTTAATTTGGCAACTCTAGCTTGCCTTTTGGGGAAGATCTCCCACTTGGAAGGATTTCCTTTCTGGAGTCTGTACATTTTAACAGCCCACTTAATGTTGTTAAGATGGAGCCATAGATGGAGCAATAAGGACAACAGCCAGAACTTTTTGTTTGCCTGGTTTAGAGTTTCACAGTTTCCTTAGAAGCTTTGTAGACTGTTGATTTGTGTTTCATTAACTCAGAAACCAGAGATCATGTTGAGCCCTAATTGTTAACTCTAGACCTTGACCTGACAGTTGCTACCTGGTAATAGGTTTCATTGTGCTAAGACACTACCTGTCTCCCTGGACCTTGGCTTTTATGTGATACAATAACCAAGAGTGAGAAGATTTCCTAATTTGTGCCTTGTCTCCAGGCTAAATTCTAGCAATATTTCTTTCCAAAGGGAGAGTAGATGTCTTTGCTGGGAGGAAGGGCCTGGAAGGGAAGAGGGTACGGGTGGGAGAGACGAGGCATCCTCAGGTCTCAGGTTCCCGTTTGCTCTTCCTGCCACTGTCGCTTTAGCTTGGGGCTCAGATTTGGCTTCTACACAGTTTGAACATTGCCATAGTTCAGAATTATTTAATTCTTAGTCACTCTATCTCCTGTAAAGATAAAAGTTAATGAGAGAGTGTTTTTGATGATTAAATGAGATCATGTATGTAAAACACAAATAAATGGTATCTATTGCTATGGCTGTATTTAGGATTAAATATGTATTTGGAAATGTGGAAACAGAATTTTCAGACTTAGGTCAGTCTGAGGGGTCAAATATTGTGCTTAGGTGGAAGTATTAGGTGATAAAAGTATGAACAGGTTAATTCTGAAGCTGCCCTGAATTGAACAGAGCAAATGTGGGTACATTTAAAAATTCATCACAGGACGTTTCTGACGTAGGATTCACCATTACTTTGAAATTATAACAGCAATTATCAGTGTGTCTTTTGTTTGTTATTATGGCCAAGATGTTTTATTGCGTTCTAGTGTTCCAGATTCACAAAAAAGAGAATTCCCCCATGTGAAGCTTTAGGCCAATGTGAATTTTAAGAAATCTGTCTGTAATTTGAATAATGACAGAAGCTCATACAATCAGATTTTTAAAATATTGAATTAATTGTCCTAAACCTGTGTTAACGGCCAGTTTATTTCACTGGATATCATGTTGCTGTAAAGAAACCGCCATATAATTCCTTTAGAAACTTTTATTTCGTTCCATTAGCTTTCAAATGTTTCTAGGAAAGGATGGCATTTTGGACCTTTAAAAAGTCTCTGGGAGCTCAGACTTCTGGTGAAAATGGTGTCATCAGTTCATACTTGGAAGGATAAGGCATACATTTGGCTCCAAGGAGATCAATAATTTATGAAATATATTTTTAAAAGAGATTTATCTGGATTCAAAAACAGGATAAACATCTCTGTGGGCCAGAAATGGAATAAGAAAGCAGAGTGTGGAGTGAAGTCTCCAACCTGCTTGACTCCTGGGCCAGAAATGAAATAAGAAAGCAGAGTGTGGAGTGAAGTCTCCAACCTGCTTGACTCCTGGTCCAGAAGCCGGGAGGCAGAAGCAGAGCCGAGAGGGCTCCTGCAGACTAGTGGAGCGGAAAGGACTCGGAGAGAGGCCAGGGGCCTGAGGCAGGTCTCTGTCTGAAATCAAAGCCTGGGGCTGGGGGTGGCTCTCTCCTCCCCTTCCTGAGAGAGAAACCCAGGACACGCTAGGCTTTAAGGAGAGACCCACAGGGTCACCACCTCCAGTCACGGCCCTCTTGGTTCTAGGGGGCCCGTCACTTGGACCTAGAGTTGTGCAGTACACAGCCTGCAGCACCTACCTGTGGTCTTGCAGACAGAGCTCGGCCTTTTCACTGAAAGTACACTTCACGTTTTTGTTCTAAGTGAAAACTGACCGACTCCTGAGACCAGTGTTTCTCCTTCAGCCTTCGCAAGTAGAAGCGTTTTTCTTCTTTATGCCAAGAATTACTTGGTCTGGGGGTCATATAGGTGTCTCCTAACCCCTTATTGCTGAACCCAGACCATAGTAGCTGCTTCTTTCTTAAAGGATTCCAGCTCCTTTGAAGCACCTGCCGTCAGACTACTACTCCCTTTTCAGTCATTTCCCACATTCATCAAAGAGTGGAGCCAATGTTATCAGAGTCTTTTTCTTTCTTTTTATTAAGACTTAAAAAAAAAAAAATCTCAAGGATAAGGACTGTTTTTATTTTAACATAATCATAGTCAATATTTTACATTTCTCTAGTTGTCTCCTAAGTCTGTCCCATTTCTTCAACTGTTTTCTAATACTTTTATGGTTGGTTGGTTTGTATTAGGAAACAAAGTCCAACATTACATTTAGTTCATTTTTCTCTTCAGTCTTTTAAAATCTGGAACAATTCCTCTTCATTTATTTGTTTGTTTGTTTAAGAAACCAAGTCATTTGTTCTTTTGGATTTCCCGTATTCTTCTGTTTGCATCCTAGTGGTTTGATTACATGTAACATTTTTATTTAGCTTCTGTATTTCCTGTATACTCGTGATTAGATTTAGAGACTTGGTAAATATATAAAGAATACTTTGTAAGTGATGCTGTGTACTTCCTGTTGCCTCAAGACACATATGTCTTCTTATCTCTTAACTATGATGAGATTAATCAGTGTTTTCAGGTGTTATAAGTCTGATTCACCTGTCATATAGTTTCCCATTAGGTTTTTACTTTAATATTTTTAGCAGTCAAGAATGGTACTTATTTAGAACCGTGTCTTATCAGGAGTTGCATCTTGTGATTCTATCATTCCATCTACGTTTGTTAGCTAAAATCCTTCTATAATAGATTTTGCCTAATCAACTATTTGTTACCCTGAGGTAAGACAAATTCTGATTTATTTTCCTTTATTAATCAGTTTTCAAATAATGAGTTCATTTCCTGGCATGCCCAATGAGTTTCTTTGTTGTTGTTGATGATGATGTTATTATAAACTTGCAGATTTAAAAATTTTGGTATATTTCAATCCATTGCAGTCATTATTCTCTTTAATGCTCTAATGGTTCCATCTTTGCCCAGTTGACTCCTGTGTTCATTTGGGATGATTTCAATAGCTTGCTTGCATTTCTGATAAGATGTTCTAGGTTTCTTATACATTTCCTGCTCCAAACTTGGAATCAGCCATTTTTTTTAAGAAGGCTTTGTTCCTTTTGGAGGGGAATGCTACTTAGAGACCATGATCCAAGTTCTAGGTATGCTCATTGCTATTGGTTTGATCATTACTCCTAGATAAAATGTACTTTTTAACCGATAAAAATATATCATGAGTATATACTGAGGTTTCAAGTTTAAATTCAAGATTATGGCGTTTTACTCCTGATTTGTTTTATTTGCAGTTCTTTTCTCTTACAAGAAAATTTTGGTTCCTAAAGACATTAATATATTCTAGCATATATCCTAAAATATAATTTAAAATAATAATCTCAATATTATTGCTGAATATTGTTTTACATTTTTTGTTTTTTTAATATGAATAAATCTATATATCTTCATAGCCTTCTCTTTATCAGATAAAAAATATCATACTTACTATACATACTTTTTTGCATCTTGCACTTTTTATTTTACAATGTATTGTGGAGATCACTCCATAGATATTACTCAGTCCTTTTTAGAGCTATGTGTTATTCTACTCTGTGAATGTAGTTTATTCAGTCTATCCCTTATTGATACACATTTGGGTTGTTTCCAGTCTTTTGCTAATACCAGTAGTGATGTATGTAGTAAGAGTCTATTTGTATGTTATTTCATAATTTTGCCTGTTTATTTTGGTATAGAATTCTAGAAGTAAGATTGCTAGGTCAAGGATTATATGTGTATATAATTTTGCTATCTCTTGGCATGGTGATGACTGATAGGGATAGGAGTTAGGGAATAGGTAATAAAAATATATGCCTTATAGACATAAGTACTTTGAGGAAGTACTTGTAAGAAGTTTGACTTTATCTTCCTATTTTTTCTTTCCATAGCCTTTTATTCTTCATTAATACTATAATTGTCATAACAATTTAGAAAGATGATAATATTTTGATGGAAATTTAGAGAAGTATTAACTTCTAGGTATAATTAATCTCTCTCAATTTTTTACCTCTTTATTTAATATCTTCTGGTATTAACCAGAGATTTCATAAATTTGTCTTGCCCAATGTATTTTTTAATTTGTTGTAGATTATCTATCAATTTCAAAATTTTTGGCTGGTGTTGCCAAACTTTAAAATCCTTGTAAACTTTATTCAGTTAACAAACTTTTATAACAGTTTTGACTATCATGGGTGCATCTCTCTTTGTTAGTTGGTGCTTAGTTTTCTTATATGTTATCTCTATGTTTTTACATGTGGAAACATTTTCCACCTCTCTGTGCAGCTTGGCTTCTTCACTATGCAGTCAGTTTCTTTACTAACACCTCCTACTCCACTTTTGATTTTTGAAGTTATTATATCTCTTTCTTAGAAACTTAAATTTTAAAGTAAAACCTAGCCCTAGAAAGAGATATTCCTACTATTTTGAGCAGAAATCATGTGATCTCTTTCCAGCTCCTAGAAGCTTTGACTATATACCTCACTGTTCTAATACTGCACCACTGCTGCCTCATACAGGTTGGCTTTCAGATTAGAAATCTCTATAGATTGTTTTCTACTGATTTCTCACTTTTCTGTATCTGTACTTTTGTTGGTCAATTTTTATACCCAAATATGTCGTCTTATGCCTGGTTCCTATTGAATTCTTCTTTCTATGGTTAGATAATCAAGAATGCCTTTTAATTTTTTTTTCTTTTTCGGTGCGTTTCAGAATCTTGCTAACTTATCTAATTAAAAGTTTGATGTATTTTAATGTTGTTCGTTGGTATTTCATGTTTCCTTCTTTAGGTTCGTAACGTTCTTAATGATGCAGTGGATTTACTGGAATTCCGTGATCGAGTCATTAAAGCCTCTTTGAACTATGCACACTTAGTTGTTTCAACATCTCTTCAGTGTTATGTGTTCTCGTAAGCATCTTGCATTTCTTTAAAATCTAGAGTTTTGTCTATGAAAAAAAAATTATTTTCCAGCTGTCATATTAATATGGTTTGGCTTAAACTTAACTTTCTCAAAAACGTCACCTATCTTGAACTTACTCCTAACTGAGAAGTGATAAAAAGTGAGCTATGAGCAGAGAAAATAGATATAATAGTTGTGCATCAAAGGTTAATAATCACTTTTGTAATACAAAATACCTTCTCTGGGATAATGCTTGCTCTTATTTTACTCATAACCCAAGGACTTTAGTATACGTTTATTTCAAAGCCCAGAGAAGTTGAGGAGCCCCTGATAAATGGTATGAAAAGGAACCACCTAACCACTGGCAGAGGACAGCGTACAGCCTGACAGCAGGCTGAAAGAGGTTCAGTAAGGACACGGGAGGTGTTTAGGCCCAGGGTAATCATGAAGGTTCATACTGATAATCCAGAGTTGTCCAGAAATGATGAAAGAAAATATATTCAGTATACTTTGTGTTGGGCTTCCCTGGTGGGAAATTGCAAAATTACTGAAATTTAAGACATAATGTTTGAATCTGAAGGATTGATACTTGTATTAGAGAGGTTGCTTTTTAAAATATTTACCAAAGGTTTAGAAGCTGTTATTTAGTTTTTTTCTCACTCTACCTTTCTCATACCAGTTAATACGTTATCAAAATATTAAATTGCTTTTCTTTTCTGAGTTAACATTGCTTCCCCTCTCTTGTTGGCAAGACATTCACTAAGGTACAAAATATTTATTAAAGTGGAATTCCAGTGAGCAGTAGTGGAAATGAAGTAGTGCTGAGAGCCATCATACCAAAGTATATTTCATTAAATTATTGTAAAAATACCTGGTGTTTTAGATAATAACAGCTATTCTTTACTGAGCACTGTTATACTATCTTTTATGTTCATGATATGATTTACTCTGTGTGTTGAATATTATTATTATTCCCATTTTACAAAATGAAGAAACTGAAGGATGCAGAGATAATTAAATATTAATAATACCCTGGGTCACACTACTTAACTTCTTTACTAAAGGAAGAGCTGAGATTTGAATCCGAGTTGCTAATAACTGTTGTTCCTTTTTTAGTAATAAAAATATAATTTAAAAAATAAACCTGCAAAGAATATACTGGTTTATATGGAAAGAAGTTCCAAAGAAAATCACATATGAGCATTCTATGTTAAATTTTCACTTAATTTCTCAAATAGTTGTATAGAAAATTCCCTTCTTCTGATCAACACTTAGTTTAGGGAGTTTATATCTCCATGACATGTGTATATATCTTAGTTGTCAAGAATCTCAGATATTTTGTAAGGGGATATGGAAAAACCCCCTCATACTCACTGTTCTTTTTAGCTCTCTTGACAAAGAATGAAGGTTAATTCTAATGATTGCATAAAGGAAGCATGTGTGATATTTTTTCTAAAGTACAAAAGTATATAGCTTTATCATACCTGTGAACTCCAGACTTGCTGATAATTAGTAACAGTTTATTCACTATTTGGCCTTATGCATGCATTTACTTACTGAAATGGGTATCAGGCTCTGTGTTAACCACGATTAATTTCCAGCAATGTGCCTGCTTACTGCAACCTTTCCCTTCCCCCATCTTCCAGATCTGCATATGAGATTTAAAGAATTAGATTTAAAGAATTAGTTCTATGAAAGTAACTGAGAGAAGTTTAGAATAGATAGGAATAATAAAACATTTTAAACTATCGAGCAGCTTTGATTATTTGAGGATGGGTTTTTCGGGTTGTAAATGTCCTTTCTCCCCATCCCTGTCTTTGAATCATATTACATCATGGAACTCATAGGAGTTATTTGTTCATTCGTTTTATCCATTTGTTCAGTAAGCATAGTCATAGCTTACATGTATATAGAATTTTACAGTTTACAGAATGTTTCACAGAAATCTTCATTTGCTCAACACTTACACTGGGAGACTGATAGGAAAAGTGATCATGTTATTATTATTATAGTTTTTGTTCAGTATCTGCTACACAACAGGCAGTTAACTAGATACTTTAGGTAAGACATCATTATCACCATTTTACAAATAATGAAACTGTTGTTTAGGAGGTTAAGCTTATTAAGATCATAAGGCTGACAGGTGGTGAAACCAGATTTCTAATCCTGATCTGTCTAGCCAAAACCCCATCTTCTCAAGAGGGAGGGGACATATGTATACTTACGGCTGATTCATGTTGATGTATGGCAGACACCAGTACAATATTGTAAAGCAATTATCTCTCAATTAAAAATAAATAAATTAAAAAAAAGAATGTTCATAGCATCACAATTTATAAGAATCAAAATCTGAAATCAACCAAATGTCCATCAACATTATAATAAACAACTGTGCCATATCCATGCAATAAAATATTACATAATAATGACCAAAAAAACCCATCCTCTTTTTCACTAAGCTATACTGCTACTATTTTTCAAAAGAGAAACATTAGATGACTTGCTCAAATCACAGAGCTAATAAATGACAGAACATGAACTTATGATTCCTCAGTTCACATGTGTGGTTCCTAGAATAAACATTTATTAAGTACTTACTATGTGCTAGGTGCTGGGGACACAGACTCCACTTTCTAGTCAGGTATACAGATGTGCAAATGAATAATTTCAGAACAACGTACCAAGTGCTATAACAGGATCATATACAGAGTTACTGTGAAACTAAAGATGCTTTGTTTAAAATGAGTACCCACTACTTATTAAAAAGTATTTTAAGTGTAAATAAGTATCCATTTTATTTGTCTTTCAGTACGAAGAACTGGAATACACCACTTATATTTGATCTCAAGGAAGGAACTGTTAGTTTAATTCTGCAAGCAGAAAGGTAATTTATTTATCATGTTTCACTATTGAATTTGGGGATTAAAATATTTTAAATTGCAGTAAAATACTCTTTAAAGCATGCCATTTACAGGATGGTATGTTCTGAAATCACTGGTACACTGGAATCAATCTGTTTCTTCTATTTATCTTAAAAGAAAAGAAAAAATAAGAGAATAAGCTCTTAGATCAGTAGTTCTAAAACTCTTTGGTCTCAAAATTTCATTACATCCTTAAAGTTATTGAGGTCTATGTGTGGGTTATATATGTTGGCCTTTAATATGCTAGAAATCCTTCAAGCAAGGCTTCAACACTATGTGAACTGAGAACTTCCAGATGTATAAGCTAGATTTAGACAAGGCAGAGGAACTAGAGATCAAATTGTCAACATCCATTGGATCATGGAAAAAGCAAGAGAATTCCAGAAAAACATCTCCTTCTGTTTCATTGACTACGCTAAAGCCTTTGACTGTGTGGATTCCAACAAACTGTGGAAAATTCTTAGAGATGGGAATACTGGACCGTCGTAACTTGTTTCCTAAGAAACTTGTACGTGGAACAAGAAGCTACAGTTAGAACCAGTCATGGAACAACAGACTGTTTCAAAATTGGGAAAGGAGTCCGTCAAGCCTGTATATTGTCAACCTGCTTATTTAACTTATATTCAGAGTATTTCAAGCAAAATGCCAGACTGGATGAATCACAAGCTGGAATCAAGATTGCCAGGAGAAATATCAGCAACCTCAAATATGCAGATGATACCACCCTAATGGCAGAAAGCAAAGAGGAACTGAAGAGCCTCTTGATGAAAGTGGAAGAGGAGGGTGTAAAAGCTGGCTTAAACCTCAACATTCAAAAAACTAAGATCCTGACATCTGGTTCCATCATTTTTTGGCAAATAGATGGGGGGAAAAAATGGAAACAGTGGCAGATTTTATTTTCTTAGGCTCCAAAATCACTGCAGATGGTGACTACAAGCCATGAAATTAAAAGACTCTTGCTCCTTGGAACGAAAACTATGACAAACCTAGACAGTGTATTAAGAAGCAAAGACATCACTTTGCTGACAAAGATCCATATAGTCAAAGCTATGGTTTTTCCGGTAGTCTTGTGCAGATGTGAGAGTTGGACCATAATGAAGGCTGAGCACCAAAGAATTGATGCTTTTGAACTGTGAAGCCGGAGAAGACTCTTTAGAGTCCCTTGGACAGCAAGGAGATCAAACCAGTCAATCCTAAAGGAAATCAACCCTGAATATCCATTGGAAGGACTGATGCTAAAGCTGAAACTATTAATACTTTGGCCTCCTAATGTGAAGAGTCAACTCATTGGAAAAGACCTGGAAGCTGGGAAAGATTGAGGACAGAAGGAGGAGGGGGCAACAGAGGATGGCATCACTGACTCAGTGGACTTGAATCTGAGCAAACTCTGGGAGATAGTGAAGGACAGGGAAGCTTGGCATGCTGCAGTCCATGGGGTCACAAAGAGTCAAACATGACTTAGCAACTGAACAAGAACAAAATACTAGAAAGTAAAATTGAGAGATTTAAAATATATCAATTTATTATAAATGATAAGAATAAACTTATTACAAGTAAACAGAGTAATGATGAGAGAATGACAGTGAAACAGGCAAATTACTGTAACATAGTTTTGACCTCATTGTTCCTATATTTTTTGTCTTGTATTTGTTTTAAAATACTGGTTGAAATTCATTCATTTTATGAGGCACTACTAGGCTGTGATCTGGAGTTTGAAAAACAATATTCTCTATCAAGACTTTGTGTATACAGGACTGAGAAACTCTGGGCCAGTTAACTGGAGTAAAGTAGTAATAGCTATTACTCAGGAACCCACATTTTTCCATGAAAATGATCAATCAATCTGTCACATACAGTGGTACCCTACTGAATCAGAGGTCAGAGTCAGAAAGTTAAACTCGATAAAAGCAGGAATAAAGCATGAAAATATAATCTACAATTACTTAAGATTGATGCCCATGAAATCTTTTCAGTAAAACCATTTATTTTATTACCTCATTCCTTTACTTACCACTTAGGCAACTCTTGAGAGTGTTATTATCAGGTTTTCTAGCCCATTTGTTGTTGTTTAGTTGCTAGATTGTGTCTGACTCTTTTGCGACCCTTATGCACCACAGCCTGCCAGGCTCCTCTGTCCATGGAATTTCCCAGGCAAGAATACTGGAGTGGATTGCCATTTCCTACTCTGAGATATTTTCACAACCCAGGGATTGAACTTGTGTCTCCTATAACTCCTGCACTGGCAGGGGGATTCATTACCACTACCTGGGAAGCCCATAGCCTTCTACAAAGAGCCAGATGCTGAATGCTGGTGGCTGTTAGAATCTGGCACAATGACAGGAAGAAAGTGACTGCTGGCAAGAAAGCATGGAGAAAAACGAATGGCACAGAGCCTTTTTTTTTTTTCAATTGAAACACAACTTTATTCTGATTCTAAATGAAAAGGAATGGGAATGACAGTAACAAATAAGATTCCACCTCTCAATATTGTCATGTGACTATAGCAGTCTTATGTTAGAAACTCAAGGAGGAAACAACTGTGTTCCGAAACACCTAAATATGCAGGTCCAAAAAATGAAGGTATTTTTTCTAAACTGCCATATTCACTCAAAAGCCCATCTATCTCCTTCAGCATCCAAAGATTAAACACATGTTCTTCTTAGCTATATAATAAAGTGGCAAACACGCTGCATCACTGACATCACAGGACAGTTGCCTATAAAACTAGATTTCTGATGCTGGGCCCCAGCTTCACTTTGTCACAGGTCATCATCTTCATCCAGGAGAGCAGTTGTCTGAGCAACCTCTAAATTGTGCCCATGCTGTGCTGCCAAGGCTGGGGCCTTGACCACCTCTGGCGGGGCAAGAGCAGGCATGGTGACAAACTCCAAGTTAGGGTCTCTGGTCAGTTTTCTAGCAAACCAGAGGAAGAGCTTTTCAAAGTTGTAGATACTTTTGGCAGAAATGTCATAGAACTGAAGGTTCTTCTTTCAGTGGAAGACAGTTGACTTTGCCTTAACCTTTCTGTCCTTAGCATCCACTTGGTTGCCACACAGCACAGCTGGGGTGTTCTCACACACGCATACCAGATCTCTGCCAGTTGGGCACATTCTTGTAACTCACTCTCGATGTTACATCAAACATTACAACGGCACACTGAGCTTGTGTATAGTAGTCATCCCTCAGTCCACCAAGCTTCTCCTGACCAGCTGGATCCCACACACTGAACTTAATCGATCCTCTGTTGGTATGGAACACAAGAGGATGGACCTTAACACCCAAGGTAGCCACATGCTTCTCAAATTCAGCAGTCAGATGACATTTCATGAATGTAATTTTTCCAGTACCACCATCACCAACCAAAACAAGTTGGAACTGAACTTGGGCTTCTCTTTGGGCAGCCATTTCAGTGTTACTTCCAGAAGTGTCTGTGCCCATCTGACTAAGGGCTGGAAAGGTGGCAGAAGCATAGCACCAGCAGATTCTCCTAAGTATCAAAGCTATCAGTTGCACAGTTGCTGAAGAGTATGATCATCATATTGATGACCCTGAGTGATCAAGAAAATAATTGTATCAGATTGTCTACCAGCTGTTTAATGATATTGAACCAGTGATTGATTGATTGATTGATTTATATCGTAAATTTTTCAAACAAAAAGACATCTTTGCCAGGTAAAAGGTAAGATATCAGCTATCTAAAAAACCATATTTTTGAAATTCGTTTTTACTTGAATAGTTCCAAATAAATTTATTTCTTTATATAGTATTTATAAATGTATATTGAATATGCTCTTAGTAAAGTCATATGTTAAGTGTAAATGATTAGATAATTAAAGAATTTTTTTTTTTAGAATATTTTATTTACTAACCATTGCTGGCCATATTTGTACATTAGAAATGTTTGCCCCTTGGAATAGTGTTTATTCACAGGAAGTTAAAGCTTTAGTGTGTTGTTTAGAAGAGAAAATGCTTTTATTACTGAGACGAAAAAAAAAGAATATATACTAGTATGATATGTCACTTGTCAATGTTAGCAAATATTGTTTTCATACACTAATGTGTAAGGGCCAAATCCTTTAATTAAATAAGCCACACAGCAGTACTCAAGTATTCATTTAATTCAAGTGTCATTTTTGGTATTCATTGTATACTAACTTTTGTTTATCTTGATGTTTATTTCCTAATGGTTTCCACAGCAAAAAGGAACAGTTAGCAATTCTTGAATCAAGAAATAGTTCCGGGGAATTCCCTGGCCATCCAGTGGCTAGGACTTGGCTGTTTCATTGCTGAGGGCCCAGGTTCAATTCCTAGTTGGAGAATTAAGATTCCATAAGCTGTGTGGTGTGATCCAAAAAAAAAAAAAAATCTGAATCAAGGATATTAATAGCTTGAACATAAAGTTTTAAGAAGTAATAATATGTTCAGCTTTGAAGAAACAGACTCTCTGATACAGCAATAGTATGAGTGTAAATCAATAGACCTTTTAAAGGGGAGTCTAACAACATATGTTAAATTTTTAAAAGTATATGCCCTTTGATCCAAATATTGCATTTTTAGGATTTATACTAAGGAAATAAGCAATGTAAACATACAGAGATGTGTATATACCTTAGACATTCTTTTTTTGTTTCTTTGTTTCTTTTTTTTTTTAAATTTATTTTTATTAGTTGGAGGCTAATTGCTTTACAATATTGTAGTGGTTTTTGTCATACATTGACATGAATCAGCCATACCTTAGACATTCTTTAAGAGTGAATAATTTGAAATAAAATAAATGTCCATCAGGAAAGAGTTAATTAAGTTCTATCCATACTTTGCCACAAGTTATCTCTATGGAGGTAAGAAGATTGCAAGAGATCTTTTACTTTCTCTGTATTATTTGAATTGGTTTTTTGTAATGTTCTTAAAATTTCAAAGGAAAAAATAGCAGCCATAAAATGTTTATATTTTGACTTAAAAAATAAACAACACAAGATACTATGCCTTGAATAGAACTGTCATCACAGCAAATGAACCCAACTACCTGATATTAAAAAAACAGATTTTTAGATATGAATACATTTCTTCATGGTTACTGTATTATTTTAAAATCAAAGCTTCTTATTTTAATAAATGCTCACTGTGATGTTAATTTTTGAGTCATTTTCACTCTTTAGGACTCTGCCTAGTATTTAATCTAATTTAATACTGTAATTTAATGATCCTTAGCATAATCTTTAATTGTAAAATATGTGTTAATACTGTTTCATAAAACAAATAGCGTCTGTCATTAAAAGATTCACTGAATTGTAAATTACATGATTTTTATTGCTTTTGTATAGATATGCTTCTTTAGGAAAGGAAATGAATTATAATTATGATATTAAAGGGATCAAAACTTTATAGGGTTGTGATTATGGACATTTTCATTTTTCTTTTCCTACTTCCATCAAAAAATAAAAACCTGGGAAACAAATCAAAACAACCAAATGTTGACTTTTCAGGTTGTTTTTATACTTCATTTTTTATATACCTATGTTTTATTATTGTTTTAATTGTAAGATTTAGATATTTCCAAAGCATAAAATATTTTCTAAATGAAAATGAAATTATAGTAAATCCTACTTGAGAATACATCTTTATTCTGTATTTTTTAGACATTTTCTTCTTGTAGATGGTGGTGGTATCTATTTATATTCTTATGAAGGGCGCTTCCTTTCCTCTCCAAAATTTCCTGGAATGAGAACAGATATTCTAAATGCACAGACTGTCTCTCTGAGTAATGATACCATAGCAATAAAAGACAAAGCTGATGAAAAAAGTAAGTGCATTTTTATAATTTTCAATGAAACTTATTAAAATTTTCATCAATTGATTTTCATTTTCTCATCTATTAATATGTTGACTTTATATGGAAGAATGGTGAGCTTTCTAATTTGTCCTAATCATGAATTAAAGAACTAAAGTTGTCGTGTTATTTCCAGTTGATGGAACAAATAAATATTGTCACAACATCAAAGCTTAGTGGTAAGAAGTAAATCTATATATTTAGTAGCTGTTGGTATAGTTTTAATTCAAGACTGTGAGTCCTAAAAATTTATGTTAATTTTTAAGTTTATTGAAAGTATTTCCTTTTTCTTCATTTAGTAACATAGTAAATATTGTGCTTCATTGTACTGTTTATTTTGGTTATATATATTCATGTATTTTTTATACTTACATATTTTTAAACTAAAGAAGTAGGAGAAGGTTACAAATAATTTTTGATTTTCATATAAAAATCCAGGCCACATTAGTGTTTATAAATAAATTTAAGTATGTCAGGTGTTTTGGAATGTCACAGTATGAATAAAACTATTTTTTTAAGGCAATGCTGTATCATAGCATGTATCCAACAAATATATTGAGTGCTTCCTATGTGCCAAGTAGTCTTCTAGAAGTTGAGGATACAAAAGTGCAAAAAAAAAAAACAGGTAATCAAGCGAATATAGTCAACTAATGATACATGCTGTGAAGAAAATTAATGCAGGATAAGGGCATAGAGAGTTCTAGAGCTGGGGCAGGGCAGTGACTATAGGACAAGCAAATGCAAGGGTGGGAACAAGGCCTTAGGACTAGGTCATGGTGAACTAAGCAGAGTGTGATGGGAGAAGACACAGTTAGATAAGGAGCAGTCAGATCGTGTAGACTTGGCCGTGATAAAGACGCTGGCCTGAGAGAGTGAAGACAAGCACATTATCCTAAAATTTTTCCTGGGTGAATGAAGGACGGGGAACGAGGAAGTTTTGAGTAGGTCACACAAACCCAGAGTTCTGTTTTTGTCATGATAAGTTTGAATACTTTCTAGACGTCCAAGAGGGGTTGGAGAGGAAACAATGAAATAAACGAATCCAGGGCTCAGAAGGGAGTTGGAGATGAGATAGGAATCTGGGAGTCATTGATGTGTAGATGGTGCCATGGCACGGTGGAGTCACCTAGAAAGTGAATATAGACAGAGAAGACCAGTGGCAGAGTGCATCAATATTTAGAGATGAGTAAGAGGAAAAAGAACTAATGAGGTAAGAGTGAGAGTGAGGCACCCTTAAAGCCTAGTGGTGAGATACAGAATAATTGTTTCTTCTCTGGTAATACATACTACTAAAAATGTTTAGTAGTGACATGTTAAAAAAAGGTATGACCTGGCTGTTAATTTTGTTAGTTCATGGAACATCTAATTTTGGAGCTAGAAAACTGTCCCACTTTAAAATTTTCAGTACTTTCAGATAGCATCACCTCTCATTCTAGTAGGAAAGATAATTCTCCTAAACAGAGCTATTATTCTCTCTCTTTACGCCTCAGGCTTTCTCTGAGAGGGGACATTTGGTAATTGATTTGTTTTTAAAGGATTTATTTCCTGTCTAAAAGAGAGGAAAGAGAACGAAATGAAATGAAATAAAGCAGAATCTAGACAGCAGACAGATTTAAGATGAGGGTGTAATTGTTAATAATTTGGAAGTCAGATTTTTGTCTTCAGTGAACTTAAATTTGAAAATCCCAGTGATCACTATGAAGTTTCTATACTTTCCTTATTCAACATCACATATTTTAGATGGAAGCTATAATAAGGTATGTATGTTTCCAACTGAATATACCTTATTCTGAATTTTCCTGTAGTTAATTCACATCTGAAACATATTTCATTATCATTTAAGCCACTGATAATTTATAGAATTTTAGAGCCAAAAAGAATTATAAACATTTTCAGAGTTATGGATTTACATGCAAATAAATTATGTTTTCCTTACATAAAGTTTGTTGAATAAAATAATCATGTTATTCCATCCTGCCATAAACAGAAAATTTTAAAAACTTAAACTAAAATTATTGTAGAACTGATAGAAAAGTGAGAAGAAAAGTAGTTTTCTTATGTTTAAAGAAACTAGTAATTACTGAAGGCTAGATAGAGATACACTAACCATAGAAAGCACAGCTGAAGTACCTGGAATCTTTAACCTGGAGAAGTTTTCTTTCAAGGGGACCATTCACAGATGAAATCAGCGGTTCCTTCCTGACTTGGGAGTTCCTTTACAGGCAGGATTCTTTGAACCAAGCCTAGTAGTGCTCAATTAATGCATGTTAAGTGCATTTGATTATGATTAAGGAGTAGAGGTACATATGATTAAGGTAGATACTCCTTATGATTAAGGAGTAGGAGTATTGCTTTTGACTTGCTTCTTCTCCTCCACCTTGCGTGGATTCACTATGATGTCATTGTGAGTGATTCTTTGAAACAAAAATCTGGGTAGAGGAAGGTGAACTGGAGTAATTTGGGAGTTACTTAAAGAGAATCACTAAAGCGCTGACAGTCTTCAAAGAGCAAAAAATAGTGGGCAATATCTCTGTCACTTATGACACTAGGAGAAGCCTTTGATGAAACAGAAGGGGCAGAGGCAGCTTTTGTTCCTGACTTCTTCAGTACACATCTCCAATAATTTTTACAACTTGGCCTACTCAGAATATCTGAGAAAGATGGGATTGGAAATAGAGAACTTTGAATTATCATTTTTTAGATAATGATTGATGTCATGAAAATAATCCAGGAAAGTATATAGCATGAATAGGTGACCTAAAACAAAACCTAGCAACAGGGATCACCAAAGAAGGAAGAACTAGCAAAAAGAGAATAAGGGATGGTCCATAATAGGAAAGAATCAGCAGGAAACAGTGTTTTTTGGTAGCTCACATAGGAGTTTCAAGAAAGAGGATGGTCAGGAGTATCCAGTGCTCCTGGGAGGTCAAGACTAAAAGCAGATTCTTGACTAAAAATAGACTCTTTGATTTGGCAGCATATGAGTCATTGATGATCCAGGCAAGAGCCTTTGCATCAGTGTAGTGAAGTTGAACATCAAGTTGCTTAGTGGTAAAGAATCTGCCTGCTAATGCAGGAGACACAGGAGACTCAGGTTCAGTACCTGAGTTGGAAAGATCCCCTGGAGGAGGAAATAGCAACCCACTCCAGTATTCTTGCCTGAAAAATCCTATGGACAGAGGAGTCTGGTGGGCTACAGTCCATAGGATTGCAAAGAGTCAGGCAAGACTGAGCACACAAAAAGCCATTTCAGGGAATTGAAAGTCCAAACTCTATAATCATAAGCTTGGTCTTTCTGGTGACCCTATAGCTATCCTGAAGCTATCTAGGGAATCACCCAGAGTCTCTCTATTAGCATAACAAAGACATTCCTGTGACTCAGTTGTGGAAGACCTGTGTCAGGAACCCAAGACAAAGACCACACAGATTATCACACAGTAGTGTACTGACCACAGGGAACTCATCACTACATAATTTCCTGGTAGTATAGTAGGCACTCAATATATTTTTCCTTTGTGAAATGATTGTCTGGGTTGTTATGTTGGTCTAAATCAGAGTTATGAAAATTATAAACTACATCCAGATTTGGACTTGCCATTTTTGATCCTGTGGTACGTTGATTCCATACCATTAATAATAATTCTAATTAGGGAATGTATATTTTAGGAAGACGTGTTTGGTTCCACTGAGAAATATGACCTTATTACTAACTAGGAATTAGATGCTGCTGCTCTGCGGTGCTGATAGGTATGCTATGGTGCAAAGAGTTAAATAATTTCTCATTGGGATTGTGATAGCTCCATAGAAATTTGCCAGTAAAAATTCTAACAATATGGTAATTAATTATGGTAATATGATAATTAATGTAATATGGTAATTAACGCTTTACTTTTTTTTAAGTAATCTTCCTCTTTGAGGCATCAACTGGAAAACCAATGGGAGACGGGAAGTTTCTTTCTCATAAGGTGATGGATATTAGCTATTTTAAATGTAAATAGTTATTTACTTCTTTTCAAAATTAATGTTTTCAGACTTCCCTGGTAGTCCAGTGGTTAAGACTTTGCACGTCCATTGCAGGGAGCATGGATTTGATCCCTAATCGGCAAAGTTCCATGTGCTCCATGGTGAGGCCAGAAAACAAAAATTAAAAACAAAACACTAAGAGCAAAATTAATGTTTTCATTTTAAGGAGGAAAACATGGAGGTTAGTTTTATATTTAAAACCAGTGTGCAGTCTATGCAGAGTATTTTGCCTAAAAATGTCCTAAAGACTAAGCACTATTAAATTCTGTAATGGAAAGCTATATATATGCAAATTAATTGAATGAACGAAATCTGACATATGTTTTTGTTCAAGCTCTTTACTCCTTTTTAAAAAATTATTATTTGTTTTATTTATTTTTGGCTGCGCTCATTCTTCATTGCTGTGCTCGGGCTTTCTCCAGTTAAGGCACATGGACTTCAGTAATTGCAGTGCATGGGCTCAGTAGTTGTGAGTTAGTTTCCCCACAGCATGTGGAGTCTTAGTTTCTGGACCAGGGATCGAATTCATGTGCCCTGCATTGGCAGGTGGATTTTTAACCACTGGACCACCAGAGAAGTCCCTCTTTACTGCTTTTCAATAGAATATCCTATCTTGATTAAACTTTTAGCACATATAATATCAGTAAATAAAAATGTGTTTATACATCAATACAGCTTACACTTTTCCCATTGACCTGTTCTAACCCTTTTTTTTTTTTAGGTTTTAAGACTGTAGTTAAACTGAAAAAAAATATCTGAAACTGGAAAAAAAAATTCCTGAATTGCGAGCTGTTTATTAGTTCTGACTTTTAGCTTTAGAACAAACAAATGGCACCCTTCCATTGAGTTATCCTCCAATAAGTGATATATTAGGGTTTAAAGATTTTTTTAACTTTATTGTCTAATGCTACTAGTGAAGTGTTACCCTATATTTTCTTTTCTTCTTTTTGTAATTATTCGTTGAATAACAAATACATTCAGTGGTTCAGAAATGGAAAAGCAGTCAGTGAAAAACTACTCCTGCTGCACCTGTCGGTATAGTTCCTTTCCACCAAATAAGTAGCCATCATTATTAATCTCCTTTTATCCGTCCAGAGGTTTTTAGTGCATACATGGACAAAATGGGTATATGTTCCTTTCTCTTTCTTTTACAAAAAGATGACATATAAGTCTGTACTTTGCTTTTCTCAGGCAACATTCTATTTCTGGAAATTTTTCCATATCAATAGATAAAAGTACTTTTGCAGTCCTTCTTCCTGCCATAAGTATAACATTTTATGGATGTATCAAAATTTGTTTAACTTGTGCCCAAATGATAGACACAAATGGAAGTGTATTTCAACTTATTGAGTTTCAAAGATTACATTATTTTATGGTGTTCTAATGGGCATTTTCCCTTGTAAATTAAAAAACAAGTAATTATACTTTAACTTTTGAATTATTTGTATATTAGCAGTTAAGTTATTTAGCAGGGACATTTTACCATTATAAGTAGGTAAATGATATTTAATTGATCTTTAAATAAACATATGTTCTTGTAAGTAAACAATTAAAATAATCTGATGTAAGCACTGAAACTAATCCAGAATTTTCATTCTTTATAAATTTTAGAATGAAGTTTTGGAAATTGCTCTGGATCAAAAGGGACTCACCAATGATAGAAAAATTGCTTTCATTGATAAAAATAGAGATCTCTATATCACTTCAGTGAAACGATTTGGGAAGGAAGAACAGATTGTCAAACTTGGTAAAATAATTGTAATACATTTAAATTTTTTATTATTTTCAGTATTCTTAGATCTACTCTTTATGTTATACTAAATAGCTTACTTGCTTGAATGAATCTGTGAATAATGCTTTGGTCTCCTAACATTTCTTAGCTATTTAATTCCATTTTGATAGCAAATCTTTAGCTGTTGCAACTCACTTGGTATTGAAAAAAAGACATGCAGATTGAAAATATAATGGTTCTGGGTAAAATGTTCAAATATTTCCATAAATTTTTATGTGAATTTTTGCACATGTTTTCACCATCAGAAAATACTCATACCTACCAGCAGTTAGTTGGGGTCTTATACATCAGCTGATTTTAAAGATATGTTTTTAATACTTATATAATGGAACTAATACATTAACATTACATTAACATTCTTTTTAAAATAAGGAACAATGGTGCATACTTTGGCGTGGAGTGATACGTGCAATATCCTTTGTGGACTTCAAGATACTCGATTTACAGTCTGGTATTACCCCAATACGGTTTATGTGGACAGAGACATTTTGCCTAAAACATTATACGAAAGGGATGCAAGGTAACATTTTACTGTGTGGGATTGTTTATTGTCATCAGTAAAACTAACAGAGTGTTGTATTCTTACTTCTAATTTCATTCCTACAAAATAATCTTTTATGTTACTTAGTCAACTAAATAAATTATTCAGCTAAAACTAATTTAATGAGATTTAAGTGATAGAATCAAGTTGAAAGTGTTGTATTGATGTAATACTATTTATTTATATGTTTCTTAAATGAATATAATTTTTTCTTATATGATTTTCAGGTTTACTGTTGTTTAATGATAACTCAGGTAGTTTTTTCAATGTGGTTTAATTATTTTATTTTAGGCACTCAATATTTTTCTGTGATATACAATTTTATGACAGCCTTTACTCTTTCCCATTTTATCATTGACCTTGAGACTCTCAGGAATGTATGTCTCTTGAGAACTGAATTTTAAAATTGATATTAAATATAGAAAAAAATACATAAAGTTACTAAAAAGTTTTTTTTTTAATTTTGCATTCTTCAGAAAATCAAATGCATTTATATTCCTAATTTCTCTAAGAAATAGCAGGGAGATCTCTTATTCTTGGCAAACTAGGAATACAAAGGCTTCTCAACGCCAAATGTTAGTTTGACTTTCAAATCTATTTTGAGTTCATTTTTAATATTCAAGCTCACGTTAGCAAAACCGGAGAGTCATCATATAAAAAAATTAACTAATAAAGAGAAGTTAGTCTCTTTACTTAAAGTTCACCTCCTGTTATGAGAAAATAATCTTGGAATCAACTTTTTAATGTTTGTACTTTCAAAAGCTGAAGCTAAGTGCTTTAATCATTTGTGTGATTTACCTTAATTCTTAGGAAAAAAGATCATTTCAAATGCTTTTAGGCATAGTTGTCAAATATGTAATAACTTTTGTCATGTTAAAATGTTTGTATATTTTGCTCTAAGTGTACATAGCAAGTTAGATTCCAATATTTATTTAAAGATATACATTCTCCCTGGAATTAACTTTCTTGGATGCGTTTTGGAGATTGTAGATTTCATATGTATGTTGGGGTCAACTCCTAAATTTAAATTGTATGAAATTTTTTGCTCAGAATATAAATTTCACTTTGCCTTTTTTCAACAGTGAATTTAGTAAAAACCCCCATATTGTGAGTTTTGTTGGAAATCAAGTAACTATAAGAAGAGCTGATGGCTCTCTGGTTCACATCAGCATATCACCATATCCTGCTATTCTCCACGAATATGTAAGCAGTTCAAAATGGGAAGATGCTGTAAGACTTTGTCGTTTTGTTAAGGTACTTTACATTTCAGATCCACAGTTGTATATATATTGTGTATTAGTTTATACAATATCTTTTTGCAAGATGAGAAATAATAAGAGCTAAGGGTTGGAAAAATTGTAAACAAGATCATATTTTTTTTTAATAAGTGATGTCATGAGTGATACAGAGAGATAGATGTTGCTGTGTGATTTATTCTCTGAAGAAGTGAGTAGTTTCTTCTTGCTGGTACATATAAAAACATTTCATGAAACTTTTTTTAAAAGTCACATTCCCAGGTTCTATCCCCAAGGTCTAATTTATTAAATCTAGTGAGCCTGGGCATATTTTTAAGTTCCTCAGATGATTTGTATAGCTAAGGTTAAGAGCCATTCAGTACTTTAGATCAGCATTTTCCAACCTAGTTGAATTAAGTATTTTCTGAGCATGTTTGACCACAGAACTCTTTTATTTTACATTATTTAATTCTCTTAGAATACACTTTTGTAAAAGGACTTTTAGGTGGTTTTCCTTACAATGGGTTATTGGTGACAGTCTGCTCTCACAGCATTGTCTGAAAACCTCACTTTTTCTCTGGTTCCCTGCAGTTGCATTCTTTGACATCTCATCAAAAAGACTAGAGGGCTTATAACTATGAGTTATCATTAATGTGTATCATAAGTTCAAAAGTAAACCTTTTTTAATTAGAAATGAACATTTCACAAAAAATTTATTCAAAACTTTCCCTATGTGTTATAACAGCATAGCCACAATGAAATTTCCACATCATTAATTTATTAAATTACTATTTTTTTCAGTGCCAAGCTCAGCAATCTTTTATTTTACATTAAAATATAACCTTAAAATATAACCTTGTTATATTTTAATTCACTGTTTATTTTAAGGCAGTTCAGCCATGTAGTTGAAATAATTGTTCTCATATTTCACTTTAGGAGCAAACCATGTGGGCTTGTCTAGCTGCTATGGCAGTTGCTAATCGAGATATGACTACTGCAGAAATAGCCTACGCAGCAATCGGTGAAGTAAATAGTGTTTACTTATGTTTCTGTGTTTGTGTGTGTATGTGTGTTTTTAACTGTAATTTGTTACTATATACTTCAAATATTTTTCTTTCATTCTTAGATTGATAAAGTTCAATATATCAATTCTATAAAAAATCTTCCATCTAAAGAATCAAAAATGGCCCACATATTAATGTTTAGTGGGAACATACAGGAGGCTGAAACTGTTCTTCTTCAGGCTGGCCTTGTTTATCAAGCAATTCAGATCAATATTAATCTCTACAACTGGGAAAGGTAATACAACCATTTTTCATTAATTCCAAAACCTGACTGATCTTAATGTATTCTTCTATCTACCACTTAGTAAATTACATTTTCCATTGTACTTAAGAGTTTCCTGATATCATATAAAAATTTATTCACATTTATATTTGTGAGTCAGTTCAGTTGCTCAGTTGTATCCGACTATTTGTGACCCCATGGACTGCAGCATGCCAGGCTTCCCTGTCCATCACCAACTCCTGGAACTTGCTAAAACTCATGTCCATTGAGTCGGTGATAACATCCAACCATCTCATCCTCTGTCGTCCCCTTCTCCTCCCACCTTCAGTCTTTCCCAGCATTAGGGTCTTTCAAATGAGCCGGTTCTTCACATCAGGTCGCTGAAGTACTGGAGTTTCAGCTTCAGCATCAGTCTTTCCAATGAATATTCAGGACTGATTTCCTTTAGGATGGACTGGTTGGATCTCCTTGCAGTCCAAGGGACTCTCAAGAGTCTTCTCCAACACCACAGTTCAAAAGCATCAATTCTTTGGCACTCAGCTTTCTTTATGGTTCAACTCTCACATTCATACATGACTACTGGAAAAAACCATAGCTTTGACTAGACAGACCTTTGTCAGCAAAGTAATGTCTCTGCTTTTTAATATGCTATCTAGGTTGGTCATAACTTTTCTTCCAAGGAGCAAGTGTCTTTTAATTTCGTGGTTGCAGTTGCCATCTGCAGTGATTTTGGAGCCCAGGAAAATACAGTCTGTCACGGTTTCCATTGTTTCCGCATCTGTTTGCCATGAAGTGATGGGACCAGATGCCATGATCTTAGTTTTCTAAATGTTGAGTTTTAAGCCAGCTTTTTCACTGTCCTCTTTTACTTTCATCAAGAGGCTCTTCAGTTCTTCCCTTTCTGCCATAAGGGTGGTATCATCTGCATATCTGAGGTTATTGATATTTCCCCTGGCAATCTTGATTCCAGCTTTTGCTTCATCCAGCCCAGCATTTGCATGATGTACTCTGAATATAGGTTAAATAAGCAGGGTGATAATATACAGCTTTGATGTGCTCCTTTCCCAATTTGGAACCAGTCCATTGTTCCATGTCTGGTTCTGTTGCTTCTTGAACCAGAACTGTTCAAGAAATGTTGCTTCTTGACCTGCATACAGATTTCTCAGGAGGCAGGTCAGGTGGTCTGGTATTCCCATCTCTTGAGGAATTTTCCACAGTTTGTTGTGATCCACACAGTCAAAGGCTTTGGCATAGTCAGTAAAGCAGAAGTAGATGTTTTTCTGGAACTCTCTTGTTTTTTCAGTGATCCAACAGATGTTGGCAATTTGATCTCTGGTTCCTCTGCCTTTTCTAAATCCAGCTTGAACATATTTGTGAGTAGTCTGCCATTAAAGATTTTTGCCATTTCTGACTCATGATTAATTAGATGTTATCTGTGAAGAAGAAAAGAGAGTCTAAGATGGCTCCAGAATTTCTGGTTTTAGTAACTGGCTAGGTGGTGGTAAGATATTAGCAGGTTTGGAAGGGATGTTGAATTTGAAATATTTGTTTAGAGATATGCGATAATAGTTGATTATTAGACATGGAGCTCAGGAAAGATTTTAAATAGAGATGTAGATTAAGAGTCATAAGCAAGCGGATGATAGTCGAAGCCAGAAGGATGGATGCAATTGCCTGGGGCTTGTGTGGAGTGAGAACACATCAACTCTATTTGCGGGATGGGTGAAAGAAGAGAAATTCACTGAAAGATTGGGATAAAGCAGTTAGACAGGCAGAGAGAGGATCCGGGAAAGGCTTGTTAAGCTAAGAAAGACAAAGGAAAGGATTTATGTCAAGGAGCCGTCAGTAACCTTCCCTGCCAGCTTAGGAGTTGGGGTAGGTTGCTTTCTGAGACTGAGTGGCAAGCTTCTCTTCTCTATGGCATATTATGTTTCTCTGTTCTTTTTCTTCAGGTATATATCTCTCAGTGAACAAGGTTGTAGTGCTTATATACACCTGAAGTTACTATGTTATAAAGTTGACATGTTGATTTTTTCAGGTTTGAAATGTCTTTCATCTTTGTCTCTCTCTCTATGCTTAAAAATAACCCACTAATTTTTTAATTACTAGCCCCTTATAATTCCCTTAGATTAGAATTTTTATAGATACTCTGTCTCTATCTTCCCCTTGAATAGGAATAATAAAAATGGCTAACAAAAGTAATAAACGATTTTGGTATGGACATACTAAGGTCTCTTTATTTAATTTGTACATTTATACAGGTCAGCCATTCTATTTCAATACTTTACTTACACAAATCTGTTGTCATTGTTTAGCTATACAAAGGACTGTGAAAACTATTTTAGGTTTTACAAACATGAATAGGCCTTTCTTCTTGAGCTCAGTTTAGTCATAATTCATAAATATTTAAGTAGTTTAGAAAGAGACAATATGAATAATATTTTTAAAACTACATTAAAGAACTGATGGAAAATTGTACATATCATTACTAAACTATGAGTTCCATGAGAAATAGGGAAGAATAGTGTTTATAGCATATTCTCAACTGATACTTTTGAGAAAATATTTATGTTGATAAATTTTAAGCATTACTATTTATACAGCATTCTGAACACCATACAATATAACAAATACTTTAAAAATCATCTTTATTTTAGGAAGCTTACAACCTATTTAAGAATTCCATTTTATTGTCATTAATAATAGTGAAGCTGCTACTTATTGATGCTTATGATGTGTCAGAATTGTGTTCAGCACTTTTCATAGATCATCTCACTTGGTTACCACAATATTATACAAATGAAGAACTTGAGGATTATTTGTAAGTGGCAGATCTAGGATGTGAACCTGAGCCTTCCAATATCAAAGTGGACCTGAATTTTCTATTATTACTGCAATAAAGTATATACTGCTGATACTACTACTTACATTGTTCTGTAGGATTGATGTTTGTCTCTTTTATTATATATCTTTGTAAATTTTTACATTTACAAAGATTTTAGGTTATATACTTCTTGAATGATAAAAACATTTTATCATTTTATATTAGCTATGAACATAGCGGGTGCTTAATTTCATGCTCTTGATCTTTGTGCAGTCCTCAATCATTTGCCATGCATTTCCTCTGCAAACACTAAATGTAGACACATACAGTGTGCAAATGTCAGAGCAGGTTGATGAAGCAGTTTGCCTCTGATGGTTTCTATTGATGGTCTATAATACAGCCCTCTGAACATTTCTTGTACCTCCTTGACCTAAGTGAATATTACATCTTTCCAAAGGACCCTCCTTGCCTACGTCTCAAATGGACTCAGTTTATTCTTTCCAACTCCACCTTCATTAGGTCTGGATGTGAGTGATGGCTCAGTGGTAAAGAAACTACCTGCAATGCAGGAGACACAAGTTTGATCCCTGGATCGGGAAGATCCTCTGGAGGAGGGCATGGCAACCTACTCCAGTATTCTTGCCTGGAGAATCCCATGGACAGAGGAGCCTGGCAGGCTATAGTCCATGGGGTTGGAAGGAGTTGGACATGACTGAAGCGACATAGCACACCTATGCAAACATCTTTACTTGTCTGGTAAAAATCTCTGATCCTTTGAGACATGTCATGTAACCATTCTTACTCTCTGCTGTTAATTTCACATCTTCCCTACTATCCCTATATCCTGCCCTCCATGCTGCTCCTTCCCCTGCTCTAGTTTTCAGCAAAGGACCCTGCTTTAAGATATTAGGTGTCAGGGAGAAGGGAAACAAGAGGGGCAGAGAGATGTAATGGGGAAAGAAAAACAAACCCTTGGTGCTCCTCTGTTCCTCCTATCTACTCGGCATCTCCTTTCTGTTTTTTTATCTAAACTGTAAACCAGTGGGTTGGTCAAATGCTGGTAGACCTCTGTGCCTGCCTGATAATTTGATAGAGGTCAAGAAGCATTATTCAAGGCTTCTGATTACTATTTACATGCTTTTTGTTGTTGTTGTTCAGTCACCCAGCCATGCCCGACTCTTTGCGACCCCATGCATGCCAGGCCTCCCTGTCCCTCACCATCTCCTGGAGTTTGCCCAAGTTCATGTTCATTGCCTCGGTGATGCCATCCAGCTATCTCACCCTCTGACACCCTCTCCTCCTTCTGCCCTCAATGTTTCCCAGCATCAGGGACTTTTCCAATGAGTTGTCTGTTTGCATCAGGTCACCAAAATACCGGAGCTTCAGCTTCAGCATCAGTCCTTCCAAATGAATATTCAGGGTTGATCTCCCTTAAGATTGACTGGTTTGAGCTCCTTGCTGTCCGGGGGACTTTCAGGAGTCTTTTCCAGCACCACAGTTCGAAGGCATCAATTCTTTGGTGTTCTGCCCTCTTTACGGCCTAGCACTCACAACTGTACATGACCAGTGGGAAGATCATAGCCTCGACTATACAGACCTTTGTTGGCAGAGTAATGTCTCTGCTTTTCAACACTGTCTAGGTTTGTCATCGCTTTCCTGCCAAAAAGCAATCATCTTCTGATTTCATGGCTACAGTCACCATTTGCAGTGATTTTGGAGTCCAAGAAGAGGAAATCTGTCACTACTTCCACCTTTTCCCCTTCCATTTGCCTTGCAGTAATGGGGCCGGATGCTATTATCTTAGTTTTTTTTTTTTTTAATATTTAGTCTTAAGCCGGCTCTTTCACTCTCCTCATCAAGAGGCTCTTTAGTTCCTCTTCATTTTCTGCCATTAGAGAGGTATCATCCGTATATCTGAGGTTGTTGATGTTTCTCCCGCCTATCTTAATTCCGGCTTGTAACTCATCCAGCCCAGCACTTCTCTTGATGTGCTCAGCATATAGGTTAAACAAACAGGGTGACGGCAGACAGCCCTGTCATACTCCTTTCTTGATCTTGAACCCATCAGTTGCTCCATACAAGGTTCTAACTGTTGCTTCTTGACCCACATACAGGTTTCTCAGGAGACAGATAAGATGGTCTGGTATTCCCTTCTCTCTAAGAGATTTCCACAGTTTGTCATGATCCACACAGTCAAAGGCTTTAGCGTAGTTGATGAAACAGAGATAATGTTTTTCTGAAATTCCCTTGCTTTCTCTATGATCCAGCGAATATTGGCAATTTGATCTCTAGTTCCCCTTCCTTTTTTAAACCCAGCTTGGACATCTGGAAGTTCTTGGTTTGCATAATGCTGAAGCCTAGCATGCAAGACTTTAAGCACGACCTTACTAGCATGGGATGTAAGTGCAGTTGTCTGATGGTTAGCACATTCTTTGGTACTACCTTTCTTGGGAATTGGGATGAGGATTGACCTCTTCCAGTCCTGTAGTCACTGCTAGGTCTTCCAGATTTGCTGACATAATGAATGCAAAACCTTGATTTACACACTTAAGACTCCCAAATATGTATCTCTCCTAGCCCTCTATCTTGCCCATGTTTGCTGTAAGAATCCAATTATCTGCCTGCCTATTCAGCATTCCCAATGGATGTCTCATAAGTTTGAGTTCAAATTTATACTTATTCCCTCATAAACTTGATCTTCTTCCAAAGTAATCTGTCATCTTTTCAATCTATCCAAAGCTGGAAATCTAGGAGTTACTTTTGCCATTTTCCTTAGCCTGTAGCACTCATCCTCTTTACCACCAGCACCCTTGTCTAAGCTGATCCAAGTTTTTCTTGGTATAACATTATCTCTGCATCTACTTTGTCCTTTTCCTATCCATTGGTCACACTATAGTCACAGTGCTCTATTCACAGTGGAAATCTGATCATGTTACTCTTGACCCCTGACTCACTTAAATGAAACCCTTAGTTTCCCATCACTTTTAGCAAAATATCAAAGACTGGGTAAGAATGACTTCAAATAATCAGCAGAAGTAATTATAATTGCTACGAAACTCTCAAGAAACTTTATGTATTGTCTTCATTTCCAGATTCTAAAGCTATTTTTGAAATCAGTTGGAATATTTGTTCCTATTGCATATTCATTCATTCAGCAGATATTTACTGAGTGTTTGCCATACTACGGATATTTAGATATTACATGGAAATCCATTTAAAACAACAACAAATACAGTCTTTTGGTAAAATGTATGGTCATTTTTAATGACTTGTTTGAAAAGGCTGCTGAATGGGACAAAGACAAATATAGTGGTTAAGACTGGGACCTTTGGAATAAGACCTGGGTTTGATTTCTGATTCTGCACATATTAGCCTTGTGATCTTGGACAGGTTACTGAAGCTCCGTAAGCCTCAGTTTCCTTGTGTTTAAAATGATGATAATTACAAGAAACACATGTTTGTTGTCAGCGTTAAGTAAAGTAGCATGTGAAACTCTTTAGCTTACTGCCTGATACATAGTAAGCCTTCAATAAAGGGTAGCTATTATTCATTCTTTAAATATTTATTGAGTGTCTCTAATGTGCCAGGTTTCAGGCACTGGGGATACAGCAATGAACAAAACTGATAAAGTCTAAGATGACAGTTTGATATTAAATGTTAGGACTAATATAAAAAGTAGGAAGAAGAAATATAAATACTTGGATCCAGTATAGAAATCAACTTATAACAACATAGTCCGAAGAGTGGCCTGCTTAGAGAGTAGAATAATCCCCATCTACAAAGATATTCCACAGTTTGTTGTGATCCACACAGTCAAAGGCTTTGGCATAGTCAATAAAGCAGAAGTAGATGTTTTTCTGGAATTCTCTCGCTTTTTCGATGATTCAGCAGATGTTGGCAATTTGATCTCTGGTTCCTCTGCTTTTTCTAAATCCAGCTTGAACATCTGGAAGTTCACAGTTCACGTACTGTTGAAACCTGGCTTGGAGAATTTTGAGCATTACTTTGCTAGTGTGTGAGATGAATGCGATTGTGCCGTAGTTTGAGCATTCTTTGGCATTGCTTTTCTTTTGGATTGGAATGAAAACTGACATTTTCCAGTCCTGTGGCCAATGCTGACATAATGACATAAAAAAAGCTTATTTTCCAAATTTGCTGGCATATTGAGTGCAGCACTTTCACAGCATCATCTTTTAGGATTTGAAATAGCTCAACTGGAATTCAATCACCTGCAGTAGCTTTGTTCGTAGTGATGCATCTTAAGGCCCACTTGACTTTGCATTCCAGGATGTCTGGCTCTAGGTGAGTGATCATTCCATTGTGATTATTTGGGTTGTGAAGATCTTTTTTATATAGTTCTTCTGTGTATTCTTGCCACCTCTTCTTAATATCTTCTGCTTCTGTTAGGTCCATACCGTTTCTGTCCTTTATTGTGCCCATCTCTGCATGAAATTTTCCCTTGGTAACTCTAATTTTCTTGAAGAGATCTCTAGTCTTTCCCATTCTGTTGTTTTCCTCTATTTCTTTGCATTGATCACTGAGGAAGACTTTCTTGTCTCTCCTTGCTACTGTTTGGACCTCTGCATTCAAATGGGTGTATCTTTCCTTTTCTCCTTTACCTTTTGCTTCTCTTCTTTTCACAGCTATTTTTAAGGCCTCCTCAGACAACCATTTTGCGTTTTTGCACTTCTTTTTCTTGGGGATGGTCTTGATCCCTGCCTTCTATACAATGTCACGAACCTCCTGAGAAATCTATATGCAGGTCAGGAAGCAACAGTTAAAACTGGACATGGAATAATAGATTGGTTCCTAATCGGGAAAGGAGTACATCAAGGCTGTATATTGTCACCCTGCTTATTTAACTTATATGCAGAGTACATCATGAGAAATGCTGGGCTGGATGAAGCACAAGCTGGAATCAAGATTCCTGGGAGAAATATCAATAACCTCAGATATGTAGATGACACCACACTTATGGAAGAAAGCGAAGAAGAACTAAAGAGCCTCTTGATGAAAGTGAAAGAGGAGAGTGAAAAAGTTGTCTTAAAACTCAACATTCAGAAAAGTAAGATCATGGCATCTGGTCTCATCACTTCACACAAATAGACAGGGAAGCAATAGAAACAGTGAGAGACTTTATTTTCTTGGGCTCCAAAATCACTGCAGATGGTGACTGTAGCCATGAAATTAAAAGACACTTGCTCCTTGGAAGAAAAGCTATGACCAACATAGACAGCATATTAAAAAGCAGAGACAAAAAAAATAAAAATTAAAATTAAAAAATAAAAAGCAGAGACATTGCCGACAAAGGTCCATCTAGTCAAAGGTATGATTTTTCCAGTAGTCATGTATGAATGTGAGAGTTGGACTATAAACAAAGCTGAGCACTGAAGAATTGATAGCTTTGAACTGTGGTGTTGGATGAGACTCTTTAGAGTCCCTTGGACTAAAAGGAGATCCAACCAGTGCATCCTAAAGGAAATAAGTCCTGAATATTCATTGGAAGGACTGATGCTGAAGCTGAAACTCCAATATTTTGGCCACATGATGCCAAGAACTGACTCATTTGAAAAGCCCTTGATGCTGGGAAAGATTGAAGGCGGGAGGAGAAAGGGACGACAGAGGATGAGATGGTTGGATGGCATCACTGAGTCAATGGACATGAGTTTGAGTAAACTCTGGGAGTTGGTGATGGACAGGGAAGCCTGGTGTGCTGCAGTCCATGGGGTTGCAAATAGTCGGACACGACTGAGCGACTGAACTGAACTGAACTAAACAAAGATATTCAAACACAGGATGAATGATAAAATTATGTGATTGACTAACAATAGACTTTTTGCTTGCTTGCCTATATAGATGGTGACTTTTTATAAAAGATCTTACTGTTTTCACTGCCATGGTGCAAGTTCAGTCCTTACAAGCAACACATGGTTGGGGGAAAAAGAAAGCTTATGTGGTTTTTTTTGGCCACATGTATTTCCCTCTTCCTCTGGAAGTGAGTAAATAATAGGTCTCATAAACTAGGACTTATAGGATTGGTTTATATTATCAAATAGTAGTTTGAGTCTTTCTTGAAGAATTTGTGTGTTGCGTATATCCCAGGAAGTCTGGCTCATTTAAAAGGGCTTCCTAGTTGCCTCAGTAGTAAAGAATCTACCTGCAATGCAGGAGACGTGGATTTGACCCCTAGGTCAGGAAGATTCCCTGGAGAAGGTAATGGCAACCCACTCCAGTATTCTTGCCTGGAGAATCCCATGGACAGAGGAGCCTAGTGGGCTGCAGTCCATGGGGTCACAAAAGAGTCAGACACGACCTAACGGCTAAGCAACAACAAGCCCACATTTGGTTTCTGTGTAGACTAGAGCTATACTGGAGGACAGATTTTTGTATGTGTTGGGGGGAAAGTGGGTGATTATTAAGCTGTCTAACAATTTGGATTTGTTGAGTTTTAATTACTTTTATCTTTTCAGTTCACGAGGGCCAGCAGGGACTGGGATACACAGGCATGAAGTTCAGGAGAGGTCCTGGACATTGAGGGGAAGTCCCTGAGGAAATTGTCAGCCCTTTGGAGTAGTTGCAGCCACAAATATGGCTAGGATTACCTACTAGAATTTAAAGAAGGAAAAAGAAAAAAAGGCAGATTTCTCCTGAATTCAGCATTTAATGGTCTGGTTGAAGAGGAGGATTCAGCAAAAGAGATCAGGAAGGGCCAAAGAAGATGAAATTTAAAAGCTACTTACTATGGAAAGTTTCAAATATATAGAAAAGTAAGAGAACAGTATAATGAATATTCATGTACCCATCATTCAGCTTCAATAGTTAGGGATTTGTGAGTAATCTCTACCCACACTCTACCCCTCCCCACCATTTTCTAAAAGCAGATCCCAGTCATCATATTATATTATCTATGAATATTTCAGTATGTATCTTAAAGGTTTTTTTTTAATCCAGCCATAATATTATGATCACACCTTTAAAATTAATAATAATTCTATTCAGTGTTCTTATTTCTCTGATGTCTCATAAATGTTTTGTTTTGCTTTATGTTGTTTGATGCAGTATCCAGAAAAGATACATGCATTATGATTGGTTGATGCACTCTTAAGTTTCTTTAAACCTATAGGTTCTTCTGTTTGTTTTTTGTATTTTATTTGGGCTTAGAGAACTTCCTATAGTCTAGACTTTGTTGATTGCATCTTTGTGGTGTCACTTAACATGTTCCCCTGCCCCTGAATTTGCTGTGAATTGGTATTGAATGTAGAAACTTGATGACATATGTGCCTGCACGCTCAATCGTGTCCAACTCTTTGCGACCCCATGGACTGTAGCCCACCAGGCTCATCTGTCCATGGGATTCTCTGGGCAAGAATACTGGAGTGGGTTGCCATTTTCTCCTCCGTGGGATCTCCCCAGCCCAGGGATAGAACCTATGTCTCCTGGGGCTCCCGCAGCTCCTGCATTGGCAGGTGGATTCTTTACCACTATGCCACCTGGAAAGCCATAGAAACTTGATTAGGTTTAGATTTAAATTTTTCCTTCCTTTTGGTAAGGATCCATCAGAATTAGTATTATGTATGTCTGTAATAGCTGGTCATCTGTCTTTCTTGTGATGTTAGCCATTGACAGTTTTTGCTCTGATCCATTAATCAGTTATGGTGATATTCTAATTCTATCCTTCCAAAATTCTAAAATGATAGAATTTAAGTATTGGCTGATAAATATATTAGATTCCTTTTAGGATCCTTGGATTTCTGTATTTATTTACATACTTTAGAAGAAAACTTTTTTTTTTAATTGGCTACACTGATTCTTCATTGCTGCACTAGAACTTTTTCTAGTTGTGGAGTGCAGGGGCTACTCTCTAGCTGCGTTACGAGGGCTTCTCACTGCAGTGGCTTCTCTTGTTGCAGACCACAGGATCTAGAGTGTGGACTTCAGTAATTTTGGAATGTGGGCTCAAGAGTTGCAGCTCGTGGACTCTAGAGCACAGGCTCAGCAGTTATGGTGCACAGACTTAGCTGCCTTGTGGCATATGGGGTCTTCACAGAGCAAAGCTTGAACCCATGTCCCCTGCATTGACAGACGGATTTTTAACCACTGGACCTCTGGGGAAGCCTGGGAACAGTTTTACTTTGTTTATATGTGTTATTCTATTTGAGAAGCATCGTCTTTCTGCTTTGTGCTTCTATCATTTATATTTGAATTTGAAAATTGCCTGCAATTTACTAAGATGCAGCCCTTGAGGGCTGTAGATATGCAAGTTATCCATGTGCTGTTCCCCCTGGACATTTGGTGGTGGTCTGTTTTCAAAACCAAGTTAAGAGAGGTAGAAGCTAGAAACTCCATGTATGCATTTTGATCCTTTATGTAAGTATTAATAAAAATAGTTTCTTTTACTTATATCCCTTACATAAAGTAATTTTGCTTCATTCAAGTTATGCAAAAATTATACTTTGAAGTTATAACATCTTTTTATATAACTTCCTTCTATTTAAAATCAGAGAGGATACATGGATTTTTTCCAGCCCCATAATCTAATGTTAAAGTTGTTTCATTGCCAAATAACCATTTTAAAGCTAGAGACATACTGTTCCCATAACTCTTATATAATTTGGAGTAAAATCCCTCTTAAATGTGGTAGAGAAACATTTTTTACTCAGTGTGTGCTTTTAGAGAGCATTTAAAATAGCACATATCATTTGACTGTTTACCTTTAGCATTGTTTTTAGTCAGATAATTAATACATATTTTATAATGCTACTAATAACTATTATAATAGATAATACTTAGTATCTAGTATCTAAATGCAGGATTAGACATCATATTCTATACCTTCTACATAATTAAAAGTATTGATGTTCCATAACAAAGTATCTCTTTGGAATTTTTGGAAAGCCCCAATCCAGAATAGATGCTCATGTACTTCCTGCTTAGAACTCTTCCAGTTTTGTGCAATCAAGAATTCTTTCCCCTGTCCTGTACAATCATAAAGAAATAATGGGAAATGGAACTCTAAGATGCCAAAGAGGTGGTTCACTGGAGTCTCCACCCATCGTACCCCACTGGAATCAGAGCCTTAGGAATTTAGAGGGGGATAAAATGAGAGAGGCGTAGAAGAGTTAAGGCATCTTTACTTCTGTTTCTCCTCTTTTGAGCCTCTACAAATTGTTTTTTGCCTGCTCTGGTTTTCTGCTTTTGTTCCTCTATATTCTCCTACCTCTACATTTTTTTTTCTCTGTATCTTTTTTTTTCTCTCTGAAAGATTTAAAGTTACAGAGAAATAAGGAAACTTTGTGAGGAGTTTGTGGTGGGTAGCAAATATTGACCCTTGCATTTAGCAATATTATTTGGGCCAATATATTTTTATAAGAAATCATTGTACTAGACTTTGGCATTATCATTTGTATTATACATGACTTATATTCACAATTTTTCTTATTATCTTTAATATCTCTCATTTGTTATTCATCAGTTAATACACACGTAATATCTAAAATCCTTTTTAAAGTTACTATTTATGTCAAACCAAAGCATGTCAAGAACCAAACAGATTTTCCTACTAAGCAATCCCATGTTGAAAAAACTCTAGTTGTCTAAAAAAACAAGTTTATAATAGTTGGCTCTGATAAACTATGACCACCTATTTTGAAGTCATATGGCATATTAGAAAGCAAGACAACTTGAGAAATAATATACTCTGATTATTATGATGATCATTTCCCATACTTTGAAACATGGGAGCAATGAACAGTATATGTTGTGTGAAAATTGTATAAATCTTAAGTTGAATGATTCTTAATGCTTTTCTACTATATCCTTCTATTTCTCTGTATATTCATTCTATTAATATTTGAGAGTTTGATATTGAAACTCCAACAAAAAAATCTTTATTTATTTAAAAAACTAATTGTAATATATAATGGAGCTACATGTCACCTTGTTCTGTATTTTCCAAGCCTCCTGTAAATGTGTTGTCATATTTTCACAATTTAAAAAAATCCAGTGAGCAGTGTAGGAGAGCTATACTGTACTAGGTTGTTCCTGGCTCAAGTGATAAGAGTTATGCATAGGATGATGGGCTGAGTGCTGTCCAAAACCTACATGCAAAAACAGACCTGGAACTGCGGAATAATATTTTCATCTCCCTCTGTATTATCAATATATAGATTTTATGCCTTGGTGTTATACCTCTGATTTTAGTGATTAATTTAGTTCTTATCTGCTATTTAAATAAAATAGTACCTTAAAAATAACTTAGTTACATAGATAAATAGATATTGGTTGGATTATAAAATTTAAATGGCTTTTAATTTTTTGTAAGAATCAGATGGCAAAAGGCATTTTGTCAGACTTTTATCCTCAAATTTTATTTTCATAATATTAATATTTTTAATTTGCTATACTAAAAAAGTAAGGATATCAGTATTTAGTTGAATATTGAACAGAATAAATTCGTTACAGACTTATAAAATGGTCAGGATAGTTGAACCCTTACTTTGGGGAATTCACTTGAATTTTCTTATGATTTCAGTGAACTTTTCAATGAGCATTTACCATACATCTACTCAGTAATACTCACCAAAGAGAAATGAAACCCACACCGCCCTTTAATAAATGTATAGGTTAATTCAGGGAACAAATTCATAATAGTTACAATACACTGTGATCAGGACTATAATAATAGTATGTAGGGAATGTTCTGTAGCATGGAAAGATGTAATGATCATTTATTTCTACAAGGAGAGCTGGTCAGGGAGAATAGATCGTGTTTGGTCCGGACCCTGAAGTATAAATGGAAATTCACAAGATGGATTAGGTAGGGGCTATGACACACCTTTCACATTGAAGGATGAGTAGAGGGAAAAACAGACCGTTTGTCGCACCCTCTCACGCCAGAACTCCACTGCCCATAGAGGTCAACATATCAGTGATGATAATGTTTTATTCCTCATTATAGGGCCCTCGAATTGGCTGTAAAATACAAAACACATGTTGACACCGTTCTTGCTTACCGTCAAAAATTTTTGGAGACATTTGGTAAACAGGAAACTAATAAACGATACCTGCAGTATGCAGAAGGTGTAAGTATTACTCAGTATTTGGTAATAATTATATGCTTTACAAGTGTATGTTATTTGTCTCAATGGGACAAACTTGAGTAACTTTCCTACCATAATCTCTAAAAAGAACTGCTTCTTGTCTTTCGATGTTGAAGTTTTATTTTGACTATATAATTATATTACAGAATATTTTTCTGGACTCTTATAGCCATGTTTTACTTAACTCAAGTCTGTTCTTATAATTTCCGATTTGTGTTAAGGTTGTGTCCTAACTGGTATTTTTAGATAAACAACATAAAATGTGAGGATAAAGGCTTCTAACTCCTGAATTTTGTCTTCCACCAGCTGCCCTTTCTGTTCCAGGGGAAGTACATGAGCACAGAGGGCTAGAACTTGGATACTCTGTCACTTTGCAGATTCTGGGGACCCTGGTTGCACTTAAAGAGGTGCCTCACGTGGGTAGACTTCACTACCTAGAACCAAAGAAGGCTGACCCTTTGCCTCTTAAGTTCCTACCAGAACTTAAGGTTTTGTCAATTCAGTTAGAAAAAAAGCCATTCTAGTACATTTCAGCACACAAGGAAAGCCAGTCCTAGAACAGAAATGACTGTGGCCACCTGCCCAGATACTTCTAGATTCAAACGGCAGAAATAGAGCTCCCTTCTAGCCATGGGAGATCCAATTTGTAAGGCCAAGACAGGACTAACCTTTCTCCCAGTTCTGCAAACTAGTTGATTTCCTTATCCTTTTAGGCATTCATATATTCAAAATGTATTTATAAGTACTCAGTCTGGATTAGGTACCACACTAGGTGTGGAATCAGACATGGCTTCTGTCTTTATGGAGCTTATAGACCATGTAGGGCTTCCCTGGTGACTCAGATGGTAAAGAATCTGCCTGCAGTGGAGGAGACCCAGGTTTGATCCCTGGGTCGGGAAGATCCCCCTGGAGAAGGGAATGGCTGCCCACTCCAGTATTCTTGCCTGAGAATCCCTTGGACAGAGGAGCCTGGTGGGCTACAGTCCATGGGGTCCCAAAGAGTTGAACAGGACTGAGCGACCAACACTTTCACTTTCTTTCGTAGACCGTGTGGGAGTGTTTCTCCGGTGGGGATAGAATACAATGGAATGTTCTGCTTCATTGTGGGGATGGCTAAAATATATTAACCCATCCTCTTTGGAAGAGGAAAGAGGATGTAAACAGAGGCACCTACTAAAGATATTATCCATTTGCTGTATGTAGAATATTGAGTGTCATGAGTCACATTTTTGGACTTCAGAACAGTTTTCAGGGTAATGAAGACTTTGGAGCTATTCTTAGTTCTGCAATGTAACTTCGTCATCTGAATCCAGGATAGACACAGTTGTGGGTTTCTTGATAGAAAGGGACATATTTTATAGAAGCTTCACAATTTTTTTATTTGATTCAGAAATGAATTGTTTGGGCTCTTAGCCTTCTGTAAGAGCTCTGAGGGCTGTACTTTTTAATTCACAGACTATGACAGTAGCCACCACCACTGTGGTGTGAAACAGCCCAGAAAATCATTGGTCAGCTAATCTCTTTTGTCTCAGTTTTGAAAATATGACAGTATGTTGAAAATTAGCACCCACTTTAAATTTCCTTTACTATATAATTTTGAAGCAAATTAATAACGACTCTGTTTCCTCTTCATCATATTATTATCAATTTTTTTTTCACTGTGTTCACACTAGGTGCTTTTGAGAACATAGAAAATATAGTTTTTTACCTCAAGGTTATATTTCAGATTCTGAAAACTTAAAACTCTTATCCTCTTTTTCATTATATACATATTAAACTATAAATAACATGTAATACTTCAATCACAAGAGTAGCCGTAATGTTCAAAATGGGATAATCAGAACAACATGACTTTTCTTGGGTATTTTGTTTCCCTTTTTTGACTCCCCATGGCACCATGTTCTAGTTTCCGACTTGTCTTCATAAATGTAATTTGGAAGTTAACTTGAAATCATAAAGCAGTATTTTAAGATGAGAATAATCTTTGACTTAAAATTTCTTAACCAAAATTGTGATTATATAAACTTTTTATTTCAGAACTAAGAATTGAATAGAAAAACCTTGAGAAATTTATTCTAGATAGCTGGTGAATTCAAATGGCTTCACAATGCATAACATAAAAGTTTATAAGAAGTGAGGCTTGACATACATTCATATTTATGAGCCCTGAAATGTTATTTGGGCCTTTCTAGTTTAAAATGTGGAAATCTGAGATCTGTACAAGGTGTGCTGTCTTCTAAGAACTCCATTAGAGTCATTATACCTGGTCTACAAGCAAGTGTTTGTAAAATAATTCATTAGTTTGGCAAATAAAATCCACTTGAGGAATACATTCAGTTCACTGAATACATACTCTGTGCAGAAAGAAAAGTAGAAGATCCAGGAAATGTTTAAAGCATTATGCTAGGAGAAAGAAAAAAGGAGTGATAAATAGGAGAGAAAATAGTGAGAGATTAAGTGGTAGCTCATTTGCTGGATAATTAGTGATCTCTCATTCATTCAGTATTTATTTAGTACCTCCTGCAGACAGTGTATTCTTCTCGGTGGTTGGGATATAATAGTAAACCTGGCAGACACTGACTGTTTGAAATTTGTATTCAAATAGAGGTGATAAATAATTATATAGTTAATTGTTAATTTCATTTGTGATGATAGCCTTGAAGGTAGTGTGCGTAGTGCTATAAGACTTTATGAATGTGGAGCCTGACCTAGGATGGGGGTATCAGCAAAGATTTTTCAAAGGAAAGCAAGTGATGTTAGAGCTGAACTCTGAAGGATGGGTAGAAACCGATCAAGGGGAGAGGGTGTGGGGATGGACACATTCCAGGATAGGGGAGGCTCTTAAGTGGTTAAGAGTGATGAGCAAAGGGGAGGTTGACCTGAGAGTTTCATAGGGCACATTAGGTAAGTTGGATTCACCCTAAGATTAATGTAAAGATACTGAATGGAAGTGACATGGTCACTTTTCCATTTTAAAATCCCAATTCCTAAGTAGAAACGGAAACTTAGAATTTTTCACAAAGTTATTCTTTTTTTTCCCCATTTGGAAATTATATACTTAGCATTTGTTAGTTTTAATTTCTTTATTTTTTCCACAAAATTATCTTGAGTAGGGTTTTGTCAGTCAGTTAAAGGATATGATAATAAGAGCAAACGCATGGGATCTTGAAAGAATGGTGAAGGAGTGCAGAGGAGGGAGTGCCTTGGGTTCTGGGTGACTGGAATATTGATGGGACCAGACATAGAAGCATCTTAATACTGTGCTAACAGATTTCATAATGTAGGCAATGCAAAGACTTGAAGGTTTGTAATCAAGAGAATGACTTGAAAGATAGCTTCTTAGGTGGAAGATGGTTTGGAGGTGAGGGTGGTGACCAGGAGGCCAGTTACTATAATAGTTTCACCAGGAGATGGAAAGGGGTAGGATTAATGTAAGAAAAAAAATCAGAAAAATTAATAGAACATTGTGGTTAGAGGTAGGAGGAGAGCAGTGAGGTAAGTCAAGGCGTTTGAGAACAACTTCAGCATTCCTAGTGTGGGGGAGGGTGGAGGAACATGAGCATATACGAGTTGTGGACCTTTTTTAGTTTGAATACATGGAAATAGGCCATTTTTTGCATTAGAGTCCCTGTGGGATAGACCCTATCTAGGTGGAGATGTCTAGTGAGCAGTTGGAAATATCAATGTGAACATCGAAGGGTGTTGATAAAGGAAGAATAAGGGCTAGATAAATAAATCTATGATCATGGCAATTTAGGTATAGTTGAAGCTATGTGAGTTGATGAGATCTCTTAGGTAAAGTATGAAAAAGCTGTTTGGAACCCCAATGAATGCTAATAGTGAAGAGGGTACCAAGGAGAAGGATATAGAAGAAAAAGAAAAAAAGATTGAGAACATTTAGAAAGGAGAGCAGAAACCAGAAGGGAAGGATATACTGAGAGAGATTTTGAAGAGCTGGAATGGAATCAGCAAGGTCCAGGGGATGCTGCTACGTCAAGGCCTTTTTCTTCCTCTGTTAGGTGCTCTTCCCCAGATATACTCATGGAGTCACTCATTAGTCTTCAGATTTTCACATCAACCTCTCAGGGAGGCCTTCTCTGATCACTCTCTCTGAGGTTCAGCACTCATCCCCACAACTTCCCCCTCGGTACTGTCTCCCTCCCATGTTTCTGAAACTCTTACCACTATCATTTGTCTGTTTATCGCTCTATAAAGACAGTGATTTTTATCTTTTTATTCACTGCTAAATCCATGCACCTATAGCAATCCTTGGCATAGAGTGAACATTAAATATTCATTGAATGAGTAATTGAGTCATACAGAGAACGTATATAGGATGAGGAATTAAAACACTTAATGGTGGCGTTAGTGAAGTTTCTGAAGTGTAGTGGGAACACAATTATATCACAGTGGTCTGGGAAGAGGATGAAAGTCAGGAATGAAAAGAAGAATGAAGGTGGTAGCTTGTAGGGAGACAGAATAGAGAAGGAAGGATGAGAAGGAGCAGCCAGTGAAGAGGAGGAAACTGAAATACGTAGGTAATAATTGAAGGCCGATGTCCTAAAGGAGTCTGAGATGAGATCAGGGACTTGTGTGAGAGTCCTGGCCTGAGACAGAAGGGGAAGAGATAGGCGTGGGTACAGATGTACCTACTTTTGTGAAAGGAAGAGAATTAAGTGAATTCTGCCTAATGTCACTATATTCTCTCTAAAGCAGGAAGCTGATTTTCAGTTGAGAGTAAGAGAGGTGGGGCAGAGGATGGAGAGCCATTTGATAGGATTTTGAAATGACTTCTATGTGAATATAAAGAATTGACTGGTGCAGGACTAGAATAAGTGCCAAAGAGTATTAACACTCCCTGGGAGAGAGAAGGGTGTGTTTTCACGTACGGCACTTGACAGCTGTCACGAGTACATCCTCATCTGAAACCCACTAGTAAAAATACTATCCCAGAGACTAAATTATCAGGAGAACATTGTTCTAAAGCTGAACAGATGCCAGAGTGAAAGTGAAACATTTATTTTCAGTAGGACAGCTATCAACTGGCACCCTCATTTGTACTATAACAAGTAACTAATATAGATGTCATCAGTCTACTTGATATACTTCTGGTGAAGCCAAGCAACAGTTGTTTAGTTTATCATCAATATATGGTTTTATTGTGATTGATTCGAGAAACATGTGTAAGTCAATTTAAAGCTGGAAGAAGGACAAGGTATTCATCAAGTTTTGTCTTTCTCTTTGAAATGTTTTCTTAGACGAATGTTCTGCCATTTAAAAAATATCAGGTTCTGGCCAGATTGAAAAATGAGCCTTTCAAATAATCTAACATTTGCTGTGCCTTTCATTGAGTTGTCACTTGCATCTTAGCACAGACATTCATCTTCTATGAGTAAGAGGGATTCGTTTAATTCATCTATTTTATATATTATAGACAAATATTTGGAATGATTATCTTAATAAAGGTGACCAAAAATATCCACAAATTACTTCACAGAAATTAGAGAAAGGGTTTTGGCATAAAAAAGAACCAAATACTTAATTCTACCTCCTTCCAGCACAAAATAAAAGAGGCATGAAGTCTTGTGTTAAGGTTAAATTAGTCTCAGTTATTTAAGATAAATCTGTTCAAGCAGCACATATCACCACAACCTGCTTTAATACTGCTTATTCTACTCAGCTCCCCTACATGGAGGTAAAAACCTATTTTCTTTTGGTTCAGTCTTAGGAGTTTGGGTTTATTTCAAAGTAAATCAGAGTTAAGTTTAAGCTGGGACCCCATTTTTTTCCCATGTCTTGCCTGAGAGGACGCACATTTCTAAGTTAGTGATCTCCAGACTTAAAAAAGAAATCTGAATGCTTTTTCCTAAAGAACTTGTTTGTGGAACTCAGGGTAGAGTCCACTCCTAACACCAAGTCTGTTGCATTAGTGGAGGGAAGGGATATAGTGGAGGGCAGGTTTGGATCTTGGTGGGGATCAGTGGTTGACATGAAACAGATATAAATATTGTCACTTTACAGTTATTCTTTTTAGTTGTCTTTCAACCTTGTTCTCCTGCTATTTCATCTAATATCTTTTCATCATTGTCTTACCACCAAGTCTTCATATTATTTTAAGAGTTGTTGCAAAGGAGCCCCTTTGCAGAGTATGCCCTGGTGAAGCAAATGCTCCCCTATCTTTCTTCATAGCTAGGCTCCTGATGGAAATCTCAGTATAAGAGTGTTGAAGTGTTGACGCACTTGAAACATGGCCTGATGGCCAGGGCTCTGTCCATTTTCCCTCTCGTTGGAGGAGAGCAATCCACCTTACCTGCCTTCCCACCTCGTACCTGAAGCAGAATCCTAGGGTTCCATAGTTGAGATGTGCTTTTTATAAATAACTACAACTAGATTTTGGTCTTTTGCATCACAGTGAAGGTCTTTGCTTTTTATGGTAATAATTGTTCTACTAGGAATTATTTAACACTATGTCATTTGCAGGGGAGCATTGTTTCTTCTTAACTTTTCTTTCCCACCGTCTTTCTCTAATGTTTTGGAAGTCATACATTCTATGTTTGTTTACTCTTAGCTACTTTGGATTAAATAAAAAGGTCTTATACTATACATGCACGCTTCTTCTTTTCTTCTACCACAGCTCCAAATAGACTGGGAGAAAATCAAAGCCAAAATTGAGATGGAAATTACTAAAGAGCGAGAGCGGTCATCTGGCAGCCAGCCCACCAAGAGTACTGGTCTAAAGCACTAAATGTCATGATTACCTTTAAGAAGTCTTACCTTTTGAAACTAATTCTGATTAATCAAGGATAAGCATGTTTTCATTGCTAAAGAAAAAGGCAGAATCTCCAAGTATAAGCACTTGCTGTGTATTTAATACCAAAAGTACATCAGAAAGACTGAGCACAAAATAATTGATGTAATTTCATCTTTTATCTTTTTAGTCCAATAATTAACAAATATTCCTATATACTTATGATACATCCATGTCGTATTGCTTACATCCCAGTTTTCTGTCCATTATTTTATCCCTGAATCTTCAGTATGAACAAATATTAATGCTAATAATAAAACACTGGACTCTTTAAAATGTATGTTATCATTCATTTCTATTTGAGCTCTACATTGTAAAGTGCTCCAAAAGTTTATTTACACAACAAAAAAAATGAAGATTGATTTATGAAAATATATAATAATATGTATACTTGTATATGTTCATAGCAACATTATTCACAAAAGCAAAGTGGTGGGCAAAAAAAGATATACATCAGCAGATGAATGGATAAACAAAATGTGGTGTATACACAAAGTGGGGTATTATACAGCCTTTGAAAAGAATGAAATTCTGAACATGGATGAATCTTGAAAATACTGTGCTAAGTGAAAGAAGTCAGACACAACAGGTCAAATATTGTAGAATCCCACTTACATGAGGTATAAAAATAGACAAGTTCATTGAGACAGAAAGGAGAACAGTAGTTGCCAGGGACTGTTGGGAGGGAAAATTGAGGAGCTATTGTTTCATAAGTTCAGAATTCCTGTCTGGCTTGAATGAGTTCTGGAAAGTGATAGTCATGATGGTTGCCCAACATTATGAATGTATTTAATGCCAAAATGGTAAATTTTGTTATATCTATTTTATCATAACTATAGAAATATATCTAGAACAGGCAAGAAATACTTTTCTCATTCCTCTTCTGACTTGAGAATGTTTAGGCATTAGACTCTGGAGTCTGAATTTGTGAAAATCTCCTTGAATTATCAACCCATTTGACTAGCTTTCATTCAGTATGTCCCCAAATTATTATTACCACAAAAGCTTTTTAACATAGCACAAATAATCCTTAGAAATTCTTCCATGAAACCATTTTTGGAAATGGTACATTATAGAGTGGGCGTGTGCGTATACATGGGAAAGTGATGCCCTCTCTCACCCTCATTTTAATGAATATGTTTAGTTTTTTTTAATGAAAATGTTCCTGTCTTTTCAACATATTTCTTTTCCTTGCTGAAATGTTGTAATGTTCTGTTCATCCAGATGCTGGGTACAATGGTGTGTTCAATTTGTGAAATATGACTGAGTGGCTTACTTGTAAGTTATACATTTATTTTGTTTTCTTATATTACAATAAAAAGTTTAAAAAGAAAGCTGGTCAAAAGGGTAAATTTTATGTTATTTTACTATAATTTTAAAAGTCAAAAAATATAATGAAATATTTCTGCATTCTAACAACAATTCTCTGATAGCCAACTTGATGCCTTGACATTCAATTCAGTTGATAGTACCCAGAGAGTGTGCTCATTTGCTCAGTCGCATCTGAGTCTTCATAAGCCCATGGACTGTAGCCCACTAGGTTCTTCTGTCCATGGAATTTTCCAGACAAGAATACTGGAGTGGGTTGCCACTTCCTACTCCAGGGGATCTTCATGACCCAGGGATTGAACCCACATCTCTGTGTCTCCTGTACTGGTAGGCAGATTCTTTACCACTAGTGCCACCTGGTAAGCCCAGAGTTAGTGTAGGTCTCACAAATTAAAGGGCAAGATCCTCAGCTAGATTACTCTTCAGTTGCCAGTCCGCTAGTGGGGACCCTAGGATATTCATACCCCTCTGACTTGGCTGCAAACTTGAGGGATTCCTACCACCCCCCTTCAGGTTTGATAATTGACCAGAATGACTCACTGGACTCACTGAAAACATTTTCTATTACAATTTCACTATAAAAGATATAATGTAGGAACAGCCAAATGGAAGAGATGCATAGAGTGAGGCCTGGGAGGGAGGAGAGGTGTCAGGGGAAATGGAGACACAGAGCTTCCACACCGTCTCCTCATGGAACCCAGGCATGTCCATCATCCTCCCAGCACATCAGTATGTTCACCAACTAGGAAGCTCCCCTAGGTCTTGCTGTCCTGAATTTCGTATCAGAGTTTTATCATGTAGGCACAGTTGATTAAATCTGTGATTGAACTCAGTCTCTAGCCCCTTTCCTCTCTCTGGAGGTCAGGTGGTTAAAAGTTTTAGCCCTCTGATCATGTGTTTTTTCTGGTGACCAGCCCTTATCCTAATGCTCTCTAGTCATGCCCCTCCCCCAACACACACACACACATACACACACACACACACACACACACACACACACACATTCATTAGCATTAACAAAAATACTCCTTTCATTCAGGAAATTTCAAAGGTTTTGGAAGCTGTATACCAGTCCCCCTTCCCAAGCCTGGGTACATCCTTTATTACATCTTAGGCCACTCCCTGGTCTTTGATCATGGGATCTTTTATAGCAAAAGGGACCTGACAGCAACATTTGGAGGAATCAATGTGGGGTAAAGATAGGAAGCTATTAAACTCAATGTCCCAATACATTTGATTATCAACATTGGCATTATCTTTCCAATAACGCCAGTATTATAGCACATAACATTATGGTAGATGTAAACTGAAAAATAAGAGTCAAAGATACACATTTACTGGAGTCCCATCCAGTCAGCCTGATAGCCCCATCCATCATCATATTGTATGACAGGATGTCTCGGGGCTTCCATTTGATCTTGTCAGGAAACAGAAGTGGTGTCAGCAATAGATGACTTCATGCTGTCAGGCATTTGGTATAATTGGACTTGAGAGACAATATTATTTCTTGCTCTTAGCTTTCTTCCAAGCATTATCACTGGACTTCTCTCATTGCATAACTCATTCATTTACCCTTCGTTAAGTACTATTTCTCCTCTCTGTATCCAAACCTTTTCACCTTAGAAGGGACATTAGTTTTGGCCACTGTCCTGGTCTAGATCATAGGCAGCACTAGGAGTCTAGCAAGTGCCTCCCACTCTGTCCACTCTCATCCATGTAGGAAAGGGTTACATAGGTACAGAGTTAGTGGGCTATCTCTACCAAAAGGCAATGTAACTGTGTTCAATGTTAGCCCAAATACTGCCGCATGGAGTGAAAGCACAACCCACCCCATCAGGCCCTTAGGAACTCTGACATAAAGATTTTAAAACAGCTATGGTTTAGTGCCCAGGAATCATCCCTGCTTCCTGCAATACATTAGTAGTTGTAGTTTTGGTCCAGGGACCACTGCATCAAGTATGAAAGAGAAAGTTACCATATGATATCCCTGATAGCTCAGTTGGTAAAGAATTCACCCACAATGTGGGAGACCTGGGTTCAATTCCTGGGTCAGGAAGATCTGCTGGAGAAGGGATAGGCTACCCACTCCAGTATTCTTGGCTTCCCCAGTAGCTCAGCTGGTAAAGAATTCACCTGCAGTGTGGGAGACCTGGGTTCGATCCCTGGGTTGGGAAGATCCTCTGGAGAAGGGAAGGGCTACCCACTCCAGTATTCTGGCCTGGAGAATTCCATGGACAGTATAGTCCATCAGGTCACAGTCAGACATGACTGAGCTATGAACAAAGCTAGTGGAGGTGTTGAAATTCCAGTTGAGCTATTTCAAATCCTAAAAGATGATGCTGTGAAAGTGCTGCACTCAATATGCCAGCAAATTTGGAACTCAGCAGTGGTCACAGGACTGAAAAAGGTCAGTTTTCATTCCAGTCCCAAATTGGAATGAGCAATGGATTGGGATTGAGCAATGCCAAAGAATGCTCAGACTACCGCACAATTGCACTCATCTCACACACTAGCAAAGTAATGCTCAAAATTCTCCAAGCCAGGCTTCAACAATACATGAACCATGAACTTCCAGATGTTCAAGCTGGATTTAGAAAAGGCAGAGGAACCAGAGATCAAATTGCCAACATCTGCTGGATCATCAAAAAAGAAGGAGAGTTCCAGGAAAACATCTATTTCTGCTTTATTGACTATGCCAAAGACTTTGTGTGGACCTCAACAAACTGTGGAAAATTCTTAAAGAGATAGGAATACCAGACCACCTAACCTGCCTCTTGAGAAATCTGTATGCAGGTCAGGAAGCAACAGTTAGAACTGGACGTAGAACAACAGACTGGTTCCAAATAGGAAAAGGTGTACGTCAAGGCTGTATATTGTCACCCTGATTATTTAACTTATATGCAGAGTACATCATGAGAAACTCTGGGCTAGATGAAGCAGAAGCTGGAATCAAGATTGCCAGGAGAAATACCAATAACCTCAGATATGCAGATGACACCACACTTATGGCAGAAAGTGAAGAAGAACTAAAGAGCCTCTTGATGACAGTGAAAGAGGAGAGTGAAAAAAAAGTTGTCTTAAAACTCAACATTCAGAAAACTAAGATCATGGCATCTGGTCCCATCACTTCATGGCAAATAGCTGGGGAAACCATGACAGACATTATTTTTGGGGGCTCCAAAATCACTGAAGATGGTGACTGCAGCCATGAAATTAAAAGACACTTGCTCCTTGGAAGAAAAGTTATGACCAACCTAGACAGCATATTAAAAAGCAGAGACATTACTTTGCCAACAAAGGTCCATCTAGTCAAAGGTATGGTTTTTCCAGTGGTCATGTATGAATGTGAGAGTTGGACTATAAAGAACACTGAGCACTGAAGAATTGATGCTTTTGAACTGTGGTGTTGGAGAAGGCTTGAGAGTCCCTTGGACTGCAAGGAGATCCAACTAGTCCATCCTAAAGGAGATCAGTCCTGACTGTTCATTGGAAGGACTGATGTTGAAGCTGAAACTCCAATACTTTGGCCACCTGACTCGAAGGATTGTCTCATTTGAAAAGACCCCGATGCTGGGAAAGATTGAAGGCAGGAGGAGAAGGGGATGACAGAGGATGAGACGGTTGGATGGCATCACCGACTCAATGGACATGAGTCTGAGTAAACTCTGGGAGTTGATGAGGGACAGGGAGGCCTGGCATGCTGCAGTCCATGGGGTTGCAAATAGTCGGACACAACTGAGCGACTGAACTGAGTGACTTTCACTTCACTTCACTTCATCACTTATGTGGAATCTAAAATATGACACAGATGCACCCTATCTATAAAACAGAAACAGACTCACAGACATAAGAGAATAGACTCGTGGTTGCCAAGGGGGAAGGGAGAAGGTAGAAGTGGGAGTTTGGGGTTAGCAGATGAAATCTGGTATATGTATAATGGATAAACAACAAGGTCCTACTTATAGAACAGGGAACTATTATCCTGTGATAAACCATAATAGAAAAGAATATGATAAAGAATGTGTGTATATATATATATATAATATATAACTGAATCACTTTGTGGTATAGCAGTAATTATTGTAATACACCACATTGTAATTTATTTATACTTCAATAAAATATTTTTAATAAGTTAAATGATGTGGGAAAGAAAAAAAAGTATAGTTGTCACACCAGTATCCTTGTCCTCACACTCAGAATAGCAGAGGAATTTATCAAGCGAGGATACTCCTTAGCCCTGCTCATGTTGCATATGAGCACACACCCGTGAGGGCATATAAGCCAGTCCTTCATGCCGCCATCTCCCCCTATTCTATTTATTAAAAAAAATTTATTTATTTGTCTGTGCCTGGTCTTAGTCGTGGCATACGGGATCTTTAGTTGCAGCATGTGGGATCTCGTTCCCCGACCAAGGATCAAACTGGGCCCTCTGCATTGGGATTGCGGAGTCTTAGCCACTGAACCAGCAGGGAAGTCCCTCTTCCCCCATTTTAGACAACCAATGTTTTTATTGCCCATTCTAATTCTTTACCAGCCATTACTCTGAAGAAGAAATCTCTCTGCCTGTTGTTGGACATGATGGCCTTTAAATAGTGTTCCTTGGTCTAAAGAAACGTGACGCGGTGATCCAGGTGGGTGCGGTATATTCTTTCTGTTCTTTGCAGTACTCCGAGCACATGCATCTACCCTGGGTAAGCAAAGCCCAGTCCAGGGTCAGAGTCATTCCTGTGAGGACCCACTTGTTTTCTATCCCCAGGGCTCCAGGCATCAGCCCGACTTGCCATCTCTGTGCACGGACTCCCCCTAGGGACTGCCCTGGAGCCGGCTGTAATCTCTGTCTCTTGTTGGCAGGCAGAGCAGTTCTTGTTGGTGATTTGTGCCTCAGAGGACACCAGAGGAATGCATATGGTCTCAGCCCATCTCTGCATTGCTGCAGGTCTCCCCCACCAACCCCACCACAGTGTCCACCCATTTCACAGACCCAAGTGGTTACCTCAAGTGAGCACACTACTAGGGTGTTTGCTTGTTGATTCTAATCACCGTCCAATGCAAGAATGAGATTCTTCTAATGCGCATTCACATGGCCTACTTTAATCCACCCCCTCAAATTCCCATAATGATTTCCACAGGACCATGACCTGTAAGGGCCCCTCTTTAATAAGCCAGTCTTCATTGCCCTTCTTCCTGATCATGTGGCCAGGTCATTGGCCACTGACTATGAGTAGGTAAAGATCCAAACAAGGATTAACAGCCTGCAGAGTAGTTCACCAAGCTGATAGGTTTTTACCATTTCCCATCAGAGTGGTAGCTTTCCAACAGAATGTTGTCTGTTCACGTTGAAACTACCATCCATACACTAAGCACCTATTTGTTGGTCAGCTGAGAGCTGTTTATAGGGCACCACCCAGGTGATGACAGAATTCAGCAGCTCCTCGTTCCAAAGTCAGTCCTAGGGGCAGAGTCTACCTACTCATGGATACACTGCATTCCCCAGTGGCATATTCCTGTGTGTTGTGCTGTGTTTAGTCGCTCAGTCGTGTCTGACTCTTTGTGACTCCATGGACTGTAGCCTGCCAGGCTCCTCTGTCCATGAGGATTCTCGAGGCAAGAATGCTGGAGTGGGTTGCCATGTTCTCCTCCAGGGGATCTTCCCAACCCAGGGCTTGAACCCAGGCCTCCCACATTGCAGGCAGATTCTTTACCATCTGAGCCACCAAGGAAGCCCAAGAATACTGGAATGGGTAGCCTGTCCCTTCTCCAGGAGAAATTCCTGACCCAGGAATCAAACCGAGGTCTCTTGCATTGCAGGTGGATTCTTTACCAGTTGAGATACCAGGGAAGCCCACATTCCTGTACAGACCATGCCTATTTTATTATAGAATTCTTCTGGACACTGCTTTCCTGATTAGAGCATTTCTCTGACATCGTGGGTATTTCAAGTTTCAAGATTATTTTATGCCTTTCAGTCATAGGGGCATTTCCAGTTAATATCTGGTAGCAGGTTAGTAAATTGCCACTCAAATGGAAATTTGCTAGTCCACAATTCCAATAGTCATCGCTGGGAGGCACTTACAGGCTTTTTCCTTAAACCACAGATACACTCCACACATGGCTATTATGCAGAGGATTTGTCCAGATAAGCACTCCAGCTTCTACAAAGTATGGGTTTGGGCAATCATATTCATTCCCACTCAGCATATCAAATGAATATGACTTAAAGGAGGGATTTACATGTCTTCTGTTTTACAGTACTAGGTAAGGGAAATACTCCCCAGCCAGAGATGATACCCATCCTCATAATACATTCAGATAGGAAAGTCATAACCACTTCATATAATCTTGTTCACCTCAATTCTATCTACTATTGCATTTCTGTATACTCTTGATATACCCTGCCTCCCATTAGAACCTCACTGACAGATTTTAGTACTACAGTGCAAGAGGCTCCCAGGTCAAAGTGTCCCGGAAAACCTCCACAGTTTCTAACCTTTATACTCACATTCATAAGACTTCTGGTTCCCAGAGAAGGGCTGAGCCAAGGGACTGAGGCCCTTTTATCAATCTTTCTCTTGATTAATCTCCCTATTGTAAGGTTGGCCAAAAAGTTCGTTCAGGGATTCTGTAGAATGATACAGAAATCCTGAACGAACTTTTTGGCCACCAGTACTTCACGTATTTTCAAGATGAGTTTCTCATTGTAATCTTTGCCTTCCAGTTTTAAAAATTCATCTAAATTGGGACAAATAAAGCAGACTCTGGGGGGACCTTCATGTTGGAGGTCTAGCAGGAGGTCCCCCCCCAGAATTCAGTAGTGCTGTAATAAAACTTTTGTTTCAATTCCATCAATGTCCATTTTATTCATCCTATTTCTTAATGGCTAGCCAAAGATGTCCACCCCACTGGAACAAGTCCCGCAATTCACCCTTCTGTCTCTCCCACTTTCTTTAATGTTTTTTGGCATTTTAAGACCCACATGAGGAAGCTGAGGGAACAAATCTCATAAGGCTTCTCAGACTGTTGTTCAATTCTGCAGGAGAAAGATGAAATGGGATGTCCATGGAAAAGGGGCCCCCTTAATCATAGCACTTACCATGAACTGGGTGGATGAACAGCCCCAACAGCACAAAGCCAGTCCCACAAAGTTTGTATGTGAAGCATTTCAGCTGCTTTATCTGGGGTATTCCACTTGGCATTGATATGGGAAACTGGAAAGGCCTCCTCAGGGTAAATACACTTTACAGCAGCTTTTATGTAGTCCATTGGGCTGGCTGTTCCCTTGGGAATAACGTGCTGTGAGTCTGTGGCATATCTAGCCATCTATGACTGTCCTATCCCAAGCTGGGGTCCTGTGTCCATCTGAAGGTGCTCATCCACTCTGTAGTATCCAAAACCAAAGATTCTGCCCCTGAATTTATCACTGTCACAACCCATTTTAGTAAAACTTCTGCAGGGAGCCAATGAAAACTACCCACAAAGTGAGACAGCTGCTTCACACTGGACCTTCTCTTTTCAATAGTTTCTTGGGTTTGTGTCCTCCCCTCCCCCACATGATTACCCTTTTGGGTAATCAGAGGTCTTGGAGGCACTTTCCATTGTACCAGCATAATCTTTCCTTTGGGAACAGGTTTGAGGCTAGTGGCCATAGCCCTGAACTTGATTCTCAATGAAGATCCACCTCAGCATTCTCTTTTACTTTGATGGTAGCAGTTACAGATAACAATGGGATTGTATATTTGGTATATTTCTTGTTATTTTGCCTTTCCCTAAGTATCCACATGTCTAGCATTAAATGCTAGAATGTAATCAAATAGAGATTAAGTAAAATTTATAATGTGCTAGAGGATTAAATTAGAATTTTATACCCATGATAATAGAATCCACAGGCAGTTTTCCAGTGTTTGTTTCTCTTGCCTTTCAATATCTACCATTAACACTATATTAGTTTCTCTTAGTTTTCTGTGTCTTTTTAATCCAAAATATGTTTATGGGGATGGTTTCTGATTCACCTTGATACAGGGTACTTTTAGTGCTGCTTCTGTTGAAGGAGCATCCTTCTGTAAACCTTGCTTTTCCTCCTGTAGGCTGGCAGAGGACAGTAGAACAGCCAACAGACAAAACTACTGTTTGGGCGTGGCTGAAGACAGTGGTGATGGTATAGAATCCTGGGCATTTCACATCCATGAGGTAGGAACTGGGGCTCTGCACCAGGTGCTTCTTGTGTTTCCTCTTCTCCTCTTCTGGTGAGGGATGAAGGGGACGTTTGTGAGAGGTACATTCTCATGGGGAGGTCATCACCGCCAGACTCTGTTTTCAATGTAAATGAAAATACAACAAGATGCACACCTGCTCCCTGTTCTGATTAGCTATCTTGTGTCACAAGAATGGAATCTTAAAAAGGAGTGTATTAATGGACTCAGGGCTAGAATAAATTTGTCCTTGACTTAAGAAGAGATACTAAACCATATTTGCAATGAAACTAAAGTTTTTATCTTTTAAATCTAGTGACATTATTCAGTCAAAATTGTTAGAGAAATAGTTATAGGTTAAAAATCATAATTAAGTCAACAAAATTCCTCCTTTGTAGGGCTTGTCTTCACAGAATAAAATCTTTTTTCCTCGTTCTTGATGGCTACCTGCAAATCAAATGGCAAAATTCATTTATTAAACAAAGCAAAATCTTGAGCACCTATAGTGGCCTGGACACTGTTCTAGGTACCAGAGGCCTTGTAGCGAGTAAGACAGAAATATTCTTGACCTCTGGTGAAGCTGACATTTAAATGGGAAGGAGACAGACCATAAGCAAATGAGCAAAAACATACATAGTATTTTAGATATAAATGAGTAGAGACAAAGCACAGAATAGATAAAGATGATGGCAGGAATGTGATTTTCAGTAGAGTGTATGAGAAGCTGTCTCTGAAAAGGTACAGTTTGCACAGAACACAGGTACTCCAAGGAAGGGATGCTCAATTTCGACTTCTGCTAAATAATATACAGGAAAACCACCAAATAACATTCCTACTAAATGAGCTTATGTTATCCTTTTTTAACCCAATTTAAAATGTTCTCATCAACAAAAATAATTCTACATGTTTTGACATTAATACTCACCATCATACAGAACATGGCTTACCTGTGAATAGAATTTATTTACATAGTCATAATAATGGAAACACTGAATATTTATCTAATTAAATTATAATTTTTCAAGTCGACAATTCCATATCTGAAACCCTTGGGCCAAATGTTTCAGAATTCAAATTTGTTTAAGAAAAACAGTGGGTATCCAAAAAAAATTTTGGTAATACAGCTCATAGATCATTTATTACAGAAAAACCCCAGAGAGGTCTCAGCTAACACTTCCTAATGAAACATATTAACAATTTCTGCAGCACAGCACGGGGACATTTACATTAGCAATATGAATAAAGATTAGAAGTGGTTTCTCACCACGTTTTGCTCCCTAATGAGTTCAGTTTGGGTCAATTATGAAAACATTTTTGGGTTTAGAGCTGTGGAATGGGATTGTAGATTTGTTTTGGAGGAACTGGTGTGCATATGTTGGATGCGGTTAAATGGAAGGGTTAAAAAAGAACTAAATCTTCATGTTTCATAGTGGAAAGGCAATAGATAATGTCCCCCCAAACCCCCCAAATCAGGAAATAATAAACATTTTATCTAGTGAATAAATAAATTCAGGCAGTAAATACTAAAAGAGCCAGACAAAAGAGCTGAAAGTGGTTGCTTTGGGGGGAGAGAGGTTGAGAAGGAGTCTAGACTCATTGTTTTTCACAAGTCTCATAGGAAGATTTGCTTACTTAAATATGTGTGTATGACTTTAATAAGAACAAAAATTAACTCTTAAAAAGTGGCTGAGTGGAAGAAAATATGCAAACTACATATCTGACAAAGGACTTGCACTAGAATATATAAAGAACTGTCAAGTTTGAACAGTAAAAAACAGTCCAATTAGAACATGAGTAAGAGACATGAACAGACATTTACCAAAGAGAATGTGCAGATGGCAAATTATTCACAAGAAAATATGTTCAAAATCTTAGCCAATAGGGAAATGCAAATTGAAGCTACAACGATCAGAATAGCTAAAATTAAAACTGGTGATAACAGCAAATGCTGGCAAGGATGAAGAGACACTGGATCCCTCATACATCGCCCATGTGTGTACGTGCGCCTCAGTCCTGTCGGACTCTCTGCAAGCCCATGCACTGTAACCTGCCAGGCTCCTCTGTCCATGGGATTTTTCCAGGCAAGAATAATGGAGGGGGCTACCATTTTCTACTCCAGGAAATCTTCTCAACCTAGGGATTGAACACATGTCTCTTGCATCTCCTGCATTGGCAGGCAGATTCTGTAATATAAAAATGGCACAGCCACTAATGAAAGGAGTGTGGCAGTTTCTTGCAAAACTAAATGTGCGTGTAATCGTACAACCCAGCAATTGCACACTTGGGTATTTATCCCAGAAAATGAAAACTTATGTTCATGTAAAAAGCTGCACACAAATGCTCACAGGACCTCAATTCATAATAGCCAAGAACTGGGACTTCCTGGTGGCCCAGTGGTTAAGACTCTGCCCTTCCACTGCAGGGGGTACAGGTTCCATCCTTGATCAGGAAACTAAGATTCCACATGCCACAAGGTGAAAAAAAAAACAAACAAAAGCCAAGAACTGAAAACAACCCAGACATGCTTCAGTGGGTTAATGGGTTAGCAAATTGAGGTACATTTATATCATGGGATAATTTTGTTGTTAAAAGTGTTGCTACACACAACTTGAATAGATCTCTAGGGAATTGTGGTGAGTGAAAAAACAATCTGAAAAGATTATATACTGTATGCTTCCATTTATATAACATCCTTTAAATAACAAAATACAGATGGAGAACAGATTAGGGGATGCCGGGGGTTAAGGATTAGTGAGAGGGAGCATGTGGATGTGGTTATGTGTGTGAGTTTCTCAGTCATATCTAGTTCTTTGCGACCCTATGGACTATAGCCCCCCAGGCTCCTCTGTCCATGGGATTTCCCAGGCAAGAATACTGGAGTGGGTTGCCATGCCCTTCTCCAGGGGATCTTCTGGACCCAGGGATTGAACACGGGTCTCCTGCATTACAGGCAGATTTCTTTACTGTCTGAGCCACCAGGTAGAGGCTACAAGGCTGAAAAGGGTGGTATCAGAAAGCTCTGTGATGATGGAGCCACTCTGTATCTTGAGTGTTGTGGTGGTTACATGAAGCCATACATGACAAAATTGCATGGAAATAAAAACCTTAGGTGCAAAACAGCACCTTATATTTATTTACTGTGAGTATATCTATGTGTAGCAAAAACACATAGAAAATATTCTGGAAGGATATTGGAGGAGTGAGTAGGGATTAAGTGCCCAGGGATGTAATGTTTTCTTTCTTTTTTTAAAAGGAAGATGTATTTATTATTACCCATGTAATTGAAAATTTAAGTGAAACAAAAATAGCTGGAAGTTTCTATACATTAGTTGGTATATCTCAGTGTGACAACATAAAAGATGGATTTTAAACTTGAATTTTCTCCAGTGTGTGTGTTTATAATTTTATTGCTAGTTCTTTTCATTTAATGACATGATATCATAAACATATTTCCATACTAATAGATGTTTTATCTCATCATTTTAAAGGTTGCAGAGCATCTCTTTGCATGAATAGAGCAGAATTTATTTAATCAGTGTCCTACTGTTGCATAATTAGGTAATTTTCAATACTTCACCATTTGAGCAGTGCTTTGATGGATGTTTTTGTAATCCTGTCTTGGACCCTGATTATTTCTGTGGAACAGATCAACTGCCGACTCAAAGCTATGTATATTTTAGGGCTTTTGATCAGTACCAAGGATCTGCTTCTGACACATTCTGGAATCCAGGCTCTCCTCAGAGCTCAATGCAGAAAACTTTTTTCATGGCTTGGAAGTCAACCTCGACCTTTCCTCTCCCTCAAATCCATTCACAGTGGGAACACCAACCACCTCATATACAATTCTTCCTGGGTGCCAGCATCTCAGAGCTTTACCCTCTGAAGCTACTACTTTTAGTTTCCTTTTTAGAAGTAGAAATTGAGGCACAGAGAAGTTAAGCAATGCAGCTGGAATCACACCTCTAACAAGCACTGAATCTGGGGTCAGGAGCCTCAACAACCTGGTCCTAGAATCCACTGCAACCCCCTGCTTCTTGGGAAGGTTGTTTTCTTTTTCCATTTAAATATAACCATCAACTATACTTGAATAAAATAAATTTTAAAAAAGGAGAAACAAACAAAAGAAATATAATTGACATATAACATTGTATGAGCTTTCGGTGTACAACATAATGATTTGATACATGTATATATTGTGAAATGATCCCCACATTAAATCTAGGTTATAACCATCATCCCAGGTGTCACTAGTGATAAAGAACCTGCCTGCCAACACAGGAGACATAAGAGACATGGGTTCAAACCCTGAGTTGGAAAGATTCCCTGGAGGAGGGCATGGCAACCCACTCCAGTATTCTTGCCTGGAGAATTTCGTGGACAGAGGAGCCTGGTGTGATACAGTCCATAGGGTCTCAAAGAATTGGACACGACTGAAGTGACAATTAACATAACAATAACCTAACCATCATCGCACATAGCAACTTTCAAATATACAGCACAGTATTCCTAACCATACTCACTATGCTGTACATTAGATACCCAGGACTTATTTAACTTATAACTGGGAGTTTGTATTCTTTAACCACCGTCCCCCACTCTACCACTCCATCCCTGCCTCTGACAACCACCGATCTGTTCTCTGTATTGATGGGTTCGACCTTTTGAGATTCCACATATAAATGAGAACCTACAGTATCTTTTTCTTTCTTAGTGTCTGTATTTCACTTTGCATAAAGACCTCAAGGTCTATCCATGTTATTGCAAATAGAAAGATTTACTTCTTTCTCATGGCTGAATAATATACCAGTGTGTGTGTGTGTGTGTGTGTGTGTGTAGTGTTGTTGTTGTTGTTGTTTAGTCTTGTCTGACTCTTTGCCACCCCATGGACTGTAGCCCACCAGGCTCCTCTGTCCATGGGATTTCCCAGGCAAGAACACTGGAGTGCATTGTCGTTTCCTGCTCTACCATTGTGTGTATATATACCACAATTGTTTTATCTATTCACCTGTTCATAGACTCTTAGTTTGCTTCTATATCTTGGCTATTATAAATAATGATGCAATGAATATGAGGATGAAGACATCTTTTTGAGATAGGGATATACTTTCCTCTGGAAAAAAGCATCAGGAGTTAAGTGTTCTGGTACTAGATATTTTTAACTCTCTTGAAAAATTGTAGTGAGCTATGATGTTATGCCATTGGCCTATATGAAGGATCTCATTCCTAGAAGATCTATGGAACATATTTAGCTTAAAGATGGTTGACTATGTTATTCTTGACATTACAGCAGCTTCTTTATGAAAACTCACAGGAGAAGCTTCTAGATCTCTGTACCAGGAAGAACTGTGCTTCTCTCAAGTTGTTTCTCTGGTTTTGACTTAATATTCATTACAACCATCTCTCCTCATTTTGTAGATGAGAAAATAGGCTTAGAGACGTTAAGCAACTTGCTCGTGGTCACATAACTAGTAAATCTGGAGTCCAGAGATTCACCCAGGTAGTCACCCTCTAAACCACTATGTTATTCTACATGAAGTCTTAACAATCATATTCTACCACAAGAATATAAACAAAACCTTCACTTAGGAAGCTATTTTTGTCCCTACTTTGATATTAGCTGGCACTGGATATTTAGTTGTAATGTTAGCTTCTATGATTCTCATTTTATGCCAAGCATATAAAAATCTGTTTCTTTTTATAAATACTGGAAATGACTTACCAGCTGTTTTAAAGAAATGCTTTTTTAAAGTTAATGAAGCCAGACCAGGAAGTGGGCACACTTGGCGCTGAAGGAACTGGATGAATGAAATGGAAAAAATCAGCATCTGTGTTTTTCCTGTGGATCATTTCAGGTTTTATCCATGAAATATTTCTGCATGCCCACAAATAATTGTTGAGTCATTAAAGACTCCCAACCCAGATTCTGTTGTATTTTTAATAATATCTCCTTTAAATAGCAAATAAATAATAGCTACCTTATTGGGCTTCCCTGGTGGCTCAGATGGTAAAGAATCTGCCTGCAAGGTGGAAGATCCAAGTTTGATCTCTGGGTTAGGAAGATCCCCTGGAGAAGGGCATGGCAACCCACTCCAGTATTCTTGCCTGGAAAATTCCATGGACAGAGGAGCCTGGCGAGCTACAGTCCATGGGGTCACAAAGAGTCAGACACAACTGAGCAACTTTCACTTCTTCACTTCAGATACCTTATTAGCTTGCGGGGGAAGAGGGGGATGCCATATAATGTTATGAAGCTAAGCCATAGCTCTATTGATAAGATATTCTGAAGGGTTAGGTTGAGAGCATGTTGAGAAGTTGATGATTGAGAGTTCCAGCTCTGGACCCAGACAGGCTGGATCTACTCCCTGAATCGTCCACATATCAACCACATGGCTTTGGGCACACCACTCATCCTCTCTGAGCTGCACCTTCCTCATCTATAAAATGGGACTAATAATCCTTAGCTCCTTCTGTTATGAATTTTAAGTGAAACAATACACATAAAATGTCTAGCAGTGTTTGGCATATGGAAGCATTCAATGAATTACAGTCATTATTATGATAATCATCATAATAGCAAATGAAAACGATCACCCCCAAAGCAGCTGCCAAGCTTATATCTAAAATGGTGTGCATGCTTATATTTATTCTTTGGAAGAAAGGCTAAAATGTAAACTACCAAGTTTTAAAGGTACAAAGAAAAAGAAGATATTTAACTTAAGGTGAATTGCCAGAACGCCAACATAGTACTATAAATTTCAGGAATTAATTTACAAAATTATTAATTATAGACCGATGCCAGACGCTTATCAAAATTAAATGTCTACAAAAGGCTTAGGTGCACTCCAGAGCAGGATCAGGGACTTTGGGACACTGTAGAAACCACCCAAAAATACAGAGCTCCTGGAAGACTTGGCCAATGTCAAAGAGCTCCCACAAAACCAAACGAATCAGAGACAAATAAATGGAGAGAATGTCCACAGAAGGCATAGGAGCACACCAAGGCACAGACCAGACCCAGCAAATATCACGGGAATGCTGAGGACACTGTGATACAACCAGAACGGATGAACAACCCGGCAGGTCTCAGACACTCAGCATCTGTAAACGCCAAAAGAACCAGAGGAACAAATGAGTGATGATCATGTTCACAGAAAGCTAAGGAACACTTGGAAGCAGAATCCAAAACCGGCAGAAAATCTTAACAGGCCTCAGGAGGCTGCTGAGAATGTCTAAAGTAAAACCAGAACCCCTGGAAGATGTGGCAGGTATCAGAGAATTCCTGCAAACACCAGAAGAACCAAAGGAATAAATGCTGGTGACATTCACAAAATGCTTAGGAATATTTCAAAGCACAAGCTAGAACCAGCAGAAAATCTAAGCACACTCAAGAGACCACCTGGAACAACTGAAGGAAAAATGAAGACATTGGAAGAAGATCTGACAGGCATCCTAGAGAAGGACAAATAGCATATAATACTGCTTATGTGTGGAATCTAAAAAATAATGGTATAAATGAACAAAACAGAAATAGAGTCATAGATGTAGAAAAACTTAGTTACTGGGGGGAAAGTGGGAAAGGGGAAGGAATAATTTGGGGGACTGAGATCGATAAATACATACTACTATATTTAAAATGACTAATAAGGACCTATTGTGTAACACAAGGAACTCTATTCAATATTCTGTAATGACCTCTATGGGAAAAGAATCTAAAAGAGAGTGGATATAAGTATGACTGATATACTTGGCTGTACAGCAGAAACGAACACAATATTGTAAATCAACTATACTCGAATACAATTTTTTAAAACAAAGAGCAATCTGGAGATATTAATATAAGTGAAAAATACATATCCTTTGAATTACTTGTTGCAGAATAAAAGATCCAACAGGCATCAAAGAGGTTATACAAACACCAAAGATGCAATACAGCCAGAGAATAAAAGGACTCCCTATTCAAGAGGAAATGTATAAAAGGGGAAAATCTCACAAGTTTAAAAAAAAAAAGATTGTTTAGGATGCCTAAAGATTGTCGCTCAGTTGGTAAAGAATTCTCCTGCAGTGTGGGAGACCTGGGTTTAATCCCTGGGTTCAGAAGATCCCCTGGAGATGGGAAAAGCTATCCATTCAGTATTCTAGCCTAGAGAATTCCATGGACTATATAGTCCATGGAGTCACAAAGAGTCAGACATGACTGAGCGACTTTCACTTTCAAAAAAGGGGCAGAACCAATGGAAGACCCAACAGAAAACTACGGCCCTATGAAAACTTCACAGCAAACTGTAGACCCAGAAAATAAGACAAGAAACTTGGGATAGTTCCCTGGGAGAAATGTCAATCAGCTGAACTCCTGACAACAATCAAGAAGCCTCTGAGAACTTGTGTGGAAAAGACTGTACCCACAGAAAACTCGACAGGCACCAACAGACAAAACTCCTAAAGAAAAAGGTAACCGAGTAGAAGATTTGACAAGTCTTCTACAATTTGTAAAACTAATACAATGCAACTCTTGACACTCACCTCAGGACACCTCCAAAGTAGATATCCTGCAGGCATGAACAAAACCCCTAAGGTGTATCCAAGTAAGGAGATCTGGCCGACATTACAATACTTAGGGGGGCTAACTCCAAATCCTAAAAACTTGTCAAAAGGAAACCCTTAGGAAGGAGTCAGATATATCAGAGATATTACAAGGAAAACCTCAAACATCTGTAGGTTTTTTAGATGTGAAAAATTCTACTCATGAAAACCAAGTAATAGAAAAAAAAATTAGAACTACAGAGTGTATATGTTTTTCAATTAAAAGAAAAGGTAGGGCTTCCCTGCTGGCTCAGTGGTAAAGAATCTGCCTGCCAATGCAGGAGACACAGGTTCTATCTCTGGTCTGGGACGATCCCATATGCCACGGAGCAACTAACCCCGTATGCCACAACTACTGAGCTGGTGCTTTAGAGGCTGGGAGCTGCAACTACTGAAGCCCATGAGCCCTAGACCCTGTGCTTTGCAACAAGAAAAGCCACCGCAACAAGAAACCCATGTACAGTGAACAGAGAGTAGCCCCTGCTCTCTGCAACTAGATAAAAACTGCGCAGCAGGGAAGACCCAGCACAGCCAAAAATAAAACAAATAAAAATTACACACAGAAGAAAATGTAGAAGACCACAAAAAACTTATTAAAATAGCAGAAGAAAACCTGCAGTCAACAGTTATCAGTACTTCATTGAATCAAAAAAAATGCAGTTGAAGATTTTGGACTGCACACACTTACGGCAGAATCCAAACAGAAGACACGCTTGGGAGTGGACCATAGTGGATCCAAAGACATATTTTTGATTCAGTGAACAAAAATAAGGATAGGCCAGGAGATCTCATTCAAGAAAACTCCTCTTGGGACTTCCCTGGTGACCCAGTGGCTAAGACTCTGTGCTCCCAATGCAGGGGGCCTGAGTTCGATCCCTGCTCGGGGAACTAGATGCCACAAACTGCAACTAATAAGGAGTTCGAATGAAAGATCCCACATGCTGTAATGAAGATGCCGCAGGCCACAGCTAAGACCTGGCACAAATAAATAAATAAATAAATTTATTTAGAAAGAGAAAACTCCTCTTGTAAGCCTCGTGAATATGAATCTAAACTATTGCCTCTGAAATTGAAGACACGTAGCCAAAGAACATGCAAGATAGTAAGTCAAAGAACCTGTGTCTTTGGCACTGCAGGCAGATTCTTTACCGTCTGGGCCCGTCTGAGCCACCAGGGAAGCCCAAGTCAAAGAACTGTATCTATCCTGTTGTGTCTGTTAGTTGCTCAGTTGTATCTGACTCTGTGACCCCATGGACTGTAGCCTACCAGGCTCCTCCATCCATGGGATTCTCCAGGCAAGAATACTGGACTGCGTTGCCATTCCCTTCGCCAGGGGATCTTCCTGACCCAGGGATTGAACCCTGGTCTCCTGCATTGCAGGCAGATTCTTTACCATCTGAGCCACCAGGGAAGCCCATATCTATCCTAAGAAACAAAAAGATTTTTTTAAAAGTCTAAACATTTGTCTAGTCAAAACGCTAATGTGTGAAGAGAGATAAATGTAAAGAAACATGAGCTTAATTTTCAAGAAAAGCTGAGTCAGGGAACATCCCTATATGCCAGACACAGATATGGAACCGATACAGAGCTCTAATCTCAGTTGCTTACATCAACAGAAAAGATTGAAATAAAGAAATATGAGAAGAATACTATGAAGAACTGCCACGAAAAAGAAAAAAAAAATACTCAGAAGATAGAGTTATGAAACAGAAGACAGAGACCATCACATCAGGGGAAGAAGTAAAACTGGTATAAATCTACAGGAATCTGGTAACTTGGCTAACGCACATGGAGAAATGTGACAAACCAGCAAAGAGGTTACAAGAGAAAAGTGGAATGAAGAGAAGATACTTTGAAGGCCGAGGAAAATAATCAAAATTAATTTTATCTGGTAAAATCTTTGGTCAATACAGAAAATTCACAAAACAAAATAAAACAGAAGTGTATCTAGAAGATTCTAATCCTTTGTCTGATGAAACAAATGTAGCCAACAAAGAGGCAGCAATAAGACAGAGGTAAATCAAGATTTATTGTGTTTGAAAACTAGAAAAATTAAAGTCTTTGCTAGAGAGCTGCAAAGATTTGATCTTCTGCCCAGTGTGAAAGAGAAAATTCTGTAGATCAGAACAAAGGGAGACATGTTTAGAATCAATTAGTGGATAAAAGGGAAAAACCACCTGGTTCAAAACTGGAAACCTATAGAAGTCAGATTCAAATAGAATACGAAGGAAACACTTAGAAAATACTGCTTTACCAAAAGAAGAAACTTCATGCAAAAAGCCAAGCCATAACTGGAGTGACATTAAATCATAGCAAAGAGCAACCTGGAGTTCTAAGAGATGAAGTCAAGCTGCTCAGTCGTGTACAACTCTTTGCAATCCCATTGACAGTAGCCTACCAGGCACCTCCACCATGGAATTTTCCAGGCAACAGTACTGGAGTGGGTTGCCACTGCCCGCTCCAGGGCATCTTCCCAACCCAGGGATTGAACCCAGGTCTCCTGCATTGTGGGCAGACACTTTACCGTCTGAACCACCAGGGAGTTTTAGAGAAATCATCTACTGAAAATCCAAAGAACAACACACAAAGAAAGAAAATAAGAACTAGAAGATATCAAGACAATGAAGGTGCTTAGCTAGGAGGGAAAAAAGTGATAATCTTTAGTTTAATGGCAAGCCTAAATATCCCATAGAATAATTTTTACCATAAAATTAAGTGAATTCTGTAAGTAAAAGAGAATAAATAAGTAAAATTAAGTTCTCTATGGATTTAAGTATAATCAAAGGTATTGGTTTTATTTGATTTTATTACTTTATAGGCAAAATTAAAGAAAACAGAATTAAGACATCCTTCCCATTTCTATGGAAGAAAGGATGTCTTTGTTTTTTGCAATTAGCTGGTTACTGATTTAATGTTTGCCTGATAAAATACATTCCCTTAGCCTGCCACGTTAGCCTTTTCACCAATGGATGAAATCAGGATGAAAACATAAACTTAAACCAGTGAGTTCAACATAAACTTACCAAATATTCTATTATTGATTGGTTGTCTGCAACTTACATTCTTGCAGAGATGGCTAATGTTGGGTTGTTCAAAGTAAAACAATTCATCATTGCGTCTCTCAATCTTGAAATTCAAATTATTATTCGTGAAATTTTTACAAGTCAGTGTAGAATACTATATAAATCTGAACACAATATTCATGTTTATAACACATCAGTTTCAGTTCTGGATTGTTTCTTTTATTAATTTCACTTGAGAGAAACTATATACATAAAGTAGAACATTAAGATACTTACCATATTGCCTTTTAAACTGTTGAGGCCATCTCCTTAATGTTCCCTTCGGCCTTTACAATTGAATCTTGTTTTCCTTATACAGTACACTTCATGCCCTTTGGCATAATTGCCAATGCCATTTTCCTTCGTTGAAGCACATGCATATCTGCAGAATGTGGCAATTAACGGTTTCTTAAAACTATCATTACATCTCAAGAAGACATTTTCCCCTTGGTTATGATGTTGAACACCAATATAAATTGCTTTTAAGCAACTGGTGATTACACACACACACGATTTAGAAAATCAATCATGTTTTCTCTCATTCCAGATGGATTCTTACCATATCCAGAGCCATTATTTCCCTAGTCATGTGAAGTCAATGAAAACAAAAAATGTTTTAGTATGTGAATTACTTCGATAGCTGAAAATCAGGAGGAAAAGTCAGTTAGTACTGGAGAATCTGGCATTTCTAGGTACTTTGGTTAAGGTTTGCATCTATGTAGCAGCCTTGCAAAAACTATGTCACAGACTATGTATCTATGTAGATATGTCTGTATCTCTGTAGATTTATCTGTGTTCTACATTATATAGAGAAGAATATTAAAAAATAAGTACAGTCAGCATTTCATCATGATTTATTTTCAGGTGAAAGAATAAAGCTACTTTCTACATTTCCATTTTTCTACTAGTTCTATGCAATAAAAAACTTCCAGGTGAAATCTATAAAACTTAACACCAAGATACTGCCATTAGTGCTTTAAAAATGTTCCTATCTGGATATTCTAGCATTGTGAACACATGGGTTCTGTGTGTATTAATATGGTAGGTGAAATATGTGTGTGCATTACCATGAGATATGTTCATTTATCACTAATAAAAATAGCTCTTCAGTATTTTTTTTCCTCCACAAAATTATGCCTGAACAGAATTGTGCTTGGTAAATCAGTGAATTACAAGAAAAAAACCAAAGTAGAGTCAAACTCATTTTTTTTTACTGAACTGGGGGATGTGAATAAAGGCTTGTATGATGTGTAGGAAAAAAACAAGTGTAAAACTCTTTTAAAATTCAGCAGAATCTCATCACGTGACTGGTGTCACGTTCTGAATTCTAGGGAGAGAAATGTTTCATAAGCTGGTACGAGAAAAGCATCTTGATTCATATCATGTGTCTTTTCACAAGATTTTTTTGTACAGTTCAAGATACTGGTAGTAACAACATGGAGGATATATTTTATATACTGGTACTTGGATATTCATGTTGATGTTTCAGATATGGGTGATTTTTTTAAAAGTGTGCCCTCAAAGGATAAATCACTTAAAGGAATAAGGCAACTTTCTGGTTTGTCTGAATGGTGGGTGGTATTGACAACCACATATAAATAAAATGTACAGTGTTTGAGTAACATTAATATTTGTGATCATTCAATATAACGTGATTTCATTAAACCCTATACCATTCTTAGTAAAAGTTGATACAGTCTCAACTCCTGATGCTTTGCCAATTCACAGCTTAAACTTGTTTTTAAATGATAAAGACACACATTTCACATTTTAAAACAGTACCATATAGTTACACATCTAATACAATTTACACAGAGAAAGATTTTAATGTTTTTCTGTTTTAGTACACTTCAAATGATTCACTTTAATGACAGGGTCATTAGCTTTTAGAAGTTTAGAATAAACCATTCTCTTACAATTCAGGCATCTTAAGATTCTTAGAACTCTCATACTTTTTCAATCAGCTTTAAAAAGTTTAAAGTAATTAAATAATTTTTTCTAATACAGATATTTTAAGATTTCTCAGGATTGTCAGAAATTTTCAATCATAAGAACAACTTTTCTAAATACACGTGTGAGGTCCACTGTGTAATTTTTCTCAATGTAATATTCATCCTTCCCTAAGCAGAAAAACCTTTTAAATTTATTTTCCTTCTTTCCCTTTCTTGATAATCACAAACTGTAATAATTATAAGATATACAATGTGTGTACTGTACATAGACAATATGCATATGTACATTATACATAATGCATTTTAATGCATTATTTTATATTACCATTTGCTTAAAGGACATTTCATAGAATGGTAGAACTGACACAATGACATTTTTTTCTTAAGAGAGGTTGACTGAATCCTTCTGTAATACCTTACAGCACAATTATGGCTTTAAACAAAAGTTACAAGTCACAACAAATTCTTATGTTTTGTACCATGTTGTGAAGTGTATTCCAAATGAAAAATGGAGGGAAAGTGTATGACATCATGCTTTGTAGTACGGTATACATGTATCAATCCATTTTACACGTAACTATCACCTAGACTACATACATAATGTATAGTTATTATAAAAGTTATATATTATGCCACAGTACTAAAAATAAAATATATTTTTCTCAAATAGTGAAAATAAGGTATCCTTCATGTTTTTAATCACATAATGTTTTCTTGTTTGACCATGCCTCTTCTTTTTCTCCGTTGTAAATGAAATAATATCCAGCATTTTATGAAACAATAATGACAGGGAGACAATTTCTGGGCCATTAAGGTCTAAAAAAGGCGCTGAGACGATTACCTTGTCATGAATTGCAGAAATACCATGCGTTGAATACATGGTAAAAATATAAAAATAAAAGACAAATAAATATAAATATCTTCCCAGTTACTGAAAAACCAAAAGTTCAACTGTACCTTATTATGAGTATAGTCTTGGATGTGCCGTAATTGCCGTGTTAAGTACAGCAACTAGCCAGATATCACGGTTGTCCCCCTACCAATCTGTGAGCTGTGACTATGCTGCGCCCAGAAGACACGGGAGGGTTTTGGGGGGGTTCTCGGCGAGGGAGGGTTCGCCCACACCTAGGTGCTGCTGGCCCAGACCCGCGCGCAGCAGTCTCCAGTCCGGGCTCGCCTCCTCGCCCTCCGCCCACCCTGGGAGACCTCCACCTGTCCAGGCGAGAGGGAAAGGAGTGGCACTGCGCCCCTTCCCCTGCATCCCGAATGGTCACTGCCCTTCTCCGGAGGCTCCTATGTCTTCTCATTCGCGAAGCAGGCACTTACGAGTGAACACAAGCCAGCCGAAGGGAGGCTGAGGGCGGCGACGTCCTCCAAAGTTGTGCGCCGGGCTGGTCTGCACCGCCGCGCGAGCCTAACGTTTCCTTGAACCGAATGAAATGTAGGGAAACTTAACCTCCCTGGGGAAGCGGGGCTGGGGGTGGCCCCAACCCAGTCTCCGGGCGACAGGCGGGGGTCTCAGGCAACTGGCGGCGGCCGCGGCCACCCGGGCCGTGGCGTCCCACCCGCAGCCCCCGGCCCGGTTCTGTCCGCGTGGTCCTCGCGAGGCCGCGGGTGCTCAGATGAGCGGGAAGCGGCCCTCGCCGCCGCCGTCGGACTCCCCGGCGCCGCCACCTCGCGGGCGGCCGAGTACCGACACCGGCAACACGACCTCCCCGGGACTGAGCTGCTGCAGCCGCATGGACTCCTCGTAGGTGGGCAGGTACTTGACCTCCTCGTAGCTGGGCAGCTGCAGGAAGACCGGCGACACCACGCGCAGCTCGTGCTCCGAGGCGCAGGAGGGGGCCGAGCGTCCGCCGCCGGCCCGGCCCCGGCCGCCGCCGCCGCCACTGTCCAGCAGCGAGTCCTGAGAGCCCGCGGCCGCCTCGTCGCGCAGCAGCTCGGGCGAGTCGTCGTCCTCGTCGTCGGGCGGCCCCGCAGCCCCCGGCTGCCCGGCGCCCCCCGGTGGCCCCGGCCGCGCCTGCCCGCGAGGGTACCTGCGTGGGCTGGGGCAGATGATGCGCTGCAGGAAGTAGCCGATGGCGAAGAGCACCAGCAGGATGAGCAGCCCGGACAGCTTGCGGACGAACCAGCCCACGTTGTCGAGGAAGGCGTGCAGCGGCAGCTTGCAGCAGCGCACCGCGGTGGCGTTGGCCGCGTCGCAGCAGCGCTCCCGCTCGCCGCACGCCAGCTCCGCGCAGCCCCCGCCGCCCCGCGAGGGCGCCACCAGCGCCAGCGCCAGCGCCAGCAGCAGCGGCAGCAGCGGTGGTGGCGCGGGCGCCACCGACAGGCCTTCGGCCGCGACCCCGGGGCCCCACATGGCCGGCGCGGACCGTCGCTAGGGTCCGGGGCGGGAGGTCCGTCCGTCCGCTCGTCCGTCGGCCCCTCCCCTGGCGCTCCGCTCGGGTCCTGTGCGCCGCCTCCCGCGCGTCTGCTACCTGCGGCCGGAGCAGTGCTCACTCGGCCACGCTTGGGCGGAAGGAGGAGCCCGAGGCGCGCCGAAGCTGCGGGAGGCGGCCGCTTCCCGCCGCCCGAACTGCCTCCTGAGCTTCTGACCTCAACCCCGCGCTTCCAGCCGCCCCGGACGGGCGCTGGGCGCCCGGAACCGCCCAAGATGGCAGAGGCAGCCCGCGCGGGGCTGCCCTGGGCATCTTGGCCCCGGCCGGCCGCGCTCGACCAAGCCCCTCTTGGTACTCTCCGGGGCTGGAAGGGTTAACGCTCTGCGCGCAGCCTGGGAGCCCCCTGATCTTGATTAATTCAGCCGTCGCGCTCTTCCCAGCCACACGGGCGGGGGCTCCTGCTAGCGTAGGTGTCTCGGTTTTAAGTGATTGAATTTCCCCAGGAATGTTATTTAAATTGACTTGCGACTGGGATTCGCTTACCATCCTTCTTGTGATCTTTCTGATTAAAAATAGATGATGACCAATAAAGGCTAGCGCAGCCCCGCAGCGTTCCCAGAGCTTGGGAGGGTTGGGGACCGCAGGATGGTTTTCCCTTCAGGCAGATCCAGAGGGCTGGGAATCCAGTACCCTCAGTAGATCTCCAGAGCACATAGAGAATTCTCCCGAGAGGCTAAGGTCACGGCACCACGGAAGTATTCACAGAGGGACAGGGAGGACTCGGCCAAGGTGACCCGAGTTGACGCCGACGAAGGAGAGAAGGGGCACCTATTTTCCCAAGGGCTCATCCGACAAGTACCCACTGCACTGGAGGGGCAGAACAGGGATTTGGGTTTGGGGTGGAAGGAGGCCTCTCCTCCCGCGTAAGTAACACATCCGTGGAATGTCAGAGGAACTTGGCAACGTTCCTGAGCATTGATCTGAGTCTGAAGGGTCTTTTTCAAGGTTATTCTTGTTTGCAAAGTTGGCCTTTAAGGGCCTCTGTGCTCCAGTTAAGCGCATGGGGTCGCGTAGTCACCACTCCCTCCCTGGTTAAGCACCTTGGCACAAAAGGAGGGCTGGCAGTTACGTGGTCCTTGACACGGTGTCTCTGCTGGGTGGTGGCCTTAAGCAGCTTCTTAAAAGAAGGTGGCACCGTGAAGAAGCTAGGGACTTGTGCTTTTATTAAGGTTGTCTGAAACAGTCATCTTTGTAGAGTTAGGATTTATTCATTCCCTCACCCCTAAACACGTGGTCCCTTGTAGAGAAACCAAACAGGAAATTCCGTAGTCATCGAGAGAAAAAAGTAAAAGCAAAGGAAAAAATATAGAGACACAGGAAACTCAACTGTAGGTCAGTAAAAGCCAAGATTTCTCTCAGAGTAAGTCACACTGTATCTCCCTAATAACCTTATGGAACAAGGTGAAGGGTGCTGGTTGATTTAGACATTTCATTGCTCCTCCTAAATGAAAACCTTCTAAATATTTCTGCAGCTGGGAGCACCTTACTTTTGCCACACACTCCAAAGCAATCCCTCCTCCTGGAGAAGCTCTGAAGTGTCCCTCAGACAAAGCTACTTCATGTGAAGCTTAGTTGAGACAAGTCCTTCTTTCTAAGCCTGTCTAAAGCCAGGATAGTTCTCTGCCATAGTTTGTTTTACTACGCATGCCCGCTAAGTTGCTCCAGTGGTGTCTAATTCATTGCTACCCTGCCAGGCTCCTCTGTCCATGGATTCTCCAGGCAAGAATATTGGAGTGGATTGCCATGCCTTCCTCCAAGAGATCTTCCCGGTCTAGGGATTGAACCCACATCTCCTACATCGTCTGCATTAGCAGGTGGGTTCTTTACCACTAGCCACTTGGGAAGCCCTTGTTTCTCTATAGGGAAGCCTAAAACCTATTTTGTAAAGACTGGATAACAAGGGACTTTGAACTGTAGTAAGATAACAGCGTGGAAATGATTCATTTTAAAACAATGAAAATTATATTATTCTTTCATTCACCCATTCTTTCGCCAAATTTGCACTGGACATTTTCTGTGTTCAGGGAACTCTGCTAGGTACTCACCATTATGGAGAAATAAATTATTCCTCCCCAGCATGGAATAAACCCATGTCTTCAGCCCCAGCTGCTACTAAATGGAGTAAAGGAGATATTCCACAGAGGGAAACAAATGGCAGTTTCCTCTCTGATCATGGCTTGTTCTTACTTTCCCAAAGGAAGAATTAATGGGTTTCAAACAATCTCAAGGATGAAAGCAGTCCATAGCTTGAGATGGGCTCTGAGTATGAAGTTGAAAAAAATGTGAAGACCTCTTTGGGTTTTTATTATCTGATCTTTTAGGATTTCTGCTAGTCATAGTAGGAGCAATGGTGAAAGTAAAGGGGAAATTGTATGGTTGACAATGCATAAGTGAAAGTGTCCTGCTTATCCTTATTTTGAAATTACTTAACAAACAGCATTTAATTTGTTTAATTTCTGTCTGCCTTTAAGAGAGTTAGAATTTGTTTGCAGAATATTAGGACACAGTAGAAAAACAAAATAGATCCTATATACAATAGAATATTGGCAGAGTTACTTCTATGAAAACAAAGAAAAGGATGAGGTCTGCAAAATGAGTATGGAATGGATTTTTATTTGATTTTTTCCTTTCCAAATTGATAGTCCCAAAGCATTAGCCATTAAAGACCCTCTACAGAAACTGGCGCCTCTTTATTTCTTCTCTGATCTCTCAGTCTCACTTAATTCATTTTTGTTTGCCATGTAATTTATTGTGTACAACCTTTTGAAGGGAAGAAAAGAAACTCTATAGCTTTAAAAGCACCAAAAAAACCCCATGATCTTCACTACTCAGCATCCTTATTTTTTATATTTCTCTAACACACAAATAAATGTGTTAGCTCCCAGGAAGTCATAAATTCAAGCCACTTAGTGAGGAAGATGGAATTTAATTGTATGTTCCATAGAATAATTGAAAGATAAAGGAAGGTCACAATATAGAAATTAAAAAGAAACCTTATTTTGTTGAAAATTGGCACCAAACTGTGTGTAAATAAGTGCAAAAAAAAAAAAGGACTGATGGAAGGGGATGGGAACTGAATTTGTCCAAAAAGCATGGTCTCTTGGAGTACAGCTTAATCAAGTTTAAGAACAAGTAACTGCTTTATCTTGCTGTGGTGCTTGAAGAATATTTTCTGAAAAATTTATCTTCCTTGTTATTTACATTCATGTGAATGAATGCCAAGTAAGCCACATTTTTCAACTTTATAGAACAGAAGAAAGTAAAAAGAACACAAGCAGGCTGGCTGCTATTTCACATGCTTCTGGAAGTGTCCTAACAGCTTGAAAAAGACAGGGTGGCCCCATCATGCAACTTTCTGTCGTCTCATATGGTACCTGGTCCCGAAGGGAATTTCTCTCTGAGGTCTGCTGTGAGTTCGTGCCTTTAAACCTGGAAAGCAGTGACTCTGCTCTTCTCACGTCCCTCCTTTAAAAGGTCTAAACATGGCCAGTTAGGACCTTGTAAACCATTCGGTTTCTAAGAACCCCCTTTTGGATGTGCAGTTGATTGGTTAATGTCCTCATTTCATGGTCTCCCTCCTGTGCAATATGGCCTTGTACATTGAGGGTTTTATGGGTAAATAGTGTATATCTGCATAAATGTGTCTACCTAGAAATGATTTGTGATCTGAGATATTCTGCTTTGACATTCTTTTCAAATCATATTGCTTTCATCACTCATCTAATAAATATTTAATGAAGGCCCACTCTGAACTGAGCATTCTACTTTGTTCTGGGCACACTATAAAATCAAACGTTTCCCTGTCCTTAGGGAGCTTGCTGGGGGTGAGGAGGTAGGGGTGGGGGAGAGAACAACAGAGCTAATCAGTCAAATTAATAAATCACTAATTCCAAACAAAGATCAATGATTATAAAAGAGAAATGCAGGGACTTCCCCGGCAGTCCAGTGGTTAAGACACTGAACTTCCACTGCAGGGGACAAGGGTTCAAACCTTGCATGTGCAGCCAAAAAAAAAAAAGTGCAGGGTCTGTGAGTTTTCACACTGGACATGATCTGGATTGAAGTGGGGTGGGGGTGTCAGCTGGAAAGCTTTCCCTAAGAAAGAGCTCCTTAAGAAAGGGCAAAACTAGGAGAAGCCATGTACTCCAGGCGGAGGAACCTTCACAGGGACCAGTTCCCCGGGTGGGAAGACTCTCACACATCATCTCTTATGCTTGGGGCAAAGCCTGTGTAATTTCTGCCTCAGCAGTTGAGACTCTGTCAAAGATTAGTTTTAAGTAGAGTCAAGTCATGCCTCAGTGCTGTTCAAGTTTAAACCAAATCCGGTTCCCTGTAGGGTCTGTAACAGGTTATGTGACCATAGTTTCCTCTGCAGTCCTCCTCAATCTTTCCTTGGAGACTGGAAATTCCAGCACTGTTTTCTCTTCTCTCCATCTACACTAGCCAGACTTGGAGTGAAGTTTGGATTTCCTTTCAGCTCCATGAGTTGGCAGCTTGCCCAAAAAAGGCTTCTTCAAGTCAAATGCTCAAAGTAGACGAAAAGTCAAAATGAGATTGTTGTTTTCCAGTCGCTAAGTCATGTCCAACTCTTTGCCACCCCATGGACTGCAGCACGTCCCTGTCCCTCACTATCTCCCAGAGTTTGCCCAAGTTCATGTCCATTGAGTTAGTGATTCTTTCTAACCATCTCATCCTCTGCCACCCTCATCTCTTTTTGCCTTCAGTCTTTCCCAGCATCAGGGTCTTTTCCAATGAGTTGGCTGTTTGCATCAGGTGACCAAATTATTGGAGCTTCAGCTTGAGTGTCAGTCTTTCCAATGAGTATTCAGGGTTGATTTCCTTTAGGATTGACTGGTTTGATCTCCTTGCTGTCCATGGGACCTCTCAAGAGTCTTCTCCAACACCACAATTCAAAAGTATCAAGGTGGTTTGTATCTTTTGCTCAATTTAGGCACAAAAGGAAATAGAAGTCTTCCTCCCATGCTTGAAACTAGAAACAAAAGGTTGGGTGTATTCAGGCTCTTAGGAAAATTATAACATCCTCATTTGTATTTGGCCTTTCAGCTTTCAAAATATTTCCCCATGCATTGTTGTGTTCTCTCCTTCCTACATTCTTATGAAATGGTTTGAAATCATCATTTATACCTTTTTCCAGGTGAAGAGAGGTTAAAACATCTGAATCACAGAGGAAGTTGTTGGCAGTGCTGAAAGTGGGATCCAAGCTTTGTGAGTCCAAGTCTGGTTACAAAGAATGGGGAAGCCTCATACCACCTCAATGACTTGCACCAGGCAAAGGAACCCCTGTTCCTTTGTGTTCCCTCCACCAACATCCGATGCATTAAGAGCCCATTTATAAGGAAAACAGAGCTGGACTCTGTTCTAGACCGTAAGTATGAGACTCTTCTGAGGACATAAAGCTTTTATTTCTGTCATTTTTGTGGCCACTTTCGGTAACCCATTAATAATGGTTCAGGTAATAATGTGATAGGCCAGCTATTTTTGTATGCATTTCTGAAAACAACAACAAAAAAAAGCATTCCCCTCCTTCACTCTGTAACATTCTTTACATGAACTAAGTCATCTAATTCACATTGATATGCTAATGGTACATGCTTCAGAAAATAAGAATATACTGGGTTCTGAAACACAAAATGAATATAGGAAGCTGTCAGTGACTTAGCTTTCTATATTTAATTTTGCTTTATAACAATTCATCAGTTAATTTCTCATGGCAAACTTTTCTATTGCTGAAGATTAAAAATCAAACTGTAAATATGAGAGATGTTTAGTGAGACCAAGAAGATCTGAAATTAGAATTGCAGTTATGTCAGCTGAATAAATTTCTTTTTCACTCATACTTTTTTAAATGGTCAGATAGTTGCAGTTAGAATATATCTGTCAGTAAGCTGATGTACCAGCCAAATGCTCACACTGGCAGAAAAATCACATAGCATGAAATTATTTCATACAATGATATAATTTCATAAGGTGAAACATTTTTACACTCCATTATTTTATTTTATTAATTTTTTTTTACACTCCATTATTTTAATTCGAAGCTAGAAATATATTCTTTGCCTCTCTTTCATTACAAGGAGAAATTGGTGGTTAATACCTCCTTCCACATATTCTCTGTAGCCCTAGATAGTGTGAGGTGCATGTTTTTGGCTCAGGATCCTGCATGTGACCTTATAGATACAGGGCAGCAGGACCGGGGCCCTGACCCAGCACTCTGCTTCTAATGTAAAATGGCATGGGATAACTCTTCAATGAGACTTGCCTTAAAATATAGTGAATGTAATCAAATATCCAAAATTGCCGTTAACAGTTTTCATTGAAGATTTATGCAACAATGAATTTTTAAAGAGCCTCTTAGGTGTAATCTTAAATTTCCTTTTCATCTTGATTTTTCAGTCTTTCCTTTCTATACCCTTTACTTCAATAAATGACTGCCTGAGACAGCAGCCAAACCCCCTGCTTTAGCAATATTGCCTTTTCCCTTTTGCTGTGCCCTCCACCAGTAATTCTCTTTTTCTATCTCTGTAGGTCAAACTGGGAGATTAGCATTCACATACACACACCGCCATGTGTAAAAGGGACAGCTTGTGGGAACCTGCTGTAAAGCCCAGGAAGCTCAGCTCTGGTGCTTTGTGATGACTTAGAGGGTGGGGTGGGGGTGGGGGGTCAGTAGGAGAGCGGTCCAAAGGGAATATATGTGTGTACACACACACACACACACACACACACACACACAGCTGATTCACTTCATTGTGAATTGTATTCTAATTATATTCCAATTAAAAAAATACATATAAGACACAGCTCCCAATGTCACTTCTTCTCCAAAATTTATACAATTCATCTCCAAATCCACTGACCCCAGCTGGAAATTATCTCTTTCTTCTCAGAATCCTCTTCACATTATCTCTCATTTGTGACAGTTCTCATTCTCTACTTCACCTTTTAGGTATTGGGTACATATGTTAATCCTGGGGATTTCAGAAACCCGTTCATGGCGGTAGACTTTGTGTCTGGGCACCTGTAGAGCCGTGGTTTTCCATCTCTCTGTGAACTGGTGCCATTTTGACCAGTGCTTTGGGAAGCTCACCTGAAGAGTTCCCCTGCTCACACACTGCCGTCCCCCCATTGCTATGCTGTTTGAATGTCAGCTGTGCTCCTGTCTGCTTGACTGTGTGCTGCTGAGAGTTCTCACTTGTTCCTGTCAACACATCATCTTACTATAGGCACGATTTTTGCTGTTAGGTCACCCTTCTTCCTGCAGGAACGTTTATACTGCTGACCATGAGTCATACGACCCATTCTATTCATCATTCCATGGGACAGGCATCACCTTGTATGCGTGGGGCTCATTTGGGACAAAATGGACCCGTCAGAGATGGGAGCACATCTGTGAAGAGCTTACAGCACTCCAGAAAGCCATGGCCACATCATTTAGGAATCTCTGCCTTGGCAATTTGAACCTCATAGGTGCTAAATGTGTTTTTATGGAATCAATTGGAGAAGGGGACGACAGAGGATGAGGTGGTTGGATGGCATCACTGACTCGATGGACGTGGGTTTGGATGGACTCCGGAAGTTGGTGATGGACAGGGAGGCCTGGCATGCTGCGGTTCATGGGGTCGCAAAGAGTCAGACACGACTGAGCGACTGAATTGAACTGATGACTCTGTTTATATTTTCAACCTGTAGCCCTTTCTTGAGTAACAATACCATGGTTTTGCTACCTGCAGAATGGAGTATTTTACGTATGTATTCTTTCAAGCAAAAAGAATATTTCCCCCTTGTTAGCGTCTCTAGACCAGGAATTTAGAGAACAAGCCTGTATCTACCCCGTGACCTGCCTTCTGAAACCCTTTAGCCTCAGCTACTGGAAGACACAATTTTAACATGTTAACTTTAGTACCTGGGCCAGTCTTGGGCATTTTTGCTTTTAGGTCTGTTCCTCAACATTTACAGGATTGTTAATCTTGTATCATAGGAAGGCTGCCTTATGACGTAGGTGGGCTGATCCCTGGAGGGGGCCTTTTCCTGTTAGTGGGATTCTGGCAGGGTTCAGCCAGTGGGAGGATGGAGGGCAGTTGAAAGAAGCTGGAGTGGGGCCTCTGGCAGCTCTCCCATGCTCCCGTAGGTCTGCGGTGGGCAACCCCAGCCCCCAGACTCCCATAAGAACACTTCCTCCTTCCTTCTGTTGCTAATCACCAGGCTACTTCCCCATCTCCTGAGGGCTCTGAGCTGTTGCTGTGTAACCAGTCTCTTGTATTTCATTCTGTTTTAAGTCCCCAGAATGGTTTGTTTTTCCGGTCGGACTTGACTGATAGAGTGCCGCTGAACCACCTTCTCCAGCTCTAGGGACATAAAGATGACAAATCACAAGATTCCTCTGATTGTATAGATTGAAGGGAATAGTATTCTTCACTCTGTTGCCAAAGACTGGCTTCCATCCATATGGAAAAGTTGGCCTCAATTGCAAGTGACAAGCAGACAGTGTTAATACTGCTCTGTGACCTTAGGCACATAGTCTCTGGGTCTGCATTTCTTCATCTGTAAAGTAAATGGTATAATAATATTGACCTCATAGAGTTGTGAAGATGAAATGAATGAATACATGGAAAGTGCTTACAACACTGCTTGGCACATAGAGAGCTCTATGTAAGTGTTAACTATTATTATTTAACCAAAAAGAGCTCATTATCTTTTCTTGCCTGTTAGTTTAATTCTGAAAATGGTGAAGTACAAAGCTAATTTGTTGTAGGATTTTCATGACTTTATTAGATTTGTAACTTGTCTTCCTGAATCAGCCAAAGACAAATGGAAGCCATTAACTTCACAAAATTTAATATTTGGCCTGAGCTTTATCATTGGCAATGCTATCAGAATTAGCCACATAAGTTTGTTACTGAATTTGGAAAACAGTTTGGAAGCATTATATCTTCCATGAAATTCTCCCTTTTGAATGATTCCTTTTAGAATTCAATCCAACAAAGCCTTGTTTTCCTTATGAACCTGTCGAAGCTTTCTCTTTTTTCATCATGGTAATTATGTAAATGGCCGTGAATCCTTTTTGGTTTTGGCTGCTGGAGAGCTCAGAACTAAATTTAAAGTTTAGTTGTATAATTTGTGCTGGTTGCCCCCACCTCATATTTGTTTCTACTTAATTTGGCCTTGGTTTTATCATTCAATTTATTTTTTGATTGATTCCATTATATTTCACCATTTGTATTAGTGTTATGTGTTACAGCAAATTCTTTCTGGAATAAGATGTGATAAATAAGTAAGATGTGTTATAAATAACACTAAATTCAATTTGTAGGGTTTTTGAAGTGTGTTTTCCATCAATTTGTTATTCTGTGTGTATATTAGTTGCTCAGTCACGTCTACTTTTTGCGACCCATGAATGTAGCTCACCAGGCTCCTCTCTCCTTGGGATTCTCCAGGCAAGAATACTGGAGAAGGTTGCCATGCCTTTCTCCAGGGGATCTGCCTGAATATGTTATTCTGCATCACCGAATTCACTGGGCGGGGGTGGGGGGTGGAGGGGGTTAGAGGAGAATGGGTTGGGAGTATAGGATTAGTATATATAAACTATTGTATGTAGAATGGATAAACAGTAAGGTCCTACTATATAGCACAGGAAACTATATCCAATATCCTGTGATAAACCATAAAGGAAAAGAATATGAAAAAATAATGTATATATATGTATAAGTGAATCACTTTTCTGTACAGAAGGAATTAACATATTGTAAATCAACTATACTTCAATGAAATAAATTTTAATGAAGAGATTAATCTCTAGGTAAAAAATTATATTCATAGGTAGCTGAACTTTTCAGCATGGCCTGTCTTGGGAAGTTGAAGTGGTTTGGTCACATGCCTCAGTCATTTTTATTTCAGAATCAATTATAATAGACTGCCAAAGTCTTACAGAGCGTGAATTCTATGGTATGTTATTATTATTTGGAAAAAGCATTTTGTGGTCAAGTAAGTTTGGGAAATGCCCAGTTACAGAAAATTATGTTTCACTGCTTCAGGATTTTTTAGAGCCTGAATTAAGGTTCATTGTGATTCTCTAAGAAGGAAACAATATAAAGTAGAATTTTCCCAACTTGCATAATCAAGGAACTCTCTCCACTGCAATTTTTTTTCCTTCTTAATTGAAACTCCAGTTAATATTTTGAGGAGTTAGGATTCTCTTATATAAGCTGATTTCCTATAGACTGGATTTTCCCTACATAGTTTAGGCAAGTACTACTTTTTAATTAAGTACTTATTATAAGTACTTTTACTTATAAGTAAATAAGTAAGTACTTATTTACTTTAACTAAGTCTAATTAAGAAAATAGGGCTGTTCACCATCAATTAAGAGCAGTCTTTAGAATCAGGAATCTTGAAGATTTCTTAATTCTTAAAAATTCATCTTATATAATAAAAGCAGATTGTTTGGAAGTAAATGTCCTTTTTTAGTGCTGGGTCCTCACTGTTTCTGCTTAAAATCAACTTACCTGGACAGAAATATAAAATCAATGACTATGTCACTAATGTGACATATAAACTGTTCAGTATCATGGAGCCATGATTTAGTTTTAGACAAGAGTTAGATTAAAACTGAGTAAGAATAGAGTTAAAGGGATCAAGCTGTGAATATAACAATTTTCTAAATGACGTGCTTGGGAAATAAAAGTAATCACTTTTGAGCACTTTTCCATATATAAATCTCAAACACAAGGCACAATTTTATTAAGATTGACAAGGCTAATCTATAATTAAAGCGGTTCGGAAAGACATTTAACCGTGATTTACTTTTTCTTAAAGCTGAACAAAATGGATGCTGTTAAGTGGAACTATCTAATAATACAGCATTCTGGCTGCCTGTCTTTGGTTCCAGAGAGTATAGTGGTGCTGGCGCCAGAATTCTAGATTCCTGTATTTATGGGGACATTTATTCCCACAGAGCCCCTCTTCCAGCACAATTTTCCTACCATAACCAGATTAAAAACAGCTCAGAAACACAACGTTTGTTTCATGCTTAACTTTTACAAAAATGCTTGCACATATATTATTTTGTTCATTTTAACAAGACAAATGAGAAAAGTGTTAGCAGAGACAATTATGCTGCATGGTTAGGAGTGTAAGCCACACCTGGATTTAAATCTGATTCTACCATTCGTTCTGGACCCTTGAGCAAGTCACCTAATTGCTCCGAGCCTCCGTTTCCTCCTCGATAAAATGGGAGTAATAATAGGGTCTAATTTATGTGAAGATTAAATGAGCTAATCCAAAGTGCTTAGTGCAGAGTAAATGCTCATTGCATGCATTATATATTATATAATGTATAGATTCAAGCAGAAGAAAGTGAGAGTCAAGAGAGTGACTTGTTCAAAGTTGCAAAAAAAAAAAAACCACAAAGAACCAGGGTTTGAACTCTGACCTTGCCATTCCTAGAGGGAAACCTTTTTGACGGCTTACCTGATGCGCTCCTTGCTGACCCTAGCAGGGCTCTAGCTCATGACCTACCATAGCATAGCAGACAGAGTGTGTGGGGTAGTTGAAAGCATGTGAGTTTTAGAAATAGACAGATACGAGTTCAAATCCAAGTGTTGCCACCGGTTTGCACCATTAGTGAAATCGTGATAATGATATCCTCTTCAGGATGAGAATTCAGTGAGATGATGTATGTCAAGTGGCTCGTGCATGATAAGCTCTCAGTAGATGTTGATCGTTGTTGAGAAGTGATGTGTAGTTGCGGGTGGGGTGGGGATGGGTCTCTGTATTAACCTGGGGAGAATAGGAATGGACCTAGTCCTCAGCCAATGTGGTGGAGATATAAACTCCCATTTTATTCCCTCTACTCAGATATAAAGAGATAGAAAGGCTTCTCATCCCTGTTATTTTTTAACAATCTTGTTTATAAACTTTATCTGCATAATCCAAAATAAAATATTAAAGCTCCTTAATAGGCTCTTAGAAGTAACATCTTGGCAAGCTCTTCTGAGCATGTTTACTACATCTTGGGTTTGTAGTTACAGTGAGTCAATAGATACTTCTAGACATAATTTAAAACTTACACTTAAATACTAGATGCTTAAAAGAACATCAGAGAATAGAATATTAAATAGTGCCCCACCAACATTTGATATTAACTACTGTCAACTGGGAATCATATAAGTATTTGGCTGCTGCAAAAATGATGTCTTGAATTCCGTGAGCCTGGCAAAGAGGGCAAGGAGTAGAATCAGGAAGCACTCCCCTGGGGAGGGGAGATTAACTCTACTAAGGAGGGGAATTATAAACTGAAGCTTGAAGGAGGAGCTGGGACAAAAAAAGACACTGAGCACTGTGGGTCATTATAATGTAAAGTGTGTATAGCAGTTCTTACAGCCTAAAGATCTAGAATAAATGCAGGTGTGATGGAGGAAATGTTTATATCACCCCCAAGTTCATATGTTGAAGTCCCTAACCCCTAGTGTGAAGATACTGGAGACAAAGCCTTTAGAAGGTAATTAGGTCATGAGGGTAGAGCCTTCATGAATGGAACAGTTAGTGCCTTTTATTTTTATTTATTTGTTTATTTATTTTTTTAATTTTAATTTTTTTCAGTTAGTGCCTTTTAAAAGGGACCTCAGAGAGCTCTCTTGGCTTCCTTCTGCCACATGAGGAGAAAATGAGAAGAAGGCAGTCTGCCACCCTGAAGAGGGCCTTCATTAGAACCTGACCATGCTGGCACCCTGATCTTGGGCTTCTCACCTTTCAGAGCTGTGAGAAATAAATTTCTGTTGTTTATAAGACCTGCAGGCTATGATACTGCACTATAGCAGCCCAAACTGACTAAGATAGCAAGAGCCTGAGAATACATATAACTGTAAATTTGAGAGGTAATTCAATTTTCCCCAGGTCTATGACAATAACCATATTTTCCTACCTCTTGCCTTTCCTCGCCACCTCCACCCTCTGGTATAAAAGTAAGGCACCCAAATTATTTCAACATTGTGGTAGATCATATTTTCCAAAGATAAGTATATAAGATATATATATACACATATCTCCCATCTCACATGCTGTTATAATGTGACATTAACATGCCTCCATCAAGAGGTGGGGTATATGGTCCTTCCTCTTGAGCCCATAGTATGCAGCACAGGTGGCTCTGGATGATTTCCAACAGTAGGTCATAAAAGATGGTATGACTTCCACCTGGCTCTATCTCTTGCAGCACTCACTCTTGGAACCATGCTCAGGCCACCTGGAGAAGCGTCCTGTCGATGCTCTGGCTGACGGTCCCAGTAGGGCTCCCAGCATCAACCTCCAGACAAGTGAAAGAATGAGTTGTTCCATGATTCCAGTTCCCTGCCTCTGAGTTTTCCAGTCAAGGCCTTCGAATTTGAGGAGCAGAATCAAGTCAGATTTGCTATGCCCCATATGAATTCCTGACCTGTAGGAACCACGAGGTAACAAATGCTTATTATTGTCCTAAGAATCTGAGTTTTGGGATAACTTACTCCAGTTTTTTGGTGAATCCCTGGGGGTGTTTCAAACACGTCTCATAAACATTCTTCTCAGAATGCCTCACTATTGTCACTACTGCTAGGGCACTTGTGTGATTACAACCACGTTGGACCCGTTTGGAAACTTCATATGGAGCTGGAGAATTTTGATTAGTTGAGAGAAGATGAAAAACCATTACCTAAAAGAGGAATAACATGTGCCATGATTTGGCGATTTAGGCATGTAGATATAAGTGCTTTTCTGGGTCATTTCGGATATGTAACTGGTTTCATACTGGAGGTGGGGTAGGGGAATTCAGTTGCAGTGGGAGGCTAGTGAAGCTCCCTTTAGGGTACAAACCACGGGCAACATTACCCTTTTGCTGTGCTCATTAAGGCACAGGATCTCAGCCTGCGTACTCCACAGTCTCTATCCTTCTAGGGACCCTCCAGGGAAACTAGAGAATGTGGTTTGAGGCACAAAAGGAGTCAAGGGATCCAATGTGTATTTTTAGTGAGAGGAGTCAGGATTCTCCTACTGCTTCTGTAGTAGACTGGTTCAGAGAGTTTAGTTCAGACTGGTTCACATTTAGGATCTTACTTAACTGGAAGAAATAGGAAACCTGAAGAAATGGTGGCTTAAACAAATGTGTTGTTGCTCTTATCACCTCGTGTAAAAGAAATCCAGTGGGAAGCAGCACAGAACTGGTAAGCAGTCCTGTGATGTCATCCTGATGCCTCGTGGTTACAAACATCAGCTCTACCTCCAGACTCCATATCTGAATTTCAGGCAGGAAGAAAAAGAAGGGCAAAATATAAAAAGTGCATCAAAATAAAGAAACAGAAAGTATATTCTAGCTGTGTCTGTGCTTGCTGTACGGAGCTTTCCTAGAAGCTCTACCTAAACAATTCTATTTATTCCATGTTGGTGAGGATGAGTTGTGTATCCATCTACCCCTGGTTGGGAAGGATCTGGGATATATAGTTGAGTAGTTGAGCACATTCTGCGCAAGCCAATGTGGGTCTTGCTGCTTTTAAAAAATGTCTATCACATGGGGTTTGCAGTCTCCCAAGTGTGTCGTGTTTCTAGGATAGGTTTTAGAGATGTTACATGGTATGTTAGAAAAGGGGTTTCCCAGGTGTCTCAGTGGTAAAGAATCTACCTGCCAAGCAGGAGATGCGGGTTCAATTCCTGAGTCAGAAAGAGCCCCTGGAGAAGGAAACGGCAACCCGCTCCAATATTCTTGCCTGGGAAATCCCATGGACAGAGGAGTCTGACAGGGCTGTCCAAAAGAGATGGACAGGACTGAGTGATTAAGCAAAAACAGCTTGCTAGAAAAAACCTTGGTTTTGGAGTCCAAAGAACTTAGTAAAAGACTTACTTTGTCTGAATCTCATTGTCCTTACTTATAAGAGTGATGTTACATGAAGTTTTAAAAGACATGTAAAACGTCCACTGCAACACCTGGAGATAGGACACTTGCAAAATAATTAGTTCCTCTTCAGTTCCTCTTCCTCGCAAGGATCTCTAAAGAATCTCAGTGAGGCCCTTCTGAGTGCAGATCAATCAGGCTCTCCCTAGCGCCTCAGGCCTTTTTAACACAAGCAGTGAGTAAACCTCCCAACCTCCCGTGGTCAGAACAAGGGCCCCAGGGAGCCCGAACCCTCCTCTCATGTCAGGAGAGACTTGCAGCCAGACTACAGCTATCGTGGCACCAACTGCTCTGTCACCCTTCTCCTGAAGAAGTTCAGCATGTGTAAGCATTTTGGGGGCGTCTCATGAACAGTTATGTGTACAAAGAGGTACTTAACTTAGATGGTTCTTATCTCCCCTTAGTCCTACGATGTGGGCTGCATGTAATGGTAAAGAACCCACCTGCTAACGCAGGAGACATAAGAGGCCCAGGTTCGATCCCTGGATCAGGAAGATTCCCCTGGAGAAGGAAATGACAACCCATTCCTGTATTCTCACCCTGGAGAATCCTACAGACAGAGGAGCCTGGCGGGCTACAGTCCACAGGGTCGCAAAGAATAGGACACGCCTTAAGTGACTTAGCACACACACAGGGTACGGGCTGCGTGTAATACAGGGTGTGTGTTTGCTTAGACGCTCAGTCAGGCTCCTCCGTCCATGGAATTTTCCAGCCAAGAATACTGGAGTGGGTTGCCATTTCCTCCTCCTGCATCGGCAGGTGGATTCTTTACCACCTGGGAAGCCCAGCACTGGTAAGCGTTGTCTGTTGGTGACAGGTTGGTGGCAGAATTTCTTATTATGACAACGGAAGCCATTTACATGATGATAGGATTAAAAGGGTGCCTGGGCGATTTGGGAACCCACGTTCCTTTCACCTTAGGGTCCTTCATCATCGCTTTATCTGCTGATTTGCCTAAAGCCAGTGGCAGGAGCGGAGAAGGCAATGGCAACCCACTCCAGTACTCTTGCCTGGAAACTCCCATGGGTGGAGGAGCCTGGTAGGCTGCCGTCTGTGGGGTCACACAGAGTTGGACGTGACTGAAGCAACGCAGCAGCAGCAGCGGCAGGAGAAAGGGCTGGAAGATTGTGGATGGTGGCGTGGGTGGGTGGTTCTTGTGGGCCAGCCCTAGAGGTAATGGACATCCATTGACTAGCAATCAGTTGCATGGTGACGTCTTACTGCAAGACAGGCTGGGAAATGAATCCAGCTATGTACACTGGATTGATGGGAGGAAATGGGTTTAGTGATCGGCTAGCTGGTACCTGCCATAGAGATGACAGCAAAGGCCAGATCCAAGAGATAGCCTCTGACTCATAAAACCCAAGGGCCAGAATGAATTCTTAAAGTCCTGTAGACCACCCCCCTTATTTTGAACTTTGTTCCATTAGAAATCAAGACAACAAGCTTTACGATGCTGTGGGAGACGCAAACAGGAATGCAATCCTGCCATGCCCCTGCCCCTGCCCTGAAGGAGTCCACAGTGCTGGGTGGAGAAAGGGGCAGGGGCAGGTGTGCGTATAATGAAATGTAAGGCAGATGGATGGTTGATGGATGACAGGAGGCCTTTCAGAATGGTTTAGTTTGAAGGTTTGTGGTACAGATAAGTATGAAGGTGGTACTGTGAAACTAGAAACAGTTAATAAACATGAGCTTCATTTATTTATTTTCTTGAAGCATAGTTGATTTACAATGTTGTGTGCATTTCTGCCATGTAACAAAGTGATTCAGTTGTATGTAAGGTGACGCTAGTGGTAAAGAACCTGCCTACCACTGCAGGAGACATAAGAGACTCTGGTTCGATCCCTGGGTTGGGAAGATTCCTTGAAGAAGGGCATGGCAACCCACTTCAGTATTCTTGCTTGGAGAATCCCCATGGAAAGAGGACAGAGGAGCCTGGCAGGGTACAGTCCGTGGGGTTCAAAGAGTTGGACATGACCGAAGCAACTTAGCACACACAGCACACTCATACACACATATATAAATAAATATATGTATATATATATATCCGATCCAGGCATCAAACCCATGTCTCTTAAGTCTCCTACATTGGCAGGCTGGTTCTTTACCACTAGTGGCACCTGGGAAGCCCCTATATATTTTTTTTTTCATATATTCTTTTCTGTTCTGGTTTATCACAGAATTCTGAATATAGTTTTCTGTATGGTGCTATACAGTAAGACCTTGTTGTCTATCTATTCCATATGTAATAGCTTACATCTGCTTACCCCAACCTCTCACTCTATCTCTCCCCCATCCCCCTGCTGTCTCTTGGCAACCACAAGTCTGTTCTCCATGTCTGTGAAAAATGAACTTTAGACACATGGTTCTGAAAGTGTGGTCCCTGGACCAACAGCATCAGGCTCATTGGGAACTTAGAATTGCAAGTTCTTAGGCCCCTTTCCACATCTACTGACTGAGAACCTCCGGGATGGGGCCCAGGATGATAAACTCTGTGTTTTATCAAGCTCTCCACGTGATTCTAATACGTAAAGTTGGCATACCAGTACTTTAAAGCATATCAGCTCTACAGATTTTCTTCATGTAAAGCATTCTAGACTATGAAGATTTTAACCGTTCTTTCCATGTTGATTACAATTTTGTAAGACCACTTCATAATCAAATATCAATAACATCTGAAACCTAAATAAATTTGATGAAGTTATATGGGTGCATTTTCAACAGTTTTTCAAGCTGTTATTTGTTATTATTAATAGCATGATATTGTTTGGGGTCATGAAAGCATTTAAATCTAAAGACCAGCACTTAACTGCATGGTTGGTCCTCGATGGTTTATACCCTTGCTGTTTCTTTTCGGAATGAGCCATGGCTCATAGATTCTTCTCTGTGTGCAATAGCAGTCGTAGCACGGAAACAACCAGCTGTCTATTGCCTTCTATTGTCACTGTTTTAGATCAGAAGGGCCTGTTTCTCCAATGGGTTTCACTGTACATCACAGTCTCACCCAAGTTTATAGTCAGAGCAGGGGGCAGAGGGCAGTGCCATGAGGGGGTTCTGAGCCTTCAGTTGGGGGGTGCTAACAGAGATGGTTGGATAGCATCACTGACATCATGGCTCAATGGACATGGAGCTGAGCAAACTCCAGGAGATGGTGGAGAACAGGGGAGCCTGGCATGCTACAGTTCACCGGGTTGCAAGGAGTCCCACATGACTTAGTGACTGAACAACAACAACGGTGATGCCAGACAGGGGGAAGTGGTAGATTTTCTTAGAGGCAAGGAGGTGCTGGGAGGTACCAGCTTGCTCCTTAACCCTTTTCCTGCCATCACGGACTCTGAGACCTGTTGGTTTCCATCTCTGTAAAGTGAGAGAGCCAGGTTTGTTCCGTGCTTTTAAACTTCTTAGGAGTCCTGGTCCCTTTGGGAGTCTCTAGAGGGTTGGACTCTCTCAGAAATACGTCCATGTATGTGTATGCCTCCAGGTCCGCAGGCGAACCCAGGATTAGATGGTCTCTCCAAGTCATCCCAGCCCCGGCCTCATTGAAACTTCTGATGTGTCTGGAAATATGTGGAAAGAAGTCTAATGCTTAAATTCTGGAGATTAAAAAATGTTGCCATCCTTCATGACTCTGTGACTGTTTAAGTCATGTCTTGTAAAGAGCACCTTTAATCTAGTTGAAATAATCTAGTTAATTAAGTTACCCTGATTTGGAAGATGATTGTTCTCAGGGTAGAGAAATGAGCAACTCCTTCTCAGCCTTTTGGATTCAAAAAAAGGCCAAGACCTTATCGTTTATTTAGGAAGTTAAAATGAGGGTTTTACATTTAAGTTTCCATCTTTTGACAGTGTTAGACAGGAAGCAGCCAATCAGAACTCTGGAGCTATGCAGCAGTAATTATCCTTCATCTGCTAATTTCTAAGCAGGAAAAATATGATTCAAATGAGTTTCCGCACAGCTGTTGATTAGGCATAATGGCAAAGTAATCATCATAAAGCTAATAATCAAAGCAGAGCTAACATTTGGAAAGTTATTGTTGAGTAACCAGAAGGCTATAAAACCCCAAAACGACATCCAACTAACTAGAAAATTACACCCACCCCCACACATTTTTTTTTTGGTCTGTAATTCAACATCAATTAAACCGAGAAAACTAAAATCAGTTAATTACATCAATTTTGAGGTCAACTTTTAACAGCTCAAAGCTCCCTGATAAACAAACCACAATATTGAAAGCTTTTTTGAAAAATCAATAAATAAACAGCCATCATACTAGGCAAAGCTGCAACACATTTAACAACACGTCAATAAATTCTAAACAAGCCTGTGCTTTGATGAGCTCAAACCCCCTGCTACCTGCCCTCCCTGCCCCCTAATATGCAATCCCATTCTGCCCAGGTGAGTATGCCTGTGGTTGGTGATGGTGCCATTGGACAGCTATTACAGACCTCCACTGAGCAGTTCTTTGTAATTGCACAGCTCCCACTGGAGAACAGAGATTAATGAGCTCACAAATGGGACAGCACGTGATTTCAGATCTTGGGGATGATACCAAAGCTATGTAGAATGCTTGATAACAGAATCACTTTCTTTCTTATGTTCATCATCCAGAAGTCTAAAGTCAGTAGCGTAAGTGGAAAGCTGGGCTGATGTGGAGGTACTTCAAACAGAGTGAGCAAATGGGGTTTTTGGCTTGTCTTCCATTGTGATCCTGACTGAAGACCACTGCATAAGACCTGTTAGGATTCTAACCACAATCCACTGGAAATCATTAGAAAGCCAAGGGTGAACAAAGATGAATGTATGTACGAGGGAAGATTGGTTAGATGCCCAGTGATAGAGGAACTTGTGACCCAAGGGTGTATGTGTTTAGGGTTACAACACCTTGGCTGCTTTCTTTCTACTTTCACCTTCCCTTTCTTTCTTTTTCTTTTAATTTTTTGGCTGTGCCATAGGGCATGTAGGATCATAGTTTCCTGACTAAGGACCCAACCCGTGCCCCCTCTATTGGAAGCAAGGAGTCCTAACCAATGGACTGCCAGGGAAGTCCCCCGCCCCTCTTTTTTTAAAAATAACTTAAATTCCTTAGAATTCTCTCTCACTATCCTGGGTGGAAACACTGGATTTCCTCTACCAAATGAAGTAGGATGTTTCCCATCATGTCAAGTCACCCAGACAATTTTTTTTCAACAGACCCAGGCCTATATTCCAACATCCTCCTTTTAATTTTTTCCAATACTCTGGCCACCCACTGTTTTGAGGTTATCCAGATGCTCTTGCATATGATTTTATACTTTAATGGAAGAAGGCTGAATATGGATTGTAAAAACATCTATCCCCTTTCCCATCATAAGAACATGACAACTCATTAATCTTAACTCCTCAATAAATAGCAGTCTTCTCTGTGGGTAAAATTCCATAATGTTAAAGTCACTGTTTTTCAAAGGCCTGCATCACAAGACCTTCTTTCAAGGAAAACTCCAAATTTCTAGTGCTATGAGTATTAGTCACTTTGATGGAAAAAGAAGTGTGGTCAAACATTTGAAATTTGCATTGAGATGTACATGCTCTGACTGTGGGGAGTTGGAGGGTGAAGACGCCCCTGGAGGAACATAAACAAAAGTGACAAGAGGCTGGGAATTACAGTGGACATGGAATTAGCAGGAGAAAGGCATGGGGTTTTCCTGAACGATCCTGGTCAGAGTTTTCTGTCAGTTCTGCACAGAAGTTGTGAGCCTCATGGCCTTTCCTCTGGGCTATGTTTAAAGCCAAGAATTGTGGTTCTCCAGGACCAGTTGGATGTTCAGGCCCCTCCCCATTCTTGGTTCTAGAAAGATGATGCACAGTTCCCACTCACCCCTCTTTGTAGATGACTCTGCTTCCCTTCCTGGTGTGAGATTCCCAGCAGTGTTCTATGAGATATTCCTGGAGAACTGTATGTGGCCTAGAGGAAAACTTCCCTCCTCATTCCTCCTACTTTCTTCCCAACGTCCTACACTCCCACCCCCATATTGTAGGACATCTCCAGTCATGTCAATGTGTAGAATGGGCTGAGGTTAACTAAGATAAAGTTACAATAATCTTAGGATGTTAAGATTATTGTTTCTAATGTAAGTCTTATAAAGGGAATTCTGTGGTTGTCCAATGGTTAGGACTCCATGCTTCCACTGCAGGGGGCATGGGTTTGATCCCTGGTTGTGGAACTAAGATCTCACATGCCACACAACATGGCCAAAGGAAATACATACATATATATATATATATATATGTATGTGTGTATATATCTTATATCAATAGAAGCACTGGAGGCTTTGCCAAAAGATGTGTAGAGACCCCAGAATTTATATTTGCTTCTGTCAGTTCCACTATTTTCAGGATCTGGGTGTTCTTATTTTGACTTCACTGAATTTCCAAAATTTTACCTTTTGTAGCCCAAAATAGCCTCTTTGTCTTCCCTTGCCATTGTCAGGATAAGGGTAGGAACAGATGATGCTGAGGTACAGGGGAGAAATTGAATGAACTTACTGTGATTTAGGCTGGGACAGTGACTCCATGCCCATTCTCTGGGTGAGTGGGATTCGACAACTAAGATAGCTGGAGAGATTGATCAGAGCTCACAATCCAGGCCAAGGAGGCTGACATCAATAATTATGCCAGTCATCAAAAGCCTGCCAGCAGGTCATGAACAAGGCTGAACCATGGAAGTAAATAGGAAAAGAGGAAGAGAGTCATGGTGAGTTTATAGCAGCTCCTCTTTCTTAAACTTCTGTACATTTATCTTACTATTATTCTCAGCTGAGGGTATCACATTCTACTTTATAGGGAAAATGGAAGCCAGACTTACACATCTACTGACATAGGGCCCATCTGAGTTCCTGTGTCAGTGGAGGAAGTGCTCTGTCTCTTCTCCAAGGTCAGCCCTCCACTCATGCCCTGACTCAAGGCCCTTTCATCCTCTCAGGACCTGGTCCCTCTCTCTCTTCTAAATCTTCAGCCTGTCCCTCTTTACTGGACTACTGCAATCAGCAGACAGACATATGCTTACAAAGAAAAAGCCACCTCCCTCAACCCCTAAGTTTCCCCTGCTGCTTTCCCATTTCTCTTAACACAAGCACCAGGGTGAGGAAGGCAGTAGGATTGCCTTTAGTAACTAGAACAGGTTAAAATTCTTACCACACAGGAAAGGATCAAGGAGGTCCGTACATGTAGATGAGAGTGAGCAGATCATGAGGACCCATGTTCATTTAGTGAGCACCTACTCTCTACTCTGGGTCTTTAGCAGACCCAGATGGTCTGCTAGGTGTTGGTAACCTAAAGAGCGTTAATATTTTGTCTCTTCACTGTTAGTGTGCAAGTGTGGGTAGAGATTTAGAGAGGTGAGGCTGTCAAGGCAGTATGAGAAGCTATAATTGCCCCACTCCCACCCCAGCCATATAGACTTTTGGGCCAGTTATAAATGACTACGAGGACCACATCCTCTGAGGTCACATCTCTTTATAAAGCTCCTGAGGTTTCTTGGAGCCCTGTTCTACACTACTCTTCAGCTTCCTACCCTTATACCCTTGGGCATACCAGGCCTTTAACCTAGCCATCTCTGGTGAGGCTGACTGGGGTCAGGAGGGTAGCTACATATTAGCACAATATTCCAAGAGCCATCACCTTGATCAAGTAGATGTTCTCCAGATGGTTCTGTCAAAGTGCAGACCTTTTGAAGAGCCTCCTACAGCAATAAAAACACATAGCTTCTCTTGGTTTAAGAGTTAAAGTCTATAGGTGCAGACAAGTACTGTTTGAGTCCCCTTATATGAAATACTGTGCATGCGTGCTAAGTTGCTTCAGTTGTGTCCGACTCTTTGCAACCCCATGGACCGTAGCCTGCCAGGCTCCTCTGTCCAGGGGGTTCTCCAGGCATGAATACTGGAATGGGTTGCTGTGCCCTCCTCCAGGGGATCTTCCCAACCCAGAGATTGAACCCATATCTCTTGCATTGGCAGGTAGGTTCTTTACCACTAGCGGCACCTGAAAAGCCTACATGAGTTACCTAGAGTAGTCAGAAAGTACATTGGTAGATGCCAGGGGCTGAGGCGGGGTGTGGTGGGGATTCAGGCACCTTCCCTCTTCCTGATCTGCCACCTTTACGTTTAGCATTTGGCTCTTGTCCACTTCATTGTAATATGTCTTCTACAGGTCCGTTCATCACATCTATATCACTAGCAGTAAGACATGAAAACAAAGCAAAGGGCAAGAGGCTGGAAGAGCAGTCTTCCTTCAGAAGCTTTCCTGGATTCTCCACCCAGGCAATTCCACTTTCATCTCATTGGTCAGAACTAGGTCACATGGGCCTCCTAGCTGTAAAGCAGTCTGGGGAGGAAAATGTTCTATCTTGCTAGTTTTTTGGTCTGTTTGTTTGATTTTTACGTTTTGGCTGCACTTTGTGGAATTTGGGATCTTAGTTCCCTAACCAGGGATGGAACTTGCATGGGAGCATAGAGTCTTAACTGTGGACCGCTGGATAAGTCCTCTAGTTTTTTTATGAGAAGACAAGGCATTGAGCGTGAATGACTTTGGGGTGTCTCACAATGTCTGTAGTATACTCCATTTGACTTTCTCCCTGAGCAGGGGTTCTCAACCTGAATGTGCACTAGTAGCATGCTGGGAGAGCTCCTAAGAGTAAAGCCCAGGCTACCCTCAGACCAATTAAATCGGACCCCCTGGGTGGGACCCAACATTGATAATTGTCAAGCTCCTACATGCAAGTGATTCCTGCCTGCAGCTAAGCTCTGGGACCACTGCTACATTTCTACCTTGGCTGCTCTAGAGGCTGATGGGAGCATTAATTTTGACCTGATTCTCATTAGAAATAAGCGATAGATTTATATAAAGTGTTAGAGAGGGGTAAGACCTTCCTTAGTGGTTACAGAACAAGATTTTCTCAAGGTCAAATATGGAGTCAGTGAAAATTTTGGGTGAGATCACTAGACCCTACACCCCCACCCTTGCAATGAACAGTAGCCCCACTCAGGTTTCCCACTGCATCCAGTCAAATGCCGTGTGAATTATGTGGCGGTTTGGGGGAATTTGGGCTTCCCTAGTGGCTCAGTGAAAGAATCTGCCTGCATTGAGGGAGACCTGGGTTCAATCCCTGGGTCGGGAAGATCCCCTGGAGGAGAAAATGGCAACCTGCTCCAGTATTCTTGCCTGGAGAATCCCATGGACAGAGGAGCCTGGTGGGCTAAAGTCCTTGGGGTGGCAAAAAGGGTAGGACACAACTGAAGCAAGTAACACTTTAGGGGAATTTAACCTTGATCCAGTTAGCACTAAAGGTTAAGGAAAGCAGGTAACCTTGAGCTGCAGCTGTCTCTCCTCCACTCCTGTAATGACGCTCAGCGTGGAAATCCAATTTGGGATGAGTGTGTAATTTCAATGTTTATTTAATCCAGAGCCACTTCTCTGTAAATAGGCTGCTTAAAAGCTTGAATTACTAAAGCTTTCTCTATCTGAGGTGCACTTACTAATCTGCTCCCAGCATTGTTCACTGGGTGTGCAACTGCCAAAAAGCCCAATGGTAAATGCCCCCTTGTTCATCCGGAGGGTCTGGCTTCTGAAGCCAAACAGGTGGTGCTGATTCACATGGAGTTTTCCAGACTCTTAGCATTAGAGGCAGCCTTACAGATCATCCATCCAAACAGAAGCTTGGGGAGGTGGAGTGACTTGTCCAAGGTCACCCAAACTATTTGTTGCAGTTTGGGTCATTAGCACCAGTCTTTAGGCTAAATTGATTATTTTTACATAGCAGAAGCCTAACAAATGTGACCTGGTCCCTAATTATTGCCCTCTAAATTTTCAGCATAAATCTTTAAATAATTCAGGACTCAAAACAAACCCATCTTGCAGGAGTAACTCAGCCAGCAGAGGGAAAAGGAAATGTGTATTTCTATATGCACTTCCTGAACTGGCTGCCAGAGCTGCTCAATGATACTGAATGCGCCTGCCAGCACCTAGCACATGCCTGGCCTGTGTAGGTTCTCTCTAGATGTCTGTGGGTCTGAATTGATCCCCACAAGCCCTTCACTTTGCTCCCCACTGTTTAGAATGCCTCTGAAGCACCACATTATCACTAGCTGTTACTTTTAGAGCAAAGCAACACGAAATCAACTATCTTTGGGATTTATGTGAAAGAGACTTATAGTAGCTGGAAGTCATACATAGACTGATGAGTGTTTTTACAGTAATGCGCTCTCAAGTTCAATTTCTTAAGTCCTCTAGGTGACGCAAAATGATTGATTCTGAAAGTGAATGCTGAAGAAATAAATTGATTCCTTTGAAGTAAGCGGACCATTAATTCTTGACCTAAAGTCTCTAAAATGTTTTTAAAAAGAGTTGACTTAGCAGTTTCTGCATTTTATGGAATTAACTCTTTTTTTCTTCTTTTGTTAATTTATTATCTTCCTGGGGCTTATGCACAAGCTTCCGAGTTTCTAGAAAAATAGGATGGAGCTGGCCATATGCCAGAGGGTACCTTAATGCCTTGCTTTAAACACGTATGCGGTCAGTGGTTGAAGGCAGAGCGGAGGACTTAAATCCATAGGAAAGCTCAAAGCTGCCTTCTAGGCCACCTTAGCAAATGGCTGGTTATTTTGGCTACAGTTCTAATTCGAGTTCATTAGTGAGGCTGATTCTGTCCTATAGTCATCCCCCAGGCTTCTGATTTGACCCATCGTGGCTCTAGCTCTGCACCTGGGCTCTGTGTATCCAGACTGACTCAGAGGGTCAGTTTCACTCTGTGAGGCTGCCCCCGGCTGCCACGGTGGAGCTCTGGTGGTTTTGCTGTTCAATTGCTCAGTTGTGTCTGACTCTTCTGACCTCATGGACTATAGCCTGCCAGGCTCCTCTGTCCATGGGATTCTCCAGGCAAGAAGACTGGAGTGGGTTGTCATTTCTCTAGGGGATCTTCCTGACCCAGGGATCAAATCTGCAGCTCCCTCATTGGCAGGTGGATTCTCTACTGCTGAGCCGCCAGGGAAGCCCTAGAAGGCCTGGTGTGTGGGCCTCAGCTTTGTCTGCTCACACATTTATTTAGCTGATGTTTAGTTGTTGTCTGCTATATGCTGGCAGATCCACCCTAATATTTGTCAGGCTCTGGGTGAAAGAGTAATCGGAGACCCACAGAGGCTATGTCTAAATTCTGAGTTATAGATCAAACTAAGAAACTATTCAATAGTACACCCTCACAAATAGGTTCAAATGAAGTACTAGGGCTCCTTGGAGTTGTGCATTGAAACTCAGGGGCATGGAGAGCTCCTCCTATTCCAGCCCTCCAGCCCTCAGCTGGACGCCCCTGTTTCCCCCCCATCCTGCTGCATCTGCCCAGTGTTTTGAGGGGGCCTCAACTGTACACGCTGTCCCTGGGCCACCCTCAGGCGTCGAGTCTTGCAGCCGGGATGTGATCTGCCTTTGAGAAGACGAGGTCCGTGCAGGCCCTGGAAGTGGGTGTAGGGCCGTGTGGCCGGGGAATGCCCAGCTCCTGGGTGCCCCCACTATAGTCTAGAAGGGGAGGTGGTGGGCTCTGGGTGAGCATATCTTTGGCCCTGTGGACTCCTCAGCCCAGGCGAGGGCACAGCTGCAGGGACATTAGTTCAGTGCTCTGTGCAAGGGTTTCAGCTTCCCCAGGCTGAGGATAGTGCTATGTGCCACGTGCTGAGAGGCAGCAGTGAACACAATCCCTAAACTGCCCTAATGAGGGAGACAAAAACAAACCAAGATGACTGGGCCAAGGGATGTGAAGGCATTGAGTTGGGGGATGAGCTGCAGAGTGACTGGTAAATGCTACTTTAGAGTGATCAGGGAAGGCCTCTTGGGGGTGGTGACCTGTATGCTGAGATCCAATGACACTGAAGTGCCAAGGTGAAGGGAACACATGGAGGGAAAAGGCCCAGGGGCAGGAAAGGGCTGGTTTGTCTGAGGAATAGTAAGGGAGCCGGGGTTGGTGGCAGCGGGAAGTGAGTTGTGTGCGTGGAGGTCAGCAGGGGCCATGCCAGGCAGGGCCTGGAGAAAAGAGAATTCACCTGAGACAGAAAAATGACTTGAGGCTCAGGTCCTCTGTTTACTCACTGGCTGACGCTGAGCACAGCCCATCCTCTGGCCTCGGTCATCTCACCTGTGAACTCCAGCTGCCTCCTAACTCTCCTGTCTCTTTCAGCTTGCTACAGGAGGACCAGGTGGGGTTCTGCTGTTTTAGATCTGGGGCATGAAGTAGCTAAGTAGGGAGGAGCAGTGACCAGCAACCTTGAGGGGCTGTTGCTGGGGAATGATAGTCACAGGGAGTGTCTGGCTGGGCTTAAACGGGGGCTTGTTTTCCACACAGACTCAAGGCCACCCCCACCTCCTCTCCCAGGCAGGCTTTGAAGCTCATCTCGTGTTGCCTGTATCCTGGGAGAGAGCAGAGAGTGCCAGCAGGCCATGGAGCTGATACCATCTGCACGAAATGGCTCTTCCGAGGCCCCTTACCCCCTGTCAGCAAGTAAAACCCAACCTTTTGCCAGAACGGAGGGCCAGGAGCTTGAGCAACGACTAAGACTCAGCCCCTGGCCTCCGAGCCAGGCTGTCAACAGCTGGCTTGGCACAAGGGCAGCAGGTGCCCTCCCTGCATGCTGGCTGGCCAGGACCAGAGCTGGGATGGCTCACCCAGCCCCTCCCAGCTAAGGGTGCTGCTTCGTGGGAGGAAACGGGGACCAACATTAAATGCACATGTTTCTTTCATGCGCCATTGTCTATACTTTTTCTTGTGAGTCTGTTATCAGTACAGAGTATGAGTTCCACATTTCCAAAAGAGCATTTTGCCATCTCTTCAAGGTCTCAAGGTAATGAATCCTTGGGGTCTGTGTAACAATAATGATTTCAACCACAACTATGTCTACTTTCTGGCTGCTTCCTAAATGCCAGGGCCACACTGAGCACTCTGGTCTCACAACCACTCTCTTCGGAAGGCACTTGTTATCATCCCATTTTACAGATGAGGAGACGGAAGCTTAAAGAAGCTGAGTAACTTCCTCAAGATCGTACCTCTGGGATTTGAACCTAAATTTGTTTGACTCAAAAGTGGCATTCTTAAATCATAGTACACGAAGACTTTACAAGTCTTCATCATCTTTATAATCCTAGATTATGCATACGTTAGATTCTTTAATCTTTGCACACGTTAGATTCTTTAATCTTCACAATAACCCTGTGAGATAGGAATTATTAGTATTCCCATTTTGCAGAAGAGAAAACTGGGGCATAGAAGTTGTAAACTTCAGTCTTGTTGCTCAGAGATAGATACATGTATCTGTATAACTGAATCACGCTGTTGTCTACCTGAAAGTATCACAACATTGCTAATCAGCTATATTCCAATATAAAATAAAAAGTTAAAAATTAAAGATAAATAATCAATTAAATTTTAAAAAGAGCCATGAGAGGCAGGTTAAATTTCAGACTAACCGTAAAGTGCAGAGATGTGTTATCAACAGGATTCATCACCTGCAAAGGTAAAGCAGGTGAGATCCGGAGAGACTGGTATGTCTCCATTGCTCTTTCCTCAACTCCCCCCTCTGCCCAACGTCTGAAATTCCACCATTAATCACAATCCATTTACCCCCTCCCACAGTTCCCTGATGAAATTCAGAAAATACTCCAGTACTCCTGGGCGTGGGAGAGAGCTGAATTGAGTGCAGCTGCCACTGAGGGAGCGGGGCTCAGGGCCTGTCGTGTTTGGAGAAAGCAGGGAGGCCCTGGGTGTCTCAGCAAGGTGGGGCGGCTGAAACAGCGAGGGAGGGGCAGGACTCTGGGCCCACTCTGTTCTCCAGGGCGGCCTTGACCGACAGCTGCACTCATTGTGGGTTATACGGCTGATCCATTACCCATAGGGCCGAATTGATAATGTTTGGGCGGCTAAATGTTTTATGACTAAAGACTCCCAAGGTGAAGGCAACCAATTAGGAAACATGACGGAGAATCCCTGCAAGCATATTCTACTGCTCTCTTTGTGGGCACAGATGTGTGTAGGTCACACGTCTGTGCCAGAGCCCTGCTCTCAGTTCTGTGTGAAAAAGCCTCCCAGCCCGCATCTCGCTGGGCTCTCACCTGCCTCTCCCTGGGGGCCTTTCAGTGGAGCTTCTTTCCCTGCCTGCCCCTGAAAGCCTCGTGCTCTGCCCTGAAACCACTGACAGCCCTGTCTAAAAGGTTTTATTTGGGACAAACTCCTTTTAACCCCAAATTCATAGATTCCTCTGTTAGCGTATGAAAGCTAGTGGTGGTACTAAAGTGTCATTCTTCCATTTGTTTATGTATGGGAGTGAATATTCTTCCGTTTATTTACGTATGGGAATGAATATTCTTCCATTTATTTATGTATGGGAATGAACGGCATTCATTAAATGCCCCTGTATCTGCTAAAGCTAAACACACAGCTACTGCGGGCCTTGCTAAGCCACTCATTCACCTTCAGTTCTTTGCAACCCCATGGACTGTAGCTTACCGGGCTCCTCTGTCCATGGGATTCTCCAGGCAAAGATACTGGAGTGGGTTGCCATTTCCTACTCCAGGGGATCTTACAGACCCAGGGATGGAACCTGTGTCTCTTAGGTCTCTTGCATTGGCAGGTGGGTTCTTTACCACTAGCACCACCTGGGAAGCCCACTGCAGGACCCACTGACTTCACTCTTGTGTATTTACTCAAGAGTGAGTGCCACGTGCTTACAAAAAACACATTATATGAATGTGTTTAGCAGTTTTTGTCATAACTGCCCCCAAATGGAAACCAACTCAAATGGCCATCAAGGTGAATGGACACACAGATTGTAGTATATTCATGCAGTGGAGTACTACTCAGCAAGGAAAAGGAAAAAAACCACTGGTACATGCAACAACATGGATAAAACTCAGAGACAGTATGTTGAGTAAAACAAGTTGGATACTAAAGGGGATATACATTATGGTTCTGAGCACTATCAATTCAGTTTAGTTGCTCAGTTGTATCCGACTCTTTGTGACCCCATGGACTATAGCACACCAGGCTTCCCTGTTCATCACCAACTCCCAGAGCTTGTTCAAACGTGTGTCCACTGAGTTGGTGATGCTATCCAACAATCTTATCTTCTGTCATCCCCTTCTCCTCCTGCCTTCAATCTTTCCCAGATTAGGGTCTTTTCCAGTGAGTCAGTTCTTAGCATCAGGTGGCCAAAGTATTGGAGCTTCAGCTTCAGCATCAGTCCTTTCAATGAATATTCAGGACTGATCTCCTTTAGGATGGACTGGTTTGATCTCCTTGCAGTTCAAGGGACTCTCAAGAGTCTTCTCCAACACCACAGTTCAAAAGCATCAGTTCTTTGGCGCTCAGCTTTTAAGTTCAAAAACAGGCAAAACACAACTATGGTGTTGTTCGAAGTCAGAATGCTGGTTACCTTTGGTGGAAGAGTTTATTGGCTGGGAAGGAGCGTGGGGTCATTTTTTGGGGTGATTTAATTTTAAAAGAAACCTTGACCTAAATAGTGGTTACATGGGTATAGACCTATGTGAAGGTCCATCAAGCTGTACACATATGTTCTGTATCCCTGACTGTAGATAAGTTATTTTCTTATTGTCACTAAGCCCTGTCCAGCTCTTTGCAACCCCCAAGCACTCTAGCCTGCCAGGCTCCACTGTCTTTGGGATTCTCTAGGCTGGAGTGGGTAGCCATTCCCTTCTCCAGGGGATCTTCCTGACCCAGGGATCAAACCCACATCTGCTGCATTGCGGGCAGATTCTTTATGGCTGAGCCACCAGGGAGGTCCTAGATAAGTTATACTTCAGGTTTAAAAAAAAAAATTATTACTTATTTGGCTGTTTTAGGTCTTAGCTGTGGCACGAGGAATCTTTGTTGTGGTGTGCAGAAACAGGGGCTCAGAAGTTGTAGGACTTGGGCTTAGTTGCTCTGTTGGACGTGGGATCTTAGTTCCCTGATCCAGGAACAAACCGAGTCCCCTATTTAGAAGGTGGATTCCCAACCACTGGACCACCAAGGAAGTCCCTACATCTCAGTTAAATAAAAGTGTCTGCTAGCAGAGCTCTGTGTTGACCTGGCCCGAATTTTCCAGGCTAATGTGGCTGAGAAGAGTCAGCGACCTGGGTAGGGGTCTGGAGCGGCCCTTCCCAGAGGGTCCCTAAGGGATGTGGACGGGTCCTGGAGTGGCAGTGCTAACTAGGGGCCTGGGATATTCAAGGGGAAGACGAAAAGTTGTTGAGACAAAAAGAAGAGGTGTCTGGTGGTCGCTCCTGAAGGCCTGAAGGGCAAACAAATCCAGCGTGGAGTGGAGGGGGGTCTGGGAGAACTCCGAGGCAGGAAAGGACCTGACGTCATTAGCAGTCAGGGACACGGGAGCTGGGAGGAGCTTTGCAGTCAGGATCAGGCCAGGAGGCAGCAACCCTGGAGCTAAAATGAAGGAGATTGTACAAAGAAGGTGACACGTGGAGGAGCGAACAGCAAAGAGCAACTTCTTTTAATTTTTGAGTGTATACAGACATTATTTCATGTAAGTCTCATAACTGCGTGACATAAGATATCTTAGCAGCCTACTTTCCAAACAGAGAGTTGAGAACTAGGAGACTTCACAGGATATGCTGAAGGGCACCCAGCTGTCAGCGCAGCACTCAGCCCATGGCTTTGAGACCCAGCCAGCACCCCAAGGCCAGTTAAGTGTGTGACCAGTTCAGTGATGGGTTAATCATCCCATGCAGGTGCATTCATGAAATGGCATTACTTTCCCAATATCTGTCTCCATCTATGCTCTGCTGCTCTGGCCCAAGGGCTTCCTTCGTGTTATCTTAGTCCAACTCTGTAAATCCACCTCATTTCAGTAATTTAAATAACGTGACCCAGTTATTAAAACTCAGCCCTGATCATTTAAAAACTCCACCCTCATGTTGATTCAAATCTTTCCTCCTTTCCTGAGTTCAGGGTTACCTGTGGCTATAGGAGCCTGGAGTAGGGCAGTGGGGTGGTCTGCCCTCTTCAGAGCTCACCTCTTATTCCTGAGTTCTGCAGAGGAGGGTAGCTGTTTCCTTAAGCAAGAGCATGCATCAAGGTTTGGTCCCCTTTCCCAATTGTTACCGTTGATCCAGTTCCATTGTCAGCACTCCCAAGGCACTTGAGCCACCCCTGGTTTTGGTGGCTCTTGGGAGACACACCTCCTTCCATGCTCCTCAACTGTCCTCCAAGTTCAGCATTCCTGTATCCCTGCAGCTCCAATTTCCTCTGCCTTCCCTAGCCTCCGAACCTTGGGCCTGAGGGCTTGGATCAGATCTTTCTTGTCCCTGCCCCCCCCCCACATCCCACCCCCACTCCATCTACCATGCTTCCTCTCCCCAGTGTTCTTTGCCCATCGGCAAGCATTTGTGATAGGGACAGAGTGAAGGGACAAAGTAACTGATGAAATAGTTAATCCCACTAGGGGATTGTAAGTAGAAAAAAAAATGGGAGACCCCTGTAAGTTAGTGATTACTCAAGAAAGCAGTTTTGCTTAACCGCAAAACCAAGCAGTCTTGCTTTGCAACAAAACCATATGACAAAAGCACAGACATGCGCCAAACAATGAAACAATGGTGGCGTGAAACCCACATCCTGCCAGTGAGCCCAGTAAGTTAGGACGTGCTCCCTGCACACACAGAAAACAATTATTTGTGGAACCAGCTTGACCATATAGGGACAAGAAAACTCCCTTGTTCAACCTGGAAGAGAAGCTGATGATGGAAACATGACGTCTATGCAAGAAAGACAAAGAAGTTCTTCTCCCCCTCTTCACTTTTCCTTTGATTATAAAACTGTAGCCCCGTAAGTTTTGGGGGCATGGCTTACTCATCCACCTGCTTGTAAACCTCATGAGTGTCCTATTTTAATAAATCACCTCTTATCCATAACTTTCCCTTCAGCAGAATTCTTTCTGTGTTAGGACACAAAGGACTATGGTACTGGATCTCTTTGGAACCCCCAAAACAACACCAGTCAGTTTCATATGGAGAGGCTGGGGACCCAGTGGCCCAGCCAACAACCAAACAGGGCACAAGACTGTCAAGTCTTTCCTTCTGAAATAAAACCCAAACTTTATGACAAAGTGTTTGGGGGACCTCCTTTCTTATCTTCAATGTTTAACCAGGAGTCCTCAAGGAATGGTAATGAACCAGTACCCGCTCTCTTTGCCTTTTAGGGTAGGGAGGAAAAATGGCGTATCCTCATGAATACTGCCCTCCCTCCAAAGACAACCTCCTCCTCTCCCCGAGTCTTCTCTGTTCTCTCCACGTTGAGAGCCCCAAAGCCCGTTCAGCCACTAGGAGTGTCTCCTGCCTAGAAGGAGGCCTTTGAACAAAGTCCAGGAGAATTTAATAATTTTATTAACAATGCCTCTACATACATGAGGGTTTATCGCTGAATTGTTACGAAACTTCCAGGGGCAAAAAAATATTTCAGTCCAAACTCTCACCAGCTCATAGTCACAGGTTTGCTACTGAAAACCCTCTGTGTGCGAGCCCACATTCCTATCTGAGGTAAGTGAAGTGATTTGCTTCCTCTTAATATGCTGTTCATCATGCTACATTGCTTAGGAAAGATTAAAGCTCCAGGACATATATCCTGGCAGAAACACCCCCTCTCTCGCCTCTGACATCTCAGATTCCAACAATGGCTATTGAAAGAAATCTGCATCTTCAGACAAATATATATCCATGAAAAGCATCAAAATGCATCATTATACCATGAAATGTTGTTTCTTTCTAGTGGGTAACTGATTGCTTGAGGTGCTGTAGAGTGTCAATCGGGGGCTTCCCAGGTGTTGCAAGTGGTAAAGAATCCGCCTGCCAATGCAGGAGACGTAGGAGATATGGGTTTGATCCCTGGATCGGGAAGATCCCTTGGGGAGGGCATGGCAATCCACTTCAGTATTCTTGCCTGGAGAATCCGAAGGACAGAAGAGCCTGGCAGGCTATGTATGGCTCATGGGGTCTCAAAGAGTTGAGACAACTGAAGTGACTTAGCATGCGTACATGCATGCAGAGTGTCAATGATGAGAATTGTTGTCCAGTCTAGTTTCCCAAGTGTGCTACGTGTGCAGAGGGAAAGACTTCCATGGACTACTTGTTGCAGTGCTGTTGAGCTCAGTCTCAAAGATAAAAACCATCCTAGATCCAGGGCAAATTTCTAGCTTCATGACTCTCCAATCGAAAGGGGAAAGAGCCCTTAGGACATTATTTTGAATGTCTCTAGTGGGATGGCAAACATCTGAATCTCTTGGTCCCCTTGAATGTGGTGATCAGGAGGGAACCATCCCATGAAGGTTCCCAGACCTGGGGCTAGCGCATAGAACATTTCCTTCTGAATCGTGGAATCACCAAAACTAGAACAGTGCAGTTGAGTCAGTGAAGAAATGAGGTGAAAGCAACCACATGGAGGCTCTAGAGAAGAGAAGAGAATTATGCATCAAAACTGGGGTTGAGACAAACATCTGGGAGACAAAGAGGAATGCATTTGGGAAGAAATGGAGGAAAGATTCAGAACTGTGCTTTCCAACATGATGGCCACTAGCCGTGTGTAGCTATTTAAATTAGTTAAAATAAAATAAAAAATTCAGTTTCTCTGTTATACTAGCCCCAGTGTAAGTGCTACATGTGGTACAGATTTTGGAACATCTACAATATCACAGAAAGTTCTATTGAGTGGTACTGGCTCTTAGAACACTATTTTAAAATGGACAACTTATTCCATGAACCAGTCTTAGCATGATGGGAGTGGCGGAGGGAGAAGGGGCGAAAGGTGGAGAGATAGTCAGCTGAACGTAAAGGACCAAGAGTACATTTGATTTTCCGAAATAGGCCAGAGCCATTTGGAGTCAAATCATACAGTGGATCTGGTGCACTCATTCTCAACACATTTTTGTTGAATTAATGAGTAGGTGATCTGGGAGCATTGGTTGGTGGGGGAAGAGGACGGGGAAGACAGAAGGCATCTACAAAATAGGAGAGCTATATTTTCTTGTGTTAGTAGCTCATTAGCTAAATGAGAGACATTCTAAAAGAAGAACTTCAGAGATGCTCTGAGTACTGTCAGCAAGCCTGGAAAAAGTATAAAGCCTCTCAAGGTAACTGCTTTAAAATAGACCATGTTCAACAAGCTCCTTGGATGACTGATTAAGAGTCCTAGCCACTCTTGGCTTCAACTTCTTCAGCTGTAAAATAAAGACTCCGGACCAAGGACCAGCTCTTTCTGTACACCTTGTTGTTCAGTCGCTAAGTCGTGTCCGACTCTTTGTGACCCCATGGACTAAGTGTGCCGCAGTCTGTGGCTAGGATTTGGATATTTAAGCCACATTATTATCTTTATTAAAAGAGCTTTCTTGTCATACCTCAGAGTTACCATAAATGCTGAAAATAATCAAGAACAAATAGGCTTTATCTCATGAACCAGAGTTGACTAATTGGTAGGATTTGAATGGAAAACTCTGTGGGGAAGAGTCTTGAGGCCACATCCAAGCTTGTTTGATGAGCAGCTGGTTAGTCTGCCACGGAGGTGGAGCCATGGAGCACTTGCTGACACCTGCCATCCCAAGTTTACAGACTGCCCGGCCCAGTACCCATTCTAAGCGCTTTTCCCCCTGCCCAGGCCTGCTATAAATACTGGAAAATCTAAATATTTGCTTTCCCACCCTTCCATGCAGCTAGGGGCAGCCTGTAACACTGCGCATCTGAAAAAAAAAAAAAAAAAAACTTGTTAAGGAAATTTCCAAGGTCTGTTTTAGCTGTAATTCCTATGGATGCTGATAGAAATGGATGCAGACATGCTTCCCCCCCCCCTTTTGTCTGAAGCTAATCCCTGGGCATCGGTCATATTTTGACATCAATAAAGCTATGACAAACCTAGACAGCATATAAAAAGCAGAGACATTACTTTGCCAACAAAGGTCCGTCTAGTCAAGGCTATGGTTTTTCCAGTACTCAGGTACAGATGTGAGAGTTTTACTGTATAGAAGGCTGAGCACCGAAGAATTGATGCTTTCAAACTGTGGTGTTGGAGAAGACTCTTGAGAGTCCCTTGAACTGCAAGGAATCAAACCAGTCCATCCTAAAGGAAATCAGTCCTGAATATTCATTGGAAGGACTGATGCTGAAGCTGAAGCTCCAGTGCTTTGGCCACCTGATGTGAAGAACTGACTCATTGGAAAAGACCCTGATGCTAGGAAAGATTGAGGCGGGAAGAGAAGGGGATGACAGAGGATGAGATGGTTGGATGGAATCACTGACTCAATGGACATGAGTTTGAGCAAACTCCAGGAGATAGTAAAGGACAGGGAAGCCTGGTGTGCCGCAGTCCATGCAGTTGCAAAGAGTCAGACACAACTTAGTGACTGAACAATGAAAGACCTGTAAATACATGTCAGAATCCATTCTTGCTGGTGGAGTATAGCTCTTTTTCCATGTGGAGGCAATAGTCTTTGGCAGGGAATAAACAGAGAGCCCTGGGATGAGACAATCCTTGGATCAGACCCAAGTGCTCCATCTCAGAACCTCGATTCTGACACATCTGCTTGCCTCTGTCCTGACCTTTGCCTGCCTCTCATCTGATATGTAAGCTATCCTACAACGTGGATTTGGGAACCTCACCTGTGTTTTGGATTTCTGCATGCTGGATTTGTTCTTCTACCTTCCACCCTCTGACTCCTTTCCCATTCATTTTCAACTCTGAAAACCCCTTCCCTTCCCTTGTGCATGTGTGTGCTCGGTGGCTTAAATTGTGTCCAACTCTGTAACCCCATGGACCACAGCCTGCAAGCCTCCTCTGTCTTTGGAATTCTCCAGGCAAGAGTACCGGAGTGGGTTTCCATGCCCTCCTCCAGGGGATCTTCCTGACCCGGGGATCGAACCTGCGTCCCCTGTGTCTCCTGCATTGCAAGCAGAGTCTTCACCTGCTGAGCCACCGACGAAGCCTCCTTTCCCTTTGTGCTCAACAACTCTCCACCTGGAATCCGCAGGGTGAGCCCTGCTCTGACCGCAGGCCCCCGTGACAGATGGAAACCTCACGATTGCCCACACATAGAGGCCAGGCTCAGTACCCCTAAATGCTCCCTCATCTTCCCCTCATCCTCAGTATTAGGAGCCCCAGTCCCCTTCTTATTATAATGACCAAGCACCAGGGTGCCAGTAATATCAGGTTTCTCCCTACCCTGGTTCTCAGGGGTGGCTAGACACATGCAACCTGATCCATTAAGTAGCTGCCTTATAAACATGCAGCAAGCCAAAGAAAGTCCTTTTTAATTGTGCTTCCTGTGGACTTTGAAATTCAAATTCTGTTAGGTACACAAATGATTCCAGCTATGTGGTCATATTGCTATAGCAACCTCCCCAGGCTCCTGCACCTCTGAGGTGTGGGGTGGGGTGCTTTTCTCCTGACCTTTAAAGACATCAACTGTCCTTAGCCATGTTTCAGTTTGCCCATTTGCTACTAGCCAAGAGAGAGAACTGAGCTTAAGAAATCATAGGCGAACAGCCATTATATGTGTAATCCAATTTATCCTGGTAACAAAATTCATTTAGGTCTACTTAAGTCTACTCAACAGTCAAAGGATCACAGACTTTGCGTGGGAGAGTCCAGTCCACATCTTCCTGGGAGTGTATAGAAGATCTTCCCTCAGAATTATATTTGTAGCCCCTGCTTTAGTCCTGTGGGTCTTAGATCATACCTACCTGCCCTGACTTTCAAACATTTAGTGCCTGACTTCCCTTTCAACTATTAATTAACTACTCAGCTTTCTGATCTCCACTGTTACCTGGTTTTTACATTAGCATGCTCTTTTATGAATGTGTACTTTTACCTCTGATTTCTTGCATGTTGTGGCTCTGATCCTTTATATTTCCGTAATATTTGCCAATTTTGTTCAGTGCTAACACTTCCCTATAGTAGCCCTGCTCACTATAACCCATTTTCCCAGGATAAAAGCCATGTGTGTACAGTTATATACAATATATAATTATATATGTAGAAGCACCTTCCAGGTGGTGTAGTGGTAAAGAATTCGTGGATGAGGAAATAATGGAAACAGTGAGAGACTTTATTTTTTTGGGCTCCAAAATCACTACAGACGGTGACTGCAGTCATGAAATAAAAAGACTCTTGCTCCTTGGAAGAAAAGCTATGACCAACATAGACAGCATATTAAAAAGCAGAGACATTATTTTGCCAACAAAGGTCTGTCTAGTCAAAACTATGGCTTTTCCAGTAGTCATGTATGGATGTGAGAGTTGGACTATAAACCAAGCTAAGCACCGAAGAATTGACGCTTTTGAACTGTGGTGTTGGAGAAGACTCTTGAGAGTCCCTTGGACTGCAAGGAGATCCAACTAGTCCATCCTAAAGGAAATCAGTCCTGAGTGTTCATTGGAAGGACTGATGCTGAAGCTCAAACCCCAATACTTTGACCACATGCTGTGAAGAACTGGCTCATTGGAAAAGACCCTGATGCTTGGAAAGATTGAAGGCGGGAGGAGAAGGGGACAACAGAGGATGAGATGGTTGGATGGCATCACTGACTCGATGGACATGAGTTTGAGTAAGCTCCAGGAGTTGGTGATGAACAGGGAAGCCTGGTGTGCTGCAGTCCATGGAGTCACAAGGAGGCAGACACAACTGAGTGACTGGACCGAATATGAGAAGACTCCAGAGACGTGTATACCTATACATACATATATGCATATGTATATGTTCAATAATAGGTTGGTAAATATCTCAGATGTTGGTTAACATTTCAGGATATAATGTAAGCTCTCACACTAACTCAAACACAAAATAATTAGCTTTCCTTTAGCTTGGACTAGCTAAATCAAATCTTGAAGAACAGAAAACAAAAGTGGAAGTTTATTCACATTTGAATAGTCCCACTTCACCTGTCCTTTTATGCCTTCCTGACAGTATTTTCAGAACATCTGTACAGAAGGAGTGGAAGTTTTTTATGAACACTGCGCGTGATTATTAGAATAACTCTTGTGGAGTCTTCAAATGGATGCTAAGTCTTGCTAAATATATCTGATGGAAACAAAACAATTTAGAATGCAGTTACACAGTTGGCCGTTGGGGTCCAGTTCTGAAAAGGCACATATTCCAAGACAAGAGGAGTTTCTTACTGGCGTGGCCACCTCCCATCTCTGGCTCTGAAACCATTTTAGAAGCAAGATGACTCTGCAAGTTGGAACTGAATAAAAGGCGTGTGAAACATTTTCCTGTGAGCAAGTATTTCCTTGTAAGCTGAAGAAAGGCGATTGTAGCACTTACACAAAATTGTGATCCGTTTCCTTCCCAGATTAAGTGATTGCTTCTGCTAACAAGTTAGATAATGTTCAAAAGCGAGCTAACTTACTTTTAACTTCAGTCAGTCTTGAGACGTACTCCAACAAAATCACATCAGTGCTGTGGATATTGTCCAAGTTTCCAGATTCTGATCTTGAGTGTGCTATTTAATGCCTGTATCAATGTGTGTAAGAATAATAATGATGGCAATTTGAACCTAATAATATTTTCTTTGTCCTACAATAACTGGTTAGTGTTTGAAATAATAAACGTGTCTTCACATCTTGCTGCCAAAAATAACAAGACTCCACCTACACCCAGAGCAACTCACCGAATGATATCCCAAGTCACTCTTCCTCATACATGATACATGTTAAAAACCACACATCTTGAATCGCTGGACTGTATAAAACCAATTATTACACTTGTAAACCTGGAATATTTCAGGACAATGACCTGATGGAATAATAACAATAAAAAAAGCATTTGTATAACAACAAGCCAGTTTTCCAAACCAGAGTTCTAACTGGTCGCATTTCTCAGGCAGCAGTAATGCTATTGCCATGGATTTTCCAGAGAACATTTCACTTCACTGTTATTTATAACTTAGCTCAGCCTCTTTCTATTACTTATATTTAAATATAGAAAGAAATCTTTTCCCATTCCTCTTTCTTTAGATGTTTCTCTTCAACACCCACACAAATCCATGAGTCATAAATGAGACTATGAAAATGAATGGTCCCCATTGTACAAGAACACTCTTCGGCTACCCATGTGAATTTAGGTAATATAATTGTCAAAGTAAGTTCAAAAAGCAGATGAAACAATGCCCATGTGAATTCCATCCAGAGAAAAGAAAAAACAACTGAGAAATGATAAAGTCAACACATTGTCTCTGTGTTCTAATATAATAAAACAGATTTTATACACAAACACACCCTTTTCTGAACTTGTACATACATACTGTAAAATATGTGTAACTGGGTGAAAGGAGAATGTGGCAACCTAGATTCTAATCTCAGTTCTCTGATTCCTGGTTGGGCGATTTAACTATGACTGTTTGAAGCAGACATGGTAATGTCTGTCTTGCTTCCCCTATAGGGTTGCTAAGCGGGTCAAAAGTGATGAAATATGTGTTGATAGAAGTGGTAAGTGAACTGTAATATGCTATCACAATTTTAAGGTATGTTTATTACTGTTTCTTCAGCTAAGTAATTGTACAGGCAGGAGAATGACTAGGCAGTGGAATAAATTGACTGGCGGATTATGAAGTTGCTGTTGCAAACATATTTAATGCTAAACTTGGTCCCCAGGGATCCAAGAATGAATTTGGTCCCGTAATACAAAATGACATAATTGATCACCATAAGTCAAGTCCAATTCAACCTAAATGATCCAATGATGAGTAAGTAAATATCCAGGACAAAGAGATCTATTGCTTTTGCAACTGAACTTCATTTTACTTCTGTCCAAGGGCAAGTTACCTCTGCAAAACTCCATCTCAATGATTCTGCATCTTACAAAAGTTATTCCATCAATCTTCATAATAGCTCTGTTTTAGAGATGGAGAGACTGAAGACTTCAAATAACTTTCTTATTTAACTATGCACTGAAACTTGGTCAGAGTTCTTATTGTATTTCATTGTTATTATAGTTGGACAAAAGTGATTAGAATATTTTAATTCCATTTTTAAAAACCTTGTTATCTTAGTTAAGGTTTACCAAATTTAAGTGTAAAGCTGTAAAACGTGAAATTTTTTTCAATGGATGATAATATGCATGGTAAACATTCAAATGGTGCTAAAAGAATATATCCTGAAAAGTTAGCATCCTTAACAGAACAAGGGCTTCCCAGGTGGCTCAGTGGTAAGGAGTTTACCAGCCAAGTAGGAGATGAGGGTTCAATCCCTGGGTTGGAGAGATTCCTCTGGAGAAGGAAATGGCCACCCACTCCAATATTCATGCCTGGGGAATCCCAGGACAGAGGAGCCTGGTGGGCTTCTCTGGTCCACCGGGTACAAGAAGAGTTAGACACCACTTAGTGACTAAAACTAAACAGAGTAAACTCCCAGCTCCCCAATTCTCTTCCCTAAAAGAATATACTTTTGCCAGACGGTGTATATGTGCTTGGATACTTAATCATATATAGCATTTATGCATATGTTCTTTTAAAAACAAAATACAAAGGGTAACATAATATTATGCTGTTCCGCATTTTTTTTTTCTTCACTTAACAATATATCTTATAGGTAGCTCCACACCAATTCTCACAGAATTGAGATTGAGCAATTCTCACAAATTGCTCCATATTTTTAATAGCTACATAATACTTTATTCTGTTTGGATGTATAATAATTTATTTTACCAGTTCCCTGTTTATGAGCAATATTTTGTTGTTACCCACAAGGTTGAAATCCTTGTACACACATCCATCTGCAAGATATTTTAAAAGGAAAGGATGAAATGAGACTCTCAGATTTTATGAAATACAAATACGTGTAAAATGGAAAGAAAGGTTTATTCATAAGTGTTGTAAGACCGGGGGGAAAAAAACCTTCAAATTCCTTTTTAGCCAAATGAGAAAACAGGATTGAACGTCATGGCTTAAGTAAATTTGACCCTATGTGGATTAACATTTGGATATCGTGTCTGACCACCCCAAAGTAAATTATTCTGCAGCCAACTTCAAGTGAAACTCTAGTATTTAGACAATTGCAAGCTTCCCATAAAAAGTAAACAAACCAAGGTCACTTTCTGTAAGCAGAGGGAAAGTATGTAAGAAGATGATAGTCCACTTTGCTAAATGAGAAACAAATTTAGAATTTTGTTATTTGGACTTGCTTTGGGGTCTCTTCTATGGCAAGTCTCAGGAAGTCATTTAATGTCACAAAAATGAGGCCATGCACATCATTTTCTCTGAAGTGGCTTCACTCAGGTTAGCAAGTTGCATGACTATCACCACAATCCAGTTTTAGTCCATTTTCATCCTGAGTAAGATCTTTTATGCCTGCTTCCAGTTGATTCCCATTCCTTCCCCAACTTCAGGCAGCTGTTAAGCTTCCTCTGGTCTCTGGAGATTTAGCTATGCATTTAATATAAATGGAATCATACATTTATGTGTATGGTCTTTTGTGACTGGATTCTCTCAGTTAATATAATGATTTTGAGGTTCATTTATGTTGTAGCATTATCAGTATTTCCCCTTTTTATTGCTGAGTAGTATTCTTTTGTGTAAATATACATTAGCATTTTGTTGATCCATAGTTCTTGCTCTGTTAGGGAAAAATAATAGATTTTGACTATGGAAGAATCTAGTCCTCATTCATCGAATAGCATATCTCAGTATCTCTGTTTTTAGGTTGTCCCAGTTGCTGGTGGAAAGAAAGCATTAAAAGAAAAAACCTGGATTCACTTTGGAGAAATAGATTGAGTATAAGTTTTATTCTTGTTTTCAAACTGATTGTCTATTCATTGATGCCTTAGTTGAGAACATCACCCAGGGAGAGGCTTTTCTCTGTACAGAGTCCGTCAAAGATTTGAGAATAAAATATATTTTTCAGGTCTCCCCTGGTAGTCCAGTGGTTAAGATGCTGAGCGTCCAATGCAGGAGGTGTGGGTTTGATCCCTGGTCAGGGAACTAAGATCCCACATGCCATGCAGCAAGGTCAAACATTTTTTAAAAGCATTTTGCTAGTTTTTAGAAACTAAACTTTTGTGTCTATAATAAATCATTAAAATTATTGAGACAATATTGTTTCAAAGTATGATGCCCAGCTATTTTGCAAACTACTTGAATGATTTTTCTCTCAACCTTACTTTGTCAACCTATTGATTCCCTCTGTCTACTTTAGCTTAACAGAGTGATGAACTCAGCTCTGTGTGAAAAAGGGTGGTGAATTAGAAAAAGAACAGTAGTAAGATTTGTGCTAGTATATAAAATGGGAATGAAAATGAGGTGTGGGCTGGTCTCAGGTCCTCACTCCTGTCTAATTCTGAGGTCTGGCACTGAACGTGGAGTTGAGAAAAGGTGAATTTTACTGTTGGTTTTGTCACAGAACCACCTTGAGAAATTTGCATAATGATTTTGCATCTGAATTTTTGCCTTTGTGAAACAAAATTAGCTGTCCAAAGGCCATGGTGGCCACTTCTTGGCTCCCCTGTGAGAAGCACACAGCCCTCTTGATGGACCCAGTGAGTGAGGGGCTGCTTTCCCAGAGCTCCCATTCTCCTCACTGCATGTTGGGTCCCTTTTGGTGGTGGCATGGTTGACATGGAGCCAGAATAGAGAGTGCCCTCTATTGGGCACATGCCAAGTGCCCATAGGATCGAGGCCCTGGAGATCATTGTGGTGGTGATGGTGTAGTTGGTAAGTTGTGTCTGACTCTTTGCAACACCATGGACTGTAGCCTGCCAGGCTCCTCTGTCCATGCGATTTCCCAGGCAAGAATACTGGAGTGGGTTACCATTTCCTTCTCCAGGGTATCTTCCCACCCAGGATCAAACCAGGGTCTCCTGCACTGCAGATGGATTCTTTCCCAATTGAACTTTGTAACCACATACAAATTTACTCTGTACCGCCAGGGTCTAGGGGAAGCCAGGTTGACCAATGTACCCCTTTACCTAAGACTTCATTCCTGGGCTCCCTTTCCCTTGCACATTTGCCTTGTTTATATGTATCAATCTTTCTTCTTTGATGCATACATTGTTTATGTAGCTTTTCAGGAAGAGATACATTTGCTTAAAAATGAGTAGTACTCATGCTTCTAGTTTATTCCAGGTTGATCTTCTTGGCTAGTGGGTGTGAGACATCCTGGGTTCTACTTGCTCTGTATCACTTCCTAAGGGCCTCTTCTGAAAATCCTGCTTCCCAGAGTTTTTGGAAAGGGCACACACAATGTGGCATAAAATGGATGTGAAAGACTGAAATTAGTGGACCACTGTTAAAATGTCAGCTATTCTAGTGAGCATTTATCTAGTGAGTATTTATCTCTGTTTCTTTTCTGGTTATGTACATTCAGAGGCCTGATGGGAAGGGAGTTCTTTAAAGATGAATTGCACTTAACGTCCTTGTTTTTTCCACAGCCAAACCAGTGTGATTTCACAATGATCCTAATTCCTTTCATTGGCCTAATGGCCGCATTTCCTACCAGAGAGAAAGGCTGGTGAGTATGTGGGGGTGGGGGGAGGCGGCAGGAATGGGTGTTTTTTTTTATGGATTTTTCCCTTTGGCCATATTTCCAAGTTGAATGCCTCTTAGGCTTTTGTTAGAGTTCTCTCAAGGAAGATTTCTAATGTCCCTGCTGGCCAATGTCCTGTTGGCAGGAGAATGTGTTGAGAGGCAGCCAGTCATAAAACTCTGCTGCCAGGAAATGAGGCAGCAGTTAACAGACACAGGATTAGATCCCAGCTTCAGGCTATGGCTTTTCCTGCTCAGTTTCTGACAGGCTCTGCATCTCTGCCTACTTAAACAAAACATTGTTTTCTTCTGATATCAAAAGTGAATAGGTGCTTGTAAATAATTCAAACAATCCAGAAACATATAATTGAGGAAGTCAGAAGCTGCCTGTTATCCTTTTCTTGCAATGACTGTTGAGGGATTTGTTGATTATTTCTCTAGGTTTCGTTCTCTGCATAATACTAACATTTGCATTCGTTTTTAAAGTTAGAATCAAATTAGATGCAGAGACCTGCCTGCTTTTTCATGCTTTTTTTTAATCATGCTTTTCTGCTTAACATTATATATGAGAATTTTTCCTCATCTTTAAATCTATCTCATTCTTGTTAAATATTTGAATGGCTGTACCACACTTTAATTAAACCACTTCTAAAGGCTTGTTTCTAATATTTGAACTTTAAAAAAGCACTACAATAAATATTTTTGTTCATACTTCTTTGCAAGCTTATGTGTTTTGGATTGTATACGTTCTTACACATTTCTGCCTGCTTTTGAATAATGGTAAATTTTTAACTGCAAAATGAGACAAGTAAGTTGCCTTTTATCATAGCGTTATAACTGGTGAGTGAAGGAAATTTGGTCAAAGCATGCCAGTAACAAATGTAGATCATTTTTCAAGCTTCTTGCCAACTTCCATCTTTGTGAAGGATGTAACAATTCCCAACTCCACTGTCTTAATTCCTGGATTCCTAACAAGGGAAATGGATCTGAAACAACAGATGACTTGGTCCTGGGCCTGATGTGATTCCTTTCATTGTTAGTCAGCGTTGCTCAGTGGATGAGAAGCAGGACTCTGGCCAGCCTGCCTCAGCGGATATTCTAGTCCTGCTGCTTCTTCCTTCTCAGTGTGCTGTGCTGTGAAACCAGAGGCCAGGTATGATGCCTGCTTCTTAAGATGACATGGGGATTCAGTGAATTAATACCTCAGTTCAGCTCAGTCGCTCAGTTGTGTCTGACCCTTTGTGATGCCGTGGACTGCAGCACGCCAGGCTTCCTTGTCCATCCCCAACTCCCGGAGCTTGCTCAAACTCATGTCCATCGAGTCAGTGATGCCATCCAACCATCTCATCCTCTGTCGTCCCCTTTTCCACCCACCCTCAATCTTTCCCAGCATCGGGGTCTTTTCCAATGTGTTGGTTCTTCGCATCAGGTGGCCAGATTATTGGAGTTTCAACTTCAGTGTCAATCCTTCCAATGAACAGTCAGGACTGATTTCTTTTAGGATGGACTGGTTGAATCTCCTTGCAGTCCAAGGGACTCTCAAGAGCCTTCTCCAACACCACAGTTCAAAAGCTTCAATTCTTCGGCGCTCAGCTTTGTTTATAGTCCAACTCTAACATCCATACATGACTACTGGAAAAACCATAGCCTTGACTAGATAGATCTTTGTCGGCAAAGTAATGTCTCTGCTTTTTAATATGCTGTCTAGGTTTATCATAGCTCTTCTAATACCTAGTAAACATTTAGAGCTGTACTGGGTACATCATAAGCATTTTGGTAACTATCATTGTGATTAGTACTCAAAATCGCTAATCTTTTTTTTTGAGGGGTTATTAATTTTTATTGGATTATAGTTGCTTTACAATGTTGTGTTAGTTTCTACCACAAACCAGAATGAATCACCACACATATACGTACATCCTCTCCCTTTTGAATTTCCCTCCTATTTAGGACACCACAGTGCATTAAGTAGAGTTCCTTGGGCTATACACTATGCTCTCATCTGTTGTCCATTTTATACATAGAATCAGTAGTGTATGGGCTTCCTGGTGGCTCGGCAGTAAAGAATCTGCCTGCCAATGCAGGAGATGTGGGTTCAATTCCTGGGTCAGGAAGATCCCCTGGAGAAGGAAATGGCAACCCACTCCAGTATTCTTGCCTGGGAAATCCCATGGACTGAGGAGTCTGATGGGCTATAGTCCACAGAGTCACAAAAAGTCGTACACAACTCAGCAACTAAAGAACAACAAAAACATCAATAGTGTATAAATGTCAACCCCAATCTCCCAATTCTTCCCACCCCATCTCTTTCTTTTTTGGTATCCATACATTTATTCTCTACATCTGTGTCTCTATTTCTGCTTTGCAAATAAGGTCATCTACACTGTTTTTCTAGTTTCCACATATATGTATTAATATACAGTATTTTTCTCTTTATGACTTACTTCATTCTGTATGACAGTCCCTAGGTCCATCCACATCTCTACAAATGACCCAATTTCGTTCCTTTTTATGTCTGAGAAATATTCTGTGTATATATGTACCACATCTTCTTGCTAATCATTTATTGAGTATATATTCTGTTTCACACATGGAGTAGGCACCTCACATATATTGTCTACTTTAATCCTCCACAAACTCTAAAAGCTAGGCATTGCCAGCCACACTTTGCATATGAGGAAACTGAAACTTTGAAAAGTTTAAGTAATCTGCAAGTTTCTCTCCACCAGTCAAAGAAGAGCTGTCCCTCTCTGATGGATGAGAGCATTCCCTGTATGTACTGTGATCAAGAAATTCAGGGATCCCAAATGAGCACAGAGAGAAGATTCCACACTAAGTTCTCCAAGGCCAGCTGATGACATATTCCAAGATTGGAATAAGATGAACAGTCTTCCTCCAGCAGCTGTTTGTTAAGAGTGCTATCCGAAAACTTTGTTGTTGATGTTCAGTCACTAAATTGAGTCTGACTCCTTGGGACCCCATGGACTGCAGCTCACAGGCTCCTCTGTCCTCCACTGGCTCCTGGAGTTTGCTCAAATTCAAGTTCATTGAGTTGGTTATGCTATCCAACCATCTCATCCTCTGCCGCCCCCTTCTCCTCCTGCCCTCAATCTTTCCACATGTCAGGATCTTTTCCAGTGAGTCGGCTCTTTGCATCAGGTGGCCAAAAATTTGAAGCTTCAGCTTCAGCATCAGTCCTTCCAATGAATAGTCAGTGTTGATTTTCTATAGGATTGACTGGTTTGATCTCCTAGCTGTCCAAGGGACTCTGAAGAGTCTTCTCCAGCACCACAAATCAAAAGTATCAATTCTTTGGCATTCAGCCTTCTTTATGATCCAACTTTAGCTCCAAGTATTTAGGAGAAAACCTTATTTGTGTATGATGTAGACTGTAGTGAATGTAAGAGTTTTATGAAGTGATAATGCAAATTCATCTTTCCTTGATTTTGTTCATTTGTGTTGTTTCCTCAGGCTGGAGTGATATCATTTTTCTCGCTCAGAATCCTTCACATCACTTCCTCATTTTTGAAGGTGCAGCAGGCGCTACCTGCTCTGGGAAGCCTCATCACTGAGACTGTGTTGCTTCTTCCTCAAAGTTCTTGTATTCATGAAGTGATGGTTCATATGGTGCTGTTTGTATTCTGATGAGTGCTTCCCTCCACTGTCTCAACTTTGAGCTTGATCACCTTGAGGAAAGAGTGCATCATTCACCATTTTTATTAAGCCTCTACTAAATGCTGGTCCATTTGTGCATTAGATCCTACCCACTTCTGTATGTTCAAAGACTTGCCTGTTGCAACTGTCTTTTTCTGTCTGTCACCACTGATTTCTTCTCAACAGGAACCCCACAATCAGTATTCAAGTATGCTATTGTATCTCTCCTGTAAAAACAAACAAACAAAACAAAAGAAACAAACAAAAAAACAAAGCTTCCTTTGCATCAAGTTTGCCTCCAGGGCCTTCCCTGGTGACCCAGGGGTTAAGAATCCGCCTTGCAATGCAAAGGACACTGGTTCAAACCCTGATCCAGGAAGATTCCACAAGTCGCAAGGCAACCAAGTCCGTGTACCACAACTACTGAAGCCTGCGTGTCTAGAGCCTATACCCTGCAACAAGAGAAGCCGCTGTCATGAGAAGCCTGTGCACCACAACTAGAGAAAGTCCTAGTGCAGCAACAAAGACCCAGTGCAGCAAAAATAAGATTAATATTAATTTTAAAAAATTTTCGTCTGTAGCTATGACCGCCTTTCTCTGCTCTGCTTTGTTGAAAATGCCCCTCAGAAGAAATGCCTGTACTAATGTCCACTCTCTTACCTCCCAGCCCCTCTGTAATCCACTCCAATTAGTCTTTCATTCCCATCAGCCTCTGCAACCCTCTAGTCCAAGTCACCAATGACTTCATCTTGGTCAGTTCTTTGCCCTCATCTTCCTTGACCTCAGCCACACTGGGCATAGTTGACTACTTCCTCCTTCTTGAAAGACTTCTCTGAATCTTTACTGGTTCATCTATTTTCTTATTAGAAACTTTTAACTTTTTTTAAAAAAAGTTTTGCATGTCAAATCTTTTCATCACAAGTACTTGCCCTCCCACAGTTCACATCTCATTCATCTTTATGTTCTTTTTGGTGCTAAAGCACAATGTCTAATATGAGGAAGATTTTATGAATCTCTATGGAGCTACTTCACACACACATGAAAAAATATGCATGCAGGTTATTTTTTAAAATACAGATGAATTAACCAGAAATTATTTAAAACTGTTCCCTCTGGGGTGTAGGAGTAAGTAGAGTGGAGGAAAAAATGATGGGAGTAAGATTTGTTTGAGGTATTACTTTTTCAATAGTTAAAACTTCCTGAATGTTTTACATATTCAAAAAATAAACTTAAAGGTATGATAAACACTAAGATTAAATAAGAACAGAAACAAATGAATCTAATTGAATACTATATTGAGAACTTGGGAAAGAAAAAATAAATTCAAGTAACATTTGTGGACAGCACTATAACTGCATATCCTTTAGTTCAGTTCAGTTCAGTCTTTCAGTCGTGTCCGACTCTTTTCGATGCCAGGGACTGCAGCACGCCAGGCTTCTCTGTCCATCACCAACTCCTAAAGCTTACTCAAGCTCATGTCCATTGAGTCGGTGATGCCATTCAACCATCTCATCCTCTGTCGTCCCCTCCTCCTCCCACCTTCAATCATTTCCAGCATCAAGGTCTTTTCCAGTGAGTCAATTCTTTGCATCAGGTGGCCAAAGTATTGGAGTTTCAGCTTCAGCATCAGTCCTTCCAATGAACATTCAGGACTGATCTCCTTTAGGATGCACTGGCTGGATCTCCTTGCTGTCCAAGGGACTTTCAAGAGTCTTCTCCAACACCACAGTTCAAAAGCATCAATTCTTCCGTGCTCAGCTTTCTTTATAGTCCAACTCTCACATCTATATATGACCACTGGAAAAACCAAAGCTTTGACTAGACGGACCTTTGTTGACAAAGTAATGTCTCTGCTTTTTAATATGCTGTCTAGGTTGGTCATAACTTTTCTTCCAAGGAGCAACCGTCTTTTAATTCCACGGCTGCAGTCACCGTCTGCAGTGATTTTGCAGCCCCCCAAAATAAAGCCACTGGGGCCGCAGCTGCACAGCGCTGGAGTGACTTTGAGGAGACACCCCACCTCCAAGGACAAATGGGGAACCCCAGCAAGATGGTAGGAGGGGTGAAATTGCATTTAGAATCAAACCCCATACCCGCCAGAGACGCTCAGAGGGCTCAAACCAACCTTGTGCATATTCTTAGTGGGGTATATTCAAAGAACAAAAAGGATAGCTTGGAAATTTTGGACTTCACAGTAACTTAGTAATTGGTAGCAGTATTGGTGATGTGACTCTGGAACAATTTTGGGTATATTATGGGATAGATCAAATTAATAAATACATTTGTGTTTTGTGAGCCAGACTTCATTACGGGTAAAGAGAGAAATATAAACATGTTTGAGGGAAGCTGGGGAACACTGTGCTGTTGGATTTGAACTGGAGGTATCAAATGAACCTGTGTGTGTTTCCCAATATGTACACTGAAAAGGCCTAGATACAAGCATACATCCCTGCAGAAACGAGCACACTTAGAGCCCAGATCTTGGTTTCTGAGTACCTTTCTGAAAGGTCGGGCATGTTGAGGCATGCCCCAGAAAAAGTGCCGCAGATGAGTTCCGGAGGCTGGCTAAACTTCCGGGGACCGACCCCCTGCAGCCTGGTCCAATCAGGTACCGACCTGGAGCCCTTTGGACACCAACTGCCGCTGTAGCCCGCGCTTTCTTCCTTATATGAAAAGACCTGGCTTGGACGCCGGCCCTGGCTATAAAACCTCTCCCCACCCCTCATACCTCGCAGACTCCCTTTGTCTCCTCGCTCACCTGCCCCCGGGAGTTCTGCCCGAGAGCGACCGCCCAATAAAGGCCTTCATCAACGGTCCTTAGAGGTGGCTTTTTCTTCCCGCGGCGTTTTCTAACACTTTCTTCTCTAAAAAGGAATAGGGTTTCTTGGGAAAATGGCTGACTCCATGTCAGGGGCACAGAAAATATAAAGTGAGCCTGAAAACTTCTCTTGTGTCAATAAGAAAGACTAGGGACTTCCCTGGTGGTCCAGTGTGTCACGGACTGTGCTTGGATTGGAAAAGAATTTCCAGACACAGAGCATTTCAGAAAGGACTGAGCTTATTAAGAGCAAAAAGCAGAGATAATGAAGGCGCGGGGTATTCCCGAGCGATGTTTTTAGAGCAGTGGGCCGGCTCAAGGGAGAGCCAACGCTTTTTGTGGGTTTGTAGCCAATTTTTATAGCCTCATGACAAAATTCCTGCTGGAAGAGTGGCATTAGGTGATTGGTTAGCACTGTAGGGTGACTACTGGGGTGGGCAGTTTTTCCTAATACAGGGTCAGGAAGCCTGCTGGTGATGGTCGGAGGTGGGGGGATGGTGGTGGTTTGGCAATGGTTACAACAGGGCTCACCAGTGATCTCTGGAAATGATCTTGTTTCTGGGCTCCACTTCTGCGGCCTTAGTACATACAAGGCCTCGTACCTGTGGCCTTGGGGCAGGACTTCACACAGTGGTTAAGACTTCACCTTGGAGTGCAGGGGGTTCAGGGTTTGATTCCTGGTCGGGGAGGTAAGATAGCATATGCCTCTTGGCCAAGAAACCAAGACATAAAAAAATCCAAAGGTAATATTGTAACGAATTCCATAGAGACTTTAAAAAATGGTCCAGATTTTAAAGAAATCTTTAAAACAGAAAGAAAGAAAGACTAACGTCATGTCAAAAAAAAAAGTCCATCTTGAAGTGGTCCATAAAGCTAAATCCGACAATGGGAGCATCAAAAGGAACAATAGTAGCAGTGAGTGATAACATACTGCACACAAAAATGCATGAGAATTAATGATAATACGCAAATAAGAAAAATAAAAGAAAAAGAGGGGAAGATTTTCTCTGGAGTAGAATGCCAGATAATAAATAAAAAATCATCAAATTGTAAAGCCAGTCAGCAACCTCTGACAATAATTGTGTGAAAGGTTGTTGGGAAACAGAATATTCACATGGTTTCACAATATCACCACAGTTACTTGTGAATTCCAAAGGGGGAGCATCTTTACAAAGGAAAGGTCGGACGACAACCTTAACCAAATGAGCAAACTTAGCACCACATACAGTGAACAAACCAGCATAAACCCCGTGCTATGATGCTATAAGTACATGATGTCCCTTATGGCATATTCCTGCCAAAAACATTAATCTGAATATGATCATAAAGTGTGTTAATCACTCAGTTGTGTTCGACTCTTCGCGACCCCACAGACTGTAGCCCTCCAGGTTCCTCTGTCCATGGGATTCTCAAGGCAAGAATACTGGAGTGGGTTGCCATTTGCTTTTCCAGGGCATCTTCTTGACCCAGGGATCGAACCCAGGTCTCCTGCATTGCAGGCAGATTCTTTACCATCTGAGCCATCAAGGAAGCCTCTATGTAAGAAAATTAAGTGTCTTGGAAAGCCATATAGGGCAGGAAGACTGTTCTAAAATAAGAGAACGTGAAGAGACATGGCAGTTTCTAGAGACTGTGTAAAATTTTTTTGGAAACTACTGGGGAAATTTGAACATGGGTTGTATATTAGATACATTAATACTATTGAATTAAAATTAATTTTCTTGGAGGAAGAGTATGTGGGGGGTTGTTTAAGGAATAAAAATTTCAGTTTGCAAGATGGAAATGTTCTGAAGTCTGTCTGTTACACAGCAATGTGCGTGTGCTTATTACGACTTAACAGCACACTTTGAAAGGGTTAAGAGGGCAAATTTTTGTTGTGTGCTTTTGAACCACAGTTGGAAAAATTTCTAATTCTTTGGGAATTAATTTTCTGAGGTGTGGCAATGTTACTTTTATATTAAAAAAAATCCTCTATAAGACGCATGTTGAAATATTTAGGGATGAAATGTCTAAACTTACTTTCAAGTGGTTCAGCAGGAAAAAATAAAAGTGTGTGTGTGTGTGTGTGTGTGTGTGTTGAAAGAAAATGAGTAAGCAGCAAAATGTTAAGAAATGTCGACTCTAGATGATGGGTATACAGATGTTCGTTTTTCTCTTTCATCCACTGTATGGAAATGGTCCAACTAAAATTTTGAAAAATGAAAACAAGACAATTACCTGAAACTGTATCCTGCTTTAATTTTCATTTCATTCATCAGTTTCCTCGTGATGATTTACTTTTTCTCATTTTAATTACGTGGCCAGCCTGACACAATCCTTCACTCTTTAGTGGAGTCTTAATTGTTTCTTACATACTTACCTCTTTGTAGATATAGATATGAAAACCCTGAACCACGGTAGGCCAAATGTCTTTTTTCAAACTGTTTTCTTATAATATTGGAGAGCCTGGGTTTAGTCTGGGTCCTCTTTTCTCTGCACTCCTCCCTGAATGATTTTGCTAATCTCACAGCTTTCTGGATCATCTATGTGTTAAAATTTCCAACTTTATTTTTTAAAAATATTTATTTATTTTTGGCTGTGGTGGGTCTTCATTAACTACATGCGGGCTTTTCTCTAGTTGTGGTGAGCAGAGGCTGCCCTTCGCTGTGCTGCCTGGGCTTTTCATTGCGGTGGCTTCTCTTGTTGCAGAGAACGGGCTCTAGGTGCATGGGCTTAGTTATCCTGTGGCGTGTGGAATCCTCCTGGACCAAGGATTGAACTTGTGTCCCCTTAATTGGCAGGCAGATTCTTAACCACTGGATCACCAAGGAAGTTCCAACAACTTTCACTTTTATATTTGTAACATGACCCTTCTTGTAGCTTCTGGCAACATTCCAAGGGCAATGACCACCTAGTGTCCAGACACAGACCAAAAGGAGCTAGGGTTCCCTGGAGAAATGGTTTACTCCCTTGCAGAAGTAGGGAAGGCCTAGAAAATTCTGTTGTACCAGAAAACAAGGAAGGGTTCAGAGAACAATGAAAACCTGTCAAAAGGACACAGGAGTCAGCTTGAAGAGGCTTCCAAGGGCCAAATCTAGGCCAATTAGAGCCCCAAAGTAAATAATGATAGCAATGGAGTAAAATAAGAATTCATAAGTTCCCATGATATGAACTAGGAATTGCCTTTTCCTCTAAAGGGCCAGGTGATAAATATTTTAGGCTTAACGAGCTATGCAGCCACAACTATTCAACTTTGCCATTGTAACACAAAAGCATATATGGACAATACATGAATGAATGAGTGGCTATGTTCCAATAAAACTTTATTTGCAAAAACAGGTAGCAGCCTGGATTGACCCATGAATCATAGTTTGCCTATCTCTGCATCTAAATAAACAGATGAATAAACAAATAGGCAGAAGAGAAAGTTCTTTATCACAATGGAATGCCAATAAATAATCACAGAAGAAATGATGGAGTTAAAACAATTACAGTGTGGCAACCATCAAAGTAATTCTTAATTTAGGTGAGAAACATCAGTGGATGCTAAAAGTAGTGTGCCAAGAAGGATGAGGAATGGCTTGTTTATATAGTTGTAAAATGGCTCCAAATCAAATACATATTAATTACAAAGTTGGGGGAGGGAGTGTCTTCACAGTGAAGATATCTGCAGACACTCTTTTAATAAAATGATAAATGTTAATAGTACAAGTAAGGGTTCAGAGTCTTCCCTGAGAGCTCAGTTGATAAAGAGTCTGCCTGCAATGCAGGAGACCCCGGTTTGATTCCTGGGATGGTAAGATCTGCTGGAGAAAGGATAGGCTATCCACTCCAGTAATCTTGGGCTTCCCTTGTGTCTCAGCTGGTAAAGAATCTGCCTGCAATGTGGGAGACCTGGGTTCGATCCCTGTGTTGGGAAGATCCCCTGGAGAAAGGAAAGGCTACCCACTCCAGTATTCTGGCCTGGAGAATTTCATGAACTGTATAGTCCATGGGGCTGCAAAGAGTCAGACATGACTGAATGACTTTCACTTCACTTAAAGGGTTCAGATCAACATTATTTGCCTCCTGACTTGACACAATGAGAACAACACAGCATTGCTCCTCTGATATTTCTGCCAAATGTTTATAACTTGGGTCTAAACATGAGGAAACATTAGACAAACCCAACAGAGGGACACTTAAAGTGAGTTTGAGGGTTTATCAAGGAAAAAGATGCTCACAGCATGGCAGCCACACACACACACTTTATTGGAAGATACTTGGACAGATTTTCATGTGGGGAGAGTCTCTTCCAGAATGAGACTGTTCAGCAGGTCACTACCCAGAAGGGAAGGAGGACAGGGAACTCCCTGAGGAAAGGCGGGATTGAAAAGGGCAGTACATGACTAGGTGATTTTGTTGAAATGAAGGCACAAGAAAATTTGGTGGGAAAAACATACAATACTTCATGAATTACTTATCTGTTTATTTGATTCTTTCCAACATTACTGACAAATCACAGAACATCCAGGCTTATGCAATAATAATTAAATTCAACTATCTTTGATGTTTTGCCAAATTTCAGTCATATTAAAACCATATCTTTCTATGTATTTTTTAATCTTATTGTGGCATTTTATTTGTCAAGGTAAGTAGATAGGATATATTTTATTTTATAATTTGTCATCTTGTTTTATAAATTCTAATTATTTAGACTGTGACATATGGACCTTTGTTTGTAATACTGATTCATACTCCAAATTTTAGGGTCTGGCCTGGGTTGGGGAACACTTTGTACTCCATTGACTTCAGAAGAACAAAGGAAAAGAACATTTAGTCCAGTGATCCAGTAATTTAAAGTTAGATCTGTGGATGTTCTGCTTCTTGTTAAGATAAATAATAATAAATATTTTTAGATTTATTTTTTATTAAAAAAATGAATTTTTTTGTCTATAATATTTTCTTAAAGAAGGTTAAGAAGATCTTCAAGGCATTCAACCATTAGTGATAGAAGATTTTTGTGACTCTTCCAACAACATAACTTTTAACCATGATGTCCACAAAGCTTGTAAAATGTGTTTGTTATAGAAGATGGTATGTATTAGAATCTATTTGTTATAGAACATTGAGTTGCTCACTTGAGCTGCCCACAAATTCACTACTGTGGTGCCATTACCTGAAAAAGAGAACCAAAGGGGAGACATTGGTCTGGGGAAGGATGTGGTTCAGTTACTTTTTGAATTTGGGACATATGAAAACCCAGTATGTGGTTGCCTATCCTGAGTTTACCAGCATAGTCTGAGCTGGCGATTTAGATTTATCACTCATCTGCACTCAAGGGGCAAAGACGAGGAGTTTGTGCAGAGAGATACCCTGTTGGGTGAAAAGAAGAGAGAGGCACAAGACTGGCCCCGAGGACAACCTTACCCAGTGGGGAAGAATGGGCAGGAAAGGGGCCAACAAATGAGCCCAGGAAAGTACAGTCAGAGAAGGAGAAAGAAGCCCTGGGAAACGGTGGTGGTGGGGGGAGTTGCTGAAGCCAACAGAGAGGCATTTCAAAGATTAGTCGTTTCATGTGGCGGGCAGAATCAGAGCTGAAAGTAAGCCACTGCCTTTGGTGAGTGGGGGGGGGGAATGGAGGAGGTAACAAATGGTAGTTTCAAATGATTGATGGGAGTAGAAGCAAGATTGCAGTAGGATGAAGGGTGAAAAGGATTTCGCTGGTGGCTCAGCGGTAAAGAGTCTGCCTCCAACGCAGGAGCCGAAGGAGACATGGGTCCAATCCCTGCATCAGGAAGATCCCCTGGAGGAGAGCATGGTAACTCATTCCAATATTCTTGTTTGGAGAATCCCATGGACAGAGGAGCCTGGTGGGCTACGGCCTGTAGGGTCACAAAGAGTTGGACACACTTCATGCATGCATGATGGGTGAAAGGTGTTATTAAGTGGCAAATTATTTTTTTAAGAGGAGTGATAGTGAAGTGGAAGAACAGGATGAGGCATAAGCCTGAGTTGAAGGGCACAAAACAGGATGTGACTCCTTTTCTTTTATCTCCCTTTCCATTCTCCCTTTTCCTCCTTCTTTCTTTCCTTCCTAGAACACAGAGTTTTTAAGCAGGTTTGTAATCTAAAAAAGTGGAGATTGAGTGGAGAAGAAGGGACTCAAGATATGAGAAGGAACACAACTGACACCCTGAATTTCTGAAAGAGGTAGAAGGAAGAAGATCAAGAAAGCTAGCGGGGTTATTTACCTACAAAGGAATCATGACAATAGCTTCTTTTATGGCAGGAAGCAGAAGCAGAAAGGATAATTAAAGATAAATTTGGAGGTTCAGGGGAGGAGAGTAGAAGAATTCCTATAATTCTTGGCCCTCTTAGGATCCCAAGGGGATAGAATTGAGCAAAGAAGAGTTGAGTGGGAGTTATCACTGAGCGAGGGCTGTTCTGATCTGTATTATGTGGTTATGTGTTAAATTCTGGGGTTTACACTATAACTGCTTCTGAACTTTGGAGATGGAGAGGCCAGTTCAAGGCAAGACAGTCAAGAAGAGTTTAAGAAAAGAGACTGGGTTTGAGCTGGCTTTGAAAGAGTGGCAGAATTTGATAAAATCTTGGCTCCAGTTTACAAATAAGGGAACATTTTGGAACCCAACTGCCCTGGAAAAGCAAACTCTTGCTAACTAATGAGCATTTTTTGGGGGTAATAGAAACCTCAGGAATATGAAAATGTGGATGAGGAAAGCTGGGAAAATCCAAATTTATTCTTTCCCAAGAAGTCCCTGGTATATCAGCCAAATAATCTCAGGGAAAAGTTTTTGAAGTAAACAATAAATTTTCCTTTTGCAGTAGTCCGGTAAGGCTGGGTCTGTTGTTATTTAAATAACATATCTGGAATTGCCTCAAGAAAGCTCTGAAGAGATAATTGTTTCCTTGCCTCCCCAGATTCTTATGTTGACACTTTAACTCCCAATGTAACTATATTTGGAGATAGTGAAACAAAAGGGAAGGGGGGCAGGGCACAACCTTTAGAAGAATGACACAACTGAGGACATGACATAAACTGGTTAGGACCAAATAGCAAGATGGTGGATGGACGAGTTGACTTCCACTAGAACTTGAGCCTCAGTGAATATGTAATACATTAGCATATGTTAAGTGACACATGCATAAGTGCCATGACAGTTGTAAGGCTGACCATAAAGGTCAAAAAGTAGGCAATGGCCCCATTTCTGGAAATTCCCACTCCTTCCCCAAAATAGATGGAGTAATCTTCTTACTCATTAGCCTATGAAATTACCCACCCCTATAAAAATGACAACCCCATACCCTGGTGCTGCTTTTGCCTTCTGAGATGGCTCCCACTCTGTGAAGTGTGTTTCTAACTAAATCCACTTCTTACTTATCACTTTGTCTTTCAATGAATTCTCTCTGTGATGAGATGTCAAGAACCTGAGCTTCATTAAGTCCTGAGACCAGGTGTGTGATCGCCATTAAGCGTCCCAACCTGAGATGTACAGTTTCAATAGGGCTTTTAGGAAGTAGTTAGGGTTAAATGAGGTCATAGGGATTTGGTCCTAATCCAATAACATTAGTGGCCTTATAAGATAGCAAAGATTTATCTATCTATCTATCTAACTTTCTTACTTTCTTTCTCTCTCTCCCCATGAACACACTCAACATTCAAAAAACTAAGATCATGGCATCCAGCCCCATCACTTCATAAGCAAATAGATGGGGATAAAATGGCAACAGTGACATACTTTATTTTCTTGGGTTCCAAAAATCACTGTGGATGATGACTGTAGCCACAAAATTAAAAGATGCTTGCTCCTTGAAAGAAAAGCTATGACAAACCTAGACAGCATATTAAAAAGCTAAGACATCTTTGCTGACAAAGATCCGTATAGTCAGAGCTACGGTTTTTCCAGTAGTCATGTATAGATGTGAGAGTTGGATCATAAAGAAGGTTGAGTGCTGAAGAACTGATGCTTTCGAACTGTGGACTGCAAGGAGATCAACCCAGTCAATCCTAAAGGAAATCAACCCTGAATATTCATTGGAAGGACTGATGCTGAAGCTGACATTCCAATTCTTTGGCCACCTGATGCAAAGAGCCAACTCATTGGAAAAGACCATAATGCTGGGAAAGATTGGAGGGAGGAGGAGAAGGGGATGACAGAGGATGAGATGGTTGGATGTCATCACCGACTCAATGGACATGAGTTTGAGCAAACTCTGAGAGATAGTGAAGGACAGGGAGGCCTGGTATGCTGCAGTCCATGGGGTCACAAAGACTCAGACATGACAGCGACTGAACAGCAAAAACCATGGATGCACGCTGAGAAAGGCCAAGTGAACACAGGAAGAGAAGGTTGCTGTCTGCAAGTCAGGAAGAGAGCTCTCCCCAGAACTCTAACATGCTTGTACCCTGATCTTAGACTTCCAGCCTCCAGAACTGTGAGAAAAGTAACTTCTGCTGTTTCAACTACCCAGTCTATGGCAGCCCCAGCAGACGGAGACATTAACACAAGGAAAAGCAGCAGACATCTCGTTATTCCTCTTATAGCTTTTGTTCTGCTGTCAAGTTTGACCAAACATTTGAGCGATGGGCTTATATTTCCTTCTCCCTGTGCCATGGAAAATTTTTTCACACACTGCAACTCAAGTTTTAACTTGCCGATTAAAAGCATCACCATTTCTTCCATTTAAAATAACTAGGGAAGACTCTGTCTCCTGCAGATAAGTACACTGACATTTTCCTGCCTTCAGACTCAACCTGAAACATCAACTCTTCCTGGGTCTTGAGACTAGGCTTTCAGACTAGAACTCACACCACTGTGTGCATGCTCAGGAGCTTCAGTTGTGTCTGATTCTTTGCGACCCTGTGGACTGTAGCCCACTAGGCTCCTCTATCCACGGGATTCTCCAGGCAAGACTGCTGGCATGGGTTGACATGCCCTCCTCCAGGGACTCTCCCCAATCCAGGGATAGAACCTGTGTCTCCTACATTGCAGGCAGATTCTTTACCACTGAGCTACTGGGGAAGCCAGAACTCACACCATTAGGTTTCCTAATTCTCAGGCCTTTGGACTCAGGCTGGAACTATAGCATCTGTCCTCCTGGGTCTCCAGCCTGCAAACTGCAGTTCTCCAGACTTGTCAGTCTCCATAATCATGCGGTTGAAGTTCTTGTAATAAATCTCTTTGTGCATATGTATATACATATATGGGCTTCCCTTGTGGTTCAGACAGTAAAGAATCCGCCTGCAATGCAGGAGACCTGGGCTCAATGCCTGGGTTGGGAAGACCCCCTGGAGGAGGGTATGGCAACCCACTCCAGTATTCTTGCCTGAAGAATCCCCATGAACAGAGGAGCCTGGCAGGCTACAGTCCAGGGGGTCACAAAGAGTTGGACAAGACTGAGTGACTAAGTGCAGCACAGCATGTACATATATGGGGCTTCCCAGGTGGCTAAGTGATAAAGAATCCACCTGCAGTGCAGGAGATGCTGCTTCGACCCCTGGGTCAGGAAGATCCTCTGGAGAAGGAAATGGCAACCCATTCCAGTATTCTTGCCTGGAGAATCCCATGGATAGAGGAGCCTGGTGGGCTACAATGGGATCCCAAAAGAGTCAGACAACTAAATAGCGATAACAACAACAATATATGTAATTATCTCCTATTGGTTCTATCTGGAGAACCCTGATTAACAAAATAAGTAATATACCTACCAGGGGGGAAGCCCTGATTCTTTTTCCAAGTGGTATCAGGGACAATGGGAGGCTTAGTTGACTGAGCGGTAAACTAAGGGTAAGAGGATGCTAGGTTCACCTGTGTCCTCTGCGTCCTTGGTGGCGTCTGTTGCTGACTGTCTGCCCTGGACAGGTCCTGAGAGTGTACATGCAAAGGAGCAACGGCTCAGCTGGGTCCTCTGAGGCCTCAAGCTAGCACATGCTTGCAGTGTCCAGCTTGGTCATTTGCCTCTGTTGCAAAGTTCTCAAACGTGGTGGCTTTTGTCCCAATCCCAGCCTCTGCCAGGGATTAAGGGAAATCTCGATGCTCTGAGTCAACCGGACGTGTTTTTTAGAGATGACTAAGAATGAGGAATATGTGAACCGTGAACTCCCAGATGTTCAAGCTGGTTTTAGAAAAGGCAGAGGAACCAGAGATCAATTGCCAACATCTGCTGGATCATTGAAAAAGCAAGAGAGTTCCAGAAAAATGTCTATTTCTGCATTATTGACTATGCCAAAGCCTTTGACTGTGTGGATCTCAATAAACTGTGGAAATTTCTGAAAGAGATAAGAATACCAGACCACCTGACCTGCCTCTTGAGAAGCCTATATGCAGGTCAGGAAGCAACAGTTAGAACTGGACATGGACCAACAGACTGGTTCCAAATAGGAAAAGGAGTATGTCAAGGCTGTATATTGTCACCTCGCTTATTTAACTTATATGCAGATTATATCATGAGAAACACTGGGCTGGAAGAAGCACAAGCTGGAACCAAGATTGCCGGGAGAGATATCAATAACCTCAGATATGCAGATGACACCATCCATATGGGAGAAAGTGAAGAGGAACTAAAAAGCTTCTTGATGAAAGTGAAAGAGAGTGAAAAAGTTGGCTTAAAGCTCAACATTCAGAAAACTAAGATCATGGCATCTGGTCCCATCACTTCATGGGAAATAGATGGGGAAACAGTTTCAGACTTTAATTTTTTGGGGCTCCAAAATCACTGCAAGTGGTGATTGCAGCCATGAAATTAAAAGACGCTTACTCCTTGGAAGGAAAGTTATGACCAACCTAGACAGCATATTAAAAAGAAGAGACATTACTTTGCCAACAAAGGTTTGTCTAGTCAAGGCTCTTGTTTTTCCAGTAGTCATGTATGGATGTGAGAGTTGGACTGTGAAGAAAGCTGAGCACCGAAAAACTGATGCTTTTGAACTGTGGTGTTGGAGAAGACTCTTGAGAGTCCCTTGGACTGCAAGGAGATCCAACCAGTCCATCCTAAAGGAGATCAGTCCTGGGTGTTCATTGGAAGGACTGATGCTGAAGCTGAAACTCCAATACTTTGGCCACCTCATGCGAAGAGCTGATTCATTGAAAACGACCCTGATGCTGGGAGGGATTGGGGGCAGGAGGAGAATGGGACGACAGAGGATGAGATGGCTGGATGGCATCACTGACTTGATGGACATGAGTTTGAGTAAACTCTGGGAGTTGGTGATGGACAGGGAGGCCTGGTATGCTGCGATTCATGGGGTCGCAGAGTTGGAAACGACTGAGCAACTGAACTGAACTGAAGAATGAGGATATACTGGCTTAAGGCCTCAAAATGTTATTCACTTTTTGGGTCCTTTCCCCTTCAGGGCTGGGTGTGTTGACAGGTGTGAAAGTTGCTCAGTCATGTCTGACTCTTTGCAATCCCAAGGACTGTAACCCACCAGGCTCCTCTGTCCATGGAATTCTCCAGGCCAGAATACTGGAGTGGGTAGCCATTCCCTTCTCCAGGGTATCTTCCCAACCCAGAGATCGAACCCAGGTCATCCACACTGCAGCCAAATTCTTTACTGTCTGCGCCACCAGGGAAGCTCTGTTGACAGGTAGGCACATAGAGTCAAAAAGGGTGAGCTGAGGTTCAGCCTCAGAAGAACCGAGTAACTTGTTGCCTCAGTTTGCAAAAGGCAGATGCTTACATGGATATTAATTGTGAAAAAGCATTGTCTGATGTCTCCGGAGAGATGAATGCCTAAAACAATGAACAGATACATGACCTGAGATCATACTTAATGGAGCAAAGTATTCATTTGGTCCAATTGGTGTTCTTAAGGTCAAAATGAAATTAAGGCCAGACCACATCGATTGGCCTCTTGCCAAGTCACACCTCAGGCAGGGAGCCTGTGTTCTGGAAGAGCCAATTTGCTAAGGTCACCTGTCTCAGGAGAAAGCAGGAAAAGGATGTGGTAGTGGCATCCAAGTACCTCACAATATGAGGTTCAGGTTTAAATCGTTGATCTGGAAGGGAAAGTATTCTTCCTGCAGATGTAACTGATTTTAAAAAGAAGTAAATGGAAAGGGAATGATTTGTTTTCTGTTTACAGCTGTGTAAAGGACATCTGTTTTTATTTACCCATCCAGCTCCTGCTTACGCTCCTGGTAGCATCACCTCCATTTCCTCTAGGGACACTCATTTTCCACTGCATGTCAGAGAGACAGGAAGCCAGGTGCTCTGTTCTTCCAGGTCTAGGGTGGGGGTAGGGGGCATTGGGTCAGGCAGACTTGCCTCTATCCATGCGTGAAAAATACAGAGATGGAGAGTGCTGGGGTGGGAGTATAATTTAAAACAGGGTGGTCAAGAAGGGCCTTATTGAGATTTAACTTTGCCTGAGACTGTCTCCCAAAATAGACCCTGCTCCACCCACCCACAGTCACTCCATCTCAGTTGATGGCATTGCTACCCTGTCAGTTGTGTCAGCAAAAAAAAAAAAAAAAAGCAAAGAAACAGATACAAATGAACAATGTAGAATAATCCCTCTTAGTTGCTCATACCCCACATCCAATCAGTCACCGTAAACTACTTATCTTTGAATCACATCCAGGATCAGACCATTCTTCAGCATCAGCACAGCTGCCAGATGGACTGAAGCCACCACCGTCTCCTACCTGGATGATTACAACAGCCTCCTGTATGGTCTCCCTGCTCTTGCCCTTGCTCCCTATAGTCCATTCTCAGCACTACAGCCACAAGACACTCTGCAGATGAAGTCAGTTGATGTCACGATTTTCTCAAAAATCTTCTAAGGGCTCCCCGTCTCCCTGAGAGGAAAGGCCGTCTTAACCATGACCTGGCTAGCTACTGGTCATTTTCTCATACTGCTCAGCTGCCTGGTCGTCTTTTATTCTTTAATGCTTCTGTGCATGCTCCTGCCTCAGGGCCTTTGCACATGCGGTTCCTAGTTTCTGGGATATTCTTTCTCCAGATATCACAGGGCTCACCCACTCAATTCCTTGAAGTCTTGTGTGTTTTCTCCAGACTGACTCAGCTGTGTGGGCACAGATTGAGTAGGCTGAGTTGAGACTGGTCATGGAATTAAAACTGTGGTAAATAGAGAAGTGAGGGGAAGAGGTGTCTGAGGAACAAATGAAAGGCAAGAGATAGATGGATGAGATGGCTGGATGGCATCACCGACTCGATGGACATGAGTTTGAGTAAACTCCGGGAGTTGGTGATGGACAGGGAGGCCTGGCGTGCTGCGATTCATGGGGTCGCAAAGAGTCGGACACGACTGAGTGCCTGAACTGAACTGAACTGAGGTATTGGAACGAGTGAGATGGAAAGAAGGGGGTGGGACTGAGAGTAGATGAGGGAGGGTCGTGGTTGTTGCTAATGACAGGGCTGGAAGGTGACGCTGAACCTGGGGGGCCAGTGTAGGGCAGATGGCAGGACTGGTGGATGAGAAGACGGGAAGCACGAGGCCAGGGCTTTGGGATGATCATCAGAAGGGCTGTTGAAGTTGCCAAGAATTAAGACAGGAGCAGAGTTGAAGAGAGTGGCAGTAAGCCAGAAGTGGTAATCTTCAGTGTCCCAGCACTGGTGAAAGAAAGTGAAAGTGAAAGTTGCTCAGTCGCGTCCGACTCTCTGTGACCCTCTGGACTGTATAGTCCATGGGATTCTCCAGGCCAGAATACTGGAGTGGGTAGCTATTCCCTTCCCCAGGGAATCTTCCCAACCCAGGGATTGAACCCAGGTCTCCTGTATTGCAGGCAGATTCTTGACCAATTGAACCACCAGGGAAGCCCCCCAGCACTGGTAGATGACAGTAACAAGGAGAGGTATGGGTGGTCCTGCTGATGACTTGAGATTCAAAGATGCTGGGGTGGAGGATGCAGTGTAGACGGTGAGGAGGGAAGAAGGAGGCAGTTAAGAGGAGGGGGAGAGGCTGCATGATGTGAGGGGGGTGCTGCAGGGGAGCAGCAGTGTCCTCAGGGGACGTTGGGGTTCCTAGAAGAGAGCAAGACCACGAAGCTGCAGGAACAGGGGCTTTTTGCTGAAGGCTGTGATTTCCTGGGGACCCAGGGAGAGATGTCAGGAGCTTGGGATTGGTGGGTCAGGGCCATGCCGAGCTGTGTGCAATTCAGAGTGCGGGAAGTGGGGGTGACCTGGCGTCCTGGATTCTTGTGGAGACATGAATGGGGATAAAGGCATAATGAGATGAACAGTGGTGGTAAAACCTTAAGTTCCTTCCACTAGTTCAAACCTGAGGAAAGTATTTTTAAAAAATCCTGTAGCTGGAATGACTCAGCGAATCAACTAGTAGCCTGTTATTAGAAACAAAATTAAAATTTTAAAAGGTGTTTTTTTTTAAATATAAAAGCAATACATGCTCCTTGTAAAGAAAAATAATTCAAATAATCTATTAGAAGAGCATAAAGTGAAAAATAAGAGTCTGCCTCCGAGTCTTATTCCCAATGGTAACAACTATCAACAGTTTTTTGGGCATCCTCTCAGCTTATGCATGTACAAGCATATACCTTATTTAGCTTTTAAACAAGTAGATGGGAATATTATTGCTTTAGAGCTTGGTTTTATCCTGTAGCAATACTTTTTTTTTGGCTGCACCATTGTGGTTTACAAGATCTCAGTTCCCCAATGAGGGACTGAACAAATGCCTCCTGCAGTGGAAGCCTGGAGTCCTAGCCACTGGACCAGGAGAGAATCCCCTCCACCTTTTTTTCCATTAGTAATACATTTGATATGTTTTTCATACACATATTAATTACCCCACTCTGCTGCATACATTTTATAGCACCATGTCTATTTAACCAGTTTCCTATTGTTATACATGAAAAAGGTTTCCAGGGTTTTTTGTTTTTTTTTTTTTTTGCCTTAAAAACATTGCTTCCAAAAACATCCTTGAGCATAAATCTTGTTTTACTTCTTTTTTTTGATAGTACACAAGAGATATAATACAGAACCATATGCACACTACTGGGATTAAACACATGTTAATGTTTTACCATAATCGCTTTCAATCTTCAGTTTTACTAGGAACCACCACCTTGCTCATCCAAGCAGTTGTTTTAGTTTATACGTCCACCTGCAATTATACAAATTCCCATCTTCCCACATCTTTTACAGCCATGGCATTGTCAGACTCTTGTTTTGCCAGTTTTCTGAGCGGGAAATGGGTTACATGGCTTAATTTTCATTTTCCCAAGTTTCAAAAACTCCTCAAATATTTCTTGGCCATTTGGGTTTCCTTCTTTATGAATATACTGCCCCTCAAATTTGTCCTGGCTCTTCTTGGAGATCTGCTCTTCCAGATGTGGGATTTGTGGGATTAATTTGCTAAATTCTATGGAAAACTGTTGTTTTTACAGTTTTTTAGCAGTTAACTCTGTATTTTTTCCAGTGCTTGTTCTAAAGATTATACTACCTAGCCTTAACTTTGCACAGTCTTTCTAGAGTTAATATTGCATCACTTTGTGTAAAATGTAAACATTTCACAGTCATAGAGGTTTATTTACATGCTTTTATTCTAGTGGGTATATGTATTATATCTGTACTTATAAACCCTTACTGTTATAATTAACTTTGTGATTTTTGCTTTAAATATTACAGTGTACAAAGGGGCTAAGAAGGGGGAAAATAGTATTTTATATTTACTCACATATTTACTATTTTCAATGCTCTTTGTTCCTTCCCAGAAATCTTAGTTTTCATCTGGTATCATTTTCTTTCAGCATTTCATGGAGTAGTGTAGCTGGTGACAAATCATCTTGTTCTGTTTTGCTTTTAGACCTAAAACTGTATTTTGCCTACAATCTTGAAGGATATTTTTCTGGGATATAGAATTCTAGGTTAGATTTTTTTTTTCTTTTAATACTACAAAAATGTTATTCCACTGCCTTCTGGCCCTCATAATTTAGGATTCAAATCCTTAAGCATTTGAATCATTGTTTTCCTGAAATGTGCTACTTTTCTTTGTTTTTATCTTTGGTTTCCAGCAGTTTTATTATGATGTGCCTAGGCGTAGTTTTTCCATATTTATCTTTTGTGAAGTTCACTGAAATTAATCTGTTAATTTATGTTTTCCACCAAATTTAGAAAAATTTTCATCAGTTACACCTTCAAATATTTTTTCTGTCCCATTCTATCCTTTGCTTCTGGGACTCCAAAGGTATGTTTATTTGACTTTTTTAATATTGTCTCATAGATTCCTTAACTTTTACCTTTTGAAGTTTTCTATTTTTTCTGTTCTCTACAATGGATAATTTTGATTGATTTATATCCAAGCTTATTGACTTTTCATTGTCATAATCATTCTGATATGTATTTTTAGTTTTAATTTAAAATTTTATCTCTGCTAGCGAATTTTTAATATCAGGTATTGTTGTTTGGGGTTCTAGAATTTCCTCTAGTTCTTTTATTAAAAAATTCAATTAATCTATTGTCCTACTGGACTTGAGCTGCAAACTCTGTCTTTTGATTGGCAGCTCAAATCTCAGTTCAGTTCTCCGTCCTTATTTGTGCTCCTGCCCCGGTGCTCAGCTGCTCAGTCATGTCTGGCTCTTTGTGACTCTGGACTGTAGCCCACAGGCTCCTCTGTCCATGGAATTTTCCAGGCAAGAATACCAGAGTGGGTTGCCATTTCCTCCTCCAGGGGGTCTTCCTGACCCACGGACCAAACCTGCATCTCCTGTGTCTTTTGCATTGCAGGTGGAATCTTTACAGGGGCTATCTAAATCTATCTCATTCATGCAGATAACAAGGTATACTTTACACTCAAGAATTTGGGGCCCCTTCCACTAAGACTCTCTCTGAATGTTCATCTCATTTTTTAATGTCCGCAGTTGCTCTCAACTCTGTCCTTTGCTTCTTCAGCCCCAAAAGACTGTGGTTTTTTTTTTTTCTATCAGAGTTTCAGTCACCCTGTGTAACACTGCTGCTGCTGCTAAGTCACTTCAGTCGTGTCCGACTCTGTGCGAACCCATAGACGGCAGCCCACCAGGCTCCCCATCCCTAGGATTCTCCAGGCAAGAACACTGGAGTGGGTTGCCATTTCCTTCTCCAATGCGTGAAAGTGAAAAGTGAAAGTGAAGTCGCTCAGTCGTGTCCGACTCTTAGCGATCCCATGGACTGCAGCCCACCAGGCTCCTCCGTCCATGGGATTTCCCAGGCAAGAGTAGTGGAGTGGGCTGCCATTGCCTTCTCCGTGTGTTAACACCAACTTCAGCCTAATCTCAGATTTAAAGCCATAAAAACAGACACTTGTTATTACCTTCTTCTGAGTTTTAATTTTCCTTCAGAATATATAAGCTTTTCAAAATAATTTTCTTTCTTTCTTTACTTTTGGCTGTGGTGGGTCTTTGCTGCAGCACTGGCTTTTCTCTAGCTGCGCTGAGTGGGAGCTACTCTCTAGCTGTGGTGTGCACGCTTTTCATCATAATGGCTTGTGTTATTGCCGAGCGCAGGCTCGAGGGCACTCGGGCTTCAGTAGTCGTGGCTCCCAGGCTCGAGGGCACAGGCTCAATAGTTGCAGTACATGGGCTTAGTGGCTCCAGGGCATGTGAGATCTTCCCGGAACAGGTATCGAACCTGTGTCTCTTGCGTTGGCAGGCAGATTCTTTACCACTGAACCACCAGGGAAGCCCAGAACATATCAACTTTTATTCACTATCCAGCACCTTCAGGGGTGTGTGTGTGTGTGTGTGTGTGTGTGTGTGTGATTTCCTCCAGGGTTTATAGTTGTTGCTTGAGGGAAATTTGGTCCAGAAAAAGCTTCCTGGTCGTACTGAAAACAGAAGCCTTCATCCTTTTATTTTGCATTTTTGGATTAGAATGTGATGGAGCATCTTTTCACATGCTTATTTCAATTCATATTACTTATTTTAAAGAACTTCATAGTCATGTCCTTTGGCCATTTTTTCATACCCTTCCTTTTTTTTGTTTTCTCCTTTTCTTTTGATTTCTAAGAGCTCCTATGTCAAGAATATATTTCTATCTGTTTTACTTGTCACAGATATTTCCCCTAGATTGTCATTTTCCTTAACTGCTTATGTTTTGCCCATGAAGAATTTTAAATGTTGTGTGTAGTTAAGCTTATCAATCATGTCTTTATGGTTCCTGAATTTTGGAGTCAGGCTTAGCAATCTCTTCAGCATCAAGATGCATATATATAAATGCTAGTCTTTTTACAACTTTTAAATATTTTAACATTCAGCTGTTTGATTTATTTATAATACATTTTAATGTAAGGACTTAGAAGATGAGCTGATTTATTTTTCCAATATGTAACTAGTTGTCCTAATTTGACTTAGTTAATTCATCTTTCCTCACTGATTTTGCAATGCTAACTACATTACTTAATACTTTCTTTTTTGGATTTTTAAATATACTTTATTCTGACTATTCGAGGGATGGTATAGAAATGAATTTAACATTGTATTTACATGCTCTCAATACCACCAGCAGGCTGGATTTCATCACTGAATAGTTTTTTCTATAAAACTTTGTAGATGCCATTTGTCTTAAGTTCTTGCATATTTGAGAATGTCTACTTTTCAATGTGAATGACATATGCAGCAAGTTTAAAATTCCTAGATCAGAATTCTACAAACATTGGTTTTCACTCAGAATTCTACAAACATTGGTTCCTTGTTTTCAGACACTGGACATTGCAGGATAGTGCGGACAAGTCTGAAACTGGCCTGACTCAGCCTTTCCCGAGTGACTTGCTTTCTCTGCCTGAGTATCTGCAGTAGTAGTGGTAATGTTAGTTGCTCAGTCATGTCTGACTCTTTGTGATCCCTTGGAGTGTAGTCCTCCAGGTTCCTCTGTCCATGGGATTTTCCAGGCAAGAATACTGAAGTGGGTTGTCATTCCCTTCTCCAGGAGATCTTCCCGACCCGGGGATTGAACCTGGGTCTCCTGCATTGCAGGCAGATTCTTTATCATCTGAGCCACCAGAGAAGCCCTGTAGAATTTTTATTTTCTCTTCACTTTCTTATTTATATATCTATCATATTCCTGCAAACCATTAATATTATGTTAAATTTTTTCCTGTTTCCAGCAATGTCTATTTTTGTTCCTTTAAATATGTCTTCCATTTTTATGTTTACTTCTTTATTTTTCTTTTATTCTCCTAATCTCTACTGTCTCATTTTTAAACTAATGTTGTTGTCCTATCTTATTTGATCTCTCCAATTTCTTTGAGTTTTATTTTTTCCCAAAGAGTCCATATCTTCTCTAATATCTTTGAAAGTTTGAAGAAGTACTTGTCTGACAGTTTCTTCTGTTTCTGGAGTGATTCTTCCTTTGCTATGAGCCCTTAATCTATATTTTGTTATATTCCTTCCTCTAGCCCCCAGCAGACTCAAACTTTATTCATCTGACATCAGATCCCAAATTGCACTTCAGCAGGATCTAATTGGGTGAGAGTATAGACTCTGGAGCCACACAGATAAAATCCCAACACCGCCACACACTAGCTCTCTGATTTTGAATAATTAAATTGGTGTATTATGTACTCCTGGGCTTTCCTGGTGGCTCAGACAGTAAAGAATTGGCCAGCAATGCAGGAGATCTAGGTTTTATCCCTAGGTTGGGAAAATACCCTGGAGGAGAAGATGGCAACCTACTCCAGTATTCTTGCCTGGAGAATTCCATGGGCAGAGGAGCGTGGCAGGCTACAGTCCACGGGGTCGCAAAGAGTCGGGCATGACTGAGCATCTAACATTTTAGGGCTCTTCCAAGGGTTAAAGTGTTTAATACAGTGCCTGGTACATAGTGTCCCATAAATATTTAGAGAAGGATAACTGTGATTATTACTTGAGTAATAATACTTATCTTGTATCCTTTTGGTTTTATCTAAGAAATATCTAGGTCTAAGAGTGCTAAATTGATTTCTCTGTTTGGTTCATCCTAGAAAGTTACAAAATAGGCTATTGGTGAGGTTGATTACAGTGAGTTCTCTCCATATGAACCTTTAAGTTTCAGACTTTCAAAGATGGGAACATGTTACTACCCAGACATCACTGGATCATTTTTTTCAAGAGGGCAGATCAGGCATGAGAGACATTGCAGCTTGCCCTCCATCTCCTATTGCTGATGATCTATCAGCTCTACCATCTCCCACCTCCTCTCCTTCATCCAGTCAGTAACTCTTCTTGTCGGTTCACTCAATGTCAACCCCTGTGTGTCAGCTGTTGTACTGTACTACTGTACTTTTCAAGGTACAGTCCTGTAAGATTGAAAACGCTTATTTTTGTGCTTGTGTTTTATGTACGTATTATTTGTGTGAAAAGCATTACAAGCCTATCACAGTAAGTACTGTACAGTCGATTGTGTTAGTAGGGTAACTAGGCTAACTCTATTGGACTTACGGACGAATTGGACTTACAAATACGTTCTCAGAACAGAACTTGTTTGTATGGAGGGGACGTACTGTATCACCTACCAATAAAGAGCTATCCCCATCTGCTGGCCACACTCAGAAATTAAAAATAAAAGGCTGTCCAAATATGGTTGTGGAAGAAGAAATATCTCATTTTACATCTACCGTGACTTGTAGAATCTTTTCAACAGGGAGCACACCACTTTCCTCTCTTCCTCACCCACCCACAAACACTCTAACAACCATCATCCTGTCACACAATGCTGGCTCATTGTTCGTACACTTATTTAATTGAGGCAAACATTTCTTTTCAGTTTAGAATTTAGACTTGTCTTAAACGGAGCCTGGACATGTTTCCCTTCCTTTCTGGCTTGATTGTCCCAGAGGCTTAGCCTCCCAAGTCTTGGATCTCTGTCCCAAGAAGGAGATTATCACTAATGGTTTTCTGTTTTCCTTCTTAAGACTCAGTGCATTCACCCACAAGAACCAACAGGCCTGGTATGTAACTCACATGCATTGTATTCCTAGCCATCATTAATGCTAAACAGGAAAAACAAATCTCTTAATTGGTCATTCCATGCTTGGAAATATAAGAAGAGCTGATAAATGATCTCTTGGGGAGAGTTCTAGTTACCTTCCAGCTGGAACTAAGTCATCTCAGACTGAATCACGATCACAACTCTAGGTCTTGGTTTTTGAGTCTTGAACTTTCTGAGACCAGTGAATTTCACCAGAGCTTTCCATGAGGTGCAGGAAAGTGGCAATCCAGATTCTGCTCTTTCTCTGTGACTCAATCGGCTAGTGAGTTCGGAGGTTAACTGGAAGATTGGTGGTTTGAATCCACCCAGGGATGTGTCCTTTAGGGCTTCCCTGGTGGCTCAGTGGTAAAAGAATCTGCCTGCCAAAGTAGAAGACTCAAGAGATGTAGGTTTGATCCCTGGGTTGAGAAGACTCCCCCGGAGGAGGAAATGGCAACCCACTCCAGTATTCTTGCCTGGAGAATTCTATTGACATAGGAGCCTGATGAGCTGCAGTCCATGGGGGTCACAAAGAGTCAGACACGACCAGGCATGCAGGCACTGATTGCTACAGGTTGCAGGGGAGTGGCTTCGGACAGTGGCTCAGGTCAGCATGGCAAGAGGAGGAGAAGGTGATGCTGAAAAAGAGCCTGCCTTTGCCTTTCTACATCAAAGGTGTCAGCCTCTTTGCCCCCTTCGGCCTTCTTGTTAGCAGGGCAACAGTTAACTGATTCTGCCTGAGAGGGAGCTACCCTTCTCTGCCTTCCAAGAAATTGCCAGTCTCCCACGCTCACAAGCTCTGTGGCCTCACAGTGTACCTGTTTCCCATAGGATCTCTTCCCGAGCCCAGCAATCCAACGAAGAAACTCCCTCGCTTCTCCATGCCAAGGGATAAGCTCTTCCTGTTCCACTGTCGCTGCCCACCCCAATCACCGCGTGTCGCACTACCTGCAAACCCTCTCACCATCCTCTCTCCAGCTTCTCCCACATCCTTCTGCTGTTCTCTTGCCAACCTGCTGCTTCTCTTCCCACTCTCTCCTACCCTCTGTGCCTCCCTGATTCTTCTCATGTTTCACTCATTCTTTCCTTCCACAGCATCACTCTTTTCCCATGCTTTTGTAAGGTCTTCAGGCTGGCTTTTGTTCATTTGAAACACACCCTAATTTATTACTTCTTTTCCTCTGTGTTCCCATAATACTTGGTTCATGTTTATAATATAACACTCATCACAACTTTACTGTCTGTATCTTCCTAGTCCAGACTGAGGCCTCATGGATAGCAGGCCCTATCTTTCTCTTTGAATCCCCAGCACCAAATACAGCCCCTGGCCTAGTTGGCACTTAGTTTGTTGAATGAAAGAATATCTGTGCTATTTCAAATCTTCACTTGTTGATCAAATTTTCCCTGATGGTTATTTTCACTATACTTCATCTGTGTTTAAGATTATTATTTTTTTAAAAGATTTTTTTTATGTGAACCATTTTTTTTCTTTACTGAGTTTGTTATATTGCTTCTGTTTTATGTTTTGGTTTTTTGGCCACGAGGCATGTGGGATCCCAGCTCCCTGACCAGGGATCAAACCTGTACCACCTGCATTGAAAGCATAGTGACCTAACAACTGGATTGTCAGGGAATTCCCTAAAAATTATTTTTAACTTTTCACTTTGAAGTAGTTTCAGACTTTCAATAATGTTGTACAAATAGTGGAAAAAATTCTCATATACTCTTTAATCAGATTCCCCAAATGTGAGCATCTTACATAACTATAGAACATTGATCAGAACGAGAAAGTAAACACTGATACAGTACAATCATCTACAGAACCTATTCAAATTTTATCAATTGTCCCATTAATGTCCATCTTCTGAATGAGGATCCAAATCCAGGATCGCACATGATACTAGGTCGCCTAAGATCTCCTTAGTCCTTTTGAGTCTGGGTAGTTCCTCAGCCTTTGTTTTTCATGACTTTGACATTTTGTAAAGATACTGGCCGGTTATTTTGTAGAATGCCTTTCAAAATGGGTCTGTGTAATGTCTCCTCTTGCTTATGTTCACGTCTTATATTTCTGCTAATAATACCCTTCTCAGTGCATTGTATCAGAAGATGCACGACGTCTACATGTGCTGTTAATGATGTTCTTACGCCTATCACCTGGTTAAGGTGGTCTGGCAAGTTTCCCCAGTCTACGCTGATTGTAATTAGCAAGCATCTTATAGGAATATGTAAATATGATGGTTCTTATCACACTTCTGTCCACTGATTTTAGTATCCTTTGAGGATTCTGGACTGCAGTGATTATTATGGTTGTTGTTTTCCAAATGGTGGCTTTCTATTTCCAAGTTTTTTAACAAGGCTGGGAAAATGGTTTGCCCGTGGTGAATCCTGCAGGACCCAGCCCCAGGAATGACCCTAGAACATTCTCTAAATGAGGCCTTAGCATTTAGTGTAGCACACTGGGTCACAGGTCTCGCTAAACATTTTAAGCCTATGGACTGCTCCTTTTTCTTTTCTCCCCCTTCCAGTCTCCCTCAAATCTCCTATTTGTGGATACAGAAAGGCTCTCCTGATGGGTGGTGGTGTTCCTGAGGAGACACCAAGAAGGGCTATCAGAAGAAAATTGATCACAGCTTAATTATTAATTCATGCCCCTAAAGTACATACTGTGGAGATTAATGCTCCAAGTCAAAAGATCCTTGGCTCACAGTTTTAGAACCACTGCCTTAAAGGACAGCTGCCTAAGACCAAGGCAGTGTATAACAAACCAAGACCTACTGTTTCTGTAGCACCACCTCCCCATCCATTCTGAGCTAAGTCACCAAACTGATGACCTTGAGGATCTTTTCCAAAGCATTTAGGAAAGCTGCTGATTCTGGGGGAGGGGTTGGAAGCCATATGAAATTATGAAGTGCCAAAACTGAGGATCCTTCACATAAGGTCTGTTAGCTTCCATTAGTCCCTGAAGCATGGAGTGTTTAATATCTAGACAAATTTCCCCATCCATAGACAGTGTGTCTGAGAAAAGAAAATCCTTCTTTAGCCACATTTGCAATAGTTAGCTTTCAGTGTGACTGAATTTAGGTTGATTATTCTCCGGTTAGAGAGGTGGAGGTAGTAGAAATCTGCACACTTTTAGGGGACTGCAAAGCAACCATCTGGAGAAGGAAATGGCAACACACTCCAGTATTCTTGCCTGGAAAATCTCATGAGAAGCCGAGCAGGCTACAGGCCATGGGGTTGCAAGAGTTGGACACGACTTAGTGACTAACACACAAAGCAACCACCACCCAGAATTCCTAGCTGCATGAGGACTCCTTAGGATAAACAGGTAAGTGGGCATTGGAATTTACAGTCAGCACTGAGATGAAGAAAAATAAACAGTGGCTGTCTCAGGCCCTGGGATCCTTAGATATGGCCCTGTTTCTAGACTTGGTTTCTTTAAAAAAAATTTTTTTTTAGAATAGTATTATTGAAGTTTAATTTCCATAGCATAAAACTCATTCATTTTAAGTATGTAGATCAATTCCTTTAAATTTATAGATCTGTGTAACTGTCACAAAAATTCAATTTTAAAACAGTTCTGGAACTTCCTTGGTGGTCCAGCAGAAAGACTACTGCACTCCCAGTGCAGGGGGCCTGGGTTCTATCTCTGATCAGGGAACTAGATCCTACATGCCACAACTAAGAGTTTGCAGGCTGCAACTAAAGATTCCGCTTGTTGCAACTAAGACCTGGCATAGCCAAATAAATAAATAATATTAAAAAAATTTTTTTTCTAATGCTACAACAGCGCACTCTTTCCACTTGTAGTCAATACCTATTCCCACCTCCAGCCCCAGGCAAACACTGGTCTATTTCCTGTCTCCATTGATTTGCTTTACATAGACCTAGTTTCAGTGTTGGAGAGGAGTCTCTCAACTGAACTGCCCCCTCCCACTGCCCGAACAAGACCAGCTGGCCAGAGTTTGGTTGAAAGACCTGTGACGCTTGGGGATGGGGGTCTGGCTTTCTCCTGTGTGGGCGCACTGTTGGCAGCATGTCCTCTGGGACCCTTGGGTGACATGGCAGGGGCTGGCGGCATCCCCAGGGGACAGTGATGGTAGCAGGAAGAGTGAGAGTTCCAGGAACACATGCGGTTGGAACTGGAAGCCAATTCTGCTGTGATTAGAACCCACATCTGTGATTTTCCTCCACAGCTGGGACAACCCCTGGGGGAACAAAAGTTACATTCATGAATAAATTAAAAGCATGAGCTGTTTCTTCTTTTTCTGTAATTCCTTAAAACTGATCATAATTGCTTTTGAAATCTGTGAGAAATAAATAAGTCTTCCATAGGGTGGGAACAGGAACATCTTTATGTTCAAGTTGCAGTCCCAAGTGAATTTTTCAGAACCCTCTGAGAATGAATTGCCTAAATACTTCGTGATAGCACAAAAGCTGTCTGTTATGAGAACCATGTTCTAAACAGAGGCCTTCTTTAGAGCCATAGGACTGAGGTTATTCTTTGTAACTCATACATTTTTCTGGTCAGCAGTGGAAGATGTCCTTTTTCTTAGCTCTGTCCAAAGGGATGGTCCCGCCTAAAAAGGAACACTCTTTTCTCTCATTTCTCAATAGGGTCTTGGGGGCAAAGCTCTCATTTCACACTCTGAGCTTCGAGCTGACAGGGCCCCTTTAAGACTTGGCTTCACCAGCTGGGTTCTCTGAAAGAGTGGCTTCAGGGGACATTTGGACATACATGTCTCCACTGGGCACAGTGAAGCTGAAATAACCAGGGCACAGATGGAATGCTCTCTGGGCGCCAGTCATGGGGAAGAGGCTAGAAACACACCATCCTTGTCCATCTCTGAGCATCACAGGCCCAGGGCCATAGAGCTTCACAAAGGCCGCACCCTGGAGCAGTTATTGGTGGGGATTCTTCCAGTGCTGCAGCGAAACGTGTTACTCAGGACCCATGTGAACTCGGTCAGAGCTGACTATAGCCACGGCCTCATTTTGGGACCACTTGATTTGGAAAAGCACTTGAGGGGGCTTGAGATACTGGGGAGGGGGCTGGAGGGAGGGGGAATGACTAAGCCCCTATCAAGGCTGTTTATATTAGTCATATTAATGTTATTGTTTCCTGCACAGGAACAATAAGTTACACAGCCTCAAAGGCTCTATCCTCTTCTGGAATGTGCTGGGAACACACTGAGAAGAGAAGATAGGGCAAATTAGCCTCCTACTGAGTGTTATTCGTTCATTCATTTGTTCAGTTAATCACCTTGCTGTTCAATGAATATTTATCAAGTGCCTAGTAAGTGGGAGGCACTATGCTGGGTGCCAGGAATGGTAACAGTGAACAAGATAGATAGGGTCCCTGCACTTGGGGGCTTCTTTTTCTAAGAATTGGGGTAGAGTTGATTTACAATGTTGTGTCAGTTTCTGATGTACAGCAAAGTGAATCAGTTATACATATACATATATCCATTCTTTTTTGGATTCTTTTCCCATATAGATCATTGCAGAGTTCCCTGTGCTATACAATAGGTCCCTATTAGTTATCTGTTTTATATATAGTAGTGTGTATGTGTCCATCCCAGCCTTCCAATTTATCCTTTCTTCCCTTACCCTCTGCCTCCAACCCTCCATAACCATAAGTTTATTTTCTACATCAGTAACTCTATTTTTGTTTTGTAGCTAAGTTCATTTGTAGGCTTTTTTTTTTTAGATTTCAGGGAAGCTTTTAAATATGATACATTCTAGATATTAAGTGTTAAAAGGGAGATAAGCGAATACAATAGAAAGTGTTTGGGGAGGGCTGTCTTAGCAAGGGAAGTGCTCACAGATCTGAATGGCAGGATAGAATCTGTCTTGTGACAGCCCGAGGGAGGAGAATTCCAGGCCGTGGGATTGTCCCAGGCAGAGCCCCTGTGATAGGCCTGTGTTTGAAGATCAGGACAAAGGCTAGTAGCGCAGAGCTCAGAGAACAGCCCCAGGGCAGGCTGGGACCAGGGGTCCAGGCAAGGTGGGAGCGGAAGACGGAGGCAGGTTGATGGAGGGTGCTGCAGGGCTTGGTAAGGAGTTCGGGCTTTGTTCTTCTGTTGTCATCCAGGCCGGTCTTTAAACATTCTTTCCCAGAGAACTCAGTTTCATTTAAAGTCCAAGGAAGCAGCAGGGTGGGCAAGACTGTACCCTCCTCCCACATCCCCATTTCAAACCAATATGCCTCCCTTCCTTTATCAGTTTTGTTCACGCAAATGCTGTGTAGGATTTCACCTCTTAAAGGTTTCAAAGTGGTGGCAGATGAGAGCAGACATTCTTTCACTTTCCCATCAAGAGGTGCAGTTTATTTATCCTGGTCTTGAATCTGGGCTTTGAGCAACAAATGTGCCAGAAGTGATGGCTTTAAGAGGAACTTTAAGAGGATGGCAGCTCCCACGTCCCCCTTGACAAACGGGCTCTTGGAGCCTTAGGCGCCATCTAAGAAATCCTCCTACTCTATTGAAGAGACCACATGTCAGAGAGCCAAGAAAGCAGCCCACAAGGAGATCTGAGGCACCAACATACGTCTCCAGTCAGGGTGTTCCGGCCACGCCCTGGCCATTTGAGCCATCCTCGAGGACCGGAAGACGCCATCTTGGATGTTCTGTCTCCCACATACATCACGTGGAGCAGGGATAATCCCATTCCGCTCGCCTTGTCAAGGATCTCAGAACTGTGTTCAAAATAAAATGCAGTTTCATTCCTCTATGTTTTCCTGTCGTTACACAACAGTAGAAGACTGAAGGAAAGGTTTGAACAAAGAGTTTGAAGGCCACCCTCTGAGTAGAATCAATGATCTTACAAAGAACTCCAAGAGCTTTTATCTCCCCCGCCTTGGGAGATGGGGAGGAAAGTGGCCAGGGCAAGAACTCTGGAGTAAGAGGGTCCTGGAGTTGAATCATGACATAACTCAGCTTCTTCATTTCTAAAATGCAGATAATAATACATGCCTTGGAGGTTTAATGAAAGACTTAAAATCAGACACTTTAAGATTTTGGCACATAATAAGAGCTCAATGGATTATAGTTATAGTGTAGTCATCAAGGCCCTTCCAATGAGAGGGCTTGAGACAGGTTGCTTGGGTTGGAAAGCCTGCTTGGTGGGGCCAGAATTTGGTCACTACCAGAGTCCACATGAGACCACAGTGCAGGCGGCAGTGAGAGAAAGGGCCATACCCAAACCTACTATCGAATTTCCTTAAATATCAACCTGTCATGCGGACACAGTATTTCATAACATTGAACTAGTATTGAGACTACTTTTTCCTTTTCAGTTCTCTATCAATCCTGATAAAGTAAAAATGTGTTCCTACAACTTTAATACCTCCTTTAAATACTTGCTAATCTAATTCCTTTTTTAAAAATTTTATCAGAGAGATCGAAACATACAATTTTAAATTTAGACCATTTAGCAGGCAACAGTATTTGCACTAACATTGATATCATTGTTTCATTTTCATTGTATTTATTTTGACCCATTACTAGTTTCTTTTTTTTTTTTTGCCTTGACTTAAAGATTTCCTTGAAAATAAATGAAGAACATGAAGAACAGGGAATCAGTTTAAAGTAGAATGTTAGATGAGAAATTGTACAAGTGGTGTTTGTGAGTGTGTTCTAAGTCGCTTCGGTCATGTCTGATCTGCAACTTCCATGGACTGTAACTCGCCAGGCTCCTCTGTCGATGGGATTCTCCAGGCAAGAATACTGGAGTGGGTTGCCATGCCCTCCTCCAGGGGATCTTCCCCACCCAAGGATCGAAGCAGAATCTCTTATCTCTCCTGCGTTGGCAGCTGGGTTCTTTACCACTAGTGCCACTTGGGAAGCTCTCTACAAGTGGTGTAAGATGTGGCCAGGATTTCAACAAAGGTACATAGAAGACCTTTGCAAATGCTTTGTCGTCGGCCCTACGTTGGGTTCTCACAGTCAAGAAAAGCTGATAAACTCCCTGTATGAGTGAATTGTCCCTCTGCCACCTCTGAGGCCCAGGCACGCCACAGCCCTCTGGGACGTAGAAGCATCAGTCAGGGGTGGCAGGAGCAGAGGACAGCTTCATGGCTGAGGATCTAACACACAGTCAGCTCTGGGCATCCAGGTGATGGCTTCTTGGTTTCCAAGTCCTTTTCAGAGCCTTGCTCACCCCAGAGCCGCCACATCTGCCCTGGGATGCCTGACTGGGCAGTTCTGTCCGCTCAGCTCTCTCTGACCTTCCCCCATTCCCCCCGCCCCCCCTTGTCTGCAGCTCTTGCTCCCCTAATGCGCTCAGCACTTTTAGCTGTTCTGTGATATTCTCAGAGGACACGGAGATGAGAGCCTTGCTGAAAATGTGCATCTTCTGCAGAAAAGGGCCACAGAACACTTAAGAGAGGAAAAGGACAAAAAGATCAAAGTGGTTTTGGAACAGAAGAGAGAAAGAGGGGCTATAAAATTTGAATGAAGTGCTTGAAAAAAAAAAAAAAGCAGGAGAAGGGAGCTAGCTTTGTTCAGCAGTTAGAGCTCAGAGGGGAGAAATGACAAGAACAGGGATGAGTGCCCTTTAAATTCAGGGCTGCTGAAACACTAGAAATATTAATGTCACTCTGATCAAAGCACGCAAACCTTTCCCAGTGTTGATCTGGAGCAGTGAGTGTGAGTGTAGCAGTTTTGTCACTGACTCAGTGTTTCCACGGCTCCCTTATCCTCCCAGGAATCTGTTTCTGGGTCACCTCTTCAGTGAGGCCTTCCCGGATCACACAGTCTAAAACAGTGTTACCCTCTCTCTAGCTCTGGTTCCCCTGCATCTTTTCTCAGCACACTTACCACTTCTCGGAAATTTATTTGGTCATTTATTTACTGTCATTCTCTCCCCTTTAGACAGTAACTCCACAAAAGCAAGACTTTGCCTGTCATTGTGTCCCCAGCTCCCCTGGCATGGAGGAGACACCCAACAAATAAATATTGGGAAAATGGGAACTTCCTTGGTGGTCCAATGGTTAAGACACAGATCTTCCATTGAAGGCGGTACAGCTTTGATCCCTGGTTGGGGAATTAAGATTCTGCATGCCACACAGCAAGGTCAAAAGAAAAAAATTGTTGGAAGAATGACTTCAACCAGCTGAGGTTTATGAATATATGTGAGATAATACTAGGAATAAAAGAAGAGTTAGACATGAATTTTGCCCTAGAAGGACTGTCTAATATTGATAATAATCACTATCAGCTTTAGCGGGCTTACTACCTGTTAGGTACCTTTTATCTTCATGTTATTTTGACTGATAACTAGGGGTGATGTTATATAAACATATTTAGCAGCAGGTATTGTACACACAGACCCATCAATACCATGAACTGGCACTCAGATATTAAATAACAATACCAAGGTCTGAGGCCCAGGAAACCTTAGAATCAAAATTTGAGTGAAGGTGTGGCTGATTCCAACATACATTTCCTTAACCCACTACACGAGGACGTATTGTCCTGCTTGTAAAGATGTACGGGCACCTACTGTGTGAACTGCAGTAACATGATCTCTGCTCTCAGACGCTATACACCTGGCAGGGAAGCTGGGGACTTTGGGGCCAGACCGCCCTTGGGAGCCAGCCCGACCCGCTCCCTCTGCCATTTTGGCTGCAATAGGTGGGAGGGCCAAAATGCATACAAACAGAAAGAAGAGAGAAGTGGGAGGGAGGAGGAGGAGCTGAGAGGACAAGCAGAGAGAGCCTGAGTGCTTGGTGGGCTTGCTGTTCTCCCCAGGGCATCTCCCTGCTCACCCCGAGGTCACCTCCACCTGTGGGCGTTGTCCCCGAGTGGCAGCTGGCTGAGCTCTCCAGCAAAGGCTTTTCACTGTACACAGTCACCCGCATCTCAGCTGATATGAACAATATCACCGCAGTCAAAGGAAACTGGGACCTGTGCTGCCTGCCAGCTGCCGGTAGCCGGGCGCACGCTGAGCTTCCACGTGTTTCCGCGAGTCCCCTCCTGGCCTTCCCTGCAGTCAGTCCACTGTTAGCAGCAGAAGGGGCTGCTTCATCTGTATTTCTCTTCTGCTGTGGTGGTCTCACCGTCCCATTTTCTTTTCCTTTTTCCTCTTTTCGGCTTTTTTACAAGTGATGGCGCTGCGGGCTCGAGGGTAACATGTTCCATCACGCCTTGAACATGGGGCGGATGGTTAAATTGTGTCTCCAGGTTCTCTGGTCATTGACAAGGAAGTCGTGTTCCTTTACGGACTGACGTCACTGTCACATTTTCAGGTTCAAGGTTCTAAGACAGAGGGCAGTCTCTGACTTACCATGTCCAGTTTGCCCTGAGCGACAACGACAGTAACGATTTGCTTTTATTGGAGTGAATCACTGAGACCTCAGGTTGCTCTGTTGCTGCAGCTCCGTGTTAATTACCTGGACTAATGTGTCTTGCTAACTACTGCTTGCTGAATCTGTCATAATTACTGTTAATAATAATATCTGTTTTGGGAATTCCCTGGCAGTCTAGTGGTTAGGACTTGGTACTTTCACTTTAGTGGCCAGGGTTCAACCCCACAGGGAACTAAGAGTTCAGTTCCCATGGGGAACTAAGATCCCATAAACCTCATAACAGTGGCTGGGGTGGGGCAGGGGTGAGGTGGGGTGGGTAATCTGTTGCACATTTTCAGTATTAGCAGGCTTGGCTTAAATGTCCATGGGCTTGGCTTATGGCATGATTTTACCCCGGGGTTACTCTTTTTTTAAAAAAATAAATAAATATTCACTTCATTACTTTTTTAAAATATCTTCAATTATTTTTATTATTCATTTTTCTTTTTTAAATTTTGGCTGTGCTTGGGCTTCATTGCGGCAGATGGCCTGTTTAGTTGCTGTGCAGGTTTAGTTGCCCCATGGCATGTGAGGTCTTAGTCTCCCAACCAGGGACTGAACCCACATCCCCTGCATTGGAAGGTGGATTCTTAAGCCAGGGAACTCCCCTGGGGTTACTTTTGAGAAAGTAATGATGATAGAATTAAATCTGTGCTTTTGTCCCTCAGTGATGTGGCACAAAACTATTCATAGCTTCCAAATGTATCTTTGTAGATTCTAAATATCATCTGAGTAAACAGACATTTTTGTATTTACCCTGCTGAGTGAAGTCACTCAGTTGTGTCCAACTCTTTGCAACCCCATGGACTGTAGTCTACCAGGCTCCTCTGTCCATGGGATTTTCCAGGCAAGAGTACTGGAGTGGTTTGCCATTTCCTTCTCCAGAGGATCTTCCCGACCCAGGGATGGAACCCAGGTCTCCCGCATTTTAGGCAGACACTTTACCGTCTGAGCCACCAGGGAAATCCTATTTACCCCACTAGGCAGATAGTATTCCCCCTGTGTTACCTTGGGAAGGTTAACTAACTTGTTCTCCGTAGTCACTGCGCAGTGGAGGCGGGAAGCTCTTATTCCAAAGCTCATTCCACAGGGCCCTCTGCCTTGACTTGTATGTTGCATCTATTTAATTCCCTATGAGAGATAGTCCACAAAGGGAGAATACTCAGTTATTGACATCAAGGAGAGGAGGGACCAGATGAGGTCACTAGGTGAACCTGGATAAGACAGTTAAAAGGCAATATTTAAAAGCACCAGTGTGAAGGGAAACTTTGACATACTGCAGGCACCCAGACAAGGGAAGAGAGAGAAGCTTGACTGCCTAAGAGCACCGGCTTCCCAAAGCTCAGAGAGCTGAGGGAGGCCAAGAAGCACTGAAAAGGCATGGGCAAGCGGGCAAAGAAAAGGTCTGTACGAGGGAGCAGCCTTACAGGGTCTTCAGAGGGACCCAGCCTGAGACACATTAAGGACAGAGGGAAAACTAGTTTGGCAATTATTGTAGGCTGTGTGGAGATGAGTGGGTGGAGGCCCAGGACAGTGGGCCGTGGAAGGCTGGTTGAGGAGTTTGGGTTTGACTTTGAGGCAGAGCCAGGTCACAGAAAATTGACGAGGAAGGAATCAGTTGTGTGCTGAAGAAGTATCTGAGGCAGGTGGGACTGCTGAGTTTTCTTTGAAAGTAGAATTGGTCCGCAGGCAGTTACTTCCTCTGAGCATGGCAGTGCTGGACCAGACAGCCTCTGTTAGTCAGCCTTGGTGACTAGGAGCTCTTACCTTAGGTCCACCCTGTCGTAATTTTCATAAAGTCATTCTGTTCCCTTAAAAAATTTTTTTGGGAAGATGTCTCAGGTTATGTAATCAGATAGCCTTTCTAGGGTCTTTGGTAATGAGGGAACATAAGCCATCTGACCTACTTTTTATGGGACCTGACTGCCTGTTCCTATATTTTGGCCAGAACCTCATGTCTCATGGAGCACAGTTCCCTTAGGCTGTAGTGAGTGAGCATTAGATTTGGAAGACCTAGGAGATACAAATGTTCAAAGACCACCTCTTTGAATACACACTGAAACATTTATGGATGAAATGATAGACCATCTGGGAAGTGGATAAGGTATATAGTTGAAACCAGATGGACTACAACCTGATCATTGTTGAAGCTGGCTGATGGTATGCAAAGTTTCACTAGAGTGAATATTTTATAGCAGTAGTCAGTCTACAATTGTGCGTTTATTTCAGCAAAGTATCAGTTATACGTATATCCATCCTTTTTAAGATTCTTCCCCCATATAGATCATTACAGATCTGTGCCTTCCGCATTAGCAGGTGAATTCTTTACCACCGAGCCACCAAGGAAGCCTCATACACTGTAGTAGGCATATGTTCTTTCCAGTCTTCTAATTTATCCCTCTCCCCACTTTCTGTCTTGATAACCATGTTTGTTTTTTTACATCTCTAACTCTATTTCTGTTTTGTAGATAAGTACACTTATACCTGGGCTTTCTGGTGGCTCAGACAGTAACGAATCCACCTGCAATGATGGAGACGCTGGTTCAGTCCCTAGGTCAGGAAGATCTCCTGGAGAAGGGAATGGCTACCCACTCTAGTATTCCTGCCTGGAGAAGTCCAAGGACAGAGAAGCCTGGCAGGCTACAGTCCATGGGGTCGCAAAGAGCCAGACATGACTAAGCAACTAACACTTTCACCTTCTCTTCACACTTGTATCATTTTTTTAGATTCCACATATAAATGATATCATATCTTTGTCTTTCTCCATCTGACTCATTTCACTTAGCGTGACAATCTGTAGGTCTAGCCATGTTGCTGCAATTGCCATTAATTCAGTCTTTTCCATGGCTGAGTAATGGAATACACTGTATATATGTACCAAATCTGCCATATCCATTTCTCTGTTGATGGACATTTAGGCTATTGCAATGTTTGGCTATTGCATTGCAATGGCTATTGTGATAAACATTGGGGTCCATGTATCTTTTAGAATTATGGTTTTCTCCAGGTATATGCCCAGAAGTGGGATTGCTGGATCATCTGGTGAGTCTATTATTAGTTTTTTAAGGAACTTCCATATTGTGCTCCATAGTTCTCCTGATGACTTTTGTTTGCTTAAAATTTTTCCATCATAAAAAGTTAAAGAAGCAGTACACATACGTCTTTGTTTCAGGCTGCAACATCTAGAAAACCAAACTTTTGCATATCCACAAAGCAGGATCCCAAAGCAATCTTGAGATGTGGGAAAGTCAAGTTGATACAACAAAATCATTTACTGTACGTGGGAGTCTCTCTGAGGACACTGGCCTTGGGTGACTTGTTGACAAGAACATCTCCCTTTGTAGAGATCTGTTCTTTTCCTGCCTGCTTGAAGACTCCGCCTTCCACTCCTTTCCTTTCTGTTTCTTTGTCTATAAGTTAACTTTCTCCCAGGGGCAGAGAGAACTGCTTCTTCAAGAGCCATAAAGGGACGACAGAGCCCTCCAAAGCAGTAGTTTTCCTTTTTTAAAAAACCACAACTCAGAGTAAGAACTATACTCTTTGTCATCGCATACAAACACAAGTGACATGCAAGTATCACAGAATAACACCCTTTACTTAGTGGGATGTGAAAGTGAAAGTGTTAGTCGCTGAGTCTGTCCGACTCTTTGTGACCCCATGAACTGGAACCCGCCAGGCTCCTCTGTCCATGGAATACTCCAGGCAAGAATACTGGAGCGGGTTGCCATTCCCTTCTCCAAGGGATCTTCCCGACCCAGGGATTGAACCCAGGTGTCCTGCATTGCGGCCAGTCTCCTGCATTGAGGGCAGATTCTTTACCATCTGAGCCTCTCAGTGGGATACATTCTGATATTTTTTGTTCAGCTCTATTCTAGTCAATTCTATTCCAGTATTTGGAAAGGCTGTTGTAATCCACCAAACTGATTTCAGGATCACTGATGTGTTGCAGCCTGCAGTTTTAAAAAATGGTTAATGAAAGGATACAGTGTGCAGGAAACTTAACATTTAAAACATCTGGCCTGGGGTTGAAGTCATAGACAGCTGGATTTCATTTGTATCTGACAGTGGAAAAGGCCTCAACACTTCTTTAAGTGGGCGGAAGGTCAGATCTATAATGCTTGCCAAGGATTGACTAAAGTATTAAATTTCAGCAGATGTGTTAATTGATGTACCCATCAACAGTGAGTGATCATAGCTGCACATAGGCCTTAAAATTGGTTTTGGTGGAACTGGGCTTAGCCACGTGCTGTATTATAATGTTAAAAAGGGGGTAGCAATGTCTTCACACCCCACTATGGCTATTGCTTGGAGTGGACACCAGACAATGGTGTAAAACTGTGCATGTCCTTTTGAACCAGAGGGACCTGAAGTTGGACCTTACCAACTACTCACCATGTGACTTTAGACGCATCAGTTAACCTCTCTGAATCTCAGTTGTTTTTCTTTTTTATCAGAACAGAGATGGTTCTGCATTAAATAAGATAATATATTTAATGATAATGATAAGATAAGTGAATATCATTAGATACATTAAGTAAATATCATTTATTATTAACTATCATTAAATATATCATTAAATATCATTAATGATATTATTTAGCATATCATTAAAGAGACACCAGCAGGGATGGTGTCTCTCTCATTACGGAGGTTGGTCAATGTCAACACATAAGACCTAGTGCAAACCCGGCACCGATATCATTAAATAAATAATAATGATATTTAATAATATCATTAAATAAATAAACAAGATAATATCATTAAATAAGATAATATATAGCATCTTGGAGAAGGAAATGGAAACCCATTCCAGTATTCTTGCCTGGAAAATCCCATGGACAGAGGAGCCTGGTGGACTACAGGCCGTAGGGTCCCAAGAGTTGGACACCCTTAGCGACTAAAGCACCACCACCATAGCGTCTAGCCCAGAACCTCGCGTGAGAACAGGTCATCAACTGACATTATTACCCTCTTCATCTCCCAGCACAGAGGCCATAGGCGGTTTCCCATGAAGGCTTCTCAATCGAGTGGCCTGTATGGCAGAGGCTTGCTGCAGGGGAACCCTCAAACAGAGAGAAGCCTGAAGTGCCAACTAGCCAAGAGAGAAGCTGCATTTTCAGGCAAAGTGACGTAGGAACATAATTTGCCAGCTTTAGGTGTCCAGTTCCTCAATCGTGAAGTGGAGATGGGGAAATGCAATGTTCTTCCAGAACTCTTGGCTTATGTTTCGTAAAGACATTTAGCTTCCTGGGCACCAAGTCACACTCACTGAGTGAATCATAGTCATCCCAACCCCACGTTCATCAGCTCACTGGGTCCTTTCAAGTCTGCTTCCTCAGTCTCTCTCCAAGCCATCTCATCATCTCTTCCTCTGACCCCACCTCCATACCTGTTTGCTGGACTCCTGGCTTCTATTCTTGCTTGTTTTCTGTTCAGTCTCTGCAGTCATAGAGGTAAAGTTTAACAATGCCGAAGTGACACAGAGACGGCTAGGCAAAATTTCCAGTGACTTCTCTGTGGCCTCTTAACAGAGTACAAACCTGTATGACAAAACCCACTGAAAAAATAAATAAATTAATTTTAAAAAAAACAAAAACAGAGTACAAACCCCTGACGTGTCTGTCTCTAAGACTCAACTTGACCTGGTCAGTGCAACTGCCCCAGCCAGCTGACTGCCACCAGTTTAGGGACAGACACCGGCAGGGATGGTGTCTCTCTCATTATGGAGGTTGGTCAATGTCAACACACAAGAGCTGGTGCAAACCAGACACTGAAAGAACAGCCAGTTCCTGAGTGTCCACTAAATCTTTTTCCATAAAATTATGGCCAGTGCTCTATTTCATGGACAAAATAACTTCTATGTCCTATGGCAAATTGTCTCTTAAAGTCCCTATTATATTTTCTCCTGGCTGTTTAAAGATTAAATTGCCCTATAGGATTTCAAGGTTTTATTTCTTTTTTTTTTTGGAGAACAAATATAGTTTGGGTGCTTTTTCCATGTTCCTCAAAATATTCCAAGTGCACACTAGAATGTACTCATTACTTCTAAAGCCTGGTCTTACCTGGATGTAATGGCTGAAGATCCCCCTTAACAAAAAGAATGCCATGCATTATGGTTTTCACTTCCATTTAACCAGATTAAATATTGGGCTAAATGCTTTATGCCCTGATTAGAGGGGTCTGTATATGAAGTGCTCCTTGAACAAAAGTTATGGGTAATCAAATGTAATTTAATTGAATCATGTTTAATAATTAAGGCAAAACCACTTCACTTAAATAATTATCTTGAAGTGTTTGCAGTAGCAGGGTTAATAGATTTGCTTTTATTTCATCTATGCTACTAGTGTTACCTGATGACAAAATTACGGTGACATGCTGCTCTACAGAAACTTCAGGTTCAGACATTTAGGGTTCCAGGCAGCGTGAGGACTGCCCAGCTGCCTTCTAAGAAGGTGTCAAAGAGCAGTAATCATTGGATCAAGTTCCTCCCTATGGTTTCTTCATAAGGTTGAATTAGCATTCCAAACAGAGCCCTCTGGAGCAAACACATTCAGTTTCCACAAGCATGGTCTCAAACACTGGAAGAGACATCATTCACAGATTTTTTTAGAATAAGGATTACCAAACCACTACTGATTTAAGATACTTCAGTCATTGGGGTGGCAGCTACAGGTGAGACCAATGCAGGATTCAGTGCAGGTAAAGGAGTAGATAATATATGTTAGTTAAGCATGTAACAGAAAAGTCAGTTCACTGTGGCTGCCATGCTTAAATATTTGTAAGTAGGTGGTTATTTGTTTTGGTTCAGTAGGTCAAAATATCATCTAAGCACTTGGATACATTCTCTTTCCAGATTGCCATCTTTAGTATGTTGGTTTCATCCTTGACTCATCATCTTGTCACTAGCTGCAGTTCCAGCCGTGCCTCAGCATCCCAGGAGACAAAAAGAGAAGGGAGGCAGCTAAACCACATTTGTCACTTTTCATCAAGAGAACACAAGGCTTTCCCACACTCCTCTGTCCAGCAGACGTCTGCTTGGATCTCACTGACGAACTGGGTTGCATTCTTCCCACACCCCTGCCACCTCACCAGGGAGGCTGGACAATGGGGAACAGGACTTTTATGTTTGCCTTAGACTCACTCTTATCAGAATAAATACTCTCTTTTATTCCTACCTTTAAAAATAAAAGCCTCAAATTTCGTAATACCCTTTTATCCTGAAAGGCAATGACTAGATCATATAACCCATTTATAGTCATCACTTGAAAATAATGCCCTAGCTGCAATATAAAAATAAGAAATAAGAGGAAAATAATTTATGATACAATGTGTACATTTCGATGAATAATTGACTTGGTATGACTCCACCAGTAGACAGAATGTCAGAGTCAGACGTTGCACCTGTTTCAAAGAAATAGTTGAGAAGAAAAGAGAAAGAAGATCAGAAGATATTCCATAGAAAAAGTACAGGAAAATCCAGTGCAAGTTTAAGTAGTAACAAATCACACTTGTCTGAATATAATTAAAAAAAGAGAGAGAGAGAGAGAGGGAAAACCTTAATTGTCCAGGCAATTTACAGAATGTTAAAGTGGAGACAGTGAAGCCTAGGATATTCTCCCAAGTGAGCTGAGCCTTACTGCTAAGTGCAGCATCAAAAATAATTCTTTCTTTATGACATGGAACATCCACTGGGGAAGTACCACAAAAAACCCTTCTCCTAGAGTGAAGACTTCATATCTGAAGATCTATGCTTAGCCTTGAGGACCTACAAAATTTTGTTTCGAAAAGCCCTCTAATAAAAGATATTCAAGGAAAAAAATCATAATAAAAGGGACTGTGCATGCATGCTAAGTTGTTTTTAGTCATGTCCAACTCTTCTCGACCCTATGGACTGCAGCCCATCAGGCTCCTCTGTCCATGGGTTCTCCAGGCAAGAATAATGGAGTGGGTTACCACATCCTCCTCCAGGGCATCTTCCCAACTCAGGGATGAAACCCAGGTGACCCATAGTGCAGGCAGATTATTTACCATCTGAGCCACCAGGAAAGCCCAAAAGGGACTGTGGAGTAAATCAACTAAACCTCAAAAATAAATGAATAAATAAACAAATAATAACTCTTCCAATAACTCCAATAAAAGGGGGGAAAAAGGCTGTAGAGAAGGTGTTTGGTACAATTCTGGCAAGAGGATCAAAATAAGGATGGAAAACAGCAGGCAACCCCCAAATAAATATCATTATTCTCATGGCATAGATTTCTTATCATTATGTTAAACAAACAAGCAAAAATTTCAAATATGGGATGACAAACATGGAATCATTTTGAAAATGACTCAAGTTATAAATTTAAGTCAGAGTCCTGTGTCACGAATCTCCTCGTGCTTAAGAACCTTTGATTTCTAAGTCTATTCACAGGGACTCACATTCCCTCTGCGACATAATCGCATGTGGCAGTTACCAAGGCGTACTGATGTCGGGGTGTGGCGCTGTCAACTCAAATACAAAGAGCAACGCCCAGCAGTGATGTAATCTTCAGTAATAGTGAACAGCTCTTGTGAATTTCAAAACATAGCAAAAACATAATAAAGCATAGCACAATCATTCCTCAATTTATGCAATAGCTGCACTCCTGGAAAATGTCAGTGTTCATTAAAGCTACAGAGCAGATACTTTGTATGTGAAATGGAGTTAGACTCTCGGTCACAGAGAATAGTTTCCTCATCTATATGAGTTTCCAGTAGGCAATAGAAGGATATTTGGGGCTGGCCTTAATGCCAGGGAATTCCCATTGCAGGGCATCCCTCACCCCTGTCCCCACTCTCTGGTACCCCCTTCAATGGTTCAGACATTTACATACACACTTCTAATACACATTTTCTTAACTTTCCTGGAGAATCCACTAGCTTAAGTGGGTCCACATTGGGTTTCACACAATGGCCCCAAGGAACAAAATCAGGGTTCTGCAGGCAAGGAGGAAGGGGGACAGATACTGGGGAGCAAGTAATGATATTTGTGCCACAGGGAGGGAGCTCAAGCAGGTCCCTTCTGAGACCCCGCATCTTACAGGAGGAAAAGATGGAGGGATGACCATCCACAGGAAAGTCAAGAGGTGGTGATGGGAGGCCCTGAGGTGGGGGGAGATCTCAATCTCACCAGCACCAGAGCCCTGCCTGGTGAGAAACCACCTCCATCAGAGGCCCCCATGGATCTTGCGCTGCCCAACAAACCCAGAAAAGGAATGTTTTTTTAAAAATTTATTTTATTTTAATTAATTAATGTTTAAATTGCACGAGATCTTTGTTGCTGTGCAAGGGCTTTCTCCAGTTGCAGTGAGCAAGAGCTCCTCCCCGTTGAGGTCCCCAGGCTTTACGTTGCCCTGGCTTCCCTTGTTGTGGTGCATGGGCTCTAGGTCTGTGGGCTTCAGTAGCTGTAGCACGCGGGCTCGGGAATTGTGGCTCCTGGGCTTTGCTGCTCATCTGCATGCGGAATCATCCCAAACCAGGGATCAAACCCATGTCCCCCATATTGGCAGGCAGATTCTTATCCATTGTACCACCAGGGAAGTCCCAGAAAAGGAACTTCTACCTAGGGTATAGTGGCCACACACCAGCCGCCAGGCCCCACCTACTAACCCCTTGTAAGCAGACTAATCTGGAAAAGCAGAACTCAAGAAAATCTCAAATTGTTTCCCTTTCTAGGCCTGTGGGATCTGACCAGGAAGCCACATAATTGCTGCTAGAATTTATCTCACCTAATACATGCTGGACACATAGGGACAGCCTCTCTACGTGGAGAAAGACCACTGGACATATTTAAAATATATTTTTAAGACAGAAGAGCTGCCTGTCTTGAGAAATCAAAGCTATAATATTTCCTTCTGAAAGTATTAATACTTCAAGCCACTGAGAGCTGAAAGGTGCAAGTTGCTCAACTGTGTCCGATTCTTTGCAACTCCATGGGCTGAAGTCCACCAGGCTCTTCTGTGGGATTTTCTTTTCCTTCTCCAGGGGATCTTGGGGAATCAGTCATCGAACCTGGAGACCCAGTCATTGAACCTAGGTCTCTTGCATTGCAGGTGGATTCTTTACTGTCTGAGCCACCAGGAGAGCAAACTTCTGTCATTTGCAAGTCATTAGGGAGCCCTAAACCACCTCTGATTATATCCTCAGAGAGTCAGTGGCATGTTGCACCCAAAACAGGGCAGAAAGCAGATAAGAAAAGAGCAGGAGTTGGGGCAGGAAGATTGTTTATGGATAAAAGACACAACCACTGCATGTGGAAATGCTGTGGCTGATGCTAAGTTAGGGCAAGAAGACAAATGAGGCATTTTCCCACAGTTGAATAGAGACAAAAATGGCACAGAGAAGAAGGAAGCCATGATAACCCAATTCAGAATATTTAAATGTATGGAAGAAACTTCCAGAATGAGAAAATGACAGATGCAGTAATTAAATCTGAATGGAAAGTTACTGTTCTTTTACTTTGCTTTCCCTTCAAATTTGCATGGAATGTGCTACTTATAAACTCAGAAAACCACAAATTACAAAAAGCATGCAATTTAGACAAGAATATCTGTCTAGCAGTCCTATTTCCTTTGTTTTTTGGAAGAGAAATCATTAAAGAGCTAAGGGGGGAAATCCCAGACTGAAAGCCGGAAACCATCAGAAATGATAGTTTCAACCAATGGTGAACATTTGCTGGAAGAGCCCTGTCTTTCTATGTTACTTGTTTGCTTTTAGCTGTCCCCCACATCTGGGGAAAGCGGAACCAGTTCTGTTGTCTATAGTCTTCCTCCTAAGTGGGCTTATTTCATGGATCAAGGCTTCCAACCAGAGGGGACCCAACCTTGCACTGTTTAATTCTAGACCATCTTGCATAAACATCTAGGACCTGGTGTCTGGGGCTATGAGCTCTCCTAGCTAAGGAGGAAATGGTAAGAGAGTAGATGCCGAGATGTCTATGACTTTTATGCAGTGGGGGCTCTAGGCCTCCCACCCCAGGGAAGCTCTGGCTTCAGTGACTGGTCATCAGGCATTCAACCTTCCCTGGTGGCTCAGATGGTAAAGAGTCCACCTGCAATGCAGGAGACCTGGGTTCGATCCCTGGGTTGGGAAGATCTCATGGAGAAGGGCATGACAATCCTCTCTAGTATTCTTGCCTAGAGAATCCCCATGGACAGAGGAGCCTGGTGGACTACAGTCCACGGGGTTGCAGAGAGTCAGATACGACTGAGTGACTAAGGACAGCATCAGGTATTCAGGTCTCAAGATGGGGCCTCAGTGCAACTCTCACCACCGGAAAAAGAGCTGGAATCATTGACTCTGTCAAAGTCGTGTAAGAAAAAAAGAGCCCCTTACTGCATGGACTGGGCCACAGTTTTCTTTTAAGGAGAATTAGTGAGATGTTTAATTTTCTCACAGTTATCAATGAAACCAGCTTAATCACATAAGTACCCCCTTGCAGCATGCCAGTGAGCCTTTGCCTTAAGGCTTGTTGCCCCTGAGAGGAAGCAGAGACACTGATATGTATATTTTTTAAAATATTTACTTATTTGGCCGTGCTGGGTCTCGGTGGAGGCACACAGGATCTTCACTTGTCGCGTGTGGGAACCAGTGCCCTGCCTGGGATAGAACCTGGGTCTCCTGCATTGGGAGTGTGGAGTCTTAGCCACTGGTCCACCTGGGAAGTCCTAGCACTGATATTTTTAAGTGAATAACATGGACTGTCTTTTTTTTTTTCATATCTGGATATTAAATGCATCAATCATGTGGTTAACAACTGACTGGAATTCCAGTCTTTTTCTTCAACATAATAAGCCTTAGATATATTTTAATGGGGTTGAAAATATCAGCATGTTGCAAACCTGGAAAGAGTCATTATTGTGATCTCAGCCTTAATGATAGTTTGGTCAGGTATAGAATTCTGTTCATAACTGCTGAATGGGTAACCAAAATGTGATATCTAGCAATAAAAAGAAATGAAGTACGGATAAATGCTACTGTATTGGTTGAACCTTGAAAACACACTGTGTGAAGGAAACCATTCACAAAGGACCATATATTGTATGATTCTCTTATTGGAAATGCAAGGCAAGTCTATAAAGACAGAAAGTAGCCTACTAGTTGCCTAGGGGTGAAGTTAGGGAATAATGGCTAAGGGTATGGATTATCTCTTTAAGCTGATGAAATGTTCTAAAATTGATTATGGTGATAGGTGTATAATTGTGTGAAAATGTTAAAAGCACTGAATTGTACTTTTAAATGGTTATGTGATATATAAATTGTATTTCAATATAACTGTTCAAAAAAAAAAAAAAAAATGAGCCCCAGGCAGTCACTCTTTTCTAGGCATGTGCTTGTATTTAGCACTTTGGCTCGAAGATTCCTGGCTTCCTCCTTCTGCTTTTGAGGCCTCACTTTTGTTGTCCTGTTTGGAATCTCTTTCTCTTTTTAAAAAAAATTGAACCCAGCTTCTCATTTGACTCTCAGCTCCGCTCACTTGCTTAATTTTGGCAAGTCTGCAATCTTGGGTGAGAAACCCTTCTTCCTGCTCCAGCTCCCTACCCCTACCCCAGTGTCAAAGGCAGCCTTCCCCATGATCTTGCATAACAGATGGGGAATTCAGAGAGAAAGACTTGCAACTCACCTCCTTAGTGGACAAAGGAACCAAGATATTTGCCTTCACCACCACCATCCTCTGGAGAATACTGTGTTTTCCAAAGCAATTTTCCCACTCACTCCTGTACTTGCTTTTCACAGTGAATGGGGTGAATTACATTAATGTAATCCTTGCATTACAGATGAGGAAACCAAGCTCAAAGAGCTGAACTAATTTGCTCCCTGGTCACACACTGGATCACATAACACAGATCTTCTAATTGTAGATTTATTATTCTTTCCGCCCAACATGAAGTTCTTTCGGGTGAATCCTTTACTCTAAATACATTTATCTCTTTCATCTCTGCTCTTCCTGCATATTTATTGAGCAATTTCTGCAGACAAATTGAGAAAAAAGTTCCCAGTTCTACAGACTATTAGAGAATGTAGGCATGCCTACCTCCTCTTGTTGTTCAGCTGCTCAGCCGTGTATGACTCTTTGTGACCCTGTGGACTGCAGCATGCCAGGCTTCCCTGTCTTTGCTCTAATAAACTCTCCACCCCACACTAGCTTCATGCCTACTATCCCCCACTACTTCCTACACATCTACCATGACTTTTGTCTCCTCTCCACTGGGTCAATGACAATCTAACCTTGAACACTCCTCCCTAAGATAACACAGCTTCCCGATAATACAGAATCTCTAGGGATTTTTCTCTGGTTTCCTTCAGTGATATATATGGGTTTTAAAAGGAGGTACCCATGAACAGTGTGCGCATTTGGAAATGCTGTGAAAAAGGGGAAATACATTATCTTCTGAGTCCAAAAGGGCTCAGAACAGAGACGTGCAGATTCATCTTAAAGACACAGCCTGGCTCCCGGACTGCAGGTACCCTGATCAAATGTAATAAATTCTCTAAAGAAAGAAAGCATCATTAAGAGGGGATTGGTTGGCCATGGAGATTAGAATAAGGACAGTCCCTGAAGCAACTGTTAGTGCTGCCCACTCAAACACCATCTATGGAGAAAAGTGCCTAGCCAGGGTGTAGGACAGGAATGACTATTGTAGAACTGGTCCAATGAGTCACTCATATCTGCTGGGACCAAGCCTTCAACTCATGTACCTCCCATCCCTTGCTCTGAAGCCATGCTGACCAAGTAACCACCATCACTCTGCTGACAAAGTTCCATCCTGTCAAAGCTATGGTTTTTCCAGTAGTCATGTATGGATTTGAGAGTTGGACCATAAAGAAGTCTGAGTGCCAAAGAAATGATTCTTTCCAACTGTGGTGCTGGAGAAGACTCTTGAGATTTCCTTGGACAAGTGAGGAGATCAAACCCATCAATCCTAAAGGAAATCAACCCTGAATATTCATTGGAAGGACTGATGTTGAATCTGAAGCTCCAATACTTTGGCCACCTGATGTGAAGAACCAAGTCATATGGAAAGACACTGATGCTGGGAAAGATTGAAGGCAGGAGGAGAAGGGAATGACAGAGGATGAGATGGTTGGATGGCACCACCAACTCCATGGACATGAGTTTGAGCAAACTCTGGGCATAGTGAAGGACAGGGAGGCCTGGCGAGCTGCAGCCTATGGGGTCACAAAGAATCGGACACGACCGCGTGACTGAACAACAACAATACACTGACTTCTCTTGCTTCTGGGGAACAACAGCTGCTTGAGCTGATGTGCACATTGGATCACTATAGAGTTCTGCTTCTCACTGGAAATTACTAAATGAACATGTACGTCAGCTTCTGTGAACGTGAGTCAAACTTCAGTCAAACCTGGGACCCTCCCAAGACTGAGGGTCTGACCCCTGGAGGCTGAAGTCAGGGCCCTGGGTCACTGTAAATCACTGCAAATCATGGAAAATGACACCCTGTGGAGCAGAGTGACACACCCACTTCCTTCAAATGCTTAAACCTAACAGCAGATGCTGGTTGGTTGATGCATTATCCTGGGGGGAGACTTGGAGGAAAAATCAGGTTTTACCTTTGCCTGCCAGAGCCTAGTTCAGTTCAGTTTAATTCAGTCGCTCAGTCGAGTCCGACTCTTTGCGACCCCATGAACCGCAGCACGCCAGGCCTCCCTGTCCATCACCAACTCCCGGAGTTTACTCAAACTCATGCCCATTGAGTCGGTGATGCCATCCGACCATCTCATCCTCTGTCATCCCCTTCTCCTCCTGCCCCCAATCCCTCCCAGCATCAGGGTCTTTTCCAATGAGTCAACTCTTCTCATGAGGTAGCCAAAGTACTGGAGTTTCAGCTTCAACATCAGTCCTTCCGATGAACACCCAGGACTGATCTCCTTTAGGATGGACTGGTTGGATCCCCTTGCAGTCCAAGGGACTCTCAAGAGTCTTCTCCAACACCATAGTTCAAAAGCATCAATTTTTCGGCGCTCATCTTTCTTCACAGTCCAACTCTCACATCCATGCATGACCACTAGAAAAACCATAGCCTTGACCAGACGGACCTTTGTTGGCAAAGTAATGTCTCTGCTTTTTAATATGCTATCTAGGTTGGTCATAACTTTCCTTCCGAGAAGTAAGCGTCTTTTAATTTCATGGATGCAGTCACCATCTGCAGTGATTTTCGAGCCCAAAAAAATAAAGTCTGACACTGTTTCCACTGTCTCCCCATCTATTTCCTATGAGGTGATGGGACCAGATGCATGATCTTAGTTTTCTGAATGTTGAGCTTTAAGCCAACTTTTTCACTCTCCTCTTTCACTTTCATCAAGAGGCTTTTTAGTTCCTCTTCACTTTCTGCCATAAGGGGGTGGTGCCAGAGCCTAAGCACTCTGTAATTTTAGCTGCCATTGTTGTTGCCACTGTTTCATAAAACAGAATGTCCAAGGCCACGACATTTGACAATGGAAACCTAAGAAGGATGATCATTTGAACAAATATTTAGTAACAATCGTTATTTGGTGGGAAATGTCTTTGCTCAGTATATGATGTTATTTTCTTTCTTTCTTTCTTTTTTTAAAAAGATTTTTTTGATGTATGCCATTTTTAAAGTCTTTATTGAATTTGTTATAGTATAACTTCTGTTGTTTATGTTCTGTTTTTTTTTTTTTTGTTTTTGGCCACAAGACATGTGGGAACATAGCTCCCAAATGAGGGATGGAACCAGTACTCCCTGCATTGGAAGGTGATGTCTTAACTACTGGACTGCCAGGGATGTTCCTGATGTCATTTTCAAAAGCCAGTCTTACTCATCTATTTTAATTCTTAAAAAAAAATTATTTGTTTATCTGGCTGCATTGGGTTTTCCTTTCTGCTCAAGGGCTTTCTCTAGTTGTGGTGAGTGGGGGCTACTCTGTAGTTGAAGTGGCTTCTCTTGTTGCGGAGCACATGCTCGAAAGTGTGGGTTCAATAATTGTGATGCGTGGGCTTAGTTGCCATCAGGCATGTGGGGTCTTTCCAGACAAGGGATTGAACCTATGTCCCCTGCATTGGCAGGCAGATTCTCAACCACTGGACTACCAGGGAAGTCCTACTGAATCCAGCTCCAGTTCTGCAACTTCAACAAGAAGCTGTCTGCTGAGATGGAGCTGTCCACTGAAGTCCACTGAAGTTTCATTGTCATATGGCTTAACTGTGTAGGGGTAGAGTAAAGGTGTTCTGTTTTTATGTGAGGGTTTTTGTCACTATTTATATAAGTTTTATGACGTACGTGAACTTGTATGTTTTATAGAAGTTCATTGAAACTATGAAGCCTCATTTATTGGAAGAAGAAATATCTACCTGAGTCCATGGAGACTGCTGTAGGTCACCTTGAACAATAAATTGGCCTTTTGAGGAGAGGCCTCTATGCAAATGCAGAAAGCTATACACTTGTGGCTAGAGGTTAATGACAGCTAATGAGTTACTTACATTAAGACCTCTTCTCAGAATCATACAAGGGTATCTGTTTTTAGGCACAAAATTGGAATGAACTGTGAAGATTAAAGAAAGTTCAGAATTGTCTACACTACATACTGTGTTCTCAGAGGGAAAAATTAGGATCAGGTTGAGTTAAATTAGCTTAATTCTGTTATCCAGACCATGTTCATTGGTAGACTCGTCCTTCCAATTGTAGACTAATTGAATATAAATCCCATTAAAAGACATTGGATTCATTTTTTATTTGAATGAAAGGAGCTCAATTTCCTACAAATCTGACTGCAGAGAATACCTAATACACCACTCAAAATACTCAGAATTTGCAATTGAAATCCCAGGGGATACCAAGTCTCAGGTAACAGGTACAGGCACCCATGTGCACGTGTGTGCGTGCACACACACACACACAGACTCACACTCACATAATGAGTTAAAATTGTAAGGATTTACATTATGAAATAAATTAGTTGTTAGGCTCTTGCTATTTCCTTATTATCAATTACAAACCCTCTGAATAGGGAAGTCTAATTTAAGAGCTTCCTTCTTTCCTCCTAGCTAATGGCTTAAACTAATGAAGGATGCACTAAGGAAATACAGTGTAAGGCATGATTATTAGACTTCAAACAACTGAAAGACCCATAAAAGGCAGGATTAAAAAAACATATTCTAGGTCTTAGAGGGGTGGGATGTAAGGGTTGGGAGGGAGGCTCAGAAGCGAGGGAATATATGTATAGTTATGACTGATTTGTGTTGTATGGCAGAAAACAACACAATATTGTTAAGCAATTATCCTCAAATTAAAAATAAATTAAAAGACATATTCTAACATTATCTAACTGATGGGATGTTGATGTGGATTTAAAAAAATACAACAAAATAGTGAATATAACAAAAACAAGCAGACTCATAGATAGAACAAACTAGTGGTTACCAGTTGGGGTGGGGGAGTGGGAGGTACCAACTACTGGGTGTAAGATAGGCTCAACTGGGTGTAAGATAGGATGTATTGTACAACACAGAGAATACAGCCACACTCAAAATTGCAATTTATAATAATTGTAAATAGAATGTAACCTTTGAAAGTTGTGTACAAAACTAAAAAAAAACAATATAAAAGTCAAAAGATTGAAGTTTTCACTGGGAGAATATCTGAAGAGGTAAAATCTTAGTATAAATATTGGTAAACTTAAAATTTACTTTGACATCAAATCCTAATGGGTAACACTATCACTTGCCACTCTGTGTCATTTAACTTTCTTTTTTAATGTAAGATTTATGTTATAACAAAAGAAAAAAAATAAATATTGTTCCTTCATTCACCCATGAAGCCTAAAGCTGTGTCTCTTCTTTGAACATCTGTCACAAAAATGTCTGAGTCAGACATGCAATTATCTAATGCTCTTTCCATGTAAAGCCCTCCTAGTTCGCTTCCACTCAAATAGATGAAAGAGTTTCTATCTACATTGCTTGCTGGGACACCACAGTCCTGTTTTTTGCTTTGCTTCTGGGTGAGTCATGCAAACCAAGATACTTGGGACGAAGAATCTCTAAATATCACGGACAACAACTGAGTATAGTTGCAGAATCCAGCTTGGCAGGATAATACGTAAGTCTGGACTGTTTCACCCACTGTCTTGGTGCTAATCTGTGGGGAAACTAGACTTCTAACCTGAGAGTTGAGGAACAACTTCCGGTCCAAGTCCACAGTGCCCCTCTGCACCATCCTGACCCCTACACCGTTTGCCCCATGCTTGTAGGTCTTGAACTCCTAGGTCATCAGGATTTCTCCAGCCTGAAACTTCTCTTCCATTACTTATTGGCCCTCTTGCTCTTGTCCTCTGACGTCCCTGCCCTCCCTGCTCCTCTTTATCTCAGCCTTCACAAACAAGATCTTGGGAACCATGCTATCTGTTAAGATTGGGGGAAAAGAGGCTAGCCTGTTTTGGGCTCAGAAATACTAGACAGATGTTTCCTTCTTTCTTGCCTCCTCCCCAGGAGAGGAGGAGGGAGTGTTTGAAATTTTATTTGGACAAGTGAAAATAGTATAAAAGTTAGTGAGGATTTGGGGGTGCACTCTTGGAGACTTCTTCTAATTAATTAATGATGGTGCTGGGTTGCTGCACAGGCTTTCTCTGGTTGCAGAGAGTGGAGGCTACTCTCTAGTGGCTGCACTTGGGGTTCTCCTTGGGGTGGCTTCTCTTCTTGCAGAGCACAGGCTCTAGGGCACATGGGCTCAGTAGCTGTGGCACACAGGCTTAGCTGCCCTGCAGCATGAAGGATCTTCCTGGACCAGGGATCAAACCCGTGTCCCCTGCATTGGCAGGCAGACTCTTACCACAAGGGAAGTCTCTTTGGAAGCTTGGCAGAGGATCATGGGAGACTGCTATTGGATGGGAGGTCTGGGGCAGTGTCTCTGGTATGAAGAAGCCGAGAACAGGCTCCTTAGGTCCTGGGCTCCAGAAACAAAGAGAGCTTCTTGATTTCCCTCCTAGAGGTTTCACCCACTTCCCAAGCCTGGATGAGGGGCAAGAATCCTGGGAAAAGCCTGGTCCCGGATCTTCCTGTGGGTTTTATTTTTCAGGATCCTGAGCAACTACCTGTAGTGTTAGAAAGAAATCCTAAGTGTGTAGAAGAGGAAAAAATTTTTCTCCACCCCTTGGGGTCACTGGCTGAGACTGAAAATTAAACTAATGAATGCAGGTGAACAGGGAAATGCATATACATTTATTAATATAAGTTTTATAGGATGTGGACTCTTTTATAAGAAAATAAAGACCCAAAGACACAGCCAGACCTCTATTTTATGGTAGGTTTTCATGAAGAGTGGGCAGCCGTGTACGTATGATTGATGAAGGAACATGAGGTAATGGTAGTAAACTGAGGGGAATCTTAGCAAGGCAGACTTGTTAGGATTCTTCTTAGCATGCCTTTGTCTTTGGAGATTAGGAGGCTCCTTTTTTCCAGATATAAGGAAAGCACCTCTCATGTGAGGGTTTTATGACTTGTTTCAGGGAAGAACGGTAACAAGGGTGGGGGGACAAGGTCAGGGTGACCTTCTTGCTTCTGCCATTTTCTCAAACTCCTTCAGATTAAAATATTAACAAAAATGCCAAGATACCATATTTTGGGGTAGTGTGTGCTGAACCCCAGCAGCAGTAATGACTTCCACTGCCCAGGGGTCTCTAGAATTGTCAACTGTGTCTCTAAATCTCCTCGCCTTTACCTGGCTCCCTATGGAGTGATCTTCCAAATGAAGTTCCATCAGGTGTTCATTGCCCAGCATTGTCCTAAACCACTGTCACCTCTCAAATGCCTGTGTCATGCCTACAATGTCAGTCAAGTCTCTTCATTACCCATCCGGCATGCCACCTGTCCTTCGAGTCCAGAACTTTGTAAGAACCATTTCTATCCCTCTTTAGCCACAGACAGGAGAAAAGTTGATATCAGATATGACATTCGTAAAGCCAGCCCCAGCTGTTTGCAAACTCCCTTAACTCCTGACCTCCTGAGGGGAGTTCACTTCGGGCTTTTCACTTTTATTCAGTGGGGAGCTTCCCTGCTGGCTCAGATGGTAAAGAATCTGCCTGCAATGCGGAGAACTGGGTTCGATCCCTGGGTCGGGAAGATCCCCTGGAGAAGGGAATGGCTAGCCACACCAGTATTCTTGCCTGGAAAATTCCATGGACAGAGGAGCCTGGTGGGCTACAGTCCATGGGGCCAGAGTCAGACATGACTGAGCAACCAACACTTCACTTTTTCAAGAGGGGCCACAGGGGCTTCTGGGAAGTACCCTGTCAGCAGACCCCAAAGTCCCCGGCCACCACGGTCAAGGAAGGCTGCAGGGTGGGGCCTGTTACTTCACTCCAGTTGTTCTCACTGAGCCTTGGCCATTACAGACTCCCCTAGGGGGAATGCCTTCTGATCATACATCTGCAGGAAGCTTGAGCTCAGGTTTGCAGGGCCCATTCTGCACCCCTGAAGTTGTCAGAGCACACATGTGAGTCCTCTGGGGGCATTCAGTCATGACAGCTCCTCAGCCAGTCTTCACTTCACTAGGCAGAGAAATTACTTTTACTTTAATAGCATTTATGCTTCAGTTCGTTTCAATGTATGTGTAACTGCTGAGCCACTGCAGAACTAACAGATACCGCATAACAACGTGCAAGCTTCCAAAGAGTTTAGTAGAAAAGTGCTTACAGACTCTTGAACTCTTCTCCAGCATTAAGAACATGTAAAGGGCTGAAACTAAGATCATGGCATCCGGTCCCATCACTTCATGGCAAATAGATGGGGAAACAGTGGAAACAGTGGCTGACTTTATTTTTGGGGGCTCTAAAATCACTTCAGATGGTGATTGCAGTCATGAAATTAAGACACTTACTCCTTGGAAGGAAAGTTATGACCAACCTAGACAGCATATTAAAAAGCAGAGACATTACTTTGCCAACAAAGGTCCGTCTAGTCAAGGCCATGGTTTTTCCAGTAGTCATGTACAGATGTGAGAGTTGGACTATAAAGAAAGCTGAGTGCCAAAAAATTGATGCTTTTGAACTGTGGTGTTGGAGAAGACTCTTGAGAGTCCCTTGGACTGCAAGGAGATCCAACCAGTCCATTCTAAAGGAGATCAGTTCTGGGTGTTCATTGGAAGGACTGATGTTGAAGCTGAAACTCCAATACTTTGGCCACCTGATGTGAAGAGGGGACTCATTTGAAAAGACCCTGATGCTGGGAAAGATTGAGGGCAGGAGGAGAAGGGGATGACAGATGATGAGATGGTTGATTGGTATCACCGACTCAATGGACATGAGTTTGGGTAAACTCCTGGAGTTGGTGATGAACAAGGAGGTCTGGCATGCTGTGGTTCACAGGGTCTCAAAGAGTTGGACATGACTGAGCGACTGAACTGAACTGAATTGAAAGTGTTGAAGGGAGCAGAGACAGAGAGCTGGGGAGTGGATGTTTGGAAATCCTCTTTAGGTTCACCGGGTATTTGATCCAAGCTGAGGGGTAAGGATTGCTTCCATCTCAAGTCCAGTGCAAGGGGCCTCAGGAGAGCTACATGGGGGTCTTTACAGTTGGGTCACAGCGATCTGGGGTCAACTCTGGCCTAAGAAATGAATCTCATTGCTGAGAGGTAGGCTAGCCAACAGCTTTGTTGGTATGCAAAAGGGGGTCAGGTTGGAATTGGATGTCACTCACAGACCCTGGCAGGCTAAGAATACACATTACCTGTGTACCAAGTATAGGTCACAACACTAGAGAGAGCTTGCATCGGTCTACTTTGGTCCTATCCCAGAGATCCACTGAGGGTCAAACAGAGATGAGAGGAAATGAGGGTCTGGTTGCATTCCTAGGGCCAATGAATATCTTAGGTCAAGTACCAGTGGAAATGAGTTGAATTCACCCAGGGCAAGATAACTGCATGTTGAATAATCTATGCTTTCTTTTGAGGGGGAGCAAAGCTCTCTGAAGAACCCACAAAATATTCATGAAAGGAAGCATTGACTTTAAACCCCTGCCAGACTCAAAAGCTTGGAGCCAGCAGATAACAGAGCCAGTCAGCTCAGAACTCTCCTGTGACCCTCAGACCCTGTAGAGATCAGAAACTCTGGTGGGCTACACGGAGGAGGCAGAAACCAGCAAGGCAGGAGCAAAGAAAAGACAAGCACCATCTTTCCCCAAATTGAGACTTTCTGTTGTCATCAGATCCTGGGCCGCCACCTGCCCAAGGGGAACAATTCAACATTGGAATTTTGCATTGTATATCAGTTTACATATGTTAAATACTGAATCTGAGACTGGGTTTGTGACTTGAGAGGTAGACAAAGAAGTTATAGGACCTGCCTGACTTTTTCTTAACACGGGCACAGACAGAACTAGTGCCACCAGATAAATCTATAGAGACATGGCAAGCAAAATGAGGTTGCTCTAGGACCGCAATCTAGAAGTCCCTTGTTTTTAATGTGCCAGTAACATATGAAGCAAGGCTTGCTTCATATAGTCAGCATACATTTAATGAGTTACACCTGGCAATGGGGAGACAAAGATGGAAGAGCCAGGGTCCTTGACCCTGAGGAGCTCAGTCCTATCAGTGGAGTGGACATCATCTCTACAATGAGATTTAGAGACTTGAGTCATCTCCAACTGTATTGTATTTACTAGGGTTACACTCATAGCCTGGGAAGCCTGAATCAAACAGGGAACCCAAGGAGGCTCACTCTCTCCAAAGCTCTAGTCCGCGGCACCCTAACTCAGGAAGGACACATCTCAGGATATGGGATTTGCCATTATTTCCATCCTTATCTCCATCATGCTTAAAAGGTGCTTGCTCCTTGGAAGAAAAGCTATGACAAACATAGACAGTGTATTAAAAAGCAGGGACCTTACTTGCCAACAAAGGTCCATATAGTCAAAGATACGGTTTTTCCAGCAGTCATGTATCGACATGAGAGTTGGACTATAAAGAAAGCTGAGTGCCAAAGAATTGATGCTTTTGAACTGTGGTGTTGGAGAAGACTCTTGAGAGTCCCTTGGACTGCAAGGAGATCAAACCAGCCAATCTTAAAGGAAGTCAACCCTGAATATTCATTAGAAGGATTGATGCTGAAGCTGAAGCACCAATACTTTGGCCTCCTGATGAGAAGAGCCAACTTATTGGAAAAGACTCTGATGCTGGGAAAGATTGAAGGCAGGAGGAGAAGGGGATGACAAAGGATGAGATGGTTGGATGGCATCACTGACTCAATAGACATGAGTTTGAGCAAGCTTTGAGAGATGGTGAAAGACAGGGAAACCTGGCATGCTGCAGTCTGTGGGGTCACAAAGAGTTGGACAAGACTGCGTGACGGAACAACAAGAACAAAGCATTATCTCCATCCTAGTAGGTGATAGTTTTATCCCCTGTAGTTTTTATTTGTGAGTCCTGATGACTAATGATGTTAAACTTTTTTTTTTGGTGTGTTTTTTGGTCACTGGTTTATCTTCTTTTTTGAAGTATTTGCTAGCTGATAATATTTTAAACTGAAAATTATGCTTTGAACAATATTCCCAAGATTGTTGATCACAGAAAATAAGACAACCGAGAGTTCTCTTTTATTTTTTGTGATTTATTTATTTTTGCTGTGCTGCATGGCATGTGGGATCTTAGTTCCCTGACCAGGGATCAAACCCATGCCTCCTGCAGTGGAAGCAGGGAGTCTTAACCACTGGACCACCGGGGAAGTCCTTGGGCTGCTTTTAAAGACCCAACTTCACAGTGCTGGTAATAGCACTACTTCATCATTTCAGGTTCCACTGGTTACCCCTGACAGTCCCTTCTATACGTCTACATTGAATTGGCTCACTTACTAATGAGGTAATTTTTTATTAGTTTTGCAGGTGGATTGCATACCTGTTCCCTTCAAATGGGAAATTTTGCACAAGATGGAAGCTCTATGACCTTTTTGAAAAAATCTGCTTAACGTTCAATGATTCTATAACCAGATTTTATTTTATTTTTATCTTTAGGGAGGATGAATATAGATGGGATGGAAGGAATTGAGGAAGGCAGGAAATGGTTAGAAAAACATCTCCTCAGTTTGAAATTGTCATTTTATGCTCAGGGGGCCTGCTGTTAGTTCTTGGCACTGATTTTGCTGTAGGTTTGGGTGCAATTGCACTTCACTAGGCTCTAGAGAAAACTAAACAGATGAGGGATCGAGGTTAGCTGAGAACTGGGACATGTGTGTTCAGCTCAGCTGCCTGCCAGTGAACACATGCCAAGCTGGGTCCCTGAAGAGTCTGGAGTAGCGAACAGGAAAATTGAGAAACTATTAGGAAAATACAAGCAGCAAGGTAGAAAAAAATGGAGGGGCTTACCAAGAAGACTTATTAAGGGAGGAGAGTGTGAGCCCCGCACATCGTAGGAACTTGACAGTGTGGCTGAAGTAGGGCAAAACTGTTCTGTTCATGATGGATAGCCAGCCGAGGGTTGGCAAGATTATGTATTCCAAATAGTTACGGAGGGACATCACGGGGGGAGAAGGATGTTTATCACAATTTCATGTGACTAAATATAGGGCTAAGAAAATTAAGCATAAGAAAATGTAAAAGGAATATGAGGGGAGGAAGAAAAGAACTTTCCACCCTGGTTTGGCTCTGGGCTGAACTTCCAAGAGCACAGTGGCCACGGCTCTGGAATTCAATAGTCCAGGAGTTACACAACTTCTCCTTGGGCCACTGGCAAGTGGACGGTTTTGGACCTTTGCCCTGGGCTGTCCCTGGTGACCGAACAGGTCCAGTGGATCTCTAGTGTTTTGGGCAGCCCAGCACTCAGAGCTTCCTTCAGTAAAACTGTTTGTGTTTGTGGGGCTACAAATCACGTCTCCTCACTTCCACCTCAAGCGGGGTGCTTGTGTGTGACCCGACTTCTAGATCAGAGTTAGACTCCTGGTCACACTTACAGTAAGCTATTTGTCAGGAGGTATTCTTAGGGCTTCAAGTATATTAGTTCATTTAATCCTCAGAACAACTCCATGAAGAAGGTACATTTTACAGATGAACAAACAGCGGGCAAGAGGCTTCAGTCTCATTCAGGATCACACAGGTAGGAAGAGACAAAGTCAGATTTGAACTTGGGCAGTCTGGTTCTTATTGGCTGCAGGACAGAAAGAGAGAGAGAAGCTGTTTTAGCTTTTCCAGCCTCTAAAGTAGGAACAGGCAAGAAAAGAAGGGGTTGGGAGATATTGAATGAGTCACCTATAATGCTTGCCAAATCTGGTCACTGTTCTCTTGATTAACTGCTTCCTCCTGCCTGTCGTGGCTTTGTGCGTGACTCAAACTGTTCTCCAATGTCAGACTCAGTGCTTCACGAACCTTCATCTTTGAGAAGACTTGCAATTTCATTTTGCAATTGATTTCTTTGTAGTCTTCCTAGTCACAGATGTCATTGAAAATGGCAGATCCCTCTACAGTTTCTGACAGCTGTCGAGAGTCTGACCTCAAGTCTTTGACTGATGGCTGAAATGGATACTAGTGTGTTTGGAGAGGGATGCTTGAGTGAGGGGTAATTTAAAGAAAAGGGCAGTGAGAGAGGGCTTTTTTTTTTTTTTTTAATTGTAAGATATTTGCTTTCCTACATAACCTGGTATCCCATGTTCTTGTATAATGAGTACTAGGATAATGAGAACTCCCTGAATATAGCATAAGGTGACCTAACCCTGACTTTCCAGGTGGCACTAGTGGTAAAGAACCCACCTGCCAATGCAAGTGAGTTTGATCCCTAGGTCGGGAAGACCCCTGGAGAAGGATATGGAAACCCACTCCAATATTCTTGCCTGGGAAATGCCATGGATTGAGAAGTCTGGCAGATTGCAGTCCATGGAGTTGCAGAGAGTCGGACACAACTGAAGCAACTTAGCATGTGTGCACACAGCCTAAAGCTTGATTCCCTCATCTGCCTTCAGGAGGTTATTCAAAGAATGTGGGTAACACTATCAGTGATGACAAGAAAAATCTGTATGTCTAAGGCCCGCTGAGATCTGAGGCTCATGCTTTCCTCTGCGTTCTGTTTCCACTTTGTCCAGGCTGGGGCTAATGTCCATCACAGTCCTCCAGCGTCAGCCATGGATTTGGCTCGTCCCAACCCACCACTGCCACGCCACAGAACCTCACTGCTGTCGCAGCCCCACTTCTGACTGCCCTGGGGACCCTCTGCCTTTTGATGTTGACAGCGGGTGTCTGTTGACTTGCTTGTGGTGCCTCTGTAATGAAGAAGCTCTCCTCCACATAATGTTTCACGACTCTTATAAAATCCTGAAATAGTGACCTTACTCCCTTGGCCTCCTGCAACTCCCTGAAGATTCTGAAACAATTTCTCTCTGGGTTGATTTGGAAGAAATGTGGGTAGGGTGGGGTCAGACAGCATCTTACTCTTTATTTAAAGATAATTAAAATTAAAATCACGCCACAAGCACCACACGTACACATGCACACACACATGTAAGTATGTGTGTTATGATGTGTGTGTATGGCATGATTTTATTTTAATTATCTTTTACATATGTATATATGTTTTATATATTATATATACATATTTGTATTGTGTATATATTATAAATATATATAAATATACATTGTTAATATACATATATATGTTAAAGGGCTTCTCTGGTGGCTCAGTGGTAAAGAATCTGCCTGCAGTGCAGGAGATGCAGAAGATGTGGGTTCGATCCCTAGGTGGGGAAGATCCCCTGGAGGTGGGGATGGCAACCCACTCCAGTATTCTTGCCTGGAAAACCCCATGGTCAGAGGAGCCTGGCGGGCTATGGTCCATGGGGTCTCAAAGAGTTGGACATGACTGAAGCGACTGAGCGTGCACGCACGTATGTATGTTAAAGATTTTATTTTACTCATTAATCAATGAAGGAACCAGGTAGACATTGTAATTCAAAGAAGAGACATATTTATAGATCAGAAATATTGAAATGAACGTGTAAATGGAAGCAAACTGATTTTTCCACAGGGGATAGGGAAATCAATTGGACCTCTACCAGACAGAATTTGCACATCTATGTAAATCATCTTGCATTACTACCAATTACTTACAACTGGAAAGGTCGTAAAATAGCTCAAAGGCAATGAAAGATTAGAATCAGATAACCCGAGGGCTGTCCTCTAGACAATGTCTAGCTTTCCAGTAAAGCACGGTTCTTTTTCTACAACTTCCAACTTAAGCACCATTTATATTGGGATAGCCTTAAATGCCAGGGTTTCTGGGATTAATATTGGCGCCAACACTTCTTTTTCTCTTCTTTTGTTTCTCTCACAGTCATTTGGTCCTTCTGTAAACAGGGCTCCTGAAGACCTGCCATGGCCTGCCAGGGTTCCAAGAAATGCAGAAGTTAAGCTCCTTTGGGACCCTTCCCTTGCCATAATGACAAATGCTTCATTTCTATTGCTTAATGGGCAGGGGTTGAGTGGTGGTACAGTGGATGCTGAAGCTTGAAGACTGGTGGGGAGAAGCTGCAGCAAAGACAGGATGGGATCAGGTTGCAAACTGTCTTCTGAGCCACACTAAGGATTTCAATCTTGACCTCAAAGGCAATGGAGAACAACCGCAGTCTTCCGAAAGGGTCAGTGAAGTGATCAGGGCTGGACTTCCTTAGATAACTGGAGAGGGCATGAAAGACATCCCACAGTAAGGAAACGGAAGATGTTTCAGGAGGTAGCAGAGAGAAGGTGAAATGGAGAGATGGCATGACTTGGCTTGTGGAATTGTCTTGAATAAATGACTTTTAGAGGAATTTCTACATCACATAGATACACCTCTCACTCTTCTCTTTAAAATCTCCTCAGCTGTGTCCTGCTATCCCTTCCTGCCTCCTTAGGGCTTTGCTTTTTACAACAACCTCTAAACTAGGAGAACATTCAGCCACCAACCTCTGTCAGCCCTGACTCACTCATGTTTCCAATGCTTAACTGCTTGGAAGCATCCATGAGGAGGGCACAGCAGCGATGATGGCATCTGACGGAGGAGCAGCGGCCTTGTGGAGGGGTTGACTGAATGGCCAAGGCTTACCCAGCTGCCTGGCCCATGCTGGAAGCCAGGTGTCTGGGACTGTGCCTGCCCTTGCTGGGACCACACCATCTCCCTTCCATTCTGGCCCCAAACCTCCTCTTCTATTAACAGAAAAATGAGAGGCGCTGGATGTTACATGGGAGAGTCGTCGTTTTCTCTCTCAATTCTAAAATTCTGGGCAGCTTTTCTAATTTTACTTGCAATTCCACAGAGGCATTTAGCAGGTTTGTAGGTTGCATCCTAGCTTATTTATTTTAGAAAATGAAGTTTTATATTTACGCTCAAGCTGGTCATCTGTTTTTTTCAGAAGGTGCTGTCTACCAAGATGCAGACTCTGAAATGACTCTCAGGATCTTAAATGAGATGAAGGTGGAGAAGAGACTAAAACAGGAATAGTGGTTCTTTTTTGGTCATTTGGCCAAGTAGTAAGACAGAAACCGATTATAAGTAATAGTGACTTTTAACTCAGTGAGCTGACTTTTCCCTTATGTTTTTGTTCAGTCACTAGGTCGTGTCCAACTATGTGATCCCATGGACTGAAGCACTCGAGGCTTCCCAGACCTTCACTATCTCCCAGAGCTTGCTCATACTCATGTCCATTGAGTCAGTGATGCCATCCAACCATTTCATCCTCTGTCATCCCCTTCTCCTCCTGCCTTTAATCTTTCCCAGCATCAGGGTCTTTTCCAACGAGTCAGCTCTTCACATTAGTTGTCTGAACTATTCTCTTATAATCAAGATAAAACTCAAGTTGAAGATGACTAGAGATAGGATAAATTTTAATTTGCAGAAGGGCCTTTTCAGCCATCACACAGATAACAGATGGTTTCCCACCTAGTTTTCTTATTTATCTAGCTGTTGATGATATTAACCGAAATTAGAGATCCTCAGAAAGCCTCAAAAAAATGGCCTTTTAAAAAGTACATTTTATTGAGTGGGAGCGTCTTATACTCTTTCATATTCTCTGGGTTCCTGTTGAAACTTTTATAGTTAACTGACGTGACAAGATAATGATACTAACTCCAATGGTTTTCGTGTTTCCTTTGGCCTTGTTTTGCTAGGAGAATTTTATTCTTCCACAGTGTGTGAGTAAAAGAATAAGAGTTTGCGCATCTGGAGAGATAGCCAAGAAACGTCACCCAGAGAAAAACAAAAATCATGGGAATAAAAAGGATGACATTAACTAACTTCTGAGGAAATAGCACATTTAAGTGATGATGGGTAAGTGAGAAGCATTAGACCAGAGCAAGATTCCTCAAAGTGAATTGTAAAGAGAAGCCTACTAGAAAGAGTTCCATCACCAAATACTCTCTGCAGATACTGAACTAAATCATGTTGAAGCACATATCATAGCACTTCTTGAATCATTAATATGTTAAAGTACATGATGTACTTCTAAGAGAAGCTATGATGTGTGGTATTTTTCAAATGTGTTTTATACAGAATTTTTTTTTGGGGGGTAAAGAAATTTACTTTGGCAAACTCCATAATTTACAGCATTGTTTACAATAGCCAGGCCATTGAAGCAACCTAAATGTCCATCAACAGAATGGATGAAGATGTGGTACATATATACAATATATGCAATGGAATATTACTCAACCACTAAAAGGAATGAAATTGAGTCATCTGTAGACATGTGGATGGACTTGGAGACGGTCATAAAGAATAGCATGTCTTTTTAATTTCAACAAGGGATTCTAATTATCTGCTTATATATAGTTCTACAAAAAGATTTATTTCTATAAATAAATTTATAAAAATTAATTTGCACAAATGAATTATAACATATCTTGGCATATGCTGTGATTACAGAGGAAAAGAGAAGAAACTGGGGAGTAGGAAGAATTTTTCTCGGGCTCACTAGGCATTTCTCTATAGTTGAGGGTGCTGTTTGCTAGGGCTGCCATGATAATGTACCATACACTGGGTGGCTTAAACAGCAGAAATTTGTTTTCTCACAGTTTTGGAAACTGCAAGTCCAAAGTCAAGGTATTAGCAGAATTGGCTTCTTCTGACCCCTCTCTCCTTGGCTTGCAGGTGATTTCACTCTCCCTGTGTCTTCCTGTCGCCTTCCTTCTGCGCTTGTCTGTGTCCTTTTATCCTCTTCTCATAAGGACATACTTGTACTGGAAAAGAGTAGCTGTGATGACTTCATTTTACCTTAATTATCTCTTTAAAAGCTCATCTTCAAATACAGTCACCTGCTGGGGTTAGGACTTCCACATGTGAATTTTGAGAGGGCACAATTCAGTTCCTAACGGTGTGTGCAGGCATGCATGCTAAGTCGCTTCAGTCCATCTCTGTGTGACCCTAAGGACTGAGCCCCACCAGGCTCCTCCATCCATGGGGCTTCTCCAGGCAAGAGGACTGGAGTGGGTTGCCACGCCCTCCTCCAGGGGATCTTCCTGACCCAGGGATCGAAACTGCATCTCTTATGTCTCTTGCACTGGCAGGCAGGTTCTTTACCGCTAGTGCTACCTAGGAAGCCCTCCTTTGCTAACAGTGGGGTGCAAACATAAATTACCAAGAGCTCACTACATATTCTATCAAGACCATAACATTCTTTGCTCTCTATCCCAATCATTCTTCAGCAGTCTTCTGAACCTAAAATGGTTTCCCCAAGAATGTTCCGACTGGAAGAAACCAGCCTCACAGCCAGACATAGTCTCTTTAACCATCATATTTCCCCAGAAACTTAATACATATAAGCTTGCTGGTTTGTGAGCTAATCTCTTGAAAGTTTGGCTGAGGTGCCTCAGTTTCCCTGGCCCTGATCACACCTAACTGGATGGACAAAATATGGTTTTTAAACTAACAAAGCAATGGATGATATATTGCCCTGTGATGCCGCTACCTCTGGAGGCAGGGGGTGGGGGAGCAAGAGAAGGAAATAGTCACCAGCTGAAAGTCAGCTATGCAGCAGGGACTCTATATAATGGCTTACATGGCCTGAACGGCATCGGACACTTTACATCATTTTATGATCTCATGTATTGCTTATAACATCTATTTGAGATAAAAGTGCTATTATTCCATCTAGATTTTAGATGAAGAAACAGAATTCTAAAGAAGATATTTACTACAGTCATACAAATAGGGAATAATTTGAAGCTTCGAGTGCTCTTACTCTAATTCCACATACAGTTTCTATGCTCTCACTTGATTTCATAAGGGAACATAAACTGCTTTTCTACCTTCTTAGGTTCTGTACCTAGGGCCTGTGATATAAACTGACAAAAACCAGAATATTGGAAGAGACAGATTTTATTAGTTTTTTACATGCATGGGATGCTTCCCACATGGTGTTAATGGTAAAGAATCCACCAGCCAATGCAGGAGATGCCACTGACGTGGGTTTGATCCTTGGGTTGAGACGACTCCCCTGGAGTAGGAAATGGCAACTCACTTCAGTATTCTTGCTTGAGAAATCCCATGGACAGAGAGGCCTAGTGGGCTACAGTTCATTGGTCAGAAAAGAGTCAGACAGGACTTAGCGACTAAACAGCTACATGCATGGGGGCTTCACAGAAAAGAAGTGAAAACCCAAAGACATGGTTAGATTTGAGGGTTTATATATCATTTTAACAGAGTGATGAATTGTGAAGAAGTGATTAGATAAACAAAAGAGGGTTGGGGCTCCTTGGTGGGGGTGGTGGGGTGGTAAATTGTGGGAAGTTAACTAGGAAATGGACAATAGATAAGGGCTTTTTAGTAAGATTTGTTATGCTGATTCTGACCCTCTCCAGTGATTAAGCTAGATCTCCTCCTAGTTTTGGGGTGAGGAACATCCTTAAAAATGGAAATGTGTATCACCTTTACAAAAGGAAATTTATGCCCTGACTTTAGGCAGAAAAGGAGAGGGCAGAGAGCTCTTTCTCTGTCTGTCTGCTGTTTCTTAATTGCCTTTAGCATAAAATAATCAGAATAACACTATGCCAAAGAGCTGTGTTTGGGGATGACATATTTGGATCCCCTTCAGATTCTACAACACTTAGAGTTGAGGTAAATGAAAGCAAGAAGCATCCAGGGTTACAAAGCTGATGAAATGAAACTAGATTATAAACTGATCTCTCTGACTTCAAACCCACTAGCGTATGGATCACATAAATAGAATTTTTAAAAATAAACTTTTAATTTTAGAACAGTTCTAGATTCACAGAAAAACTACAAAGATGATTCAGAGAGTTCTTAAACACTGCGTCCCTGTTATGAACATTTCACATCAGTATGGTACAGTTGTGACAAATAATGAAACAATAATGATACATTATTATTAACTAAAGTGCCACACTTTATTCAGATTTCCTTAGCTGTTAGCCAACGTCTTTTTTCCTCTTCAGTGATCCCACCCAGGATGCCAGGTTACAGATAGTTGTCATGTCTCTTTGGGCTCCTCTTGGCTGTGACACTTTCTCAAACTTTCCTTGTGTTTGATGGCCTTGGCAGTTTTGAGCACTGGTCAGGTATTTTAATAGAATACCTCTCAACTGGGATTTGGCTGATGTTTTTCTGTTGACTAGACTGGGGTTATGTGTTTTGGGAATAGACCACAGAGGTAACATAGCATAATTTTCAGTACATCATATCAAGGGTACCTACCATCAACATGACATCACTGTTGATGCTGACCTTGATCTTCTGGCTGAGGGAGTGTTGGTCAGGTTTCTCCACTGTAAATAAATAGAATATTTTATCTGCCTCTACCTGCTCCTCACCCCCCAAGTTTGCTGTTCTTTCACTCTCACAATGCTGCATTGCTTTTGTCCTTCACGCTGTGTATTCATGGTTACTCCACGTATTTCCATTGTGCCCATGCACCATGTAGTAATTGCTTGTCATTTTACTATTTAGATGAGGGATTTATTCTTGCTTCTGTCCTTTGTGGGTAAGGATATGTGTGTGTGTGTTTGTGTGTGTGTGTGCATATGTGTAGAAGGAAGTAGGTGGCTTGTTGAGGGGTTTTTAATTTCATCTAAGGATCCTGCTGACCAAAACTGTTGTCGCTAAGAGGGCTGCAGGGCAGTACTGGCCAGCAGAGGGTACTTAGCAAGTGACCAGACTGAGGCTCTGAGGGCAGACAGGAGGTTTAGAAACTAGAGAATAAGGTGGAGGAAAAGTTAGATTCTGTGAATTCTAAGGTCCCTTCTCACTTTGAAACCAAGGATCTGGAATCTGCAGGTAGAAAATTAAAATGAGTTCTTCTCCTGTATTAACTTTCTCTGTTTAATAGCTCATCACAAGCTGAAGCATTCAAAAGAATCCTGATTCCTAGTCCCTGGAGGCATTTCTTTGGCTCAAGTCACTGATTTAATGAAAATATAAACATTTCTTGTGGGAACAGATCCCAGCACATTGCTTTGCCCACACTTGCTTCCACGAAGAAGTTCGGCCGTTTCTACTGTTTTCTACCGTTTTTCTGGCTACTTTGCATCCAGCTGTGGTGAGATAAACAGCAGTAAAAGGTTTATTGTTGATTCTCCTGGAGCACTTTAGTAAATACAGGTGGGAACTCAGTACACAATCCCCTTTTTTGGCCAAAGCTGTATCCGTTTCTGGATTTCTCTTAGGGTAAAAGGGTCTGGAAAATCTTATTCTTGCTTTGTGAACTTGAGAAAAATCACAGTTCGTTATTTGTATCTTTGGTCATTTGCCACAAGACTTTTTTAAAAATGAAATTTATGCTGATATGCTGATACTTCTTTTTCAGTCTTCTTTAATTAAACCCTATATGTTAACTTAATCACACTAAATATTTACTGTATCTTGTTGCAATATTTCCTTCTTTTTTTTTTTGATAAAGTATCCTAACATTCTTCTATTCAACAGTTAACTTTTGCAAGTTAGCGACTTGCCCATTTGTAATAGGCATCTGTAATATGTTATTTATCGCCTCCAGGTGGAAAATGAAAACTCTAGGAAGATCTCATCATGCCTCAATTTGTCTTGACTCATTTCTCCTCCTCGGAAAAGGAGAATTAAGTCTATTCTATCATTTTTTCTTTGTTTTTCTGTAGTCCCATTTAAGAAAAAAAAATTTCAGTTTGTGTGCTGTCAATACCCCTGGGTTCACTTACATCAGCTTTGACTGGGCTGATGTTTAAAACGTTTTCAGAAGGGTAAATAATTTATTTCAAAGCTGGTGGAGAAAGGCACTTTAAAAAAATTAAACCAAGTGAGTGGAATTGAAGGAAAAAATGTTACTGGGAACCAAAATATGTGGCTTAAAGAGGAGGAGAGGGTTCCATTTCAAAAGCGAAAGTAAATGTCACTTAAGCGTTGCCTTCATACATATTAATCTATGTATCTTGTTTGAGTGTATCCATGCATATGTAAACATGTCTGAATTAGTAAACATGTCTTTAAAAGGTTGGCTTGAAGAAATGCTCCTAAGCTTTGATACTATCTTGTGACTTACGTTTATATCACATTACAATTGTGAACAGATTCACTAGCTCTTTAAATAAATTCCATTCAGGCCCTATTTCCACAAGTTCTCTAGGATTTTGAAAAACTATCCTGCTTTATTTTTATTCTACACTCTACCTTGATTATGTCCAGAACTGCTTCTGTCGTATTTAACAAAGTTTTCTAGTTTCTAGCAACATTCATGGAAGGCCTATCCTCAAAGTTCTGCAGAAAACATTCTTGTTGATAAACCAAAAAAATAACCTCAGACCCTGAAGGGATGACTTATCCCACTGAACTCAGAGGAAGAGCTAGAAATAAAAACCAGGAGGCTTGTTGGACTGTTTGTGAGCAAATGACTCACACTGGGTGTCCGCCAGTTCCTCAGTAGGTGCCACCGGAGCTGGGAAACCGGAGGGTGGACCCTGCCCCTTGCCTTCAAGAATTACAATTTAGTATGCGCTGCTTCTCACTTTAGGTTCCCTGGATCTCAGCCGATAAAGAATCTGTCTGCAGTGCAGGAAACCCTGGTTCAATCCTTGGGTTGAGAAGATCCCCTGGAGAAGGGATAGGCTACCCACTCCCGCATTCTTGGGCTTCCCTTGTGGCTCAGCTGGTAAAGAATCTGCCTGCAATGCAGGAGACCTGGGTTCGATCCCTAGGTTGGGAAGCTTCTGCTGCTGCTGCTAAGTCACTTCAGTCGTGTCCGACTGTGCGACCCCATAGACGGCAGCCCACCAGGCTCCCCCGTTCCTGGGATTCTCCAGGCAAGAACACTGGAGTGGGTTGCCATTTCCTTCTCCAATGCAGGAAAGTGAAAAGTGAAAGTGAAGTCGTTCAGTCTTATCCGACTCTTAGCGACCCCATGGACTGCAGCCTACCAGGCTCCTCTGTCCATAGGATTTTCCAGGCAAGAGTACTGGAGTGGGGTGCCATTGCCTTCTCCGAAGCTTCTGCTAGACATGACTTATTTTAAAAAAGTCCCAAAGACCTGAAAAAGAATATATATATATATATATATATTTTACATATATATCAATATTTGTTATTTATTTATTTAGGTATCTGAATCACTTGGCTATACACCAGAAACTAAGGCAACATTGTAAATCAACTATACTTCAAAAAAAGAAAAAAAAAGTTCCAAAGGATCAAAACGGTTGAAAGGCAATGGATTTTACTGTATTTTATAACTTGGGGTCTAGCCTGTGGAAGGATAAAAGATGTAGTCAAAATCTGTTCAGCTCAATGTTTTGGTTGCTGCTGCTAAGTCACTGCAGTCGTGTCCGACTCTGTGCGACTCCATAGACGGCAGCCCACCAGGCTCCCCTGTCCCTGGGATTCTCCAGGCAAGAACACTGGAGTGGGTTGCCATTTCCTTCTGCAATGCATGAAAGTGAAAATGAAAGTGAAGTCGCTCAGTCGTGTCCGACTCTTAGCTACCTCATGGACCGCAGCCTCCCGGGCTCCTCCATCCATGGGATTTTCCAGGCAAGAGTACTGGAGGGGGGTGCCATTGCCTTCTCCGAGATTTTGGCTAGAGCCTGGCAAACCCGAGGGCAGGAGAACTGGTTCAAGGCTGTCCTCTTCCCTCTTTGCCTCCCACAAGACAGGTAGTATCTGCCAGCCTCCTCTCTCTTTCCGCGGACCAGCTATGGCCAAACCTGTCCTGAGTCCCCAGGCTCGAAGGTATCAATGCTGGCTTGGGACCTGCTTTCTCTGCCAGCTCTCCTGAGGCAGCAGATCCCACGCCATATAGAACTTTCTGGACAGCCTTTTCAAAATACAGATTCCTGGGGACTTCCCTGGTGGTCCAACTGGCTACGACTTAATGCATGGGACCCAGGTTGGATCCCTGGTAGGGGAACTAGAGCCCACGTGTTACAACTAAGAGTTTTCATGTTGTAACTAAAGATCCCATGTGCTGAAACTAAGAGCTGGTAGAGCCAAATAAATACATTGCTTTAAATGTTAAAAAACAAACAAAAAAAAAAAAACAAAGCCCTAATGCTACCCGAGATGTTCTGCATTAGATCTCCCTGGGACAGGGGCCTGGAAATCTCTATTTTGAAAAGTTTCTCAGACGATTCTGATGCTTAACCTGGTTCCAAGGGCCAATGTTTCAAGGGATATTGCATTTAGCAATCAAAGGAGTAAAGCTGAGAAGGTATTGACCAACTTTTCTGGCAGGATCAGAGAAGGGAGATGTTTATGGGCTTGTCTAGCAAGGACAAATATCTATTAATACATGATTTCAAATTAAGCTGTATTTGTAATAATAATACATCCACAGATTAAAAAAAAAAAAGTCAAATACAGGTTTGGATACAAAATGAAAAGTAACTCCCCCACCCTACTTTTAGGAAATGGTCTGTTTTGTGCAGGACAGAGGTTCTCCCTCCTGACTGCAGTCTATGGAGATCTGAAGAGATGCATGTCTGGGACTTCCCTGGTTGTCCAGTGGGCTAAGACTTCATCCTTCCAATGCAGGGGGCGTGGGTTCAATCCCTGGTTGGGGAACTATGATCCCACATGCCTTGTTGGGGAACTATGATCCCACAAGCCACACAGGGCAACCAAAAAAAAACAAAACAAAGACACCCTGGCACAATCAAATAAATAGTTTTTAAAAAATGAAGAATTACAGATGTCTGGCCTCTTCCCTAGAATTACTGAATCAAAAGACCTGGGAATTGGAGCAGCTGTATTTTAAGCAGTTAATTTTAAAGGTAATTAAAATTACCTTGAAGGTAATTCTGACCTACAGCTAGATTTTCCCTCCTATGGTTCTTATGCTCCTATAGATTATTACTTATGTATAAGCTTATCCAGTGCTTTTTATTTTTTAACTGGGAGTCTTTATTTTTAACTTACAATCCCTCAAATTCTGGCCTCTCATCTTGGTCTCTACAGGGAATCCACACAAATCTGAGTAAGAACCTGCTTATATCACAACTGGTTTTGTACAACAGCGAATGTTTTTGGCTCTAGAGGAAACATCATGCAGGGAACATTTGTGAAAATGTGGTTGTGAAATCATGGCAGTAGTAGCACAGTAACATAAATCAGAGGAAAAGAAAAAAAATTTACCCATAACCCTTTATCTACCCCTGTAAATCAAACTACCTTCATTTTGTCTGATTTTTTTCTATCCTTGTAATCGTGGCTACATAAACAATGGAAAAGTTGATGTGATTCTCAATGTATGCTTGCACCTCCCAGAGGTCAGACCAAAATGAGTTGATATTTCCAGATGCTTAAGCAATTACCCACAAATTATCTGGCTTTGAACCTTCTAAAGAAATAAAAATATTTTTCAGACATCGTCTACCAGAAGCTAAATGTGGCAGTATTTTATTCTCAACTAGCTACTTAAAATCCTCAAAGAATGTATTTTAAAACTTTCAAAAGAACATGTTTTCCAAAAGTGTCAAATCTATCTTTTTTCTTTCTTTTATGAGAAGTTGATAAGTGTCAAAATAATGATAAGATGTTGGAAGTTTTGTCTTAAAGTACGCAGTTTTTTTTTGGCATTTGGTTTCAAATATGAATGTTTCAATTTATCTGCTTATATTTCTCAACAGATGAAAGTGACAATAAATATTTTTAAGACGCAGAATTTAATTTTTTCTTTATTGTTTGCAAGTGTTAGTATCTTTCATAATTGGAGTCTTGTGCAATGTGCTTATGTTTTATTATCCTTGAACATATGGCTAAGCAACTTTACAAAACCCACAAGGCTTTTACGTAATGTGAGCCTCTGTGACTCCCTCAGGTTCTTTTTGGCACCATCAATATTTCATTGTTTACCATTTACTTCATGGTTTGGAATGCTTCCTGTCCTCTTCCCAACCCCATAAAACTCTGCAGCTTAAGCAGCAGCTTCAGGGAATGAGGGAGGCAATTGGTTGGGGTCTTCTGAATCCAGAGGACAGGTACAGGAGCCTAAACCTACTTTAAGATGAACTTGTTGGACCCTTAAGCCCATGAAAGAGAGTTTTAGGAGTTGAAATATAGGAGACAGGCCATTTTATATTTTTCGAAAGTTATCTTCTCTGATTCACGTGGAGCTTCAGTGTTGCTGACATAAAATTCTTACCCTTAAAAAAAAAATCAAACTGCACACGATTATGTTTAAGAATGAATAAGCAGGCTTCTCTGGTGGCTCAGAATCTGCCTGCCAAAGTAGGAAACAGGTTCAATCCGTGGTCTGGGAAGAGCCCCATGCTGTGGAGCAGCTAAGCCCGTGCGTCAAAACTATTGAGCCTGTGATCTAGAGCTCACGTGCCACAACCACTGAAGCCCTAGAACCCGTGCCGCACAAGAGAAGCCACTGCAATGAAAAGCCCGTGTACCGCATCTAGAGAGCAGCCCCTGCTCACTGCAACTAGAGAAAAGCCCCCGCAGCAATGAAGACCCAGAACAGTCAAAAAAAAAAAAATTTATAAGCATATTCCTGGTACAGACTCTAAAAGCAATCAATCAGTTCATCTCAGTCACTCAGTCATGTCTGACTCTTTGCGACCCAATGGACTGCAGCACGCCAGGCCTCCCTGTCCATCACCAAGTCCTGGAGCTTGCTCAAAGTCATGTCCATCGAGTCAGTGATGTCGTCCAACCATCTCATCCTCTGTCATACCCTTCTCCTCCCACCTTTAATCTTTCCCAGCATTAGGGTCTTTTCAAATGAGTCAGTTCTTTGCATCAGATGGCCAAAGTATGGGAGTTTCAGCTTCAGTGTCAGTCCTTCCAATGAACGCCCAGGACTGATTTCCTTTAGGATGGACTGGTTGGATCTCCTTGCAGTCCAAGGGACTTTCAAGAGTCTTCTCCAACACCACAGTTCAAAAGCATCAATTTTTCGGCACTCAGCTTTCTGTATAGTCCAACTCTCACATCCATACATAACTACTGGAAAAACCATAGCTTTGACTAGATGGACGTTTGTTGGCAAAGTAATGTCTCTGCTTTCTAGTATGCTGTCTAGATTGGTCATAGCTTTTCTTCAAAGGAGCAAGCGTCTTTTCATTTCATGGCTGCAGACACCATCTGCAGTGATTTTGGAGCCCAAGAAAAGAAAATGTGTCACTGTTTTCATTGTTTCCCCATCTATTTACCATGAAGTGATGGGACCGGATGTCATTATCTTAGTTTTCTGAATGTTGAGTTTTAAGCCAAATTTTTCACTCTCTTCTTTCACTTTCATCAAGAGGTTCTTTAATTCTTCTTCAATTTCTGCCATAAGGGTGGTATCATCTGCATATCCTAGGTTATTGATATTTCTCCCAGCAATTTTGATTCCAGTTTGTGCTTCATCCAGCCCACCATTTCATATGATGTACTCTACATAGAAGTTAAATAAGGAGGGTGACAATATACAGCCTTGATGTACTCTCTTCCCAATTTGGGAACCAGTCTGTTGTTCCATGTCCAGTTCTAATTGATGATTCTTGACCTGCATACAGATTTCTGAGGAGGCAGGTAAGGTGGTGTGGTATTCCCATCTCTTTAAGAATTTTCCACAGTTTGTTGTGATCCACATAGTCAAAGGCTTTGGTAAAGTCAACAAAGCAGAAGTAGATGTTTTTCTGGAACTCTCTTGCTTTTTGGATGATCCAACAGATGTTGGCAATTTGATCTCTGGTTCCTCTGCCTTTTCTAAATCCAGCTTGAACATCTGGAAGCTCATGGTTCACATATTGTTGAAGCCTGGCTTGGAGAATTTTGAGCATTAGTTTACTAGCGTGTGAGGTGAGTGGAACTGTGGGGTAGTTTGAGCATTCTTTGGCATTGCCTTTCTTTGGGATTGGAATGAAAACTGACCTTTTCCAGTCCTGTGGCCACTGCTGAGTTTTCCAAATGTGCTGGCATATTGAGTGCAGCACTTTCACAGAATCATCTTTCAGGATTTGAAGTAACTCAACTGGAATTCCATCACCTCCACTAGCTTTGTTCATAGTGATGCTTCCTAAGGCCCACTTGACTTCACATTCCAGGTTGTCTGGCTCTAAGTGAGTGATCACACCATCATGATTATCTGGGTCATGAAGATCTTTTTTGTATAATTCTTCTATGCTTTCTTGCCACCTCTTCTTACTATCTTCTGCTTCTGTTTAGGTCCATACCATTTCTGTCCTTTATTGTGTCCATCTTTGCATGAAATATTCCCTTAGTATCTCTAATTTTCTTGAAGAGATCTCTAGTCTTTCCCATTCTATTGTTTTCCTCTATTACTTTGCATTGGTCCCTGAGGAAGGCTTTCTTATCTCTCCTTGCTATTCTTTAGAACTCTGCATTCAAATGGATATATCTTTCTTTTTCTCCTTTGCCTTTAACCTCTCTTCTTTTCATAGCTATTTGTAAGGCCTCCTCAGACAACCATTTTGCCTTTTTGCATTTCTTTTTCTTGGGGATGGTCTTGATCACTGCCTCCTATACAATGTCACGAACCTCCGTCCATAGTTCTTCAGGCACTCTGTCTATCAGATCTAATCCCTTGAATCTGTTTGTCACTTCCACTGTATAATCCTAAGGGATTTGATTTAGGTCATACCTGAATGGTCTAGTGGTTTTCCCTACTTTCTTCAATTTAAGTCTGAATTTTGCAATAAGTAGTTCATGATCTGACCCATAGTCAGCTTTCAGTCTTGTTTTTGCTGACTGTATAGAGCTTCGTTTTATAAATTTAAGGGGCATATTTTTTCGGTTACTTGCCCAATAAAAAGTGGGATTTTTATTTTGTTATTTTTTTCTAATAAAGATTTTTATTTATTTATTTAATATTTATTTATTTTGCTGAGCTGGGTCTTAGTTGCAGCACCTGGGATCTGTTGCACCTGGGTCTTTGTTGCGGCACCCTGATCAGAGATCGAACCCAGGCCCCCTGCATTGGGAGTGTGGAGTCTTAGACACTGGCCCACCAGGGAAATCCTGGATTTTATTTTGAAGTTGCCTTTGGCATTCCATAAAAGTGTATTTTAATTTTCAGTGATATGGATGGACTTTGTCCCTGTGTATAATGGGCCTAAATAGGCTAGCTCTCATGCTAGTGATAAAACTCTGAATCCTGCTCCTCATTAAAAGCAAATTGGCTTACGGCAAAGTGATTCAGTTAGACATATACATATATCTACTCTTTTTCAGACTCTTTTCCCACACAGGTTATTATGGAATATTGAGTAGAGTTTGCTGTGCTATCCAGTAGGTCCTTTTGACTATCTATTTATATACATAGTAGTATGGATATGTTTCTATACACCTGAAACTAACACAATATTGTAAATCAACTCTGAAAAGTGAAAGTGAAAGCCTTAGTCACTTAGTTGTGTCTGACTCTCTGCGACCCCATGGACTGTAACCCACCAGGCTGCTCTGTCTGTGTGATTTTCCAGACGAGAATACTGGAATGGGTAGCCATTCCTTTCTCCAGGGGATCTTCCCAACCCAAGGATTGAGCCTGGGTCTCCTGCAATGCAGATAGATTCTTTACTATGTGAGTACCAAATCAACTATACTCCTGTACAAAATTAAAAATTTTTTAAATGATTAAAAGAAAAGAAAAAGTAAAGAGAGAAAGCAGACTGGTTTATCCCATGCTGCCTAGACTGGTACCCATGTCCCCTAAGGCCCTATTTCGTCCTGCAGGTCAGTGTTGAATCCACCACTGTGTACTGATGGCCCAACTGCAGATGTGATACGTATTTTGTACTCAAAAATATTGAGTCCCCATACTAGGGTTGGATGAGTGGTTCTTACACCTCAGCACAATTTAGTCTTGACTATGCCATTAGACATCTCATAGCCTTATTCATCTGGGGAGTGGGGTGTTCCCCAGGGGAACTCAGATCAATTGTCTGAAGCCCTCTGCTTTATTCCCATCAGAAACTCAGTGTCGGGACTTCCCTGGTGGTCCAGTGGCTAAGATTCCAAGCTCCTAATGCAGGGAGCCCGGGTTCAATCCCTAATCAGGGAACTAGATCCCATGTGCCACAACTAAGACCAGGCACAGCCAAACAAATAAATAATAAGTATTTTTAAAAAGAAAGAAAGAAACTCATTTTCTTTCTCTATTCTGTTCTACAGCTTCCCACCCATAAAAAGGGGCTTCCCAGGTGGCTCAGTGGGTAAAGAATATGCTTGCAATGCAGAAGACACAGGCAGATGCAGGTTTGATCCCTGGATGGGAAGATTCCCTGGAGTACATGGCAACCCACTCCAGTATCTTATTCTTGCTTGGAGAATCCCATGGACAGAAGAGCCTGCATGGGCTACAGTCCATAGGGTGGCAAAGAGTCAGACATGACTGAAGCTATGAGCACGCACGCATCCACAAAGACAAGGGGGATATGTATTTGTGCGTGGTGCACTGTGGGGTGGGCATGGCAACGCTATATTTGACCGTTAGAACTGTAGACTTTTATTAATATAAGCATTTGATCATCAAGGCTTATTGTTACACAGCACACCACAAGCTATACAATATTTGGCCCAATAGCCCAGTGGGAGATGTTTTCCAGGGATTTCCTGGAAATTCCTATTTTGATATCCTCTGTAATAGATGTGACCTGAGGGGGGGCGGAAAAAAGCCAAAAGATGCTGGAACATACTAGAGTTCCACTCAGTCATGGATAATTACTTTGGTTCATCATTATATTGTATGACTAAAATGTCTCCCAGAGCAATACCACTCAGGTTTGCAGATTCCAAAAGCTGAGGTGGTCTTGGCAAGCATACAGCTTTACTCTTTTAGGCATCTGGTATAGTCATGCTAAGAAACAATATCCTTCTGTTGCTCTGAGCCTCTCTAGAGGCAACAGTGCAATATTAGATTTCCCTTGTTGCATAATCCATTTATTCATTCCTCTACTCCCAGCTATTATTTCTCCTTCTCTCCATTGTCTGTGATTTTAATACCAATTTTTCCAGATTTTGAAGGGATATTAGGTTCAGCCACTGTGCGGGTCCAGATTTCTGGCAGTAATACCAGCCTATCAAGTGCCTCCCACTTAGTCCACCCTTGTTCCTATAGGGTATGGTCACATCACAACATGGTTGCACTCATTGTCACCTTAAATTTTGCTAGATAGAGTGAAGGCATGATGCAGCTCATGATGCCCTTAGGAATTCTGGCATAAAGTTTTAGAAGGTATAGTTACAATTTCTTGCTTAAGGATCACCCCTACTTTAACCTGCTTCAGTGACCCACGGTTGCAACCATGGTCCCAGAATACTGAGTCAGTTAGGAACACAGAAAGTTGAGGTGATGTGGGGAATAAGTGTATAGTTATACTAGCATTCTTCATATGCCTCCTCCCTTAACCACCCCTCCCCCAAAAAAGCAGAGGAAATCTATTGAGTGTGAGCACACACTTGGGAAAATACATAAAACCAGATCTGCAGGCCTTTATCTCCCACAATTTTTGCAGTAAATGTTTCAATTGTCCCTGCCAATTCTCTACCAAACCACTACTCTGAGGATGATAAGCAATATGACACGTCCATTAGATGTGATATCTCTTTGCACACTGCTGCACACCATGAGCTGGAAAGTGTGTTCCTTGGTCTGAAGGAACGTAACTCACTTCCTGGTCCAAATTGGTATCGTAGCTTCTGCTCCACTCCTTCCATGGTGTTTTGAGCATTCACATCTACCACTGGGTATGCAAAGTCTAGTTTGAAGTGTCTATTTCTGTTAGGACCTATGTATAGCCTCCTGGGGCTACTGGGCAGTGGCCCCATGTATTCTACTTACCAGTTGTACTTGAGGGTCTTCTCTCCGGGAATGGACCTCACGGCCGTTTGCAGTCCCTGTCTTGTTGGCAGATAGGACAGTTCTGGTTGGCCCTTTGTGCCTCTCAAGGGAAGGAGGATTGTGTAGACAGTCACCGCATCTCAGCACTGCTGCAGCTCCCCCAGAGCCACTCATTTCATAGATCCAGTTGAACACCTTAAGAGAGTGTACCAGGATACCCACTTGTTGGTTTCTATCACAGTCGAATCTGGAGAAGAGATTCTCCTGGACATTGACGTGTCCTGTTTAATTGTGATGAATTGTGCTCAGTCGTGTCTTACTCTTTGTGACTCCATGGACTATAGTCCGCCAGGCTCCTCTGTCCATGGGATGTCCCAGGCAAGAATACTGGAGTGGGTTGCCGCTTCCTTCTCCAGGGGATCTTCCCCGCCCAGGGGTTGAATCTGTGCCTCCTGCCTCTCCTGCATTGGCAGTGAGATTCTTTACCACCGAGCCAACTGAGAAGCCCTATATACATATATCAAAGGTAATTAAAATCATGCCACACACACATATCAGAGTATTATCAATCCAAATTATGGCAGTCAGCTGGTAAATCCAAATAACCCCGAGGCTTTACAGCAAATGTGAATTGTGATTCTTCTCACATGAAGGCAAACTGTAGTTGGCTCCTTTTTCAGACTGTGGTTAAGAAAAAAGCTGCAGATGACCCTACTTTATTCAAGCCTTGATAATCTACTAGAAGTCTCTATGAGCCAGCCACCCTTTTCATGAGCCACACAGGGCTAGTGTACAGAGAATTTGTTGGCACCAGCACTCCAACTTCCAATATGTCATTAATTAAAGTGGAAATCGTTTTGTGTCCACTAGACATCCAGTATTGTGTCAAGTTAACAACCTCTGTGTGGGCAAGCAAATCTATGGGTTCTCATTTAGCTTGTTCAAATAAAGAGAGCCAAAAGGCAAACTTACATGCCTTCAGTTTTACAGTACAAGATACACATACATATACATGTCAGACATAATATCCATCTCAGTAATACATTCAAGTGGAGGAAACACAACCACTTCACATTAAGTCTGTTCAAACATTCCAATTTTGACCCTAACTTTCACATTAATCCCATCACTGCTGCATCTCCATATGTGCCCAAGCTAACCATGGGCTTCTTTAGATTTTGAGCTCACCCAGAATATTTTGTGTCCACCTTCTGGTCACTTGATTCACATACATGAACATGACCTTGGGTCCCCAGCTACGGATCAGACGAAGGGACCCTGACCCTTTTTGTCACTCTTCACTCAGATTAATTTGCTGGCCCTAGCCCCCAAGGATACAAAGTTGGGTTTTTCAATGCTGTCTTTGCCTTCCCGCTTTAAAATTTTCTCTAGAATTTTACAATTGGAGTCAATAAAATGGGTTTGTTTCGGGCCCTTTCATGTTGCGGCACCAGCAGGAGAGCCAACAGTCCACTCAACCTCCAGTAGTGTCTCGTGCTTTGACCCCATATTCTTCCCATTTCTTAGTAACTTAATGAATATTTCCACCCTGGTGGGACTAGCCCCTTGACTATCCCTCTTTCCTCCACGATGCTTTTGTGAATGATTCCATTTTCTTAGACCAAGGGTAAGCTGAGATAACAATTCTGACACGATTTCTCGGACTGTTGCTTGATTTCGCAGAAGTAAGTTTACATGGGGTGTCTGTGCAGAAGGGGCTCCCTTAGTCACAGCATTTGCTCTGAGCTAAGTAAGGAGTATATAATGTGGACGCACACCCCGGTCATCATAAAGTCAATCTAGTGTGGACTGCATATTCAGCATGTGAGCTGCCTCATCTGGGGAGTTCCACTCGGCATCTGAGGGGAGGAGTCACCGGTTAACATTCTCAGTGGATATAAACCATACACTGGCTTTCGTCCAGTCCCTCAGTTCAGCTGTCCCTACAGAAACAGCCTACTGTTTGTTTGGATTATATATTGCCACCTCTGATTGTTCAATAGTAAGCTATGGGTCCTGCATCAATCAAATGTGCCCTTATTCTCTGACATTCAAAGTCAAGAAGACCACTCCTAAGTTAAGTCACACGCATTGAGCGGGGAGGGGCTTCCCAGGTGGCCCTCGTGGCAAAGAACCACCTGCCAATGCAGGAGACGTAAGAGATTCCTGCAGGAGATTCCAGGGGACGTAAGAAAACTCCCTAGAGGAGGGCATGGCAACCCAATTCTGTATTCTTGCCCGGAGAATCCCATGGACAGAGGAGCCTGGCGGGCTACAGTCTGTAGGGTCACTAGAAGTCAAACACTACTGAACTGACTTAGTACGTATGCACGTTACCCATTTTAGTAAAAGTTCAGGAAGCTGATGATATTGATCTACAAAATGAAATCGCTTCTTCAGACTATACCCTTTGGTTTAATAGTTCCTCGGTTTTGCACAGCCTTGATACCACTTCCATTTACCACCTGGACTACTTTCTTTAGGGATTGTAGAGGTATTATCTGATGTGCCAGCATCATTTGTCCCTTTGGCAGTAGTCCAGAGGGCAGCAACCGTAGCTCTGACCCACTGGGGCAAATGCAAGCATGGCACGGTTTCAGGATCTGCTCCTTTTACTTTCCTTTTAGTGATTACAGGTAAAAATAACCAAGGGATTATAGATTTAATTTGTTTCCCATTGTTCTGCTCTTTACCCCTCGGTATCCAGTTAGCCACCTCTCTGGGAATGGGATCTATCGTTTCTGATTTCCATTTGTAACCTTTATCTCTGTAACTGACAGGAGTGTGCCTGGTATTCCATCTCTATTTTGAGAGATGAGGAAACTAAGGTGCAGAGAGGTTATGTGGCTTGCTCAAGGATACACGGCAAGAGAATGACAGAGCCAGAGTGTGAAATCAGGCCTCTTTGACTTCGCGGCCTTACTTTTAACCATGAGAAACACTTCCTTTTATTAGCAGATTCTAAACCTTAAAAACTAGACTTGTGGATGCAGCTGGGGAAGCAGAGGGTGGGACTAAGAGAATAGCTTAGATACATGTACATTACCGTATGTAAAATAGCCGGTGGGAATTTGCTCTATGACACAGATACAGCTCAGACTGGTACCCTGTGACCACGGAGGGGGATGGATGGGCTGGCAGTCAGGAGGGAGGTTCAAGAAGGAGGGGCCGTGTGAATATCTGTGGCTTATTCATGTTGGTGTATGGCAAAAACAAACACAGTATTATAAGGTAATTATCCTTCAATTAAAAAGAAATAAAATTTAAAAAATTCTAATGCCCAGATTCACTTTCTAAGGAGACTGATTTAGAGATTTCCCTGGTGGTTCAGTGGATAAGACTCCACACTCCCAGTACCAGGGGGCCCAGGTTCAATCCCTGGTTGGGGAACTAGATCCTGCATGCATGCAGAAACTAAGATTTCGAGTGCCACAGGGAAGATCCCACAAGCTGCAGCTAAGACCCAGAACAGTCAAAATAAATAAATAAAATTTTTTTTAAAAGCCTGATTTAATTGGTTGATTTCTGTCTTAGTCTTTTTGGGCTGCTTTAACAAAATACCATAGACTTGGTGACTTACAAAGAACAGAAACGTTCTGAACGCCGGGAAGTCCAAGATCCAGGTGCCAGCAACTTGGCATCTGGCGAGAACCCACTTGTTTTAAAAAAAAATTATGTATATATCTTAAAATTTCTTATTGGAAGATAATTGCTTTACAAGATTTGGCTGGTTTCTGCCATACATCAATATGGATTGGCCATAGGTATACACACGTCCCCTCCCTCTTGAACTCCCCTCCCACCTCCCACCCCATCCCACCCCTCTAGGTTGTCCAGAGCTCTGGGTTGAGCTCCTGGTGTCACATAGCAAATTCCCACTGGCTATCGGTTTTATAAATGGCAATGTGGATATTTCCATGCGGCTCTCTCAGTTCATCCCACCCTCCCCTTCCCACACTGTGTCCACAAGTCTGCATCTCCACTGCTGCCCTGCAGATAGGTTCATCGGTACCATCTTTCCAGATTCCATACACATGCGGTAATACACAGTATTTGTTTTTCTTTTTCTGACCTACTTCACTCTGTACAATAGGCTCTAGGTTCATCCACCTCATTAGGACTGACTCAAATGCATTTCTTTTTATAGCTGAGTAGTATTCCATTGTATATATGTACCACAATTTCTGTATCCGTTCATCTGTCGATGGACATCTAGATTGCTTGCATGTCCTAGCTATTGTAAAAAGGTGCTCCAACGAACATTGGGGTACATGCATCTCTTTCAATTATGGTTTTCCCAGGGTATATGCCCAGTAGTGGGATTGTTGAGTCACATGGTAGTTCTATTCCTAGTTTTCAAAGGAAATTCCATACTGGAGAACACACTTTTTAGTTTATAAATAGCCTATCTTGCTGAGTCCTTACCTGGTGAAAAGGGTGAGGAAGCTCTTTGAAGCTTCTTTTATAAGGTAGTAATACCATTCATGAGGGCTCCACCCTCACGGCCCAATCACCTCCTGATGGCCCCACCTCCAAATAACTGCACATTGGGGATTAGGTTTCAGCAAATGAATTTTAGGAGGATGGAAACATCTAGTCTATAGCAATTACTAGTGGGTTGCACAGCAACAAAGACCCAGCACAGCCATAAATAAACAAATAAACATTTAAAAAAATTATTAGTGGGCCGAATATTTATTCCCCAAAAGGTATATTCACTTCCTAGAACCTGTGAATGTAGCCTTCTTTGGAAAAAGGGTCTTCACAGATGCAATGAAACTGAGGATGCTTCGATGAGATCATCTTGGATTACCCCAGTAGGGCATAATTTCAACAAGTATCCTTATAAGAGACATTCAGAGAAGAGAGACCTGAAGAAAAGGAAAGAACCATGTGACGATGGAGGCAGTTACGCAGCCACAGCCCAGGAACATCTGGAGCCACCGAAACCTGAAGGCGACAAGGAAAATCCACTCGAGCCTTCAAAGGCTGCTGACACCTTCAATGGCAACCCTGCTGACAACTTGATTTCAAACTTCCAGACTCCAGAATTGTGAATCAGTTTCTATTGTGTGAAACCTCTATGTTTCTGCTGATTTGTTGCAGTCACAGGAAATTAATACAGTTGGGGCATGGCCTGGGCAGCATATGTTTTAACCCCTGGGTGATTTGAAGGCACAGCCAGGGTGGGAATCCCTGGATTAGGGAATGTGGGAAGCATGTCCCCTGGCAGTTTTCCTCAGCTCTGGGAGTAAGTGCTTTTTGCAATATTGGTGGTGTCTTTTTACTTTAGCTCTTATTATTTTTTAGCAGAGCAAAAGGATATACAAAGTTTATGGTGTGTAAAAAGATATACAGGGATTCCCAGATGGCTCAGTGGTAGAGAATCTGCCTGCCAATGCAGGAGACGCAAGAGACACATGTTTGATCCCTGGGTCAGGAAGATCCCCTGGAGAAGGAAATGGCAACCCACTCCTAATCCCATGGGCAGGGGAGCCTGGCTGGGCTACACTTCATGGAGTCACGAAAGAATCGGACAAGACTGAGTCACTGAGCAAATAGGCACAAAGGACTTTGCTCTGTGTGGTCCTTGCTCAGGGGCTCAGGTTGACAGAGGCTGAGCTGTCTAAATGTTGCCAGTGCCAGGGCAAGAGGAAGGAAATATGGAGAATTACATACTGATTCTTTTTTTTTAAATTTTATTTTTAAATTTTTATTTTATTATTATCTTGTTGGAATATAGCTAATTTATAATGTTGTGTTGGTTTCAGGTGTATTGCAAAGCGATTGTTATACATACACATATATCTATTCTTTATCAGATTCTTTTCCCTTGTAGGTTATTACAAAATATTGAGTATAGTTCCCTGTGCTGTATGGTAGGTCCTTGTTGTTTACCTATTTTATATACAGTACTGTATATAATTTATCCTAATTTATCCCTAATTTATCCTAATTTGTCCCTCCCGCATCCTCCCCATACTGATGCTTACATGCTTCTACCCAGAAGTCACAAGCATCTTTTCCATTCACATTTTACTGGACTGAGCAAGTCGCACGGCATCAGCTAACTTCGCAGGAGCAGAGAAGTGTCCTCCCTCCTGCCAGGAAGTAGAGGGGAACAGGAAGTGGGTGGGCAATTATCCTGCCTGTCACGCCCGCTCTCACCCGGAGACAGCAGTGTGGTGGGGCTCACGGGGTGCCCTCTGCTGGAGGAGGGTGACCAACTGTCCCTTTATGCCTGAGGAGTCTCCTCCAAGCATGGCACTTTCTGTGCTGAGACTGGGTGAGTTTCAGGCCAGTTGAGCTAGTGGGTCACCCTTGCTAGGTTCTGCCTTGGGTTGCTCATCCTGAGGAGGGAGACTGGAGGCATCTCTCTGCCTGTTAATACCTCATAAGGCTGGTGTGGGGACTAAGCAAGACAACGCATGCAAAAGAGCTCAGCATTATTGCCAATTGCAGTATAAAGAGCAGTGAAAACTGAGCCAAGTCATTGGAAAAGACCATGATGCTGCAAAGATGGAAGGCAAAAGGAGAAGGGGGTCGCAGAGGCTGAGATGGTAAGATAGCGTCACTGACTCAATGGACATGAATTTGGGTGAACTCCAGGAGATGGTGAAGGCCAGGGAAGCCTGGCGTGCTGTAGTCCATGAGGTTGCAAAGAGTCAGACACAACTTAGGGACTGACAACCACCACCACCACCATTACTGTAAATATTCAACCGTGTAATCAACTGCAGAGTCTTGATAATATTGTTGATAGTACCAAAGGGGATTTAAGATAACATATTTTATTAATTAATTTTTGGCTGCACCGAGTGGCTTGTGGGATCTTGGTTCCCCATCAGGGACTGAACCCATGCCCTTGGCAGTGAAAGTGCAGAGTCCTAACCTCTAAATTGCTAGGGAGTTTCCAGATATATATTTAAATACTTGGCATAATCTTTCGCGTACAATAGGCACAACCACAAATGGCGGTTATTATCAATAGATACATATTCAAAATAGAAGAGAACCCCTTTCCCCACAAAAAAGGCAAGGAAATAAATGTGAATAAATATATTTCAGTTTAGATAGAATGGTGTTAATACATATTTTTCATCATCTATTTGCAGAGCGGGGATTATAAAAATAAATAAAAAAATAATATTCCTTTCTCTACTATTGTAACTGAAAATCTATTTCCTTGAGCAGGCTATGCAAAGACATTTGACCTTGAGACCTCGGCCAATTTAGAACTCTGTTGAAAAGCCTTTCACTTAAATGTAACATCAGTGACAAAGAAAGGAAGAGAATTAGTGGAATTCATAACAGATGATAAAAGAAACATAGGTTGTGACCTGTTAAGAGACAGGTGAAAGGAAATTATTGTGAAAGGAAATTATTTTTTTCTAGAGAAAAAAATAGAAGAGATTCATTATTTGAAAAACCCAAAATAAACATTGATTTTGAGAACAGAAGGCCTGAATCCTGATCTTATCATTATCCTGGTCCTTTAACTTGCCTTTGAACCTCCTTGGATTGGTCATAGGAACTTGTTGAAGAATGTGAAAAATATGAGGATAAATAACAAATAATTAAAATGGTCATGATTTTATTTCTTCAAAATAGTTCTAAAGAAACATTGTAAATCTTTCTCAGTTACTTCCTGCAGAAGACTCTGAACAATGAAACAACGCAAGGGTGATTAGTTTTTTCCATCTGGGTTGCTGGGGTTTCCTTTATTGCTCATTCATATGCACATCATCACTGATATTAATTATTAGCTTTTCTTGGTAATAGTTTTACCACGACACAAGGAGAGAAAGGGGGTTGCTGATGCTGGGACCCCTATCTTGGTGGGTGAGTCAGTTCAGATTGCTGTGTGTTTGCGGAATGTTACTAGAGTAATAAGGAACACCTTTTATTGGGAGAACGTGTTACAGTTTTCAGTTTACTTTCACACATGTAAACTCATGTGGCTGTGGTTCCAGGGTCACAGTACAAGGGCTTGAAGCTCTGTGGTCTCAGCACTCAGGCAGGTCACTCTGTGCCTCTCTTTTCCAGTTTGTGAAATGGAGGTAACACTGCTGTGTTCATCTATTGCATGGAGTTGCTCTGTTAGCTCAAATGAAAATAAATGCCTTGCCAACTATAAAGTTCTGTGTCAATAGAAACTATCATGTTAAAGATGAGGAAATCCAGGCTGTGAAATGTCCTTGCACTTGCTAAAGGTGTCTGGGTAGGTGATGGTGGAGTTGGACTCCACCATTCTTCTTAAAAAAAAAAAAAAAAATCGGGAGGGGCAGTCTGTTATTTTTTTGGCCACCCAGCAGCTGAACCCTCTTGCCTATGTTTTGAAAACGCCCTCTCTCTCAGAGGCATACCCCTCCTCTCATCATTTAAATGCTCACTAATTAAACTGAAAATGCTACTGCTTTACCTGGCCTCACTTAAACTGGGTGGCAGACTGTGATCTGGGCCCCAAGGCGGCTGTCTTCACTGAGCCCTTCTGAGGACTGACTTGGGTTTTGCTCCTGATGTTAATATTCCAAATTTGGCTCTTCTGAAGGAGAGTCTGTGAACTACCCAGTATCTTTATTTATTTAAATATTAAATATTAATTATTAAAATAATAAACCCAATATTAAATAATAATTTATTTATTCATTAAAAAAATCTATTTAGCTGCACCAGGTCTTATTTGTGGCACACGGGATCTTTCATATAGTTCCCCCATAGCACTGGGATCTTAGTTTGCTGACCACGAATCAAACCCATGTTCCCTGGGTTGCAAGGAAGATTCTTAACCACTGGACCACCAAGGAAATCCCATACCTAGCATCTTTAAAACCAGTACACGTCAAAGTGTAAAATGCACACAAATCACCGTATGTGTGTGTGCTCAGTTGTGTCTGACTCTTTGTGGGCCCACGGACTGTATGTAGCTCACCAAGTTCTTCTGTCCATGGAATTTTCCAGGCAAGAATACTGGAGTGAGTTGCCGTTTCCTCCTCCAGGGGATCTTTCCAACCCAGGCATCAGACCATATCTCTTGAGTCTCCTGCATTGGCAGGAGGATTCTTTACCACTGTGCCATCTGGGAAGCCCTACAAATCACTAGATTATATTAAAATGTAGAATGGGACTCAAGAGGAACTTGACTGGAACTGAGATTCTGCATTTCTAACAAGCTCCCAGGTGATGCTGCACCTGCTGAGGACCCCACTTTGTGCAGCATGCTTTTTCTATTTGTTTTCAGCTTAACAAATATCTTGACTAATACTTGTAGATTCTGTCATCAATAATGGGTGGAGGGGGCATGGTTTATACACAAATCAATACTGAAACACACAAAAAGGAAAATTTTCAATTTTTCTGGGATGACAATTATTCTATTTATCCTATTATTTTCTAGGGGAAAGGCTGGATGATGCTTAATTTTTAAAATTAAGATGAGTCAAAATTGTGTTGAGTGATATTTTATTGCTCTGTAATAACCTTTAGAGTTAACTGAAGCGATGTATACTAAAACTAGATTTGGAAACCATTCTGTGAGGTATTTACATCTTCGGGTGCATGATTAGAGTGGGGGTGTAAGGGGTGTAGGAGGCAGGAATGATAACTTCCTGACTAAAGTCACTTTCCCAGAATCTTTTCCTCATGCACTGTCTCTTTGAATAACTGAGACAAAGAGAGTTCAGCTAGATAAAGGCAGAAGCAGAGTGTGTGTATGCTGAGTCGCTTTAGTTGTGTCCAACTCTTTGTGACCCCAAGGACTGTAGCCCACCAAGCTCCTCTGTCCATGGGATTCTCCAGGCAAGAATACTGGAGTGGATTGCCAGACCCTCCTCCAGGGGATCTTCCTGACCCAGGGATCGAACCCACATCTCTTGTGTCTCCTGCATTGGCAGGCAGGTTCTTTACCACTAATACCACCTGGGAAGCCAAGAAGCAGAGTAGCCCTCCCCAAATTATGGTACCAGGTATGGACAATAGAGGCCTAAAGACTAGTGTCTAAGTCATCTCAAGCTGCCATAACAAAACACCATAGCCTGGGTGACTTAGACAGACATATCTCACAATCGTAGAGACCAGCTGATTTGGACTTTGGTGAGGGACAGATGGCTGACTTCTTGCTATTTTTTCACATGATGGAGAAAGACAGTTTTGGTGTCTCTCTTCTTATAAGGACATGAATCTCATTTTGGAGGCCTCACTATCATGACCTCATCTAAATCTAATTACCTCCTAAAGGTCCCCACCACTTAATGCCATCACATCAGCGGGGTTAGAGTTTCAACATGTGAATTTGTAGGGGGTGGGGAAACAGACATTCGGTCCACTACAACTAGATAAAGACTCTTCTAGATAAATGATTTAGCTTCGGTGCTAGGAGTCTGTCAGTTCTGGGCAGAGTTCCCTGTTACCAGTGGTGGCGTGTTTTTGCTGTAATGAACGTGCACCCTTGGTGAGCTCTGATTGGCAGCAGAGCAGTGGGAACACTTGCTTTCCTGTGGAGCCTGGAGGATGGCAACCTTCTGCCAGTTGGAGAAGGAGATGCATAACAAGCCCTGGGAGGCCATGAATAGTACCTTAAACAATAAACTGATGCTCTTGTTCTAGAAAACAAAGAAGGCAAGCTCCAAGGTAGCTCAGAACACAAAAGAGTGTATCAAAAGGACTTTAGGAAGAAAACCAGGAGTTGTGTGAACACATCAAGATTTCCCCTGGCTCATGCCAGCATCCAAGGAACATCTCACTGTTGGTTTCTTGGCTGCACATGCCTTTCCAAGGCAGAAACAGAAAGACAAAAATCTACAACACAGAGAAAACAGACATGGACAGAAAACTGAGTAGTTTTTGCCATAATTAAGTCAGAAAATGGCTAGTCTTCCCTTATTCACAGCTTCCATAAGCAATTCTCACTCTGGTATTGTAGTATTTAAGGAATTCTCCAAGATGTCTTCAAGAAATCTTTTCTCTTCAGATCTCTCTCCACTAACACCCCTTCTACAAAATTTAACATAAATAAACTTGCATTTTAAATCTGAAAACATGCATGACTCACATACAAATTTCATATAGTACATTAGGTATCAAAATGAGATAATTTATCTTTAATGGAATAGAGCTAAAAAATAAATAATAGTGCTAATAATAAATAAATGAATAGCAAAATTTGTAGCTAAGGTGGATAGATCTTTGAGATATATTATAGCATAAAAACAAATGGAAAAATAGTGCATATATCATACAATTTTGAGGCAAACACACACACAATTTTTTTTTATAATATATATGAAGATGTAAGGAAAATGGTCTGGAAGGGACATTTCCATCTGAGATGAGTAATTATCCTAGCAAAGTATTAAACAATAAAAACTACACACAAAAATCCAAGCATGGACCTTACCTAGAGAGACCCCATTTGGGCCTCAGAGAGAGAAGACACCCCATCTTTGTGGATTTAACCAAATGTGTTAGGCAAAATCATACACCAATATATTTATTTATTCTTAAAATTTTGAAAGCATCATACTTTTATTTTTATATATTTGGCTGTGTCATGAGCAGCATGCAAATAATGCCTTGGATTCCACTCTCTCAGGCAAAAAGAGGCCAGAACTAAAAAAGTGAAACAAAATAAAGATGAAGAAGTTAGTTCTGGGCCAGGTCATCCCAGTCATTTGTGGGACCCGAGGCCCAAGTACACATGGACATCCATATGTAATATGTCTAAACATGTAAGTTATAAGTCAAGCAAGCATGCTGTTTGTTACATGAAATATACCGCATCTTCCTGCTTTGACAAATATTCCTGCCAAATGAATAACTGACAGGAGGGACAGGTCAAGTGGGAGCTGTCAGAGTCATACACCCAGCAAGAGGCAGCATTTGGAGATCCAGCTCATGGTCTGTGGGTCTTGTTCTTGGTTTTCTGCTGCTGGCCTGGGTGGCGAGGGCCTCTGTGCATGTGTGGACCACTAGGCTTGCACAGACAATCTCCATCCACATCCCTTTAGACAGCTACATCTGGTCTCCCCTGGCCCTGCTATGTCCCAGCCTTGGAGAGCTGGAGCTGGTGGAGGTTGGACTGGGGAAAAGCCTATTGTGGGCCCTGGAAGTGAGCTCAGGGCATTTGAAGAGGAATGTGGGATCTCTCTACCCTTGAGCTTGGTTTAGAGGTGGAGACAGGACAAAAGCTATGGAAGGGCACATCCCTAGGGCCTCATGGACTCCTTAGCCCACGGGAAGTGTGATTGGATGAGAGCTGTGGAAGGGTCCTCTGAAGCCAGGGTCCTGGGTTTGGGTCCCCTCTTACACTGGTCTAAAGTCAGTGCTATTCTTGATTTGGGGACGTTCTGGGCTCAAGTCCTGATGAGTTAAGGGGTTTCAAGTGTCATTTTGATTATCTTATATATAGAATCTAAGTCAGTGAATTAACCTCATTCTTTCCACTTTGTGCAAAACATGGATATTTAAAAATACAGGCAACATAGCCAGTATCAAGACGTTCATCTCTGTGAGAGATACCCAGGAGTGAATCAGAGACTGACTGATAAAACCTGACCCACCTCTCTCATTCCCTCATTTCACTGGAGCAACAGGCAGAATTGTTGACACTGTAAACTGTTTTCTCTCCCGCCTTTGCAGAGTGAATATGGTTAAATGTACCTTAAAGTGCAAATAGTGGGATTCTACTGCACTAACTGTGGGATCTTATTTCCTTTGTATTACTTTTTTGCTGCATAACAAATTACCCCCCAATATAACAGCTTAAAACAACAAATATTTATTATTTCAGAGTTTGTGTGGGTCAGGAATCGGTAAATGGCTTAGCTGGGTACTTGTGGCTCAAGGTCTGTCATGAGATTGTAGGCAAGCTGTCCACCAGGGCTGCGGTGGTCCAGACTCAGGTGAGGCTGAAGGATCCAATACAAGTTCACTCACATGGTTTTTTCAGGCTTTAGTTCATTTTCTTATCATATTATATGGGCCTCCTGGAAGCCAGAAAACTTCTGGAAGGTGAGAAGAGTCAAGTGACATAGTAACATTTGGAAAGGGGGACTTCAGATCTGGCAGATGCAAGGTAACTTCCAAAACCAGGATCTGCCAACAGGTACTGTCAGGCCACCTGGGGAGTTTATGAAAAATATACCAGTATCATACACATCCTTATAGTTAATAATACTGTATTATATATTTGAAAGTTGCTTAGAGAATATATCTTAAAAGTTCTTGGCATAAGAACAAAATTTTTTGTAACTAGGTGTGGTGATGGATATGAACTAGACTTATTATGGTGAGCATTTCGCATATATACACCTACCAAATCATTATATGGTACATCTGAAACTAATAAAATGGTGTATATCTAAATAAAAAACACCTGTTTCTAGGTCTACTTTTTTTTTTTTTCTTTTGCGAGGAAGGTGAACTCAAGAGAGTTAAATGACTTGCTCAAATGCCCATAGCTAGAAAAGGACTGAGCTGGGGCTGGAACTCAGGCTCATCTGGAAGTGAGAGTTACTGTGAAAAGGTAACATGCCGGCCTGGCACCCCTCAAACCCACGTGAACATGAAGCCTGCCTCTCCACTGACAGCAGGCAGCCCTGTGTGAGTTTGTTACATGATCTGTATGAACTCCAGTTAGCTTATATGTGAAGAGGGTGTAATAGTTACCTTGTGCTGTTATTGTGATGACTGAGATGTTTTTTAATGCTCCCTTGCCAAAGAACACTAGGAATATTTCCTATCACTTAAAGAGTTGGATTTATTTCTCATTGCACTGAGGGAAATGCATACCATGGGAAACCCTGGAGGTGTGTCAGTGAGAAGGTATTAGAAAATATTATTAAAGGATTTGTTTTTTTGTAAGCTGAGTGCAGGGGCACTCAGGACACCAGAGTTCATTCTACAAATGTGTATCTTTGTAAATCTCATTCACAGAAGGGCAGACCAGAGGGAGACTTAAGGCTATAATTGGCAAAGAAGCTCTAACTGGCCAGAATGGCTGTGTGTCCACTGTGGTTGGGACGATGTTCATATTTTGTCTGTGTTTAGACATGATTAAGGAGTCTTGCTCTTGTCTTCATACATCGTGGCCACAGAGGGGCCTCGTCGGATGCTGATGTTCTGAGAACTTGTTCATGTTTATGTTCAACAGAAGAACACCAAGGCCCAGTGATAGTACCAAGGCCATCTCGTTCCCAGGTATAAACCATCGAGTCCTAGCGCTGGACTCAACTGGTGTTCCAGTCCCCGAGCCACAGTCAGCACTGAACCTCTGAGTCACAGTGAGACAGACAGGGGTATTCTGAGGTGGGGACATTTGGAGGAAACGAAAAGACAGATGTCCCTTCAAGCTCAATGACTCCTTTTCTTCCCCAGCTTCAGGCCTGCTGCTGCTGCTAAGTCGCTTCAGTCGTGTCCGACTCTGTGCAACCCCATAGATGGCAGCCCACCAGGCTCCCCCGTCCCTGGGATTCTCCAGGCAAGAACACTGGAGTGGGTTGCCATTTCCTTCTCCAATGCAGGAACGTGAAAAGTGAAAGTGAAGTCGCTCAGTCCTGCCGACTCTTGGCGACCCCATGGACTGCAGCCTACCAGGCTCCTCCGTCCATGGGATTTTCCAGGCAAGAGTACTGGAGTGGGCTGCCACTGCCTTCTCCGGCTTCAGGCATGACGCGAAGCCAATTCCATGAGGTCAAGGGTATTTCAGCCTGTGGACAATGTCAGAAAGAGCAAAGACGGGGCTGCAAGGTAGAGGGCCCATCCTAGACTCTGCCTTTGCGTCCTTCCTGCAGTAGAGGTGTACTCCGCACTTACTGTGAGTCAGACCTGGGCTTGATGCTGTGTGACACCCATCACTACATGGAAAATAGACAAGCAAAGGATCACGCTGAGAATCGGGGTAAAAGAAAACGGTACCACGAGGACCACTGGCAGTCTAAGCAGTGGTTCCTATACTTTTCTTAATGTTGGAATCACCTGGATCTTTAAGAAATATGACTGACTGGATCCCACTGCACTGATCTAATTCATCTGGGATACCACTCGGAGCATCAAAATTTAAAAACTCCCTGGGTAATCAAATGTGCAGTAAAGTTGGGAAACCATTGGTTTAGCCCGTCCACCCTTACAGTTTGGGGGGGGGGGGGCGGGGGTCACAAGGCTGTTTAACCGTATGAAAGCTGCGGTCCCTCATTCTAGACTCTTGGGTTTAGATATAAAATCTGAAAATCAATTTCGAGGGGCTTTCACACCCTAGGAAGAGAATCTGGGAATTCCTCGAGGGAGGCGGTCTCGTGAAAACCCCCAATGGGGGTGATATGAGCTCCCTGCAGAATGGCGCTGGCCCTGCTCTTTCACAGAAGCCCCGGCATTAGTGACACCAAACCTAGCTCCCGCAGGGAGGTAAGCAGCCCCCGAGCGGCCGGTGTGCGCACGTGTGAGAGTGTGCCCGCCGGCGTGCACGCGCGGGCCCGCCGGCGAGCGTGCGTTTCCGTTCGGGAGCCCGGGCGGCCTCCGGCTGCGGCCGCAGCAGCGCGCCCGGCGCCCCCTCCCGCCCAGTCCCCTCCCCCGGCGGCTCTGGCTCGCCCTCGTCCCTCCCCCGGCAGCGTCCGCCGCCTCCGGGTGCGCAGGGCCGCGCGCGGCACGCGAACCCCTCCTGCAGGCGCCCGGGCGCTAGTTGAGCGCCGAGCCCCGGGCGCGCGTGGCGCCGCCTCCCAGACGCCTAACGACGATGAGCCAAGACGCGGGGGTCGCGGGGAGCAGGTGAGCGCAGCCGCGGGGCTGGGCGGGGGTCGGGGTTTGGGAAGGAGGACGGGCAGAGCGGGGGTGGGGTGCGGCTGGCCCCGACGTCGCCGCGTGGAGAAGGGCTTTGCGGTCCTCAGCACCCTCCACCGCGGGCTCTGCTTTTCCCGTTTTCCGGACGGGGCGGGGGCTGCACTCCCGCCTCGGCATCCCCGCTCTAGCCGCACAAACAAAGCACCCTTCGGTGGCGGCGCCTGCCTGGCGCGGGCACGGAGCTTGGGGGTGGCGACTCGCCCTCCAGCCGGGACTCCGATCCCCTACCGCCGGCAGGCCCCGGGCGGCTGCACCTGGGTCGGGCGGGCTGCGCCGGGGTCGCGCGCAGGTGCTCGCGCGGGAGGCGGTGGCGCGCGGCTCCGAGGCCCCGGGCGCTCGGCCCGGAGGCGGGGCTACGGCCGGCGCTGCTGCCCCCTGTCGTCGCGGCTTGCAGGCGCCCGCTACCCGGCCCCTCGGCAGCCGCGGCGCAAACGGGGCGGCAGGTGGGCCCGATTGGTGCGCATCCACCCGGCGGCAGCGGCTGCGGGCGGCGCGCCGGCGTGGAGGGGGCTGGTCGCCCGGTGGCATCCCCTCTGCTCCCGGCGCGAGTGCACTCGCGCCCTTCCCGCCTCCGCGCTGACTCCCCGCCCCCCAGGCCGGCTTCTGCTGTCCTCGTCTGCTCCCGTCTCTCGAGCTTCAGCTCTCCGGATCCCCTGCGCCCACTGCACCCGGGTCGGGGAGGACTTGGGAAGTTTTCCTGAACACCGCTGGCGTTTTAGCCCCTTGACTTTCAAATGGTTTGAGCCGAGAGCGGGATTATTTCCGTAATCCCCTTTTGCCCATGCGTGGAACACCCCCATCACCCCCCTGCGCCAGTCATCCCTTCTGCGCTCCCATGGGGCCCTAGTAGTGTCTTTAGCACGGAAGGCACGAGATCAACATTGCTTTTAGGATATCTGCTTTTACTGTAAAGGTAGCCAATGCCTCTGTTTGTCATCAGCGTCCCACAGACCTTTAAAGGCAGCCTCTTTTCACGTGGGAATGTGTATTCAGAGCTGGTTTGGGCTGTGGTGGTCGAGTTCTTTAGAGCTCTCATCTGCAGAAGCAGACTTTTGGCATTGGATGCAGTTTCCGCGCAAGACACGTGACGGCTTGTTTGTGAAATGTATCCTTTAGGTAATCCTCTCATTGCTGTAAGCACTTGCAGGAAGCCCGCCCAAAGCAGTGCAGAAACGCTGGGCAAAGATTCAGACTGCAGAGAACTTGCTTATGGGACAGTCCCTGCCACATAACAGTTTCTGCAGGATCAACTAGAGAATACGGAGCTTTAAAGTGTTCATAACTTAAGTGTTTCGTGGATTATTCGTTGAACATTAGGCTCATATTCTTTTAGGAAGGAGGGAAGGATTTTTTTGTTTTATGTGTGATTTTTTTTTTCTCCTCTGTTCTTTATAACACTGTTGCAATCAGGAAGACAGTGTCAAAAGGTTTATTGTGGCTAGGTTCTGCTGTTGAATTTCTTGACATTGGCATTAATAAAACCCCACTAGGACAAGAACTGGGTCCACTTGGGTCATCAAAAACACTTCCTTAGAGGTGGTCAGTTAGCAGGAAGACGTGCAAATAGTGGTTAAAGTAATTTTGAATCAGTCAAATACAGCAAAAGTAAAGTTTTGTTTCAAAAGAAAAGGGAAGTGAATTGAAGTATAGTGTGTGAAATTAACATGCACGGTTATTTACACAAAACAGAGCTAACTCAACTTCTACCTACCTACTCCTTCCTAGTTCAGTTCAGTCGCTCAGTCGTGTTGGACTCTTTGTGACCCTATTACTCTGAAATGTGGGTCCTCCCTACCTCTTTACATAAAAATTTGCTAGCCCGCAATCGCTTATCTTTCTGGTCTCTTCAGGAAGACTTACTAATGAGTCATTTGCACATTTCAGTGTGGTAGCAAAGTCTGTATAATTGTGTTTCAAACAAGGGGGAGGTGTAATTCTCAGTAAACCCTAAAGCACCCTACAGATGTTTGCTACTGTTACTTGTAATTTTTAGTAGCTGCACAGTATGCCACTCTGATTCCCACATTTTTGGCCATTTAAAATGTTATTACTTATTTTTAAATACTAACCCGGGGGGGGGGTCCTCTATATCTAGGGACTTCCCAGATGTCTCAGTGGTAAAGAATCTGCCTGCCAATGCAGGAGGTGTGGGTTCAATCCCTGGTCCAGGAGAATCCCATGGAGAAGGAAATGGCAACCCACTCCAGTATTCTTGCTTGGAAAATCCCATGGACAGAGGAACCTGGTGGGCTATAGTCCATGGGGTCGAAAAAGAGTTGGATATGACTTAGTGACTCAGCAACAGCAACTTTATATCTAATTACCACATTGTTTCTGTCATTTATCCAGTGAACCTTTTTTTTTTTTTTAATAGTGCAAACTATACGCCAAATAATGTGTTAGATGCTGAGGATGTGGAATCCTTTGTTGTACACACACACACACACACACACACACACACACACACACACACACACACACACACACACACACACACACACACACAACACACACACCTCTTATTCTTCAGTTCCCAGGAGTTATAAAGGACTTACAGAGTTGCACAAGTTGTGTGAGGATGTGGAATCCTTTGTTGTACACACACACACACACACACACACACACACACACACACACACACACACACACACACACACACACACACACACACACACACCTCTTATTCTTCAGTTCCCAGGAGTTATAAAGGACTTACAGAGTACAACGTGCATGCATGCTTAGTTGTGTCTGACTCTTTGCAACCCTGTGGACTGTAGCCTGCCAGGCTCCTCTGTCCATGGAATTTTCCAGGCAAGAATACTGGAGTGGGTTGCCATTTCCTGCTCCAGGGGATCTTCACGATCCAGAGATTGTTGCATCTCTTGAGCAGCACAATAAAGCCGTTAATTTAGGTGTGCATCAGAGCAGGGATCAGGGAGGGGAGTAGAGAAGGGATCCCTTCAATTGGGCTGAGTAATGGTAATCATCCCACCCCATCCATTCCCAGTCAGGCCAGCTCTCCTTCTTGCCTGCCCTGGGCATTTATGATTTCATTCTTTTCCCTCTTCTTCCTCCTCCCCTCCTTGTCCCCTCACTGATAGAAGTGTTCCAGTTGCCTCCCTTCTCCCTTAAGCCAGCTCAGGTCCAACTATTTTTCCTCCTGGTCCCACTTCCTTTGGAGTACAGTATGCAGAGATTTCATTGACAGTTAGTTATAGGAGAAAGAAGGAAGTAAACCTTGAAACTGTTCACCCTAGTTCCTGTCACCCCACAGTTGCCATTTGGGCCATATCCCAAATGCAGTCATCTCTTCACTTTTGCCCCCCACCACCCAGGGTCATTCTCCATTCATAAACGTGGCCCGCAAAGCTAAAGTCCTATGTACTTTTCCTTTCCCAAGATGCTGGAGACCCTTCCTTGAAGTGTGTGTATGTACAGTCATACAGAAAACACAGCATCTTAAGTGTACAGCTGATAAATTATCACAGGTAAACACATCTGTGTAACCACCACCCAGGTCAAGAAATAGAACATGGCATCCTAAAAGCCCCGTTCCGTTTCCTCCTCCTTTCCTACCCCTGCATCCCAAAGGGACCAGAGATAGTTTTACTAGTTTGTAAACTTTATAAAGATAGAATCATACAGCATATGCCGTTTGTGTCTGACTTCTTTGGTGCTGTTATGTTTGCGCGATTCATCCTCACAGTTGTGTGTAAGCACTTTTTCACCCTCGTGGCTTACAGGACTCCATTTTATGACGGAATCACATTTTGTTCATCCGTTTTTCTCTTGATGAACATGGCAGTTGTTTCCAGGTTTGCCTGTTACAACTAATGATGTGTGAATCCTTTAGCTTTTTGATATCCAAAAACCTACCTGTTTGACCACTTTTCTTTTTTTTTTTTCCTGCTGGTGTAACTGGAGAAAAGGAAGGGAGGGAATAGATGAAGGAGCCAGCCTGGAGAGCTAGGCCTGTGGATTTTTCACCGTTGCTGGCACTAAATGTTTTCCAAAGCATTTAAGGCTGTGCTCTCATTCCGGGACCTGAACATAGAAGAAAAAGGTGATGGGATGGCTTACGTCCCAGGTGAGCTGATTATAGGTGGTGGTCATGGGATGCTTAGAATAAAGGAAGCTGGGTGATGATGGGAAACCTGTCCAGCTTGGGAAGTGTCCCTTAGGAGAACTGACAGCTGCTGGCTCATGATGCCCACAGCTCTTTTCCGCCTTCCCCCACCTGCCTGTTACTTTCCCCTATGGAGTCCTTGACCCCCCCTCCCCGACCCCATTCTCCTCTCACTCCCCCCCGCCCCCGCCCCAGTCTGGTCCCAGAGGGCTTGGAGTTCAGGAAATCCTTCTGTCCCTATGCAAGGGGCTATGTAGTTGGCTTCCAGACCTCAAGTCTGTGAAGACAGTTTCCTTGGAATATGCTTTAAAGTTTCCTAGTCTCCTGAGGGGTGTTTGTCATCTGGTACTACAACTTCTTGGGCAGGGAGGCCTGGCTTTTGTGGCCTGGAGACTGAGATTTTCTTTGGGGAAATGCTTGGACCTTTTGGGCTCAACGCAGGCAGTGTCTGAGCCTGTAGGCTGTCAGGGTTGCCCAGGGTCAGACATTCCCCATGAGAGATGTTGATGACAGCAGATTCTGGAACCCTGCGTTGTTTACTTCCTCCTTTGCACTCAAACTTCAGATCTTCCCAAGAGGAAGGATTTAGAGACCACTCGGTGGACCAGGTGATCTGCATTCAGCATCCTGGGGTTGCCATCGGCTTGGTTACAGAGTTGGAGTTTCTCCACCTCCCTGTCTTTCCTCATCTCCTCCCTTTCTCCCGCTGATCACACTTGCTTTTCTCCTCTTCCTGGATCTTGATCAGTTCCTTCCTGCCTCAGACAGAAGCTGTGTGACCTCAACTCTCCCTGCCCCCAATTCTTCTTTGGCCTATTCCTGCTTGTCCTTTGTGGCTGAGTTTAAATGTCAGCTCCTCAGGAAGCTGCCTCCCACCCCCCCACCCCCCAATTCTTCAATCTTAGACAGCACTTCCTTTCTCAGATGCAAGTAGACAGTCCTCCCCAGCAGGCTGATGGGTTCTTGAAGCCACAGCGCCAGTTGCTTTATTCACTGATGCCTGGCACATGGTCCATCTGTGTTTGTTAAATGGATGAATTGATGGGTAAACTAGAGGACCTGAGACAGGTTGTAAGATTGTCTCTGCTTCTAACTTGCTGTGATCTTGGGTGTGTATTAGTTTCACCTCTCCTAGAGTGCATCTCTCCCTCTGTAAAATAATGCCTCAGACTGGAAGATCTTTATAGGTTCCTTTCCGTTTCAGTTTTTGCTGAGTCTAACAGTGCGAGGATCCTGTTTGAGGGGTGGTAGCTTTCTCTGAACCCACTCCAGTGTTCTTGCCTGGAGAATCCCAGGGACGGGGGAGCCTGGTGGGCTGCCGTCTGTGGGGTCGCACAGAGTCGGACACGACGGAAGCGACTTAGCAGCAGCAGCAGCAGCTTTCTCTGAAAATGCAAAAGCTGACTTTAGCACTGAGGTTTAAGTGGTCTTAAGTTTCATGCCTGTGTTCTTCGCGTGAGAGCTGCATTCTTCCCAGGTCACCATGGCCTGCTCTGGGCTAAAATGATAACATATTGCTTTCATTGTGCTCGTCCCACATCACATACGTTTTATTTCCCGATCTGTCTTCTCTTCGGTTAGTGTGCCCCTGGGGACCAGGTTCCTGAGTCACGTGTCCCTTTTATATCCCCTCCGCTTATCACAGCAAATGTGAGTTGATTTCAGTTGATGAAAAGAGATCTATATTATAGGGAATAGTATTTTCATAGAGTTTATTCTCTGGAAAGTATAACTATTTTATGATTATGCAGATTAACTTTAGTTTGTGACTAACATTAACCCTTTTCCACTTTCTTAACCCATTTAACTTTTTTTGACCTATTTCCTGAAGGTTGATAGGGGCTAAAAGAAGTAAACCACTAGTTAGTTTCATTCTGGTGAAGAGTTAGAGGAGGATTTGGGTCTCATTATAGGTTTGTGCGCATGCGTGCTCTGTCACTTCAGGCGTGTCTGACTCCTTGCGACCCTGTGCTATGTAGCCCGCCAGACTCCTCTGTCCATGGGCTTCTCCTGGCAAGAGAATTGCAGTGAGCTGCCGTGTCCTCCTCCAGGGGATCCTCCTGACCCAGCGACTGAACCTGTATCTCTTGTGGCTCCTGCATTGCAGGTCGATTCTTTGCCTGAGTCGACCCATTATGGGTTTAATTATACCTGATAACTTTTTATTATTTACTACAAGGTGACTCTAGTTGAGAATTACCTTGACAGACAGGGACACCTTAGGACCAGAGACTAGAAAGTATCAAGTGTTTTGTCTTTACCTGCTTGGCAGAATTTTAGGCCTTTTGTTGTGAAATGTACTGATAAAAGCTTGGGCTCTGCAGTCAGATGGACTGGGCTTGTGGATAAGTTACCCAAGCCTTATTTCCTCATCTTTTAAATGGGGATAGTAGTTCAGCATCAGGCACTAAAACGTTTGTTGCAAGGAGCCCATTGATGCCTGCCAGGTCCTTGGTTCGGGTTCAGGCACACAGTAAATACTAAAAAAAAAATTAGCTATTATATTATGGTTTAAATATAATAAAATACCATATTAATAATTAGATTGATATATAATAATATATTATATATATTATATGGTGTGCTGCAGTCCATGGGGTCGTGAAGAGTTGGACACAACTTGGCAACTGAACAACAACAACAATTATGGTTTTATTTTCACTTTAAGGATTGTTGAAATCTTTAGCTGGTGAATCATTACTCGTGGAGCCAGATTTGATTGAAACCCTTCTGGCGCCTACTATGCGCCTGTGCAGTCTGCAGTCAGGCCCCGGTGCAGAGGTGGGAGAAAGGCTCCCTCGGATTGGGTGTGACAGCGCCAAGATGCAGCGTTTTTCTCCTCCCACTAAGGGAAAGAGACCTGTTCTAGGCAGGGCCTGGGAGCTGGTAGGCACAAGGCAGCATTGACATTACACCTCGTCATCACAATTGAGTTGGGATGAAAATGTAAGGAATTTTAAGTGATTAAGTAAATGTCCACTTCCATTCCCTACTGATCTCCAGCCCCTTAAATTACACTGGGAACATTTGGAATGGGTCCTCCCTCTGCATGATGACTTTCGTTTTTCCTTTTAACAAACCACATGGAGAAGCAGAAAGGAAGAAGATGTGGGGCACTTGCATCCATGGGGCGTGTCAGAGAGGAAGAAAACCTTCCTCCACCCTTCTGGGTTCTTCTGGTCTGAGGATTAAATTGACACGTGTCAGATTAACAGGAGAAAATCATCCATAACTGGTGTCCATGGGAGAGGGGCTTCCCAGGTGGTGCTAGTGGTAAAGAACTCACCTGTCAGCGCAGGAGACCTGAGAGAGCTGAGTTCGATCCCTCGGTTGGGCAGATCCCCTGGAGGAGGAAATGGAATATCTCCAGAGTTCTTGCCTGGAGAATCCCATGGACAGAGGAGTCTGGCTACAATCCACGAAGTTGCGAAAGAGTCGCACATGCCTTAGGGACAACAGCCATACATGGGAGATACCAAGGAAAAGTTGAGTAACTCTCCAAAACGGCCAAAGCCCTCACCTTCAGTACCATCTTCAGCAGGCAGACAAGGATGTTGAGGGTGGGGAGAGTCAGTTCTGGGAGGTCCCCGGGAAGAGCGCAGTAAACCCGGGTGAGGTTGTCCTGAGATTTCAGTCCCTGCCCTTTCACTGATAAGATACAGATTTGGACACCCTTACACATGGAGATTTCCCTTACAAATGTTAATGTTTCTTCCAAAAGGCCAACTCCTGCTGGGTTTTCAATGTTTTTCCTTTGCCTGCTGTTTCTTAGAGAATAACCAGCTTGAAATAATTAATATGCCAAAGCGACATATTTTAGGGGAGCAGATTCTGCTGCTTCTAAAGCAGATTCCTATACAGCGCAAGGGCCCTGTGGGCCCCGGGGGTTGCTTCCTCCACTGGTCTGTGTCTTTGCTGTTGCCCAGTGGGCGGCTCCTTCGCCTTGGGCTAAGCCCCTTCCCCCATAACTTTTGGGTGTTTTGATACAGAGAGCTGACCCTCTACCCTGCAGCCTCACTACATGGTAAAAATAAAGGTTTTCCATAAAGGTTTTCTGGTTTTAGCAGAAGTTCTGATATCTATGCACATGCATACACGTCTGGAAATGAAGATTAACAGCTGTAGAAAGGGGACTGTGAAAGGGACAGTCAGAAGTTTGTCACTGTTTTAAGCAGACATATTTTGTACAATAAGGATGTCTAACTCTTAATATATGTTCTCATCAGTCTAGTGCGGTCGCTCAGTCATGTCCAGCTCTTTGCAACCCCACAGACTGCAGCACGCCAGGCTTCCCTGTCCATCACCAACTCCTGGAGCTTGCTCAAAATCATGTCCATTGAATTGGTGATGCCATCCAACCATCTCATCCTCTTTCATCCGCTTCTCCTCCTGACTTCAATATTTCCCAGCATCATGGTCTTTTTCAATGAGTCAGTTCTTCACATCAGGTGGCCAAAGTATTGGAATCAGCATCAGTCCTTCCAGTGAATATTCAGGATTGCTTTCCTTTAGGATTGACTAGTTTGATCTCCTTACAGTCCAAGGGACTCTCAAGAGTCTTCTCCAATACCACAGTTCAAAAACATCATTCTTTGGTGCTCAGCTTTCTTTATAGGTCAGTTCTCACATCCATACATTACTATTGGAAAAAGCATAGCTTTGACTAGATGAATCTTTGTTGGCAAAGTAATGTCTCTGCTTTTTAATATGCTGTCTAGGTTGGTCAGATTTTCTTCCAAGGAGCAAGTGTCTTTTAATTTCATGGCTGCAGTCACCATCTGCAGTGATTTTGGAGCCCAAGAAAATAAAGTCTCTCACTGTTTCCATTGTTTCCCCATCTATTTGCCATGAAGTGTCAGGCTTCAACAGTATGTGAACGCTGAACTTCCAGATGTTCAAGCTGGATTTAGAAAAGGCAGAGGAACCAGAGATCAAATTGCCAGCATCCGTTGGATCATCGAGAAAGCAAGAGAGCTACAGAAAAACATTTACTTCTGCTTTATTGACTATGCCAAAGCCTTTGTGTGGATCACAACAAACTGGACAATTCTTAAACAGATAGGAATACCAGACCACCTTACCTGCCTCCTCAGAAATCTGTATGCAACAGTTAGAACCAGACATGGAACAACAGACTCGTTCCAAATTGGGAAAGGAAAATACGTCAAGGCTGTATATTGTCACCCTGCTTATTTATCTTATATGCAGAGTACATCGTGCAAAATGCCGGGCTGGATGAAGCACAAGCTGGAATCAAGATTGCTGGGAGAAATAGCAATAACTTCAGATACACACATTACACCACCCTTATGGCAGAAAGCGAAGAACTAAAGAGCCTCTTGATAAAAATGAAAGAGGAGAGTAAAAAAGCTGGCTTAAAACTCAACTTTCAAAAAACTAAGATCATGGCATCCGGTTCCATTACATGTTCTCATAATTACTTTTAAATTAAAAGGCACAATGACTGCATATAAGGGTATGAGTCTGGAGAAAAACGATGAAATGGCTGGCTTGTTCTTGTATGCATTTCATTGGGAACCATGTTTTAGTCTTTCTTAATGTCTTGAAACATTTCCTAATTTCAGGCTTACCACCACTGTCTGACCTGAGCCAGAAGTTAAGATTGAAAAATAAAAGGACTTGGGTCTGAAAATGAAAATGCATAGTTTTCCTAGGACATGGAGCTTGGGAAATACCAAATACTTGGGAATGTTTATCAGAAAAAACCGTGAGTCAGGAGGTTTTCAAAATCTGGAGGCGCCTGACTAACTTGACTGAAGAAGAGAAAGGAAGGGACCAGCAGTTGCTCTGCTGCTTTTGCTCTTTGCTTCCTCAGTTCACTGTCACTGCCAGGATTGGGGTCAGCCGGGGAAGGGGTGGGGAGTGGGGCTTTGAAGTCCCAGTGAAGTCCCAACGGTCAAGTGCTCCTTTTCTGTTTGTTAGCTGTGTGACCTTAAGCAAGTTAATGAACCTCTCCGAGCCTCAGTGTCTGCATTTGTGAAATGGCCTTCATAGGCTTATTGGGATGATTCAATGAGAAGATCCAGAAACTGCAAATAACACCATTGTTGTTTTCTTCCTGGTTTTTCATTTATTCATCCAAGATTCTGATTTGATGGGCCCAGAAAAATGGGTTTTAGAAGGCCCCCTGAGAGTTCTAATGTCTTCAAGTCCACACCTTGTGAAATGCTGTTCCTGGGGGATCAGGAGCAGTTTGGGCATCATGGTGGAGGGCGGGGCTGCCACTCCTATGCACAAAGTCTGCGTGTCTGTGGGGCACGCATAGCTGAGCTCCAGACCTGCAAGGCTCTCGGCAGTGACTTTTTTCGGGGGAGGGTGCAGAGGGTGGTGTGTGTGTGTGTGTGTGTGTGTGTGTGCTTGGACACTGAAGAACATTCCCTCTGGGGGAGCACGAAGGGTGGGGGACAAGGGAGCAGGGTGGGGGTCCACGTGTGCGGTGCCAGGGAGCTCAGCCCAGGAAGTAGTGAGAAGCCCCGGAAGGGCAAAGACATGATAAGGTCCTCAGAGGGGCAGACCAAGAGAGCGAGACAGTGATTGTGAGCGAGTGTGAGAACCCGTGAGAGAGTGAGCTTGCAGGCAGGCGGCAGCCGTGTGCGCTGAGGAGGGGAGAAGTTTGAGAGATGGGTTGGAGGAAGCGTGGGAGGAGTCTGATTGTGCTGCTTGCTGAGAAAGAGGGAGCAAGCGTTAGTGGTGACTTGGAGGTTCCAGTTAGGTGACCTGGTGATTGTCTGCGGAGACAGGTTGGGAGGAGCAGGTTTTCTTGGAGAGAAGAAGGCAAGGACTAGCTCCCGCTGACTGTATGTAAAGTGCTGAAGTGACCCTGGGCCTTAAGTACCTGGAAGTCAGGGAGGAGGCCTGTGAAGGGGTCAGAGATCTAGGATCTGAAGCTTTGGCCTGAAGGCGGGCCTGAGGCAGTGTGTGGAGGGCACACCGAGGTGGTCCTGGGACAAAGCCAGTCGCCAGGAGCTGATGGAGCTGGGAGATGAAGCACCTGGAGTGGGGAGAGGCCCCCGAGACGAGAGGAGGGAGGAGACCAGGTGAGGGACACTGGAAGCCACCCCTGAGCCTGTCGCCTGCTTCATCTAGAGAGGTGGTCCCTGAGGACGGAGAGGGCCCCTTGGGCTTGTTGGGCGGGGATCCACGGTGCCTCTAGCTCCAGTGGTTTCCGTACAAAAAGCAGAAGGCTGGTGGCTTTGAGTCTGGGAGAAGACGGGGAGTGGGAAGCGGAAATGGGGAGTTCTTCCTTGAGACCTCCGGTGAGGCTGAGCAGGGCAGAGCCGGGGTGCGGATGCAAGCACCAGATCAGGAAAGTGGAAGGACCAGCGAATTGAGTGGGGGAGCTGTCCAGGCCCTTTATTTCCCGGAAGTGCTCTGAGGGAGGAGGCTGGAGAAGCAGGTGAGAAGACCTTGGAGTGATCAGCGAGCAGCCCTCTGTGGGAACCAGGAGGAGGGACGGGAGGCCAGCGTGGCGAGGCGCGGTGGACGGATGCGCTGGAGATGAGGGGCGTGGGGATTCGGCGTGGTGACCCTGTGCGCGGTGGACGGATGCGCTGGAGATGAGGGGCGTGGGGATTCGGCGCGGTGACCCTGTGCGCGGTGGACGGATGCGCTGGAGATGAGGGGCGTGGGGATTCGGCGCGGTGACCCTGTGCGCGGTGCTGCTGGTACCCGGGGTGTGAGCAGACCGGCAGGGCTTCACCTGCATACTCCAAAGTCACCTCTATCCCTGTGGTTTTGAGTTCGGCGGGAGTGGGGAGTTGAGGGGGCAAGAAGAGCCTTGAGAAGGGAGAGAGTTATCCCACCTGCCAACATTTCTGGAGAAACATAGTATAATCATTTTGAAGACTTTCATAATTACTTGTATAAAATTAGTACCCATTTATAAAACTTTTTCTTTTCTTGTTCTAGTGATGATCACAATGCCTCTTCAGAAGAAAAAGGTATGAACTCTAAAGTCAACGTTGAGTAATCGAGAAACTTAAGCTGCACTGTGTGGACATTTGCATTTTTAGAAAATGATTTCTTTATTCATTTTATTTATTGGCTGCAATTGCCTCATTACATTCATGCAGTCACCAACTTACAGAAATGGTGTTGAAATAATCAATAGGTTAGGATGATGGGATAGTGACAGGTTTTCAGAATTTTCCTTAAGATTATTTGTCAACAGATATTTAAAACAATGAAATGTAAAGAATTCATACCTTTGTGGTTTTTATAACTTAAGAACAGAAAACAAATGCTCTTACATCTCTTTCCTTTTAAACTCTGGCTCTAATGTTCTTTTTAACCTTATTTTAAGTTCAGTAGAGTAAGAATGGAGAAGCATTGTCAACGGAATTCTCTAATTGTTCTATGCACGAGTAGATATTTTCTTTAATACTTGAGTGTTATCATCAATTATAGATACTTAATGAAAATAGCAACACCTAATTCTATCCCTGAAACTGGGTCAAGTAAAACCTCAGCTATTAAAAGAAGGTCATGGTCTAGGTTTAGGGGTTGCTGAGGCTTCTCTCAATTTCTCTCTCTGACCAGCAAAGTACCGGCGCCTTCCTTACTTTCATATTGTCCTAATTTCATTTGTCTACTGCATGGTCCTTCCTTGTCCTCACACATGCTATTGGCTAGGACTTGGATTTTCTCCTAATTTCTGCAGAGTGCCCATCACATGGTGGACAGTAAGTCAGTGAAGGGACAGTAGTCTCTGCCTGTGCCTAGGGAAAGCAGTCAACCAGTAATCGAGCCCTTTCTGTTCACCAGCCTGGCGTGGGTGAATGTTCCAGACAAATAGAGTGCTAGGTCCTGTTCCATGAGCCATCTGATGGAGCGTGGCATAAATACAGATGAGGGGCCTGGTAACTAAGTGGCCGTCCTTCCCTACACAGAAATACTCTTGCTCTAGTTGATATTGTTGGTAACTTCTACAACAGTTACCCTTCTTCTCCTTTACTATAATATTTACTATAATATCTCCATTCCCATGCACCTACACTGGCCTCGGCTCTTAGCACTTCATAGCTGAATCTCTGCAGCGGGGTTTTAGACTCTCTGGAGTCTAATGCATCTTGAACAACAGTACCCACCGCCCCCCTCACCAAAGTCCACCAGCATCTTGGGGAACACCAAGGCCCATTTCAGCTTGAAGTACTCATGTAATTCTGCATCTCCATGTCATTCCCTGTAGGAGAACCATCCCCCAAGGCCAGTTCTTCTCAATTTGCGTTTGAGGGCCTCCCTAGTCTGGTCCCAAGTTCTCTGGATCCTCACCTCCAACCTATCTGTGTCATTTCACTAAATCGGTGGTGGTTGTTTGCATGAATTGACTGTTCAGTGGGAAAGGACTCTGACTCTCTTGTATAGTAACACCATTGTCTGCTCTTCAGTTACAAAATCTAAAACCAGGTGCTTTTTTTCCCTTTCTGGTGTCAAGTTACTTAATCACCAGGGGTGTTTTTAGGGAGCGGCTAAGTTGATCAAACAGAGACAGTGCCACTCCTTTGGCACAGAATTGAGAGGTTGCCAGGGACCCAACCAAAGGTCGTTATAAAGTTTATTGGCTTTCTGTTTGCCCTCTCTTGGAAAAGGCTTAAGGTTGCTTGGTCTAAATCTTTTTTCCTTTGAGAATATGCCCTTGCTTACCATTTGTAACTGGGTTTTAATTTGACTTTGCCGCTTTGGGTTTAAAAAGGTGATTCGTTTATAGAAGAGGAAGCTGCTGTTATTTTTGGTTTAGCAATTTTTTACAAAAATGAACACAATCTTCTATTTTATCCTTGTATTTATACTACTAAACTTGATTTCTTTCTCAAAATTTAGATTGCCCCAGCCCCAACCTAGATACTTCAGGGGACTCTAAATCAGGTAAGAGATATGATTAACATTGGTAAATGCCCGAATGAAATTTTTATAAAATAAAATTCATTGCAAGATAAATAACAATTTATTCTTCTGTTTTACTTCAAGCAATCTTCATGAAAGATAGGAGCTTTCATCTTTCTACTTGAAAGAGCTGATTAAGTTTTAAACTTTCATGGTTACCTAGCCTAGTGAAATCAGTAACTTAAACTTCAGTGATGAAGCTGTACTTAATGAAACTGAGAATTTATCTGATGAGGCAACTGGACCATTTTCTGGATTGGTTTCACTAACCTAATACAGGGTCCTCTGCGAGTCCAGCCAGGTGGTGGATACTTGGCTGGGGTGGTCCTGGGAGGTTTTCCTGAGGAGGTGATGGTTGACTTGAACTCTGAAGGATGCATTGCGGTAACAGGGCAAAGGTGGGGACAAGGGTTATATGAGTTCAAAAGACTTGCAGGTGTATATGTCCCCATGTGGGAAAGTGCACAGTGCTTGTTTGCAGAGACTGAAGAAGGTCAGATGACTGGAATCAGCGAGGGGAGGGGTGGCAGGGCCAAAGTCTGTCTGTAGAGACAGGTGGGGGCTAGATTGCATAGGACCTTTGGATTACAAAATCTTTACTCCAGAGTGGATGTACAGATGACCAATAAGCACATGAAAGATGCTCAATATTATTTCAGGGAAATACAATTCAAACCCACAGAAAGATGCCACTTCACAGCCACCAGGGTGACATGAAAAAGATAATAGCAAGAACTGTCAAGGATGCGGAGAAATTGGAACCCTCATACACTGCTGATAGAGGGCTTCCCCAGTGGCTCAGTAATAAAGAATCCTCCTGCAATGTAGGGGATGCAGAAGATGTGGGTTCAGTCCCTGGGGTGGGAAGATCCCCCTGGAGGAGGAAATGGCAGCCCACTGTAGTATTCTTGCCTGGAGAATACCACCAGAGGAGCCTGGTGGGCTACAGTCCATAGGGTCACAGAGAGTCAGACACGACTGAACACCCACACCCACCCACACTGCTGATAGGAATGTAGATTGACACAGCCACCTGGGAGAAGAGTTTGGTAGTCCTCAAATAGTTAAATATAATTGCCACTTGACCCAGCAGCTTCTTTCCCTTGTGTATAGCCAGGAGAAATGGAACCGTATGTCTACCAAAGAATTTGTGCATGCATGTTCACAGCAGCATTATTCATGCTATTCAAAAGTTGGAAGCAGCCCAAAAGTCCATCAAGTTTTAAACGCGTAAACAAAATGTGGTGTGCCCATTTGTTTGCTGCGACTGCTGTGAGAAAGTGCCCTAGACTGGGGAGCTTAACCAGCAGAAGTATGTTGTCTCACACTCTGGGGGCTAGATGTCTGAGTCAGGATGTTGGCAGGGTTGGTTCTCTCGGAGGACTAGGAGGGAAGGTCTGTTCCAGATCTCTTTCCTGGCTTTGTAGGTAGCCATCACCGTGATCTCATGATGTTCTCCCTGTGGTGTGTCTCTGGGTCTGAATTTCCCCTTTTGGTAAGGACACCAGTCATCTTGGATTAGTGTCCACCCTGATGACCTCATTTTACTTAAAGGTAAATACTTCTATGAAGACTGTATCTCCACATAAGGTTATGTTCTAAGGTACTGTGGGTTAGGACTTGAAACATGACGTTTTTGTTGGGGGGCACATTCAATGTTATAACACAACACAGTGGAATATTATTCAGCCATAAAAAAGAATGGAGTGGTGATACATGCTACAACATGGTGGAACCTTGGAAACATGCTCAGTGAGAAAAGCCAGGTACAAAAGCCCATCTCTTATGTAATTCCATTTATGGAATTTATCTGGACATTTATGGAATGTCTAGAATATGAAAATCTATGCAGGCAGGAAATAGAGTATTGGTTATCTAGGTCTAGGGGGAATGGGGAGATTGGAAGTGATAGTTAAAATGTACAGGGGATTTTAGGGGATATTGAAAATGAAAAATTGATTGTTGTGATGGATGTACAGTTGTTGTTGCTTAGTCATGTCTGACTCTGCGAACCCATGGACTGTAGCCCACCAGGCTCCTCTGTCCATGGTGCTTCTCCAGGCGAGCATACTGGACTGGGTTGCCATGCCCTCCTCCAGGGGATCTTCCCAACCCAGGGATTGAACCCAGTTCTCCCTCATTGGAGGCGGATTCTTTACCATCGAAGCCACCAGGAAACTGTGAATATATGAAAAGCCATTGAGTTGTACACTTTGAATTATGTAGTGTGTGAATTAGATCTCAATGCGGGAGACCTGGGTTCGGTCCCTGGGTTGGGAAGATCCTCTGGAGAAGGAAATGGCAACCCACTCCAGTATTCTTGTCTGGAAAATCCCATGGACAGAGGAGCATGGTAGGCTCCTACAGTCCATAGGGTGGCAGAGTCGGATACAACTGAGCGACTTCACTCACTCACTCACTCACTCACTCAAGGTTGTTATAGAAAAATAAAAAAAGTTATATCAGAAGAAAAAAATCTAAAGCTTGTCATCCAGAAAAAAAAATCCATGTTTTCTTGAAACATCATTTCTGTGCTCAATCATTTCTGTGCTCAATCATTTTCTTGAAACATCATTTCTGTGCTCAATCATTTCTGTGCCTAGGGCCGTTCGTCCTGAACCATTTTGTGGGACTGTGGTTTTTGCATGCTTGATTTACTCCTGTGATTAGGTTTATGTGCAACAGAATATATTTAGGACAGACAAGTAGCAAAAGTTGTCCCTCTAGTTTGTTTTCTTGCCTTTGTCATTTCTGAAAACAGGGCCACCTGGCAATCTTGTTGCCAGATGGGAGTTTTTATCTTTATATCTGGAAGTTTATTTTCCCCTTTTTCATCAAGGTAATTTTGTACTGGTTTGGTGATTACATCAGTTATCTTTATGAGGTTTCTGTGTTCCTAGTGACTAAAGAAGAATGGTCCCTAAAGTTGTGCTAAGTACCCTTTGGTTTTAATGTCAAATAAAAAAGTAGGAGAACGATGGTTTCGTAATATGCAACCAAAATGAAGATTAGAAGGCGATTGTGCAAGGACCGCTGTCTACGAAAGGAGAAAGCCTGCTGCTGCCAACAGTGTCTGAAATTGAGAGTTAAAAATGTTCGAATGCAGAGTATAGTAGATAATTCAGATTCTCGAGTGAGGGGAGAGACACTTCAGGTCAGAGTGGGGTGAAGCCTTCTCAGCTGGCTGAAGGGAGGCTGGTCAGGAGGTGTAGGTGGGAATCCCCTGGCGGTCCGGTGGTTAGGACTCCACACTTTGACTGCTGCGGACCGGGCTTCTCGACTGGATAAGGCATGGGACGTGGGATTTCAGTTGGCCTGCTGTCACATTCCCACTGTTCCCCTTCTCACCCTTTTGTCCTTCCTTTCAATTTTTTTTTTTTAAGATTTATTTTAAAAAGTTTAGTCTATTTTTAGTGGAATAAAATGGGTCAAAGGAAGGGGTGTAGGTTTTGTCTGCATCTAGGCTGGCATTCAGGACAGCTGGGTGTGGTGAAGGTGGAACCCATCAGGATGAGAAAATGAGAGAAAAGAAACTCAGAGTTGGGGACTGTTTGCATGCTAGCTTCCCCAAACAGGGCTCCTGCTGCCAGAGCTCTAACCTACGCAAACGTGGGGAGGGTTTAGTGCTGGTGGTAGCACGCTTGGGCTGGCCTGTCACTAGAGTTTAGGAGTGTGACCTGTTAGTTACAATCGCTACCCCTTAAAAGTCGTGACTACTGTGTATGAGGCCCTGGGCTGGTCACTCTTCACAGACTTCTTATTTAGTTCTCAAATATGTGCCATGAGACAGAAAAATGGTCCTGGGGGCTTGAGGGGGCTTGCAGGGCAGGGAAGCAGAAATAGAAATCAGGAGTCTTAGGCCCCAGACCAGAGGGAAGGTGAATTGAAGGGATGGCCCCAGACTCCACTTCCCAGGGACCTGGAGCAGAAGGTGGGCCTCACCTGGGGCTGGTCCAGGCAGAATTACATCCCTGCAGAGATCCTAGGGGCTTCCTAGGTGGTGCTAGTGGTGAAGAACCCGCCTGTCAATGCAGGAGACATAAGAGAGGCAGGTTCGATCCCTGGGTCAGGAAGATCACCTAGAGGAGGTCACAGCAACTCACTCCTCTGTTTTTGCCTGGAGAATTCCATGGACTGAGGAGCCTGGTGGGCTACAGTGCATGGGGTCTCAAAGAGTTGGACATGACTTAGCACGCACGTGCGCACACACATACAGGCAGAAGTCCCAGACTGCTAGAGGGAACTGGCAGAATAAAGACATGGTAGGGGCTGCTCAGTTCTTTAAAACGGGGCAAAGCATTTGTTCGTTCACACATTCATCATTCATGGAACATCTATAGCGATGGGTGCCAGGGGGATCAGGGTGGTGAGACATGGCCTCAGTCCTCCAGGGCTCATGCACCAACAGCTCAACAAGCAGCCACTGCTTGACAGAGGGGTAAACGGATGGATTGGAGAGAGGCATGGCTCATCTGACTTGGTGGGGCAGAGGGAGTCGGTCCACAGAAGTGACTTTGGGCTGGCTTCTCTTGGATACCTTGGGGTCTGGGGTGGGGTCTGGGGAAGGGCTATCCAGGCAGTGGGATGGTGTGTCTGAGGACTTGGAGGAAGGAGTGGTAATCATGCTGGGGTGCAGCTTGGGGAATGAGGAAGTGATTACAGTGGGTTGGTTTTCAGCCATGGTTCTCAGCCCTGGCTGTACATTCAAGTTATCTGGGGACCTTTATCAAAAATGCTACCCCCAATTAGTTAGTACCCCCTAAGCAAGGGCAGAATCCCAGTGTGGAAAGCTCCCTCGGTGGTATCAGTGTGCATCCAAGGTTGAGAAGCACTGCTCTGGGCTTTGAGCCCTGGAGGACCAAGGCCACGTCTTATCACTTTTGATTTCCCAGCCCCTGTCTCAGTGCCTCGCCTTCCACTCAGGCATCATCTCATGTAGGAACCGCCTCCTGCTCCCCTTCTTCCCACTCCTCCTGTCCATCACCAGCTCCTGGGTGTTAAACTGCTGAAGCAATAAGAAGCATGTTTGCAAGTGAAACAACATAGTTAAGAATTCAAGTTCAAGCTGGACTACCCAAGTTGATATCTTAGCTTCAGACTCCCTGGGTGGAGAATAGGAGGTAGTGGGGTGGGTGGTGGTGGTGGTCTTACATAAGGAAATTAACTGACCTCAGCCTACCTCATTGGGCAGTTGTGAGGGCTAATGTGTTAACATATATAAAGCTCTTACATAAATGTATGTAGATATATATATGCAAAATGAGTATGTAAATGTAATTAATGAATACATGTAAATGAGTAAGTATATATTCTGTATAGTGCCTGACACATAGTGAACACCCCGCAAAAGCTGCTCTTAGCTGCTATATGATTGTTCTCATCTTTATTCTCGAATCTTTTCTTTTCTTCGTATAGCTATTGCCCATCCTTGGTTTTGGTTGGTAGTGTGTGTGTATGGAGGGGAGATCTGAGAATCGTATTAATAGCTTTCCACGTACTACTTACTCAGGGGATCCCAAGCAGGGTGAAGCAGGAGGAGCACTTGAAGGGGGTGGGTGAGGGAGAGAGCGGTGCCTTGTTGCTTGTCTGCTCTGTCAGGAACAGGTCAGGGTGCCCTGGGAGCTGGGGGTTGGAATCCGCTTTGGGAGTAGGTCATAGGTCGTTGCGGGGCTCTCGAGATAGAAGGAAGGCTGGGTGTGTGTGGGAAGTGGGGCCTGGGTATTAGTGGTTGGGTGGGCTTCCCTCGTGGCTCTGATGGTGAAGAATCTGCCTGCAGTGCAGGAGACCGGGGTTTGATCCCTGGGTGGGAAGATCCCCTCGAGGAGGGCATGGCAGCCCGCTCCAGTATTCTTGTCTGGAGAATCCCCATGGACAGAGGAGCCTGGCGGGCTACGGTCCATGGGGTGGCAAACAGCCAGACACAGCCGAGCACCCAGCACACACATTAGGGCAGATGGAAGGCACGCAGAGGTCGGTGGAGAGCCAGGATAGATGGGAGAGCTGTGTGGACTGGAAGGGCCGGTAGATGCCTTTACCTGTGGGAACCATGGATCTGTCCCATGGGTCTGGGGCTAGTGGGCCTTTGGGGACATCGGGGAAAGAATTCCAAGCTAACTGTGGGAACAGAAGCCTGCTTGCAGTGGACAGAGAGTTGGGGGTGAGGAAAGGGAGGGAACATTCTTGGGGTCACTCTTTGCAGAAGTAGTTGAATCGTGTAGACTCTTTGTCCTGTGCTTCAGGGAAATGGCAGGTGGCATTACAGAATGCTGCACTGTTGTGTCGTTGAACTTGGGTACGGAACCTTCTAGATGCACAAGTGCAGAGGCAAGATGGGAGCAGTAAGGCAGGTCAGGCTGGGCGAGACTTGGATGACACCCAAATGAAGTGGTTACTGCAGCCAGAGGGTGATTTGGGCTCAAATTTAAGTAATTAAAGTGCATTTCATCCAGCTCCAAAGGATAAAGCCTTCTTTTCTCGTAAATCAGACTAGTTTGGGACTCAGTGAGAATGCAGTCAAAGGAGGAAATTAGTTGAGTTTGGATCTGTTTTATTATATTTATAATTTTAAAAAATAGTTCCTACTTTTTTATTCATTGTGTGCTTCTCCTGTGTATCCTATTTTTTTTTTTTTTTTAAGGCGAGGACAGCAGTTCTGAGAGCGGTTCTGAATCTGGTGAGTTATCTGTGTATGTGTTTCTTTAATAACAGAATTCTAGTTAAACATGGACACCTTTATTTTTATTTTAATGTAAAGCCCATACCACTGATGTTGCTTGAGGACATAGTAATTACAAGTGTCCTTTTTGTGAAGTACCGAAAAGTACTTACATGGTAAATAATTTCTAGTTGGCAAGTAAAGTGGCAAAACAGGATGAGCTGAGGAAGAAAGACAGGAAATGGTTGCTATTGGTGAGAGGCAAACACTTTACCTATTCTTCCATTTGCCTGTGTGTTTTTTTCTTAGTTGTCATATGCATTTCATATGACATATGATTTCAACCTTTTTTTTTTTTTCCCCGTAGATAATGAGGAGGCAAAACCAGAAAAAACAAGTGAGTATATCCTTCCTTCTTCTGACTTTCTTTTTTGTTACTGAAAGGAAGAAAGAAGGATAGGCTTTGAGATTTTTAAGTTGCAGGTTGCTTGCTCATGATCTTTTTCTGTGTCAGATTGGGCTCAACACTGGGAAATGAATAAGCATTTTGAAAATTTGAGCTCAGTACACTTGGAATACAAGGGGTGTGTTCCTGGTCTGCACTGATGCCGAGACTCTGCCTGTGCGGCTTTGCTCTGCGGTTCCCAGAGGAGAAGAGATTGAGGGACTGACCAAAATCTACAGCCACAGCCTCTGCTTCCTCTCGTGGTGGGCGCTGCTCACAGTTAATCACAGAGTAGACTGTTCACTGCTGAAAATGTGGTACCATTTGTGGTTTAAAGTTTCTGGCTTGCTGTTCTGGTTGTTTATGAACAACTTGAGTCATGAAACCACTGTAAAGATATAGATTCTAAATATAAAATTTGCTTTTGGTCTAAAGTTTTGTGAAAAACTTAAGTTGCATGACTAAGCTTTTATTTTAACTGATTTTATTATTCCTTAGGATTTTTTTCCCCTCCCAGTTCTTAGAATATAATCTGCTTATGAACACAAATACTATGACAAGGCAGTCAGGGGGTTTCTTTATAATATTTTAAAATAAATGAAGTCTTTTCACTCAGAAGTCCTGTATTTAATCTAATTCTCTCTGCAGTTTCCCAGTGGGGAACCCATGAAGGTAATTGTAAGCTCCTTGCAGTCATGTTGTGTATAGATAAGAACCTGTAGTTATTTTTGTATCACACGTGGAGTAGATGTCACCATCTGATACCCATAAGGAATAATGTATACCAGCCTTCCTACTTCCAATCCTCCTTATTCATAATAAGGATTATTTCATCCAATTAAATGCAATCAGAATTCCAAACTCCATAGATTGGACTAGAATAGAAATGAAGTCAGAGGCTGTGTCTTGGGATCTGTTCTTTGTTGTCCCTGGTTAATAACTGAGTAAATGACCCTGGAGACGCAGGATCCAGAGACAGGGCCACCAGGGTCCAGGCAGCCAGGCTTGGCCCAGGGCCTCGCCAGGGTGGCAACCAGGTGGAAGACATTTGGAATCTGTGAGGCTTGATATAGGCTCGGATTTGAATGGGAAGCTGGAGTCAGTGCCATCAGACAGGGCACATGTAGGAGATGGAGCTGCTGGACCTGGCCCTCAGCCCTGTGAGACACCTGGATGTCCAGGGCTATCCACAGGGCTGCCTTTCCCAAGGTTCTTATCTTTGTTAAAAGACCTTTTATCCTCCACCTTGGGGAAGAGGTCAAAAAGATATCCCGCATTCACCTCCATTCTCAGGTCAGATGGGAGGACCAAATAGTCTACCCTGGGATGCTGGCTTCTCTGTGGATGGGCCAACTGGTCGTGCAGGCTCACCCATCATCCTTCTGATTGGACATACCTTCTGTTCTGAGCTCCATAGTCACCTTAATTGCATGGATTAAAGAGAAGCTGAGGGTTTTGTGTTAGAGAGAAGTGCATCAGTTTCTCTGCTTTGGCTGGGAAGACCTGGTGGAAGACTGTGTGCTAGGCTTCTCTAACAACTTTCATTTTCTTAGCTCCCCAGGCAAATAGCAAGACACAAAAAACATGGGATGTGGATGAAATGCAGTGTAGATGATAGTCATTAAATATTTAGAATTTTATGATGCTTTTTAGGATAGCGATTGTGGGATAGGATTGAAATATTTTCCAGTGCAGGACTTGAATCAGTGTTTCAGAACCTTCAGATCTATGGTATTCTGAGTCCAGAATTCTGAATATGTTTAGTCTCTATTTTCTAGTTCATTTTAATGCTGTTTTTAAAGTCTGGTTCTGTCTTGCAACCCCTGGTCTCCGTGTAATGTCCTGAGAGCAGGCAGCTTGTGTAGCAAGGACTGGAGCCAGGGTCCTGGGGTGGCAGAGACGGGGTCCACTCCTGGGCATTGGTGGTGGCCTGGACCTTCCACATGTGCTCAAGATGCCTGTCTTACTAATGGGACTCATCCTCCCAAAGGTTGTTCAGATCCTTCAAATCTAAAAGCAAGTATTCAACATATTAGGTCGTCTCCCAAGTGAACGGTTATTGTCTGCTTCAGAATTATTAATGTTTTTGAGTTTCACATATCACCATAGCAAAATAACAGCTAGTACTCACTGACTGCTTGCTGAGTGCCAGGCGCAATCCCTACCTATAATTTAATTTTCTGTCTTTCTGGGCGGTGGTATTACGTTAATTCTCATTTAACAGATGAGGAAAGTAATAGACAAAGATTTCATACATAACTAAAGAGCCTAAGCTCATGCAACTAGTAGCCGGTGTAGATAATAGAAAAATTCACCACTGTTCCCTTTCATAATGTATTTTTGGATTCTGGGATTCTAGTCATTCAGAAAATGAACACTTACCAGGCCCTGGGATTACAGTCCTTGTGAGACTTGCATTCTAATGGGGAGAGAGACAGGAAGCAGAAACACTGAGCTGATCATGTGCGAGGTGGTGAGCAGTGCCCTGATGAAAATGAAAGGGGGAAGAGATGTGTCAGGCAGGCCCTTGCTTTGGGAGAGGGGTGGAATGTCAGGAAAGCCTCTCTGATAAGGTGACATTTGAGCAGAGACAGCAGGAATGTGACCGGGTGAGCAATGTGAATATTCAGCCCGGGAGACAGAGTGCAAAGGGCCTGAGGCAAGAGCTTGCTTTGGTGTGGAGAGTGGTTCAGAGTGACTGGAGGGCAGTAAAGGCAGGGAGGCTGGCCAGGGACGAGTAGTGGGGAGCCAATGGAAAGAGTCTGCATGCTAAATCAGAGACTCTTAGACAATTCCACCTTCAGTTCAGTTCAGTTCAGTTCAGTCGCTCAGTCGTGTCCGTCTCTTTGCGACCCCATGAATTGCAGCACGCCAGGCCTCCCTGTCCATCACCAACTCCCGGAGTTTACTCAAACTCATGCCCATCGAGTCGGTGATGCCATCCAGCCATCTCATCCTCTGTCGTCCCCTTCTCCTCCTGCCCCCAATCCCTCCCAGAATCAGGGTCTTTTCCAATGAGTCAACTCTTCGCATGAGGTGGCCAAAGTATTGGAGTTTCAGCTTCAGCATCAGTCCTTCCAATGAACACCCAGGACTGATCTCCTTTAGGATGGACTGGTTGGATCTCCTTGCAGTCCAAGGGACTCTCAAGAGTCTTCTCCAACACCACAGTTCAAAAGCATCAATTTTTTGGTGCTCAGCTTTCTTCACAGTCCAACTCTCACATCCGTACATGACCACTGAAAAAACCATAGCCTTGACCAGACGGACCTTTGTTGGCAAAGTAATGTCTCTGCTTTTTAATATGCTATCTAGCTAGGTTGGTCATGACTTTCCTTCCAAGGAGTAAGCGTCTTTTAATTTCATGGCTGCAGTCACCATCCACAGTGATTTTGGAGCCCAAAAAAATTAAGTCTGACACTGTTTCCACTGTCTCTCCATCTATTTCCCATGAGGTGATGGGACTGGATGCCATGATCTTAGTTTTCTGAATGTTAAGCTTTAAGCCAACTGTTTCACTCTCCTCTTTCACTTTCATCAAGAGGCTTTCCTTAAACACGCCTAAAATCAGACGTCAGTTCCTCTCTCACTGCTCTGCTATCTCTAACTATGCTAAGCTGAAGGGCTGATGCCAGTCAGGCTCTGTCTTGGGGATAACAACTCCAGCTTAGTTCCCGACTTCTGGCCCCTCTGAGGGACTCTGCATCGGGGCCTGTAGCTGCCCCGCTGAGACACTGGTCTAGCTGAGGGGTGACTGGTGAGGAGCTCGTTCCTGACCACCTGTGCCCTGAGCTCGTTTTGTCTCCACAGATGGGGAGCTAGGAGAGTCTTCCGCCGAGGAAGCGTCTGCTCGGGGTAAGAGTGAGGCGGTGCCCTTGCCCTCCTGTGTCCCCTACGGTATCCTGTCCGCCCTGCGCCCGTGCTGTGAGACGAGGGGGATGCGAGAGCTGTTTGCTTCAGTGTCCAAAGATCAGCTAAAGACTTAATGTGCCAAAGTGGGGTGCATGGACGCTTTCACATTCAAGCTTATTTTCCTGCTTTATACCAGGGGTCCCCAACCCCTGGGTGACTGTCTGGTACCATTAGGAACCGGGCCACACAGCAGGAGGTGAGCGGTGGGCTAGCGAGCGCAGCTTCATCTGTACTTACAGCCACTCCCCATTGCTTGCATTACCGCCCGAGTGCCACCTCCTGTCAGATCAGCGGTGGGACAAGATTCTCATGGGAATACAGACCCTCCTGTGAACTGCCCATGGATCTAGGTTGCCCACTCCTTATGAGACTTTAATGCCTTAGGGTCTGATTCTGCCTTCTGATGTGTTGTATAATTATTTCATTATATATCACAATGTCATAAAAATAGAAATGAAGTGCACAATAAATCTAATGCACTTGAATAATCCCAAAACACCCCCGCTCTCACCGCCCCCCAGTCCATGGAAAAATTGTCTTCTGTGAATCCAGTCCCTGGTTCCAAAAAGTTTGGGGACTGCTGCATTATACCTACAGCAAGACTCACAAACAGGATGTGTTACGTATCACCGAATCCACTCAAAGAGATGTTTAACATACGTTTAAGGTTCCTGTTGGGCTTGCCCGGTGGCTCAGTGGTAAAGAGTCCACCTGCAATGCAGGAGACACAGGTTCAGTCCCTGGGTCGGGACAATCTTCTGGAGCAGGAAATGGCAACCCACTCCAGTGTTCTTGCCTGGAGAATCCCATGGACAGCGAACCTGGCAAGCCTCAGTCCATAGTGTCGCAAAGAGTCAGACACGACCGAAGTGATTTAGCACAAAGTTCTTATTGTTTGTGAAGCTGGGTGTTGGGGGTGGGGGTTAACTGATTTATCCTGTGACTGACTTATGCCAATACATGTGTGACAATATCTTTTACAGTTGAAGAATGGGAGGATAAAGAATTGCCCACACAGCATTTTAATTCAGGTATGAACTTATATTCTCCAAAATAGTCTCATTATTGCTGAGGGGGCCTATATCTTTGAATTTTGTAATATGGTCGTATCATATATATTTGTCAAAAAAATTTTATCTGAAAATGCCAGTCACATTCCTATAAGTAAAATTTTTTCTCTATCATTTAGAATCTAATAAAATCCAGTCTCACTGTGAACACTGTAATGCTGAAAATGTAAGTATGTTTTTAATTATAAAGGATGGCTCTTTAATTTGCTTTATTTAAGAAAATGACGTTTACTTATATGTTATATCTGTGCTTTTTCTCCAGAAACACAATGAACTGGTGACTCCCAGGCTTCTTTCCCGAGGACAGTTTTTGTGAGTCATTGGGAGTACGGGAGACATGACACCATTGGTAATTTATCTGTCTATGCAAAAATAACCCCAAGTTGGGGAAACACAAAACAGCATAACTTCACACATTTTATGTACTTTCTTGGATTTTTTTTTTTTTGTATATATATCATTTTATTTATTTGTTTTGGCTGTGCCGAGTCTTTGTTGCCGTGGGAGCTTTTCTCTAGTTGCAGAGAGTGGGGGCTGCTCTCCTGTGGCACACGGGCTTAGTTGCTCCGAGGTAGGTGGGATCTTCCCGGATCAGAAATCAAACCCGTGTCTCCTGCTTTGGCAGGAGAATTCTTTACTACCGAGCCACCAGGGAAGGCCTTAGATTGTTTCCTTTGAGAGTGATGCTGCTTCAAAATGTTACGGAGTTCCCTCAGTGCTTTTGAGTGAAATTAAATAACCAAAAAAATGAGTTAAAAAAATTTTTTTTGAAGAAATCCTCTCCTAACATCAGGACTTGACGGGTGTTCTTATCTGTCCATTGTAGGCTGAAGGTGGATGGAGAGGGAACTTACCAGTGCACGGAGACTGGTCTGATATTTGAGGTTAACAGGAAAGTTGATATCAAGTATTGCGTCTTGTCCTGGAGCAAATACTCAGACCTCATTGTGAAGCCCTGGGCCGTCGGTGGACCCTTGTTTGATGTTAAATGTGACCCGCTCTGTCTTACCTCCATTCAGTTTCCACATTCCCTCTGCTTGGGTCGTGAGTACTTGTTTGCTAAAAGTTTAATTGGCATGTGCATGTGTGGATGTGTGGGTATGTGTGCAACGCATGCAATGCCCAGGACACTAATTCACCTTCATGTGCTAACAGACCAAGATGCCAACATGACGTTCAAAGTCTTCCACGTTAAAAGTACTGGGGCCTCATTAGAATATACTGTGGACCATTCTGCCACCCATGTCAAATGGCGTGTGAGTTCTCTTTCTCCTGTGGGACCCGTTATTCAAAGCGAAGAGACGGTATTCCACCACGGGGCGGTGATCTTGTACAAAGCCATCGACCATAACCCGTCCTTGTCTTTTCGAGTGTATGTAGCAACCAATAATGAATCCTTCATCAAGGTAAAGTCAATGAAAGTGAATACTAAATGTTGAATACTGTGTGTTCAGACTTTAATGCAAGGTCTGGGTGATGTCTGTTGATTTAAGATCTGGGTGTCTCTGTTGATTTAATTGTCTCCCCACGGTGGGTCTGATGTCATGCTCACTCACCGACGTTATAAGATCAGTGCCAGGTCCTCAGATCCTTGGGGCATGGGTGTTTATACACGTGAACAGCGTCGGGAGGAGAGCAGATAGGAAAATAGCTCTCTAGAGGTGGGTGTGGCACAATCAAGCAGGCCTGGCCTCAGAGAGGGTTGCCTGGAGAACAGCCAAGGCCATCTATTCTTTACAGCCTTGCTGCTGAACATGTGATTTGGGGACCAGGGAACCAGGAGTGGCTGGTTGCTGTCAGCAGGGTGTTCCTTAAAATGCCAAATCTCAGCACCACCCAGACCTGCCTGCCCTGCTCAGAATTCCCAGGTAACTGGGACATTACAGTTGGCAAGACACCTGCCCTGGATTCACTGGGGGGGCCGTTTTGGGTCTTTGGGTCAAATGTAGGGAGACTGGAGATTCCTCCTTGGCTTAACGCTCTGCCAGTAAGATACACCTCATAGGGTAACTCATTCCAGAGTAATTTTTTGGATAAAAGTTGACGTTTGGTTCGTGGGTTCAGCATTCTAGGTTTTGTAGCAGTAGATATTCATGAAGCACCCAATACGTTTAAGGTATAATGACCTGAGGGGAAGGGTTTGAATATTCATAATGGAACCCGTTTGCCAGAATGCAGAATAAATCTATGTTGTTTAGCCCATTTTCTGAACTATATCATTGAGAACAGAGGATTGAATCTCCTTTTATACCCTGGCCCACTCTAAATACAGTTATAGTGACTTAGAGGTGGGTGGAGCACTGACAAAAGATAAAGCAGTGACTCAAAATTATCCTTTCAGATTCAAAATCAGGGTTTGACAGATGTGAAAAAAAAATAAGCGTTCGGTTCAGTTCAGTTGCTCAGTCATGTCTGACTCTTTGGACCCCATGAACCGCAGCACGCCAGGCCTCCCTGTCCATCACCAACTCCCGAAGTCCACCCAAACCCATGTCCACTGAGTCAGTGATGCCATCCAACCATCTCATCCTCTGTTGTCGCCTTCTCCTCCTGCCCTCAATCTTTCCCAGCATCAGGGTCTTTTCAAATGAGTCACCGCTTTGCATGAGGTGGCCAAAGTATTGGAGTTTCAGCTTCAGCATCAGTCCTTCCAGTGAACACCGAGGACCGATCTCCTTTAGGATGGACTGGTTGGATCTCCTTGCTGTTCAAGGGGCTCTCAAGAGTCTTCTCCAACACCACAGTTCAAAAGCATCAATTCTTTGGCCCTCAGCCATCTTTATAGTCTAACTCTCACATCCATATATGACCGCTGAAAAAACCATAGCCTTGACTAGACAGACCTTTGTTGACGAAGTAATATCTCTGCTTTTTAATATGCTGTCTAGGTTGGTTATAACTTTCCTTCCAAGGAGTAAGTGTCTTTTAATTTCGTGGCTGCAGTCATCATCTGCAGTGATTTTGGAGCCCCCCCAAAGTAAAGTCAGTCACTGTTTCCACTGTTTCCCCATCTGTTTGCCATTAAGTGATGGGACCGGATGCCATGATCTTAGTTTTCTGAATGTTGAGCTTTAAGCCAACTTTTCACTCACCTCTTTCACTTTCATCAAGAGGCTTTTTAGTTTCTTCACTTTCTGCCATGAGGGTGGTGTCATCTGCATATCTGAGGTTATTGATATTTCTCCTGGCAATCTTGGTTCCAGCTTGTGCTTCCTCCAGTCCAGCGTTTCTCATGATGTACTCTGTATATAAGTTAAATAAGCAGGGTGACAATATACAGCCTTGATGTACTCCTTTTCCTATTTGGAACCAGTCTGTTGTTCCCTGTCCAGTTCTAACTGTTGCTTCCTGACCTGCATACAGGTTTCTCAAGAGGCGGGTCGGGGGTCTGGTATTCCCATCTCCTTCAGCATTTTCCACAGTTGATTGTGATCCACACAGCCATGATAAAGTATACTACTTTGTGAATTATAATTTGAGTTATAGAATTTATATCAAGCTACCCACTCCCAGTGGTTTTAGGTTGTAGTATTTGCATGCTTTAAAAATGTTATACAGATTATAACTAGCAATATGTATTAAAGTGTAAAAACTTTAAGTAACAGATTTTTTTGTTTCCTCCTAAGAAAGTAAAATATGCTTTCTGTAATCTCACTAAAGATAATACTTTCAGTTGGGAAAGTAATCTTCAAAGTGGTATAAAAATAACTGCACCTAAAGTATAATTCCTGGAGGAGGAAATGGCAACCCACTCCAGTATCCTTGCTTAGAAAATCCCATGGACAGAGGAGCCTGGTGGACTATAGCCCATGGGGTCACAAAGAGTTGGATATGACTGAGTGATTGAACACACATACCTATAAAGTAAAATTAGCATAGATTTGGAAAAAGCACTATTATTTAATGAACCTTATATTTTAAAAGTAAATTCAGTTAACTGAAAGAGCATGATCCAGACTTCCTGGGAAGCTGGGGTCAGGAGTTGATTACATCAGCAGATGTGGAGAAGGCTGCCGTCAGGACAATGGAGAGCGTGGCATGGGGAAGGCAGGATATCCTTCCTGGCTGGTGTTTTATTTTTACACCTTCTCCAGTTAATTTTTTTTTTTCCTGTGTAGGAAAAGATTTCCTTGAACTCTGTCTCAAAAAACCTAAATTTTATATTCAGCCATACAGCTACTTTACCAAGGGAGCTTGGGCCAGAGATTACATTCACCTCTTGGGGGGCCTTGGAACAATACATGTAAAATCGGTGTCCCTCTAGGGCCACGTCAGAAAGAGAGTTGTGTTAGCAGGATGGGAACATATCCAGTGTGGGGCAGAGACACTGGGAGTCAGCTGGAACCACTGCCAGTGAAAGAGGTGCTCTCTGTTCACATGATGGGCATGGAATTAATCCGCATGTGTCATGCAAGTGCTCATGTAACGTGCTCAGACCCTTCAGAAGCAAATTAGTGGTGCCACAGAGGGTATAAGTGACCCTTCTGGCTGTAGTGCTTTTGTGGGGAGATGTTTGGCTGTGTGAGAGATGCGTAGGACAGAGGTGCCTCCGCTTCTGGGCCTTTTTCCCCTTGTGATCACTGTGGGACATCCTCCCTGGCCGTCACTTCTGTAGGAGCACATGAAAATAATGCGACTGGCACATACACTGCCCGGCTCTTGACTTTGACTCTCACAGTTGTTGCTGATGGATTTCAAAACCCAACCTATTTCCACCTTTAGGATATTTCCAAGTCTGTAAAGCACTCCTCTAAGAAATTCATGAAAATCGACAAGCCTCCAGTTTGCCAGAAGTTGCTGCAGAATGGGAAGAAGTACAGGCTGATCAGTGAGCCAGAAGCTGAGATCACCCCAGAGGTAGACACTGTAGAAAATCAGCTTGGAGTAGCAGTGGGGGGAGTGTGTAGATTTCTTAGATAGAGCATCTTGAAGATATTTAAAAATAATGCATTTTGTTCTCCTTTTTTTATCTCCTAGTGTCTAAGAAAGCAGTTGTTTTGTTAAACTTGCATTTTATTCCAAAGGTGCTGTTGAATTTCAGGGTTCATCTGCAGTCATCAAAAATATAGACTCTCCATTTCTCTTTACCTTTGAAAAGGTTTTCAGTTTTCTTGCATTTTAAATTAAGTTATTCAAATAATTTTAGCTTCAAAGGAATACAAAACTTAAGTTTAAGTCATGCAAAGCATTAAAGGTTAATGGAAAAGAGTTGCTAACAAAGGATATCGGGCTTTTCCTACTGGAAGGCATTTGAAAAATAGTTATGGGAATAAATTGTTAGATTTGAAGCATTCACTGTACACACCATGACACTTGTAAGTGATTTTGGCTTCCCGGAAATGACTTAGTTATTTTTAAAGTTTATTTTCATTATGTGCCCTGGGTGTATGCCATAGCTTATCTAGTCTGGACATCTGTGTGGAAATTCCTTTTGTCTACCTCCTTTGTCTGTTTTACAGTTTATGAAAAGTTGAAAACATGTTTTGATTCCATATTAAAAGTGGGAGGCCAGAGAGCTAATTGCAATGGTCCATGTTGCATTGTTTTATTGCATTGGTATTATCAGGGCCTTGCACCCTATAGAAGCAGTCAGGTTGATCACGACAGTCTTCCTTCCTGTTTTGTTTCAAAGCGTCTCTGCACATGTTTTGAACCATTTGAGCCATACAATAACACGGCTGAGGAAGCCAATGTGCAAAGCAGGTGGGCGCTCTGCCCAGGCCACATAGGCCAGCAGAGCTTGCCCATGGCCCCGACTGCCTTGGCTCCTGAATCTACCGTCTCCCCACTGGGATCTGAGAGGTTGATTTTCATCCCTTCCATACTGATCAGGCCCCCGCAGATGGCACATCAAGAGAATCACGAGAATCAAACTGCAGCCTTGTCTGGGCAGTGGAACTAAATGAGAAGGGTGTGCTTTTCAGTGGCCTGTGCAGCATAATGGATTTCCCTGGGAAGCTTTAAAAAAAAATTCGGTGGCCTGGGTCCCACCTCCAGAGATGCTGACTTAATTGGTCTGGGAATGGCCCAGGCATTGGACTTGTTAAAGCTCCCAAGGTGACTATAATGTGCTGCCAAGGTTAAGAACCACTAGGAGAGGGAAGAATACATATTGAATGGGTGGATGTTCCCAGAAAGAGACCGAGGGGGTCTCAGGAGTTGTTTCTTACAAAAGATGTTGATAGCTAGAGGGCTTTAAATAGTCTGCATTCTAGTGCATAGTCAGTCACATAGTGGGTGCATAGTCTGTCACTAACTGAGTGCTCTCTCTTAACCAAATTTCTGGTCTATAAAATGGGGATAATCTCCCAAGATTGCTGTAAGGATCATATAAAGTAATGGTTTGGGGCACTCCTGAGAGTTGTAAAACTCCGTGTAAATATAAGGTGCTCTTATTAGTTTTATACCATTAATGATTTGCTTAACTGACATCAGATGTGCCTATTACCAGCCCACCTGATAAAAGCTAAGAATTAAAAAATAGGTAAGTCACAGTCTTTTCCCTCAAAGATGCCAGTGTAGTGAGGGAAATGCTCCATTCATGTAGAGAAATAATTTTACTATAACGTGGCGTTCCTTTAGAGACAAGTACAAGTGCAGTGGGTTTCCAGGAAGGCTTTCTCGTGGGTGATGTTGGCTCTGGGTTTGAAGGGTGAGGGATTCCCTGGGAGAGACAAGCTTTCCCAGGCTGTCCTGGGAGAGGTGGCCACAGGTGCCTAAGGAGGGCACGGAACTGTTCAGCTGGGCTGAGCCCCAGGAGAGTTCTGGGGAAATGAACCTGGAAGGATTTAGGAGAGTGGAGTTAGGGGAGGCGCTGTCTCAGCTTTGTAGAGCTCGGTGACTGACTGTTGGAAGGTTAGGAGGATAATACTAGTGACTTGGAACAGAAAGGAAGAGGAACAGATTAAGAGCATTAGTTTGTATTGGTGACACCCGGTGCAGTTCACTAATGTTTTTTTTAAAGATGTATTTCTTGCTAGCCAAGAAGAGAAGCAGAGGCATGGGAAGCCAGGAGACAGTCTGAATAGTGGTTAAGAGCTCAGACTTTGGAGTCACAGACGTGTATTCCAGTTCCAGTTCCACCACTTAGATGTGGACTTGGGCAAATTCAGTCACTTCTCCGGGATCGTTTACTCATAAAATAGTGATAACAGGATTTGTTGGGGGAAGGTGGTGTTCACTGAGGGAATGTGGACACAGCACTGCACATAGTTCTGTAAATGTGAAATCAGTTGGACAGGTCAGAGAATGATCTAAGAGAAAGGTGGTAAAGAGCTTAAAGCACCTGGGAGAGAGTGGCTGATGGTTGAGCACAGGTTCCATTTGGGGAACATGAAATATTGGAAGTCGGGAAAGGGCTGAAAAGTTACACTTTGGAAAACAAGGGCCATGGGACTAGAAGCTTCAGTGAGGTGGAAAACAGTTCTAAGTAAGAGTAAGGGGGGCTGAAAGCGGGAGAGTGAGAGGAGGTGTGGTTAAGGAGTGGATTTACAAGGTCAGAACTTCAACGGGTGTCCACTGAAGCACTGACCCTTCTCATTGCCTTTATTCCTTATCTGACATTTTATGTTGTTAATTAATGCAACTTTTAAATTTACGAAAACCACCTTTTTTTTTTTTTTGAAGGAAATTGAATTTGTGGATGGTTCACTTTTAAAATTGAAAAGTTATATTGAAGTGTATCTGGAGCAACCAGTGGAGTTTAAATTACTCTTGGTTGAAATGGATTCCGAGGAGATTGTATGGAAGGCAAAACTGAGAGAGTGTGAGTATCTTGTATCTTTATTGACTCAAAACTCTGTTTGGCAGGTGGGGGGTTGGGGAGGGTTGGGGGGACTGGCTCGGGTGGAAGGCAAATAGGTACTCGTCTGTTCCATCACCGTAACATCAAAAAATTCGATTAAGAGAAGCAGAGGCCCCAGTTCTTGGGACAGAAGTGCTGGCTCTGGTTCTCAGGCCTCCACCGTCAAATCCCCACATTCAGCAGATGCACAGAGCCCATATTTGCTATTGAGGCTTTATACTCCAGAAACAAAACCCAATCTAATCCATTTGGGATTCTGTCCTAGTTTAAGCCAGAAGCTTTTGTATAGGTGTGACTCCTGTTCTCAATATTATACCCTTAAATTAGCCAGTTTGAAACAGGCCCTTTTATACAAACTACCGTTACTTAACCCAGAGGAGTCCTAGTTTTGGGATTCTGTATTGGAGATTGTATTATTTAATTTGCTCAAATAAATGAACCTGAAAGATGTTAACTTTTTAATCATAGCAAATGCCACAGTAATAAAGGTATTTAATATGTAGCAACCTGAATAACAGATGTTCTTCCAGACTAAGCCTCTTGGCAGTTTTAAAGACCACTTTTTAAGACTTCTTTTTAAAACTTTACTTAATAATATTCTGCCTCATAAGATGGTTCTGCTTTCTGTTGTTTTGGGGAGGCCTATCCTAATGATGAACAGAAATTGCCCATCACTCATAAGATGTCTTCACTTAAGGGACCTGTGGAAGGCCTGCCCAACATAAAGGCGTCTGTTTGAGCAGGGCTGAACTCATGGGGCAGGTGGTGTCAAATCATAATGAAGTGTCTGCAAAGAACCCACCAAGTATACATAATGATAATACATATATGAGATTCTTTTACGTGTGTGTATTTGTGTGTGTGTGTGTGTGAGAGAGAGTCACTTAGCCATGTCCGACTTTTTGCGACCCCATGGACTGTAGCCCACCAGACTCCTCTGTCCATGGAATTCTCCAGTCAAGAATACTGGAGTGGGGTACATATAAATATACTTAAAATTTAAAGATGTTATTTATTTTTAAAAAATGTTTATGGCTTCCTTCTCCATATGGCACGTGATGTTCTATTTACAGTAGTTTTAGATTTAGAGAAATACGGAAGGAATGATATTTCACCTGGCCTCTGGGTGTGGCAGATACCATGCCGGCAGTGTGCAGATGACTGAAATATGGGAAACGCTGGTCCCACCAGACATGCTGGAAGGAGTTCAAGCTCAGGGTATTTGCATACATACCAAGTTAAAACCCACATTTGAATTTGAGAGAGATTACCAAAACCCTAGAGCTTCACGTGCTTTCACACATCGATGCTTTAATTCCAATTTCATGCCGCTTTTCCAACTGCTGCTTATTGTACCTTAACAGGTGACTGGGTTCAGCAAAATCGGAACCAGAACATTTCAAAAAGCTGCACAAGTGGTAAGTGCTTGTAAGTGGACATTAAACTCGTCTCTTCCTTCTATCCACTAGAATTTTAACTCTGCTTTGCAAATCCAGTAACGTTCAGGATCTGTTAAGTGTTCCGTAACTCTTAATCATCTGAATGAGCTTTGAATCCTTTTTTAATTTGCTGTCAGAATGATGATTTTAAAATGATTTTTGAAAAGTCCGGCTTGAAGATGGGTGGATGATAAAACCCTAAGGGAAAGCCAATTTGCTGTTGTTTTTTTAAAGGTAACAGGCGACGAAAAAGGAGTAGCAGCTTACCCGATGAGATGGTCTATGATAAAAGAATGAAGCAGATTGACAGTTCAGGTTTGTAAAAATGTCCTCTGTGGCTGTCAGTCACTTCCTCCGGTCTCCCCCAGGACATTCATCTGACACATGTTCTTCTTGGGTCAGTCTCCCTGGAGTCATATCCTAGGTGTGCCTGCTCTCCCAGCTACCTTCCCGCTGTGTCCAAGCTTCTCAGGCCTGGATAGAGGTCCTAGGTGGCCTGCCCCAGCCTCCTTTTCCACCTTGGCTGCCCAGTCCTACCCTGCACTTGGTGAAAGTAGAATTGGGGGCCAGGGGAAGGTCTTGCAGCCTGTAGGGCCAGTGGCCATGGCCTGTCCATCTGTGCATCTCCTATAGCACTGAGCCTGCAGCCTCTAATGTAGAAGATAATGAGCGTTCACTGAAGAAGTGAATAATGAACGTCCATGTGTGCATTCACTGGCTTCACAGTTACTAACTATACTTGGGGGGAGGGAGCCACCAGCTCAATTATTAGAGATAAAGGTCAAGTTAATTTCTTCCATTTAAATGGCAGAGACCAAGGCTTGATAGCTGTGAAAAGACAGTAGAGATTTAAGCACTTAACAACAGTACTCCAAGGAACCAGAAGATGGAGTATGTACCTCAAAATTCAAGTCCAACCAGAATTCATAAATCAAAGTTTAAAAACCCAGGCTCAAATTACACAAGACAAGATCTTAAGGCTTTGGGGGCCTCATGTAGATGAACCCTTTCATCAAAATACCTTTTATTATTGTAAGAAGGTGTGAATCTAAAAGCAGATAAACTCTATAGACTAAAATAAGATGTTATTCGCTTGGAGTTGAAGAGGATGATGTATGTCTGATTTTACTGTATATCACTAGAGAATTGTTTATTATTTCTATTAAATGAACATCAAAATAAATGAGGCTCTGGAATTATTTTTAAAACCTAACCAAATTGGAATACATATTTCTTTCAGTTTTATTGAAATATAGTTGACAAAAATTGTATATAAGTACACAATGGGATGCCTTGATGTATGCATACATTGTGAAATATTTACCGATCGAATTAATTAGCACATCTATCACCTCACACAGTCACCTTTTTTTTTTGGTGGTAGAACTCATAAGACCTTCTCTTAGCAAATCTCAAAGAGTACAGCATAGTATTTATTATTAACTGTAGTCATGCTGTATATTAGATCCTCAAAAATTATTCACTTATAACTGAATGGGACACATAGGAAAATTTTTTCCTCTTTTGCAGTTATTTGGCTATTTAAAATTAGCTCCAAGAACAAGTAGCTAGACATAGAATAAAATGATCAAATACTACCTAGAAAATTAAGGATTTCCAGCCTTTTTCGAGTTGACTATGTGGTAGCAAATAAATTATTAATGATTTACTTTTGTTTAGATATTTTCACATTTTTTAAGATACTGAGTGACTATCCTGATGGTTTGAGGCTCAGCATATCACCATATTGCTTTTTAAAATATAGTCATCTCTTAACTCTAAGTCACTTTGAGATCTTGTTAAACTTTCGATACAGAATCTGACATGGTAGGTTTGGGGATCATCCCGAGAACTTGCGTTTTGGATGGATGGATTCCCTGTGTGGTTTCTCTTGCAGCAGTTTGAGAGGAACAGAAGTCACATGTGTTAGAAGACCACTAGGGGGCAGTGGCCGCCCTTTAGAAACCATTCTTGAGTACAGTGGTTAGGGTTCAATATAAATGTTAGGTTCCCTTCATTAGACTATTGGCTCTCGATGAGCGAAGTGTTATGGTTCTGGAGGAGGGGCAGGAAGGATTCTTCCTCTCACCCTCTTATGGCAGCTCCAGGGTTTGTAAGGCCTGGAGGATCCTTAACGAGACTCTACCCCTGGTGAGCTTGGCTGTGTCATAGCACAACCATCTGAAAAGTGTGAACATAGAAAACCCAGCTGGGGCTGGTATTTTGTATTGGGTCACTGGTTTGCATTGGCAGACATAATCCCTTCCAGAATGATGACATGGTTTCTTAGTGAACAACAGATACTAATATTACAGACGCTGTACCCTGACTTTTCTGTGGAATATGCTCTTCCCCCTAACGCCAGGAGATGGCAGAATGGAGACTGCAGTTCATATCTCTTGCTACCCTCTTAGGTGACCACTGAAGTTAGCGCTTTGTATGTGAAGATGCAGAGATGGGCAAGGGGAAAAGTTGTATATTTTTCTTTTTGAGCCACATAAAGTATTTTTGGTGCCTGATTTTTTTTTTCCCTCCAGCCTAATTTGTGCAGTTTTGCAAAACAATTTCATTCCCTGAATCACTGAATTATCCTTGTGAGCATTATACCCCAGTTCAACCTTATGTGTAATCATTCCCTTCGGTTCTTCTAATAGTTTGGAGAGCAGGGATTTTTTTGGTGCTTAAATTTATTTTAAAAGCAGTTAAAGTTTCAAATCATGGTATCCTTTTTTATATAAAGAGAATACATTTTCATTGTCAATGACTATAAATGAAGTGTTGAGAGGAACTACTGAATTCTTCGTGTGCTTTTAGATGGGGTGAAGACTAAAACCCTGTTAACAGACACTCAGTTGTTTAACCTTGCTGAGAAGCTGGGGAAGGAGTGGTTAAAGATTGCCATTGCCAACCTGAAGCTGAATATTAGCGAAATCGATGCTATCCGGGAGAAGGAAGACAATGTTACAATCAGTAAGTTTAAGATGCTGAAGAAGTGGCAAGAGAAGGAGCAGAGTAATGCCACAGCTCAGAATTTATGTAACTGCTTAAAAAATGTTGATTCAGTTGAAGTCCAAGATGTGCTGAGAGGTAAGCAAAAAATTATCTTAGTCATTTACTTGGGGTCAAGCTGTGTCTTTGTAAATAGCAAATCTGTACTCTAGAATGTGTTAGTCACGTCTAAGCTCGGGTTCAGAAGATTGTGCAAATGCTCCGCAGTAAGCACATGGGTCATAATCTAAGTAAAGGTGATTCACGTGTGGCATCAGAGGAAGTATTTGAATGCCATCTCAAGTGCTGGCTAGGTGTGTGACCAAGCAGGTTTGTTTGTTTTTTTTTAATTGAAGTATACTTGATATACAGTAAGGTACAGGTGTACAATGTAATGTTTCACAATTTTTATAGGTTATATTCTGTTTACAGTTATAAAATACTGGCTATATTCCCTGTGTTGTGCCATATATCTATGACTAAGCAAATTCCTTACCTCGCCTGAAGCCTTTATATTCTCATCTGTCAAATGGATGCAAAACTCCCAATGTCCTAGGTCTCTTGTGAGAATGAAAAGAGATAATGCATATAAAAGCTCCAGGTTCAGGCAGCGAGACTCAGGCAGGAGTAGATAATGTCCTTTCTTGTTCAGTTGCTCAGTCATGTCCGACTTTTGCAGACCCCATGAGCGGCTGCACGCCAGGCTTCCCTGTCTTTCTCTGTCGCCTGGCGTCTGCTCAAACTCATGTCCGTTGATAATGTTTTTAACTGGAGACCTAACTGGGGGCCTTGAGCCTTCCAGGCTTTCTGTGGTGTTGATGCAGTGCTCCACTTGGTGGCACTAGTGAGCCTCCAGCAGCAAAGATGGGAACAGAGAGCTAAAGGGAGTTGTTTCTGGTCTCAGTCCAGAAAACCACAGGGTTCCTTCCTTTGTGTTGAAGCACTTCTTTTTTTTTGTGGCTTGACTTAGCATATTGTTAGACCCAAGGTCAAACCAATTCACAACTTGGATTTTTATTAATATGTATTGTTACCATGATTAACAAATGCTGTGTTACTTCTCAGAAGCAAGTCAGAGAGAGGTTTTTATTTGGAATTCTATGCGGACTTTTTGTTCCTTAAAGAATGTAAAAGTGTGTCAGCCACCCCAAAAGCTTATATGAAAAGTTAAAGTCTGGGGTGACCTCTCAGGATGCAGTCAGGTGTGGAGGGCGAGCTTTCTGAACGCCCCCACCAGTTTGGATGCAAGAGCTGCAAGCCAATAGAATAGCCAGTTTCAACATCAAATTTCTTTTCCTTGAATATGTTGAAATTATGTAAATCACTGAGGCCCACATGTGGAAATCTCCTTATTTGCATATAGGCACTTCTGCCTATTGACAGTACTGGCCTCTGCTGTGTTGAGGAAACAATCATAGCCTCTTCCATCAAAGGAAGGCTTGGAAGTCTGACCGTCTCACAAATCCTGTAGAATGGGTGGTTATTTGTCGTTTTGTTTTTATCTGCTCTTGACTTCGCTAGACGCTTGACTTGTTGCCACATAAAGCTGAATAAGGATTTGTGACATTTTTTTGGCAGTGAAATGGATCATAAAAGCTTATTTGTCCAATTTGTCATTGAATAGGAGAAAAATCTTCAGTGAGTTACAAACGAACAAAAAGCCAGAAATTTTCCAGTGTTTTCTGCCCTCCTGTAGCCAAAATATCTGGGTGATTGGCTGACTTTTGTGTCTTTATCAGGGCATTTTAGTGTCTTATAACTGCAGCCTTAAAAAATTGCACTGGTTTATCTTCATCTCAGGAAAACCCAGCCACTCCAGCAGTTCCTTTTTGAAACGGACAAGTGAAACGGCAGTTTGAAACGGCCTTTCTTTAAACGCATGTGCTCTTTCCCCACAACAATGAATCCCTGAATTCGTTTCTCTCCCTTGTTAGGCTTCTTACAGGAAACGTGAGGTTTGAAAGATGAGCTGGAAAAGGAAGCCTCAGGAACTTCCGCCTTCAAAGACTGTCTCCGTGGTAATACGGCATAGACTTCGGGACCCAGAGCTACACAACCTGTGGAAGCAGCTCCTTTCACAGACCACTTGCAGCTCACATTATTCAGGGGCAAAGGGAATGTGAAATATTTGGAAACCTTGAGGAAGAAGAAAAAACCTCTATAATATCAAGAATTTTTTTTTGTACCTCCCACTCTCACCATCCCACCCGGCTTCCCCACCCAAACACATCCACTTATAAAGGGTGCCTAAAATGACTCAACAGCAGTCAGGCGAGAAATGTGGTAATTTTCCTACTGGAGTCTGTGAACTATGAAATTCCTATCAAGCGTTTGGAACATTTTTTTTTAGCAATTAAGTGGTGGAGTACTTAAATTGCACCAATTTCACCTAGCTTTTTTTCCTCGTGTCATTAATGATGAAGAGAGGCTCCTGTTCTTTTAGCTCCCACACAGTCAGACACTCATGTGCTGCCGGGTCCAGTATGTCTTTTTATGTGAGGTGTGATTTCCGCGTCTCACATTACTAACCAGTCTGGCTGGTGGTCTGTTAGACCATTAAATCAATCATGTTACCTGGCCCTAGGGTCATTAGAAAGGATCATAATCCTCTCCCCATCCGGGCTGGTGCAAACGCTCACAGGTGGTGGCCTCATCTTAACTGGGGAAGTTCACCTGGATCCATCGTCAGAGTCCCTGCAGATTTTGTCAACCTTCTGAAATCACCAAACACTGCATTTCTTGACCTTGACCCTGGATTGTTTACTTGGCGGGGGGGCGGGCAGTGCGGGAATGCCACTTAGAAATAGCCTTAGTCAGGACCAAGGAACACTGTCGTCTCTTCTTGAAGAGGACTTGCCCGAGGGAATCATGGGCCATATTGGCTCTTGTTAATGGGTGAAATCTTTTTTTTTTTAAAATATGTCTTAATATGTATAGATATTGTCACTCTCCCAGAATCATGTGTGTCGTGATTAACATTTTGGATATGTTTTGTTAACTTATTTGAAGAAACTATAAATTACCATTAGTCCCCTGTAGACAGTAGCTGGAGAGTAAATTCAATCTTAATGAATTAATCAGAGGAACACACTTTATAGCTTTGCCTGTGAAGAACAAATTCATTTTATAGGGAAGAACGTATTGATATTATTAATGATCAGGGATCCAGTGGAATTAAAATCAGTGTCACTTTATGAGTTTTTTTTTTAATTGTTCTATATTTCAGGAAACACATGGAGTTTTAACATTCAGAAGTGTAAAATACTTAAAGGTCTTGAATTTTTTAAGTGTTTATTATTTTTTGTAAGTTGTTTTCCAAAGAAAATCGCAATTTCAGAGGTGCTTTGTATATAAGCTGGTTTCCTAACAATTTCCAGCCTTTTTCCTACTGTGGATAAAGGGAAGAACAATAAATCTGCATCTGTACAGTGCAAATATGTCTTCTTTGTGTTATTATTTACTTACAGATTACTTTTTTTTTTTTTTTCAGATTACTTTTTAAAGCATCATCTTCCTTGATTATTATTATCTTGGCTGTTTGGGCATTAGTTGGTTTTGCTCCCAGACCCAGTTCTTGAAGTAAAGTTGAGTGAGGGTAAAGCAGGGGCACATAACCCAGGAGTTTTCACAGATTCAGGAGCACCCCCACACCCCCTAACCCTTCTCCCTCCAGGAATGTCCAGGAATGAGTTCTCCCACCTGTGCATGGGAAGGTATGTTTTTATTTAAAACCAGGTGTATTCATAGTGAGCTCCTTACCTGTGTCTCTCTGTAACAGGATTTTCCTGCACATTTGCGACAGGTTTTGTCATTTTGGGGGGTGGCTTTAGGGGACAGGCTTTCTCCCCTGCTTTGTCAAATGGAAGTGTTTTCACTCCATTTTCTAAAGAGGACACTGTCTTTGCTGAATTGAAGTGTGTTCTCATGAGGATGGTTGTTTTCAGCAGTTGGTCCAGCCTGTGGCCATTGCTGGAAGTCCTCAGGGTGAAGCAGCCTGCTTCTTGCTGAAGGCGGAGATCCCGACTGCTGGGAGCGCGTCTCTTCCAGCCTACACACCGGGGTTTGAGCATTTCTGATAATGGCTCTGTGGCTGCTGCTACTTAACAGAGGCCCTGGGCTAGAATTCTGAGTGCAGAGTTCTGAAGTTCTTCCTGCTTTTTTAAGCTGAGACCTCCAGCCTGGAGCCTCCAGAGGACTCAGATCCAATTTACTCCAATCATGTTGTAAACTCCTAGTTAAGCAGCCTGGAGTTAGGCTGCCATCTTTATTCTGCAGAAGTCCATTCTTGCTGTGTGCTTTAACCTTTGGCATAAGTTTCATTTTTAGAAGGGGGTCTTATCTGTGCATTTATAGCAGTGTTTTGTTTTCAAGCAAGTTGGGAAATCTAAAAGATGGTTTTGTGACATAAAAACTGTGGGGAGGGGCTTGGATGAGTTCCATGTTTTCTTTAGCTGGAGGAGCCTTTTGTGAAAGGAAGTCTCACCTGGAAGCTGCATTGGTGAAGCATTCAGAAGTGGCGCTGCTCTGGTTCGGGGGTTACTGAGGGCCGATGCGGGGTTGTTGAGGCGCCCTGCTGGACCCCTGACTGGCTCCTGTTGAGCAGTGTGTGAACCAGCCATTGAGGTGACTGCTGTTGAGATGACTGGGTCTCTTGTAGCTTGTATCTGTGACATCTGCAGTGGGAAATAACCCCATTTTCAGTTCACTGGTAATCCTTCGGTGGCACATTGCTCCTGATGGACCACATAATCCCAGGCCATAGATATGTTAATCGCTTAAATCATCCACCCTGTAGAGGCCTTCCAGCCTGCCTTTCCCTCTGTAGTGATGAGAGCACGTGATGGCTGTTGCTCCATCAGCCCGGGTTCCGGAAGAGAACAGCAGAGCAGAGCCCCCAGCCGATCCACAGTGAGCCTGTTCCTCAAGCAAGAAATGGACCTTTGTTTTAAGCCAGGAAACCAACACTCGGAGGAGCCTTGGTGACTTTCACGGGTGTTCCCCCATTCTCAGCAGGTGCAGTTGTTTTGAGCCAGGGGAACATATGCATTCTATAATTTTTTTGTGTGATTGGAAACGATTTGATTTCTAAAAGACTTTCTTATTTATTCTTAGGTTAAAAATGAGAACCGTGGGAACTTGTGAAAATTTGCCTTTTTCTCTGTACCATTTTTAAGTGCCAGGGCCTGAGTCCACAAATACAGGAGTGACATGACCTTGCCTGTACTTGCATCTCTCACAGTGCAGTGAGGGAGAGGGGAGAAGCTTAAGTAGATTTGATGTTGTTTGCATGGTTATGATGACTCACTGTGACCTGAATTATGGTTTAGTCGCTAAGTCGTGTCCAGCTCTTTTGCGACCCTATGGACTGTAGCCCACCGGACTCCTCTGTCCAGGGGATCTTCCAGGCCCAGGGATCGAACCCATGTCTCCTGCGGCTTCTGCACTGCAGACAAATTCTTTACCACTGAGTCATGGGGGAAACCTGTGACCTGCGATTGAGAAGCCAAGGGTACGGGTTGCAAGCACGGGGCAGAACCAGGCCGCCGGGGCTCAGATCCCAGCGTCTACTACTTCCGATGTAAGCCTCTATGGTCTCTTTCTTTACTTCCTCATCCATAAAAAGGGGAAGGCAATGGTGCCTCCTCAGGGTTTTTGAGAGGATTCTGTGCATTTGTGGTATAAACACTTGCAGAAACATGCTTGGTACTTAGTAAGCAGGGGTAAGCATTAGTTCCTGTTGCTTCTAGAAAAAGGTTACTTGAGTGTATTGTCTCTGATGTTACATTGATGTCATAATTTACACTCATAATTTTAATATCATACTAAAAGATACATACAAATAACTAAAACTTTTGAGTTGTTGACCTAATACATGTCAACCAAAAAGTTGATACAATTCAATTTTTGAAAAATATGGTTGGACTTTCTTCCTTATTTAAATGTTTTCTCAGTCAGCCCAGACTGCTACAACAAAATACCACAGGCTGAATGGCTTAAACAACAGAAGTGTGTTCTCAAAGTTCTGGAAGTTGGGAAGTCCAAGATCAGGGTGCTGGTGGATTTGGTGTTTGGTGAAAACTCCCAGGTTTGCAGCAGGTCATCTTATTACTGTGTCCTCACATTGGGGTTGGGGGAGACCTCTCCAAGTCTCTCTCTTTTTTTTTTTTAACTTTATTAACACAAGCCTTCTTTTTTTTTTTTTTCCTTTTGCCACACTGCAAGTCATGTGGGATCTTAATTCCCTGTCTAGGGATCCAACCTGTGCCCTCTGCATTGGAAGGCAGAGTCTTAACCACTGGCCCGCTAGGGAAGTCCCCTCCAAGTCTCTTCTGACAAGGGCACTAGTCCCACGAGGACCTAACCTCCTAAAGGCCCCACCCCTCATACTGTCACACTGGGGATCAGGGATTCCATGTGTGACTTTTAAAGGAACACAGACGTTCAGTCCATGGCAGTATTGTAGATGCACTTTGCCTTAAAACAGGAAGCCACAGTTGTGCTAGCCGGAAACAACCATTTAGTCCTCAAGCAGGGAAACTGCGTGGTCCAGGCGACACAGCCACGGGGACTCCGGCCTCTGTCCCTTCTGGCTTCAGACAAAGCCCGTGTTCCCCCCGCTTTGACTCCCAGGCTTGCTTTCCTCATTAGGGTGTCTAAGGCCCTTGTGCATCTCTTGAGTTGTAACACACCCACCTGTGGCTATCTGGCCGGATCACTCTGCAGAACTGACCCTTTTTCCCCAAAGCTCTGGGCCTTCAGTGGGGCCACTGTCAGCTGTTTTTTAATGTTAATTCTGGGACTCAGTCATTCTTATTTCCTTTTTAAAAAGTGATTTGTTATCAAATTTCTCTAGTAGGCTGGATCTGAGGCCTATTTTGAGGAGGGACCTCAGTCTTCCTGTTCCCTTGTTCCCCACCCTCTGCTCTGGGAAGTTAGGACCCTGCTTGTTTGACACCGTGTCTTGGGCCAGACAGTCTTCTCTGCTGAACGCCCCCAGGTAGGCGACTGCCCTGGCAGGACAAGGCATCACTGAGGTCTTCAAGCAAATGATCTAAGAATTTTAGAACCTTGATGTTGAGTGTGGAGCAGAGGCCGGCACTGTACTGAGTCATTCAGTCCTCACAATAGTGCTGTGAAATAGGGCTACAGTTTTCTGAATTTCACAGATGAAAAGCAAAGAGCAAAGCCATCTGGCCCATCACCAAACCCAAGGGCTAATAATCATGATCAAAAATTGCTTCCATTTGTTTTGTACATATTACATGCCAGGAGTTGCTCCATGTAACGCTTGATCTGATCCTTTGAGGTAGGTTCTAGTATTATCTTCACTTTCTAGGGGGACATGTGCCACACAGCTTGCAGGATCTTAGTTCCCTGACCAGGGACTGAACCGGTAGCCCCGGCAGTGGACGCACAGAGCCCTAAACATTGGACCACCAGAGAAGTCCCTATCTTCACTTTTTAGAAGAAAAAATGGACAGGGAGAGGTCAGAACAACATGGTCATGTCATACCAGTTGTAAACGGCAGACTAGGTTTAAATGAGAAAAACCAGAAAACTGGTCAAGTAGTGAAGAATGGACTTTGTTGTGAAGATGTTTCTTGGGCTAGTAATGTTTTTGAAGGGATATGTCATGGCAATTTCTGGAACCAAGGAGACACCTGTGATCATTTGTTTAAACCCAGTCTATAGCATAGTCGACAGTCTTGCCTGTCCTCATTTCTGGGCACAGACAACCTTGCCATTCCAAGGAGGGGCTGGGGTGGGATGCCAGCAACTCAACGGCGCCAGTCCATCAAAGCCCCTGAGTTCTTGCCATGATCAAAGCCGGCCGCCCAAACCCTGTACTCAAAGGCAAGAAACTCCTATCTGTGAATCACCTGCTGGCCATCCAAGCTTGAGGAGGAGTCCCTAAAGAAGAGGAGGCATGTGATGGGATCTTAGCTTGATGATTTCTATCCAATTGCACATCAATTTGGCAGGGGGAGACTCTGAAAAACGAGTACGTCTCTCCACAGATGAGGACCTGGGGTGGCCATATACACTCCCCTCCCTGTTCACTGGGATATGAATTGAGTTCTGAGGGGAGGACTCACCTGAGAAAAGGTAGGGGAGACAGGAACGGACTCTGAATAGTCCATTCCTTACGGCCTTTTCATATTAAGGAGGAATGTGATTAACAGAGTTTGAAAATTGCATGGTATTCCATCAGGTAAATCTTTTAAAATTCTCATTGTTCAAAGAATTAAAAAGCACATCTCTCAAGCCAGAACAAGGCTATTATCCATGCGGTTTGGGCAGGAGTTCTATATAATTTAAAGCAAAGGGAGAGTTTTTCTTATTGTAATTTAGAAATAATTCTCCCCTGAGAGACCAAGAGGTCACAAAAATTAGAATAATGTAACTAGAAAGCCTCTTAATGATGTTTTTCCCAGTTGGAGGATGTTATTATGTGTTTGGCTAATGCACAGTATGTTACTGGGCTGTGGTTAATAGAAAAAAGCATTTTTATGTGTTTTACTTTTTGATTCAGATGTTGAACAAAAATAATAAAGTATATTTTCACAGGTTCTAATTTCACTCAAACGGCCTCAGTATTAAAGTAGATCAGTCTTATGAGGCTCCCTTTAAAATATGAGATTAAAGGACTTCCCTGGTAGTCCAGTTATTAAGAATCTGCCTGCCAATGCATGGGACATGGGTTCGATCCCTGGGTCTGGAATGATTCAGATGACATGCCACAGAGCAACTAAGCCCGTGCACCCCAGCTACTGAGCCTGTGCTCTCAGCCTATGCTCCACAACAAGAGAAGCCACGGTGAAGAGAAGCCTGTGCGCCGCAACTAGAGAATAGCCCAGTCACTTGCTGCAACTAGAGAAAACTCACATGCAGAAACAAAGACCCAGCAGAGCCAATAGATAAATGATAAAAAATTTTAGAGATGTTAAAAAAAATAAAATATGGGATTAAAGGAACTAGTCAATGGGCAAGAATATCATGGCATTCTTTCCAAGGTGACTTTTTTCAAATTTCACCAGTTTTCAGTTTTCCCACAATGTGTATTTTAGCACTCAGAGCATTCCAATCACATTAGAAAAACAGAATTACTTTTTTTTAATTAATTCATTTTATTTTTAGAACAACATAAGATACAGCTCAAATCCACTTGGCAATAAATATCTTAATAAATATAACATAAATAAATATAAGTTAGTTCACATGCTTTCATGGACACAAAATTATATAAATAAATACTTTAAAATAAATTATGTTTGAGTGTTTGTTTCTACAAACACTTTGGTACTAAAATAGCTTATAATTCCTTGCTCTTCTTTTAAAGGGAAAAAAAAGAAAACACGTTCTGTGAGGACATTTTCCCTCATCAATTTTCTCATGAAAACTTATAAAAATAACTTATCCCTAGTAAATATGAAATAGACTTGATCAAAAGAATCATGTGGATAGAACAGTCACACTCTGCAAGTCTGGAAAGATGACTCAACAATCATGAGAATTCTGTACCAGCTTCAGTAGGGACAGGTCCAGCCACCCCCTCCCCAGTTCTTAACCCATGCCCAATTACAATCTCTTTGGTTCCAATTTTTGTAAAAATGATTTTAAGGTTAGGAGAGACCTCAGCATTCTAGGAAGAACTCAGATAGCTCATCATTCTGTCGATGGTCACCGCACGAATTCTGAAGGCGTGAAGAAGGATGCAGAGCTTGACTTTTGTCTTGTAAAAATCCATTTCTTCCAGGGAGGGTTTCTGTGGCACAGTCTCACTGTTGAAATTCAGGGCCTAGGAGAATAAATATTGAGCATGACATAGACGGTATTCCAAAATTAAAACGTTCATCTGTAAAAATGGGTGAAGCCAATACACGTCTCAGAGCCTGCAACCCACTCCCTCATTCCCTCTCCTAAACTCAACGCAAATCCACTCCCAGCCAGATGGGCAGGCAGAACCTGAGGGAAGAAGTGCTCATTATCCAAGCACATGGACCTTCAGTGAGTTCTGAAAAGAGCCTGAAAGCTATTTAGAAAATCATCAGTGGGAGTTGCATTTTAGAAAGGAACAATTCTGTTAAGAGACATCTGCTATGATATCCAATTAATTTTTGTCTGTTACATTAAGAAGCTATGTCCTTTTCAGAAGAGGGAGGTGATGCATTGCTACTGATCGGAAACTGTCTGTCAGTATCAGACCTGCTGGCTACAGATGCTCAGTCATGTGAAATAAATCAACCTGGCACTGGGTCTCCCAGTTCGAGCCCTTTAATTTGATAACGCAAGACTGTGTGCTCAGTCGCTCAGTTGTGTCTGACTCTTTGTGACCCCATGGACTCTATCCATCAGGCGCCTCTGTCCATGGGATCATCCAGGCAAGAAGACTGGAGTGAGTAACTATTTCCTCTGCCAGGGGATCTTCCCGACTCAGGGATAGAACTTGGGTCTCCTGCATTCGCAGGCAGGTTCTTTACTGCTGTGCCACCTGGGAAGCCCGTATATTTGCACAATGATTGGCACTTTTGCTTGTACTTCCTCACAAAAAGCCCAAAAGAAATGTAGAGTGGGTCATCACCCCATTTCACAGAGGAAGAAACTGAGGCACAGAGGTACAGAATGTCTGGGCATAGTTGTCTGATTACTGGTGGAACTGACTCCATTCTTGGTCCTGAAAATAAAATGTCATCTACAACTGTCTAGATGGTAACATTCTTTGATACTTGCGTGATGTTCACTGCCTTTCAAACAAGTAATTTGGCACCAAAAAAAGAAAAAAAAATTAATGAAATAAAAAATAAATTTCTTTTTAGATGATCATTCTTGACGCCGTATTTATCCCATGCCCTGGTCACCACAGCAGCACCCTGCTCTTTACTAAGCGGTTATTTCTATGTTTCATATTAGCATCATGTGCTCTGGTGATTCAGGAGATAACAAGGCAAGTTCTTGTCTCTGAGTTACACTGTGGACATCCCCAGGTGATAAGTCATTTCTCTCTTTCACCCACATTTTGGTTCTAGATGGGTCCTATCCGGGCACTAGACTAGTGTGTTTTTACTAACAGTATTTGCAGATATGCATGGCCCCTGCCATGAACATCGCAGAGGTTTTTAGAGATGTGTGAGAAGATGAGTGGAGTGGAATCCCTTTTTGGAGGTTTAAATCCTACCTCTGCCATTTCCAAGCTGTGTGACCTCGGACAAGTGAACAACCCTCTAAGCTTGGGATTCCTCCTTTCCACAGACCCCATGTGGTTGCTGTGGGGACAGCGCATGTCCGAACATCTTTGCCCAGAGCCTGGGGCACACAACATGATCTACAAACAGTAGGCTGCTCTCCTTAACGTGATCGGCTCATGTTGCCCGCTCACTAGAGGGTGCCCTCGAGGCTATCTCCCCTACAATGTAGCTGGCTTTTGAAGGTGGCATTTCAGGCCTCCCCCAATACAGGAAGGGCTGACGAGCCCTTCATCAGGGACCCTGGCTGGCTGTCTCAGCATGAAGGACGGGAGGTCTTACCTGCATCAGCTCAGCAATAGCTGCCAGCATGTTCTGGTCTAGAAAGATCTGCCTCTTAGGATCCATCAGAAGCTTTGCATTCATGGCCTGGAACTCCATGTGGTACATCTTCAAGTCCTCGTAGATACTTTTAAGGCACAGGGTCTGGGTGATACAACGAAGTGGGGAAAGAACCATTGAAATGGGCTAAAAACATCCCCCAACCCCAATGTTGCATTTGAAGAAAGAATCTTGTGTCTTACTGTCATAAAAGAGGTCTTTCCAGAAGCCAGACAACTCCCATGCTATAAGAAAAAAATAATGAGATATCAATGATATGAATTCATAATATGAGCTGAAACCTTCAATTTTCTGACTTACAGTTATTAAAGAGGTCTCTCTGGAAACCAGGCAACTCTCATTCTAGAGCAAAAAAAAAAACCAAAAAACAAATCACACATTGAAAAGATACTAATTCTTAATATAAATTTTTCTGACTCCTCAAACATCAAATTTTTTCACTGTGGTAAAAAACACATAAAATTTATCATCTTAACTATTTTAAAGTGCATAGTTCAGTAGTGTTACGTTTATTTTACACTGTTGTAAAAAACCACATATTTTTACACATTTTTGTTTCAAGTTGAACTTCTACAATGGGGCCTGTTGACATCCCATGAGGATGGAGCCCAGAAGCATGCACATTTTTGGAAGAAGATGAGACCTGATGCACAGCCCTTAACCATGTTATAAGCTTTGGGAGGAAAATCCTCTATACCGTGGCTAATTCTAGTGGTAAACAGGCCTCCACTGTGCTGGTTTTATCTTTGGTGATATCTTCATGATCGATCTCCTCAGAAGTGCAGGAGTAAAATTCTAGGGTTTGTCTGGCCTGTAAAATATAAAAAAAAACTCAGCTTATGATATTAATAAGGCACCAGGCTCCCTGTAATGCTGGCACCAAAGCAAGAGTTGGCTGCCTTTGACCGCCATCTCTGACCTATAGAAAATTCAAGGTCTTCATAAGACCAAAGAAACAGGTCATTGACACTCTCTCCCACTCCCTCCTCTCCTTTTGCTTATGACATGTTTCTCCGGATGATATGTTTTTCCGTTATGTAAATACTATAAATCATTTCAACAGGCTGTGCTAATCAGCCTCTACACCATGCTGGGACACTTGCTTCTGGTGAAAACAGTTTTTTTTTCCTTTTGCCAAAGCATCTGTGTTTTATGAATATCTTTTTCAAATATAGCTTCTAGAGGGGGATTGTTAAGGTCACCACTTGATGGATATAACCAACATGCAACCATGAAAACAAGTGGAGATTTAATGTGTAGTATATACACACACACATCATCTTACCAGCATGCTGAACATATTTATGAAATTTAGTTTAAGAAGTCAATGATTTGCTGATTAAAGATTGAGATCATTTTTCCATTCAACAAGCCTGATATATTCTATGCTAGGTACTAAGGAACGTGACAAAGAAGGGGATTATATTATTCCCGCCAGGATTCCCAGTTCAGCTGTGGAGACAGGCCAGTGCCCAAATGACCAGGGGACATGCCAGCAGGTGAGAAGGGCTGAATTGAAGGGTCAGAAGGCTCTGAAAAGGGAGTGGAAAGAGATGAAAAGGTTCCCCAGGGATGGGACATCCTCAGAGGAGGGGGATCGTCAGGCAGAGGGAACAGCATGGGGCATGAATCAAAGCTTGAGACTACAGGACACATGTGGCAACAAGTAGTAAAGCTTGCTACCCTGTCTGCGGTAGGAAGAAAAATGCCCCTGCCAGAGATATCCACCTCCCAACCCCTAGAACCTGAGACTATGTCACATTATGTGGCAAAGGGGAATTAAGGTTGCAGATGAAATTAAGGTTGCTAATCAGCTGACTCTGAAATAGAGAGATTATCCTGGAGTGTCTGGGTGGGTCTAGTGTAATCTCTGGGTCCTTGTAAATGGAAGAGAGAGGCTGGAGAGTCAAGGTCAGAGAGATGAAGCATGAGAAAGACTCATTTGTTGGCTTTGAGGATGGAAGGGGGCCACCAAGGAATGTGGGCTGCTTCTAGACGTTGGAAAAGGCAAGAAAATGAATTCTTCTCTAGAGTCTCCAGAAAGAGATACAGCTCTGCTGACACCTTGATTTTAGACCAGTGAGACCCATTTCGGATTTCTGACCTCCAGGGCTGTATGATAATAAGTTTGTGTTGCTTAAAGCCATTAAGTTTGTGGTAATTTGTTACAGCAGCAATAGAAAATGAATACACTGCTCCTGGAGGCCTGAGCAGGTTGTAAAAAGTTAGATTTGCAACTACACTGCAACAACGAAAATAAAAAAATCTCCAAATAAGACACTAGCTTTATTTCTGTGATAACTGCCTTCCTTTATTCCAAAATGAAACAGTGACTATCTATATTATTATGGCATTGTTAAAAAAGATGAATCCATGAAATAGTGCCTGGCATAGGCACTCAATAACTACTTTTTAAATGAAAAAATGAATAAATAGAGCAGAAAAATTATATATATATATATTTGGAAATGTGGGTCCAACTGCTATAGTTCTTCAAATCTTTTCAGGAGAAGCTAGAAATCTGGATTCTTATATGAACAGTCTACTTTTTCAATGACATCAAACTCAAAAATTAAACTATAAAAGACACTGGCCAAACTTGACAGATCTGTGGACTGGACATGGCCTCTGAATCACATGCATTTGCTACCTCTGCTTTCTCAACAAGTAGCCAGCTGATTTGTTCTGGCAAACTTGACACAGGAATCATATTAAAAAATCAAATTGAGTTCTGTGATCTTCTAACCTTTGGTGCTGCCTCTGGGGAGTAGAAGAGTCAAATTTTTCACATGAAGCATCTATTTAAATCAGAGCTCCTAAATTTTACCCATACCAAACTTTTCTTTAGGAATCAAAGGACTTACCTCTGCAGTTTTCACTTGGTGAGCTGCCTTTTTAACTAAGATGGATTGAACTATAAGGAAAAATGGGCAGCCCATTATGAAAGGTTGCGGTGGGCGGGTGGGGTGGGAAGGGTTCCTTAAGGAGAACTTGTGGCACTGAGCTTACTTTAAGACATTCATAAAGCAACAAGCTAGAAATATTCCAGGAAGATTTACTAGAGAGCAGGAAGGTCAAAGGACATCTTTAAAAACATCAGTTTAGGCTGTTGCAGCCAAAGCAATAGATGTTGGAGTGTTTTTAAAGGAAGAAGAAAAAAAAATTTTTTGCATTAAAATATGAAAGCTAAAAAAAAAAATGAAGCTTTAAATAAAATTAGATAATTCACCCCCTAGAAAAGGAAGCCTGGACGTGCACTTTCACAAGCCCCCTGAAATGTGTTACTCTAACAACAAACGGAGCCACCAGACTGGAAGTTGGCGAGGAGCGTGAGGGGCAGGGCCGATTCATCTTTGTAGCCCCTGGAGCACAGAGGCCGCCCCTAATAACAGTTTCCTGGATTGATAAGTTGTCAGAGGAACAGTGTGGGCCTGACACAATTCCATCTCTGTTGGCAGGCTACAGGGAACACTGTAAATATCCACTTTCCTCTGTGTAGGCACAGCCAAAACGAATGCCATTGTAATTTATGACCTCGCCTGCCTTCTCTGGAGACACAATTTCATTGAGACTCTTAAGCTAATAGTTGGGCCATTTGTAAAGTTCCCTCTTTCTCTCTTGACAGCTCCTGATTAACTTCCACAATTTCCCTGCAGTTCCTTCAGGTGACCAGGGGTTCAGAGCTGTCCCTTCACTAGAGAGACTGCAGTGGGAACACGGTGGGGACAAGGACAATGAAAAGCTCACCTTCTGCAGTGTGTCGCTGACGGCCCTCAGCAGGTTTTGGGAGTAGTTGAGGCAGCTCCTTCCTGGGCCTGCTGTGGTCGGGGGGAGGCTCCTGCCCAAACTGAGGTGGGGCAGGTGGTGGAGGAGGACCAGGGTGGACAGGAGGAGGAGGCCTGCAAGGGAATCCAGGGCAAGAATGAGCAGGCCGACCTCCACCTTCCATCTCCTCTGGCCATCTCCGCCCATCTCCTTCCTGGGCGCCAACCTCCCACTGATCTTTCAGAAACTGAGAGATGATGAATCAAGCTCTTGAAGGGCAGTGCTCTGTTCTAGGGCTGAAAGCCAACTCACAGACACTATTGCCTTGTGAGTTCAGACCAGGGCGCAGGGCAGAGTTCACCCAGAAAAAGTCTCCGTTTCAGGAAGAGGGAAAGCGAGGCCAGGTGGGGAAGCCACCCAGTGTTTTGGAAACAGTGGGGAGACATAGCCTTGCTTTGAAGCCGACTGGCTGGGATCTGTCCTCTTAATGGTGTCTCCAAGGGAGCCTGGGCAAGAAATTATCCTGCGGGGCCTCAGTTTCTCTTCTGCGAAGTGGGCATAATACTTAGCTCCTGGGGTTGTTCCACGGTTAAGAGAGAGGATGTCTCATCGGGCGCAGGATAAGCCCGCAGTGTCTCCCTGCATCCTTCCTCCTCTGCACGAGATTGCCGTCTTCCAGTCTCCACGTAGCCCATCCCAAGTTTCTGCCTCCCGGCCGCGGTCCCCCAACCCGAGCGCGAGGCTGGTTACTCACTGCGAAGCGGGCACATGCTGAGCGGAGCGGCGGGACGCGGAACCGAGCCGGCAGCTGGACGCAGACGGGTGCACGCGGCAGGTGAGGGTGGTGGTTGGGAGGCCAAGCCAGGGGTCACATTTTTATAATTGCCCGAGGCGCGGTAGGACTTTCCCGGGACTCTGATCTCTTGCTTGCTTTCTCTCTCTGTCTCTCTCTACATCAGCTTCTCGATGACACGTGGAGTCTAGCCCGCGGGGCTGGAGCGCTTTCGGATTAACTCCCCGTGCCCCCGGCCGCAGTCGTTCCGGGACGGCCCCGCCGCCTCCGGCCTGGCCCAAAACGAAAGTGAAATTCGGCGCCGCGTCGCGGCGCAGGGTCCCCGGGCAAGCCCGACCCCTGGCTCGCCCCCTCGGACGCCCCCCGCCCCCAGCTCCCCAGCCCTGGCCCCGCCGCTCCGCAGCGCCCCCTCCCGACGGAACACCGAGTAAGGCCATCCCCCGTCCATCCAAATCTAGGATGAGATCTGACCTCTCGCCTAGGTCTGGATGGGGGTAGGCAAATCATTCAATCATCATTCATTTTTTTTTCAGAGAGTCCACGGTGCGCCAGGGCGACACTGACAGGCACCCAGCAGTGACCTGGTCACTTTCGGCTCACTCCCACACCAAATCTGACTCAATGTGTTTTATTCCTGGGTACCATCTTAAATACAAAAAGAGATGAAATCAGACTGGCTATGCAATAACTACTCTTAGAGAATCCAGTTTCTTACAGCGTCCAGGAGAGAATCGTTAGAGTTTAGTGGGATGGATGTACAGAGTCCTGGGAGGAGAGGTCGGAGAAAGGTCATCAAGGAGCCATGGCGTTGAGGAGGCAGCAAAAGCGCCCAGAAGGAGGGAGCTGCGACTTGATTGTTGACAGGTGAGTAGACATTAGATGGGATGCAAGTTCTAGGTCGAGGGAACGGGGATCAGACACACAGTTGGGGAAGGTAAAGGAAGGGGGTGATCTAGCAGTCCTGTACAGGGTGTGAGGGTGGAAAGGGTGAGGGTGCTGTTCTGTGAGGGTAGGGTCTGTGCTGGGAAGTGTACATTCTGCTGAGAATAGTGGGAAGCCTTCTAGGGTTTTCGGCAGGAGATGCGGTTGCATTTGCATGATGGGAAAATCAGCAGTAGTGTGGAGGATGGGGGCTTCCCTGGTGGCTCAAAGGTAAAGAATCTGCCTGCAGTGGAGGAAACCGGGGTTCAATCCCTGGGTTGGGAAGATCCCCTGCAGGAGGAGGGCATGGCAACCCACTCCATTATTCTTGCCTGGAGAGTTCCATGGACAGAGGAGCCTGGTGGGCTACAGTCCATGGGGTCACAAAGAGTCGGACATAACTGAGTGACTAACACACCAACGCGGGGGATGGGTCCCAGGGGTCAGGAGTGGAGGGCATGACCAAGCCCTATTCAGATTGGAGACTCAAGGGTGGGCAATGGAATCCTTAGGGTGGGGAGGGACCGAGACTTGGTAACTCCTCAGGTGAGCAGGATAGGAAGGTGCCGAGGATGGCTGAAGAGAGCTTGTTCTGGTTCCTGCACAGGGGTTACTGTAAGAGGGGAGTGAGTTTGGAGGAGACACTGAGAAGTTCCACTTTGGATGTGTTGGGTTTGAGGTTCCTGTGGGACTTTTCAGTTCACTCATTTCTACCATGAGCGTTAGTCACCCTGGGTATGTATGAAAGGGAAGGGTGTGTTTGGTCATCCACTCAGGGCCTCCAACGGATCTGACTGCACTATGGCCCCAGGACTTCAGTGTTCAGTGTCCAGTGTCCGCCTTTGGGCAGATGCACTCATCTTGTAGAGGGATAAGCCTTTTGGAATACAGGAGAGAAGAGTGGTGCTTCCTCTGGATCCCTGTTGAAGTCTGGATGGATGAGCTCATGGTAGGCCTTGAGATGTTACCATGAATGCATGGCAGGGCCAACCTTTACTAAAGATGTGGTGATGAAACCAATTAGGAGAAAGCTGTGTTAACCCCTCCTCTGATTCCAGCTCTCTCTTTTGTTGGTATCAGTCCCCTTAGCAGATCATCTGCTATGAGGTACCCACCATAGGGACTTTTAGATGTGTGTAAAATGAGACCAACAGTTGGTCTCTAAGGCTCCTTCCGATGTGGTCTATGAATTACCCCTTGGGGATGGAGAGCAATGCATTGTCAGAAATGGTTGCATCTGCAGGTTGTGTGAAGCAAATAAGGGGTGCTGAGCTGTACTGTTGCCATGGGGATTTAGGATGGAGTTACATGTACTTAAAGTCAGAGTGAAATCAAGTTTAGCAGAGCCACTTCTCCCTTGGAAAGGCTGTCTCCTGTGAAAAAGAATTTCTGCAGCGTAAATGAGCATAGGGCCTCTGCTCAGAATGGATTCTTGGCCACCGGACATGGTTGCTAACCTGTACTTTAGTGAAACAGTTCTCTGATATGCTGCACATTCTGTAGCCAAGGTCAAAGGACAGCCTTCTTCTGAGATAACATTACTTTTCTATAAGAGACATTCTTTGCCCATGATCGCTACTACATGATGTCTAACACTATACTGGAAGTCTTGGCCAATGAGATAAGGAAAGAAAAAGAAATGAGAGATTTAAAATTGGAAAGTAAAAGACAAAACTCTCGTTATTTACAGTTGATATATAAAAAAGCAACAGAAAGAATAGATCAAATACTAAACTAATAAGAGAATTAGTCTGTATGGACTCTATCTATAAACTTCATTGGATACAAATACTAACTTTCAAAAATCAACCAAATTTCTCTACATCTGTAACAACCTTTCAGAAAATATAATAAAAATAATGTACCAGATAGTAAATAGACAGTAATAAAAAGAAGATACCATTCACAATAGCAGCCAAACTATAAAGTAACTGCCTGTTGATGGAGAAGCAATACAGTGGTTAAGAATATGGACTCTAAACTTTTTGAATCCAGGTTCTGTTAGTTACTTGCTGTGTGTTCTTGTGCAAATTACTTATCTGTCCAAGCTCAGTTTCCTTATCTGAAAAATGATGATAATAAATGTACTGTAGGGTGGTTGTGATTATTACATGAGTTAATGTAAGCATAAAATAATCTTTGGGGAAAATTCAGTCAAGAACATAGAGTGATTTAATTTAAATGGAAACACATAACCTTGGAAGATCTTAAGATATAAATAGCCCAAGTCTCTTTTAGTTAATTCACATATTCAATGCAATCCCAATACAAATTACAAATAACTTTTCTGAGGAACTTAATAATAAGCCTAATCTAAAATATAAAAGAATAAAAGCACATGAATATCTAAGTTAAACCTGTAAAGAAATAATAAAGATAGGCAAATAGCCCTACCAGATATAAAGATATAATTCAGAGCAATAGTAATAAAAATAACATTTGGCAATAGGACAATCAAATGCACCTTTCAAACAAAATGGAAAATTATAGACAGACTCATATGTATGTATATTTAGTATAAAGGTATGATGACACTTAGATCAATCTGGGAAGCATGGATTGTTTAGTAGAAAATATTATCATACAAAATTGGAGCCACTTAGAAGGAGGTTAAAGACTAAATTTGAAAAGTAAAATTAGTACAGTAGTAGAAGAAAATGTAGGACACTATCTTGATCATTCAAGAGGGGAAGGACTTCTTAAAAACATGAAAGCCCCAAGCCATAAGTGAAATACTCATATATTTGATTACATAAAATTAAAATTTTCTGTAGTATGATTTCCTGTTAACTATGGACAAAGTTAACAGATAGCTGACAGACTGGGAGAAAATATTGTGCAATGTCTAAAACCAACAGGAAAGTATAGAAGGAACTCCTAAAAGTCAGTAAGAAAAAGAAACCCCAATGACAATGGGCAAAACTTATGAACAGGCAACAATATACAGAGAAGAAACCTCAAAGGATAACCAGAACAGCAAAGAAGAATAATATATCACTTTGACCTTTTAGACCACCAAAAAAATGAGTACACTGGACACTGACAAGTGTTGGTGAAAATGTAGGCTCCTGGGTTCTTTTTATGTGATACAAGTAGACTGATGCAGCTATCCTGGAGGGCATTTTGGCATCTGGCTTCAGTTGGATTAAGTACATGCACACCTGATTATCCAGTGTTCTAGCTTGGGTATTTATCCTAAAGAGATATAGATCTCCAAGGTCCATAAAACGGCATGTGTGAAGATGTTCAAAAATGTTAAGTCATTGGTTGTAGTGGAGGGAGTTGGAGACCATCTAGTTGCCCACCAGTGGGGAAATGAATAGATAGAGTGTGAGGGATCCACTTCATGGAGTATTCTGCAGCATTTAGAAGTAGCAGACTAGATGTATACACATCAATATGAGTAGATCTTTAAAACATAATACTAGGTAAAAAACCTAAAGATAAGACCAGAATAAGATCTGTGTATAATACTAGACACAGACAGTTCAATCTCTTGCAGTCAGGTTTGTTTAGGGGTACAAAAAAATTGGATTTTAGAAAAAGAAAAGGCAGCATCTCATGATTGAACACAATATTTCTGCAGCAAAATGTAGGAATGTGTTACATTAAGTGGATAAAGGTTACAAATAACCTCATGTCCCATGTATCAGATTTTACTAAGTGAGTTTAAGGAAAAGCTTTTGGGGTCCAGAACTGTGAGGTTTCAGAATTGCAGATAAACAATTGCAGACTTACGTTTACTTTAATGAGAAGAATATATTCAAAATGGTACATGTTATACAAGGACACTCACAAACAAATGAAATGTGTTAAACATATTAGGATAGATCCCACTGAGGAGTGATGGGATGAGAATGAGGAATGCGGATTAAAAATATATATATAAATATAAGTGTGTGTGTGTGTTTCAGTCTCAGTCGAGTCCAACCCTTTGCAGCCCCATAGATTGTAGCCTGCCAGGCTTCTCTGTCCATGGAATTTTCCAGGCAAGGATACTGGAGTGGGTTGTTTGCAAACTTTAACTGTAGTTTGGTACATTCAGATAGTTTTTCTATTAGTCATGCTTTTCCCATTGGGTTTGAGCAGTGGGCCACTCTGAGATCTCATCTAATAGCTCCATCACTGGTAATCAGAGGTCTTTTCAGATATTTGGCAGAATGTTTTAAGGTCTTGTATCACAGTTTCTCAGCTGGACATTGTTCCCCAGAGGACATTTGGCAATGTCTGGAATAATTTTTGGTTGTCATAATGGGGACAGGAATTGCTACTGACGTCTAGTGGGTGGAGAAATGATGCCACGTGTTGAGTACAACATCCTATGGTACCCAGGATGGCTGCTCCCACCCCCAAACTGAAATAAGTTACACCGTCCAAATTATCAGCAGTGCTGGATACTGCAGCTGTATCAGATATCAGTAGTTGCTCAGACTACCTGCCTTTGTTGTTATTCTCCTTGGGAGGCAAGTTGACGGTCATAGGCTCTGAACTGAAGACTTAGCACTGTATCTTTGGTGCCATGATTTAGAGTGGCAGCCCATTCTTGGAAGAAGTGAGGTTCCAAAGAGGTTTGTGATCAGTTGAAACTGTCAGTGTGAATCTATAGGTGGGTATTGTAAATGCCAGGGTCCTTCACAACACAGCGAGGATTCCGCTGTCAGTTTTCCTCCAGTTCTCTTCTGTAGGGATCATTGAATTTGAGCATCAATCAACTGGTGTTCTCCTGCCAGACACCTGACAGAGTGGGGTGCAGTACAGCTCTACTCCTGAAAGGTGACCTGTCAGGGTAAGAAGCACAGCCTTACATTCCTGTTACGTGCCGAAGAATTGATGCTTTTGAACTGTGATGTTGGAGAAGACTCTTGAGAGTCCCTTGGACTGCAAGGAGATCCAACCAGTCCATCCTAAAGGAGATCAGTCCTAAATATTCATTGGAGGGACTGATGCCGACACTGAAGCTCCAGTACTTTGGCCATCTGATGTGAAGAACTGACTCATTGAAAAAGACCCTGATGCTGGGAAAGATTGAAGGCAGGAGGAGAAGGGGGATGACAGAGGGTGAGATGGTTTGGCATCACCAACTCGATGGACATGAGTTTGAGCGACCTCCGGGAGCTGGTATTTGACAGGAAAGCCTGGTGTGCTGCAGTCCATGGGGTCACAGAGTCTGACACGACTGAGCGACTGAGCTGAACTGAGCTGAATAGACAAGCCTCAGGCATGACATGTTAATGAGACTGGAGCAATTTTGTTTTTGGTGAAGTGTTTCAGCAGCAGGGAGAAAAGTAGTGAGCTGAGCCAGAAAGACTGACTTTGCATCTATGATCAAAAGACCTTAATTCTAGCTGGCTTCTGCTACTTGGTAGCTGTATATAAACTAAGACAGGCCACTGCCTTTCCTAATTTTCATATCTGCAAAATGGAGATGGTAATGCCTTGTTGCCTAGTTTAGTCATGAGGATCAGATTATATAATCTATCACCAGGTAAGTATTTTGTAAAGGTGGAGAGCGTCCTCACTGTGAAATACCACTACACAGTGAGAGGAGTAGTTAAGATTTTTGGATTAAGGCACACGGTCACTAGTTTCTTCCACAACTGCCTCTTGGCACTCTTTTAAATGTTAAGTGGCAACTTCCCAATGAGGGGAAAGGGGAGTCCTAAATGTGCATAGTATTGTTTCTATAGGCAACATTATATGTTATCATACTGTCTTAAAGAACCTCAAAAAATACTAACAGTGGTCTTCAAGAAAAAATTTCCAAGAAAGATGTTATTATTGCTCACTGATGCTCCATATTCATAAAGGTTTTCATGAATATCATTGCAAATTTTTCTGCATCTTGAGACAGTTTAACAAACAAGCAAAAATAATACAGCTCCTGGCCATCGCAGTCTCATGCCTGGTGAGATCACCTGATGCTTAGACATTAAAAAGAAAAAGATGATAAATTTGATAATATAAAGAACAAACATTTCTACAGCAAAAGGATACCATAGATAACAGTTAAAGGCAAATGATAACCTAGAAAGAAAACATTTGCAACAGTATGTGACAGATCAAGGGCTCATCTCCTTAGTGTAAGAATATGAATATGAAAAAGAAAAAAGTCAACAATCCAATAAAAAAACGGGCCAAGGATATGAATAGACATTTTGAAGAAATAAAAATATAAATTACTTAGAAACATATGACAAATAGCTGCATTTAAAATTAGATAAATGCAAATTAAAATGATTAAATATGGTTTTTAGCCTTATACTTCACAAAACTAAAAAGTTTGATGATTTATGGGTGTGTTGAAATTGGTTGCCATATTCTGTTGGAGGGAGTGTAATCTAGTGCAATCTATTGGAAGCATTAGTTGGCTTATAGCTATTAAAATTAAAAAAATACACATATACTTTTGCTCAGCATTTCTATATCCAAGAATTTATCCTATACACTATTTGCACATGTTGGAGAAGGAAATGTCAACCCACTCCAGTATTTTTGCCTGGAGAATCCCATGGACAGAGGAGCCTGGCGGGTTACAGTCCATGGGGTCGAAAAGACTTGGACACGGCTGAGCAACTAACACGTTCACATATACATGAGGACTTATTTCCATTGAAAGTATTATTTTTAATATCAAAGACCTAGAACACTCTAAATGTCCATTAATAGGGGCTTATTTCATTAAAGCATAGTTCATCTTTTCAACGGACTCTTCAGTGTAGCTTGAGTTAGATTTATATGTGTGATAGGAACAATCTTCATTATATCAAAATTCATGTGAGGAAATTCCCTAGCAGTCCAGTGGTTAAGACTTCACCTTCCAATGCAGGGACTGTGGGTTTGACCCCTGGTGAGGCAGTTAAGATCCCCCAGGCCTCGTGACCAAAAAATCCAAAAGACATAAAACAGAAGCAATGTTGTAACACATTCAACAAAGACTTTAAGAATGGTTCACATTTGAAAAAAATCTTGAAAAAAATAGTTATGTGAAAAATCAAGGCCCAGGGACTTCCCTGGAGGACCAGTGGTTAAGACTCCACACTTCAAATGCAAGGTGCAAGGGTTCCGTCCCAGGTCAGGGAAATAACATCCCGCATGCTGTGAGCCATGGCCAAAAAAAATAATTAAGGTTCAGCGTCCACTGTGTAGTATGCTTCTGTTTGTGCAAGGAAAAGGTATATACATATATATTTATACACACACGTATATATGTACACATAGATGTAGGTATAGCATCAACATAGATCTACATTCATAAGAGCATAGAAAATCAATGACCATTTCCACTAGAGAAGGAGATTGAATCTTTGAAGTACAGAGAAAATCTGCTTTTTATTGAATAGCCTCTTTATTGTTTGAATTATTTAACATTCAAATATATTGCAGCTTTATTTATTTTTGTTTCACTTTGTTTTACTTGTCTTTTAAAAGATCACCTAATGGCAGGTGGAGTGAACTTTCCGGAGAGCTGCTGGGCCCATTCTGATAGCTCTTAAAATTTTTTTTTATTGAAATATAGTTGATTTACACTGATGTGTAATCTCTGGGGTTTCTCAGGTGGCACAGTGGTAAAGAATCCGCCTGCCAATGCAGGAGATACTAGAGACTTGGGTTCCATCTCTAGGTTGGGAAGGTCCCCTGGAGAAGGAAATGGCAACCTACTCCAGTATTCTTGCCTGGAAAATTCCATGGACGGAGGAGCCTGGTGGGCCAGAGGTCCATGGTGTCACAAAGAGGTGGACACGACTGAGCACACATGCGCGTGCATTCCGTCCATTCATTCATCCATCCATCCCTTTATCATTTCACTTGTGCTATGCATGTAGTCACTATTATGTGACTCACTTTATTTCACTGGCTAGAGCCTTTCTAGCCTCTGGCCTGGTAGAGTGGAAACACCATGGGCTTTGCAGAACTGGTTTAAAATCTAAACCTCCATCACTTTCTTTTTTTTTTCTAATTGCAAAGTAAGTATACTGATGATAACTTTATATAATTTACTCCCTATATTTGATGTTACAAACTTTAGGGTCTTTGAGATATGCAGGATCCTTATATGTAACTGGCATAACCCCCTATATTTGAGCTCTCTTAATCCTTTTTGTGATTTCTTTTTGTTTCTTCCCACAAAGACCTGTTATGTGCCTCCCATAAATGCATCCAGTAAATGGAGAAATAAACTGGGATAAAAGCTGTATATTCTTATAATCTATATGGTTTCCACACCAGATATAATTTTTCAGAGGCTCTTTATAAGGATTTTCCATTGGAGCAGGCAGGTCCTCCTTGCTTGCTATCTGTTTATGTTGTGAACAACTTCACAGCACTGCGTGAGTCCCAGAATTTGTGAGGCAGACAGCAGCTGTCACGAAACGCAACTTTCTCCTCCCTAGCCTACTGCAGGAGCTACCATAGAGGCCACATGGTTTCTTGCTCCTCCCCTCCCCCCCATCATTTTCTAACTGTACAGTTTTGGGTTATTTCATTAGCTTTTCTGAACTCCTAAAAACAGGAGGAAAAACACCTACCTGCTGGGATTGCTGGGACAATTTACTGGGATCATGTACACACAGTTGGGCAATGGGCGAGGCCCTGTAACACAGCGGCCTTGCCCTTAGTATGTCAGCATGTTGCTAGTTTCCTTTTGTGGGGCTGGTTTCTAAACAGTGATTGATGAGGCTTTAAATAATCCCTGGAGGGCCCATCAGGAGCCCTATTCTTCAGTGAGTAGAAGGGCTGAGGTTAGTTTTTTGAGGCTGTATGGCCCCTCATGTGGAAGGAAACAGAATATTCCTAGTTAAGACAATCCTTTTTTAATTCTTAAAAAACAGTGAAAGTTTCTCAACATACGAGACCTGAAAAACAGGCTAGCTAGTACTAGCTTTTTAAAGTCTCCAAACAGTCATTTTTATAGTTTTATATAGTCATTACTCATGATTATTTTCCAGTGTTTTTCATTCCTCCACATTTGTATGATCTTATACCAGAGATAATTATTCTTTCTGCCTAAATGGCTCCTTTTAGACTTCTTTGTTTTAAAGCACAGGTCTGCTGGCAACAAATCCTTTTACTTTTTGTCTTAAATGTCTTTATTTCGCCTTAATATTTGAAATATACTTTTGCTTGGCCATTATTTTCTTTTAGCATTAGAAGATGTTATCCCAGAGTCCTTTGACTTCCATTACTTCCGTTTCTCATTGCTCTCCTGAGGGTAATATGGAAGATAGTCTGACTGATTTTCGGGAGGACTTTCTTTTTTTGTCTTGTTTTCCTAGAAATTTGGTTGTGCTATTCCAAGATGTGTTTTCCTTTATATTTATCTTGCTCAAGGTTTGTAGTACTTCTTGAATCTATAACTTACTTGATCCCTTTAAATCTATAACTTGATCCCTTCAAATTGATTTTGAAAAATTCTCAAATATTGCCCCTATTGCTCCAATTCAGTTTCATTCTAGAACACTTCTGGAATTTAACTACACATATGTTTGACCTTTTCACAATGTCTTACATATCTTTATGCTATTTTCTGTATTTTTCACCTTTTTCTTCTTTTTTTGATTTGGATGCTTCCATCTGGATATTTTCTATTAACCAATCTTCTGAATCGCTAATGCATTTTTCATCTATCTAAACTGTTGTTAAATTCAATTATTGAATTTTAATTTCATCTGTCTAAACTGTTATTAAATTTATTATATTTTGCAGTTTGGGAATTTATATTTGGCTTTTTATTTTTAATACGTAGATTTCAAATCTCTGATGAAATTCTCCATCTTGTCATCTAATTTCTTGAGCATATTGATCACAGTTATTTTGCATTCTGTGACAGATATTATCTGTGACAGATAATAATATGGATCATCTCTGTATCTCTTTCTATTGTGTGTTTTTTCTCTTGCCCCGTCTCTTTGTATGCCTGGTAATTTTTGATTGAATGCCAGACATTGCATATAAAAAGTTGTAAAGACTGTCCATGATGTTAACTCTGGCAGATGGTCAGATTAAAAGCAGAATACCTTAAACTAAAAAGGGAATAAGCTGACTTGAGCCTGGGTTTTTAAGCCTTTACGAGGCTGATCTGTATCTATGTACCCTTATTTCTAGAGTGTAGTTCAATCAGTTCCACTGAAAGCAGGAAGTGTTTACAAAACCCACTCTGCTTTGCTAGGCTCTGAGTGCTAATGTTTATTTATCCAGCACTATGTCATTAGCTCCGTTTAGTTTCTCAGTCCTTTTGTTCTGCCTCTCTTAGTCTGCTCTGCATACTAACTGGCAAACATGTAGAGGCAAAAACTAGATAATTCTCTTTAAATCAGCTCTCTGTACGCTCTTTCCCTCCAGAATCTTAGCAACTCAAGTTCTGGTTGTTTCGCTGGCCCTGAGCCTCAATATTTGTCTCTCCAATGAGTCTACCAAAACTCCTGCTCCCCTTTTCTGCTCTTTAAAAGCCACTCTCTGCTCAGCGTCTCTATCCTCTATTCATTATGCATGTGAGTCAGCAGATACTCAGTAGGGATTGGAGAAAGTCAGGTTTATCTCCGTGAGTTTGCCTTCTTTTAGGGATACTGACTTGACTCTTCAAGCCCTGGCTGCCTCAGTGGCTCTTCAATGTTTTCAGACATTAACATTTTGTTTTTTAATTTAGTTCTACCTATTTTCATGGGAAGTTTTTTTTTTTTTTAAACTACAAGCTAGCCTGCCACGACTAGAAATAGAAACCAAATAGCCATTTTAAATACAGGGTCTGCTATGCATTCCAAAGTTAAAGCTTAAATTCAGAGTGGTTATGACAACAGATGGAATTCTTTTTAAAAATAATATACTATCCTTGGGACTAGAAAAACTGTGATGAACACAGAATAATAGGAATGACCTTTGGGACTTCCCAGGTGGCACTAATGTTGAAGAACCTGCCTGTCAATGCAGGAGATATAAGAGATGCGGGTTAAGATATAAGAGATCCCTGGGTTGGGAAGATCCCCTGGAGAAGGAAATGGCAGCTCACTCCAGTATTCTGGCCTGGAGAATTCCATGGACAGAGAAGCCTGGCAGGCTACAGTCTATGGGGTTGCAAAGAGTTGGACGTGACTGACGCTACTTAGCACAGGCTTCCCTGGTAGCTCAGCTGGTAAAGAATCCACCTGCAATGCAGGACGCCTGGTTTGATTCCTGGGTCAGGAAGATCCCCTGAAGAAGGCATAGGCTACCCACTTCAGTATTCTTGGGCTTCCCTGGTGGCTTAGTCGGTGAAGAATTCGCCTGCAGTGCTGGAGACCTGGGTTTGATCCCTGAGTTGGGAAGATGCCCTGGAGAAGGGGATGGCTACCCACTCCAGTATTCTGGCCTGGAGAATTCCATGGACAGAGGAGCCTGGCAGGCTACAGGTCATCGGGCGGCAAAAAGTTGTACACGACTGAGCAACTTTCACTTTCAATTTTCACTTAGTACAGCACAGCATATAACATAGGTATTACTTTTATCATCCTCATTTTTGTAGATGAGGAAATTGAGGAACGGGACATCTTAGTGAGTCACTAAAAGTTATATCTAGCAAGGAACGGTACTGGGATTTGAATCTATGTGGGGTCTGATATTCTTAGCAGAAGCTTAGAAGTTTAAACAAGGTCTTATTATTGAGAAGGTAATATGATAATCTTTCTCTCTCTTCTTTAACGGGTAATGAGAAATATACAGAGAGATTTTTACACCATAGCATCCTTCAGGAACTCATTGCATTCTTCTTTTCCATTTGTATCCCCTGCATGCCTTGCACAGAGATGGGCACATGCAGAATCACAATAAAACCTTTTGATTTCCACATTGGAGCTGAGATCTGAAGTTATATTTTATCATTTGTCCTGTTGCTTTTCTTATGTTATTAAGAATTCAGCAACACACATGGCACTTGTGAAAATGAAATTTGGGGTTACACAGTATGATTGTGTAGGCCAAAGAGATAGTTTAGAGCAAAATCTACCCTGTGCTTTGCTTGTCAAGCTAAGTGATAGCCACTGCAGCGAGGAGGAAGGAATGCCTTTCTCTTACTCACATTCTGGACAGTTCTAAGAATTTTTCCTTGTCTATCTCACAAGAGGCATTACCAATCTTTTCTGGCCAAAACAGTTGGACAGAAAGACGTCTAAACCCAGCAGCTTGTTATCATATATTTCTGTTTATTTGGGACCCACTGCAGGGAAATTTACAGGGTCTGGTAACACTGATCTCAGAGTAGGGAGAAGGAAAATAGGACAGGAAAACACTGGCCATATTTGTACTTCAGAAAGGGAAGAGTTGAATCAGTTTTCTGTCCCCAGATGCTACCTTTGGTATCAGACCAGAATAGATTTCCAGAGAAGGAACTCCAGGTGAAAGCAGCAGTCAGGACCTTTTCTGATATCCTACAGTTTCATTTCCTCTGTTGTTTTCACGGCATGAAATGCCCCAGTGTTTCTCTCCTAACTCATGGTGTAAATTTACCCAGTGTCAAGGAATTTCAAAGAACTTGGTGGTGGTGGTGGTTTAGTCGCTAAGTCGTGTCCGTCTCTTGCAATCCCATGGACTGAAGTCTGCCAGGCTCCTCTGTCTGTGGGATTCTCCAGGCAAGAATACTGGAGTGGGTTGCCATTTCCTTCTCCAGGGGATCTTCCTGACCCAGGAATCAAACCCAGGTCTCCTGCACTGCAAACAGATGATTTACCAACTGAGCTATGAGGGAAGTCCAAAGAACTTAGTACTGTATATTTATTCTACTGGTAGTAATAGCCTTTTAGATGATGGACACAGAGCACTATTGAGCAGTTTCTCTCCAGCAGCTGAGAACTAATGTTTCCACACCCAGTAAATATTTAGCTCTATAGAAAGATTAATCAAATATATTCTCATAAAGCACTTGAAATTGATCTATTTTGGATTAAATAGAGCTAAATAATTTCCTGCAGCAATTTTAGGACATCTATCTAATAAACAAGTTTCTACAATTGATTTCATTTATTAATACCTTGGGATTATCTCAACCAAAGAATCTGAGGATAGTCAAATAAAAAACTCACTGTATTCTAAGCAAAGTTCCAGCAGACCTTTCAGATTATTAAATAATTAGAATAACTTTTTATTTGTTAAGTTGTTCAGGGACTTTTTTTTTTTTTAAAAAAGACACTGATCTCTTTTGAGGGGCTATGACCAAAACATAGTAGTTTGAAGGTTATGAGGTCTGTTTATAATGATGAATTACAAGGCTGTTTATGTTGATCCCTTTTCTTGCTGGAAAAAAAAATCCAAATTTGAGCCATTGACCCTTAAATAAATATTTCCCTTGGAATAATAAAGAAAAACATACCCTTGTTAAAATAACATATAGAGGGTAGAAAACACCTTTCAGTAGACCCTTTTTGCTTCCAGGTGGAAACCAAATAGGTGAGTATTTTTAGAATACTGAGGCTTTGTGTATGGATACAATAATTGAGTGACTTCAGCTATTTCAACAGGGAAGCTTGGTACTTTTTATGACTGTGTTTAGGGGATTTTGCACCCAAATATTGCTCTGGCTAGCAGTAATTTGGGGAAGGGTGATGTTACTGGTTACTGGTAACATTGACTACATGATAGCTGCTAGTATTGACTACCTGATACGTTCTAGGGACTGTGCTAAGCAATTTTATGTTATTTAACCCTCAAGACAACTCTTTGAGTTAAATAACCATTACTATCCCTGATTTACAAATGAGGACACTGAGCTTTAGTGAGGTTAAATAACTTTCCTAAGATAGTAGAGCTGAGATTTGAACCCAGCACCTCTTTGCTACTCTCTTAAAATACTGTGGCATGAGCAGGATGGTTGAAAGTAGTGGGAGGGGAGCGTAAGTTAATATAAACCTTTTGGAAAGCAGTTTTGGAATACTTATCAAAAGGCTTTTAAAATGTCACATGTTTTGACCAAGTAATTATACTTCTGAGGGTCTAGTTTAGGACATTGTTCAGAGATTTAAATAATGATTATGTACAAGGATGTTCACTGAAACATTATTTATAAGAGTTTATAATATAGATTGAAAACTAATGTTCTCTAGCCCCTACTAATTGTAATAGACACATAATATAAATCACGTCAAAGGCATAGTTGGAACATTATGTATCTTTTAGTAATAATATTAAAAAATGGTTTTTTGGGGAAAAGGTTCAGAATTTGTTGTCAGGTGAAAAAGAGAGATGTAAAACTGTGCAATATATAGTATGATTATAGTGATGTTTAGAAAGGAAGGAAATCCAGCAAAATGTCATCTGTGAATAATGAATGATGAATAATTTTTATTTTCTCCTTTATGCTTTTTGATATTTAAAATATTTTTCTAGAATGAGTACAAAGTACTTTCATAACCAGAAGAAAATGCTATTATTAATTTTGTTTAAAGAACAGTAAATTCGCCAACATTGCAATTTCCACTGTCAGCAAGTCACCTTTTTTCTTTGAATTAAAAAAAATTTTCTTTTGCTCTTAGTCTTATTTTTGGCTGTGCAATTTCTATAATATCACTGGAGAAGAAATCCTTATCCCAAGCAAATAATTACCTTGGGAGAGAGTAAAGCCCTGTGTTTACTCAAACCTTGCCCTAAACACTGTATGTAGGGGCTCTCCTTGTGCCCACTCAGCCATGTCCAACTCTTTGTGACCCCACAGACTGTAAACCATCAGGCTCCTCTGTCCATGGGATTCTCCTGGCAAGAATACTGGAGTGGGTTGCCATTTCCTCCTCCAGGGGATCTTCCCGATCAAACCCATGTCTCCTGTCTCCTGCACTGGCAAGAAGATTCTTTATCCTTGAACCACCTGGGATCCCTAAAGTATTTATTGGGTTGCTCTGGGTCTTAGTAGTGGTATGTGGGATCTAATTCCTGGACCAGGGATCAAACCCTACATTGGAAATGTGGAGTCTTAACCACTGAACCACCAGGGAAGTCCCAAGCTCTCTTTGGACACATTTAAATCCCCTGAGCTTTCCCAGCAGATGGCAGGGAGACACCGAAAGGCAGGGCCCAGGGAGCTGTAATCAGAGCGCATCAGAATTGAAGGACGTGGTCAGAACGTGTCCGCCGATACTGACACTAATCAAACTAATAGGATAGAGCTTCTTCCTACCAAATAAAGGTGCTTCAGAGAAAATTTGTGAATATTCTTTTGTTTATCCAGCATATGTTTGTAGATCACCTTCCATGTTAAAAAATCTGTGTTAGGAGGACTTGGGAACGTTCATATGGATTTAAATCAGCCGTGATGAGCCCACGTGGCTGCCTGAGTTTTTATTAAGATGACAGAGGTCTCCAATCAGGGGAGCAGGGACTCTCTCACCTTAGTTAAGATGCCGGCAAAAAGAGTTTTCAGATCTCATTGAAGTTGGGAGATATCCTAAGACTTCATAACACCTGCATAATGGACACTTAAATCACCTTCCATATACATAGTCCTACATCCTTGCCAGACCCTAGTCATAAGTGGGAAGGTGGACTTGGGAGAGGGGAGGAAGGAATGCAGACATCCATTAAACAGTGTTTAGTGAATAGAAGCCTGAGCAGTGGTAAAACACAACTGAAACAGACCCAGTTCCATCTTCCTTCTCCTGTTAATAGTCTCAGGCTAGAGTCTCATTCCTTTAGCCAATATCATAACGAGTTGGAACACCTCTACAAGTGCTCATCCCTAATTCTCTGGTCTGACCTGGCCACCTCTCCATCTGTATTTCCCACAACTCTCCCTCTTGTTCCAGTCTCTCCAGAGACACTGGGTTTGGCCATGGTACATGCCAGCCGTGTTCCCACATCAGATGTTTCGGCTTTCCTGTTCCCTCTCTGTATTATAGTCCCTTCCCCACCATCTTATGTAAAACACTCTATTTCCTCCCCTGACCCCTGGGACTGTCCAGCCCCCTACTCAGTTTGACTGTGCTTTTGTAACACTTACCACTATTTGACAATATATGTTTAGTTGTTTGTTTATTGTCCTACATTAGAATGTACATTCCATGAGGGCAGAGACTTTGTCCATTTTATTCTCTGTTGTATTTCCAGCACATAGAACAGAGTTTGGTACATAGTAAGTGCTCAAAAAATAGTTATTGAGTAAAAGAATAAACATACTTTTCTGGAGGGTGGTTTGGGAATATGTGTCAAAACATAAAATGATATATACCTTTGAGCTAGCTAATCCAACTTCTTAGATTTGTATTAAGGAGATAATCATACAGTTGAAAAATAATATACACAATGAGGTTAATCAGAGGGTTGTTTAGAGCAACACACAGAAGGAAAATCCAAATATCCATTAGTGGAACCTTGTGATAGAGGCAAACTGATTGACATCATTATATGTAAATCAATATTTATCAAAATGGAAAAATGTTTACAACGTATTAGGGGGTGAGGAAAATTGATTCTGGAAGAGCTTGTATGGAATAATTACATCTAATAAGATTCTATCATACTTTGTATGTATCTGTGTATAGAATAATGTGAGGGCAAGTATTGACCAAAATAATAACAGTAATCTTGGTGGCTGGGAGTGGGATTTGGGGTAATTTTTACTTATCCTATATACTTTGTGTATTTTTTGAAAACAAATGACCTTGTATATTTCTGAAAAAAATTTAAACAAAGTTAATAGAGCTCTTTTATAAAGTTTTTTCTACTTCAGAGTCGATTTTAGTTTGCCCTGTGTCATAGTAGCACCCAGGTGACTGACTCAAGATGCCTGAAGGAGTACTGCAGGTTCATTCAGGTCCCTGCAGGGGTGGTTCGCTGAGCTTCTAGATGTTTTAATGCCTTTTCTGCATTGCCCTGCCACTGCCCTGATAAACACTCTTTCCTGGTTACACAGCCCTGGTAGCAGCTGCCCCCCCATTCCTGCCCCCTCCTGTCTGTCTCGTCCAATGGAGCAAACTAGAGGGGCTCCCCATGACCCACAGTGGACTCCACACTCTCGGCTGGTCGTCTGGAGCCGCCCGCACACACAGCCCCAGCGTCTTTCCCTAACCGTGTTCTCAACCACTCTGTTATTCTGCCATTTCATCTGCCTGGTGTCTTGGGCTGTGTCCCAATGCCCCCCTTTCTTTTTCTCTAGAATTCCCTTCTCTCTGTCTCCCCTTCTCTTTTGGCCCCTCTCACCCTTGTCTTTTCCAATCAAAACCCTAGAGAATGACCTTCCAGAAAAACTACAGTACCTAAAAATCTGTATTAATCCTTTGCTTCTTAGAAAATGAGTTTCTTTTGGTTTATGTAATGGGTATGTATGACTGGTAAGCTCTTTGAAGGCAGGAAGTATGTCTTATGCTTCCTCACGTTATGTATTGAATCTATTTGTTTATTCATTCAGCAGATTTTCGTTAAGCACCTGCTGTGTACATGACCTTGGGCTAGGTTCTTCTTCTTTTTTTCTGTGATAGGTTCTTGAAGAGAACAGTGAACACACAGGAACTTCTAGTCCAGGATGCCTCTATGGAGGGCCTTACTCATCTTCAATCTCTTGAGTGATAAGCTTCCTTATAAACTGCATATCTATCAGTAATGCAGATGTGCCTTCAACAAGGGAATGGTTTGTAAGGAAGAGGGATCAGTAACTTACACTTGATTCTCTCCATTACCAATAAGGACTAACAGAAAAGTTTTTGAAAAGAAATAGTCTCTTCTCTTGGTCCTCCAGACACTACAGATCCTAGACTGTATAGAAGGAAACCTTCATCAGATTTCTTTTTTTTTTAAACATGTGTTTGGTTTTTTGTTATTACTATGTTTTAATAAATATGTATTTATTTATGGCTGCGCTGCCTCTTCGTTGCTGAGCGAGGGTTTTCTCTGGTTGCAGTGAGTGGGGACTATTCTTCATTGCTTCTCATTGTGGTGATTTCTCTTACTGCAGAGCATGTGTTCTAGGACTCATTCAGTAGTTGTGGTGCATAGACTTAGCTGCTCCAAGACATGTGGAATCTTCCCGGATCAGGGATCCACCCTGTGTCCCCTGCATTGGCAGGTGGATTCTTAACCACTGGACCACCAGGGAAAGTTCCCATCAGATTTCTTGATGAACAAAGTCTGTTGAACCAGGCAAGCTTCCTGCTGAAGAGAGGACTGTCATAATACTAGAAGGTAGATCCTGAATGTTCCCAGACCTTTGTGAACTGTCAAATGGATTATTCTAGGATATAATTTCCTCTGTGAACTGGAGCAATTATGTAATATGATGTACTTCCTAAGTTTTTCATGATATTAGAAACCATGAGGTTAACAATGTTGAGTCTACTATTTTTTTTAATTTAAAATATAAAGTTATTAGATTTCCCTGGCAGTCCAGTGGTTAAGACTCTGCCCTTCCATTACAGGGGCAAGGGTTCAATCCTGTTTGGAGAACTAAGATCCCACATGCCTCACAGTGTGGTAAAAAAAAAAATGAAGTTATCGTCAATAAGTTGGAAAAGTAGCATAAATATGAGTAAGAAATCAAAGATCTCAGCAGCTAAATTAATGAAATTCACACATCTCAGTACTTACCCTAAGTGTTTTAGGGGGATTCTTGGTCAATAATTCCCCTCGCTTTGCCAGGCCACAAATTAAGTAGTTAATTCATTTTATTGAGAAGTGAATGAAAGATTAAGAACTCTGAGACAAACATAATTTAAAAGGCATTTTCAATAGAATCCCTTTTGCTGTCTACTCAAGGTAACATTAAATATTGATCAGTAATGTTATTGCTAGAATTTTTTTTCTTTTGTCTCAAAAGTCTCAATGGGTATATTTGCCTAACCCCTTTCTTTAACCAAGATAATCTCAGTAGACATCCAATTACGACATTTCCTTTCTCATTTAGACACTGAAAAGTCAACATTATTTTAATAGAAGTATCACAAAGTAGCATGTATCTGTAATTTTTCAAGACACAGAGCAAATGTAGGAATTTTCAAACATATCTTTTTTCTTTTTATTCTGTTAGGAAAAATGGCCATAAAGATGACCATGCATTATATTTAAAACATTTTTTTTGTTTTTTAATTTTTACAATGTTATGTTGGTTTCTGCCATACAACAGAGTGAATCAGCCATAATTATACATACATCCCCTCTATCTTGAGCCTTTCTCCCTTCCCCCCATCATACCCCTCTAGGGCATCACAGACTGGGCTCCCTGTGCTACACAACAACTTCTCATCAGCTAACCATGTATCATTACACATGAGAGTGTATATTAGGGCTTCCCTGGTGCTCAGATGGCAAAGAATCTGCCCGCAATACAGGAGACCTGGGTTCAATCCCTGGGCTGGGAAGATTCCCTGGAGGAGGGCATGGCAACCTACTCCAGCATTCTTGCCTGGAGAATTCCATGGACAGAGGAGCCTGGCGGGCTACAGTCCACGGGGTGACCAAAGAGTCGGACACGACTGAGCAACTCAGCACAGCACAGCAGAATGTGTATATATTGATGCTACTTTCTCCATTCATCCCATTCACTCACCCCCTTTCCTACTGTGTCCCTGAGTCTCCATTTCTTCCCTGCAAATAGGTTTATCAGTACCATCTTTTCTAGATTCCATATATACACATTAATAAACTGTATTTGTTATTCTCTTTTTGACTTCACTCTGTATAACAGGCTCTAGAAGGATGTAAATATTGGTGTTCTTTAAGAGACAAAGGTCAATAAAATAGACAGTTTTCTGGATCACTTTCCTAACAATGTGGGTTGAAGCAGCCAGGGTGGGTTTGGTGGCTACGTGGGATTAGGGATCAGGCTTCTTCAATCTTCTTGCTACATCATGACATGCAGTTTCTATTTTGTGGGCCAACAGGACCGTTCTGGCTTCAGTCAGCACATCTGCATTTCAGCTGGTGGGAAGGGGATAGTTGGAAGGAGAGAGCACACTTCTTTCTGTGAAGGGTAGGACCCCAAATTTGCATATATCATTCTAATCATTCTACTTACCTCCCACTGGCCAAAACTTAGCCACATGGCTATACCAAGCTACAAGGGTGGCTGAAAAATATCAACTTACTTATGTGGCTTTATGATGAACTAAAAACTCTATTCACGTGTAAGAAGATGAGAATGGAAATAAGGAGACAACTGGCAGTCCCATTCCCATGTATAAACAAGAAGGGAAAAGAAAGGAAAATGAAAATTGGGCAAGTTAAGAAAGGGAGAAAGAGAAGGAAAAGTCTAAGGTTGTTTTGGTAAAGGTAGACTATATTTTATGGTGTTTTCGTATTTGCTGTTGTTCAATTGATTCTGGTTGTCCAAATTTATTTCTCATCACTGCAAAACCTCTCTTTATCTCTTCTCAGTAGCTCTTAATTATGGAATTCCTTTCAAAGAATAAATATTTGTGAGTGCTTTCTGCAAACCTGTAGAAACTGTAGTAGGTGTCAGTCATACAGTGGAGAATAAGAAAGCTGAGTCCCTACTTTCCAAGAATGATTTGAAAGCATGAGGTAGGGGAACAGATACTATTTGAGTAATGGAAAAATGATGAATGATAAAAATGAGGGGCACGGGGAGCTATGGGAGCATAGGGGTGAGCACCCAGGCTTTGCTGGGGAGGGAATGATTTCTCCTCTTAAATGCCTTTTGAGTAAGACACCCACAGAAGCCTATTAGAAGGTGAAAACTATTTTTCTGGATTCTTTTGATCCCAAGAATGTTACATGTGAGCATGCTAAGTCGCTTTAGTCATATCCGACTCTTAGTGACCTTATGGACTGTAGCCTGCCAGGCTCCTCTGTCCATGGGAGTCTCCAGGCAAGAACACTGGAGTAGGTTGCCATGTCCTCCTCCAGGGGATCTTCCTGACCTAGGGATCAAGCCCACGTCTTTTACATCTCCTGCATTGGCAGGTGAGTTCTAATTGAACCTAATGAAACAACCAGGTCGGCAGTATCTACTGCGTCTGAGATACCGGACCAGACACCCTGGGGGCTACAAAGGAGAACAAGAGAGGGTCTCACATCTTAAGTAGCTCATGCTTTACTGAAGGAGACAACAGTGCAGCTCAAGGCATTGTGATCAAAAGCCACAGTAGAGATGTCCACGAGCCCTAAAGGGAAAGGGAGATGAATGCTAACTTGGTGTGGGCTCAGGTTCTGGGAGACCTAGAAACTGGGTCTAGCTAGCTGGCATGCTAGCTGAGCCTTGACTACTGTGGTTTGGTGGAAGGGTGTTCTAGGAGGACACAGCTGGAACAAAAGGCACAAAATGCAGGGTATGTTTAAGGACTGACCTTTAGTCAAAGGTAGCTGTGGGAGTGTTGGGGACAGAGGGCTGTCACGTGACCCTAGACATGGACAGTTAGAATAGATGCAGGGAGGCCTGGATCACAGCACTAAGGACTTACTTCTGTAGGCCAGGGGAATTTGGTCATCAGCTGTACTCTGCTTTTAGGTGCTAACCACAGAGAGGGGAAATCTGAGGCAAGAAAGCTAGAAAGGAGGGTTTTATTTTTTAATTTTATTTTTTATTTTGGGCTGCACTGGGTTTTCATTGCTTCACGGGCTTTCTCTAGTTGTGGCGAGCAGGGACTACTCTTCTGTGGTGCATGGGCTTCTCCTTAAGGTGGCTTCTTTTGTTGCAGAGCACAGGCTCTAGAGCACTGGGCTTCAGTAGTTGTGGCGCATGGACTTAGTTGCCCCTTGGCATGTGGGATCTTCCTAGACCAGGGACCAAACCCACGTCCCCTGCATTGGCAGGAGGATTCTTAACCCCTTGGACCACCAGGGAAGTACGAAAGGTGGGCTTTAAAGTGTAAGGATGAAGGAGAGACACTTTAGTGAGGAAGCTGAGCATCTGTTTGGATGTTTGCAGGAGTGAAGATGGGGAGGAGAAGCACAGAGGAGAAGAAAACTCTGAGATTTTAAACCTGAGCGATTGGGAGGAGATTGCTGACATTTAGTGTTTCAGGGAAGAAGAGACGAGAAGCGTTGGCTAAACACTCCTGGCTGTCTACCCAACAGCCATGTCACTGCTCTTCACAGAGCCCGATTTTGTCATATGTCAACCATTCCAGGCCCTTAGAAGTGTCCTAACTGGTGTAAGCCAGTCAGCTCAGGGCACTGCCCCTGCAGACTGTCAGTGGTTTAGGGGTGGACATGGCACTTAATTGGCCCTACCTTATGGAGTGCATATTCCAGGTTTGGGAACGCACACTTCATGTAACAAGTGCATGGCAGAGTCAGGTAGCTAGACATTGAGATGGAAAAGGGAAGCCCCAGGGAACTGAAAAGACCAAGATGATCTTAAAGAGAAAAGAGCTGAGAAAATCAACCCCATCAAGTTGTTTATAAGCCCCCTCACCCTTGATCTGTACATGGATAGACCTGGCCCTAAATAGGTTGCTGAAGACTATGAGAACTGAACTATGTGACAGGCCACCGTGCTGGTCTCACGCTGGCCCCTGGATGGCACATCCAGTAGCCCTGCAAACTCAGAGAATTCAACTGTCATTAGAACTGCAACCCTCAGAGGACTGGTCAGAACCTGTGGCCTGAACCCAACCAGATCAATTGCCTGCTAAGACAGAAATATAAAAATGCTCTATAGGATTTAAATAAGATCCTGAGCCTCATTACATAACAATCAAAATACCAAATCTACAATCCAAAATTACCATCATACAAAGAAACAGGGAAATGTCAACTCACAGGAGACAAGGTAAGTGATGGAAGCCAACAGATTTTGGAATGATAACTTAAAAAAAATTATGTATTTATTTATGGCTTCACAGGCCTTCTCTCATTTCAGAGAGTTGAGGCTACTCTTTGTTGCAGTGATTGGGCTTCTCATTCTGGTGGCTTCTCTTGTTGTGAAAGATGGGCTCAGTAGTTGTGGTGGACCAGCTCAGTCGCCAGGGGGCATGTGGAATCTTCCTAGACCAGGGACTGAACTCGAGTCCCCTGTGTTGGCAGCAGAATTCTTTTTTTTTAAAAATGTATTTTATTTTTAATTAGAAGACAATTGGTGTTGGAGAAGACTCCTGAGAGTCCCTTGGACTGCAAGGAGATCCAACCAGTCAATCCTAGAGGAAATCAGTCCTGAATATTCATTGGAAGGGCTGATGCTGAGGCTGAAACTCCAATACTCTGGCCACCTGATGCAAAGAGCTGACTCATTGGAAAAGACCCTGATGCTGGGAAAGATTGAAGGCAGGAAGAGAAGGGGACGACAGAGGATGAGATGGTTGGATGGCATCACTGCCTCAATGGATATGAATCTGAGCAAGCTCCAGGAGTTGGTGATGGACAGGGAGGCCTGGCGTGCTGCAATCCATGGGATCTCAAAGAGTCGGACATGACTGAGTGAGTGAACTGAACTGAGAAGATAATTACTTCACAATATTGTGATGGCTTCTGTCATACATCAACATGAATCAACCATAGGTATAATATGTCCCCTCCCTCCTAAATCTCGCTCCCACCTCCCTCCCATCTCACCCCTATAGGTTATCACAGAGCACTGACTTGAGTTCCCTGAATCATATAGCAAATTCCCGCTGGCTACCTATAACCACTGGACTACCATGGAAGTCCTGGAATTATAACTTTTAAGTGGCTGTTATATAAATGCTCTAAGAAGTAAAGGTAATCATTCTTGAAATGAATGGAAAGATAGAAAGTCTCAGCAAAGAAATAGTGGATATAAAAAAACCAGATGGGAATTTCTGAACTAAAAAAATAATACAATAGCCAAAATAAAAAGCTCCCCAGATGGACTGACTAGCAGAATGGATATAACAGAAGAGTCAGTACATTAAAGGAAAAGTCAATAAAAATTATCCATCACAAACAACAGAAAAAAAAAAAAAAAAGATTTGGCAAGGGTAGGGAGAACATAACCCCTCTTTCTCCTGTGGGAGTATATCAAAAGGTCTAACATTCATGTTATCACAGTCCCAGAAAGAGAGTAGAAGAAAGAAACTTAAGAAAAAATATTTGAGAGAATAATGACTGAAAATTTCCCTAATTTTGAAAATGAGCAGCAGAAATACAGGATAAGAATAAAGAGCAAGGCAAACAAAATGTCATAGAAGGCAACCAGGGACTGGAAAGATTCTGGTCATATGAATGCCCACTGCTGCTCCTTACTTACTGTGAGACCTTGGGGAATTTTGCTTATCTTTCTGAGTCTCAGTTTTTTCATTTGTAAAATAGGTAGAGTAAGACCTACCTAAAATAAGGCTATTATGAAGATTGAATCCAGTGTTCTAAATAAAAGATTTAGCACAATCCTTGACTCACAAGAAATGTTGAATAAATAATAGTTTTGTTAAAAAGAAAAACAGTGTGGGCAGCAAAGAAGCCAAGGATGATGAGGACTGAAAAGAGACCGTAGGGTTAGGCACGAGGGAGATGATCATCTGAGATGATTTTGGTAGCACGATCAGAGCAGGAACCAGACTATTGTGAGTTCAGGAGTAAATGAGGGGCGCGGGAGGGGAAGTCAGCACAAACATTTTTTGACAAAGTTTGATGGTAAAAGGAAGGTGAGAGCTAGAAAGATTGCTTGCGAATCCAAAGTTGGTGGACTATTCCTTCCTTTTTCAAGATGGAGAATCTGATCCTGTTTCTTTAAACTGAAGAGAAGGGGCCCAAGAGAGAAAGCGATTAATGACTCAGGAGAAAAATAGGACGCCTGATGGCACATGGCCTTGGAGAAGATAGAAAGTAATTGGATCAAACCCACAGTTGCTTTTGTGGGTGTGTGGTTTGTGTGTGTGTGTGTAAGTTTTTGTTGTTGCAGTGGCTTAAAGCAGAAATAACAAGCTTATTATAAAAGAAGGTACATGGTTATCATGGTTTGTTTATTGTTCTAAAACAGAAGCTCCAGTACTCTGGCCACCTGATGAGAAGAGCTGACTCACTAGAAAAGACCCTGATGCTGGGACAGACTGAGGGCAGGAGGAGAATGGGGCAGCAGAAGATGAGATGATTGGATGGCATCCTCGACTCAACGGACGTAAGTTTGAGCAAACTCTGGGAGATAGTAAAGGACAGGGAAGTCTGGTGTGCTGCAGTCTGTGGGGTTGCAAAGAGTTGGACATGACTGAGTGACTGAACAACTAAAACAGAGATTCTCAGTCCTTTTTCACAGTATGGTCCTTGAAGAAAATAATAATATCTGTAAGATATATGGGAATAAACCATAGGAAGGCTGGAGGCAATTTTCTATAGCTTGGTGAAAAATTTTAGTGTGTTCTTATATTATATAATTATGATAATAAAATTAAAATGTAATGTATTAGGGAAGATATTCAATATTGAATTTATATAAAACTTCCATATTAAATATTCTCAAATTATTTACCTAAAAACTTAGGCTTCCTTCTCTGAACATAACTTTAAGATTATAAGCCTGGACTTCGTTGGTGGTACAGTGGATAAGAATCCGCCTGCCATTACAGGGGAAAGTGAAAGTGAAGTCGCTTAGTCGTGTCTGACTCTTTGCGACCCCGTGGACTATAGCCCCCCAGGCTCCTCCGTCCATGGGATTTTCCAGGCAAGAGTACTGCAGTGGGTTGCCATTTCCTTCTCCAGGGGATCTTCCCAACCCAGGGATTGAACCCAGTCTCCTGCATTGCAGACAGACGCTTTTACCGTCTGAGCCACCATAGGTTCAATCCCTGGTCCGGGAAGATTCCACATGCCTCGGAGCAACTAAACCCAAATGCTGCAACTACTGAAGCCCGTGCGCCTAGAGCTTGTGCTCCTCAGTAAAAGAAGCCACTGCAATGAGAAGCCTTCACACCACAACGAAGAGTAGCCCCTGCTCACTGTACCTAGAGAAAGCCCTCACAGCAATGAAGACCCAGCACAACATAAATAAATAATATTTTAAAAAAAGATTATATGCCTGAAAGAGTTATCAATATCCATTTATGTTGACTTTTTAATGATCATCTTTTATTACTCAACATGAATGAGAAACTTTGTTCATATAATTTGCTAGTTTTAAATATTTAGTTTTTAATCTTTAAAATGTATAATAGTTGCCAAGAGAATCTAACATCTCTTTCATTCTTTCATAGACAAATGTGATACTGAAATTTGCTGTGATGATGCAAATAGACTTTTCAAATCAATGTAGCTTTTTCATTTCATGTGCTTCAAAGAAGTGATGAAGCTCTTTAATGTGAAGAAAAGACTGGTGTTATCTGAGCAGTCACTTTGCAAGTAGTTTGAAGGTCATTAAAAGAATCCATCGGCACAAAAATATGGCTGCATCTCCTGTGTGTCAGGACCAAGATTTCAACCTTCCCTGAGCCCCTTTGGGCTGTGATCTGGGCCCGTGGGCACTTGGTACCCACACGCCTCCAGCAGCTCCATGATCCCAGGGCTACAAGGCAGAGACATGCTCCGCCCTGGCTAGAGGGCACTCCTTGGGTTGGTTTAACAGATTGGCACAAAGCAAGGTGTGTGGGATGTGGTCAGTTGTGCTCATTGCTAATAGTGATCTCGTAGTCAGAATTATTCTGCTTGGGACTCTTTCTTGAGTCTCCAAGGAGCATCCTGATTGTAGGTGACTAGCGACAAGTGGCCGCACCAGACCTTCCCTGACTGCTGGCAGTCAGTATTTTACGGAGCATCTGAGTCCCACTCTCAGCACAACAGTGGACGGCATGAGGCACACATGGAAAACTCCAGTCTAGAAAGACCAAGGAAGGAAGTACTGACGTTAATAAAAGAGTGAAAAGGATGACTTAATAAATTAAAGATACGTACATAGAGGGGGATTCTCAGCTAGCTCAGTGGTAGTGAACCCACCTGGCAATGCAGGAGATGCAAGAGACACAGGTTCAATTCCTAGGTTGGGGAGAGCCCCTGGAGTAGGAAATGGCAACCCACTCCAGTATTCTTGCCTGGAGAATTCCATGGACAGAGTTGCCTGGTGGGCTATAGTTCATGGGGTCGCAAAGAGTCAGACATGAGTGAAAGACTGAGGACACCTGCGTGTATGCAAACATGCACATATATATTAAGATAAATATCTGAAAATTACTGGATTTTATTTACTAACAAAACTAGTGATGAAACATAACGGAGAAAAATATTGCATTCCCAATAGCAACAAAAACGATGAAATACCTAGGAATAACTTAACAAGAACTATGAAAGATTTATATGAGTAAATGACAAGATTTTATGACAAGATATAAAAGAAGACTTCAATAAATAGAACCATACTGTGTTCTTGGATGGGAGAACTGACTATTATAAAAAATGTCAATTTCCTGCCAAATTAATTTATAGTTATAATATAACTCCAATCAAAATCCCTATAGGGTTATTTTTGGAATATGACAAAATCATTCTAAAATGCAGCTAGAGGACAACAGTCAATAGTAACTAATATATTTTGAGAAAATAAAACAAAACAGGTGGATGGCAGAGAGGGATTAGTTTTCCCAGAAAGTGAAAGACATCAGAAGAACAGTAATGCTTTCAATTTGTTTCTATTACTAGTATAGTTTAGTGAAACAGAATAGATAGGCCAGAAACAGACCAAGCTTCAATCACCGGGTAGGGAAGATGCCCTGGAGGAGGGCATGGCAACCCACTCCAGTATTCTTGCCTGGAGAATCCCGTGGACAGAGGGGCCTGGAGGGCTACAGTCCACGGGGTCTCTAAGAGTCCAACTTGACTGAAGCGACTTAGTACAGCAGGGCCTGAGTTCACGAGATGATATGATAATGATAAAGATGGTGTCACAGAAAGGACTCAAGTGGAAGATTCTCCGATGAATTATGCTAGATATTTATTGGTGTGGATGGAAGGGGTTGGAGAAAGGAAGGGAGAGAGACTGTTCCTAAATGTGTGTTTCTCTACACAGAGTCTTTACATCGAGTCCCACGTCCCACTTCTCTCCCAAGTCCTCACTTTCTCCTCCCTAGAGTGAGAGGAGGGAAATAGCTCACGGATGAGGCTGTAAGAAGAAATACAGTGTTAAGTGGCTCAGGCTCCTCCTCTCTTAGATCTGCTGGGCTGCAGACTGCTGTTCTGCCCTTTGCTTTGTGGCCCCTTATTGGAGAAGTTCTTGCTCCTGCCTGATGGGAATTCACTGGGGTCTATCTAGCACAGCCTGCTTCCCAGGTGGCGCTAGGGGTAAAGAACTTGCCTGCCAAAGCAGGAGACATAAAAGATTAGGGTCTGGAAGATCTCCTGGAGAAAGGCATGGCAACCCATTCCAGTATTCTTACCTGGAGAATCCCATGGACAGAGGAGCCTGGTGGGCTACAGTCCATAGGGTCTCAAAGAGTTGGACACAACCGAATTGACTTAGAAGGGCCCGAGTTCACGTGACTCCAATTATTTAGTCCAGGGGTGAGGTATATTGACAGGCTATTTTGGCTGTTTATCTAAAACTACATGTTCTAGTCAGCTTTACCCAGAAATAAAGAAGACAACATCTGGCTGCATTGTGCCTTGTGTCTTTATCTCTTAATAGGTTTTCAACTCATGATGGAGAAAGGATATTATTTGTTGGTCCATCTAAAACTCCAAAACTAGACCAAATGGTTGACTGGCTGGGGGAAAAATTCATATCATAGCACATGCAGATATATGAAGAATAGCTTTTATAAATGTCAAACTGTTAGAAACAAAAACTGGAAAATGTTATAAAATATCTGGATCAGAGAAGACTCTCCATGGTTACAAACAAATGCAAAGATCCCAAAGGCAAAGATACAAAGCTCTGACAAGATTTAAAAATGGTGTGTACATATTAAGAAGAAAAAAAATGAATGAAAAGGCAATTTTCAAGCCAGAAAATTATTTCTAGCAAACATTACACACAGTTACTGCCATAGATTTCTCAATAACATAGACAAAATGACCAAGAACATGAATATCTCAACAGATGAATGGGGAGAGATATTTAATAGGCAATCCACAAAAGGAAAAGTACATATAGCTAATGAATATATGAAAAATATCATATTCACAAATGATCAAAGAGATGCAATTAAAATGAAACGCTATTCTTTGTGTATCCAGTTGAAAAAAATGATAAAACAAAAATACTAGTACTGGTGAGGGTATAATGAAGTGATCACTGTGACTAATAGGAACATAAATCAGTACCATTTTTCTGAAAAGAAATTTGACTACATTTATCATAAGTCTTAAATAAGTCTTATTTTGACTCCAATAAATCTAGGAATCTACTATTAGGAATTTGCAGAAATGTCAAATAAGATTTATGTGCCTAGGCTTTTATGATAAAATATATGGAAAACATATGTATGTCCAACATTAGTGAAAGTAAGTACATTATCATAGAATATTATATGACCATCAAAATTAATCTACAAAGTGCTTTAAAATTACCTAAGAAACTAAAACACATCAACAACAAACTTATAACCCTATTAAAACAAAATCATTTAAGGCAGCTTGTAAGTAGATTTAAAATTCAGCAAGATTGCCTAAGTTAGACGTAGGTGAGGGAGAGAGGCCAAAAGAGTAGGGACAAAATAGAGCTGGAAAGAACCTATTACAAAAATGAAAACATTTGCTCAAGTCTGAACATTGGCTGTGGTTGGGCAACAAGTCTGACTCTACACAGATACAAAAGGGAATTTGTTTTGGGACATCACGGTGTGGAATTTGCTAGGGAGGCAACATGAGATAAATACGAAGATTGTTGTTGTTTAATTGCTAGGTCGTATCCAACTCTTTTGCGACCCTATGGACTGTAGCCCGCCAGGCCCCTCTGTCCATGGGGTTTTCCAGGCAAGAATGCTGGAGTGGTTTGCCGTTCCCTTCTCCAGAGGATCTTCTTGACCCAGGGACTGAACCCATGTCTCCTGCTTGGCAGCTGGATTCTTTACCCCTGAGCCACCTGGGAAGCCCACAGAGATTGTTAGTCATGATTAAAGTCACATATGAGTTCAACAATATGATTTTGTGGAGGATCTCCTTGGCAGGCCTCTGTGATTTTCTCCAGCTAATCTCAGCAGCTTGGAAATAGCAGAAGCCACAGCATCAGAGGCTGAGAAAATGAGTGTTGGGTAGATTCAAGTTTGAAAAATGGACACAATGAAGGTGGGAGAAAACCAGGGTGGTAAAAGCATCTGGGGTGCTGGGTTGGGCAATCATTTATTCACTCAATAAAAAGTTACACTTTTTGACACATGTGCCAGGCACTGTCCTAGTGATTCTTGGATACATCAGTGAACATAACTTGAAGGTCTCTCTATATGAGAGTGGGTGGGGAGGGGACATAGTATAAATAATCATCACAATAGCACTGCTGCGCTCAGTCGTGTCTGACTCCTTGCGACCCCCTGGGCTTTAGCCCACCAAGCTTCTCAGTCCTGGAGTTCTCCAGGCAAGAATATTGGAGTGGGTTGCCAGTCCATTCTCTAGGGGATCTTTCTGATCCAGGGATAGAACCCTGGTCTCCTGCATTGCAAGCAGATTCTTTACCATCTGAGCCACCAGGGAATCCCCAATAATCACAAGACATGTGCATAATTAAGAACAACAGAAGTGATTGGGCAGAGTGTAGGGCATTGGGCGTGTGGACCAGGACTGGGTAAGGGTGTGTGATCAAGGCAGTGAGACTTCGTGGAGGTGAGGGGTGAGTCAGGAAGATGTCTGGACCACCAGGATCTGGAACAGGCAGTGAGGAAAGAGCAGTGAGACAAGGACCTAGGTCTTAGATGGAGAGAGTGAGAAGGTCTGGTTACAGTTCATGTGGGAAAGAGAGAGAGAAATCACGAAGCTGTCCCAAGAGTGGGGAATTCCTGAGCTTGGAATCTTAGCTATTCACAATTCTTAAAATCATTTTCCTTACAGAATTATCAATACGTTAAGATTTCCCAGTTACTTTTTTCTTTCTTTGTTTCTTCTTGTTTGACTTTTATAATGGCTGAAGAATCTTTACTTAAATATAGGCTAGCTTTTCCCCCTCAATTTTGGTTTAACAAGATCAGAGCAAGTCAGAAATCTCCAAGGGAAAATTCTTCAGGAATATGATTTGATAAATACCTGATGCCTCCAAACGTCTTGAGTGGAATTTAGAAGACTGATAGAGAATTTGTGGTCAAATTGTTAGAAAGCATGTTGGAAAATAATCAAATAAAAATAGATAATTATTAACTTTAGATAGATAATTATTAACTTTATTTACACAAAGCTGTACAGGAAAGGGCATATAAATCATAGTTTAACTTCTGACTCAGTTTCAATAATGGCATCAGAATAAGGGAACAAGAGGAACTCAGTAAGGGAGAGGCAGTGGTCAGACCCCACTCAGACCCAGTACCTGGGAGCTGTCTGAACCATGTACAGAGGGGAACATGGGCCAGCTTGGCTCCAAACTGAGAAAGAGTCTGATTCTCCCAACATTACCACCACTGGCCTGCCACCCTTTACAGAGAATTCATTTGCTTGCTAAAGAATTGGTCCAAAATGGCTTGCGAAAAATATCCCAGCAGGTCCTTGACAAACCCCCAAATGGGATGGGAAAGAGTTAAACAGGATTGAATTGTCAATAAATGATATGTAAGAGCATCAGCATAGAAAGCTTTCACGTCTGTCTCAATTATTTAATCTGTGACAGTTCAGATGTTTATCTTATCTGCCCTGGTGTTAATAAACACTGACATCTGAAGTGAAGTGAGCTGTTTCCACATCCTTCAGAAATGGAAATGGAGGTGTTGAGGGAGTGTAGATGAATTCAGCTCCTCTTTAGTTGTTTCCAGCAGGAAGTTGTTCCAAATAACCTGTGACATTACCAGAAATAGGAGAGGTTGCAAGGTTTTTTTACATGGAGTGATAATTCCAGGGGGAATGATCAGAAGTTTTCTTAGAAAAAAAAATGATAATGGATGGAGATGGTGAAAGATATTCTAAGGAATATAGAATTAAGAATATGTGAGATGCCAGAAACCAAGAGAGGCTTGCCTTACGGACTATGGTTTAGGAGTATAAGGAATTATGGTACTAACTGGTCTCTAGCTTCCAGAGAGGAAAGGCAAAGACCCTTAGTGATATCAGTCTAATAACTGGTCACACTTAGAGACTGGGGCTACATAATGTAATACAGCAAAGCTCTGCAAATCCATGATTCTCTGTGATCCTGGAGGCTCCTCTTCCTTCAAGGCTAGGAAGGGAACTCTTTGGTTCCAAGAATGCTCACATCTTGCAAAAATTAGCAGTGGTGCTCAGTGGCTTGGAAGTCTATGTGTAGTCATTGTAATTTGGGATCCTGTCTATGATAGGAATAATGAACATCACCCATTTAAAAAGACTGTATCCATTTTATCCTTTCAAGTAGTTGTAGAAGTTTATAGTTGTAACTTTGTTTTATTTCACATCATTGTGGCCCCTGTGATGTATGAAATGCTGAAATCCAGAGAGAAAGTGAAGTGAAGTCTCCCAGTATTTAACTCTTTGCGACCCCGTGGACTGTAGCCCACCAGGCTCCTCCGTCCATGGGATTCTCCAGGCAAGAATACTGGAGTGGGTTGCCATTTCCTTCTCCAATTCAGAGAGAAGACAACCCCAATTATGAATTTCCCTAAGGGAAAATAGGTCATGCTTTTTAACGTAATTACAGCTATATTCACATGTATGTGTGCACAGTCATTTCTGACTCTTTGTGACCCCGTGGACTGTAGCCCACCAAGCTCCTCTGCCATAGGATTTCCCAGGCAAGCATACTGGAGTGGGTTGCCATGCCCTCCTCCAGGGTATCTTCCTGACTCAAGGATAGAACCCATGTCTCTTGAGTCTCCTGAATTGGCAGACCGATTCATTGCCACTAGTGCCACATATACAGAAAGAAAATCCCTAAAAAACACATCAACTATTGGCAGTGAATTTTTAATTGTTCCTTCAGATGTTTCTTTGCTTTTTAAAATGTATACAATAAATGTAAATTATTTTATAATAAAAAACAACAGAGGTTGTTTTGGAACAGAAACGCAGAATTTCTTCTCTACAGCTGAATCAGAACAATCCCCAAATTCTCTGTCATGTGGGATAAGAATGCAATTACACCATAATTTTAAAATAGAAAATACTGAAGAGTAAATACTTGTGATGTGGGAGGAAGCGTCTTCAGTTCCCAGGTGTTGGAAATAAGGTCAAAAGCTAGCAGTTCGTGGGAAATGTGGCTGCTGTCTTGTCTACAAGAATTCGGTTTGCCTGGAAGTAGTCACCCATCAATTGTAAGCCACCCCAGGACTGTTTATGAAATCCAGAGAAAACTTTGATTGCTTCACTCACTTTGTCTAGAAGGTTCTTCTGGATAGGAGCCCTGACCTTGTCTCAGTACTGAAAACCAAGAGAGAGAGTGCAAGCCTAACTTTCTTCTTGCCTCAGTCTTGCTTTATAGATGCACTTGATGGAAACATCTGTTCCTCAGGTAAAGTGTAAATATTTTAAACACTCATGGGTCAGACATTACCAGTGCTTTAATTTTTTAAAAATTTATTTCTTTTTGGCTGTGCTGGGTCTTCATTGTGGCGTGCAGGCTTAGCTGCCCTGCAGCACACACGATCTTAGTTCCCCCACCAGGGATTGAACTTGTGTCCCCTGCGCTGGAAGGCAGATTCTTACCACTGGACCACCAGGGAAGTCCCCCATCACTGCCTTCAGATCAGCTTTTGAAAATGAAAATGTTGAAGTCCTGTTTGGTAAGATAGAGGGTTCTACTTTGGTTCCCTCCATCAATTCAATGAACAGCAGTTATGTCAGGACCTTTATAGTTGACTTGGCCCTGTATCATCCCAGTGACTTTAGGAGAATCACCTTGGTCTCTCCTTCTGACATCTGGTTGCTTGCCTTCCAGATGACCCCCAATATTTCCTGCCTCCTCCTATCCATACCCTTGGATAGCCCCCTCCCACTCTGTACCAGGTAAATAAATGGGTATTTTCATGTGTATTCTATATGCAAGAAACTGAGTCTCAAAGGAGTTAAGTACCTTGATTAGTATAATGGGCTAAAGCTGATATCAAATCCAAGACTTAGTTCACCTTTTCATGATGCTGTTCCTTGAAAGGAGAAGAAATGGAATGAATGAAATCAGGTGTTTTTCACTGATTCAAATGGTTGCTTACAGGGTTAAGCAGAGCCATCCCACCCAGTGGCAATATACAAACACAAGTTTACCCTTCAAAATTCTTTTCAATTAAATATATTAATAAATGATGAGTAACATCAAGAGGCGTGTGTACCTTGCCTCCCGTCCTCCTCTGTCCTTTTAATTAATCAACCCACCCCCTCTTATGTTGGTACAGAGATAGATTTACATAATATCCTTGTTGCCATGGCTGATATTGCCCTTTGTTAGTTAACTCTTAAAGGAGGAGTCGTGTAAAAGCCTCTAATTGACCATATGAATTATGCATAAGGGCTCAACTCAAGTCATGCATATAAAATGGGCATTAAGATCACAACCTTTACTATCTTATTCTTATATAAAGTTCTCCACACAGGGCTTGCTAGCCTAGGCTGCAGCTCTCTCGTGGCATGAAATGGAGTTTGATTTATTGGTTTGAACTAATTTACAAAATGGAGGCCAGTAACCAAGAAAATCAAGTTGTATAAAGTTGCCATCTGGCAAATGATAATTACACACTTTTTAAAGTTTCCTTCTACCTTGTAGAACATTATATAAAACTCTGTGGGCACAGTGAGTGATGAAATCTAATTCCTTTTCCTCCTGCCCAGCCAAGAAGAACCAGTTTGAGACTGGTGAATGGATATGCTTGAAAGTTCAGAAGGTACAGAGGAGATTCATATTCAAACCTCATCTCCTGTTCTCCAAAATGAGGGACAGTCCATTGCTAACTTTAGAAAGGTGGTGATACAGTTAGTTCAAACCCATCTTCTCACCAAATGCTTAGGCTCTTAAAGATTCAAGGATACCTCACTGAGGGTGTCTTGTCTGTTCTTTTGTCCGAGACTCCAACTAAACTCTGGGCTTCCCAGGTGGCGCTAGTGGTAAAGAACTCGGTTGCCAATGCAGGAGACACAAGAGATGCAGGTTTGGTCTCTGGGTTGTGAAGATCCCCTGGAGGAGGAAATGGCAACACACTCCTGTATTCTTGCCTGGAGAATCCCATGGACAGAGGAACCTGGCGGGCCACGGTTTGTAGGGTCCCAAAGAGTCAGACACGACTGATTGACTCAGCATGCGCACTAACTAAACTGTAACATGGCCTGTTGGAAAAGGGCATCCCTACGTGGTTTGATTGGATCTTGTTTGGGAGAATTTGGTTTTGTTTTTCAACCTAAGTATAGCTTGTTGATGCTTTCTGATGATGGTAATGGAAAAATCAAGATTTGGGTCAGCTGGCATGCATGCCTAGTGTAAGCCATGGCCATCCTCACCAGGCTTCCTGTCCCTGATGTGGTCTCCCTGCCTCCCTGCTCACTCCTGCCCATTTCCACACAGCAGCTGAAACCACTGATGGCTTCTTGTCACACTTAGCGTAAAGTCGAAGCTGCTCACTCTGCCCTGTGATGCCTCTGTGACATGGCCCTGCCTCGCTTTCGTAACTAATTTTGTGCTACCCTTCCCTTGCCCATCACTGTCCAGTTTTTTGAACATATTCCTTTCAGTTTTTTGAACATATTAAGCTTGCTTCTACCTTTGGTCTTGTTCCTTTTGCCTGGAACTAATTTTGTGCTACCCTTCCCTTGCCCATCACTGTCCAGTTTTTTGAACATATTCCTTTCAGTTTTTTGAACATATTAAGCTTGCTTCTACCTTTGGTCTTGTTCCTTTTGCCTGGAATGACCCCAGTGCCCTATCATTGCCTTCCCAGCTCCTTCCTGTCATTTCCATTTCTTATTAAAAGTCACTTCTCTGGAGCATCCTTCCCTGACCACTCAATCTGAATTAGTAGTTTGAGCACATAACTTGGTTTCATTTTCATCTTATTAAGTCCTGAAATTTCCTTGTTTATCCAATCTATTTTAGTGTCTGGCTTTCCCCTACCAAACTGTAAGCTCCAAAGGCAGGAACCTTCTATGTGGAACACTGGCTGGCACTAGCAGACACTCAGTGTTTGCTGAGTGAGCAAATGAATGAATAAATGCCTTTGTTTTTGTTTGCATCAGTCATTTTAGAAAAATATGTTGGTCTCTTTTGATTTGAATTGAGTTCAGTCGTTTTGTAAAAACTAATCTTTCCTAGTTAAAATCAATTCATAGTTTAATAAAAACAACTGCAGGAGCCAGGTCAAGTGTCCATAAGTTAGTGTGGGCTTCCCAGGTGGCTCAGTGGGTAAAGAATCCACCTGCAATGCAGGAGACGCAAAAGATGCCAGTTCGATCCCTGGGTGGAGAAGATCCCCTGGAAGAGGGCATGGTAACCCCCTCCAGTATTCTTGCTTGGAGCACCCCAAGGATAGAGGAGCCCGGTGGGCTACAGTTCATAGGGTCACAAAGAGTTGGATATGACTGAGCACACACCTCTCACATGTACAATTCAAATCTCTGACTCAGATACGTGCAAGCACCATTCGAGTTACAATGACTGGTTTTGAGACTGCCTTCCTTTGCCTTCATGAGAGCTCCAAGGACCCAACTTAAGTCCTGTTTTTCTGTAAATTTATTAACCCACAGAATTGCTGTCCTCCTCAACTCCCTCCTCCTTCTATAGTACTGAGTATTCCACTCATCATCCCTTAGAGATGATAATTAACTATTAGATAATCTCTGCCCTATTGGGTGGTGGGATTTGCAGGTAGGTTGCTAATTCTTTGAAGACGACATGAGGGTCTCTGTCCCTTTCTTTCTCCTGAGCGTCTGTCTTAGACCCTTTCACACTGTGCTTGTCCTATGGATAGTCTGTTGACCTGCAGAACCCAACTCCAGTGGCTTTTCCTCCAGCTTTGTTTATTTTTAAACGAGTGTCAACTCTTAGCAGTGGTGGGGTCCCAGGACAGCGTGCCCCTAATTCTGGCCGTGATCTAGGGCAGTAGGCAGGGCAGAGTTCAAAGTGGGGATTGAATAGTAGAGTGCTTCCCCTTTCCCTTGTGGTTGAGAACACCCAGTGAAGTCATTCTTAGCTAGAAATGGGTTGTAAAAAGGCAACAACCAGATTCCTTTATCTCCCAGAATAGCTTTTCCCGAAAGAGGGAGATCTTTGCGGCTGAGATAGAGCCTAATTTTAGCTGACACTGCTGGGCATCAGTTGGGCACCCTGGACCATGACATTCTCCCTCTGTGGCCTGGGGCCCATGAGCATCCCTTGCCAGATAAATGATGATGCATTAACAACTGACTCCAGACATCTTCTTCCCCTGGAAAGGGGTTTGAATCTTGGAAGAAACCATGTCTTTAGTATAAAGATACGTGTTGCAGTCCATGGAGTTGCAAAGAGTTGGACACGACTGAGCGACTGAACAGCAACAATAAAATGGTGAAAAATCTCACTTTTCTTCACAGCAGACAAAATTCCCTCTTCTCTGTAGGAAAACTGTTACTCTTAAGTGATTCTTTTTTAAAGACATTTGGCAGGAAGGTGGGCATCTGAGTTATAATCTTAGGTCCTGGCACTGCCTTCTAAGGAAGGTACATTCCAACAGTTAAAAAGCGCAAGGACAATTCCTTCCGCTAGTTCGTTCTCACTGGCAAGGTGTTTCTTCTCTCCTACAGATTACTCCTTTCATCTTAAAAGCCTTTCTGCCTTTCTGTACTGTGCTTTTATTAAAACATAACTCTCCCTGACAGGGATGGACCCAAAGACGTCCATCAAGGGATAGGTTATGGATGTGGTCCCTCATGTACACGCTGCTTGGAGTCCTGTAATCATATAACAATCCTACAGTATAGAAGTGACCACACTACTTTTCTCATGATTGTCACCTCCCCAAGTAGACAGGGACCCTAGAGAGCAGACACCTTATCTTAGCCATCTTTTCATCCCCAGGGCCTAGTCCAGTGCCTGGCACACAATGGGTCCTTAAGAAATATTTCTGAATGAGTGACCAACAGTGTTAGATGCTTCCAAGTCTAGAAGCCAGCCGAGCTGAAGGCAGCACACAGATGCTGGTGAAGAGTAGTGGGGAGGGGGTCTCCACAAAGAAAGGGAAGCGGACCCCAAGACTTCGGAACCGTCTGCCCGTGGTGACTCACAACACAGATGGCAACAAGGAGAGCTGCCTCAGTCGGAAGAGAGTGAAGATTCTTGAGATGCATCTGGCCTACTGACAAGCCCAGGCCCCTCCTTCTGTGACTGTGGTGACTGAGTGAAGCTGTTTCATCTCCTCGCTCATCAGTAAAATCCTTCCTTGGCTGCAGCATTTGGAGTGTGAATTATAAAGATAACCCTGGGAACGGCACCTTCACTAAACCGAGGGAATTAATCTGGGCTTCAGGATGGGCTGTGCCTGAGATAATGGCAACTTGATTTTCTCAGGTCAAATCTCCCCCTGAAAGGGGAAAACCGTATTTCCTTGCCGATGCCTCGCTGAGGGCTGAGGCTGGTAGTGGCTGCTGCCTGGCCACAAGACGGTCCCCATGGTGCATAGGATGATATGACAGTGGGCCCCTGTATAGCCACCCCCCCATGGCTTCCCACACGGAGTGAGGCAGGATCCTGGGGGCTTGGCTGGGATGGATCGTCCCCTAAAGCAGTCCCCTGACTGTCCCCTAAAGGATAGTCAGCTCCACAGGTGTTTCAAAAAGAGTTTCCAGCATGCTGTCCAGATGCCTACTTGTCTGCAAATGGTGTGTGGGCTCCTCTGGCAATTTTCTTGCTAGGAGCCGTTGCTACTTCTGTCATGACAATAGCAACAGCTAATCTTTTTAGGAAGCAGTCTGTGCGAGGCATGGTTCTGAACAATTCTGCATGTTCGTGTGTGCCTGTGTGCTCAGCCTCTTCATTGTGTCCGACTCTTTGAGACCCCATGGACAGTAGCCCACCAGGCCCCTCTGTCCTTGGGATTCTCCAGGCAAGAGTACTGGAGTAGGTTGCTGTTTTCTTACTCCGGGGGAATCTTCCCAACTCAGGGATTGAACTCTCTTCTCTTGTGTCTCCTGCATTGACAGGAGGATTCTTCACTACTAGTGCCACCTGGGAAGCCCCAAGTGATCACTCATGTATGAATTCACCTAATCTTCGTAGCACCCCTGTGAGGCAAGGACTGTGAGCTTCCCCGATTCACAGATGGGAACAGATAAAGATAGGCAGTTTCAGGGCTGTACCTTAGGGGTCCTTTTCCCATTTGAGAGTGATGTTTGTATAACAAGGCTGGGCTTTGGGGTTTCCCATCTCAGGGAATCTCTGTCTGACTGGTTCCACATCCTGACTGGCTGCCCTCTTTGTGGCCCCCTTACCCTGACCTTTCATTTCCATTGAGTGTCTGACAGTCAATTCTGAGTTCTGTCTGAGTGTCCTGGGCTCATACCACAAACCAGCCCTGCCTCACCCCGGCACACAAAAAGCTGGCCTCTGGAGTCCCTTCCTGGGGTCAGATGGGTGGTTCCACAGGCTGCCGGGCTCCAGAGATAAAGCACAGGGTGGGGCAGAAACACCAGGTCCTCTTGTGAGAGCAGATGCCCAGCTGCGGACAGGGCTCCCTATGGAGGCAGAGGAAGCACACGCACATTCCATTTCTATCATTGGGGGTGCTGTCCAGCTGCTGAGACTTTGGAGGACAACGTCAAGTCCATAGACTTAGAGTTACGGATTTAAAATCCATGTTCAGTGCCCTCATCCCCACCAACATCACCCAGAATCCAGCTTCTCTAAGATACCTTCACTTGAATCCCCACAAAACAGCCACTTTGCCCACCCAATTCTTTACCTTTTATCTTCTGTACCTGGCATCATTTAACACCCCCCCACCCCCACTTCATCCACTTACTTCTTACCCATCACCTTACTAGCCAATCTACACCTGACCTCACTGCTTCGCATTTCAGCAACAAGTGTCTCCTGGGTTCTATTCATTGCTCTTGCTTATTCTCCTTTTTGTGAGTCATCTTGCTTCCCTAAATAGACTGTAGATCTGGGAAGTCATCTACCAGACTCCCAGCATCTAGCCTAAGGCTCGGCAAAAAACAAATAGCCCAGAAACAGACTCTGCTGTTGATGAGGTGTCATCTTGACTCTTTGCATGGACATCAAGTATTCTGATGTCGGATGGAAGACTTCCTTAAAATTGGCCTCCTCTGTTGCTGTCTGCCTCTCTTCTATACAATCTATAAATCTAGACCAACCTCCTACTTGTTCTCTTAGACTTTATTTGTCAGGTCTTCACAGACTTAAAAAATACATGTTTATTTATGTGACTGCGTCAGGCCTTAGTTGCATCACGTGGGAACTCTGTTGCAGTGCTCAGACTCTAGTTGCGGCAGGCAGGCTCACTGGCTGTGTGATGCGGACTTAATTGTTCTGAGGCATATGGGATCTTACTCCCCTGGACAGAGATCAAACCCATGTACCCTGCATTGGAAGGCAGATTCTCAACCACGAGACCACCAGGAAAGTCCCTTCATAGACTTTTTTTAAAGAGCAGTCTTAGATTCAGGGCAAAACTGAGTAGAAAGTACAGAGCTTCCCCGTCTATCCTCTTTCCTCGTGTATGCCCTTCTTTCCTCCACTATGAGAATCCTGCACCAGAGACGTACATGTGCTAAAATCAGCGACCCTAGATTAACACACTGTGATCCCCCAGAAGCCATAGCTTACATCAGGGTTCACTCTCAGTGTTGTCCAATCTATGGGTTTAGGTGACTACTTAATGACATGTGTCCATCACTACAGTATTGCCCTAAATATCCTCTGGGCTCTGCCTGTTCATCCCTTGCTTGCCCTTAATCTTTGGCAGCCACCAATCTTTTTATTGTCCCCATAGTTTTGCCTTTTCCAGAATGTCATAGAGTTGGAATGATTCAGCGTGTAGCCTTTTCGGAGTCAGCCTTCTACTTTTCATCTTTCCATTACTTCCTTTCTCAGACCCTTTTCAAATTCAAGGTTTGGGTCCTTGGTTGTCTTGGGTAATCACATAGTGAGCACAGCCAGTAGGGCATCTACGTAAAGAAAAAGACCGGGGAACATAAGGGATCTTCAATGGCCAGAAATTCCCCTCCCACTCTACCTTCTGTTGAGACTGCCCTTTAGGTTAAGATGTTGAAGTTCCCTGTTAGTATCTGGAAGGGGTGATTATTATTAAATTATTAAACAATAACATATTGACTCAATAGCTAAAGGATAACAAGAATCTGGGTGAATGTGCCTAAAAGGTAGGGCTTCTGGGTGCCAAGGAACTGAATAAGGAGTTTCTTGGGTTGTGTATAGTTGCACAGTCTGGACACCTGGAAAAGGGAAGAAAGAAAAATGTGTGGTATCATGGAAAGAACACACTTGGGAGTCAAGGAACAGAATAAAGTATTCCCTAGTATCTTAGTTATCTGTTTCTGTGTTGCAAATTACCCCCCAAAATTAGTGGCTTGAAACAATAAATTTTTGTTATCTTGCAATTTCTATGTGTCAGAAATTTGAGAGCCACTTAGCTGGTAGGTTCTGGCTTTTGGTCTCTCGTGAACCTGTAGTCAAGATGTTAGCTGAGGTTGCAGTCATCTGAACACCTGACTGGGTCTAGATCCTTTTCCAAGGTGGCTTACTCACAAAGCTGTTGGTAGGAGCCTCATTTCTTTGCTGCCTGTTGGATGGGGGCCTTAGTTCTCTCCACAGGGCTGCTTGAGTGCCCTTACAACACGGTCACTGACTTCCCCAAGGACGATGAGCTCAAACAGGGAGGAGACCGCAATGCTTCTTGTGACCTGGTTACTATACAGTCATCTCTACCATATTCTTTTTATTAAGCATCAGTTACTAAGTCCATTCCATGCTGAAAGAAAGAGGAATTAGTAGACTCTACTTCTTTCAAGGAGTTTTGGAGAATCTGTGGACATATTTTAAAACCTCTCTATCTTTTTGCGCTGTATGTATTTACACAACCTGAACTCCTGGAAAAGTGGAGAGAGAGAGAAATGTGGTATAATGGAACGAATGGTCTATTTGGCATCAAAGCCCTGGTTTGGGTTCTGGCTTTTCCATTCACCAGCTGGTAACTCCTAGGAAATCATAAGTACTCAGAACCTTCCTTACCATTATCAGAATTAAGTGGATGATATGCCTTCCTTACAAACTGCCAGCCTTGTAGAGGCTGAGGGTGATGTGTGTGAAAATCTATTTGTACATCATAAAATGTTATGCAGACTTACGCTGCTTTTATTTTATTTTTTATTACTATTATTTTTTATTTTGGCCACTCTAGTGTTTGTTTTGGTGTGTAGGCTTTTTGTTGCAGTACGTGGGCTTCTCTTGTTACAGAGCATGGGCTCAGGAGTTTCCTTTCGAGGGCTTAATTGCCCTACGGCATATGGGATCTTAGTTCCCCAACCAGGAGTTAAACCCACATCCACTGCACTGGAAGTCCCAACTTACTCTGTTTTTATATTCTGGCTGGCTTTGCATGTGCTAAAGCAAAATTTACCCTCTTCTCCTGTGGGCAGAACCCAAACATCTGCCCTGTTCCCATCAAAAAGTGATGGTCGCAGAGTTCTTACCCAGTTCTCTTTCAGGATCAGGGTTTTTCAGGTTTCAGGGAATTCATGGGGTTAGGACTTCTTGTTACCTACGCTTTCCCAAGTTCCTCTGGAGGCTTGGGTGAAACATTCTATGAAGACTGCAGTCCCATTTCTTGTAGAAGCAAGTTGAAGAAATCTCTAATGAGGATCAGATAGACTCCAGTTCAGAGGACAGATGCATTTTTGTGCCAACAGAACATTGTATTTAGAGCCTTTTCTATGCTTCATTTTCTGTTTTATTTAGTTATGTGGTAGTAAATTTTCATTGAAATGATATAAAAGCAGATCTGTATGTTGGGGATGGTATGATTTTCTTTCCTTTAAACTCATTTCCATTGGTTATTGCAGGTCAGGTCCCTTTTTAAAAGAATTCTTTGTGTTTGAGTCATTAAGCACTGAAAAATGTAGACCTTAAAGGCTTGTAATGATGTCAAATGATGTGCTTGTTCCACAGGACCCTGTGATTTCCACCTTTACCTCCTAAAAGCTTTCCATGTTGGGAACAATCTTGGGATTGTAAAAGATGGTAGACATTAAATTTTATGGAGTAATCGGTGAAATCAGTTTTAGCAGTGTAGCCATCCAAACAGGTATCATCCAAAATATTCTCTAGATGGACGGTTAAGAGGGAAGGAAATACATCTTGAAAACTGGAAATGGGCTCCTGCAAAATTCACTGTAACCTTTATTTTTCAACCAGGCCAAAACTACCAGCCAGTCAGGACTTCCCTGGTGGTCCAATGGTTAAGAATCCACCTTCCAATGCAGGGGAGGCAGGTTCGACCCCTGGTTGGGGAATTAAGGTTCCACATGCTGCAGGGCAACTAAGCCTGTGTGCCACAACTAGATAGAAGCCCACACGCCTCAACTGAGACTCGAAACAGCTCCCCCATCCCCCCAAAAAAACTACCAGCCAATCATGTGTGGCTTTCTCTGTGTGATGACTGCATGTGACTCTATTTTTCAGAGTCTTGGTCCACGTAACATTTCCACTCTTTTAGAAGATGATGGACCCAAGCAGACTGAGCCCAGATTATCCTTAGGGCAAGTCTCCCCTTCAACCCAGTCACAGGGGATTCCTGTTATCTCAAGGTACTTAACACTCTTACAGTAAAGTCAGTTTAAATTCTCTAGAAAGTATTTAATAATGGATGATAGATATATTTTTTTAACCAAAAGACTGGGGTAAGTAGAGGAAGATAGGGAAGAGTATGGCTCCAAATTGGAAATGATTCATTTCCTATACAAGCCCCTTTCTTCACTACGGCAGAGATTGCCAGTTGTCAAAGCATCAAGCCTTTCCCTTTACTCTCCAGAATCTAAAGAAACATGCCTCTAGTTTTTATTGAATAATTTAACTTCAAATGTTTATTTATTTATTTGGCATGCCAGGTCTTAGCTGTGGCCCACGGGGTCTTTGATCTTTGTTGTAGCACATGGGATCTTTAAGCTATGGCATGTGAACACTTAGTTGCACCATGTAGGATCTAGTTCCCTGACTAGGGATCAGACCATAGTCCCCTGCATTGGAAGCATGGAGTCTTAGCCACTGGACCCTCAAGGGAGTCCCATGCCTCTAGTTTTTAGCTGAACACAAGGTCATCCAACATCCAACAGGTACACTGCGTACTGAAGTTCTGGGTGGTGGTACATTAAACAGAAATAGGGTCTGCACCTCCCAGGAAGTTTTCTTGAAAGGTGGGGTTCTTGCTTCTCCCTTTTTCCTCTTCTAGTGCCTGGAATGCAGATATGATGGCTAGAACTGGAGCTGTCATCTTGGATTGGGAGGTGGTGTTAGGAATTGGAACCACATACAGCAGAGTCATAGAATAAAAAGAGCCAGGCCCACCCTTCAACTCCACATATCCACTGAAGGGTTGTCCAGCTGGCATCTTCACCTTACCATGTTGCCTCATGATGCTGTGAACACAGGAACAGTGTTACCGGGTGGTTAAGAATGCCAGCTTTCAAAGTCAGGTGATTTGGGTTGAAATCCTGGCTTCACCACTTACTAGCTGTGTGACCTTGGGCCAAAATGGCAACCCACTCCAGGACTCTTGCCTGGAGAATCCCATGGACAGAGGAGTCTGGTGGGCTATAGGCCATAGGGTTGAGATGACTGAAGCAGTTTAGCACAGCACTTGATCATGTAGTGCCAGGTGGCAAATTCCTCCCATTTTGCATACTGGTACATTTTAGGTCAGAAATTTAGACAGGGCATATCAGGACAGTTGGTCTCTGCCGTCTGGTGTCTGGGGCCTTAACTGGAAACTCACAGGCTGAGGGGGTAGCTCTGCAGCTGGGGGCTGACATCATCTGAAAGCTCCTTCACTCCCACTTCTAGTTGTTGAGGTTGGCTGGCAGCTGGGACCTCAGCTGAGACTATCAGCCAGAGAACTGCCCACAGCCTTTTCATATGGCTTGGGCTGCTTCTCCATGGTGGTTACACTCCGACAGCAAGTGTCCTGAGAAAGCCAAGTGGAAACCGGATCACTTTGCTGAGAAAGTGAAAGTCGCTCAGTCATGTCTGACTCGTTGCGACCACATGGGCTATATACAGTCCATGTAATTCTCCAGGCCAGAATGCTGGAGTGGGTAGCCTTTCTCTTCTCCAGGCGATCTTCCCAACCCAGGGATCAAACCCAGGTTTCCCACAGTGCAGGCGGATTCTTTACCAGCTGAGCCACAAGGGAAGCCCACTTTGCTGACCTAGCCCCAGAAGTCACAGAGCATTGCTTCTGTCACATTCTGCTCATTGAGACAGTCACACAACCCTTCACCCCCACCCCCCAGGTTCTAGGGGAGGGGAGATGGATGCCAACTCTGATGGGGAAGTGACAAGGTTCTGGAAGAGCAAGTGTGCTTGGAACTATTATTGGAGCTAATTTTGGAAAAGAGAGTCTGCCATACTGTCTCAAGCTTCCTGTTCTTCCTCTGCAAATGAGGATAACCATATCTACCTCGTAAGGTAGCAGAGACACTGAAAATATGTAATCAGGAGTAAAGCCTGGACACTTAACAATCACAACAGTCACTGGCATGAAAGCTTTAGTCTAGAGGACAGTCCTGGATGTCCCCAGAGGTGAGGAAGGCTGGAGAGAATGTTGTGAACATGGAGAGGAGGGCTGTCACTCAATGGTCCCAGGGCAGTGTGTGTTTTACCAACCAGTAAAGAAATATTTCATTAGCTTAAAAACCTACTGAAGGCTGAATGTCAGCTCTGCTTGTAAGGTTCTTCTGAGGATTAAATAAGACGTTGCATATAAAGTGCTTGGCACATGGTAAATAAACAGAATAGACAGTAGCTATTATTGTTATAGCTGGTTTTGGTACTTTTCCATTCTAACACACAATGTGAAGATTAAAATCTTAAAAACATGAGACCCCCCTGTAATGTTTCTCTTTTCTTTAACATGAGGACTCACTGTCTTTACCTCCCCACAAGCTTATAGGCTCTGTGAGCATCCAAGGTCTTTAACAAAACAAGTGGATGACCTTTCAATGGATAGATTTTTCTTAAGAAATAAGGAGCCTTTTTTTTTTTTTCCTTCTTACTGGAAACCATGAGTTAGTCAATAACAGCATTGCTCTGTATAAGTCTCTTCAACAGTTGTACAAAGCTTGAAATTCTCCTCCATGTTTTGGTTACACGTTGTCTGTGAATTGACGCGGTGACAGAATAGAAACAAAAGAGTATTGCCCAGCTGTAATTTCAGAAGGGATTTCTGTGGATTCATAGAGAAGTGTGCTTTGCCCCATGGAACCTCGTATCCTAAATTTAGAATAGGCTGAGAGAGAGAGAGTTCGGAGCTGTAGTTCCTCATAGCACAGGAACCTTCTTTAATAATGAAATTAGGCCCCCAGAACCTGACTCACTAGCACATTTCCTGGACCTGAAAGAGCTCTCCGGAGCTGGGCTGGCAGATATCTGAATTCTCTGGAAAAAGGCTGATTGATGGTGAAGGATTTTCCACAATGCCGGGGAGCCACATTTTCTTCCACATCAGCTGAGAAGGTTCAAATGAAAGCTGATAACTGCTGACAGGAAGGAAAGCTAACTTTAGCTTTGAGCAACTACGCAGCAGTCTAGGCCAGAACACCCAGATATCTCCTTGGTTCTGTCTCTGAGCCACTCCATAGTTCTCTGGGCTGCGATTCAGCGTGTTTCTGCTGCGGGAGTAGGCTCCACGCCGTGCCTGCTGGGGTCTGATTGGGCCCTGTTGCAGCCGTGGTCTTCTCCACCCTGAGGCAGTCTCTGGGATGCCGTGGGTGTTGGGATTTCAGCCTGTATGGATTGCGGTGTGTGTGCCTGTGTGTTCAGTTGTATCCGACACTTTGTGAGCCCTGTAGCCCGCCAGGCTCCTCCGTCCGTGGGATCCGCCAGGCGAGAATACTGGAGTGGGTTGCCATTTCCTACTGCACGGGGTCTTCCCAGTCGGGATTGAACCCGCATTTCTTGAGTCTCCTGCACTGGCAGGTGGATTCTTCACCATCTGAGCCACCTGGGAAGCCTGTGTGGACTGAAGTGGGAGACAGTAACCCCCCATTAGCCCCTGAATTAGTACAGGGAGGGTGCTGTAAGGCACTAAACTCCCCTGGGGCAAAGTTGGGGGACAGCCGAAAGGCAGTGTGTACGTGGCACCCGCAAATTTCTCTCCTCACTCGTCTTCACTGGTTTCCGGTGAGGCACTCCACCGTCTTCTCAGGCCTCTAGGTGAGCTCCTGGGCCATCGGGGTTCTCCTGGAGTGGCTGAGTCTGTCTCTGCCCATTCCTTCTCTGTTTTCCTGTTAGTAGCCCAAACATGGAACCCTTCTTCCTCTCCCAGGCAAATAACTGGCCTCTTGGCAACGCTCACTGGGGCCACCGTGTTTGAGATGGGAACACGTATCTCCTAGATCTTTTACTGTGACCTGGAGACCTTCACTTAACCCCGTTAATCAGAGGAAGACGAATTTTAACTGGGCTCTAATCCAGTCATCTACTACAAAAGCAAATTTCATTAACCTCTTGGTTAATGAAAGGCCTTAACAAAGCTACATGTACTTCACCTAGCTGATCTTTACTGATAGCAGATTCATTCTCTTATTTATTTATTTTTTATTCACCAAACACTTACAGAGTGCCTATTGCATACAGGGCACTGAGTTGTGGGGATGCAATGACAGTAAATAGTTCCAAGCACGAGGCATCCCACTTTGGTGAGAGACAAATGAAGAGATGAGGTGGGAGCAGAGTGAGGTCACTCACTCAGCCTGGGCTTACTGGAGTCTGCTTCCCAGACTCAGTGCCCAACTGGAAACATGATCAGAAACTTAAGACTGTTGGAAAGCTGTTTCGGTGGGGAGGATAAAGTGTTCAGGAAATAGTCACTCATGGGTTTTCTCAGCTCCTGAGAACCAAGGAGAGGGAGGGGATCTTGAGGACACACTACACAAACCTGAAATGTTCTCAAATGTCTCCAGTGAGCTCAGCTAGGTGGGTAGGAAGGAAAACTTTGGAAGGGTTTCTGTTTAGTCCAGTCATTGTGGAAATCCAATAGTCTACATTTTGGCGAAACTTTTTATTTCGAGGATCAAAGCCGGTGTTTCTCAAGTGTTTTTAGAGTAGGATTTCTACATCATGTTCCAGTAACCCAATATATTTAAAAAATGATTTCCACCTGAAAATTGTTTCACAAAACAATACTTAAACTGTGTGGAATGCACTCTCTTTTCTCTCTCTTTCTTTTCCCGTTCTCCTCCTTTCCTCTTCTTTCCTTCCTTCCTCCCTTCCTTCTTTCTCTCTTTCCTCTTTCTCTCCCCATCTCCCTCTCCTGCTGGTAACTACCCACTAAAATAATTTAACAGATAACTAATGAGTTTTTAATGCCCAGCTCTAGAACCCTGAAGGCTTCCCTGATAGCTTAGTTGGTAAAGGTGTATCTTTGGCTCTGCCCATCATGTCTGCAAAAAAAGGCACTTAGAGGTCAGGGTGGGAGCCCTGGCTGGGACAGGAGGGCTCACCAGAGCAGCATTTTGCTCTGCATAATTCAGTGAATTTATTTTTCTTCCTGTGACTCGTGAAGCTTTCAAGATTGGCTAGAGCAGGTCTTGCTGCACCATAGAACAACTTTATTCTATGAGCTTTATCCTCAGAGCTTTCTGAACCTAATAAATCTAAGCACTTGGAAATGACTTCAAATTGTTAATTGGAGTCATTCTGGAAACATCAACATCAGAATTAGTTCATGCTCATAAAGAATACTCAGCTCACATTTAATATTTTTATTTCTTGTATCTGAGTAGTTGTTAGAAAAACCCTATTCAGTGTGGTTCAGTGGCTGGGGTTCCTGCTGGAAGTCAGGCATGTCACTAAATAGATGGTGCCCCAGTTTGTTCATCCATTAAATGGGAGTAACAGGGGAGCTCCCTGATGGTCAAATAGTTACAACTTCACCTTCCAGTGCAGAGCGTTCAGGTTCTATCCCTGGTTAGGGAGCTAAGATTACACATACCTTTCAGCCAAAAAACCAAAACATAAAACAGAGGCAATATTATAACAAGTTCAATAAAGACTTTAAAAATGGTCCACATAAAAAAAATCTTTAAAAATAAATGGGGGAAAAAAATAAATAGGGTCAATAAGTCCTGCTTTCATTGGAGTGTTGTGAGAATTAGAGGGTAGTAGGCTGTCATGCTCTTCACAGGGTTCCCGGCTTAGGGCAGATGCACAGCGGTGGCTGAGGTTCGGTAACTGCCCTCCAGCACGCGGACTCCAAACTCATCGCCTTATCCACCTTGCTCAGGTCAGCAGTGCCTGCCCATAGCTCTAGGAGACCGTTTTGCTGAGATATACACTAGGCATATTGAGATTTCTGTGTTTAGATCCTGCTTGATTCCTCCCCAGATGATCTGCCTCACTCGTTGGAAGATAGGAGAGCACTTGGCTACAACGAGGAAGTGAAATTCTCCACTGCTTTTCAGGAGGAGGCATAAGGAGGCTGTCAGGTTCAGACTCCCATGCATGCCTGCTCAGTTGCTCAGTCAGTCCGACTCTTTGTGACCCTTTATTGACCATAGCCTGCCAGGCTCCTGGGTCCATGGGATTTTCTAGGCAAGAATACAGGACTGGGTTGCCACGCCCTTCTCCAGGGGATCTTCCCAACCCAGGGATTGAACATGGGTCTCTTAAACGTCTCTTGCATTGGCAGGTGGGTTCTTTACCACTGGTGCCACTTGGGAAGTCCCCAGGCTTCCCATAACTATCTTTGTTTTCGTGGGGATGTCCTCTATGCAGAAGACTCACCCTTGAGGGAGAGACACAGACAAGACTCCTAAATGTGACTGAGTTTGGATTAAAAGGTGACAACCATGGTCTGTGATTTGGGAAAGGAGAGAATGAGGACTGAGGGGGAATCCCATGGACAACTGAAATCTGGAGAGCACTTACTATAAAACATTTATTGTGCACCTACTGTTCATACTACCCTGTACCAAAACATACAGACCACCAAGAGCTTGCTAACTGAGAGTTAAAATATATTTGCAGATTAACTTTCAAAACTGAAAAGAACTCATGGGCCACTGAAGAATGATGCTCCATGCCTATTACTTTTTGCCACAAAGTGTAATGCATTCTAGACATTTTCCAGACAGGCCCCATGGAGAATGCTGGACTGAAGCTGAGTCCTGCTAGGGATAAACTCCAGATGAGTGCATAGGATGGGGAGAAGGCCATACAGAGGAAGAGAGTGCTTTGGGGAGAACCTGAGTGTCCCAGGGGGAGTGGAATGGAGCACAGGGGTGTGCACATATAAGAAAAAAGACTGAGCAGTTAGACAGGGGCCAGATTGTACTTGCCACCCAAGGTGCCTTTTATCCAGCTGTTTCATGTTCCTGCAACAAGCCTTTCACCAGAGTTGCTAACAAGTAATGGAAGGACCAGGGCTAGATTAAGGTCAATCTATGACCTAAACACAGACCAACAATGATGCCTCCTTGGGTGGTCCATCACTTCAAATAAAGGATCTGTTACACAAATCAGTTGAGGAGTTAAATGCTGGTCAGACCCAGCCCTTCTGTTTATGCTGGACCGAATGAAGCTCTCACACTGTGAGATGGAAACAAATGAGCTATCTGATGACACCTTCAAATCAAACTTAAAATTTAGTCACTTGATGGGTCAAAGAATATTGTTTTTAATGGTTTTGATTGAAATTGAGCATAAGTGTATAATGACAATTACGGAAAATTTAACTCGGGTCTAGAGGGGCAGTGAAGAGTTAAGGGCGTGAGCTAGAGGTGCTCCTTTCCTTTGGGCAATGAAGGACATGCTAATTTTTGCTTCATATTTAATGCAGGACTAGAGAGAACAAGAAAAAGAAGAAAGGGCATGGATACTTCCCAGGCTTCTGTAAGGTTAACTGGGAGGGGATGGCTGTGAGCATCCTGAGGCATTTTTGTCCCCAGGTCTGACCCAGGATCTGTCACACAGAATTCAAATGAACAAACATTTATTGACTGTCTACTATGTGCTGTTGTTTCAAACTAGCAGTAAAAAAAAAATGACCAAGACTGGGTCCTTCCTTGAAGGTATTCATAGCCTGGTAAGGGAGGCAGGCAGTGAGGAGGTGAGACATAGTGTGATCACAAATAAGATAGCCCCTTCACTGACTCAATGGACATGAACTTAAGTAAACTCTGGGAGATAGTGAAGGACAGGGAAGTCAGTCCAAGGGGTTGCAAAGAGCCAGACACAACTTAGCAACTGAACAACAACAAGGAAGTGGTGTGTGGGCTGCCTTTGGAGGAGAGGAGAACGCAAAGGGTTTTTGCTAAGATGAAAATAAAAGGTGTTTTAGGCAAATCTGACTCATTGAAGATCAATACATACTTGTTGAATGAATGAAGAAGTGATGAAAGAACATGTACCCAGGCATAGCACAATGCACTAGCATAGGGTAGTACACATACAATCCAGAGAGAGAGAGTGCATCATTTGTGGTAAGTTTCGTATACAAGGAAACACTAAGAAAGCCAGTCCTGACCTCAGATGCTCTACTGCTGCAGAAGTTGTTGCAAATGGTTTCCACGAACACTATCCTGGTAGAGAACTAGTTAGTTTGGCCCATCAATAGAAAGACATCAAAGGAGCTACGAAAGGACAGGTGTCCGTAATTCTAGTGAAAGGATTGACTGGATACCAATCCAAACTCCAGATTTTATATGTTTATATCTATATTTTATACACATGTTATGTATATATTTTATATGCATATGTAATGAGGCTACCCAGGTGGCACCGTGGTAAAGAATCTGCCTGCCAATGCAGGAGACTTGAGTTTGATTCCTGGGTCAGAAAGATCCCCTGGAATAGGAAATGGCAACCCACTCCAGTATTCTTGCCTGGAAAACTCCATGGACAGTGGAGCCTGGCAGGCTACAGTCCATGGGGTTGCAGAGAGTCAGACATGACTGAACCAACTGAGCACGCACACAATGCCTGTCTATATAATATGTATATATCTTATGTACCAATACATTTTTAGGAGCAATATATGGAGCAATATAGAATCACATTATTCTGCCCCATCCTTCCCAAGGTGGATTATTTCAGAGTCGAGAGGTCAGCCAGATGTACATGGTTGGAGCATTGCTAGTTCTCCTAGGAGAGGACTGGCAGTAACATGGCCAGGCTCGTAAGAATGCGTGCACATTGTTCTCTATTGCCTTCCATTTTACTCCCCTTTCTCTCCTCAGAGTGTGATCAGGAGGGAGCAGAGTTCTAGGAGCACAAAAAGCAGAAAAGGACAGGTGGAGTCTCTTTCTCATCCTGCCAGGGTCAGGGTGGGGGCCTCTGTGCAGCTTTAGGGACTAGCTAGGTAGGCAAGGCCTTCAGGGGCTTTCTAAGAGTCTTTCCCTGATCTCATGACCCTGTTTACTATGTGCTTAGTTGGAACCTTCTCCCCACTGCTAATAATATGCCTTGTATTACGTAATAGTGTAGTATCATAGCCCCTCTCAGAGCACTAGTATTCATATCCTCTCATCTGAAACTTACAGAAGCCCTTGTTCTATGCTTTCTTCTTACAGATGCAGCCCAGATCTCTACACTATCAAAGGCCTCTGCATTGAACAAGCCTGTGTGACTTGGCCAGGAAGCCACAGGGAGGTGCATATGCCAATACGCATAGAAATGGGGCTCCTTTTTTTCACAAAGAAAACAGGCTTCATTTTTCCCTAGTCCATTGAAACTAAATGCTTGAGCCTCTTTTTATATGCAGAAATATCCCCAGTGCAAAAAGAAATAAAGTTAATTCAAGAAGCAAATATCTACCTACAGGTATCTGAAACAAAGGTGGCCAGGTAACCCAAATTTCAAAGGAAAAAGCCCAATTGCTAATGTTTAGTACTTGTATAGCTGATTTTATATAAATATAAATTGCTAAATTTCTTTGAATTTTGCCTCAATGAAGATGCGTTGTGTGCCGCTAAATGTGAGACACAAATCAGAGAATGATTTATGATCAGATTTTATGTCCTAATTTTTGTTTTCGGAAAAATGCAGTCACCATTCTTAAAAGAAAACAGTATCAGCCTTCAAATTAGTTTCCTAAAGTAGACTGACCCCAAACTGACTTCATCAGGAACCAGATTGGTATAAGGCAGGGCTATATCTCCAGACCACGGCAAAACTCACTGATGGACCCTGGGGTACAACCATCAAAGCAGTGTGAAGCTGAACCACCCGGGAACTGGTCCAGAGCTCCTTACCCTGCCTCTGCCTTCCAAGGAGGATTGCTTCCGGATGTGAGACATAAGCCAGACTTACAGGTGTAAAGAGATAGAACCCACGGCTATCAGAACAAAAGGGGTGAGGGGTTAAACAGATCACTGTGGTAAGGTCATTTGTCCATTATGCTAAAGAATACCAGACATTTTTTTTTTTTTTAATTTTTAGAATTTTAAACTTGTTCCTAAATTTTTAAACAAGTTCTTAAGCTTGCTAGAGTTATGTGTGAGATAAAAATAAGTTGGTTCTCGTAAGGAAGAATGCCATTTTGCTATTTGTAGCAACATGGATGAACTTGGAGTGGAATAAGTCAAGGACAAATACTGTATGGTATCACTTATATGTGGAATCTAAACAATACAGCAAAGTAGATAACAAAAAAAAGAAGCAGGCTCACAGATCGCAAGAACAAACTAGTGGTTACCAGTGGGGAAGGGCAATAAGGGGTGGAGGTCCAAACTGTTGGGTGTAAGGTAGTCTCAAGAATGGATTATACAACATGTGGAATATTGCCAATATTTTGTAATAACTTTAAATGGAAAGTAACCTTTAAAAATTGTATTAAAATGTTTAATTTTTTTCAATTTTTAAAAATTTAGACGTTTTCCAAGTGATTACCAAAAAAAAAGCTGGCTCTGAGGGAAAATATGAGAATCACTACTGTGAGGAAGGCATGTAAACTTCAGGGCAAAGCCATGAAATAAATGTTTCTTTTGGCTACTCTGACAGCTTTCCAACTTCATGCTTTCTGTCTGCTCCTGATCAGTAATTTCATGGTAGATAAACTGTTGTTATAATTAACTGCAAATACATATAAAGCATAGATGCATGAAAAGCTGTAGCTTCTTTACATTTATTGGTTATATATATATATGTTTTCAGGCATACAGCATTGTACTTTGACATCTGTATATACTAAAAAGTGATCAACACAATAGACCACAAGTCTTGTTACTATCCATCACCAAACACAGCTGACCTCCTTCAGCCATTTCACCCACTCCCAATTTCCTTCCCTTCCAGCAACCAGTAATCTGATCTCTGAGTTTGTTTTCGTCTTGTTTGTTCATTTGTTTTATTTTTAGGTTTCACATATGATTGAAATCATATGGTATTTGTCTTTTTCTGTCTGACTTATTTCACTTAGAATAACTTCACGGTCCATCCATGCTGTTGCTAACGGCAGGATTTCCTGTCTGTTTGATGGCTGAGTAGTCTTCCACTGTGTAGGTACACCTCATCTTCTTTATTCCTTCATCCATTGATGGACAGTTAGGTTGTTTCCATAGCTTGGCTATTGTAAATAATGCTGCAATGAACACAGGAATGTATATATCTTTTCAAATGAATATTTTCATGCTCTTTGGATAAATACCCAGAAGTGGAATAGCTAGGCCGTATGATAGTTCTATTTTAATTTTTTGAGAAATCGCCACACTGTTTTCTATAGTGGCTGCACCAGTTTTCAGTCCTGCCAACCACAGGTGAGGGTTCCCTTCTCTCCACATTCTCTATAACATGTGTTATTTCTTGCTTTTTCAGTAATAGCCATCCTAACAGGTGTGAAAATTCTGGAAGAGATGGGAATACCAGACCACCTGACCTGCCTCTTGAGAAACCTGTATGCAGGTCAGGAAGAAACTGTTAGAACTGGACATGGAACAACAGACTGCTTCCAAATAGGAAAAGGAGTACATCAAGGCTGTATATTGTCACCCTGCTTATTTAACTTATATGCAGAGTACATCATGAGAAACACTGGGCTGGAAGAAGCACAAGCTGGAATCAAGATTGCCGGGAGAAATATCAATAACCTCAGATATGCAGATGACACCACCCTTATGGCAGAGAGTGAAGAGGAACTAAGAAGCCTGTTGATGAAAGTGAAAGAGGAGAGTGAAAAGTTGGCTTAAAGCTCAACATTCAGAAAACTAAGATCATGGCATCCGGTTCCATCACTTCATGGCAAATAGATAGGGAAACAGTGGAAACAGTGGCTGACTTTATTCTTCTGGACTCCGAAATCATGCAGATGGTGATTGCAGCTGTGAAATTAAAAGACGCTTACTGCTTGGAAGGAAAGTTATGACCAACCTAGATAGCATGTTAAAAAGCAGAGACATTATTTTGTCAACAAAGGTCCATTTAATCAAGGTTATGGTTTTTCCAGTGGTCATGTATGGATGTGAGAGTTGGACTATAAAGAAAGCTGAGTGCTGAAGAATTGATTCTTTTGAACTGTGGTGTTGGAGAAGACTCTTGAGAGTCCCTTGGACTACAAGGAGATCCAACCAGTCCATCCTAAAGGAGATCAGTCCTGGGTGTTCATTGGAAGGGCTGATGCTGAAGTGGAAACTCCAATACTTTGGCCACCTGATGCAAAGGGCTGACTCATCTGAAAAGACCCTGATGCTGGGAAAGATTGAGGGCAGGAGGAGAAGGGGACGACAGAGGATGAGATGGCTGGATGACATCACCAACTCAGTGGACATGGGTTTGGGTGGCCTCCGGGAGTTGGTGATGGACAGGGAGGCCTGGTGTGCTGAGGTTCATGGGGTCGCAAAGAGCCGGACACGACTGAGCGACTGAACTGAACAGGTGTGAAGTGATATCTTATTGTGGTATTGGTTGGTGTTTCCCTGATAATTAGTGACATTGAACATCTTTTCATGTGCTTGTTGGCCATCTGTATGTCTTCTTGGAAGAAAAAATATCTATTCATATTTGCTGCCTATTTTTTAATTAGATTTTTGTTGTTGTTGAGTTTATGAATGACTCAGGCATTGTCTTAGCATCCTCAGAAGGCAGAAGGAAACAGATGTCTCATGAAGCAGGAGAAATTGAGGCACAGCTATGTTGAATTCTATATGGCACTCCAACTTGTAGGAAAAATAACCTTCAATTTAAAGCTATTGCGTGAAAATCATACTAACGTTAAAACTTTAGGTACCCAATTTTAGTTGAATCAGGTACTTTTGGCCAGAAACTAGCAAGACAAATCACCAAAGAGACTATTTCTTGGGATTCAGCCAATCATTCAAGATCTTTAATGCATATGGCTCCTCTCAAGGGCCATCATTCTCTCCTGTGGTGCTCCTTTGGGAGACTACATAAAAAACTGATTCCACAGCTAGGAAACTCTCTTTTGTGGTTTGGAGGGAAATATGCATTATGAAAGATAGTCATTTATTTTTGGCTTCAAAGATATGACTGGTAAAAACAGTAGCTAAATCACATTGGAGGGGAAAAAGAAAATAGGTTATCATTTCCTAAACCGAGCTCCTCTGTGTAATAGTCTCCCCTGAGATGCTGACTGGTGTTTAGTGAAAAATAAGAGAGGGATCCCTTATGGCAGTTCTGAGCAAACTGTCACCCTCTTGGAGATTTGTAATTCACATCAGCACTTTAAGGGTTTTGAGAAGACCTGTAGATAGTATTTAATTCACATATTCAATCAACAATACTTTTCGTATATTTCTTGTGTGTCAGGGACTTTCTGGGCTTTCCCTGTGGCTCAGCGGTAAAAGAATTCACCTGCCAGTGTAGGAGACTGGGTTGGGAAGATTCCCCTGGAGAGAGAAATGACAACCCACGCCTGAAGAATCCCATGGACAGAGCAGCCTGGCAGGCTATAGCCCATGGGGTCCCAAGGAGTAGAATATGACTGAGCGACTAAATAACAACAACAAGTACTTTCTAGGTACTGGGACAGGGTGATCGACTTTGCCCCAGCAGTCCCCCTACTTACATCTGGCTATGCAATCCTGATGTTAGTGTAATCCACCAACAGGACTTGTTGCTAAGAATGCCATTTATGAGACGCTGGCTACGTCTTCCTGAGTTTATGTGAGCCTCCAGCCTACAGGACTTGGAGGCTTCCTCCCTCTTGAGAATACAAACTTCTTCAGGGAGCTAAACTGTGGAGCTGACCGATAACATTGGGTGGGATTTGCCCATAGACTGTCAACTACGAAACCGAAGATGGGATGGTAAATGAACTTGGGCTGAAACAAAAAACAAAACCAAAATTTCAGGACAACTGAGTCATCTATCCAGAGGCCCTGTGGAGACTCCAGGTTTGAGGCAACAGAATGGTATCTTAGGAAATCAGACTCAAGTGGGAGGGCTTGAATCCAAATGTGAGAGAAGCCAACAGTTCTTGAAATCTTTGAGGCCTGTTTATCATCATTTTTATAAGGCATCTATGACCTTGGCCAAGGGGAAGGAGGGGACATTTAAGGACAGAAGTGATAGCTGAGAGAATGTGCCTACTCATATGAAATCTTGTATTTTACTAATGATCTCATATTCTGTTCAACAGGGGTCAATAGTTGTTTGGCAGCTCTTTTGAAAAATGATAACTAAAAAGATAAAGTCATAGGATCAGTGAAAAGTATGCGTGGCCTTGAAACATAAACTCCCATATTCTCCGCATAGCTTTGGGAGCAGAGGATAACAGTTGGGGAAGGGTTACAGGACTGAGTGGCTAGTTACGTGTATTTTCTCATTTTTCCCCTGTAGATTTGAAAAGACCTTACTCACATCTTCCACATAACTTTTAATATATCTGATGACTGTTATCAAGTGCCCTGCTTTGCGAAGCCCCACCAGTTTCCTCAGACTTTTCTTCTTCAATCTGTTTATTCAGACTGAAAAACGACCTCAATTTCTGTAGCCTTCCCACATAATGATCACTTTTCCAGCCCATTTATCATTTTCATTGATCACCAAGGAGTCTCTTGGTTTCCAAACTTATTTAGAATCCGGACTTCCCCAGAAGTGGTCCATGCAAGTCCATCTGCATCAAGAGGCACTCTCCTGTCAGAGCCCAGGGCCTGGGTGGACTCCAAACCCCGCTTGAGATGTGGTGTTAGAGGTGAGAAGATTCCAGGGAGTGATATTTATTTTACACACATCTCCAAAAATAACTGCTAGTTTCTTGCTTGAGAAAGGATGTTCAATCAACACATAGTTACATTTACATGTCAAGTTTTCATCAGCCTTTTCACAATGGCCTTTCAAGGGAAAAGACTGATAGGAACTTTTGAACATTAGGACCTCATTTCTTTCTGAGGGTGTTCTGAGGATGGAGCTCAGGCAGACCCAGAACACTATGTTCCTGAATCATTACTTTATGGGACGATCCTGTGGGTTCAGTGATTGAAAATCCACCTTGCAATGCAGGAGACCTGGGTTCCATCCCTGGTCAGGAGCTAAGATTCCCACATGCTATGGGGCAACTAGAAAGCCCATGAGCCACAGCAAAGGCTCAGCGCAGCCCCCGCCCCCCAAAGATTTCCTTGGTGATGCAGTAGATAGGAGTCCCAATCTATCTACTGCCAATGCAGGAGGTGAGGGTTCGGTCCTTGGTCTGGGAAGATTCCATGTGCTGCGGAGTGGCTGGGTCATTGCGCCGCAGCTGTTGACCTCGAGTTCTGGAGCCTGCAAGCTGCAACTACTGAGCCCAAAGTGCTGGAGCTATCAAAGCCTCAGTGCCTGGAGCCCGTGCCCCACAGCAGGGGAGGCCGCAAGGATGAGAGCCTCCTGCCCGGCAATGAAGAGTGGCCCCCCTCTCGCCGCAACTAGAGAAAACCCGTGTGCAGCAGTGAAGACACGGTGCAGCCAGAAATAAAATTTAAGAAAAAAAAAGAAAAGGGAATTATCTCTTTCTGTCTTGGAGACCTGCCTCATGAAACCCTCCTTCCTGCATAGCAAGAGGAAATTCCGCTTATACTGACACCACTCACATTTGTGGGGTTTTTCATTTTCCTCTTTCCGAGGTAACTGTCTTTCTTCCAATCAACTCACTGGGTGTTGGCAACTCTTCTTTATTTTGGTTTCTCAGATAAGTGCGGGTCCTGCTCTTACAGGGGGCCCCACGCCCACCCCATGAGCTCACAGGTCTCGGCCTCTCTCACTTCTCTCACCATTAGTGCTAAGCCCTGTGGGGTTTTTAAACCCTGTGTGTTGAGCAGTGAGACTCTGCAGGGCAGTTTGTTGTGAGAGTAATGCTGTTTCTGGTGAAAAGGCTCAGTATTTTGGCCTTGCTATTCATACCTGCTTGAGGCCAAGATAAAATGAAAGTTCCTGTTTACCCTTTTATGAGAAACGCCCACAAACGCCTCAAACCTCTTCCTCAAAGGCCCCGCTCTGGTTCCCTCTGGTGTTCATTTTCGAGAGGGAGTCCCTGACCTTTATGGAACTGGCTTCGGTGAAGAGCTTCTACATTTTGAACATGAGTTAGGAGTTTTGTTTTCCAAGAGCTCTGGCTGACTGAGATCTCTGAATCCCTCTTTAGAATTCAGCCCAGTCAGGTCCCAGGGCTGCTCAGTCTTAGTCGAGCTCAGTCAAAATGTCCAGCCTTTACTCAAGTCAGAGCTTTGACCCTCCTCCCTGTGGAAGCTGGGTATTCAAACAAAGCCTTTCTGAGGAACTGACATAAGAGCTGAAGGGCCAGGTCACTTGAATCATAGCCAGAGGAATGACGAAGGGTTGGCCAGACATATTCTTGCTTACATAAAATCCAATCAAGGCCTTGATTGTCTTCATAAATCCAACTTCGACCTTGGTCTACAGTTCAGTTCAGTTCAGTCGCTCAGTCGTGTCCGACTCTTTGTGACCCCATGAATCGCAGCACGCCAGGCCTCCCTGTCCATCACCATCTCCTGGAGTTTACTCAAAAAAAAACCATAGCTTTGACTTGACAGACCTTTGTTGGCAAAGTAATGTCTCTGCTTTTTAATATGCTATCTAGGTTGGTCATAACTTTCCTTCCAAGGAGCAAGCTGTCTTTTAATTTCATGGCTGCAGTCATCATCTGTAGTAATTTTGGAGCCCAAGAAAATAAAGTCTGTCACTGTTTCCACTGTTTCCCCAGCTATTTTCCATGAGGTGATAGGACTGGATGCCATGATCTTCATTTTCTGAATGTTGAGTTTTAAGCCAACTTCTTCACTCTGCTCTTTCACTTTCATCAAGAGGCTCTAGCTCTTCTTCACTTTCTGCCATAAGGGTGGTGTCATCTGCATATCTGAGGTTATTGATATCTCTCCCGGCAATCTTGATTCCAACTTGCACTTCTTCCAGCCCAGTGTTTCTCATGATGTACTCTGCATATAAGTTAAATAAGCAGGGTGACAATATACAGCCTTGATGTACTCCTTTCCCTATTTGGGAGCAGTCTGTTGTTCCATGTCCAGTTCTAACTGTTGCTTCTTGACCTGCATACAGATTTCTCAAGAGGCAGATCAGGTGGTCTGGTATTCCTATCTCTTTCAGAATTTCCCACAGTTTGTGGTGATCCACACAGTCAAAGGCTTTGGCATAGTCAATAAAGCAAAAGTAGATGTTTTCCTGGAACTCTCTTGCTTTTTTGATAACCCAACGGATGTTGGCAATTTGGTCTCTGGTTCCTCTGCCTTTTCTAAATCCAGCTTGAACATGTGGAAGTTCACAGTTCACGTACTGTTGAAGCCTGGCGTGGAGAATTTTAAGCATAATTTAGCTGGTGTGTGAAATGAGTGCAATTGTGCAGTAGTTTGAACATTATTTGGCACTGCCTTTCTTTGGGATTAGAATGAGAACTGACCTTTTCCAGTCCTGTGGCCACTGCTGAGTTTCCAAATTTGCTGGCATCTTGAGTGCAGCACTTTCACAGCATCATCTTTTAGGATTTGAAATAGCTCAACTGCAATTTCATCACCTCTTCTAGCATTGTTCGTAGTGATGCTTCCTAAGGCCCACTTGACTTTGCATTCCAGGATGTCTGGCTCTAGGTGAGTGATCATACTATCATGATTATCTGGGTCGTGAAGATCTTTTCTGTATAGTTCTGTGTATTCTTGCCACCTCTTCTTAATATCTTTTGCTTCTGTTATGTCCATACCATTTCTGTCCTTTATTGTGCCCATCTTTGCATGAAATATTCCCTTGGTAGCTCTAATTTTCTTGAAGAGATCTCTAGTCTTTCCCATTCTGTTGTTTTCCTCAATTTTTTGCATTGATCATTGAGGAAGGCTTTCTTTATCTCCTTGCTATTCTTTGGAACTTTGCATTCAAATGGGTATATCTTTCTTTTCTCCTTTGCTTTTTGCTTCTCTTCTTTTCACAGCTATTTGTAAGACCTCCTCAGACAGCCATTTTGCCTTTTTGCATTTCTTTTTCTTGGGGATGGTCTTGATCCCTGCCTCCTGTACAATGTCACGAACCTCTGTCCACAGTTCTTCAGGCACTCTGTCTATCAGATCTAATCCCTTGAATCTATTTGTCACTTTCACTGTATAGTCATAAGGGATTTGATTTAGGTCATACCTGAATGATCTAGTGGTTTTCCCTACTTTCTTCAATTTAAGTCTGAATTTGGCAATAAGGAGTTCATGATCTGAGCCAGTCAGCTCCCAGTCTTGTTTTTTTCCGGCTGTATAGAGCTTCTCTACCTTTGGCTGCAAAGAATATAATCAATCTGATTTCAGTATTGACCATCTGGTGATGTCCATGTGTACAGTCTTCTCTTTGGTCGTTGGAAGAGGATGTTTGCTATGACCAGAGCGTTCTCTTGGTAAAACTCTGTTGGGCTTTGACGTGCTTCATTCTGTATGCCAAGGCCACATTTGCTTGTTACTCCAGGTGTTTCTGGGTTTCCTACCTTTGCATTCCAGTCCCCTATAATGAAAAGGACATCGTGCGCTTCCTTGGTGTCTCAGACGGTAAAGAATCTGCTTAGTTAACCTTCGCTAATTCTTCAGATCTTAGATTAGATATTTCTTCTTTCGGGAAGCCTTCCCTGACGACCCAGCTGAAGCTATGTTCTACAGCCCTGTACTTGTTAGTCCTTGTGATTGCGGTATCCCCACTGGACTGTGAGTTCCTTAAAGGCAGGGGTCATACTTGCCTTATTCACTCCTTGATCTCTGACACTGAGCACAATGCCTGGCACATAGTAAAGGCTCAGTAAGTATGGGAACAATGATGGCTTGAAAGCCATTGTGAGACCCTGAAAGCAGCTGCAGAGTCTGGAGTCTTTTCAGACCCGTTTCCCTGTAGTGCAGCAGCATGAGAGGCGCTGATGCTGACGCAGCTGGGACCTGGAAACCTCAGCACTGAGGAAACCAAAGTCTGTTCCTCTCTGGCAGCAGAAGGAGCTGCGAAAATGTACTGATGCGGGGGAAGAGAGTCTCTCTGCAACCACGAATCGAGGCTGGCAAGCTTGAGGCCTCTATCTGGATGCCACAGGTCTGCTCTGCCCAGGGCCAGCTGGAGTGCTTTGCCTGGCAGCCCGCTGCAGGGGACTCTGGTGCCACATTTCACAAGCCGCCTGGATCCAATCAGCAGATCTGTCTCAACACATCTGTTGATATTCTTCCTCTGAAATATCAGCCCTCATTCAATACTGATGATTTGTCCTTTCAAAGTCAGGGCAAGGGCAAAGGAGGCCAAAGGATTTGAGAGAGAAGGGTGGAGAGGGCTTAGCTGGGAGGGAGACTGATTTGCTTGGTCTCCATTGCCTTGGGGCTTTTCTGCATAACCAGAGATGCTGGGAAACCAACCACTCCAGCCTGACTAAGTGCTAGAAAAAATAGCAGAGGACAAACTCCTCTCTGGTGTGTCCTCAGAGTTGTCACTGATAGCATCTCCGCTGTCTGACTCAAGACAGGGCCGGATCTGGCCTGCCAGAGGATTGGGGGAACATCCTCACCGATGTGGGGAGAAGGCTTGCAGCCTGGCAGAGGGGCCAGCATCCTACTCTCTGCTCAGTAAGGCAGGTTCAGACTGTGGATGCTGAAGCTAGACTATCTGGGTGTGAAGCCAAGCTCTGCCATTCCTTCCTGGCTATGTGATCTCAGGGCTTGCCTTGTGGCTCGGTGGTAAAGAATCTACCAGCCAACGTAGGAGACACAAGAGACACGGGTCTGATCCCTGGGTCAAGAAGATTCCCTGAGCAGGAAATGGGAGCCCACTCTAGTATTCCTGCCTGGGAAATCCCGTGGACAGAGGCGTCACCAAGAGTTGGACGCGACTGAGCACAAACATGTGATCTTAGGTACATTACTTAAAAGTTCATTTTTTGTTTTGTACCTATTTCACATTTTATTTTCCCTCTTCCTAACATCCATTTTATTTTGTATTATGTATAAAAATATGGAATGCTTCAAGAATTTTCATGTCATCCTTGCACGGGCCCCATGATAATCTACTCTATATCTGAACAGAGCAGGACCGGATGGTCCTTGCACCCCACCATGTCCTCTGCCTGCCTTTTGCGGTGGAAAACTTTAGTCAAAGAGTAAGTTTAATCGGAGAAATGAGGACATGTGAAAAAGTGGAAGTGTTAGTCACTCAGTCACGTCTGATTCTTTGCAACCCTATGGACTGTAGCCCACAAGGCTCCTCTGTCCATGGGATTTCCCAGGCAAGAACACTGGAGTGGGTTGCCATTCCCTTCTTCAGGGCATCTTCTCAATGCAGAGGACATGTGAAAACAAAGGAAAACCGTCAGAGGAGATCAAATAATAATAATGTACTCATTAAGCATAGTCAAGGACCTTTAGTTCCTTCTCAAAGACTATAGATAACATTCTGGTCCATATCCTGTGAGCTGTCTTATAGATACTGAAACCCCAGGTGGAAGAAGTTAACCCCCTGATGACCAGAGTGTACCCACAACATAAACTGCCACAATTCCAAGAACTGGCCTCAAAGAAATGGGGACAAATGGACCCTGGAACTGAAGATTAACTGTACCTAAAACAATCAAGATAACGCTGTTCAGACCACCAACGACCAGTTTTAAGATGACTGTCAGAGCCTACTGTGCTGCTTCTGTGTGTAGTCCCCCTACCTCACCCCACTTTCCAGCATCTGAAATAAAGCAAGCTTTCCTTTCCACCAACCTGGCCTGTTTATTGGCTTTTGAGCAGTGAGCAACTGGACACCATACACCTTGCGGTTACATATCGCTCCAATTTTAGTATATGTGCTGTCGAAGTGAGCACCTATTTCACAGTTTTAAAGTCTTTAGAATACTGCCTGACACCTAGTAAATATGGAAGCAGCATTTTCACTTGTAAAATTGGAGAACTAGACCCAATGAACTCTGAGAATCCTTTCGATATAAAATTTATAACCGCTAACGTTGTAAATCAACTACACTCAAAAAAAAAAAACAAAAAAAGAAACCTCACAACCTGCTTGAGTTCAAGTCCTAACTCCACTATGTGGGATTTCTCAAGATCAGGGACTGGCTATCCCTGGGTCAACTTTGTCCGCTCCAAAGGGCCTGGGACAATGCCTGACACATAGTAGGTACTCAGGACATTTTGAGTGTGTGCATGAATTGTCTGGTGGGGATCCTATAAAAAGGAGTAAAGACTTGTTATGGGGACTTCCCTGGTGGTTCAGTGGTTAGGACTCTGTGCTGCCAATGCAGGGGAGTGGTTTTGACTCCTGGTTGGGGAACTAAGATCCCACATACTGCTCTATGTGGCCAAAAGATAAAAAATAAAATAAAGATGAAAAGAAGACTTGTTAGGAAGCATAAGTGCTGCTCTAATAGCTAGACTAACTGCCCAGGAAGGGCCCTCCATGAAGGGGATGAGACCTCCTGTCCTAACAGCTGGATTTGTGGTCTTGAGGAGCTCTGAAGCCATGAAGAAAAGAGAACCAGAATTCGGGGGACCCAGAGAAAAAGAAATTTGTGAGGAAACTCACAGTACTCTGTGGTCTGGGCCTTGGAACAGGGAAACTGGCTCCAGCTGACCTGGAGCCCAGCTGTCCAGCAAAATGGTATAACTAGCGGCCCTGTTCTCCTCTATCGTGTGCCTTGGGGCAGAGGACATGCTATGTCCGACAGCTAATTTTAATAAACTAGTCAACGAACGGAGAAGGCAATGGCACCCCACTCCAGTACTCTTGCCTGAAAAATCCCATGGACGGAGAAGGCTGGTAGGCTGCAGTCCATGGGGTCGCGAAGAGTCGGACACGACTGAGCGACTTCACTTTCACTTTTCACTTTCATGCATTGGAGAAGGAAATGGCAACCCACTCCAGTGTTCTTGCCTGGAGAATCCCAGGGACGGGGGAACCTGGTGGGCTGCCGTCTATGGGGCTGCACAGAGTCGGACACGACTGAAGCGACTTAGCAGCAGCAACAGTCAACGAATGTTAAAGCATTTCTCACAATATGGAGAGAAGGGAAGGCTGTGTGCATGCTCAGTCGCTTCAGGCTATGCCTGACTCTTTGCAGCCCTATGAACTGTAGCCCACCAGGCTCCTCTGTCCGTGGGATTCTCCAGGCAGGAGTGCTAGAGTGGGTTGCTGTGGGATCGAGCCCACATCTCTTGCATCTTCTGCATCACAGGTGGATTCTTTTTTTTTTTTTTTTTGTTGGTCTTGTTTATCTAACAAGACCTCCAAAAATTATGCAGACCCCTTAACTACCCGAGTCCTAAGTATGAAACAAAGGACTCGGGTGTGCGCACGGGGGAGCATGACCCTAACTCTCACAGGTGGATTCTTTACCCTCTGAGTCACCTGGGAAGCCCAGAGATGGCTAGTTGTTGTTCAGTTGCTCAGTTGTATCTGACTCTTGGTGACTCCATGGACTGTGGCATGCCGAGCTTCCCTGTCCTTTCCCAGGGATGGCTAGATGCATCTCTCAATATATTCTCTCTTCCTTCCTAAGGAAGTCAAATTATGTAACCTCTTCACAGAAATGTTTAGTTATGGAAGTGCTTTGAACATACCTTCCCATTCTGAGAACACCCCTGCAGGGCAGAACCCTTCCTTCTGCCAGTATTGGAGATTTGATTCAGAGTGGTTGCTAAGACTGCCTAACTAGTTGATCTCAAATTTGCAGACTGTGAGTCTTGTTGTTTTTCTCTCTCCTTTGCCTCCCAGTGTGCACAAATCTCCAGACTAACATGAGAGCTTTGGGATGATTGAATAAGGAAGAAATCTGGAGAACGTATATGTGGGGCGCGTGTGATTATGGCTCCAACGTTCAGGCTGGCACCACTGCTACTGTTTACTGGAGACAGAACACAAGGGCCCAGCGCTGGCTGGCACAGTTGTGAACACTGGAAGGTGTTCAGGTCACCCATGGGTGAGGCACTTAAGAGGGTGCTGGCTACGGAGACAAGGTAGATGTTAAGATCACAGTAGGCAATTTCTTCTATAGGAGGGAAAGCACTAGTTCTTCAGTTTGTTGCAAGATCTTGATATTTAATGCCTTCATAAAGAAAAACGTAACTATATCACAAATTTGTTTCACGAATGTATTTCCCAAATGTTTCTCAATCTAGTTCTTTTGTAATGCTGTGTATTTTATTTTATGCATTTAAAAACCTTAAAGTGATCTATACTTTTACCAGGCTATCACATGACGCAAAATAGTTTAAGAATTCTTGAGCTGGAGGGAGATACATGTGAAACTAACCAAGTTTAAGCTTCAAGGTCTCTCACTTTACCATGCTTTTCTGGACTCTGTTCCTAAACTTCTATTTGTCACTTTTTATTATTTTTTTAAACGACTCCAACATTTGTACATGTTTCACACTCCACAGTACAAAACTTTTATCCACGAAGCACTTAGCTTAGTAGTGGGCACATAGTAGGCATTCAATAGCAATTTTTGCTTAATAGGTTCTGGGAAATTTATTATTCTTTTGGTATTAAATCCACTGTGGTTTATTATACTTACTGATGTTCACATTTTGATCCTTTTTTTTTTTTGGCCAGTAAGAACCTCTTCAATTTGGCTTGTTGTTTAGGCACTAAGTCATGTCCAAATCTTATATGATGCCATGTACTAGAGACCATTAGACTCCTCTGTCCATGGGATTCTCCAGGCAAGATTACTGGAGTGGGTTGCCATTTCCTTCTCCAGGGGATCTTCCTGACCCAGGAATTAAGCTTGCATGTCCTGCATTGCAGGCAGTTTCCTGACCACTCAGCCATCAGGAGGCCCCTCAATATGGTAACTGGGTCCTTTTATAAAATTGTATTTTATGGAAATAGAAAATGCACATAGAAAATGTACCTATCATTCAAAGTATAACTCACTGAATTTTCACAAATTTGGTTCTGGGAAATTTATATCATCCTCAAAGTGTATCTTGAAATCTTGCAGACCACAGCTTGATCTCCTCCACTCTCTGTGAGGGCTAGGGTGTGGGTGGTTGGGGTAAGGACTGACTACAAAAGTGAGCTTGGAGGGCTGCGGGATGAGAAAAAAAATTCAAGAAGGAGAGATGGCCCTGGAGGAGAATCTGTGCAATTGCTTCTCATTTGGGGCCTCTAGCAGTGCAGACATAGGTGTCTCTAGAGTGTATCCTCTTAAGTTTTGAAAGAAGATTTGAGAATTTGGTTTGAGGATATGAAGCCCAGCATGAGCAGAGAGATCTTTTACATTTCTTCACAAAGTCTTCACCAGGCAACTCCATACCCTGTGCCAAGCATTGTCCCAGGTGCTTAGGGGCTACAAAGTTGATGCAGGTATAGTCCCTGACCTTGAGGAACTCCCAGTTACTGGGTGCTATAATCAGGATTTGAACCCAGGCCTTCTGACTCCTTGTTCTGTGTTCTAAATTAACACTATGTTGTCCAGTTAGAAAATACATGAGTCAGCTTGGAGCAATCAAGAAAGGCTTCTAAGAAGAGGTGTTATTTTTGAGCTGAGTTGAATTCAGTAAGTGAACAAAGAAGGAAGCCTGTTCTAGGGAAACTAAACAATATGTTCAAAGGCGAAAAGGTGTAAGGAAAGAAAGGCATATTCAAGCAACTGCAAATTACGGGGAATGGCAAAAAGTAACAATAATAATGATGAAAGGAGTGTAGAATATACATAGGAAGTGGGAGGAGATGAAGCTGGAGAATAAAGTGGGGCCCAAACCATAAAGAATTTTAGACTCCAAGCTACTTAGCAATGTGCCTCAATGGCATTGAGCAGTGGTTGATGTTTCAGGCAGGATGGTGGCTTCATTAGCACTGTGATGTGGGTTACTGGGGGATCTTCCAGGACAATGTTTCCCAAGCCCAGTCGTTTACCTACTAATGTAACCATTTTTTCTTCTTTGAACCCACTTTTTCTCTAGCCTTCCTCTCCATGGTAAATGGTACCCACAGATTTCTTTGTCTTGGATCAAATATCTGTTAGTCGTCCTTGATTCCTCCTTTCCTGCACCATCCCCGTCCAACCCATCAACAGTTCTTTCTGTTCTGCCTCTAAGACGCATCCCAAGTCTATTCATTGTTCCCCACAGCCGTCAGCTCTGGCCTGGATGACCCTATCTGCTTCGTCATGAGGTTCCTGCCTTCCTGCAATCTAGTCTCTGTGTGGCAGCTAGAGGGAGGGATCTTTGGAAAAAATCAGTTGTCAAACCCCTCCTTCAGTTCAGTTCAGTTGCTCAGTTCAGTTCAGTTTAGTCGCTCGGTCATGTCCAACTCTTTGCGACCCCGTGAATCGCAGTACGCCAGGCCTCCCTGTCCATCACCATCTCCTGGAGTTTACTCAAACTCATGTCCCTCGAGTCGGTGATGCCATCCAGCCATCTCATCCTCTGCCATCCCCTTCTCCTCCTGCCCCCAATCCCTCCCAGCATCAGGGTCTTTTCCAATGAGTCAACTCTTCGCATGAGGTGCCAAAGTACTGGAGTTTCAGCTTCAGCATCAGTCCTTCCAATGAACACCCAGGACTGATCTTCTTTAGGATGGACTGGCTGGATCTCCTTGCAGTCCAAGGGACTCTCAAGAGTCTTCTCCAACACCACAGTTCAAAAGCATCAATTCTTCGGTGCTCAGCTTTCTTCACAGTCCAACTCTCACATCCATACGTGACCATTGGAAAAAACCATAGCTTTGATTAGATGGACTTTGTTGGCAAAGTAATGTCTCTGCTTTTTAATATGCTACCTGGGTTGGTCATAACTTTCCTTCCAAGGAGTAAGTGTCTTTTAATTTCATGGCCGCCCAAGCCTGTGCCCCAACCAGTAATGTTGAAGAAGCTGAAGTTCAAGACCTTTTAGAACTAACACCCAAAAAAGATGTCCTTTTCATTATAGGGGACTGGAATGAAAAAGTAGGAAGTCAAGAGCTACCTGGAATAACAGGCAAATTTGGCCTTGGAGTACAGAATGAAGCAGGTCAAAGGCTAACAGAGTTTTGCCAAGAGAATGCACTGGTCATAGCAAACACCCTCTTCCAACAACACAAGAGAAGACTACACATGGACATCACCAGATGGTCAACACCGAAATCAGATTGATTATATTCTTTGCAGCCAAAGATGGAGAAGCTCTATAGAGTTAGCCAAAACAAGACCGGGAGCTGACTGTGGCTCAGATCATGAACTCTTTATTGCCAAATTCAGACTTAAACTGAAGAAAGTAGGGAAAACCACTAGACCTTTCAGGTATGACCTAAATCAGATCCCTTATGACTGTACAGTGAAAGTGACAAATAGATTTAAGAGACTAAATCTGATAGACAGAGTGCCTGATGAACTATGGAAGGAGGTTCGTGACATTGTACAGGAGACAGGGATCAAGGCCATCCCCATGGAAAAGAAGTGCAAAGAGGCAAAATGGTTGTCTGAGGAGGACTTACAAATAGCTGTGAAAAGAAGAGAAGCAAAAAGCAAAGGAGAAAAGGAAAGATATTGCCATTTGAATGCAGAGTTCCAAAGAATAGCCAGGAGAGATAAGAAAGCCTTCCTCAGTGATCAATGCAAAGAAATAGAGGAAAACAACAGAGTGGGATAGACTAGAGATCTCTTCAAGAAAATTAGAGATACCAAGGGAATATTTCATGCAAAGATGGGCACAATAAAGGACAGGAATGGTATGGACCTAACAGAAGCAGAAGATATTAAGAAGAGGTGGCAAGAATACACAGAAGAACTGTACAAAAAAAGATCTTCACGATCCAGATAATCACGATGGTGATTACCTAGAGCCAGACATCCTGGAATGTGAAGTCAAGTGGGCCTGAGGAAGCATCACTATGAACAAAGCTAGTGGAGGTGATGGAATTCCAGTTGAGCTATTTCAAATCCTGAAAGATGATGCTGTAAAAGTGCTGCACTCAATATGCCAGCAAATTTGGAAAACTCAGCAGTGGCCGCAGGACTGGAAAAGGTCAGTTTTCATTCAGTTGCTCAGTCATGTCTGACTCTTTGCGACCCCATGGACTGCAGCACGCCAGGCTTCCCTGTCTATCACCAACTCCTGGAGCTTATTCAAACTCATGTCCATAGCATCGGTGATGCCATCCAACCATCTCATTCTTTGTCATCCCTTCTCCTCCCGCCTTCAATCTTTCCCAGCATCAGGGTCTTTTCCAATGAGTCAGTTCTTTGCATCAGGTGGCCAAAGTATTAGAGTTTCGGCTTCAACATCAGTCTTTCCAATGAATATTCAGGACTGATCTCCTTTAAGATGAACTGGTTGGATCTCCTTGCAGTCCAAGGGACTCTCAAGAGTCTTCTCCAACAGGACAGTTGAAGAGCATTAATTCTTCAGTGCTCAGCTTTCTTTATAGGCCAACTCTCACGTCCATATACAACTACTGGAAAAACCAAAGCTTTGACTAGACAGACCTTTGTTGGCAAACTAATGTCTCTGCTTTTTAATATGCTGTCTAGGTTGGTCACAGCTTTTCTTCCAAGGAGCAAGTGTCTTTTAATTTCATGGCTGCAGTAACCATCTGCAGTGATTTTGAAGCACAAGAAAATAAAGTCTGTGACTGTTTCCATTGTTTCCCCATCTATTTGCCGTGAAGTGATGAGACCAGATCTTCGTTTTCTGAGTGTTGAGTTTTAAGCCAACTTTTTCACTCCCTTCTTTCACTTTTACCAAGAGGCCCTTTAGTTCTTCTTCACTTTCTGCCATAAGGGTGGTGTCATCTGCATATCTGAGGTTATTGATAATCCTCCCAACAATCTTGATTCCAGCTTGTGCTTCCTCCAGTTCTGCATGATGTACTGTCTTGCTGGAGAATCCCAGGGATGGCGGAGCCTGGTGGGCTACCATCTATGGGGTCACACAGAGTCAGACATGACTGAAGTGGCTTTAGCAGCAGCAGCAGCAGCAACTCTGAATGTAAGTTAAATAAGTATACAGCCTTGATGTACTCCTTTCCCTATTCGGAACCAGTCTGTTGTTCCATGTCCAGTTCTAACTGTTGCTTCTTGACCTGCATACAGATTTTTCAGGAGGCAGATCAGGTGGTCTGGTATTCCCATCTCTTTCAGAATTTTCCACAGTTTGTTGTGATCCACACAGTCAAAGGCTTTAGCATAGTCAATAAAGCAAAAGTAGATGTTTTTCTGGAACTCTCTTATTTTTTTGATGATCCAATGGATGTTGGCAATTTGATCTCTGGTTCCTCTGCCTTTTCTAAATCCAGCTTGAACATGTGGAAGTTCACAGTTCATGTACTGTTGAAGCCTGGCTTGGAGAATTTTAAGCATTACTTTGCTAGCGTATGAAATGAGTGCAATTGTGCAGTAGTTTGAACATTCTTTGGCATTGCCTTTCTTTGGGATTGGAATGAACACTTTTCCAGTCTTGTGGCCACTGCTGAGTTTTCCAAATATGCTGGCATATTGAGTGCAGCACTTTCACAGCATCATCTCTTAGGATTTGAAATAGCTCATTCAAATTGGAATTTCATCACTTCCTTTTGCTTTGTTTGTAGTGATGCTTCCTAAAGCCCTCTTGACTTTGCATTTCAGGATGTCTGGCTCTAGGTGAGTGATCACACCATCGTGGTTATCTCAGTCATGAAGATCTTTTTTGTATGGTTCTTCTGTGTATTCTTGCCACCTCTTCTTAATATCTTCTGCCTCTGTTAGGTCCATACTATTTCTGTCTTTATTGTGTCCATCTTTGCATGAAATGTTCCCTTTGTATCTCTAATTTTCTTGAAGCAATCTCTAGTCTTTCCCTTTCCATTGCTTTCCCCTATTTCTTTGCATTGATCATTGAGCAAGGCTTTCTTATCTCTCCTTGCTGTTCCTTGAAACCCTGCATTCAAATAGGTATATTTTTCCTTTTCTCCTTTGCTTTTAGTTTCTCTTCTTTTCTCAGCTATTTGTAAGGCCTCCTCAGACAACAATTTTGCCTTTTTGCATTTCTTTTTCTTAGGGATGGTCTTGATTACTGCCTCCTGTACAATGTCACGAACCTCCTTCCATAGTTCTTCAGTCACTCTGTGAGATCTGATTCCTTGAATCTATTTGTCACTTCCACTGTATAGTCGTAAGGGATTTGATTTAGGTCATACCTGAATGGTCTAGTGATTCCCCCTACTTTCTTCAATTTAAGTCTGAATTTGGCAATAAGGAGTTCATGATCTGAGCCACAGTCAGCTCCCGGTCTTGTTTTGGCTGACTGTATAGAGCTTCTCCATCTTTGGCTGCAAAGAATATAATCAATCTGATTTCGGTGTTGACCATCTGGTGATGTCCATGTGTAGAGTCTTCTCTTGTGTTGCTGGAACAAGATGTTTGCTATGACCAGTACGTTCTCTTGGCAAAACTCTGTTAGCCTTTGACCTGCTTCATTCTGTACTCCAAGGCCAAATTTGCCTGTTATTCCAGGTAGCTCTTGACTTCCTACTTTTGCATTCTAGTCTCCTATAATGAAGAAGACATATTTAATCGGGTGTTAATTCTAGAAGGTCTTGTAAGTCCTGATAGAACCGTTTAACTTCGGATTCTTCAGCATTACTGGTAGGGGCATAGACTTGGATTACTGTGATATTGAATGATTTGCCTTGGAAATGAACGGAGATCACTCTGTTGTTTTTGAGATTGCATCCAAGTACTGCATTTCAAACTCTTGTTGACCATGAGGGCTACTCCATTTCTTCTAAGGTATTCTTGCCCACAGTAGTAGATAAAATGGTCATCTGAGTTAAATTCACCCATTCCAGTCCATTTTAGTTCACTGATTCCTAAAATGCTGATGTTTACTCTTGTCAGCACCTGTTTGACTACTTCCAATTTGCCTTGATTCATGGACCTAACATTTCAGGTTCCTATGCAATATTGCTCTTTACAAAATCAGACTTTACTTCCATTACCAGTCATATCCACAGGTGGGTGTTGTTTTTGCTTTGGCTCCACCTCTTCATTCTTTCTGGAGTTATTTCTCCATGCTTCCCAGGTAGCATATTGGGCACCTACCAACCTGGGGAGTTCATCTTTCAGTGTCCTATCTTTTTATCCTTTTCATACTGTTCATGGGATTCTCAAGGGAAGAATACTGAAGTGGTTTGCCATTCCCTTCTCCAGTGGACCACTTTTTGTCAGAACTCTCTGCCATGACCCGACCATGTTGGGTGGTCCTACACAGCATGGCTCATAGTTTCATTGAGCTAGACAAGGCTGTGGTCCATGTGATCAGGTTGGTTAGTTTACGGTGACTGTGGTTTTCATTCTGTCTGCCCTCTGATGGATAAGGACAGACCCTCCTTACATCCCTTAAAAAACAGCTTCTCGTTGCCCTTGGAGCAAGATCCAAATTCCTCATGGTGGCCATCGGAGTCCCAGCCCATCTCCAGGAATCTCAGACTTAGCTTACTCACCGTCTTGTCTGCAGGCCTTGGCCAGCTGGTCCTCTGATGGTTTCTAGGACTTGCCAGATTCTTCCTGACTAATTATTTTGACTTCTATTTCCTCTTGCTAGAACACGCTTCCCTGAGTGGTTCTGGTCACCTACTTCTCGTCCACTTTCCAGCCTAAATATAATTTTTAGAGGGGCCTCCACATACCTCTTAAAGTTATTCTTTATCACAGCATATGGTGACTTTCTGTCATAGTTCATTAAAAATAAAAATAATAGAGACTTCCCTGGTGGTCCAGTGGTTAAGAATCTGTCTTTCAATGCAGGGGACACAGGTTCCATACCTGGTCAGGGAACTAAGTATGATCCTACATGTCACGGGGCAGCTAAGCCCAGGTACCCCAGCTGAGGCTGAGCCTGCAACTACTGAACTCATGCTCTGCAACCAGAGAGCCTCACACTGCAGGGGAGATCCTGTGTGATGCAATGGAGATCGCATGTGCTGCAACTAAGACCCAACATAGTCAAATAATTAATTAATGAAAAAAAATTAAAAACATATAGTCTTTCCCATCTAAATTTGGTTTATTATGTTTACTTATTTGAGGTCTGTCCTGTCCTGAGAGAATGCCTGTCCTTCACCATGGTGCCCCTCGGCCCCCCACAGGGGCTGGAGACTGGAGAACTCAATAAGCATTCGTCGAGAAAGTGACCGAATGAATAAATCAGTATAATTTACTCTTTCAGAGCAAGACTTCTTTCTTGTCTCTCTCCCTCCTTCTAATAAGGGAGGTGATGCTAAGTGGAAAAACAAAAAACACCAGCTTTACAAACACCCCCTAGTCTCCTCTTTTTCTTTGGCCAAATTCACTTACTGGTTATGAAGATGAATTTCTGATGCTATTTTTTTCCCTAAGGCACTCTTCGATGTGCTGACTGCTGAGGCCTTAAGGTGACAGCTTTTCATCAAGTCTAGGAGGTGTCGCCTGCCCCTGACAGTCAGAAAACAACACAAAGTCAGATCAAGAGAGCAGAAACGAAGTCAGCCCATCACTCCGTGCAAACCCCGGAGTAGAAGGGATAGGAGAGCCCGGCTCGGCCTCAGCCCTTTCGTTGTATAAATGAGCAAACTGAAGCCTCAAGAAGCAAAGGAAACAAAATCTTGTCCATTTTGTCCTGACTGTCCCCCCATCGCCACCTCTGCCTGCCCCTAGTAAGAGCCTGGATCTGCACGAGGTCATCATCCTGTGGTCTGCTCCTCGCAGAGGCTGTTCTGATAGGGACGCGGAGGGCTGTGTTGTCAACAGCCTGCTTGTTCTCAAGCAGTTAAGGATGCCTGACATCTTGGAGAGTCCTCCACAAATTTGGTTCCATTTCCATGAATTTAATGAGACTTTATTTTCATTCTCAACCCAAGTCATGCCCTAGGGGTTAATGAGGTTTCTAACTCTGTGACTTACAGTGTAGGTGTACAACTTTCTTCATGAATCTTTAATTTACTTCTTGCAAGATCTGAGGCAGAGACACTGTGGGCAACTTGAAAGTCTCACATGACTCGAGTGCCTCATGGACCCACAGGTATGCTCTGCTGAACTCCCACAACTAATTTGAATTAGTTGTCAAGATTAAAAATTAGGTTATTTTATATAATAATCTGAGATTACGGCCTCTCCTGGAAAATACAAATACCCGGAAGTTCTGGGCCACGGTCCTTCATGGTAGTAGTTGACTGGAACTGGGAGAGGTCACCTTACACAGACCTGGGGACACTCCCTCATTTAAAGCAGTCACCCCCACTCCCAGTTGCCTTACATGCAGCTGGCTTCATTCATTTATTTTACCTGCTCAGCTGTTAATTTTTTTTTTTTTTTGTGTGCAACCCCTAGAATAGCTTTCCCACAGAATTCTGGACCCTGAGATCTACTATCGTGGTCATGATGGTGTAGACCTTCACACAGCATGTCCCAGCCTCTGTCTTCCCAGGGTGAAAACAGCTCCCAGGACAAGAGCTGGCGCTCTGCACTGGCGTGTGGTTATTAGGTGCTTTTGCTAGAAAAACTGTGAAATCTACAGCAAAAGTTAATCCAGAGGGGTTTGGGGGAAGGATGCAGGAGAAATTCAAGATAAGGTGTTAACTATTTTAAATTAGGAAAAGGACAGGTTCAGAGAGACTCCCCCTGCCTCCACCATACTCATTTCCTGAATATTTTTAAAGGTCTTACTATATTCCTGGTACAAAGAGCTAAAAATATAGGTCATTCCCATCCACTTTCTACCATTACTATCTGCTTATGGTCCTCCTACTCTTCTGAAGTAGCTCTCTCAAAGGGCATTCACAGTCTCTGCCACGGAATGAACTGTTCCCCCAGCCACCCACCCAAAGTCACATTTCGAAGACTTAACCTTCAGTGTGATGATATTGGAGATGGAGCCTTTGGGAGGTAATTATGTTTAGGTGGGGTCATGACTGTGGGCCGCCAGATTGGTGAGTTTGTAAGAAGAGATGCTTGAGAGCCCCGCTGCCCGCACCCCGCACAGCGCTGTGCTGTGTGAGAAGATGGTGAGAAGAGAGCTGACTGCAAACCAAGAAAGAGCTCTCGCCAGGACCGCACCAGGCTGGCGCCCTGACCTTGGACTTCCAGCCTTCAGAACTGAGAGAAAATACATTAGTGTTATTAAGCCATTCATCTATGATATTTTATTAATTTGGGTATTCAGCAGCCCAAGCTGACTGAGGAAGAGGGAAGTTCCATCCTTGATCTTATCCCTTTTGCTCTGATGCTTTTCTTCCTGGGAAATTTTATCTTTGTCTAATGGTTTCAAACTCTTTCCTAAGCTCTAAACCCATATCTCTATTCCTGTGTGTGTGTGTGTGTGTGTGTGTGTGTGTGTGTGTGTGTGTGTATGAAGTTGAGTTGTGTCGGACTGTTTGAGACCCTACGGACTATAGCCTGCAAGGCTCCTCTATCGTCCTCAGGCAAGAATACTGGAGTGGGTTGCCATGCCCTCCTCCAGGGGATACCCTGGATCCAGGGAATGAATCCATGTCTCTTATGTCTCCCGCATTGGCAAGCAGGTTCTTTACCGCTAGCGCCACCTGAGAAGCCCAACACCAACATCTCCACTCACAGACATATAAACCACAAAGACTGCACTTCTGCCCATGAATTGATCTCCCTCCTATGATTTTGGTTATTCTTGTCACCACTGAATCTATCTTTCAATCTAGAAACCTGAAGTCATACTTGATATATTCATTAGATGGTTGTTTTCTGAGCACGTACTATGTGTCAGGAATTGGTTTACATGCCAAGGATACAGTAATGTATAAACTGCCTCGTCCTCGTGGGGTTGCCATTTTGGAAGCTGCTCCTGCCGACAGGTCATGTTGGTCTCCATGTCCTTGGCACTTAAAAACTCTTCAATCTGACCCTCCCCATTGCCCTGTCCCTCACCCTTACTGCTTTCCTCATGCTCTCATCACCTCTTACCTGGATGCTTCATGGCTTCCTAACTGGCCCCTGATACCAATCCGCTGCCACTAGCCACCAGGTTGACCTAGAAAAGATCAAAACGACTCTACCGCCAAAGACTCTATCTCCCTTTCCGCCAAGGAAAAGATCCCTTTTGTTTGGCTTAAGGCACATTTTCCTTTCTGATCTGGCTTTTTCTGACTTCTCTAGCATTTTTCCTATGAAGTATGCAATATATATGGACTAGTACTTATGGTGTAAATAATCAAGGTGAACTTTTTACCCTTCCCCAAACATGTCAGGTTCTTTCCTGATGTTTCATTATCTTTGTATTCACTGTTCCCTCCACCAGCAGGGTCCTTCCCCTACCTCTTCTTGGCCTGAAGTTTGAAGAGCCAGTTCTTTTTTAAAAATTATTTTGGCTGTGCTGGGTCTTCGTTGCAGCACGCAGACTTCTCTAGTTGAGGGTACGGGCTTAGTTGTGGCTTGGAGGATCTTAGTTCCCCAGCCAGGGATCGAACCTGTCCTGCCTACAATGGAAGCACCAGGGAAGTCCCTTGAAGAGCCACTTCTGAAGCTATGTTCTTTCTGAAACTTTCTTAATTTTTCAAGGTTGTTTTCAAGGCTAGTTGCTCCAATGCCTTTGCTCTTCCCTTCCAAACTCCCACAGAACTCTGTTGGTGTACCACTGAGATACTTATTGAATTCTACTCTTATTATCTGTCTACCTGCTTTGAGGACAGGATCTATGTCTATTTCTAAATCTCAACACCTGCATTTGCCACATCATTCCTAAAGATGCAATCTCCCATCTCAAAGAAACTTTCCCCTGATAGAGAAGCCAGACCTGGGTGCACACACCTGGGAGTCCATGGTCAATGCTGTATAATGTGAGATTTGTTCCTAAGTATCTCGAAGTGTTTGCTGATTTGTGAGGAGGAACTATTTTTCATTATACCTTTTAATTTGTTTCTTCTGGTGGGTCCCATAGGACTGTGCATTAGTTTCCCAAGGCTGCTGTAACCAATTTCTAAAAGCTGGACAGCTTAAGACAACAGGAATCTATTCTCATGGTTCTGGAGGCCAGAAGCACACAGTTGGTACCACTGGGTGGAGATGAAGCTGTGTGCGGGGCTGCTCTCCCTGCAGAGCAGCCTATGGAAGGATCAGTTCCTCAACTCTTCCAGTTTCTGGTGGTTGCTGGTGTTCCTTGATTTGTGGTTGCATCATTCTAATCTTCAGGGTCAGTCTTCACATCCTCCTCTGCTTTGACTTCATATTGCTTTCTCCTGTGTGTGTGTGTAACTTCCCTTCTGTGATCTAAGTGATTATATTCAAGATCTACCTGAATAGTTCAGGATCAAATCCCTACCCCAAGACCCTTAATTTAATCATATATGCAAAAATCCTTCTCCAAGTAAGACGTTTATTAAATTCCAGGGATTAGGACCTGATATCACTGGGGGCCATTACTAGGCCTACTAAAGAATGTTTCGATTTTGGTGTGTTAATCTTGGATTCAGAAACTTTTAGTGTTTGTCTGAAGAGTCACCTTTTCTTATACAGGCAATTAACCATTTCGTGTTTTCTTATTGATTAAAAGAATTTTTTTTCTCCTGGCTGTGCCGTGTGGCATGTGTATCAGAGCTCCCTGATCAGGGATTGAACCTGCACCCCCTTCATTGGAAGGTGAAGTCTTAACCTCTGGACAACCAGGAAAGTTCTTCAAAGAATTTTATTCTTCCTTTTCATTTTCTCTCCCACTTTCTGTGCACCTTCTTCTTTGCATTCTTCTTTTCTATTTTACTTTGGTCTTATTTTCTTATTTTTAAAGAATTCAAGTAATTTTCAAATAATTCTTTTCCTTTTGTGTTTGTAACAGCTTTATTGAGACATAATTCACATACAGTTTACCATTTCAGTTGTAAAAGTCAACTGAAACTATCATCTCAGGTGGTTCAGTGGTAAAGAATCTGCATGCTAATGCAGGAGACACAGGAGATTGATCCCTGGGTTGAGATCCTCTGGAGAAGGAAATGGCAACCCACTCCAGTACTCTTGCCTGGAGAATCTCGTGGACAGAGGAGCCTGGTGGCCACAGTCCACGGGGCCACAAAAAGTCAGACATGACTGAGCATGCAATGCATGCAGCTACCATCACAATCCATTTTAGAACATTTTTCATCACTCCAGAAAAAATACTACTTATCCTTGAGCCATCAGTCCTCAGTCTATACCTCCCTGCAAGCCAAGTCAATGGTGCAACGTTACTTCAGCTTTTCTTCTTTGTTTCAACCTTCTCTCTCAAATTTCTGCTTCCTGGGATCTTGTTCCAAATAAACTACTTACATGCAAGCCTGTGTCTCAGGCTCTGTCTCAGGCAAACCTAGGAGAAGACAATTTTGTCTGACAAAATAAGTTGGTAGCCTTTAAAAAAAATTCTATGGTAGTTATTCTTTCTTTTTTATTTAAATTTTTAATTTTTGGCTGTAACATGTGGGATCTTAGTTTCCCAACCAGAGATAGAATCTGGGTCCCCTGCATTGGAAGTGCAGAGTCTTAACCACTAGACTGCCAGGGAAGTCCCTCTCACTTTTCTTGGTCACTGTAGTCAGGAGCTTTATTTATTCTCTTTGAAGGATTGGCTTTTAGTTTTACTGATCATCATTAATTTCTGCTTTTGTATTTGTTTCTTTTTTCCTGCTCTCTTTGAGTTTGCTGTGCTGTTCTGTACTTAGTCACTCAGCCATGTCCGACTCTTTGCCGCCTTATGGACTATAGCCCACCAGTCTCCTCTGTCCATGAGATTCTCCAGGCAAGAATACTGGAGCCAGTTGACATTTCCTTCTCCAGGGGATCTTCCTGACCCAGGAGCCAGGATCTCCTGCATTGTAGGTGGATTCTTTACCAGCTCACCTACCAGGAAAACCCCTTTCTTTGAGTTTACTTTGAGTCAAATGCTTCCTGAGTTAACTCATTTATTTTCTTAAAATGTTTTAATGTATAGATATCCCAAACACCCAGAAAGCCAAAAAGCACTCCCCATTAATATATAATAAACATCAACGTAACTAAAATCTGGGAACAATTCTGCACCTAATTCCAGTGTGTGGGAATCTAGGAGGAGGGTTTCCCACACCAGAACACAACTCTCCAACGCCAACTGAGTGTCCAGCAATTCAACACAATTCTTGTACTCTCTACTTAGAAAGTGCATCAGATTCTGCAGGTTAAGAAATTCAGTCTCATAAGAATGCCCTCTCCACCCCCATTGCTTCAGATGCTGCTTGTGCATCTGACTATAGGTGGGAGTTTCAACAACACCTTCCTTGGGTTTGATTAATTTCCTAGAGCAGCTCACAGAACTCAGACATTGTCCGACTCTTGTGATCCCATGGACTGTAGCCTGCCAGGCTCCTCTGTCCATGGGATTCTCCAGGCAAGAATACTGGAGTGGTTTGCCATTTCTTTCTCTAGGGGATCTTCCTGACCCAGGAATTGAACCCGTGCAATTGTCTCCTGCAGTGCAGGCAGATGATTTACCAACTGAGCTATGAGGGAAGCCCAAAGGCTGGCTTGTCTGGAGTGGGATTTGAACCCATGCCTCCAGAGGAGACTGCGATCAGAATACAGCGCCTTAGACAGCTTGGCCATCCATCCTTGAGTCTTTACAGGGGTTTCATTAAGTAGCTATGATTGATTAAACCATTGGCCATTGATAATTGATTCAAGTTTTAGGCACTGCCCCTTCCAGGAGGTCAAGGGGTGGGACTAAAATTTCCAATCCTTTAATCCCTTTGTTGTTACCTCTGGTGAGGAAATCTCCCATCCTCAGGTGACCCAGGAACTTTCCAAAAGTCACCTTATTAACATAATAAAAGACATCTTGATAGCTCTCAACACTTGTGAAACTCCGTGGGTTTTAGGGGCTGTGTGCTAGAAATGAGGAGGAAGACCAAATATATATTTCTTTTTATAAATCACAGTATCATACCTAGATTTTAAAAATCAGATTTTTTTAATCTTGTTGACTAAAGATTTCTTATTTATTAATAAAAGCATTTACGACTACACATTTCCATACAAATATGACATTCATTGCACCTTGATTTTTATTGTTTGGATTATCTTTTGTTTACCAATATTTTGAATTTTTCTTGCAATTTCTTCTTGTATTCATACATTATTAGAATGATGTCTTTAAAATCCCAAGTGTATTTTCTCCCTGTCTTTTCATATTGATCTCTAATTTTATTGCTCTGTGGACAGAGGATATTAAATCTATTCTTTTAGATTAGTTGATACTTCTTTTATTGATTTGGAAAAGATGCTTATGACATATTGTTGAGAGAAAGCATCATGTTAAAACTGATTGTACTGGGGAGAAAAAGTGTGTACATGCTTGCAGGAAGAAAGGGAATTTAAGCCCAAATACTTATCTGCCAAATAGTTATAGCCAAAGTGAAAGGAGACTATGAAAGGTGTTTTTTTTTTCTTTTAATGATTCATTTCACTTCTTGAACCTTCAATAATTTCTGCAGTGAACATGTATTCTCTTAAAAAATTAAAAAACAGTTTAGAGCTTTTAAAAAATATCTTTCCTTGTGAAAATAATCTCTGCCATTCAAAAAACTTAAAAATAGAGAAACGTGTACTATAGAAAGTTCTTTCTCAATTTCTAGGCATACAGAGCACATGTTTATTAATGTTGAAAATGGTATTATATGTAAATATATGTATTATTTATGTATATACAGATATTCCTGCAACTTGCTTTCATCCCTTAAAATTACATTATGGAAACTTTTCTTCAATATAGCAGGCTGACCACATGGTTTACACACTTATCCTTCTTAAAGCTCATTGAAATGACAGCACAAAATTACCCCTAAAGAGACCAAATCATGAAAATAATTTTTGAAAAGGGTAATGAAAAATAAAACATAAAGAGTCTCAGGAAATGGTGGTACCCAGGAAGGTAGAGAGAGGTGGCAGGGGGACAAACATATTGTATTTGGGGGAGCAGATAACCTCCACTTCCTTCTTGGCCACAGTCAAGAGTTTATTCTTTAGAAAAATGGATCAGGGATGCTCCTAACTTGGGGATACCAAAAGTGTCTCCAGGATTAAAAAAGTGAAACGAAGAAACATTGTAGAACAATACACATGTACTAGTCCCTGGTATGAATTTCCTTAGTGGTTCAGCGGTAAAGAATCCACCTGTCAAAGCGAGAGACAGGGTTTCGACCCTCGGGTCGGAAAGATCCCCTGGAGAAAGAAATGGCAACCCACTCCAGTATTCTTGCCTGAGGACTCCCATGGACTGAGGCGCCTGGTGGGCCTCAGTCCATGGGGTTGCAAAAGAGTCAGACATGACTTAGGGACTAAAAAACAACATTAGGCCCAGTAAAGCTTATGGAACATTGATGGGAGTTTTTCCAGCTGGCTTTGAACCTTAGAGAAAGAAAGGTCTTGGAGCATTCTTGCCATAGGCTGCACCAGTGCACACCGCCACCAAACTGCTACTGAAAGTTAGTGTTAGTCACTCAGTTGTGTTCACCTCTTTGCGACCTGATGAACTATATAGCCTGCCAGGCTCCTCTGTCCATGGAATCCTCCTGGCAAGATTACTGGAGTGGGTTGCCAGTCTCTTCTCCAGGGAATCTTCCTGACCCAGGGATTGAACACCGGTCTCCTGCATTGTTGGTAGATTCTTTACTGAGTTACCAGGGACGTCCTAGTCCTCAGTTCAGTTCAGTTCAGTTCAGTTCAGTTCAGTCGCTCAGTCGTGTCCGACTCTTTGCGACCCCTTGAATCGCAGCACGCCAGGCCTCCCTGTCCATCACCAACTCCCGGAGTTTACTCAAACTCATGTCCATTGAGTCGGTGATGCTATCCAGCCACCCCATCCTCTGTCGTCCCCTTCTCCCCCTGCCCCCAATCCCTCCCAGCATCAGGGTCTTTTCCAGTGAGTCAATTCTTCGCATGAGGTGGCCAAAGTACTGGAGTTTCAGCTTCAGCATCAGTCCTTCTAATGAACACCCAGGACTCATCTCCTTTAGGATGGACTGGTTGGATCTCCTTGCAGTCCAAGGGACTCTCAAGAGTCTTCTCCAACACCACAGTTCAAAAGCATCAATTTTTCGGTGCTCAGCTTTCTTCACAGTCCAACTGTCACATCCATACATGACCACTGGTAAAACCATAGCCTTGATTAGATGGACCTTTGTTGGCAAAGTAATGTCTCTGCTTTTTAATATTCTATGTAGATTGGTCATGACTTTCCTTCCAAGGAGTAAGTGTCTTTTAATTTCATGGCTGCAGTTACCATCTGCAGTGATTTTGGAGCCCCCAAAAATAAAGTCTGACACTGTTTCCCCTGTTTCTCCATGTATTTCCCATGAAGTGATGGGACCGGATGCCATGATCTTAGTTTTCTGAATGTTAAGCTTTAAGCCAACTTTTTCACTCTCCTCTTTCACTTTCATCAACAGGCTTTTTAGCTCCTCTTCACTCTCTGCCATAAGGGTGGTGTCATCTGCATATCTGAGGTTATTGATATTTCTCCCGGCAATCTTGATTCCAGCTTGTGCTTCTTCCAGCCCAGCGTTTCTCATGATGTACTCTGCATATAAGTTAAATAAGCAGGGTGACAATATACAGCCTTGATGTACTCCTTTTCCTATTTGGAAGTAGCCTGTTGTTCCATGTCCAGTTCTAACGGTTGCTTCCTGACCTGCATACAGGTTTCTGTTATCAATTATTCATTTTTCTCTTTGCCAGTGTGTTGGGAACAAATGTATCTAGTTCACATAATGTCTATTATTAGTGAGGCTGAGGGTCTTTCCATATTATACAGTCATTTGTATTTCTTTTATAAATTGCTTATTCTCTTCTGTCATTTATAAATTGAATTGTTAGTCTGTTTCTAATGATAAGTATAATGTTTTAAGATGTGATTATGTCTTTTTTTATGTGTCATAAAAATATTTGGCATACTGTTTTAAACGACTCTTTTCTTTGTGTGTGTGTTCACAACTACGATTTATTATAATAAAAGGATGCAAAGCAAAATCAGCAAAGAGAAGAGGTACATGGGACAGAGACCAGAGGAAACCAGGTGTGGGCTTTCAAGACTTTATTTCCATTGGAGTCACTGAACGCATTGAATTTCTCCAGCCACAAACTGGGACAACAGGTATGAAATGTTGTCTACCAGGGGAGCTCATTAAGACTCAGTCATCAGGGTTTTTACTGGGAGTTGGTCGTGTAGGCACACGCTGCCAGAATTCCAGACTCTTAGAAGGAAGACAAGTATTCAGGGTAAGCCTCACCGTTGGCACAATGAAGCACTCTCGTTGAAAGAACTATTTTCTAGTTCTTTTAGTGCTATTAGTGATGCTGAGTGTGTTCTGGGACAGTCACTAATCTACTAAGTCTACAAATTTACACCAGAATGAAAGAGTGTAGCAAGCTCTTTCCAAGTGCTTATTCTCCTAGCAGTGTGTCCCCACACTGGCTTAGCATGGATTGGTAAAATATGAAAATTCTCCTCCTCAGACTGTTAAATCTTTGAAAGCATAGACTATATTCTTCTTAACATTTTTAGTAAAAAGAGCAAAGCATTTGAATCATAATTTTTCCTTTATTTTGTCATTGAAAACACAAGTTGCCTCGAACACACTGACATATATAATTTTCCTTATTGATTAAGAGTCATATGAGCTTTGGGTTTTAAGAATTAACTGCATTCAGTGGTAGGTTTTTGTGGCCTCTTTGAGGTCTCTGGCACCACCAGTTAGGAAATGTTGAATTATCTGGCCAGTAAATAATAGGATAAAAATTAGAATAGATAACGAACAGCTAACCTCTATAGTGAAAGTGAAAGTCACTCAGTCGTGTCTGACTCTTTGCAACCCCATGGACTATACAGCCCTTAGAATTCTCCAGGCCAGAATACTGGAGTGGGTAGCTGTTCCCTTCTCCAGGGGATCTTCCCAACCCAGGGATTGAACCCAGGTCTCCTGCGTTGTGGGTGGATTCTTCACCAGCTGAGCCACCAGGACACCCACCAGGGAAGCCCTGAACCTCTCTAAGCAGCAACAATATGTCTGGCACTGTCCAACGTGTCCTACATGCATTATGTCCTTTTTTCTGAAAACGACCCTATGGGACAGGTACTACAACGACTCCTATTTTCTAGATGAAGGAGTAGGTGCTGGGAGGTCAGTCAGATTGTCCAGGCTCACGTGGTTACCTGGGCAAGAGCAAGTTTTTGAAAGCAGGCAGGCTGTGCTCATCGGCCACACTTGAATCCATCACAGACACTGCTTTCTGAGCGCTTTGCTTTATTTTGTTTTGATTTGATTGTCTTCACCTTTGTTTTTTCATTTAAACCCATGTGGTGTAGGTCCGAGTTTACATGGCATGAAAGTGGGAAATCAATGTAAAGACTCTTAGCATGTTTAATACTGAACTCTCCAAATAGCATTGGCCTGTGTTTCTAAGAGATTAAGAATCACTGAAAATATTCTGTGATATTTCGTGTAGCCTTAAGCAAGAACTGAAGTCAGATTTTGGAATAATTGTAATTTTGACCCATACCCAGAATATGGCATATATATATGTACACACATATTTTTATATATATATATATATATATATATATACACACACATATACATAGGGCTTCCCTGCATAGAACAGAATATGTCAGTCCCCAAAGCAAAGAAGAACTAGAGAGCCTCTTGATGAGAGTGAAAGAGAAGAGTGAAAAAGTTGGCTTAAAACTTAACTGATTCAGAAAACGAAGATCGTGGCATCTTCGTCCTGCAGACTTCTCTCAGAATTCTAGCCAGGCACAGTCCTGGATGGGGCTGTCTTCTGTTCTAAAGTCTTCATCTCTGGACTTTCCAGACTGGGGAAGGGTTCAGTTCTCAGCTTTCAAGCCACAAAAGGTTTTATTACTCTATGTGTAGTTAATACATTTTTTTTTAAACACTTGTTTTCTTTTCCGAAATGACTCATTTTGCACATCAAGTTGCTCCTGAAGAATCAAGAAAATCTGTGTATGCTGAGTGATGTTCAGTCAACTCCTAAGTGGCAGGTCTGGCTGGCACAGTGAGGTTAAGTCCAGGCTTCCTTCCAAAGGCATTGTTATTTATAGGAGAATGTCACTGAGGCCAAGGATCAATGCTGCTGGAACACTGAGAAGCCAAATAGAAGAAAACTGCTCATCTTAAAACCCAAGTTCCAGACTTCCAATAGGGAAGAGCAAGCAAGTCAGCAATCATCTCCCTAGAAAGTAATGATAAAATGAGAACAGCACCCATTTCAGGGCTCTGGAAATTGACTAAGGCAAACAACAAACTGGGAATTGTTTTTTTTTTTTTCCCCTTCATAAAGAATTGCTGTATCTTATTAAGAATAGTGGAGTTCTTTGACATTTTTGCCTGGGACTGCTCCCAGCCAGTCCTCTGCCCACTCAGCGAGAAGGTTCTAGCAGGATCGGACGTACTGAAAAAGCCTGCAGCTTCCGTCCTGGTGCTCATTAGCACAGTCATGTTCAACTCTGTGAGACCCCCCTGTAGCCCACCTGGTCCCTCTGTCCATGGGATTTTGCTGGCAAGAATACTGGAGTGGGTTGCCATGCCTTCATCCAGGGGATCTTCCTGACCCAGGGATGGAATCCGCGTCTCCTGCATTGGGAGGTGGATTCTTTACCACTGAGCCACCTGGGAGGCCATTAGTGCTGGAGGGAGTGCAACTGAGTTTCAGCAGAAAATCCACTCCTGGTTGCATTAAAGGAATAATCCTTGTGGCAAGTGAACAAGGAAAGCCAGTACTCTGTTGACCTGAAGCTGCAGTCCAGGTTGGGAAAAGCAATATTATGGGTGACAATCCAGGCATTGAGTAGGGAGATCCTAGAAATGAGACACTACAGAGCAGCTTGAACAATCACCCCACAGCCCCCGGTTGTCTTCTGAGCATGCGCAGGGCAGGGTGGTGGGGCACCCGAGGTGATACAAGCTATTCACCCATCCCCAGCTCACTGATGTCATGAACTTGCAGAGATGTGGATGGGCATGAGAGAATCTTACTGGGTTGATAGAAATGTTCTAAAACTGGATTGTGGTGATGTTTGCTCAACTCTATAAATTTATCCCAAATCACTAATTTTATACTCAAAACAGATTTTAAGGTATGTGAATTATACATCAATAAATCTGTTAAAAACATTCAAGTTCTAATAAATAACTCTAAGAAATGCTTTATTTTCTTTTGGTATATTATAACACTTCAAAATCAACTTCTGTCAGACAATAATTAACTATTTTTTTGGTAATAGATCTTGGTCATCTACAATGAATTCTTCAGCACTCTGTTCTGCCAAATAGTTCAGAAGACTTTAAATACCTAAGATCATCAATACACAAGGCTCACTTGAAAACTGTATATTAAAAAAAAAGACGTAAGCTCATAATGTGTCAACATTTATTGAGCTTGGAATTTGCTACAGAGGCTAGTAGTCATGCTGTTTAAATTGGACTACCCTCAAGGAACATACACTGTTACAGTTGTAACTTAACATATAATTCCATGTTAAAGGTAAATATTATATTAGTATTACTGGGGTGGGGCTGGGGAAAAAAGATGCAACCAATGGTACTTGATAAATTATAAAAGACCTATTGCACTCACGACTGAATTTAATCCTTATAATAACCTTGTGGGCTTTGACAAAGGGCCAGAAAACTTGTTCAAGGTCACATACCTCATGCCAAAGCTGAGATTTGAATCCATGTGGTTGATTCTCAAACAAATGTTGGCATGGATCTGGGGTAACTGGTACTCATACACCATTAAGAAGGGTATGAACTGGTAAATTTTCCAAGGAAGATAACTTTCCAAGGAAGATAACCTATCAAATGACAACTGCATATGTTCTTTGCCTTTGGACAAGGATGTTTGTATTATAGTAGAAAAGGCCATCCATAAGACATTAGTTAAATTAGACTCAATTTATAAAATGGAATCCTATTTAGTCATTAAGAAAGAGATGTATCTGAATATAGAATCTGAGTAGCATTATCTGCAAGATACATTATTAAGCTAAAAAAAAAAAAAGCTGTTGCCCACACTTTTTGTGTGCGTGTATTGTTTAAAAGGGACTGTCTGCCTAAAGAGATGGGGAATTTTGAATACTGTCATGAAGCCAATTACACAATATTTAACTGAGGTCTGTGGTTAATTTTTAACAGGCGCCTGTGGTTTCCATATTTGCAAGTAGCAAAGTAGTGAGTTGTCGACTAGGATATGGGGCTGCCTTGTAATAAAGTGACTGTTTTTATGGTGTTAGTGTTGTTGAATTCAAGTTCGTGTGCCCAACACATAGTGAAATGTCAGCGTTTAGAGCAGAGAAAAAAGTTTGTTGAAGAACTCAGCAAGGAAGAATAGGTGGTTCATGCTCAAAAGATCCAAACTCCGGCCTGGGTTTTAGGGAAGAAGTTTTTATGGGCAAAATGTGGGGGGAGAGCTGCAGAATGTATTACCCTCCTCTGCTTGGTTAGTGGTGAGGTATACTAACAAGGTGGTGTTCCAGGAATCTCAGTCATCAGCCTGCTGGTTCCTACTTGTCTGGGAGTCCATGTGCTTGTGTTCAGCATGAAGTTACCATCCTTCACTTGGGTGGGGCCTTAGTTCCTGTAGAAGACCTCAGAAATATGTATCAGATTGTTCTCCCCTCATCTTCCACCCTAGCCCAGGAGGAGCTAGGACCCTGACCCATCACTGCACTGGAGTTTCTTTCTGTATCCCCTCGCTTCCCTAATGAGTAACTGAATCTGCCCTTTGGAAATCAGGGAAGATCTAAGAGGCTGAAGCCTTTATCCTAAAAATAGGAAAAGGGACACGGAAAGGTCTTTGTGCTCAGGGTTTTATTAGCTAGAAGGGATTCTTCTTAACTTTTCTTCTTAAATTCTGGAAGCACTTCTTTTTTCTGATTTGGCCCACCTACATCTTCACAGTTAGAAGGAAACTTAGAAATATAGTAGCTCAGTATTTAATAACAGCAGGATTTCAGTCTCCTAATGAGTCTTGCCATCAATTTTGTGGGCCACAATTAATATTATTTCAATCATTAAAAATATAAAAATTAAGTAATATGTAAAAAACAAAGTATCAGGCTACATTGTATATAAAAGGCTGCATTTCATACTTGGAAGCTTTGCATTTTACAATATGCTTTGTGTGTACATATGTGTATTTGTGTGTAGCATGTGAGTTCGTGTGTGTATATGTGTGGCCTGCATGTGCATATATGTTTCTTGTGTGTACATTTTTGTGTGTGCTATGTGCTTATGCATACATGTGTCTGTGTGATGGTTTAAATGTATTATTTACTGCTGCTGCTGCTGCTAAGTCGCTTCAGTCGTGTCCAACTCTGTGCGACCCCATAGACGGCAGCCCACCAGGCTCCTCCGTCCCTGGGATTCTCCAGGCAAGAACACTGGAGAGGGTTGCCATTTCCTTCTCCAATGGATGAAGATGAAAAGTGAAATTGAAGTCACTCAGTCGTGTCCAACTCTTAGCGACCCCATGGACTGCAGCCTACCAGGCTCCTCCGTCCATGGGATTTACTGGGCAAGAGTACTGGAGTGTTGTTCCTGAGCTAAAAACTTTAAAATCTATTGTCCTAGTTCAAAATACCTTATTTTGTGGGTAAAGAAACAGAGGCTCATATAGGCTATGTGACTTGCCCAAGATGAGTAACAGGGCTAAAATTCCTGCTCATGTGTCTAGACTTACAGTTTTCCTCCTTGTTACATCATATTTCATTGATGTCTCTGTGGCCAGAGCCACTGAAGGACTTTGCAGAGTGGAAAGGTAATTGGATTTGCTTTTCTGAAAGGGCATAAGCAATGATGTGCTGGATGGATTGGAGGGGACGTTGCGGAGGCTGGAACTCTGGGAAAGTTTTTATATCAGCCCTGGAGAGAACTTGGGACTTATTCTACTAAGGCATTTGCTCTAGGCCTGCTGAGGAGGAAAAAGGTGTGAAATGGATTTAGAATGCAGCCGTGACAGGACCGGGCTTCCCTGGTGGCTAAGGTGGTGAAGAAGAAACTGCCGGCAATGTGGGAGACCTGGGTTCAATCCCTGGGTCAGGAAGACCCTCTGGAGAAGGGACTGGCTACCCACTCCAGTATTCTTGCCTGGAGAATTCTATGGACAGAGGAGCCTGACAGGCTACAGTCTATGGGGTCAGCAAAGAGTCAGACATACCTGTGAGACAGATCATTCACATGACAGGATCTGGTGATGAATTTGAATTTGAAGTGGTTTAAGAGAAAGAGTCAAGAAGTTTCAAGCTTCAGGCTTGGATAAATGGCAAGGTTCAGTACCTGGATAAATGGCAGGGCTGTCTGCTAAACAAGAGAAAATTCAGAGCAGGAGCAGTTTCAGGGGCAAAGATAATGAGGATAGGCTTGAGATATCTTGGGAAGCTTTGAATACAGACTTCCAGAGGGGTGAGAAATCCAACTTGGGACGTGGGAGAGGGCTCAGGAATGGATTGCATTACCTGGGTGTCATCAATGGAGGTTGAATGACAACTGTGAAATGATCTCTTTTTTGGGATTTGCCGGTCCCTACCCTTGAGTGTGGTTTCCAGGGTTTCTTATTGGAAAGCCATGAGCAGAAACTTCTCACGGCACATCACCTCAATCAAGTGCCACAGAAACGCAGAGTGAAACCACTGAGGACACACCCAGAAACCAAACCATCAAACTCTCCTCTCAGAAGCTCTTGCTTTATTTACTTCTTTGGTTTCCATTTGTGCCAGGGTAATAAAACAACTCTTTTTTTTTCTTTTACTTGGAACCTCTTTATTCAGCCACCAGGGACTTCCCTTTTGTGGGGGCAGCACCCATCCCAAGGACTTACCCCAGAGACCTCAAAACAGAAGCAATTGCATTTCCACTTGAATTGCTCTTTCTCTGTCTAAGGAATCTTCCTCACCAATAATCCTGCTAACCATTTATGGGAAATTTAGCCTTGGGGCTCCATTTACAGATATTAAATTCACAATGAAACTGTAGAAGACTCCCATTCATTAGAAATTCCATTCATGCTCTCCAAGCTAAAAAACAGAAACCACATTTTGGGTTGTAGAAGTAGCCACTTTAAATGACCCAATTAACCAATTGTTTCTGTTATGAGATACATATATATTTTTTGTGAATTCCAAGGGAATTCATGAAATAGCAGGAGAAACATTTTCTTATTTCACTTTTTATATAGATGCTAAGGCTTTGTTGGGAACTTACAGGGGTACAGGGCAGGGACATTTCTCAGTGGCAACTATCAAACTGGGGCAATGTTAAAGAAAAGTAGATGCAGGTTTTACCTGAATTGAAGGTATCCAGAGATTTTCCACTGTCCGCAAATATAACATCTGTCACTGACTGGATTCATGACCTTGACTAACTGCTTCACGTTTCCAGGCTTTAATTTTATTCTTCAAGAAAAAGCAAAATGTTCTTTCCACACTAGCCAGAGAGGGGTCCATATGGCGGCATGTTCTGGGCTCCTGCTTGTAACTTTTTTTTTTTGCTTGTAACTTAAAGGGAGATTTTACAATATCTGGAGCCCTTGATGTCCCACAAATGAAGGAGGAGGACGTCCTCAAATCCCTCACAGAGGAACCCACTTAGGGACACTAACCCTGACTTCCAAATGGAACAGCACATCTCCAAATGGAAAAGTGATGGCGTTACCTCATTACCTGGCGTGCTGCAGTCCATGGCGTTGCAAAGAGTTGACATGACTGAGTGATTGAACTGAACTGAACTGAACTACCTCATTAATCTGAAGTGGACCTGGGAAAAACTCGTGCCATTGTTGACGCTGAAAACCCAGCTGATGCCAGTGTCTCCTGCTCCAGGAATGCTGGCCATTTAGCCAAGCTGTGCTGAAGTTTGCTGCTGCCATGGGAGTGACTCCCACTGTGGGACACTTCATCCACTCCTGTAAGCATCACTAACTGATGGAGTAGAAAGCTTCTGCCCTGTCTTCTGTGCTTACAGACCCTAGGGCTGACCACCAGTCTCACAGAGGTGTCTTATGGTAACCCACCTCCTGTTGCGCCAGGTCACACAGACTCTCCCCGGTGCTGTGTGGACACTGCCACCCCTGCAGCAAGAGGGGAGCTCCCGGGGTCTGATGTGGCCACGCTGGCCCGGGGATTCTGCGCCTGTGAGGACCCGTCTCAGGTGCACACTTGTGGGAGGTCAGGTGCTGTCTCTGCTTCTACAGGGATCCTGAAGAGACTGAAAAGGAAGAGAAGGCAGCTGTGAAAAGGCTGAGACTCAGGAGGAATTTCAGGGTGAATGAATCACTCCAGGTCCTGAGTTTATTTCTACTCAACCCCAAGTTGCAGACGGGCCTGCAGGGACAGGGTCTATAGGCACATGTGGCCTCGATGCCTGCCAGCAGCTCCTCCTGGAGGGCCACAGCGCTCCACCTGCCTCTGAAGGCTGGTCCATAACTGCCGCGGCTCAGGCCACTGACCCAGGAGGAACAACCGCAGTGGGCTTACACGGCTCCTCCACATACTCTTTAACAGAAAATGTAAATAAGGTCGATGGAAAATAAAGAGTTTATTTAAAAAAAGAAGAGAGGGGATCAGGTGATTACTGAGTTTTCTTCTGGATCTAAAAAGGCTTTGATTTTATGAATGGTTCTACAGTATTTCCTCTCTGAAGGACAATTGTGTCAGACATTTTGGAAAGATAAATACAATTTCTTTGACTTGCAATTTCGCTCAGCTAATTAGTCAAATTTGTATGGAGAGCCTGTTATGTGCCTGGTACTCTGCCTGGTGCAGGGGAAACTTAGGATGAAGGTCCCAGTACCCTCTGCCCTTGCAGGTTACAGGGGAGACAACACAGCCAGGTTTGAGGATCAGCAATAGCCTGGGCTTACCATTTCTGACTGCCATGTCCATGCCTTGTCATGCTCACTGTGAGACGGAGTCAAATTCTGTTAATTTATTTTCTGTCTCCTCCACTAGTGTGGAAGGCAGGAATTTTGTCTTTTTTGGTTATTGTAGGCCCAATAATTGGAAGAATGTCCAACATATTGTTGATGATTGACATACAACATGTAAGGATGGGGCACAAATTTGAAGGATATGTTTAAAAGTGGTAGAGGAATGAGCTAATACAGTGGTCTTCAAGGACTTCCCTGGTGGTTCAGCAGTAAAGAATCTCCCTGCAATGCAGGTGCCGAAGGAGACGTGGGTTCCGTCCCTGGATGAGGAAGATCCCTGGAGGAGGAAGTGGCAACCCACTCCAGCATTCTTGTCTGGAGAATCCCATGGACAGAGGAGCCTGGCGAGCCACAGTCCATAAGGTCGCAGAGTTGGACACAAATGAAGTGACTTAGCATGCACAGTGGTCTTCAAATTGCAATATGCTTATGCCTAAAGACTTTACAAAGACTTTCCAAGAGATGGCTGGGCATGGATAGCTTTAGGGAACCAATTTCTAGGTCCTCTACTTCCCTTTGAGTCATTTCTCAAATTTGATCTGCCTGAGAAGGCACTGAGAAAGTTGTCCTGCTGGCTTATTTTCCATCTTCCTTTTTCCAATCTTTCTCCTCTTACTTAACAAACGAAAGGCTTTTCTCACAGTCTCACTGAGTTGCATTCTCCCATGTGGTAAGAAAATCACCTGTGAAGAAACCTGAGCGGTATAGGAACAAGTATGAAACGGTATATAGCTCTAATCACTGGCTAGTAAATAGTTGCAAGCCAAGGGGTTTCCAGTACTTTGCTGTCAATGAAATTCAAAAACTAATGGAGTTGACATCTGAAAGATCACCAGAAGTAATTTTTGATGATCGATAACAGCAGGTTTTTGGCATTCAAAGGGAACTCAAAGAATTGATTGACAGCGACATATAAGACTCCTTTCACTCCTACCTATTTAATTATGAATAGGTTTTTTTCAAGGTTTACATCCTTATATACAAATAATGGGAATAGAAATGATGGAGAACTCTGTCTCATTCTATCAATAAGTAATGTTTATTGGTAGATACATGAATTAATTGGAAAGACCCTCTCAATAAAATGGCCATTTCCATTCTTTTTTTAGTCTATAATTGTTCATCAAAGTCTATAATAGACTTTTGTTGCCCTAATCAGTTGATTAATAATAGTAATTGTAATAGTAACAAATATATAAGAATTTTGTTACTTAAAACTTTATGGTCACAGGAAACTTAAAAATTTAAATTGATATTTATGTGTCAAGAACTATGAAAGGGTGATAAAGAAAACATTTAAAAATGTTTAAATGTCAATAAAACATTTTAAAAAACTAAAAATATGTTAGTACTAAATTTTGAGAGGAATTAAAATGGAATAGAAGTTCGAGAATAAATAAGGGGCTTCTCTGGTGGTCCAGTGGTTAAGAATCCATCTTGCAATGCAAGGGACACCGGTTCGATCCCTGGTCTGGGAAGATTTCACATGCGGCAGAGCAACTAAGCCTGTGTACCACAACTACTGAGCCAGCATGCTAGAGCCCACAGAGTCACAACTCTGAGGCCACACGCTGCAACTCCTGAAGCCTGAACACCTAGTGTCCGTGCTCTGCAATGAGAGAGGTCACCACGCCAAGAAGCCCACACACTGCAAAGAAGAGGAGGCCCTTCTCATCACAACTAGAGAAAGCCCAAGTGTAGCAAAATTTTTTAAAAGAATAAAGTCTAGCTTGCTCATTTATCTTGTTTTAAATGGATATGATAGTCAAATTGACTTGGTATTTAAATTCTATTGGATACATTTAAAAGATGCATTCTATTGGGTATAGCAGATATATATTTTTCATTTATTTATTTTTAATCGAAGGCTGATTGCTTTACAATATCATGTTGCTTTCTGCTATACACCAACATGAATCAGTCATAGGTATACACATGTCCCCTCCCTCTTGAATCTCCCTCCCACATCCCATCCCATCCCACATCTCTAGATTGTCATGGAGCCCCTGTTTGAATTCCCTAGAAGATATACTTTTTAATGTTTATATTTAGAAAGTTCTGGAAACGATTTTTTTTTTTGTAATTCCTTAAATATATGATGGACAAACTTTGAAGTAACCTTAAAAATATATGAGGAGGGCAGGGTTTTAACCATTATTCTGGGGGCTATGTGAGCGACTAAGTTTGAAGACCACTGGGCTAATACCATAAGTGTGATGTTCTAATGCTGTCTGCACAGTTACTATCAACTCTCGGGAAATCCCTTCTTAATCCCTCTATGTCCATTTCTCTTTCTGCAAAATAAAAAACACACCTGCTTGCTTTCCCTTATTCTCAGGAATGTTCTGAGATCATATGAGATAATGAACTAATGCAAAAAGGTCCAGATTATTTCCTGAGGGCAAGTTGGACAACTCTGGGAAGTTTCAATAACTTTTTCAGGTTAACAGGATACTGTTAGTTCCCCAGAAAACATAAATGAAAGGTATCCTTATTACTACCTTGACTTTACTGTGGCCTCCCATTTCCCCTGGTTTAGATTCAGCGGTTGGAACTTAACGAAAGAGATCTAACATCATTAAGGGGTAGTTTCTGCATCCCTGCATCACAGGGTTAGCAAAAAGGGACCTAACTCTGTTTCAGGGCTCAGCCCAAGGTTTGACTCTAATGGTCAGTATGCGAAATCACAAACTACACAACAGGAAAGCCAAAAAGACTAAACTCTCTTCCTACATGTATTTTAGCTCAGAGAACATTGACTCGGGTTATGAGTGTTGTCGCTGTTAACACCTATTCAGGTAACTAAATAGAAAGCCTTGAACATCATGCAGAGAGCTTCTATTTTATACTATGGGTGACAGATTTTAAGACATTGAGCACATGTTACAATCAGACGTTTCTTAGAAACATTACCTGTTCACTTAGCCATGTGGAGGATGGGTGGAGGTGATAGGAACAGGGCCACAAGATCAGAGACAAAAGTACAGTCAGGACTGTTTCAGTCTTGACAGAAATCTGACTCAACTAGTGTAAGTAAAATGGGATATTATTGGCTGCTATAACAAAATGTACAGGGGTGGATCTAGCTTCAGGCTAAATCCAAGCTCATAGGATGTCATCAAGGTTTTCTCTTTTTCCTCCACCACCGCTTGACTCTGCTGCTCTCCTTAGCTTATTCTTTCTTTAAAAAAAAGTTTAATTTATTAATTTGGCTATGCCAGGTCTTATTTGCAGCATGCGGGATCTTTAGTTGCAGCATGTGGGATCTAGTTCCCTGACCGGGGATCAAAACCAGGCCCCCTGCAATAGGAGCATGAACCCACTGGACCACCAGGGAAGTCCTCTATCCTTAGCTTCTGATGCAAGCTCTCTCTCCACATGGTATACAAGAGGGATGCCAGGCTCTTATTTTCTCAGTTGAGAAAGTTCAGTATCTGTATATCAATTCCAGGGAAGCTTCTGACTGGTGCTGCTGGGGTCATAAGCACATTAGTGAGCACATAGAGGGTGGCAGAATGGGTATTCCTTTGGGTTTGACTGCCTAGGTCACTTTGGTGATAGAGGAAGCTGGCAGCAAGTCTTACAGCCTTGGCAGAACCACCTAGAGTTGGCAAAGAGATCCCCAAAGAAGCCAGAAGAATGGTAACAGGCACTGAGTTTACAAAGGCCGTAGCTATTAATACCGCTGACCAAAAGAGCAGAATCTGATTACAATAGGATACTGGAAATATGAACGAGAGGAGGGACCAAAGAGATTTAGGATGCAGGTAAAGTTGACATCAAGACTGGTTTTTATTGACTCGATCTTCTAGTACATGTGCTGCCGAAGTGAGCACTGACTCAATCTTCTAAAACAAAATAGACTTCCATCTTTGGCAGCTACCTGGAGATTCTGCCACTGGGAGGAGTTTCCAGATTTTGGTAGCCAGAGAAAGCTAAATAAATATGGAGAGATAAATATATGTGTTTGTTGCTCAGTCATGTCCAACTCTTTGCGATCCCATGGACTCTAGCCCACCAGGTTCCTCTCCATAGAATTCTCTAGGCAAGAATACTGGAGTGGGTAGCCATTCCCTTCTTCAGGAGATCATCCCAACCCAGGGATCAAACCTAGGTCTCCTGCATTGCAGGCAGATTCTTTAGTATATGAGCCACCAGGAAATACATAGATTAGAATATATAGACAGAGATATAACTAAATATAAAGATATTTATTTGGTTATGATACTTTTTGGTTCCTCAAAAGAATTTGAAGCAACTTACAGGAATTGGATTCCCTGGAGAAGGGAACAGCTACCCACTCCAGTATTCTGGCCTGGAGAATTCCATGGATTGTACAGTCCATGGGGTTGCAAAGAGTTGGACACAACTGAGTAACTTTTACTTCACAGGGATAATAAAGTAACTTAAGAGTTATACCATCCCAAGTTCTTAACTAATCCGTCATAGGTGGGCTTCAGAACTTGGAAAGTAAAGTTTTGTTTTTCAGTCGCTAAGTCAAATTCAGCTCTTTGCAGCTCCATGGACTGTAGCACACAGGCTCCTCTGTCCTCCACTAACTCTCAGAGTTTGCTCAAATTCATGCCCATTGAGCTGATGATGCTATCCAACTGTCTCATCCTCTGCCACCCCCTTCTCCTTTTGCCTTCAATCTTTCCCAGCATCAGGGTTTTTCCAATGAGTTGGCTCTTTGTATCAGGTGGCCAAAGCCTTGGAGCTTCAGCAATAGTCCTTCCAATGAATATTCAGGGTTGATTTCCTTTTAGGTTGACTGGTTTGATTTCCTTGCTGTCCAAGGCACTCTCAACAGTCTTCTCCAGCACCACAGTTTGAAAGCATCAATTCTTGAACAGTCAGCCTTCTTTATGGACCAACTCTCACATCTGTACATGACGACTGGGAAAAACCATAGCCTTGACTATACGGACCATTTGACTAAATGGTAAAGCTATTGTTTTCCTAAAGACCTGGCACCTCCACTTGCAGTGTCCTGAGACTGGTCCATGTTTTGGATGGTTTGTATGACCGGCCTAGAAAGTGAAGCCAAAGGAATTCCCAATGAAGACGCTTTCATCTTGAGCCAAGAAGCCTGAGTAACTTTGAGTTTGGAATGACCATAAGTACTTGTCTCAGAAATCTGAAATGGCCCTAAGATTTGGCTTTCATTTTCTTGTGTGATGTAAGAGCAATGCTGATTGTCCAATTAATTGGTGGTAGAGGAAAATCCATGCAAGCACCTGAAATGAAAGTAATTTGTATGAGAACTTCCTGCTTTCTTTGAACTTCAAAATTCTGAGGATGCGTGAGTATATTCGGCCCCGACTTGTACATATAGAGGCTCTTAAGTTATGAAATCAAAACAACTCTGATGCTTTAAAGAGCAGTTAACTGCCTCAGGTAAAAACAACTTTTGGATGATTTTATAGTCCAGAATTCTTGACAATGAGTATAATTTGGGAAGTGATACACATATGTGTACTTTTGCAAAGAGGAAGTAGGCACTGACACTTTTTAGTTCTGTGAGTTGAGGAGGGCATTATTGGTATGATATTGGCACACCAGTTATGCAAATCAGGGGACTGGGCTAATTATAATGGAAACAAGAGATAAGAGAATAAGACTTGAAAGTGGTGCTGGGGCTAGTGCACTGGGATGGCCCTGAGGGGTGGGATGGGGAGGGAGGAGGGAGGGGGGTTCTGGATGGGGAACACATGTACACTCGTGGCGGATTCATGTCAATGTATGGCAAAACCACTACAATATTGTAAAGTAATTAGCCTCCAATTAAAATAAATAAATTTATTTAAAAAAAAAAGAAACAAGTGTGGTCAAAAAGGGAATAATTTCAAACTAGTATGTTTTATTTTTTACTGTTGGATTGACCCCTTCCTTTTAAAGCCTATTAATTTGTATTTCCTGAGTGACTCTTACAAATACAAGCTCGCCTATTGTTTATGAGGGAAGAAGACCGCAGATCAGCTTGGAAAGTAGAGGGAATGCAGATGAGGTTTTAACTGTTTATACATATTGCCTACAGAACTCAGAAAAACCTTAGCAGTTCAGTTCCTTCAAGACTGCCTTTGCTAAACTGCCAAACCCCTTCGAGGCCTCAGAACTCCTACAGGTGGGCCTGGCTCTGAGCTTCACCGAGCCCCACTGGAGACTGAAGAATGTCCTCGAGAGACACTGCGGGTCCCCTGAAAGGCACACCAGCTAGTTGTCTGACTCTGACTCACAGAGGAAACACCCCCCGGAGACTGCAGGGCCAGCGTGTTCCAGCACCACAGTTCTGTCGTGGGAAGGCCTGCAGCAGAGGCGCGGGGTCTGCAGACGCTGCCTCGTCCCCTGGGCCGCTCACTGAGGCGTTTCCACCGTCCGTCCTCACGTCCGCCTTTCCTGCTCTGGGCCCCGGCCCTGGAAGTGAAAGCTGCTGAGTCTCTGAAGACCCAGCACCCCCCCGCTGCAGTGTGGTGAGACTGTTTGGGAACTCCGCAAAGACTCATGTTCTGTTTTCCTCCCACTCTTAGTTTAGCCAGAACTGCAGGGAGTCGGATTTATTTCTCCCGTATGAAATATCCCCACACGGAATTATTCTTCCTGAGGCATTTATTACTTCCCTTAAAAAAGTACTTAGCCTGACAGAGTTGCCTGGCGCCCCGCTCTCAATCTGATTTGCATCTGAGGCAATGACACATCTTAAAATCAGCCTTCTTAAGCAGCAGGGACAAGCATCCTTCACATTACTGCAAAGAGGAAACGGATGCTTGGTGAGAAATAGTAAAGTCCTCTCTCTGTTGCCTGTGACAGTCCACACCTTGAACTTTCACACCAGAATTGCTACTGAAGTGAACCCACAGTTGTCATTCAAAGGTCATTTCTAATACGTGGGGGATGCTCTGTGACCTAAAAAGCCCCCTCACTAGGTGACTGTAATTTCTACTGAGAACTAACAGACATCTGGAAGGAAGTAACTTTATGAGGCAGAAAATTAAAGAACTCACTTGCAGCCTTGTCTATGCTTTACCAGAATCAGGATACATGCCACTATTTTCTGCAAAGCCAGAAAGCAAATAAGATATTGATTGAATATAAAAGAAAAAAGACTCAGGTAGTAAATAAACACTGAGAAAGTTTGAGTGCCTAGTCTGGTGGGTGAAAATAAAATCTGTTTTACCGTTAGCACTGCTTTTCTAACTTGTGCTCTTAATACAGTGTGCTGAGCAGCGGATTCAGTAGTTTTAAAAACAAGGGCCACGTTATGAACGTAGGCAGAGCATTGTTCTCAAACAGAGGGATGTTCAGAGAGAAGGATGCTATGGCAAAGCGTTACTTAAACTAACTAATTAGTCCTGGTAAGTCATTTCCTACCAAAGCTACAAAATGAAAGGACTGTTTCTGAGGAGTGAGACTTTTCATTCTGCGCAGCTTGGGGGTTGCAAAGAGTCGGACATGACTGAGCGACTAAGCGGAGGGAGAGATCATTAGTTCATAAATTATTAAATATAATACTAATTTATACCAACAACTGACTATAAGCCTCAATTAAAATATCCTGGAAAACTCATTACCCATCAACCCATCTCGTAATGAATATGTCATATCCTATTTAGAAGCAAATAAATGAACATCAGTGGAAAAGGTAATTGCATTTCTAAGCATCAGGATTCAACTGGGGTGGTAATGGTTGAAGCGTGGTGCTGAGGATTGCAGACACCCATGGCTTTTCCAGAGGATGCCAAAGTAGTCTCCTGTAGTCACTTGATAAACATTTGTGTTTCTGACATCATAATAAAATCCAGCTTCTTTTTTCAGGCATGAACTGATTGTTTGCTCATGACGAATCTTATTTTGACCTGATCTGGTTTCTGCCCTGGTGGCTAAAGGAAAATATAGACTGGGAGACAGGATTTAAGCTAAACTGAAGAGGTCCATGAACTGAAAAAGGATGAGTCACTGACCTAGAAGAGATTTTCTAGAGGGAAGAAGCAGAGCCTCTAGCAGTGTGGCGTGGTGACTAAGAAAATGAAATTTGTCTTCAGAGACCTGGTTTGTGTTCCAGATCTTTCGTAAAGGACTATGGCTGTCCTCGTTAAGGACTTGCATCAGCTATGGTCATGCTAGTTGCGGTGACAAAGAGATTTAACGCAGCAGATTGGCTCGAACGTAGTCAGGGCTTGTTTCCTGTTTCTGCGACCGTCTGAGGCAAACCCTACTCTACAGCAGGTAGCTCTTCTCGTTCAGTGGACTCAGGAACCCCAGCACCTTCCCGTGGTGGCTCTGCCTTCCTCGAGGTCCTTGGGATTGTGGCTGGTGCAAGGAGAGAGAAAGCATGGATGGGAAGTCCCTTCTTAAAGCCTTGCTTGGAATTAAGACACATCATACTTACTTCACTCCACCGGTGAAAATCAGGCATCGGTCACAGCTAAATGCAAAGGGATGGTGGGTCTGAAACCAGTCTCTGTCTGTCTAGCTGCTTCCTAGGAACAACTCTGTTCAGTTCAGTTCAGTTCAGTCGCTCAGTCGTGTCTGACTCTTTGTGACCCCATGAATTGCAGTACGCCAGGCCTCCCTGTCCATCACCAACTCCCGGAGTCCACCCAGACTCATGTCCGTTGAGTCGGTGATGCCATCCAGCCATCTCATCCTCTGTCGTCCCCTTCTCCTCCTGCCCTCAATCTTTCCCAGCATCAGGATCTTTTCCAATGAGTCAGCTTTTAGGTGGCCAAAGTATTGGAGTTTCAGCTTCAGCATCAGTCCTTCCAATGAACACCCAGGACTGATCTCCTTTAGGATGGACTGGTTGGATCTCCTTGCAGTCCAAGGGACTCTCAAGAGTCTTCTCCAACACCACAGTTCAATCTGTAATTCTCTGTAGGAACGTGGTGGAGAGGGATGAATTTCAGCAGATGAATTATCTGCCAGAGGGCTGTCTATCAGAGACAGCAGAGATGACATTCTGTGGAAGGAAAGTCTTTGGGATCACAGATCCAAAACTTGAAAAGGGAGGGACTTAAGGAAGAGTCGACCGGATAGGGGGTTTCAGGCTTGAAAGCAGTGAGATTAAACCTGAGTGAAAGTCAGGCCGAGGGTCTCCTCCTGAAGCTAAGGGGAGGGGTGTCAGGCATCAGGAAGAGTAGGGTCACACCCGTTAGTGAAAGCGTTGAAAGGGCGGGTCCCAATGGTCAGCATTTCCCTTCAAGAGAGATTCTGCCTGCTTCTGTGCTGAGGGCTATCGTTACAAAGATGGCTGAGGTTTGCCTCTACCCTCAAAGAGGAAATGGAGAGAAGTCTGTATTCAGGAAGCAGTTGATAATCCTTGGAGCCTAAGTGTGGGTATGTGTGTGTGTGTATGTGTGATAGACAGGAACAGTTGCGTCAAGGAAGTGACACCTACATTCTACAAATGAATTGGTGTTAGTCAGATAAGGGGTGGGGGGTGGCCCAATTTTGTTTTAAGAAATTGAACTTCTCTACGATAGACTCACCTGGCCTTCCCCACCTTAATTAGCTCTCTGTACTCTAAAGTGGGCTTCCCAGGTGGTGAAGAACCTGCCTCCCAAAGCAGGAGATGTAGAGATCCCTGGGTCAGGAAGATCCCCTGGAGGAGGGCATGGTGACCCACTCCAGTATTCTGGCCTGGAAAACTCTATGGATAGAGGAGCCTGGCAGGATACAGTCCATGGGGTCGCAAGAGCCAGGCATGATTGAGTGAGCACACAGCACACAGTATGAAGTATTGAAACAAAACACCAAGTAATAGTTAAAGAAAAAAGGAGGTAATCACAGAATTAAAGCACAGGAGATATAACTACAGTCATGTTTATTGCGTCACTGTTTTTAGTGGTGGAGATCTGGAAAGATCCTTAATGCCCATCATTAAAGGGAATGACTAGTAAAGTGTATTCCATCATACTGGGCATTACCATAGAGCTTTTAAAAATAGCTTAGGTCTGTATGTACTGATTTGGAAGGGTGTCCAAGGATAAAGCAGGTTGCAAAGCACTGAGCTGTATGTGACCCACCTTTGTATAACAAATCAAAACAAAGCCAAAATGTGTGCATCCATTTGTACAAGTGCTGAGAAAGGTGTCTAAGAGTACATTTGGAGTTGTAACATCAATATTTGGAGGAGGGAGGGGGTGCTGGAAGATTGAAGTGAATTTCTTCTTTAAGCATCTGTTTTATAAATGAATGATTAATAAACAAGAAAAAGAAAAAGCCTACAAGGATGTGTTAAATCTCAAAACTGGTAAAATACAGAATGCCTCCTAAACCCAAGTTGTGATCATTTACTTCTCCTTTCAACAATTATTGGGTATCTACTGGGTGCCAGGGGCTTCCCAGGTGGCTCAGTGATAAAGAATCTTCCTGCCAATGCAGGAGGCCCAGGAGGTAGAGATTTGATCCCTGGGTCGGGAAGATCCCCTGGAGGAGGAAATGGCAACCCACTCCAGTATTCTTGCCCGGAGAATCCCACAGACAGAGGCACCTCACGGGCTGCAGTCCAAGGGGTCGCAATGAGTCAGACCTGACTGAGTGACAAAGCACTCACTCACTGGGTGCCAGTTATTTTATGGTGACTATTTTATTCAGTCTTTAGAATAAACCCAAGAGATCCTATGTGCAGGAGGTAAACTAAGATAACATAGAGCTTTACTGACTTGCTTAAGGGCTAATCACTGGGAAGACAGTGGAGTCAGCCTTGTGCCCATTCTCTCTGGCCCCAGAATCCATGCATTCTTGCTTACACCTCTTTCTCTTAAAATTGGCAGGTGAGGCAGCCCAGTTTTTAGGTCAGGAATTCTAGCATCTGCCTAAGCCAGGTAAACTAGTAAGGGTCCTAGCTAATGCATGGAGGGGTAACCTAGAGCAGAGAAGAGTCCTTTTGGGAATAATCCCAGTCCTTGCTGAAAAAGATAAAGGACTGGAAAGACTCAATTTTGAAAGAATACTCTTGGAGGTGAGTGACTTGGTGACGTCCCTACCAGGGGTAGGGAGGTGTGACAGGGACACAGGCACAATTTCCTTGGAGAGTCTTCAGGTCGTGGGTGAAACTGCTCGACTTTCAGCTGGCTTTGCCCCCAGAAGTGTTTTGCAGGGCCCCTGTGGGTGTAATCTCACTTCCTTCTTTTTTTTAAAAATTTGCTTGTTTATTTAGCTGTGCCGGGTTCTAGTTCTCTGACCAGGGATTGAACCTGGGCCCCCAGCATTGGGAGCACAGAGTTTAAGCTACTGGACCAGCAGGCAAGTCCCTCTTCCTTCTTGAGTAAGGGGATCTTCAGTTCTAATTATGGGCTTCAAACAACTGAAGGGTTTCGAGGCCATGAATTTCTTCAGAACGTATTTCAAACCAGAGAGACTGCATTGCTTAAGACAAAGAACGCTCACTTCTAAATTTTTATTGGAAAGGGCAATTCTGACAAGGATTTAAAAAAAATGAAGATTGTCTTTCTCGGTGGGCTGAGTTTTAGCGTCAGGATTTCAGGTTGCCGATGTCACTGTAGGAGGTTTTGGTCACTGCACCTCTCTCACTTGGGCTAAGGCATTTTTGTGGTACTCATCCTTGGTTGGCTTTCCCCCAGGGTTCCAAATTAATACGAATATACTTTAATAGATATTAAAAATGATTTAAGAAAAGCTAAAAAAGAAGGAAGTTCAAGGCCATGGTTCTTAACATTAGTGTCACAAAGGGAACTTGAATAAATCCTGATGCCCACGCCACATCCTGGGCCAATTAAATCAGTGTCTGTGGAGGTGGGATGCAGGGGCCCATGGTTTCTGAAGTTCCCCAAGTGACTCCACTGTGCTGCTGAAGATGAGAACCACTGGCTTAGTGACTAATATCCTCACCCAGCTGGAGCAGCAAAGCTCCAGCATCTAGGCCTGGAGTTTCTGGGCTGGGGTCACCTCAGGGGGGCAGACAGCCAGTGCAGGGCTTTGGGGCTCATTAGAGACCTTGGCGGAGGGAGGACTTGGGGCTCCACCTGCCAGCCACGTGGTGAGCACCCTGCTCCACCCAACAGTCAACTCTCAAAAACAAAATATAATTCAGTTCAGTTCAGTCACTCAGTCATGTCCGACTCTTTGCGACCCCATGAATCGCAGCATGCCAGGCCTCCCTGTCCATCACCAGTTCCCGGAGTTTACTCAAACTCATGTCCATCGAGTCAGTGATGCCATCCAGCCATCTCATTCTCTGTCATCCCCTTCTCCCCCTGCCCCCAGTCTTTCCCAGCATCAGGGTCTTTTCCAATGAGTCACTCTTTGCATGAGGTGGCCAAAGTATTGGAGTTTCAGCTTCAGCATCAGTCCTTCCAATGAACACCCAGGACTGATCTCCTTTAGGATGGACTGGTTAGATCTCCTTGCAGTCCAAGGGACTTTCAAGAGTCTTCTCCAACACCACAGTTCAAAATTATGGGTTGCATTATTTTTTTATTCCAAATGAAAATAATCTGATTGAGGCCCATAAAGAAATGATGAGTGTTTCAATGTAAGATGGCCTATTTTAAAAAATAAAAAGGTTCTGAAACCTGGTAACTCTGAATTACTTGATACTTATCGGCATATTTTTAAAAAAGGAAAACGGAAACAGTGGATTAACCTTCTATCTTTGGATTATATCACAGACCTTACAGTGAAAACAGATGGTCTGTGGGTGGTTCTGGAATGCTGACTGCTCATCTCTGCTTTAGTTTATGGTTCTCTAATACCTACATGGGCATTCACTGATGACATTGATTCTCTGAAGTGTGTCAGTCGCTTAGCTGTGTCTGACTGTTTGTGACCCTACGGACTGTAGCCCACCAGGCTCCTCTGTCCATAAAATTCTCCAGGCAAGAATATTGGAGCGGGTAGCCATCTCCTCCTCCAGGGGATCTTCTCAACACAGGGATCAAACCTGGGTCTCCTGCATTGCAGGCAGATTCTTTACTGTCAGAGCCACTGAAACTTTCTATCTACTGAGGAACACTCTGTAATTGCATTAGACTTGGCATTTTTCTTCACATGACCAAAAGAAGTGATCGAAATGTGAAAAATGGCACCAATTAGCCTTGGGAAAAGTGCAAATGCAGGTGTCATTTGTTCATGTGGCAAATGCCGTTTGGACGCAGTCACTGACTCTGACAAGTCCAGCAGCTATTAAATCGTGTGTATGTGTTAGACGCTTCAGTAGCGTCTGAGTCTTTGCGACCCCATGAACTACAGCCCAAGAGGCTCCTCTGTCCATGGGATTCTCCAGGCAAGAACTGGAGTGGGTTGCCATTTCCTCCTCCAGGGGATCTTCCTGACCCAGGGATCACACCCACATCTCTTACGTCTCCTGCACTGGCAGGCAGGTTCTTTAGCGTTGAGCCACAAGTGTTGAAATTACTACTGATAACTTTAAGCAGGAACAAACGTGCTGGCTCTGATGTTGTTGATATTGTCTTCTTTGGACCACACACACACTCACACACAGGCTCCCAACGCTCCACAATCTTCCTGGCAATTCCCTGCATTGACTGTTCTCTGGAGCGCTTTGTTTTTCACGGAGAAAGGCTTCCCAGTGGGGGATTTCAGCTGAGGAAGAGTGAAGACAGACATATATAGCCAGCGTAGGGCTTGCTAGTGAGCAAAAAGACATATCCTATGAAACAAAGTTTTAATCTTTATTTTACATATTTATACATAAAACTTTTAAGGAACCCTCTGAATCCAACAGAATGTTAATAGCACATCTAAAAATGAACTTCAGGTAGTCAACATTCACAAAATGTTGAAAACTGATTAAAATATACATATTACGGAGAGCTACAACTTCACTACGAGGCAGGCATGTATTTTTTGACTTGGATAGCACCGTCATTTACAGTTCTTCTTTAAAACTACAGTGAAGAATGACAGCAGTCAATGGTAAAATACTGCTCCAACTCATAATCTCTAAACAAATAAAAATAAAGTTAAAACTACCCTCTTTGATTAACCATGACTTGTGGTGGTGTAAGTACTATACATTTTTTTTGTAACAATATTTTATTAAAATGCCTGATATTGAGTGGCACAGTAAAAAAATTAAAATAAATTAAGAAGCAAAGGCCAATCACTGGACGTTAAGCTTCAGACATTATCAATGACTAACACTGATATTTGTTTGTTTCTGTGCCACCTTTAGCAACAGCATTTTTACAACCACAGAAGCAAAAGAAAGTCTAGCTTGTCCTCTGGTTGGATGGCTTCTTTTCACTTTGCAGGCATTTTCTCGGCCAGGTGCTTCTGTTGACTCTCGGCATGTCTGTGGAATGAATAACACAATTATTTAGCGCTGAGGAGGAAGAGCCAAACCACTTTTCCATTGGCAGCTAAAACATCCTCCATAGTTAAATCATGGGAATCAAGAAACAGTACTTAATTAAAAAAAAAAGAGAAAAAAAGAAAAAGAAAACAGTACTTAATTGAAATGATGGTGCCTTCTTTTGATTTTTTTCCCATGGCCAAGCTGCCTGGCACGCAGGATCTGACCAGGAATTGAACCCGGGCCCCCTCTGGATTGGGAGCATGGTCTTAACCACTGGACCACCAGGGAACTCCCTAACTATGGATGGTGATGGATCTTAGTTGTCCAACCAGGGACTGAAGCTGTGTCCTCAACAGTGAAAGGGTGGAGTCCTAACCACTACACTGCCAGGGAATTCCCTTCAATTTTTATATTCTATGTATGATTCCTTTTATCTAGTAAGTCACTGGATTAGCCTGAGACGTGTAGATGCCATTTTTCTTTGAGAAGAAAAGTGTTGTGTTTAAAAATGAAAAGGGAAAATGAACTAGGATAATTTATTTAGCAAATGTTTAATATGACCTTCTCTGTGCCAGGCACACTGCTTCTGGTGATGGGGATTTGGTGGTGAGCAGACAATGAACTCTTTATTCTCCTGGGGCATATATTTCAATGGAAAGAGACAAGAAAGGAACAGATAGCAAACAAGCAGACAGCAGACAGAAAATAAGTGCTAAGCAAAAAAGTCAGAACAAGCTATTGTGAAAGAAAGTTAACTGCATGACTACTTTATCTAAATATGCACAAAGATGCAAATTTAAGTATTAACAAGGCTCCTGTTAATAATACAATAATCCAATATCATTCTTACAAAGGGTAGTAATGTCTTTAGAACAAATGATAGGCTTTGGTGGATGCAAAGATTTCCCATATTTGATACTCTTCCTCCCCTCAATGAGTCCTAAGGGCATAATTGGGTCAGTGAGGGTGGGGACAGGGCTGGGTAATCCTTCCTACTCATCAAGTCCTATCATGGCCTGTGAGCCCAAAGGCGGGCCAACCCAGCAGCTGACCAGTGGAGACGAAGAGAGGGGAATGGCCAAGCTGCCGACGTCACTCAAATAAGCACTAATCAAACGTCTTCTGGGAGAGTGGTAGGGTCTGAAGGCTGCCAGAAACAAACATTTTGAAGGAGGATCTTAGAAAATTATAAATTGGGCAAGAGAAAAGTTATCTAATGCTGTGGTTTCCAGCTGTAATCTAAGGTTCGGGGGCAATTTCTGTGCGCTGCCTTGACTTGGGTGTGGTCGATGACATCAAGTGTAACTCACTGGCATTAATGATGCAGAATGTCTCACATCTATGGCACAGAGAAGACAAACCACAAATATCTTCAGAAAAGGGACAGCAGTGTCTTTGCCACACGCAGCAGCCCACAGATAATATTCTGATATTCACTGAACCCTAAAGGGGCTCAGGGGAAAAAGATAACAATAGCACTGCATCCCCAAGGAAAATCACGCCTTTGAGCAGATCATCTTTTTAATGTGTGTAGAAGAATCTTGCTTATTTTCATAAAGTAGCTCATGGGCCTCACTTGAACAAATTCAGCTCAAGAAATATTTTGATACCCAGTGGCTAAGATTCCATGTAGCTAATTAAATTATGGTTCTTATAGCAGCTTTAAATAGGTATCTCTTTGTATGTGAGTGTGTGTGCAAACCTACAACACGAGGTTTTCTGAGAGACAAGGATAGAACAGATAGGCAATAGCTTCAGAAAATACTGAAAGTTGGGTGTTATTTTTGAAACACACATACAAGGGTGAATTTTATTAAAATTTTAAACAAAGGAGGGAAAGAGTTTCCGTTTATAAAACTAAAAGGTTCTCATCAACTATTTATATGAAAGTCTTTAGTAGAATTAATTTCACTCATGCCCCACAAGAACTCCTTTATATCAACAATCACTTTTGAGGACTTCCTATGTGCTTGGCAGCCCCTGTCATAGGCTCTGAGGACTCTGAAATGAATGAAAGTAAGCACTGTGTCTGAAGCTGAAGATTTAATACTTTGGCCACCTGATGTGAAGAACCGACTCATTGGAAAAGACCTTGATGATGGGAAAGATTGAAGGCAGAAGGAGAAGGGGGCGACAGAGGATGAGATGGTTGGATGGCATCACAGAGTCAAAGGACATGAGTCTGAGCAAGCTCTGGGAGATAGTAGAGGTCAGGGAAGCCTGGTGTACTGTGGTTTACGGAGTCCCAAAGAGTTGGACATGACGTAGCAACTGAACAACACAGCCAGGCTGGGAGAGACAGCAAACAAATATAACACAATATGATCAGGCCCCACTTGGGAGGAGTGCCGTGCCGCCAGAAGCACAAAGAGGGTCCTAGGTCCATCTTGGGGGTTCAGGGAGCACTACTCCTAAGACATATCTAAACATGTGGTTTTCGAATTAGGCCGTGTATTGGACTCATCAGGAAAGCTTTAAAAAGCTTCTAATGCACAGAAGTCCCTGTCTCACAGAACAGTTAAATCAGAACCTCTGGGAGTGAGACCCAGGCATCAATATTTTAAAAGCTCCCCAGGTGATTCTAATGTGCAACCGAAAGTGAGAACCATGGACCTGAACTGACACCTGGATGGTAGGAGCTGGCAGGTAAAGCGAGCCGGTGAGCAGGGCTCCCTGGTAGCCGTGCTCGCAGTCTCTGGGATCCGGCTGCCACATTCTGGCCACCTTTGGGGAAGTTGAAGTATATTTAGATCCCCCCCCCCCCCCCCCCCGGCAATGAGAAAAATTATATTTTTGCAGCCAGAAATGGACATAGAAACTACTCCCCACCTGCTCTTGTTCAAGGGTCTCTCCAACACCTTTAAATAAGTGACTCCTCTCCTCTAAACCCCATGGTTCTGCCCGCCCCGTCTCCCACGATCATACCATCTGCAGTATAAACATAGTACACTGCAGACCTAAGTAACAGCTGAACATTTGGAGGAAAGGGAGAGGCCTCTGCATGTCTTCTTTGCACCAAGGACTGCCAGCACTGCTCTGAGGGACAGAGAAACTGTCCTCTGTTACCACTGGCGAGTCACAGAGCTGATGAAAGAGTTTACATCTTTCTCAGAAGATGCATGTCCTTGTATAGTTCACTACTGATTTCCCATAACCTTTTTTTAAAAAAATAATTTTATTTATATATCAGCTGTGCTGGGTCGGGCTTTTCTCTAGCTGAGGGGAGCAGGGGTTACTCTCTAGTTGCCTTGTGTGGGCTTCTCATCATGGTGGGTTCTCTTATTGCGGAGCACGGGCTCTGGGGCGCTGGTCTGCAGTAATTGCGGCTCAGGGGCTTAGCTGCTCCGAGGCTCCTGGACCAGAGATTGAACCCCTGTCTCCTGAATTGGCAGGTGGATTTCTTTACCAGTGGGCCACAAGGGAAGCCCCTGAGTTCCCATAATCTTAACCCCTATGTGCAAAGTTCTTAGCCTAACAAAAAGGGAGGTGTCTTACAATTGCTGGTGCAGTGCCTGAATATATCTGTAGGGGGCAGTAACAATATTTGAATGGTACCATATTTCAGATGTAGGCAAACATGCTAAGAAGGTACGAGAAGACCTTCTGGTTTTTTGTTTGTTTTTGTTTTTGTTAGGAGCAATAGCAATAACATCCAAAGCATACAAAACAGAGTGCTGCCCACAGGTCTTTAAAAACAAACTTAAACATAGTTCTGCAGCCTTTATTTTGCTACCTGAGCTATTTTTATAACATTGCATTTGGGAAAATATTTAACCCAGTGTCTCACACAGAGAACAGGTCCCTGTGGTGAGTGCTGGGAGCACTGTCACTACATATGTTGTCAAGCTTCCCTTGGATGGTTCTGGATCACATGGTTAATTCCTTATGTTATTGTGACAAGCAGTTTTCTCTCTCTCTTCGGGTGCCTCTACTCTCTGAATACCATCTCCGGGATTAATAGTAATTGTTGCCTTGTGGCTTAAAGACTTCCTATAAACTGACTCAGAAAAGGTGTCATAAGACCGTAGGAATGCTCACAGTTTTTCCATGCACTTCACGTACTTATTATGAGAGGCTTTTCCACAAAGAAAATGACAAAGAAATGCAAGATCTTGACTAGCATTAGTCTAGTTTCCCTACTGCCCAGGGAAGGAGGCATTCTTCACCTCTTTACAGAGAGGGGGCCTGGAGCCAGGCCCAGCTAGAAACTCAAGTCTCGGAGTCTCCCCATGGTGAGAGCAATCTGGTGGCGCTGGTGCTGTGGAAAGATGCCAGGGTCCTCGCCTTCTGGGCATGGCAGATGTCATCAGGAGCTGGGTCAGATAACAGCAAGTGCCACTTGGGGACAGCCACCATGGTGCCGGAAGCATGCCCGCATGGAAGGGTTTAGGGACAACTCCCCAGGGGGATGGTCCTTCAGGATAAAGTTCTTAGGCCAGAACTGCTGACCAGATTGAGGTGGGGGTGTTCCAATGCACTGACAACCCATCACGAGGGAAGGACGGTTGTGCAGAAGCAAAGCATTTGGGTGGGAAAAGTTTCGGCTACCTGCATGCATGCTCAGTCACTCAGTCGTGTCTGACTCTTTGAGATCCCGTAGACTGCTTCCCTCCATCTAAATAGCTGACACCAGCAGAAATTAGGTGAGTCACTCATGAAAGTAAAGGAAGAAATTCTCGACAGCTCCATGTGTGTGTCAATCCCTCAGTCGTGTCTGACTCTTTGAAACCCCATGGACTGTAGCCCTTCAGGCTCCTCTGTTCATGGGATTCTCCAGGCAAGAATACTGGAGTGGGTTGCCATTTCCTTCTCCAGGGGATCTTCCCGACCCAGGGATCGAACCCTCATCTCCCGTGTTGGCAGGCAGATTCTTTATCACTAGTGCCACCTCATTCCTGCCTTAATTCTTAAGCTTCCGATCATCCTGGGCTTCTTTCCTTCTTTGGGAAGGGTGAGGCCCCGCTGACCTGGTCAAGTCCTCGATGTCCACCAGCATGGCATCCTGTTCCGTGTGCAGCTCGTCTCGGATAAGGAGCAGCTGGACCAGCTCTTCGTTCAAGCCTGGGGCAAACGAAAGAGAGCGTTAATAAAGCTGCATCAAAGTCAGGATGTCAAACTATCTATGGACCATGGTGTGTGTACCATATAGACACACACATATAAACAAACAGCTAAACACAGTAGGAAAGTATTTTTGCTGAAACGTTAGGGTTCTCATTAGCTTCTCAGAAGCTCAGGAGAAGTCACCCATTTGAGAGCACTAGTTTGCCTACTTACAGAAGTGTTGGAAGAAAAGGCGTATGAAGTAAATCCAATTACATTCGCATTAAAGTGGGAAAAGAAGTGGTTAGCTGTTAGGAAAGTAGCTTGTTAGAAGAAGCAGGATTTTATTTTGAAGATACGTGAGTGTAAAAGTCTGGGGCATGTTGAGTTCTCCACCGTTCATCTTCAGGGGGCTCCAGGCCATGCTGAGCGCTGGAGGGGCCGCCCCACTTGACGGGCATCACATCAGATGCCCAGCTGGACAGGGAGGGGCTTGAGGATGCTCAAAGGTTACCTGGGGCCACGAGGAGGAGCAGCCCGACATGCAGGCTGTTCAAAGAAAGAGTAAAATCTAAAGATGTGGGAGAATGAGATACGAAAGACCTGGAGAAATCACCCCTGGTCTCCAGACAACAGGTGCTGAGGAAAAGACTCCTTAGGATTTATACCGGGAATAAAATAGATGGAAACACGGCTAGACTTCCTGAAATCTGTGCACTGGGTTAATCTGGTTTCTGCCATTGGAAAATATAAACAAGCCCGGGGCTGCTTCTTGCTTTTCCCCCCATACTGACTTAGAACAAAAGCGTCTAGGTTTGAACATGTGGACACGTGGGGAGAGGATTCATTTGGCAAGAGCTCTAGGCCCAGCAACAAAAGGAAGGAAGAGGGTACTCAGCAAGGTCCTCCTTGAAAACGCTGGATTCAGACCTGAAATGATGCATTTGCCTGCCTTTAGTTCAGATTTGTTTCCAATTTTAAAAAGGAGAAAAAAAATCATACAAAGAAATCTAAAACTTCCTCTACTCCTGAAAAGGACTAGCTGGCAATGCTATTATTTACAAGTCTAAGGAAGATATTTTGATGGTAAGAGATCAGAAAGCCTTTTAAATCCTTGAAAGAAAAATACTCCTAGTAATTTATTCTCAACGAAAATTAAAATATAGTAGAACTTCAAAAAAAAAATCCTATAAATCTATGGTTTGTGACCCCACAGACTGTAGCCTACCAGGCTCCTCTGTCCAGGGGGTTTTCCAGGCAAGAGTACTGGAGTGGGTTGCCATTTCCTGCTCCAGGGGATCTTCCCGACCCAGGGATCGAACCCAGGTCTCCAGTATTGCAGACAGACACTTTACCGTTCGAGCCACCAGGGAAGCCCAAAATGTAGTAGAACTTCAAAAAAAAATCCTATGAATCTATGGTTTCCTAATTAAAATGTAAATCCTTTCTTTTGATTTTAAAATAATGAAGGTATTGAGTTAAGACTCCGTGCTTACACTGCTGTGGGTGTGAGTTTGATCCCTCGTTGGGGAACTAAGATCCCTCATGCTGCCTGGTGTGGTTGCCCTGACTCCGCAAAATATTGAAGGTATTAAATCGCCACTGCGCATTTTATTTTTTTCTAGTGAGTTCTTAGGGCAGCTTTCTATACTGGCATAGCGCATGGGAATGTCTTTTCTATATGAAGTTTAAAATTTTTTATTATGGACATTTTCAAAGTGATACAAAAGCAAAGAGACACGAATCCCCTTGCCCTATGCATCCAATCAGCTTCAAAAATAATCAACTCCTGGCCAGTCGTAACTGACGTTTCTCCCCTTCTCCAGTGAGGTCATTTTATAGTGAATTTCAGACATCCTATTGTTTCATACATAAACGCTTCAGTATGCATCTCCAAAGACAGGGCTCTTTTTTTCTTTTAAATTAACATAACCATAATGCCTTTATTGTACCTGAATAAGTCAATACATCTTTAATAAAACATTTAGTTAATGTTCGAATTTCCCTACTTGGTTCCCAAATACTTTTTTATAGTTGGTTTGCATTGGGTTGGCATGTCTATTAAGTGGTTTTAATCTATCAGCCATGGACTTTATGGACTCATATGTTTCAAGGCTGGAGGGCTCGTGAGTTCACCTGGATTCAGCAAGATGACCCAGCTCTCGACTGAGCTCTCTCTGTTACTGGCCCAGCACATGCCCTTCTCTGCACAACCAGTTGAATGAATGCCACTCACTCACCACAACTCCCTGCACACTTCCGGTAGAGGTCCTTCTTTATTCTGGGGGTGAAAGGCCCACTCCTTCTCACCCTATAATTTTCACCTATCGGTCCTATACACTTTCGCCACCTGAAGTCCCACAACATAAGGTGAATAGGATCTGATGAGCTAAAATAAATTATATATACAAGTAAAGCTGAGCACACAATTGTATACGTATAATACACATACAAATATATATAAATACAACAAAAGACCTGGAACTACTAAATTGTATTCTACAAACAGGTGTTGTGACCCAACTATATGCCAGGCACTGTGCTAGAAGCTGGGGATTTCAGATGAATAAAAAGGACCCTTAGTCTCTGTGAATCTTGAAAAAGTCTTAAAGTTTCTCAACACGTTATAGTGAAAAAACAAAGGGAAAAAGAGAGGGTCGATTCTCTTCCTTTCCTTGCAAGGACACAGGAGGACCCCGAGGAAACGTGATATCCCATGATATTTAACACTTCATATCCCATCTTCCAGAGTATCTTACACTTACTTTCTATCTGGGAGTGGAGATCATTGACTATCACTTGTAGCTGCCCAATAGTCATGTCTCTCAGGTCAGTGGGCTTTAAGCTTCTTTTCATCAAGCACTCACTTATATGAGGCATGTGTGGCAGCTGAAGACACAAAAGGAAGAAACAGCGATGAGCGCAGAATAGTAAGCACATTGAATACAGGACCCAGTTTTCTCCTAAAAGACCCACCTTCATTCACCCACTTCAGGGTCCTCGTTTAAAAGCTTTTCCTGTCTGATTTCTCCAATGCAAGGCCCTCCATTCACACACCACACATTCTCACATGTTATCAGCATCATAATGGGACATACTCAAACCAAAAGTTTTTGGACTAGTCTACAACTGACAGTCAATAATTAGATCCACAAGTGAATTACCAGGGAGCTCAAGCAGTTATCAGTTACATAGATTAAATTACTAAGACCCACTATTTATTAATTTATAGCATGCTACAAGCACTGTGCCAAGTGCTTTGAACACTTTTTCCACTGAATTCTCACAATCATGCTCTGACACAGGTGTTATTATTATCCTCATTTTACAGATGAGAAAACTGAGACTTGCCCAGAGCCCCACAGTAGATCAATGGCAGGGCTCGTCTTAAGCTCCAAAGGCCACGGCCTTTATCCACTCTATCACACTGCCTTCATTGAACGGTAGGAACAAAGAGTTAAAGCAATAGTGAGTTTGCCACAGCAATGGGTTCTTAAACTAAGACCGCTTTAAAGGAATGAAAATATTCTCACAACAGCTAAGACTGGCCTGAAGACACAGAGTAGATGTGAATGGGGAGCAAAGTCTATGTTTGTGAAATCTGTAGCTTATGCATCCTTCAGTGATACAGTAGGAAGGAAAAAGAAACAGACTTAAATATTTCTCAATGACGTTTTACACAGTGCCTTCTAGAAACCCAAGTTTGCGTAACTCTGGGAAAGGACTGAGACAGCCTCAACCATGTGCAGCCACCCCTCGCCAGCCAACCACCGCACGCCCGCCCCCAGTCCGCTGCATTTCAGCGCTCGCTGCTTACGAGATCAGCGACGGGAGACTTTTTCCTGTTCTGTTTTTCCACTTCCACTTGCATTTTGGCCATTGGTTTGGCCATGGCAAGGGCCATTTTGGCTTCGGCCTGTAGTTTCTTTTGCCTTGTGAGGAAATCCATGTCATCCAGGGATTCGGATTCTTCTTCAGTAGTGTCTCTATCTGAGTAGGAAGAACTCTGTTTGCTCTGAAAAGGGAAAAAAAAAGCAGCATCTGAGCTTTGTGCACGGGGTCCCACCTTTGGAGACAGGCTACAGCCTTCCCTGAGTCCTCTCTCAGAGCGGCCAAGAGTCCCCTCCATCAACACAACCCAACTCTTGATTTGATCTGTACCAATCACAGATAACTTTTATTGAATGATTATTTATTTACCATTAGCATTTAATGGGTCAGGGCATTCCCCTGGAGGAGGGCATGGCAACCCACTCCAGGTATTCTTGCCTGGAGAATCCCATGGACAGAGGAGCCTGGCAGGCTACAGTGCAGGGGCTCAAAAAGAGTCGGACATGACTGAAGCAATTTAGCACACAGCATTTAATGGAAACAATGTGCTAGCATTGTTCTAAGTTCTTTGCATATTATTTTTTGCATTTACTTATTTGCTGCTTTATATTTAATAACTGTATTTCAATATAATTCTTTTTTAAAATTTTTAATTAATTTTTATTGGCATATAGTTCCTTTACAATGCTGTGTTAGTTTTTGCTGTAGAGCAAAGTGAATCAGTTATATGTGTGTGTATACATATACATACTTCTCTTTTTTAGTAAGTAACATTTTCAAAGGTAGTTTATCTCCTCAGTTTCAATAAAAGGCTGATTTTAGCATAAAATGTAACATAATTAATAATAGGGATTATATATATTTATAACAAACTTGAGACTTTTCTTTGATTCTTACTCTCAAAAGTTGCTTGAAATGAACAGACAACAGCAAAATATTTCACCCAGAGCTCAGGTGTTACGTTACTCCCTGAGTGGACAGGATCTCAGCTATCCAAAGAAGTTCTCTTGTGGCACTGTACTCAACAACTAACATAGTTTCCTGTCTTCGATAAGAAAGGTGCTGGATAGACCTCCCAGAGAGGAAAGAAATTCAGGAATAAGTACTCAGGGTCATCAAGCCATCTTTTATATATGTGTGCAAGGAAAAGTGTTGTTTAGTTGCTAAGTCGAGTCCCACTCGTCATGACACCATGGGCTGTAGCCCACCTGTCTTCTCCATCCATGGGCAAGGGTACTGGAGTGGGTTGTCATTTCTTTCTCCAGGGGATCTTCCCTGCCCAGACATCTGACCTTTGTCTCCAGCTTGGCAAGCAGACTCTTTACCACTGACCCACCAGGGAAACCCCGCAAGGAAGAGTAAGCAAAGCTTAACCCACATTATTTTGCTAGTTTCTCTGAGAGGTATCTTTTCAGTGCTAGCCCTCCCACCCTCTGCCAGGACCCCATCCCCTGTCTTTTAAAATGTGTCCACTGCTAGTCTATGCTCATATTTCTAAGACCAATGGGGAAGGAATGGTATATAGCATATTTTCTATTTTTTTATTTACTGCATACAATTCTTTTTTTAAAATTAATTTTTATTGGCACATAGTTGCTTTACAATATTGTGTTAGTTTCCGCCTTATGGCAAAGTGAATCAGCTGTATGTTTACATATATCCCCTCTTTTTTGGATTCCCTTTCCATTTAGGTCACCATAGGACACTGAGAAGAGTTCCTTGTGCTATACAATAGGTTCTCATCAGTTATCTACTTTACACCCAGTAGTGTATATATATCAACCCCAATCTTCCAATTCATCACCCCCTCTTTCTCCTTTCTCCTCTAGCATCCAGATGTTCCCTACATCTGTGTCTCTATTTCTGTGTTGCAATAAGACAATCTACACCATTTTTCTAGATTCCACATATATGTGTAAATAATATATGATATTTGTTTTTCTCTTTCTGACTACTTCAGGCTTATGACAGTCTCTAGGCCCATCCATGTCTCTGCAAAAGCCACCATTTCATTCCTTTTTATAGCATATTTTCTTTTATAATTTTTAGGGCCTATGTGATTTTCCTGATGATTTAATATGAAAGTAGTTGCTAACTTTAACAGAACTTATGCATCCTCAGATCACAGTTTCAAGTTTTCAATCACTCAAATTTTAGGAACATGTCACGTTAAGAAGGGCTTCCCTGGTGGCCCAGGCAATAAAGAAGCTCCTGCAGTGTAGGAGACAGGAAGACTCCCTGGAGAAGGGAATGGCTACCCACTGCTGTATTCTCGCCCGGAGAATCCCATGGACAGACGAGCCTGGTGGGCTACAGTCCATGGGGTTGCAAAGAATCGGACACGACTGAGTGACTTCCACACTTCACATGTTAAGAAATGTCATGAGACATCTCTTTCTAAATCTCTGCAATGTTTGTTCCTGATCAACAACAGAAAAGAAGCTAAGTGAGCAGGAAAGCACACTCTGAACCTCAGTGGCAGCTCGGAGACTCACCATGGGAGACAAGGGGGTGTCCAGGCTGGTTTCGGTCTTGCTGTCATCAGCATCGCTGTCCTTGTCACTGCCGCTGTCGTTGACAAAGCAGATCTGCAGGTTCATCCCGCTCTGCAGGCTGGGCAGAAGCACACAGAACACTCATTCCACTCAGCTATTTGTTACCCGGTAGCATCCAAAAACAGTGGTTTTGCTAGAGAAAGTAGTTTAATGTGTTCTTCCCAGGGAGCAGTGAGTGATCAGTATTATGCCCAATTCATAAATGGTAACTTTTACTAGAGGATAAGAAAGATACATTGATAAACAGTAAGGTTGTAACTTTTAACTCCTACTGTAGTAGCTTTTTTTCCACACAGAAATTCATGTTGTTGAAAAACTAATTTCAAGCCCCATTATAGCACCTGGCACAATACCAAACACATCGTTGGGACACGATAAAAATGTGTTGAGACACTGAGTTTACATTTTTGTCGATGAAGATGAATGGATCCTCAGCCAAGCAGGGCTGCCTGGTGTCATCTGATGTCCTGCCCCACAGGGACAACCCAAAGATGCTCATTAAAGCCAGCATCCCGGGGCCAGAGGTCTCAGAAAAAAAGACTCCCCCCTTTTTTTTCGCCTCAAATATAAAAAGGTCACCTATCAGACAAGTTGATCTTTGCACCTTTCACTGTGACAAGTCAGAGCTGATTCGGTGTTAGGAAAATTTTATTTGAGGCAGTTGCCAAAAGCCAACTGAGGGAGCTCATTTATGTCATTAAGGAAAAAAAAAAAAACAAAAAACCACACACCAGAGGTTCACCCTAGAGAAACTTAAGGGAACTTCCAACCTAGTTATAAAGGCACAACGCTGGAACACAGCAAGGCTCTGCAGACCGCCTGGCGCGCCGAGCCTCAGAGGCAGAGATGTCTTGGGAGTTCATTATGTTTGTGGCGAATCCGGGAAGCTCCAGGAGGGATGCTTCTGGAAATGTGGTCACAAAGGGCCGCCAGGCTGTGTATCTGCCACACACACAGCCAGGCTGAGGATCCAACTCTGTGTCCTCATGCTCATTGGAGGGCGAACACGTTTCATGACTGTTTGACAACAAAAAGTTTTTCAAGAAGCACTTTCTTAGCAACCCTAGTATCTCCAGTCTGTATGTAAGCTTTGAGAAAGAAAAAGCAGAAGGAAACCCCTTAAGCAGCAAGGGTCCTAAGGAGGCTTGTGTAAACCAGGTTTAGAAGAGTGGACGCTGAATCTGCTCTGACATTACTGTCACAGTGAGAGACGCAAAGATCAACTCGTCTGATAGATGACGTTTGCATTTTTAAAAAATTCCAGTGGGTAGGGATGCTCTGTACAAAATGCTCAGATGACTCACTGAATGCACTTGTTTGATTGAAAACAATACAGAAGTCAGAAAAAGGACTGATTTAACACGGGCACCACTGTTACGTGTATGCACTGCCACCTGTTGTTAACTTCTGTGATTACTGAGAGTCCCAACTTATTTCCCCAGGAAGGAAATGCAGCCTTTCTCTCAGTAGGTCCAATTCCGTTGCTCCCCACCCTCCCGTGCAGGCAAGCAGAGTCAGGCCCAGGGCTGGTCGCAGAAGGTGACAGGTTCTTCTGTGATCAGCTGAGGGTGCTTGGAATCAGCAGGACTTAGGTTTGAATTCTCACTTCATTCCCTGAGCATAATACTCAATCTGTATCTTCATCTGTAAAACAGGGTGTATAATTCAGTAAGAAGGAAGCTTCAATACTACGGCCACCTGATGCAAAGGGCTGACTCATCAGAAAAGACCGTGATGCTGGGAAAGATTGAAGGCAAGAGGAGAAGGGGACGACAGAGGATGAGATGGTTGGATGGCATCACCGACTCAAATGGACATGCACTGGTGGACTCAATGGATTCAACAGACTCAATGAACAAACTCCGAAAGATAGTGAAGCACAGGGAATCCTGGCGTGCTGTCGTCCATGGGATCGCACAGGGTTGGACGTGACTGAGCAACAGAAAGACTGAAGGTGGGAGGAGAAGGGGCGACAGAGGATGAGATGGTTCGATGGCATCACCAACTTGATGGACCTGAGTTTGAGCAAGCTCCGGGAGTTGGTGATGGACAGGGAGGCCTGGCATACTGCAGTCCATGGGGTCGCAAAGGGTCAGACACAACTGAGCGACTGAACTGAAGTGAGTGACATAACAAGAAAGAAAAATGAGAGGATTTAGCTCAGAGCTGGCATAGGACAGGTGCTTTGTACGTGTTCATTATCCTCCTCCCTACTTTCTGAAAGCCTACACAAAGGAACACAGGATTTTAAAGGTGACGCAACTTTGTAAAGAGACCCTTGAAGTCACGTACTTGAACACCTGGCCTGTCATGGCAGTTTCTGATGCACAACTGACTCTCTGAGACATCCTGAGCTGACTTGAACTGTTAGGCAGCTTGAAAATTTATTGAGATGGAACATGTCTCCTTTTAATTTTCTTCCAATAGAATATTTTTTTCTGGAGTAATCTAATATGTTCAGGTTACCCTTTGATCCCATATAAATTAAGCTTTAAAATTCATTATTTGTAGTTGGTAAAAAATTAAAAAAAAGTCAACCATTTTTAACAATGAAACTCAAGATCCATGGATTGGACAATAGTGGGAAATAAAAGTGCAAATTAAAAACAGGCATATTTTAAAGTCATATCTTAAAGACATTTCAAATTAAACCTAATTTGAATCTAGAACTACATAGTATTTCCTATTTATCGAATAAAGTCTCGAAGAGAAGATGATACTACATAAACAGATTATAAACACACAAAATCACTGACAATACCATTGCAAAATAAAGTTTAAAACATCTGAAGAAATACATTTCATTCTGAAGAAAGCTTGATCATAAATTCTGATGTGTTGCCCCCAAACTGACCTTTGTGCTAAGGCCCTTAGACCTAAATCAACCATCCCACACAGCGTTTCTAACTCAGGAAAGGCAAATTAAAAAAAAAAAAAAGGAAGGCTTTAGTAGTTGGAGCAAAATGAAAAAAATCACCTCAGGTAGAAATTCAGAAAATCGCCTTAGTAACACATTATCACCGTGGGAAACTGCGCAGACCTTCTTAGAGGGCGAGCCTTATAATTCCTTGTAGCGGTAATCACCAAGAATGTCACTCTCAGGAAAAGGAAATTATATGACACAGCAGCTAATAGTTCAGCGGGGATTTTAGTAAAGACATCTTAAAACAGACTCAGGTTTCAAGGAGGATTTGTTTCCCTTTAGCCTTTAAGCGGGTTTAAGATGAAGGCAGCTTTTAGGAAGACTCAACCACAGCTCCCAAGCAGCGGCCGGGTGCTGCCGAGGGTCTCTGTGCTGCAGGGTCAGGGGCCATGACCCCTGCTCGGGGCCCCTTCCCACCCTGGGAGGCATGGCTGCCCTGAGGCTCTTCCTCTGGCCCCCTGGAGCCCAGGCCTCTGTCCTTCCCACTACTGCGGGGGCCTCGATCACAACAGGGCTACACAGTCCTGGGAAATTCCAGCAGCTGGGGGGCTAATTTGCCTGGATCTCTCCAGCACAGTCTGCGGTGAAAACAAAACACCGTCCTCTTCTTGTTAATTAGTGTAAAATTGAAAGCATCCAATTCGAGGTTACTTGATGTTTGGAGTGGCGCTTGGCAGACTGCGACGTGCAAAAGGCTGCTTGACATGTGTCTTGCCTTGGATTTGATTTCTGGAAGGTCTGTGCCCTGGTCACCCCAGGAACTGCTTCTCCTTATGCCATGAACAGCCATACTGTTGCCCAGGGTTACTGACAGGGAGCCAAGCCCCTGAGAAGGGGCTGTCCTAGATGAAGAAGGCTCAGAAACACAGAGAGAAAAAGACTGTGTCTTCTGGACGTCTCTGTGAGTTCATGTGGCTTTCTGAGGGACAGTTCTTGCCACCCAGAATTGGGAAGGCATTTAGTCGAGAGGCTATTCAGCCTCGGTGTCCTCTTGGCATTTATAGTGAGGGAAACTGTTACTTGGGGCTTCCTGGGTGGCTCAGTGGTAAAGAATCTGCCTGTAATTCAGGAGACTCAGGTTTGATCCCTGGGTTGGGAAGATCCTCTGGAGAAGGGCATGGCAACCGACTCCAGTATTCTTGCCTTGAGAATTCCATGGACAGAAGAGCCTGGCGGGCTATAGTCCATGGGGGTCGCAAACACTTGGGACGTGACTGAAGTCTCTAAGCAACTGTTACTGAGAGAATGCCCGCGCTGATTTCTCATTACTATCACCAGGCATATTATGAAAAAAAAAACACGGAATTGAGAGAATGATGGAGTTGGAAAAATCTTACCTCCTAAGAATCCTAGCTACCTGGTGATAACATTTGGTAGAAAGATAATACTTTTTTTTTCCCCTTCACAAGACAAGGAAAAGACTAGTTTACTCCCTGGGAGAAGTGATGGCTGGTCCTAAAGTTTGCTGTGACGTCAACTGGGGGCAGCAGCATTGGAAACCCAGCCTCTGTCCTGGCCTTGGGTTTCGATGCCTGGTGTGATGGCCAGCTCCAAAACTCAGAACAAATTGGGGTGTTTCTCGATTTTAGAAACAGGAATCTCCCAGCACCAGCTGAAACTGCCTGCATTCACACAGAAATGGTTAAGATTCTTTGGTTCTATACCCTACACCACACCTTGGTTAACTTCACTTGGACAGTGGCATTGAATGTGAGTTAAAAGTGTGTTCACTACATTCTTTCCCTGGGCTGAACAACCATCTGTGGGTTACGGGGAAGCCACGCTCAGTCGCTCAGTCGTGTCCGACTCTTTGCGACCCTATGGACTGCAGCCCGCCAGGCTCCTCTGTCCATGAGATCTTCCAGGCAAGAATACAGCAGTGGGTTGCCATTTCCCTCTCTAGGGATGGGCAAGGCAGGGATTACTTGAAGAACTCAGATAACTTGTTCCTGATCTGTGACAGCCTGATTATTAAAATGTCCCAACTCTTCTCTTCCCTCTGTCTGGTCCCTCTGTAATAAGATTGTGGCTTCTCCATCCAGAGGTAGAGTCTATTTCCTGATCCCTGGGCGGCCCTCCTGATCTGCCACGGCCAACAGAGTGCGGAGGAAGTGATGGCGTTAGAGTGCGGAGTCTCCCCCTGCAGGGAAAGCTGCCACTGCCCAGGTCCAGCTCGGCCGGATGGCAGAAGACAGGCTTTGCAGCACAGAGCTCAACTGTCAACTGTCCCAACTGCGGCCCCAGGCATCTGAGAGACCTCAGTGAAGAGCAGCAGAGGCACCGTGCCAACCCATAGCTGATCACAGACACAGGAGGAAGCCCCGTGTGAACCCAGGTCTGACCAGCAGTAGAAATCAACGCTTATCATCTGATGCCACTGATGTGGGTGGGTTTTTATGATATACCATCACTGTGGCGGCAGATAACTGCTGAAAGGTTACAAAGCAAGAGACTACAGGCTGTACCTCCAGTGGCCTTTCCCCCACACTGCGCTTATTCTCAGGTGTGGATTTATCAAGTCTTGCCTGTGATGGCAATATAATTTTAAGCGCATATACCTCCTGTTGTTAGTTTTTGTTTAGTTGCTAAATCGTGTCCGACTCTTTTGTGACCCCACTGTCTGCAGCCCACCATGCTCCTCTGTCCATGAGATTTCCCAAGCAAGAATACTGAAGCAGGTTGCCATTCCCTTCTCCAGGGGATCTTCCTGACCCAGGGAGCAAACCCGAGTCTCCTGCATTGGCATGCAGATTCTTTATGGCTGGGCCACCAGGGAAGCCCATGTATTAATCCTGTAGTTGCCTATAATTTCAAGGCAATTGTATGGTTTCCTTAAGAAACAGAGTAAAAGGGAACTTCAAAACGCCTAGGCATTTCAAACCTGCATGCATTGCTCACCTTCTGTCCAAAACCAGTGTGGTTGTGAGGGCCTCTGGCTCCGCTGTTACTCATTACTCAGTATTCCCAACTAGTCTGTGGCTGGACTGTTAAAATATATTGCCTTTATTTATTTTAATGGGTCTTTGATGCATTATTCAAAGGCTTTCTACATAAAGCCTTTCTACATTTGCTGTTTTATGAGAATTTCAAAGGAGATGGAATATAAAATGTATGCTGTAATTAACCAAGGATAGCTGTGAACACATTTCATTTTTCTAAGAATCTGTCATGAAGAAGGAATGTGGGAACACCTGAGGTCTGGGTAAGTTCTAGATACATGGGGTGTATGATGGTGTCTCTGTAGGATGCACTGAGGTGGGTTAAAATGAAGCGCTGCTAGGGACTTCCCTGGAGGTCCAGTGGTTAAGACTCAGAACTTCCACTGCAGGGGGCATGGGTTTGATCTCTGGTCTGGGAACTTGATGCTTTTGAACTGTGGTATTGGAGAAGACTCTTGAGAGTCCCTTGGACAGCAAGGAGATCCAACTAGTCCATCCTAAAGGAAATCAGTCCTGAATATTCATTGGAAGGACTGATGCTGAAGCTGAAACTCCAATACTTTGGCCACCTGGTTCAAAGAACTGATTCATTTGAAAAGACCCTGATGCTGGGAAAGATTGAAGGTGGGAGGGAGGAGAAGGGGACGACAGGGGATGAGATGGTTGGATGGCATCACCGACTCGATGGACATGAGTTTGAGCAAGCTCCACAAGTTGGTGATGGACAGGGAAGCCTGGTTTTCTGCAGTCCATGGTTTTGCAAAGAGTCGGACAGGACTGAGTGACTGAACTGAACTGAACTGGGAACTAAGGTTCTGCATGCCATGCAACATGACCAAAAAAAAAACCAGAGAAAAATTGTGAAACACCTTTCCTATTTCCCAAACCTTGCTCCTCACTCTTCTTTTCCTTACTGACTATTTCATACTGACATTTACCATGAGATTTACAGAATTACTATTCAGAAAAGAAAAGGCAAAGTTTTTGTTTCCCAAAGTTTGTTATTGTGAAAGTATACTATTTCTTGTTTTACTTCAGTGGGGCTGTGTTAACTTCCTTTTGCTAAAGACTGTGTAATGCATGGGATGATCATTCAACTTTTAAAAAATTTAAAATTGAAGTATAGTTGCTGTATAATATTATATGTTACAGGTGTACAATATAGTGATTCATGATTTTTAAAGGTTATACTCCACTTACAGTTACCATAAAAATACTGGCTCTATCTCCCATTGTACACCTCATCCTTGCAGTTTATTTTACACCTAATAGTTCATACTTCTTACTCCCCTCCCCCTCTTCCGTCTCCCCACAGCCATCTCTCCTCGGTGCCCAATGTAGTAACCACTAGTTTGTTCTCTATAACTGTGAGTTTGCTTCTTTTTTGTTATATTCACTAGTTTGCTGTATTTGATTCCACATATAAGTGATACCATACAGTATTCATCTTCCTCTGTCTGACAATTTCACTGAATCTAATGCCCTCCAAGTCCATCCATGTTACTGCAAATGATAACATTTCATTCCTCCTTAATGGCTGAGTTAAGCTGGCTTTTTAAAAAGAGTGATATTCATATAACAGGTTCAAATACTGCTGGCCTAACATATAACATCACACACAAAAGTACTATAAATGATGCTTACAAGTATATTAGGAAAAAAAAGGGGACATTCATTCATTCATTCATTCATTCGGTGGTCAGGCAAGAACATCTCTGCAAACCCCACAGCACTGGTCAGCCGCTGCTGAGCCTAAGACCCCTGAATTCCTCCCCTCCCCACACCTCCTCAGGCCAGGACACACTCCTTCTAGCTCCCTACAGTCCCTCCTATTGCCTTTTATCTGGGCTACCTCATTCCTTCAAGCTTCTTCCTGGCCCCTGCAGGCACTTTATAGTTCACGACCCCTGTATTAAGCGGATGCATGGAGGTAGTTGATCTAGGAACAGAGACTAGGTCTTTGAACAGGTACCAAGCGCTTGGATCATTAAATCACAATATACAAACAGAAATGTGGAATATATAAAGCACTGGGACAAAACTGAAAAAAACAAACAAACACTTACTAGACAGTCCTTATCCTACATATGAGAAAAGAAACACTTTTACTTAACCTGAACGTTAGTTAGCAAGTAAGGTGTTAACCAAAAAGAGCCAATGAGCAGGGAGCTAACTGCAGAAGAAAGGCTGTCTGGCCACTGGAGTGGGGTGAGTAAATGGAGAGAGGGATGGAAAGCTAACTCTCCAGCAGTTATGTGTCAGAGAAGCTAAGGGTTGTTTCAAACTGCGTGCTAGAGACAGGACCGGGGGACAGGGACCACCATGTCTCTTCACGTCCTGTCCTGACCCCACATCTTACAGGACTCAGGCTCCCGGCTTCCTCAGCCAAAGCAGAGGAAAGCAGCTCTGAGGGTGGGGGAGTGTGGACGGCGCTCTCTGGGGTTTCTTCTCCCAGTTCCGGGCAGACCTTTTGTCCGCTCTCTTTCCTAAGGCTCGTCAGTTCTGGACCTTCCATCTGTCTGTGTTCATGTGAGGGCTGGTGGACATCCAACTCCACGGTCTTCTCACTACCTAGAGGCCAGGCGTGGGCTAGCACTCACCAGCTTTTCTCTGGTGAAGTGCCAGCCTCTGGAGCCTCGCCTAATTCTTCAGGGAGCCATAAATACCTGCATTCCTCAGACAGCTGCTGGTTCCAATTCCACGTCAGCATCCAGTCCCTTCACTAATGACCACTTACATGTAATTAAATTTGGAATTATAGGGTCTTAATGTTAAAAAATGCATTTTCACCAGAAATATTTTCTGCATGAATTGAAGACCAGAATGAGACCTCTTCTGATACTGCAATAATGATGGAATGAAACAGTCATCTCTCCTAAGTGCCAAATGTGGTACACTTTCATCTTAATTAAAGCCAAATGATTTCTAAGCCATCTACATTCTCAAATACAAAGTTACCACTTTTGAGCATCTACTATGTTGTAGGCACTTAATAAATATTATCTTTAATCCTCAGATACACATAAAACAAGTATGATGAACTCCACTTTATATATAAGAAAATCAAGGCTCATGGATTAAATTATACAAGGTCACAAAGCTGGCATTTTATTCTAAGAGAGTGTGGTGAGAAGCCAGGCACTTTAATAAGGCTAGAACAAATTCATGAATGGAAGAATAAAAGAGAAGATGAAAAAATAAAAGCAAAACAAAAAACAAAAAATTGGAAACAACTTCAATGTCTAACGATAAGAGATTTAAGTATATTATGGTGAAATACATGATTGGCCATTACGTGGCTGGTAAAAATATATGAACAGTTATGAAACGGGCAAATGATCTTGATGTATTATGAAGTCAAAAAGAAAAACCAAACTCTAGAACAATAGGTATAGTATGATTTCAACTCTGTAAACAAAAATGTGGAGATATATGTACAGAAAAAGTGGCAGGAAATACACCTAGATATTTTTTGACGGAAGAAATTCAGCTGACTTTGAACTTTTCTCTTTTGAGTGCCTCTAAGTTGCTATGTGTGGGCATTTAGCAGGAATTAAAAAAGGAAAAGGAGAGAAAATGGGCGAGTTGATTAGCGCTTGTTTGTTGGAGAAAGGTGAGTAGGATTAAATATTTGACAGCTGGAAGAGGACCGCTGCGTTTGTGGACTCAGATGGTAACTATGCAGAGACCATGACTCACACATGAGTCAGGCTGGCTTTTGTTCCCGGCAGGGTGCTGGGGTGGGGGTGGTGGAAGATCCTCTTTGAGGGCACTGAGAAACCTATTTTCTTGCAAGTGGCCATTTCTGTGGATGGACTCTTTGATTCAACTGTTGTCATCCCTCCCCAGCCTAGCCTTAACCTCCTTCCTTTTGCATCTGCACAGATGACAGACTCTAAAGTAATGGGTATACATTTCACCCTTTGTATTTGTTTTCTTTTTTAACTTTGCCTTTAAAAAAATTTTTTTTTTGGCTGTGCCACACAGCACGTGGGATCTTAGTTCTCTGACCAGGGATCAAACCCACATCTCCTGAAGTGGAATATCCCCTGGAGTTGAAGCATGGAGTCTTAACCCCTGGACTGCCAGGGAAGTCCCTCACTGTATTTTTAAAACCAGCCTGCCTGTCGATTCTGCTCAGCCCAGGTGGAGTTTAAACTTGTATCTGCCTGACCTGCTGATGATTTTCAGCTGCTGGAGCTGAAGTTCAGCTCGTACCCCTTCCAGACCTGCGATAAGGTCTGTACCACGGCTGCAGTTTAGCCGCGTAGTCATGTCCAACTCTTTGCGACCCCATGGACTGTAGCCTTCTACATCCTTCTCCGTAGGATGTAGGCTTCTCTGTCCATGGGGTATCCCAGGCAGGAATACTGGAGTGGGTTAGCCATTTCTTCTCCAGGGGATCTTCCCGATCCAGGGATTGAACCCTCACTGAGCCACCTGGGAAGCCCTAAGGTCTGTGCTGCTGCTAAGTCGCGTCAGTCGTGTCCGACTCGGTGTAACCCCATAGACGGCGGCCTGCCAGGCTACCCCGTCCCTGGGATTCTCCAGGCAAGAACACTGGAGTGGGGTGCCATTGCCTTCTCCACTAAGGTCTGTGAGGTTAGGTTAAAGATAGGGCAGTTGAAGACTCATGTCTGTGGATGTTTTTGAGGGTTATGGTTGGATTTGGTGAAAATTTTAACTGCAAATTCTTTTATTCTCTTGAACACTGAATTACTGCTTTCACCACTTTTCATGTTTATGTTTAAAAAAATATTGGGGCTACCATTTAGGCTTGGTCCCATAGTAAGCTTTATCTCAGAGACTCTCTGTTTCATGATTTAATGTGTGGTCATCTGATTCCATTCAGTCATTAGGAGAATGCAGTAGATTTACTGAATTGTGCTAATTCTGTGACACGTGGTTATTCATCTTTGGCCATCTTTTAAAGTCTGGCTATGTCTCATGATCTCAGTCACCCACACAGCTGGTGGCATAAATGTTCTACTGAGCAGTAGCCCCATCAGCCAACAAACCATACGAGGGCCGATGAGAAGGAGGTGGGCCCTGGAAGCTGGCTCTCCATGCCTTCTGATGGAAACATGCAGAATGGGGGTCAGTGGCTTGGAAGGTGACATGCAGCACCTCCTGATGGCACAAGGGGTGACAGTGTGTGGAAAGATGGACAACTCCAAGGGAAACTGGTAAAAGGAGAATTGAATTGTGCATGTGAAAAGGGTGTAGGACTACCTTAACCAATTTCCCTTTTTCTTATTTTTTTGTATGCACAAAAGACACATGCGACAAAAATGTATATCCAAATAAACCTGAAAGAGCTTTTCAATAAAACACAAATTCTGGAATTCCCTGAAAATCCAGTGGTCAGGGTTCTGAGCTTCCACCGCAAGGGACACAGGTTTGATCCTTGGAAACTAAGATTCCACATGTACATGGCACAGCTCCCCCTGCCCCCGTGCTGCCCTGATTAAGAAAAAAATAAAATAAAATGCTATGTGTTAAGGAGGCAGGTGTCACCATTTAACTGACAGTGATTTTCTGAAATATCTTGCATGGGTTTTTAATGCATGTGATAATCTGATTGAGCTATGGTTTTTTCCAGTAGTCCAGGATATGAGAGTTGGATCATAAAAAAGGCTGAGTGCTGAAGAACTGATGCTTTCGAACTGTGGTGCTACAGAAGACTCTTGAGAGTCCCTTGGACAGCAGAGAGATCAAACCAGTCAATCCTAAAGGAAATCAACCCCAAATATTCACTGGGAGGACTGTTGCTGAAGCTGAAGCTCCAACATCTTGGCTACCTGATGCGAAGAGCTGACTCATTGGAAAAGACATGCTGGGAAAGACTGAAGGCAAAAGGAGAAGGGGGCAGCAGAGTATGAAATGGTTGGGTGGCATCACTGACTCAGTGGACATGAATCTGAGCAAACTGCAGGAGATAGTGAAAGACAGAAGAGATTGCAAAGAGTCAGACATGACTTAGCAACTGAACAACAACAACAATCTGAATGAGAATAATCTGAGGGGCACAAAAAATTTTATAACATAATCAAACAAAAGGATTATGTTAAACCTCCAGATGACAGAGCTCACTTGCAGTCAGTGGGACTTTTTTTCTCCTAGCAGCTAGTGCTTATGTAAAGTCTCAAAGAATCCAGTCCTCATACAAGCTGTGTGTGTCCAGGCTCGCGGGAGGGACCACTGTCTGCAGGGAGTGCAAATGGCAATAATAAAGTCATGATAACTTGTCAAAGATGATGCGCCAATGGAAAAATCATTTCTAGAAGTTCTTTTAATTAAACATTTGGCTGTCCACTGGAACCGTTTTTAAATATAACACGCCAGCCCTGTGGCCTTTTTCTCCCCATCCCCCACCCTTCTGCAGGAGCTCTGACAATTGAATTCTCACTGGTGATAATAATAAAATTCATAAGACAGAGTACAGCTAGTTATGCCTCTAGCAAGATGTCAAATTTCACTTGCACAAAATTAATTGCACCTAATTAAACTGGGGTCATTGGCATTACTGTAAAGTGAGGCTATTTATTAGACAAAGAAAATCTCACAAATATCAATTCGCTGTCCTTTCACGTTTGCGAAAGAGAAGAATTGCTTACATAATTAAATTTGCTTTGCCATTTTAATAGTATTAGTCCTCAAAAGATCCTTTTCAAATTTTCCTTTACTTTTAAAATTGTGTAATATTTTAGTATACTGGAGGTAATTCTTGGAGGACGGCATAAAAAATAGTAAGAGTTTTCCGCAGAGTACCCGATGACTTTTCAAATAGTATATCAAAAAAAAGAATTTGTAAACTGTCATTTGCAATGGCATGTACCTTGGAATTACTCATATGAAGGATATTCTATGCAAATTAATAGTGTGCTTGTTTGAGATTAATATGAAGTTTAAAAGATATGTCACACGTTATAAATAGGTTGCTGGAGTATGTACCTATTACTTCAGGAAAGAAAATTTCACTGCATTAGAACAGGACAACCTCTTCTCATCCATCCTGGGTATATACGACCACTGTGCTGACTTCTAGGAATTTATGCAAACATTATTGCTGTCAGAGACGAAAGGATGATTTACTTTACTGGCAAAATGATGCTGCTTTGACCTGTGATTCCACGGCAGATTATATATTCAGATTCTCAATTCCTCACATTCAAAGCTCCTATGAATCCAGTTTCTTTAAAGGCGCTCTAGATCACTGTTATTCGTCCTACTGATACAACTCCCTGGGCTATTTAGTGCCTCCCTCCCTCCCCTCCACCCAGCCCAAACAGAAAAGGAGGTGGTGGGTTAATTTTATCGGTCTTGTCTCAGTCATTCACCAATAAACCTGCAAGAATGAGAAAGAAATGTGTTTTGATTTGGGGATGTTGAAATGGCTGAGACAAGTAAACAGTAATCATTATTCAAACCAGCATCTCAAAAACTCTCTGGGGAACTTCTAGTTTTCATAATCTTCATACTGCATGGAGAGAGGGGTATATAACCTTTTCTAGGTTACAACATCCCATTGCATATTTTATGAAATAGACTGCATTAAGTTGCATTTATATTTATATACATGTGAATAAAATCTGGGCTTCCATTTTGGCTCAGTGGTAAAGAATCCACCTGCCAATACAGGAGCCTTGGGTTGGATCCCCACAGAAGATCAGGAAGATCCCCTGGAGAGAAGGAAATGGCAATCCACTCTAATATTTTTGCCTGAGAAATTCCATGGACAGAGGAGTCTGGTGGACTATAGCCCGTGAGCTGGAGATGGCTTAGCTACTAAACAACAACAACAAATAAAATCTATCTAGGGTAAGGGAGGAAGAGAGTGGGGGTCAGGTTTATTTTGTGTTTACTCTGAGAAAAGGAGAGTGGAAAAGGCAGAAATAGCTTCCTCTACAATGTCCAAACAGGTTGTCCTGTTTGAAAGATGAAAGATTTCCTATTTGTCTATTACTAATGACCACTCTGTCTTGTATTTTCATAGCAGCCAAGCCAGTTTCCATTCCTTTGATATCAATAACATTAAGCTATGTAAACTCAGAATCCAAAATACAATGCTGATTCAAGATTAATTTGGTCAATGAGAAAAATTTTATAGCAAAGTATTATACTAGTCATAAGAGAAAATGAATATTTTTTGAGAACGTGAGTAATATTTCTTAGCTTATTTCAAAAATAGGTAATTCATTTTCCTCATTTCCTTTTAAGCTTTTAGCTGAAGCATTTTTAAATAGAAAAACTGACAAAGGTCATACGATCTCCGTTTGAAAAGGCTGATTATGTGTGGATTAGCAAATTTGGAAGAAAAATATGGCACTTCCTGTACTTGCCACATTTCAGTATAAGTCAAATTTAATTACTTGAGTTATGAAGCAATATCAAAAATTCTTTTGCTGCAGTATTGGGCATGAAATGTCTTTATGGGATTATAGTAAGTCTAGCTTACATTTAATAACTTGTCATTCTTTTAAAAAGTGCTTTAGGAGATAGCACCAATTAAGAAAATTCAGTGGGGCTGAAACCCAAAGGCCAACTGAGAAGGACTTACATTTTCAGTAGCAGCTTAATAAGCACGTCTTCCCAAAGGACCTTCATGCTACTTCACAATTTCTCACATAATGCGTATGAAGTTAATTTTTACAGGTAATCACACATCCTTTAAAATGCATAAATAGAACTCTATTATTTTGCCAAAGGATCCTACTTAACCAGGTAAGCCCTGCCGTAAAAGAAAGCTTAGCACTTCAAAACCCGTTGCTTGGTCAATTAATTTTAAGTCCTCAGCCTCATTTAAAATTGAGTACTGAGCTCCTTAAAGTAGTAAATTCATCTAATATTTACCTGGTTTTGATTATTTAACTAATTCAGCACATGTGCTTAGGTACATTTTGGAGTGTCACATGGAGACCTCAGAGTTCTAACATCCCTCAAGTACTTCTGTAAGGAAGAGGTAAAGTATTACCAGCTTAACGAAGAATTGCAGGAACTGGAATACATTAGAACATTAATTCTAATAGGGATGAAGAATATGGGTTACACAATTGCAACTGAACATCTCAGGCTCTTCTCCTACATTATTACTGAGCAAAGGGAATGGCAGTCAGTCTTTTCAGACTTAAAATTTACAGGGATAAAGTGACATTTCTTAGAAACATTAAGTATCATTATTAACCATCATCCAAAAAGTCATCGTGTTCTCAGAGAGGATGATCTCATCCCAGGATGAAAACACATCTGAAAGAACAGGATATAAATAATCTTCCTTATGGCGCGTCAACAAGGGTAGCTTGTTCTGAGCTCCTGTGAAATACATATGTGTTTAGAGAGCTGTGTCTCCAAAGAGTGTGGATGAGTCACTGATTCTCAAGTGATGCTAGGCTACAAGAGTCTCAGGTGGGCTCTGAGGGTTCACAGGGGACGGGTGGTGAGGGGCAGTGAGGGTGGAACAGGGGGGCACTGAACGGAAGTGGGGGGGAGGCATATTCTGGGCAGGGTTATCCCAACCCCTCTCCTGCAGTCCTCCTGAACCAGAGGTCAGCTTTGTTTTACCTACATGGTTTCAGCACACAATTTTATCTGCAAAGCCATTTCTTCTATTATAAATAATGAAAACCTTTTGGGACTTCCCTGGCAGCCCTGTAGGTTAAGACGTCACCTTCCAATGGGTAAGGGGCAAGTCAGATCCCTGGTCAGGGAGATCCCACATGCCTCATGGCCAAAAAACCAAAACACAAAACAGAAACAGTATTGTAACAAATTAAATAAAACCTTTGAAAAGGGTCCAGATTAAAAAAAAATCTTAAAAAAATAATGAAAATCTTTATGAGACATCTAGTTACAAATGGCATATGAAACACAGGTATTTATCTACTCTCACTTCTGAAATCCTACTAAAATAATATAAAAGGAAGAAAGAAAGTATAAACCTACAGGGATGAAGAAAATGGAAAAGGAGACAACGGCACACAAGAGAGTTAGGGAAAAAAAACAAAACACAGATGGATGAGCAGCATCTGACTTTATTTCAATTTGCTAGATGCCTGCAGGGGTGGCTGGTGGAGGAATCACGTGCGTTTTCACTGCAGGACCCTGGAAATGCTCAGGTACATCTGAGGCTGGGAGGGGGCAGACTGTATGTGGAGGAAGACTGATTTAAGCAATTGAAAGAAAAATCTAGACCTTCTAACTTGCCCTGTCTACCTGTGGTCTGGCAGAATGAGAAAGTATACTATCTCGAGAGGCTCAATCAGAGGAGGTCCAGGCTGGGGCTCCCTCAGGCACAGCTGAGGTGGCAACGAAAGGCCTTATTGAAATCACAGGAATTAACTTCATGATGAATCGTCAACCATTCACCTGCTCGAGTCTTACACTAGCAGCCAGGCTTAAAATTTCTCAGGACGAAGTTGGAGAGGTTGTCTCTGGGTAACTTACAGCCCAAGAGAAAAGAGATTTAGATACTTTAAATTGGATTCATCCTGACAAAACAGTTGTGTTTTTACCTGATCATTCCAAACTGAAATTTGTGCGTGCGTGCTGGGTCACTTCAATTGTGTCCATGTCTTTGCAACCCTATGGACTGTAGCCCGCCAGGCTCCTATGGGATTCTCCAGGGTGAGAATACCGGTGTGGGTTGCCATTTCCTTCTCCAGGGGATCTTCCTAACTCAGGGATGGAACCGGTGTCTCTTACATCTCCTACATTGGCAGGCAGGTTCTTTACCACTAGCAACACCGGGGAAGCCCAAAGTGAAGTTCATCATTCATTAATTCAGTAACTATTCAGTGACTGACTATTAAGCACTATCTTATAGTTATGGTACCGTCTATGGGATCACACAGAGTCAGACACGACTGAAGTGACTTAGCAGCAGCAGCAGCAATAGTTATGGTGGTGAACAAAACAAAGATCTGCTCTCTTGAGGTTAATATTTCAGTACTAGAGAAAGACAAAGAACAAGTTAAAAGTACATTTAATACAATGTCAAGTAATGATAAGGGTCACAAAGAAAAACGAATCAGGGTAAGAGGTTGGGTATTGACTTTTCAACTGGGTGATCAAGGCATGTCTCTCTGAGGAATCAGTGTATGGCTAACAGGGCCTAACCAGAGAGTTTAGTGTTAGGGCTTGGAGCTAACAGGTCTTAGAGTTTTATACCTAATTATTAACAAAAATGAAAACAAACAAAAAAATAAACTCAGAAAAAAAATCATGGACCTACAGAAATCAGAGGAAAACATTTTGAACAATTTAACTAAAATAAGGAGTACGTCAAGGCTGTATATTGTCATCGTGCTTATTTAATTTATATGCAGAGTACATCATGAGAAACGCTGGGCTGGATGAAGCACAAGCTGGAATCAAGATTGCCGGGAGAAATATCAATAACCTCAGATATGTAGGTTGACATATGACACCACCCTTATGGCAGAAAGTGAAGAAGAACTAAAGAGCCTCTTGGTGAAAGTGAAAGAAGAGAGTGAAAAAGTTGGCTTAAAGCTCAACATTCAGAAAACTAAGATCATGGCATCTGGTCCCATCATTTCATGGCAAATAGATGGGGAAACAGTGGCTGACTGTATTTTTTTGGGCTCCAAAATCACTGCAGATGGTGATTGCAGCCATGAAATTAAAAGATGCTTAATCCTTGGAAGGAAAGTTATGACCAACCTAGATAGCATATTAAAAAGCAGAGACATTACTTTGTCTACAAAGGTCTGTCTAGTCAAGGCTATGGTTTTTCCAACAGTCATGTATGGATGTGAGAGCTGGACTATAAAGAAAGCTGAGCACTGAAGAATTGATGCTTTTGAACTGTGGTGTTGGAGAAGACTCTTGAGAGTCCCTTAGACTGCAAGGAGATCCAACCAGTCCATCTTAAAGGAAATCAGTCCTGGGTATTCATTGGAAGGACTGAGGTTGAAGCTGAAACTCCAATATTTTGGCCACCTGATGCGAAGAGCTGACTCATTTGAAAAGACCCTGATGTTGGGAAAGATTGAAGGCAGGAGCAGAAGGGGACGACAGTGAATGAGACGGTTAGATGGCATCACTGACTCAATGGACATGAGTTTGGGTAAACTCTGGGAGTTAGTGATGGACAGGGAGGCCTGGTGTGCTGCGGTTCATGGGGTTGCAAAGATTCGGACACGACTGAGCAACTGAACTGAACTGAATACCTTTAGTGAAGTGAGAAAGTATGATGTGAAAAATATTGAAAACATAAACAAAATGGATAACTTCTTAAAGAATACAACTCACCAGAACTGACTTAAGAAATAAAAAGTGTGTACAATCTTAAAATCACTTAAAAAAATGGAAGCAGTTAAATCAAACATACAAAGTAGACACCAGGCCCAGAGGGTTATACAGGTGAGAAACAGCTCATTCCAATATTATGTACAATGAAAAAAGCATAAAGAATCCAGCAGAAATTTGAACATAAGGCCCAAATAGATATATCACAGAAGGGGAAACAAAGAGAGCTAATAAGCATAATGAAATACATTTAATACATATTCAGTTAAAAAATATAAAAGAAACTGGCAATACTGAGTGTTAGAAAGGCTGTGGATCTATAAGATCTTCGAACTATTGCTGGTAGGAGTGTAACTTGTACAACTGTTTCAGAGAACAGTTTTGGCATTATTTTCTAAGTAGGAACATTCATGTATTTTCCTAGGAATTCCACTCCGAGGAATGTACCAAGAGAAACTCTTGCACATGGACAGCAGAAGACATGTACAAGGATTCCACTCCGAGGAATGTACCAAGAGAAACTCTTGCACATGGACAGCAGAAAACATGTACAAGGATGTTTAGAAGCAGCACTATTTACAAGAGCAAAACCTTTGGAACAACCTTTGAAACAAGCCACCAATGCCTCTCTCATCAGAAGAGTGGCTCCACGAATCGGGATACACTCACACATGGACTGGCAAAGGGGAAAACGGGGCAATTAGAATTTCAGAATAAACAATAAAATTTCTCAAGTAATCATAGCTTACTACACGGTTCACGGTGAATGATATACGATCTTAATAATGTAAAATCGAACCGTTATTTTACCCCAAATTCTGAAATAATTACATGCGGAGGATGGGGGGATATACAGATATGTCTGTGGGAGGACTGTAAAAGAGAGTTAAACCCCAGCCTTCTGTTATTTGGTAGTCAAAAGATGGTTTAAAAGTAAAAGCTAAGAAGATCATCATTTTACTCAGAGACATAAATACCAGCAGTGATAGCTAAGGAGTTAAACACTATTATTTCTGGAGAGTGAGATAGGATAGAGAGGGATAGGACTAAGGACTGTTACTTTTATTTTGTGTTGTTATTACACACTCTGTAGTTAATTCTACTTTACTTTTAAAGCTATGGAACACACACACACACTTTCATTCTGAAAACCAGACATCCCATTTAGACCAGATGGATATGACATGACTGAGCAGAGAGATGGGATTTCTAAAAGAAAACTTTTGGGGCTTTGAAGAGAGAGCAGTAGCAGAGATCTGTAAGAATATCTATGGGGTCTACTCCCCTCATTTTACAAAGATGAGGAAACTGAGGTATGGTAAAACTGAGTAAATTGTTCAAGTCTCAGAGTTAGAAGCTAACTAGGATCAACCCTCAGGTGTCCTGGTTCCTAGGCCGGAATCCTCCTGCCACATCCCACTGGGAGGGGAAAGAGGTGCTTCTCTAGCAAAGGCAAAGGCTTCCAGCTCTGGGATGATATATGAAGAGATCGAGAGAATCCTCTGAGCCTATGCTGGCTCCACACCCACCAAGGAGGACATGCCTGAACACTGCGTGGCCAGGTCTCAGCTCCTGACTCCAGGCACTAACACACCGGCAGCAGCTCCTTGATATGCACATATGAGTGCTTTCTGATTTGTGCCGATTTAGGTAAATCTGTAGGGATCAGACAGAAGTATGAGGCTTACTGCAAGCCAGAGAAAACAGATACCAAAGTGTCTAATTCTGGACCTCATATGAAGGAAAGAGCGGAAATTCACTGGTTGAACAAATGCATGAATGCTATTATTTGTCTCCCATACTTGGTTTATCATGGTAAGTATACCTAGTAGTTATACAGGGGATATTTGCTCTTAAGAAGGTCCAAAGGAAGAGACAGATATTTTGACAAGAAACAGATATCTGGGGAGGGATCCGGAGAATGCTGATGCATCTTCAGTTACTACCATCTTTTAAATACAGTGTTCTATGTGCTCTCACCACTTGGAATACCTGTACTTGTAACGGTTAATTTTGCAAACTGTCTATACACCCTCAAACAAAGTGTGACCTATGGACTGGCAGAGGAACATCAGCTGAGAGCTTGTAAGAAATACAGAATCTTAAGCCCCACCCAGACCTACTGAATCAGAATCAGCATTTTAGCAAAATCCCCAAGTGACACGCGTGCACATTAAAGTTTCAGAAGCTCTGGTCTACAGTCCTATTTTCTAGGTAGAATTATAATTTTAACATATTTTCATTGGAATTAGAAGCTATGCAAATAATCAATGATACCCTGAAATCAAGATTAAAAAAAACAAAAAACAAAAAACACCTTGCAAGACAGGTTAAGCTTGCAGCAAATATTCAATGATCAAAGTGGGAATTGTATTTCTCAGTTACCAGTATTCATTGTTATCAAATGCATCAGAGGGGTGAGTCTGGATGTTTTGGGATTGCTTAATGGGAAATCTGGTGGTCTGCCACAATGTTCCAAATATCAGTCGGCTTACTTAAGAGTGTAGCTTGATTTCCCTATCACAAAGTAAAATCAGTATTGTGTCTAAAAATGAAATATAGAAATCTGATCTCAAATGGCTGGGCAAATGGGCCCCAAGTCCCCAAAACTAAAACTCCAAAAACCAACCCAACAAACAGGTGGGGAGGGATCTGCCCAGCACACAAATAAAGGTGGTAGTATTATGGGAGAAAAATACTCAAGGATTTAAAGGATAGCTCATTAAACATACAGTCAGATGACAAAATCCATTAGGTATATAAAAAAATCAACTCAAAACAACACTCACCGGGAGGAAAGGCTTGGCTTCCCGCTTTTGCTACAGCTGGTATAAATTCCTGGGCCATCATCAAAGAAGCTTCCCAGTGCCAACTTCTGTCGGATAGATTCCCTCTCATTTTTCTGTGCCTAAAATTTCAGGAAAATAAAACATGCCGATAAGCAGGCAAATACATCACAACCAGAGACAATCTAACTGCTAGGTCTCTTAGAACTGTAATATTTGACAAAAATAAAATAAAACAGGCCACAGCACAAGAGCATTTGAATTAATAAGAGCTGAAATGAACCTGTCATTCCTGACTCTGAGTCTGTGAGTTAATTTCAATTCTTCAGAGCCCATTACGATCACTAGTCTAGGAAATCACCCTCATGGTACTAAATGGTTGTCATCAGGATGGAACTACAGCTGACTCTTGAACAACATGGGTTTGAACTGCTCAGATCCACCCAGAAGACTTTTTTCAATAGTAAATACTATAGTACTTCATGATCCATGACTGGTTGAATCTGTGAACCACACACAGGCATGGCTGACTATAAGTTACAGGCAGATTCTCTACTGTACTGAGGGTTGACATCCCTAACTCCTTGTTAAAGGGTCACCTGTAGATTATTTGGTGCTTTCATCTTTCTTCTTACCTGCTAGATATGACGAGAGTAAAATCATGGAGGACAAGCACTTTGTCCTAAATCAAATCGCTTTTATCTTAAATGAGGGCTTTCCCTGGATCGTGTCTTTTGCCTTCTTTACATGGTCCCTTTCAGTCCACTTTCTCTTTGGCAAGAACATTAATTCATTCAACTGACAGGCACCAAGCCTCTGTGAGAGGCAGGAGCTATACTGTGATGCCGGGGGCACGGCTCAGGATGGATAGACCGAGCCTCTGCCCCCACCCAGCCTACAGTCTTGATGGGGACATTTGTTTTTGTTCAATATCCTGATCTCACCGGGTTTAGAATGTGAGAAATCCTAACACAGTGCTTGGAATAGCTGGAGGATTCTCACTGGACCCATCTGTTTCATATTTTGAAGGGAAGTCAGGTCCATGGGCATAGGAACAGAATTTGGTAAACTACACTACTGGGATAATTTGGATATGTTTACAACACTTGGCTTCCCATAAAAGTCCCATAAAAACTCACCATGCTGAACTTCTAAACCCTTTAAACAACAGGAGAGGAGATTAGACATGATTTCCTTAGTTAAAAATAAAACCACAAAAAACAAATATAATGAGTTGGATATCCTGGGGGTGAGAATGAGATTTAGGTTTTCTGTTCTTGTGGGTTGAGGGGGACTGTGAGAAGCACCATTTTAAGTTTTGAGCAAGGAGCTAAAGACGATGCTGACCAAATTATATTACACAACACAGCTCAGGTGATGGGGTGTGGTCTCCCCATCACCCTGATTCTCCCAGGAGGAGGTTCTGGAGCCACACTTGCTGCCACCAGTACCCACAAGTTACAGCGGAAGCTCTGATCCACCATCGGAGCATCAGTGTCACAGTAATGAAATGTACAACCTATCGTAAGGGCAGGCTGAAAAACGGCTTCACTTCATCCCAAGTGAAGGGCAATATACTATAGGCCAAGGAGGCTGTTTAACATGGTAGTTACTGGTCACATGTAGCTACTTATATTCAAATTTAAAATTAATTCAAATAAAAAATTCAGTTTCTCCAGTGATACTACTGCATTTTAAGAGCTCCAGAGCCACAGGTGGCTCTAGCAGATACCATATTGGAAGCCCAGAATAAAATATACGACAGCGCAGCCCCGCTAAGACAGCGTTAGCTTCAACAGTCTGCATCAGAATTTCCTGTAGAGACTTAAAAATGCACATTCCCACTGCTTCCGAGCCGTCTGGCTAAGATCAAGTGTAAAACACACACTCCTAGTCTCTAGCACCGGATATTTAGTTTCAATAGGCTTTCCTTCTAGTTCAAGGAAAGCTCATTTTTATTTTCCTTTTCTCTAACATTTAAAAATTCTTGGACACTATAACCATTCTTTCAACTTTCATTTTGAGCAATTATATTTAAGTCTATCCATCTACTCAGATATCTTCCTATTTTGTCATGTACCCATGGAACTGTGTCATACTAGCAGCTATAGAGAGAGTGTGTGTGTGTGTGTGTGTGTGTGTGTGTGTACACAGCCACAAGGTGAAAGACTGTTTCTGTACAGTTACAGACGTGATGCTGATCTCATTTGATAACCGGGCTAGCACAGCACTGAGCCCTGAGAAGGTAACCACAAGGTTCTAAAGGGAAGTAAAGAATGCTCTTCATTTCACTAACCACTTGCAACTGTATTTTTGGAAACCTTAGTTAAAGCAACCCACCCTTCCAAATATGCAAGGCTGGTACTTACTGGTGGTGGTCCTGCCAAAACAGAAGCACACTTGACATCTTTACTTAAATTCATTTCAAAATCCCCAAATCTGCTATGCAGATTTAACATAGTGAACTTATTTCTGAATCCATGTAACAGACAAAAGAGATTACTTAATGTCCTCTACAGTCAGAAAACTGTTGAGTGGAACGAAATATCCAAATATAAAATCGGTAGATCATAACATGAGTGTTAATGACCAATGTTGTCCAACATTATCGTAGGGTCTGGAAGAGGTTTTCTTTAAAGAAAACACCTAGCCCGGGTGTAAAGGTGTTAACATACCCTTGATTCCATGTCTGTCCCTCCTGATTTACTTGGTATGTTAAAGCAATAGACAGTAGAGAAGGTCTTAAAAATATTCTTATTCATGTTAATTATAATTTTAATACCAGAATACTTCATAACAGTTTAAAGAAGCCTGTTTTATGAATGGGTAAAGAACTTGTGGTACATTTATACAAAGAAATATTACTCAGCCATAAAAAGGGACAAATTTGAGTCAGTTGCAGTGAGGTGGATGAACCTAGAGCCTCTTATACAGAGTGAAGTAAGTCAGAAAAAGAAAAACAAGTATAGTATACTAATGTATATAGATGGAATCTAGATAAATGCTATTGATAAACCTAGTAGAGAACAGACTTGTGGACACAGTAGGAGAAGATGAGGGTGGGATGAATAGAGAGAGAGAGAGAGAGAGACTGATTCACGTTGTTGTAGGGCAGAAACCAACACAAAATGTAAAGCAACTTTCCACCAATTAAAAATAAAATAAAATTTAAGAAAATAAAGAGAACTATTTTGTAACACACAAATGTTCCCCCCTGATCCTCTTCTCTCTCTGGATCAAGAAAAATACAGGGGTTTCCCTGGTGGCTCAGGGGCAAAGAATCCACCTGCCACTGCAGGGGCCATGAGTTTGATCCCTGATCTGGGAAGACCCCACACGCCACAGGGCAACTTAACCCAAGCAACACAACGACTGAGCCTGTGCCCTAGAGCTCTGGAAAGGCAACTGCTGAAGCCTGTGTGCCCTAGAGCCCATGCTCTGCAACAAAAGAAGCCACTGCAATTAGAAGCCTGGGCACCGAAATGAAGAGTAGCCCCCACTCGCCAAAACTAGAGAAAAGCCCATGAAGCAATGAAGACCCCAAACAGCCACAAATATACAAATAAATAAAATAATAAATTAAAAAAGAAAAATATGAAGAATATAAAAGTCACCATAATCCCACCACTGAGACACAGATCACTGCTAACATTCTGGTATATTTCCTTTTAGTTTTCTCTAATCTTATGTGTGTATTTTTCTCTTTTTTATAAAATTGAGATCACATTGTTTATTATACTTTGAGAACTGCCCTCATTCATGCAAAATCCTTTAAAGATACAATTGTAAATGGCTGCGTGCCATTCTATCCTCTGGAGTTATCTTCTATTGTTACCCATTTGGGTTGTATCCAATTAAAAATGACATAGAAGTTAGCATTTTTACATCAATCCCTGCCCACATGTCTGATTATTTCCTCAGGATAAGTTCCTGGAAGTGGAATTACCAGATCAGCTGAGTATGAACATTTGTTGAGGCGCTTGACACATTTTGTCACATTGCTCGAGAGGAAATCTGTTCCAATTTACATGCACACCAGCAACGTGAAAGGGTGCAGCGTTCACTATGTCCTGGCTAACACTGAGTATTTTCACTTAAAAAAAAATGCTATTGTTTTTAATTTGATGGGAAAAAAGGGCTATCCTTTTTATTTTAATTTCTTTGATTACTAGTGAGATGAAATATTTACATTTTTTCAGTTAACATACTAGCTTTTTTGGAAACTAGTTACTATGAGTTTTGCTTACTTTTCTATATAGGTCTGAGAGTTTTGAAAATTTTATAGCAAGCATATGAGTCGTCCTTTTGAGTTTAGAACCTATGTGTTACATAGTTCAGTCAATAGTACACTCCGTCTGAAGTGTCCGCTGGCTCTGTTCTTGGAAAACCATTCCCAGTCCAGAAGTAAGGGCTCTCACTTGTTGTTGGAGGATTCAGTGAGAAAACTTACATAAATTGCTTAGTAGTAGTACCTGCCCTATGGTAATGTAAATCTGCAATAAATAGTAACAATAAATAGTAGCTGTTATGATTAATCCTCCAACCATTCTTGCTCTGAAGATGAGGAAACAGAGGCTGAAGGAGGGTTACCCTACTATTAGAAGAGCAAGGATTCAAGTCCACATTTCTGGGGCCACATCTCCCAGCTCCTCTTCCACACGGATTAGTCAAGTGTCCAGGTGGACACCATGCTGGAGATAGATGTGTATCGACTTCTTTCCTGAAATGGATGTGACGCTTTCTCAGAAAAGGAGAACACACCTGACTTCAAAACGTATACTAAAACGTTTGTGGCTAATCATAACCACAAATATTTACAACACAAATATCTTCTCATCAGAGCCACTCTCTTGCCATCACTGCTCAATCTTCCTTCTGGAAAAAATGTGATTCCTAACATTTCAAATTCCTATATTCAACTGACTAGTAAAACAGTTTTTCTCTTAAACTTCAACAGTTGGAACCCAATTTCCTTCCAGTTGCCCACATGTGTAAAGTAGGAGTATATGTGTGTGTGTGTGTGTGAGATGGAATATTCCTTGCCATATCAGTAAACAAAGGATACCATAGTCCTTGGCAATTGCGGCCCTCTAACGTGAGTTGGCAAGCCTTGAGGAAACTCAGGAAGGAAAGAATATCTGCCATTTAGCAGCCATCAGACTGCAGCCACTCCCTACACTGAACCCTGAGGAAACTTGGGAAGTAAAAACGCATACTGGCCCCAGATAGCTGAGGCCAGAAATCATATCAAAGAAATGATTTCAGTAAGCCTAGACTCTAGCATCTTCCCATACATAGAAAAGTGCTAAATCCCTTAATTTGGGATATCTGGTTTTCTTTAATTAACAGTCATCTTTTGCTGTTCAGATCATCCGCCCTTTATTGCAAAACTTTTCTTTTTAATTGAAGGATAATTGCCTTACAGTATTGCACTGGTTTCTACCAAACATCATCATGAATCAGCCGTAGGTTTACCCATTTCCCCTCCTACTTGAACATCCCTCCCGCCTCTCTCCCCATCCCACCCCTCTAGGTTGTTACTGAGCCCCAGTTTAAGTTCCCTGAGTAATATAGCAAATTCCCATTGGCTATCTATTTTACATATGGAACTGGACTTCCCCTCGATGCCTCCTCGGAGCAGTTCTTTCAGGGTTACTTGAGATGCTGACTACTGGGCTTAAAGTCCTAAAAATCCCCACCATATAAAACATAACTCTCAACTTCGAGGTTTTAAGTATTTTTTAAGTCTACGTGTGTGCACGTATAGTTCCGAAGTTCTTTTGTTCTCCAAGGAATTATACCTGCAGGGCAATTATGTCCTCTAAGCCACCAAAGCCCAAAGATGCCCCAGGGTGGAGAACAGCAAAGTTCATAAGAAAAGAAGGTGTGAACACAAAACTACACTCTCCAACTGTGTTTATGGCAAGTTGAGTCACGTCCACTCCTAAGACAGCCTTGGGAAATACTGTCATAAAACCAAAGTGAAACATCTAAAATCGATGTTGCTAGCAAAATGCAAGAGGGCACCTGAGGAGGAGTGGCTCATCACTATGAGACAGAATGGCTCTCACGACCCTCATCAAGAGTGAAAATGCTCTCGCAGACTCACCACTGTCCAGTCACAGGCAGTTTCTGTCCTCGCCTGTCACCGAATTTCCTACTGCTGCCCCCTGAGCCTGGGCAGATAAGGCTCACAATGGCTTTTGAGGGCATCACGTGAGCCGAGATCTCAGAACATGGACCACGGAGCCCTTCGATACTCCAAACGCCGGGGCTCAGCCTTTTCCATCGCACCACTGTTCTGTTGTAATTCCCCAAACTCGGCAAGAGTCAAGACGGGCTTCGGTAAAAGCAGTGCCCAGTCATGTCCGACTCTTGCGACCCCACGGACTGTAGCCTGCCAGTATCTTCTGTCCATGGAATTAATTTTCCCAGGCAAGAATACTGGAGTGGGTTGCCATTTCCTCCTTCAAGGGATCTTCCCAACCCAGGGACTGAACTTGAGTCTCCCTGCACTGGCAGGCAGATTCTTTCCATCTCCAAATCTGGTCCATCCCAAGTTCTTTTCATCCTTTCTTCGGGATGTGGCTGTACCCAGTCCTTACACACCTGTTACCCACACCCTCCTCCGGTCCTGTCTTCGTCTCTCAGTTCTGTTCACCTTGCTCGCAGCGTCTGGTCGCTGATGCAGGAGCCACCTAGTCTTCCACATGCTGATCTTATAAATCTATAAGCAGAAAATTGCGTATTTTGCACATTTCTAAACTTTATTTGACACACTGTATTTTTGTGAGGGCAGCGGCAGGCCCACCAGGGTTCTCAGAAACACACAACATCCTGCACCTAAACCTATAGCCAGCTGGTGCTCAGGACACTGCCAGCAGCTGCTTCCTTCTGACCCCTGCACAGATGCTGGTCCCATGTAGCCGGAAAACGCCTGACCCAGAGGAAGGGGTTCCTTAAACTCCCTAAAGCAGGAAGACACGTAAGGAAGCTTGGCTTAGAGAAGCTGATGCAAACGATTCAGCGGCGCTTTGGGAACAATGGCAAATGTGAGCTTAGGTGCAGTGACAACCTGAGTCTGGAAGGGATTCAGTTATGGGGAAGGAAGTAGGGGAAAGGAAAACATTTCTCCCTGGTTTCTTGTTTTCCATCTCTTCCCTGGGTTGATCTTCCCCTCCTCCCCAGCTCCATGGTTTCCTACATCTACCTGTTCACTATGGGAACAGAAATAGCCTGTTATTATTGGATGTGCTTATTTCACCATGCTGTCTCAGTACAATTCACTACAAATCCTGTAAGATACCACTTCCAGCAGCCTCCTTCCTGCCTCGCTAAGGTTGCTAAGTTAACTCTGTCAGGGATTCTTATACCTCAGGGTGCATGCCAACCACCTGGGGATCTATGTTCTGATTTAGCGTGGGCAGGAGAGCTTGCATTTCTTTTTCTTTTTTAAAATTGGGGTATAGTTGCTTTGGGCTTACCAGGTGGTAAAGAACCCGCCTGCCAACACAAGAGATGTAAAAGATGCGTGTTCGATCCCTGGGTTGGGGAGATCCCCTGGAGGAGGAAGTGGTAACCCACTCCAGTATTCTTCCCTGGAGAATCCCATGGACAGAGGAGCCTGGTGGGCAACAACCCATAGGGTTGCAAAGAGTCAGACACAACGGAAGCAACTTAGCCCACACACAAAGCTGCTTTCCAGTGTTGTGCTAGTTTCTGCTGAACAATGACGTGAATCAGCTACATGTATAAATATATCCCCGCACACTTGAGCCTCCCTTCCACCCCGCCCCCATCCCACCCGTCTAGGTCACAGAGGTGAGCTCCCTGTGTATGTACCTACTTCCTACCAGCTATCTCTTTTACACACAGTAGGGTATATATATCAACCCCTTTCTTGAGACCTTGCATATCTAACACGCTCCAGGAGTTGCGAGGAGTTAGTTGGCTCACAGAAGGTCCTCTCTCCCTCTCTAAGCTCAAGAAGCCTCCAGGCATAAATGTTCTTTCTCCATCTTTCACCTAGGTGTCCCACATAAGTCTTAGGAAATGTCTGTTAAAGTGATGATATAAACATTTTCCACCAGTGGGGAAAAGGAAAGCAATGTGCCATTGAGGATAAACCTCCTGAGGGCTAGCAGCTGTATTATTCCAGGAGCTGATGGAAACCCTGGTCCCCCAAGGCCCAGGAAGAAACTCGGGCTGTAGGGACCTCACTGTGAAGCCAGCATGCCAAACGGAGAAGTGCATAGGTGGGGACCGCACAACGTGGTCCTCTCTCTCTGCTCACACGTTTCTTTAAAGCAGCAGTGCTCAAATTTGATTATGCATGAGAATCACCCAGAGGGTTTGCAAAACCAGACACTATTTCTCTGATTCAGAAGGTCTGGGGTGAGGCTGAGAAAGTGCATTTCTAACAAGTTCCCAGATGCTGCTGGCTCAAACACCTTGAGAACCATGGCATAAACACCTGAACCAATCAAGGAGCTACACAGGGCACAAAGCTGGTACTTCTTCGATTGAGCATGACTGTGTGGCCTGTGGACTGTCCAGACTCCGGATCCAGGTGCATTGCATTGGTAGCTGGCTGCTCTCTGCCGAGGCCTTGACAGGATGCCTGTTTTGAAGCGATTAATGTGCCTGTTGCTTCATTGCCTAGTGATGTCTGGCATCATTGCTATTAGCAGCATCTACCAGGGAATGCAACTGGGATTCTGGAGCTCCCTGCAGAAAAGAACTCTTCCTTTAGGAGAATAAAAGTGACTCTTATTTCTCTCCTTAAGAAAGGAACTTTTACTCTAAAATAAAGGCAGCATTCAAGTGCGAAGGAGTCTGAGACTTTTAAACATTAGGAACCAGAAGGACAAACTATTTGTTAATTCAGAAAATTTTCTTTTAAACAAAAAATAAAAACAAACCCCCCCAAATATTGATAGTACTTTCTAATTATTTTCTCACTGAAACAACTACGGATTTGTCACAAGATCAAAATATGAACACAGCATTCTGTAAGAATACAGATTGTATGCTTTTGAACGGCAAGGGCAGAAATACTTGCTCTGGGCAGGTTATTTGCCTCTGATTTCATCCCCTGGGAAAGGCTTTTTGATTCTTAGTGGAAATGTAAGTTAAATAACCAGGTATCTTCCCACTGTATCACTGAAATGGATATTAAATCTGGGTGCTTTTTTTTTCAGTTTGTCTTTCTAACATTTTCTATTTCAGACGCTTATACTAAACAATCCGGAAAAGTTTCCTGAAGTGCTGTTGAAATCTCTTATCTTTGCATCCCTACACTGATCTGCCTAAACAAGTCCTCTGCACTAGATGTCAGGCCGGGCTGTTGGGCAATGTTGAGGCCTGGGTTTGGCTTGCTCAATCAACATCAGTACTCAGGAGAGAGCTATCCTTGGATCAAGTCCAGGACGGGTATCCAAGCAGGGCCCAGGAGCCTCCTGACACCTATTTTACTTAAAAATTTGCCAACATCAAAAGTGATGGGATACCAGTCCAGAGGATGGAGATTTTTTTTTTTTTTTTTTAAATCTTGGTTAATCCTGAGGATGGTTTGGCCTATTGACTGCATTCCTCTTCCTCCAGCTATTGGGAGAGGACATCAACAAAAGAAGGCAGACAGAAATGCTGGGTGCGCCTTCAGCTCTCTTCTTTTCTCAAATGACTGCCTTCAGAGACTACTTTTAACAGGACAGTGTTATCTGGGACTCTATTTTTAACAGGCAACTTCTCACAAGTCTATAAAACCATCTCAGTCATTTGGTATCACTGTCAGAACACAACAGTTCAAAACACCCACTGCAAGGTGATGAAATGGCCCAACTACAATCAGCCACAGGAAGCTGGGTCCCCTACCTCCCACGTCAGGGTGGGCTGCCCATCTGGGGGAGTTAAACACATGTGCATGACCAGGAAGGAGTGCAGGAGCCCGGAGCAGGGCATTCAGAGCCAAGGAGACCCCAGTTAACCTCTTCACTATGACACTTAACAGTGCAAGTTATGAAAACACTTTAAGCCCCAGTTTCTTTTTCTGAAAAAAAGGGATAAAGATACCTTATTTTTTAGGTTGTATTAAGGATGAAATAAAATACTACATAGAAAGTACTTGACCCAGTGTCTGACCCAGAGAGAAACTCATTAAATGGTCCAGTTGTTAATATTAAAGGGAGGGGTGGGGGTAAGTTGTTGAGAAGAGTGGAGAAAGGGATGAGAGAGATCCAGAAATGTCCAGGACAGATCTATAAAGACAGAAAGTGGATTAATAATTGTTGGGAGTGGGTGGGTAGGAATTAGGAGTAATTGCTAACGGGAACAGGCTTATTTTAGGAGGGGAGCTGATGAAAACATTCTGAATTAGATAGCAGTGGTTTGTAGAACCCTATGAATATAATGAAAACCATTAAAGTGTACACTTGGAAACGTGAATCTTAAGGTATGTGAATTGTATCTCAGTTAATAAATAAACCGCACTCTCCCTCCCGCAGACTGTGTGTGTGTGTCTTTTTTAAATTGAGACAAAATCCACTTATCATATATCCGGAAAGTCGATGGGTTCTGAAACAACCCATTCCCTGACCGTGCCGGCTCCCCACAGTGCACCAACCAGGTGATACCATGCAAAGAAGCCGGAACGGGGAGCCAAGAGGCTTCATATTTGCAAGACCTAAAACCAACCCCGCCAATCTCTCCCTTGAAAGAAAAGGAGACTCCGGCCCAGAGAGTGGAAGAGACTGTCCCTGGGGGGCTGAGGTGGGGCTGTCCTCCAGGGTTCAGTAACTCAACGGAGTTCCTCAAGCGCATTCAGCCTCACAGGAAGACGTGAGGGTGCTCAGAGGTCGACGGCTGCTTTTCCCCAGTAATTGCGTGGGGCGGGCAGAGCGCTCGTCTGGAATGGCAGCTGGCATTCTGGGTTCCTGTTTATTGCAGTTTATCTCAAGCAGTCATTTCCATTCACCTTTTTAAAAAAACATGAGGCGCAGCTGTGGCTTCACTTTAAATATTGTTCCTTCCAGCCTTTTAATTTTTTCACGGGCTCCTCCCTAATCTTTCACCGTAATTGGATGCACCACACTGGAGACGGCACCCCGGAGAAACAAAGCCTGCCTGGCGAGCCGGCTTGCCCATCCTCCAGCCACACACGGCTGTGGCTCCTCCCGCCAGGAGTAGCCTGGGGACAGAAAGCCAGGCCGACTTCCCTGCATTTGCTCTGCTCTGGGACCAAGCGGGAGCCAGTCCTCTGCTGTATTTTATGTTAAATTTTCCTGATTTACCCGCCACCCCCCCACTGGTACAATTTGGATCTATGCCCCGCCCTGAGATGGCATGGCTGTGCCTTTTCTGGGTCCACACTGGCCATCTGAACGTCCTTCCAGGTGGCATCAATTTCAGGGCAGCCTATTTGTACGTGAACCTCCCCACGTGGACTGTAAGCTCCCTGAGGGAAACCCCAACCTCCCTTCTGTGATCCTGGCCCCGAGCACAGCGCCAGGGACCCAGAAGGGCTCTAGGTGAGTGACAGCTGAAGGACCAGGACACTGACCTGTGTGACCAAAGGGCCAGAGGCTGCTCAGAGCAAGGCAGGGCCATAACGGACCAAACGTTCACACCTCGGATTCTGCCAAGGTGCAGGTTTTCCTTTCTAGGTACTCAGCTGTGTTTTCTGTTGAGTACAGTCTTACTACTGTTACTGAATAAACCAGTGGTCCTTAATGAAACATCTTTCTTACCAACAGGACCTTCCCCAAGGAAACGAAACAGATGTGTACTCTTTTCCTTCCTCTGCCTGGGTGGAATCTAATTTCAGTCATTATAAAATGACCTTTCCCCTGAAGGCTGTTTGCCTGACTTTAAAACAACCTTGTAAAATAATCCCTATACACAGGATGGTATTTATTAGTGCAACTGCTACAGGAAATTCTATTGTACCCAGGCAGGGAAATACCAATTTTAAAATTGTTTTGGACAACTGACCTCAGAATATAAGGAGGTGAAAGAAGAAATTACTAAAACTTTTGCTTTTGGTTATATTTTAAACATCTTAGTTTTGAAAATACCTATTTGTGTACGTCAGTCCTCCACATCTACAGATTCTGCATCTGTGGATTCAACCAACCACAGATCAAAAATACTTGGAAAAATACTTCCAGAAAGTTCCAAAAAGCAAACCGTGAATTTGCCATGCATCCAGCAGCTATTTGGATAGCATTTACATTGTATTTCCAATTATTTACATAGCATTTACACTGTAGTAGGTAGTAGTAAGCTTCCCTGATAGCTCCGTAGGTAAAGAATCTACCTGCAAAGCAGAAGACACAGGAGACGTGGGTTCGATCTCTGGGTCAGGAAGATCCCCTGAAGGAGGAAATGCCAACCCACTCTCGTATTCCTGCCTGGGAAATCCCACGGACAGAGTGGTCTGGTGTGCTACAGTCCATGGGGTCACAGAGTCAGGCATGACTGAGCACTCAGAGGTTAGAGAGAGGTGCTATAAGTAATCTGAAGATTATTTAAAGTATAGAAGAGAATGTGTGTGTTATATGCAAATACTATGTCATGCTTGAGCATCCTGGGATTTCAGAATCTGTGGGGATCCTGAAACCAATCCCCTATGGATACCAAAGGACTAGTGTATAAGTTTCATACACACAAGATGGAATTTTACAGCGGTATATGCGTAATTATGGGGCTTCTCAGGTGGCGCTAGTGGTAAAGAATCTGCCTGCCAATGCAGAAGACATAAGAGACTCAGGTTCAATCCCTGGGTCAGGAAGATCCCCTAGAGGAGGGCGTGGCAACCCACTCCAGTAATCTTAGAGTTTGGAGAATCCCATGGACAGAGGAGTCTGGAGGGTTATGGTCCATAAGGGTCTCAAAGAGTTGGACACAACTGAAGTGACATAGCATGCATGTGTAATTATGAGTGGGATACGTGTATGTTAACAGCTTGGGTTCAAAAACATTTTACTGATGAATATGAGATCAAAAAAGCCTGCAGACCACCGTTTTATGGCATCTAAGTATCTAAGTTAATTTTCTACTTAGTAAACCAAACAGCAAAAAAAAAAAAAAAAAGAAAGAAAAGAAAAAGAAAGGGAAAAAAAAGGTTAGAGGGGAAAAAAACTTAGAAAAGGAGGTTCTAATTAGGAAAAGTGATTTTTATTTTAGGTAACTTCTTTCTTATCTTTTGTGTTTTAAAGAAGGCCCATATCACCTGGTTTCAGTAAGCATTCTTAATGAAATGGTTAATAGTTGTTTTTTTTTAAAGCATAATGAAGCCTTCATAGTTCCATGATATGTATACATTTGAAAGCACTTTGCCTGAGAAAGGTAGATAAAAGCTAAAATGACTACAGAATGACTCTTAGGTTTAGGGTCCAGAATGACACATACTGATCTCTGGGTGTTTCCACATCTAGAAGTTTCATCTAGTAGTCTTCTGTACTAACCTCTCAGATATAATTCCTCCTAAAGTCACACGTGGTGTGCTACTGCCTTAGTGAGATAAAGGGTGATACAATGCAACTCTGTTTTGTTGTTGCTGAGGTGTCAAAGCTACTTGAGCATTTCATGTTTGACACTTCAGTCAGCATTGTTATCACGTAGCCCGCAGATCATGGCTCAGCCATTCCTGGCATCTGGGCTCTCTCTGTTTCTAAGCAGATAAAACTACAGTGGTCATTACTTTATTGTTACTGCATTAGCAAATGGCATGTCTTTCATTTTTCCTAAGTGAAAACCGACCTACACTTTCCTTTTTGAGAAACGCTATGACAGAGAAAATGCGACCAGTCCTTGGCACTGAATACAGAGGCAACATGAGAAGTGTGCGCTTGTTCAGCCGGGTTGGGTAAGGGACTCCGACTGCTGAGCGTCCCAGGGATCTTTTGCACACCCACGTCCGGCAGGAGGGGACATCAGAGAAGTGTCAGGGTTTCAGGACTCTGAGCATTTATCCCCTTGGGCCCTCACTTCCTTTTGGGGATCACAAAGGACAAAACCCACACAGAGCAACACTGTAGGTCATTTAAACCTCTTTTACACATTTAAGTTTCAGTTTCTGAGAAAGAAAAGAAACTATCTGAACTGCCCTAAGAAATAAAGGATATACTTAAACAGCCCCCATACTCACACACAATTATGCATATAAGATCTAAACTGCCATATTTTACATTATTATATATAAAGATCTATTAAGACAGAGAGATCTTCTATCTCAATCTAGGGGGGAAAAAAAAGTTAGTGACATATTTGATCAAATTAAAAATGTAGGAGCAAGGTCTATTGTTTTAGGTCATTTGCTTTTGAGGGAAAAGAGGTCTTTCTTTCCAGGCCCTCATTTTCCATACTGTGCTGTGTCGTGACCTACACTTGACTTACCGGAAATAATAATGGGGAAGAACATAGTGTTTAGCCTTCTGTGGACAGACAAGTATATACTGGTAGTTTAATTTCATGACCTCACCCATATAACTAAAGCTATTTTTACTTGGGGCTGTTATTATGAAACAATTACCATATAAAACATACCAAAAATATATTTACTGACTTGCAAAAGAAAATGCAAGCAAAGAATTAGCAGATACTGTACCAGTTTTTTTTTTTAAACCCCACACTTTTCTTAGTAAAACTTCATAGTTTTCATTGTTTAAAAAGATCAAACTGAAAAAAAAGGTCAAACTTAGAAAGATGGATTAAACATGCTAGTAATTGTTTCTTGCAGGTGAACTGTCAACATGTCAATAATTTAAAAATGTATTCCTTTCATAAAAAGCCTAACTAGAAACTAAAAACATAAGAGAAATTTTTTTTAACTTCAGGAGAACAACATGTGTATTCTGGTTACTGGTATAATATATTAATGAATACAAGCAGAAAAAAGCAGAAAGAAGTACTCTCCCAACTCAATGTGTTTGATTCTGTGCATTGAGCTTTCCTGAATATATTATGGCAATGGCCGCTGAGTGTGGAATCTGGCCACTCCTCAAGGGTTATCTTTCTCCCAGTTAGAAAAATGGTCCGATTGTTTACAAACAAAAGAGCTCTCCCCCCTTACCTTTTTATAATTCCCCTCCATATCCAATGGGGATTCTTTACTGATGATGTCATCCATTCCATCACTGTCCAAATCCATCCTTTTAACTCTTTACAATTTCATTTAAGAAATAAGCTCCCATGAATCCCGAGAGGCTGATGTGCCGCTGCTCAGGACCCTGGCTCCCGCTCATGCTGACATGGAGAGCCAGCGAAGAGTCTGTGTCCGGCTGTGTGTGACCTTGCCCCTTCAGTCCCAAAGACACCGCCCCACCCGGCCTCCCTGGCCTGTCCCGGCTCGGCACAGGGGCAGCTGCTGTTCTCGAAGGCTTACTCTGTCCTGACACTTGGCTGGTTAAGAGTCCAGCCTTTCCACATCTGCTGTCACCTTCTTCCCCTGAACGATCCTGCCTGGATGCCTCTCCCCAGCACCTTCTCTACCCTCAATCCAGGAAAAGCCAATTTAACCCCCGAACTTCCCGCTTCAGGGCTGAGTGTGGATGAGAGTTCTGGAGGAATCCAGCAACCTTATTCTGAACCAGGGGTAGAGTGTACAGGATAAAAATAGATGCAAAGCCCTGCCTCGCAGACTTCACTGGCGAGTTAAAAGCCGGGTATTGCATGACAAAACCAAACAGTATAATTTAAAAGTTAACCTGTAAGATAGAGGTTTGCCTTTTCCCCTTTGCCTTTTTCCTATAACCAATAATCAAACGTGAAAGTGTCACCTTCAGGGAGAAACCCCAGCACAAGAATGAAATTCATCTCCGACATAGAGAGGGACCCCTCTGCCCCCAGAATCGTTGCTTTGTTCTATTAATATAGGCAGGAGAAAAAGATCCATCAACTTTTCTCTAAAAGCCGGTGGCGGGCTTTTTCACAAAAGAGGACGTTCCTTGCTGCTGCTCTTTTTACCCTTTTCCCATGGCTTTTGGCTTTGTTTACTGGCTTTACGTACAGAGAAGGAAAAGGCCCACAGCTGCAGGATGTTTTGATGCAAGAAGCAGACAAACAAGTGTGCACACAAACACACGCTCCTTGTTATCAGGTTGCTACGGCCATAAACTAAAATATATACACGGTATTTTTTTGAAAGTTACTGTGTGCGGGAGAAACAGGTCAAAGAAGAATTCAAAGGCCAAGGCTCCATTTAGCAGCATAATCTTACAGTCTGACAGGCCCTCACAGGAAGCACTAAATGTACTAGGCAATAGGTTTTCCAACGTGAATTCCTGACCAGCTTCAACGCTGTTAAGACAGAGTTCTAGGGCAAAACGCTGTTCAAGACAGCTTTTGGCATCTGCACCTCTGCTGACGTGCTCACATCACTTGTTGAGTATTTTCTCTCCACAAATTAAAAAATAAAATCAATTTGTGGAAGACTTGTAGGATAAAGTTGTCTTAACGTGGTTTTCTGGAGCACTACTTCCATAAAGCAAATACTTTCCTCTACAGCCCCTAACTCACATCCAAACCCCTGCTTAACTCTACCCTCATCCCCCACCCCGGTTCCTGAGACTGTCTTGCGCCTTTGTCAGACAGTCTGATGGAGTTGTGTCTCCCAAGCCACACTTCCCCTTGGGCAGGCCTTCTCCCTAGCAGAGACCTCCCCTGTCTTAATCTCCTCCAGATCCCAGGACCCTTGCTCTGGGCGGAGGTCCCACCATCTGCATGTAAGAAGCCCGGGACACCCTCCAGGCCTGAGAGGTCCTGCTGGTCACTGATTACTGCCATACAGTGGGTGTCCCCAAAGCCAGAGAATTTCTCAGAGGTAAGGCTCTGGGGTTAAAATAAAGGATGCTCGACTTTGAAGGACCCTCTGCATACTAAACTCTGCCAAAGGAGGCTAGTTAACATGAAGGAAGCACACATCTTCTTACATGACATATATTAACATGCTTCCCAGATGGCGCTAGTGCTAAAGAACCCGCTTGCCAATACAGGAGACATAAGAGGCGTGGGTTCAATCCCTGGGGTGGGAAGATCCCCCAGGGAAGGGAATAGTTACCCACTCTAGTATTCTTGCCTGGAGAATCCCATGGACAGAGGAGCCTGGTGGGCTACAGTCCATGGAGCCGCAAAGTCAGACATGACTGAAGCGACTTAGCACACATGGCATACCCTCTACTGGGGGCTCCTGTGGGCCAGGTACGTTACAGGTGCCTCTTACATTTGTTTTCAGTCCTCACAGGAACCCTCTGAGGTGGGTATTATTATCAAGCTGCATTTCACAGTGGAGTGAGAAATCGGTGAGGCTAGGGAATTGCCCCAGGGTGGCAGCTTGCCCACCGTCAGGCCAGAATTTGAAGCACAGAATTTGTTTCTGTGGCCCACATTCTAAATGGGTGTGCGAGACTGACTCCTACTGGCTGCCTCTGTAAGAAACAACTGGACCCAACAGAATAATCAAACGTAGCTTTTAAAAATGATGTCAAATGCTGACACTATTTTCTAAATCACATATCTGTAACATTCAGCACGTGTCACTGCTGTCTCCTGAGGATCAGACCTCAAGGAATGAAATAAAAACTCCTTCATCAATAGTTGTGACCTAACACACTGTACAGTGACCTTTCCTTTCAGGTTTTCCCTGCTGCTTTTAGACTGATAATGGTTTTTCTCTAACACCGTTACAGTTTCAAGCCTTTCTCTAAGAGCACAGAAATTTGTGTTATTCACCTTGTTTTTCCCACAGCATCTAGACACCACCTCCCACATGTTAAGTGGAAGATGAATAGCTGTTGAATAGATACAGGCACAGAGGAGAAAGGTTTGGGCTGTTTAATGTTTCCATGGAATGCTGTCCATGGAAGGAAACATTAATAGTTTATATGAGTGCTTTTCAACTGAAATCTCTTTTGGAAACCACATACATTTAAGAGGTAAGTAAACATGGGTCTGCTCAGGTTGAAGGAGGGGGCCTACCATGAATTTCAGTGATTTCAGCCTCTTACTTAGGTCAGCATCTAGCCCATTTAGCTATCTATAATCAAGAGCTAACATGCATGCTATGTTATAAATAAAGAAATAAATATATTTATTTATTTATATTTATATTTATAAAATATTTATAAAAAATATAAATAAAGAAATAAATTTATTTATTTATTTATATTTATAAAATATTTATAAAAAATATAAATAAATAAATACATTTATTTATTTATTTGGCCCTGCCACACAGTTTGTGAGATCTTAGTTCCCCGACCAGGGATTGAACCCAGGCCACGGCAGTGAAAGTTCTGAGTCCTAACCACTGGACCACCAGGGAATTCCCAATAAAAACTTAGATATTACAAGACTTAGTACAGTACATAAAACTATACGTCTAATTATTATCTTTTGACTTTAATTTTAACATGCATGCACACATGCTAAGTTGTTTCAGTCATGTTCGACTCTATGACCCCATAGACTGTAGCTGGCTAGGCTCCTCTCTTCATAGGATTCTCCAGGCAAGAATACTGGAGTGGGTTGCCATGCCCTTCTTCAGGTTTGTTTTAACAGGGTGGCCTTAAATATACAGTTAAAAGGACTGAACTCTCAGCATTAACTATGTATATGTATAAACATATTCAGATTAATTTATATGCACCAATAATATATTGACCACATACATACACATATATATGTATATATAAATGCATATACATTTACAACAGATTACCTTTTGGAGAAGGGTATCTCAAAATCCAAGATGGAAATTTCCCAGCTGTACAATAGGAACAAGGGTTAGTCCCAAGAAAGTAAGAAAAACCATTCTCCTCCTCTACCCCCTATATCTTTTTTTGGCATAAGTGATCCTCTACGAAGTACTATATCGAGACAAGCGATAAAACACCTTCTTTAGAAAGTTGGTCTCCAGTGGTGATGAATGTACTTTGCACCCTCCCTAAATGAGTGCTCGGGACATATGCTCACAGCCTAGACCCTTTCCAGAAGGAGCTGTATCATTACTATCTGGCTGGCTTGTGCCAGCTTAAAATATATACTATCTTCCTCTCACATGGACTGATCTCTGGTGTTTTCTTTGCTCGGTGTCCTCCAGCCACAGAATCCACATCCCCTGGGAGTGGACAGGAAATGCAAACTCTCACCTCCCACCCCAGACCTACTGAATCAAAACCTGCAGTCTTACAAGTGCTCAAAGATTTCTGAGTGCACTTTAAATTTCAGAAGCACAGCTTCAGACCTTGAAAAAATTCAGCATAAGCCATTATCTTATTTTCGATCATATTTCTAGGCTTGGTGATAAGACCCTGACTTTACATTGCTTGGGATCAATACTGTAATTAATTTCACTTCCAACTGGTTCAGATGAATACAGGAAAATAAAAAAACAAACCACCGCTTAGAACACTTGAGCTGAACTTAACGTTTGGTGGTTTTGGAGCAGCCCCGCACAAACAAGAGGAGAACAGTCAGTTGTGTCCTTCCTGCACAGAATTTTCCCTGGTTCCTTCCTTACTGGGTTTCCCTGGTGGCTCAGACAGTAAAGAATCTGCCTGCCATGCAGGAGACCTGGGTTCAACCCCTGGGTCAGGAAGATATCCTGGAGAAGGGCATGACTACCCACTCCAGTATTCTTGCCTGGAGCATCCCATGAATAGAGGAGTCTGGACACAACTGAATGACTAAACCTTTCACTTCCTCTACTGCTGCCCTCTCTAAAATGAACTCTGCCTGCAAAACATGGGGCCAGATACTAATGCTTCCTCTTAGAAAATGTACATAAAGCCACTTACAATCCCTGAGGTTGAAAGGGCCTCCGCTCACCCTCCCCTGCCCTGACATTCAAGGACCAGAATGGAGAGCTTCAGTTTCCTGTCAAGCCATAATTTGAACTGTGAGGCACATTGGTCACGTGAGCTAATGCTTTTAAATGATCATTATCGGCCACTGGTGGAAATTATTGACTCTGAAAACACAGACCGCATTACTGGGAAATCACTTATGCACTGTCAAAAGATCTTCCTATTCTTATTAATGGAAACTCTTATTGCATCCTGATTAACCCTTTAGCTTTCCACCACCTCTCCTTCAGCCTTAGCCTCCAAATTCCATGTGCTACACAAACTGACACTGATTTATACTCTCTTTTAAAATTATTTTTTTTCTTCTGTGCAGTATTCATCTAAATTTGCTTTGCTTTTCAAATAAGGTATTCCGATAGCCAGATAAACCATGAAAATCTGCCTATTGTTTTGCAGAGGACTTTTCATTGTAGATTTAAAAAGTTAAACTAATGGCATTGGGAGTGTGCAGTGGAGGAGGTTAAAGGATTGGAAGGAGACAAGAGTGTCAATCATTTATGCATATAAGAAAAATGAGAACCACAGGCATCAAGCTTTCCGCCCATCTGAAGACCTGAGTACGAGAAACGCCAACTGTGGTCACTTGGCTGAGGATGGGCGCAGCTTCAGAGGGGGACCATTGTTAATGCCCTCATTATGTTTTTCTGTGCTCTTAGCATTCTTTCCCCCTTAATGGCTCTCCTACGCTGATTGTCACTAGGCCTTTGGATGACTGTTTTCTTCTGAATTCGAGCAATTTTGTCAAAGTACTTTCTATTTCAGGAAGCTTGGTAATTTCTGATGCTTCTACATAGTGCTCAGGGGAATACTAAGTACACGGAGATTTCACATTTTCCCTTGGTACGGAGAACATAAATAAATAATAGAATGCGATGCTATTAATCTTGAGCTTCTGCATGTGAAGTCTTAGTTACCTAAGACTGTGCGTGTGTGTGTGTGCGTGCATGCACATGTGTTTGTGTGTGTGTGTGAAGGTGAGGTCTCTGCTCTGCATGCAAGCACTGGCATGTATCACAGCAATGTGCCCATTTCCCTCCAATCCCCCACCACCACTCTCTTTCCAAGAGAAAATACTAGACATTTGGCTTAAAATACGCATGGCACATTTATTTCTTAAAATCACTTGATGTCTAAATCATGATGTTTGAGGCTCCCAGTGCTACTCTAAATAGGAATGATGTGCTTGTACTAAATTTCTATTTCAGATCAGGCCCATACTGAAATCCTGTTAAAATGATTTTTTCCCCCTCCCATCTGGGCACTTATCACTGTGCTCCTTTTGTGGTAAAATATATATATTATATTTTCAGATATACAACCTAAAAACAAGTGCAGATGAGTTTGTTTCCAGACAATTTTCTTAATTTTTAAGGTGATAGACATGTTATTCCCTCCTCAGACAAACACACTGTATCTCAACAAGGCAAAATACAACCGTACCCCCAACCAGGCAAAACAATGAAGACAAAGTATTCTTCAACACTCCAGGGAAAAAAATTCTCCAATCAAATAAAAATCTATAGAACAAGACATAAAAATAACTTCATTGAACTTATATTTTACTCATTTATTTTTCACTGAACTTATATTTAAACAGCCTGTATCAAATAGTGCACTAAATGCTTTGAAATTCCCCTTTCTATTAGGTCAGTATATTTTTTTTCCCTGCCGTGGATGAAACCAGGCTTAAATTGAGTAGAATCTTAAATGAAGTCAAATTTGATACCTGTTTTCTCATTCACAGGAAGAGGGGATTGGAAAATGAGCCCTCTCTTGGCCTGGCGTCAACGGGGACATACTGTATTTCCTTTCCTTTGTTAACCATTAAATAACCCACTACAGAGACTTCCTTGGCAGTCCTGTGGTTAAGACTCTACGCTTCCAATGCAGGGGCCGAGGTTTCTATCCTTGGTCAAGGAACTAAGATCCCACATGCCATGCATGGAGGCAAACAAACCAACCAACCAACCCACTAGAATCTGGGCATGAAGGTCTGTTTACTACTTTCTCCCAGTAAGAGCTTTTTAAGATATCTTGATGTACTACTTAAATTGATATACTCCCCAGTTTTATCATTTGAGACCAATATAGGACACCTTTCTTTCTAGGTGATGGGTGCAATACTTCAATTAGGCTGAGACATTTTGCCCAAGGAATAGTTGGTGTTTCAGGAGGCAGTAAAATTATCCTTCTATATGGTAAGAAGATTTATGAAAACTTTGCAAAATTCAGTATATTAAGAAAGGTGCCTTGAGGATGACTACTAGCTTCCACTGACCACAGGTGTTTTGAAGTGGTGCTTGGGGACAGATCATGAGGTTCACCTTGGGGAACCTCTCTAGGTGAAGGAGAAGTAGGTGTGGTGGTATATTCTTAATGACTGTCTCTGGGAAGGGTGGGATGTGTGTCTCTTTCATTTTGTTCCCTGCCCAATGTCCCTCATCTCAGCACATGGGATGGCAACTCGGCAAGAGGCTCATAAGCCACATACAAGGAGTAGAAATTTTCATACTTCCCATATTTTCTTTAGGATAAATTTCCAACTCCTTTGCATGGCATTCAAGGCCTAACCATGGAAACTCCCCTGGTGGTCCAGTGGCTAAGTCTCTGATCTCCCAATGCAGGGGGATCCCCTTCACCCACTCCAAGTTGCAATGCACAGATCTGAGCTCCTCTCTGGTATTATGATGCAAAACCCTCATCCTGGGGACTCAGAACAGGACCACCTGCAGAAAATCCAATCAGTCCAACACACATTTATGGAACACGCACTCTGTGTATAGGGCAGGAAATGAAAATTAGGCGTTTGTCCTCAAGGAGCCTGTTGCCTAATCGGGGAGGCAGACTTATACGTCACTAGCTGTAAATGGGTTCTTATAGAGGTGAAAACAAAATGCACTGAGAAGGAGAAAGTTTCCTGATGGAGGGGACACGAGCCTCAGAGTGCATCAGCTTGCAACAGGCAGAAGCAGGTGTGCGGGTGGCAGGGATTCCAGGCTGAGGCAGCACAGCAAAGAAAAAGGATTGACGGCTGTGTGGGGGCAGGACAAGGTGAGGAGGGAGGGGTGTTTCTGTCCAGGCTTCAGATCATGGCCTTTTTATAAAAAAAATAATAAATATATTTTTAATATTTATTTCTTTATCTGGCTGTGCTGGGTCTTAGCTATGACACAATGGATCTTCAATTTTCATCGTGGCATGCAAGATCTTTAGTTCCGGCATGTGAATTCTTAGTTTTGGCATGTGGGATCTAGTCCCCAGGGATCAAACCCAGGCCCCCTGCATTGGGAACTGGAGTCTTAGCCACTGGACCACCAGGGAAGTCCCCATGGTTAGGCCTTAAATGCAAGGCATGGAAGTTTATCCTAAAGAAAATGGGGAAGTATGAAAATTTCCACTCTGCTTCTTCAAGATCAGGTGTGCATTTGAAGAAGAGTCTCTTTCTGCTCCCAAGGGAGGAAAAAGATGAGAGTCATTCACGTACCATTTTACTTTTTTTCTCTTTCATTTCTACTGGAGCTGAGAACATGAGGGTGTGGTTTATATCTGGAGTGGTCATAAAGGAATTTAAGCAACGGAAAGAAAGGGATAAAAGCGTGTCACTGGTTTTATACACACATTCATCCCCAAAACTGACTGCAGGGAAAGAGGAGAAAATCTTTGGGAGTTTTTAAGCAAAATGGACCCTTTGACCTAAGCCTGTGCTTTCAAGTTAACAGTATTTTGAGGCTTTCTATCAGAGATCGTGTAGAGGAATCTGGTCTCTTAAAGGCTGCCAGGCCCGAAGCTGTGGGCAAGGCTCTTTCCTGAAGAGATTGGCTTCCTTCCAAGACTGGAAAATGGAGGTGGATAGCTCTATCTTTTAACACGGCTACAACTGAAAATGACAAGACATGCCTCAGTAAGCTCTGTGCTGACGTAAACCCTGCGAGGGGGAAAAGTACACAAAGATGACGACAACCCGAGAAACTTCAAAAATAAAACAACCACGAAAAACTCTGCCTGAGAATTTCTCTCTGAACATCCCCCCCACCTCAGATGAAGTTGTTCATAGCATGGCACATCAATCCACCTTCAACAGGGGGCTCAAGCTCTAGGAAGCAGTGAAACTCTCTTTTTCAAAACAATCATCTATTTGGAAAAGTAATACCCGAGGATCAGTTATACGCTCTATATTAGCAATAAATAATTGGGAAGTGAAGCGATGCATGGTTTCCTTGGGCTGCTTTGTAATCTTCACTGAGCCCTTTATGTAAACATTGGGAGAAAGTGGCTCTTAATTCATGGTAACCGACTTGTTGATACAGAAAGGTGGCCTCTGGCAGGGACCTGCCAACTCTCAGGCCAGGATGTTAACAAGAAAAAACTACCATTTCACAGATGAGAAAAGTAGCAAAAATAAAGGGATAATCTGATCCTAAGACACTGAAATCAGGGCATGTTGATGGCAGGGAGTCGGAATAGGAATAGGATTGACAATCATCCCAATGGCCATCAAAGTGTAACCACAATGCTAGAGAGTGTTTACAGTGTCTTTTTTCTCACTCAATTTTACATACAATAGTCACATCCATCCTCATTATTTGAAAGCTTGCTCTTAGCAGTGAGACAGCAGATGGACACAAACCTAAAAATCCTTGTCCTCGTGGAGCTTCTGTGGAGTAAGGAAGACAGAAAATAGACAAAAATGTAGTCTGATGGGCTTCCCAGGTGGCACAGTGGTAAAGAATCCATCTGCCAATGCAGGAGATGTGGATTCAAACCCTGGGTCGGAAAAATCCCCTGGAGGAAGAAATGGGAACCCATTCCAGTATTCTCACCTGGAGAATCTCATGGTCAGAGGAGTCCGGCAGGTTATAGTCCACAGGCTCGCCAAGAGTCAGACATGACTGAGCAACTGAACACGGCACAGCACATGTAGTCGGATGGATGGTGATGAACGCCAAATATAAAAATAACGTGTGATAGAAAGACTGGGAGAGAGTTGGGGAATTGGAAGTTGACACAGAAAGTCCGGAGGAGGCCTTCACAAGAAGGTGACGTGTGAGCAAAGATCTGAAGAAAGTGAGAGAGAGTAAGCCGTGGGGGTCACCAACAGGACCAATACCTGATGTCTGGGTGAATCTGAATTTCAGGTAGAAGTGAACAATTTTTTAGTATAAACATGCCCCAAACAGGGCAGATTGCTCACTAACCCTGCAACTAACTGGGCTCCCTGGGGGGGAAGCACATACCTGGCAGGAGAGACGGCACGTGCAGGAAACAGGAGAAGAGGGGGTGAAGGGTGGAGGGGGGTGCGAGAGGAGTCTGAGAGGAATCAGGGGCGAGGGGATGTAAGACCCCGGGGGCCCCTGGTGGGACGTGGGCTTTTATGCCCCAGAGTAGAATTATGAGATCGGTGGCAGGCTCTGATTTAGGTCTTAAGAGAGCATTTGGATTCTGCATTGAACATGGGCCACAGAACAGGGGCAAGGGCAGGAGTAGTCAGGAGACTGTTATTGCTCAGAAGATGATGATGATGATGACAAAGGTAATAATAACACACACCCAGACACATGCCCCAAATTATCCAAATAAGCCTGAGGGGAATGGCCTCCAAAGCCCCATTCATGGTCTCTCCATTAAGAGACCGAGGTATAGGGGACTTCCTGACAGTCCAGTGGTTAAGACTCTGTGCTTCCACTGAAGAGGGTGTGGGTTCCATCCCTGGTCAGGAAATGACCATATGCCAAAAAAAAAAAAAAAAAAAAGGGAGGGGACATATGTATACCTATGGCTGATTCATGTTGATATTTGGCAGAAAACAACAAAATTCTGTAAAGCAATTATCCTTCAATTTAAAACAACAAATAAAACAGATTAAAAAAAAGAAACCATGGTATACATTACAGATGAAAGGAATCAGTCCTACAAGTAAATTCCTTCTACGCACTAAGATGCTAGTCTAGGGACTTTGTTTTAACCACTCTATTATCATCCTTAAGAATAGATAAATAAATAAGCAAGCCTTCATCAGAAAAGAGGACATTTCTGAAAAACATCATTGTTGATTTTACCAGTGACCATAATAACATCAAGAACTTAGAGAAACTGCCCTTTCAGAATCCATGGTGTCAGGCGGTTCTAAAACTAAGGTTTCCAAGTAGGATTGAGACATGGCTTCAAGGCTAATGTTTCTTTATTTGCTGAGTTGTGAACAGAGGGAGAGCATTTCAAAAGGACGGGCACATAAAGTTCTATAAAATCCCATGGAGATGTAGAATCTATTGCCTATTATCACCTGTCTAATGGACATAATTTTATTGTAAAAATAAGCAATAAATACTTCAAAAACTATTGAACACACAATCAGTGTTATATGTTGTAGTTCATATAAAAGAAAATCAATTTGTTTTCCTCTGGAAGCAGAAGGCTAAAAAACCCCTCCCCTCCTGATGGCACTGCTGACATTTGACCAATCTGTGACTTGTAAAACCAGTGACTCCATGTTCAACCAAATGAAAAGATACAGGGAATAACCTCGTAGCATCTTGCCTTCAAAAAATTACATTACACAGCTTCTGTAAAAAGCGAGCAGAAAAATGATTTTAATTATTATAGTAATTTAATCACCTGGAGCCATGCCATAAGTAGGTTAGGCTCTCCATAAAAGTCGACACTCTCCACTCCCCCACTGTATTCTGTATAAGTTTTGTTGTTTCCTCAGCATCATGACCCTTTTCTCATGCATGGTAAGAACTCCTATGAAGCATAAATCTTGTTACCCAGGATCTATGGACCTAAATGGACTATAAAATGAAAATACTATGAGACAAGCCCACAATTACAAAATTCCAATTATTAAGCCGAGAAAAAAGTGCATAAACATATTTTCTAGGCATACACTACTTAGCTGAGAAACGACTGCTTTGAGTCTTGTGAGCTGTACTATTCTGCCTGCATACATTCACTACTGTGAAATCTGACCTTCTGAGAAACACCTGCTGGTCTCAGGTAACTTACCTCACACAAGGAAGAGGCACTGTTAAATTAGAGAAATGTTCCCTTGGAGCTTCTAAACTCGGTCAGTTGAGTAATACCCTGATACTAACTATCCAGTACTTGGACTAGCCCTGCCTGCTGCTGCAGAGAAATTTCTCTGAGAACCTTCTCGTTGTCTGTTTACAAGGAGGATAGTTTCAGTGTTGATTCCATAGTTCTAGTCACACTCTAGAACTGGTCTTTTGAGATCCTCTAAGTGTTTACTTCAAAACTCCAGACAGAAAATTAGGGACAGAGATGAGTACCTGTTACTAAAAATTTCCTATTTTATTTTTTTTTAATGCATGTTGGTACCTTAATTCTTATTTACTAGTCATTTAAAACAACATACTAGTAAAAATAAGTTTGGAGAGACAAGTGCAACTTTAAATGTCAAGTGCGTACCAGCTGGTGTTTGAAAATTTCTCAGATCATCAGTTATTACTTCCGATTTACATAATTTCCTTCAAGACAATCCTAAAAACTGGATGTGAAGCCATTTGCCTCCTATGCAATGAGCAAAAACATTTTTCCCTTTTATCCATGTGAAATTCCACCCAGATTTTTCTTTTCCAAAGCCTCTTAAATTCAAAGTTCAACCCGATTTCTCTTATTTTGCAGAGACATACAGAATGTGCAAAACACAGATCACCTCAGCAGATTTCACATATGCTTTAAAGGCCAAGAAACAGAGTTTTCTGCCCCATTACTCCCCAGAAAATCTAATTACAATTCAGACACTGTAATGTGATGGAGGCAAGGAGTGTAGTATGGCAAAATCCCGTGAAAACCCGGAAAGAGGCAACCTGCTGCTCTGGACGAGGAAGGCCTCCTCTCCCAAAGGATGCCGGCCTCACGATCAGGCTTTAAATCTTACCTGATACGAACAGTTTTCCTGGTGTACCATCTCAGTGCATCCTAGGGAGCAGACCCCAAAGCAGGACTGCTCAGCGAGGCTGCCGAGGGAGAGCGCGGAGCATCCGCTTGCGGAGAGAACGCCCTGGGAAGGCAGGGGCTCCCCGCAGATTAAAATGGATGCTGTTTCGCTGATCAACCTGCGCAGTGGCACCGCCTGCGCTGGGAAGCGCGCAGCGAGCCGAGCTGCCCTCCTCGGAAACCAGCAGTAAGGCTCACAAACATGGAGCTAGGACCCGGCTGGGGGAGGGGGCGCGCTCATCACTGGCACAATCAGCCAATTATATTATCGACACAAAGAAAAGGATCAGTCTGGGGCTGGTGTGACCTTCTGGTGCTTTATGAAGGCAGTTAACTGATGTGGAAACATTCTAGTCCTCATTAAAGGGAAAAAGGCCAGCGAGGGAGAGGGAGAGGGGCAGACACAAATCAATGTTGCAGTTGAACATTTCTAACCTCCGGCATCATCCTTCCTGCCCACTGATGCTGCTTGCCTGGTGCTTACGAAACGAGAGCCCTTAAGGATCATTTCAGAACTTTGGACAGGCCGAAAGGGAAAACAATCCATTCTGAATTTTGACACCGAAGGGGTGTTCTCTGTGTTGAGTGTTTGAAGTGTTTGTCAACTTTACAGCTAAAATGAGGGCCTTCATTCTTTTTAAAAATATTATTTTGGAATTCTTTGGATTTTCCACTCATTTTTGGTTCTTACCTGCTTTTTAAGTCAAACAGAAGATGAAATAATTATTCCCATAATTTTTAGGGAGAGGGCTTATTAAAGTATTAAAGTCAGTATAATTCATTTCATGAAAATGAAACCAAAGTGCAAGTTTTTTTTAAAGTAAGGCCCAGTGCTATGACTTGAATATATAGACATCCTCAATACAGCAATATGATCCTAGAAACAGACCATTCCATGTAAGTGACCATAATAGAAAGGATTCTTGACTTTCAGATAGTAATCAAAGGACGCACAAGTTGGACCATACATGTCTCTGGTAAAAAGAGGAGCCAGTTTTGCACTTCTTCAGGGCTGTTGTAGGATTTTAGCTTATAAGGAGGAACAACTAGGCCTATAAATTCCTGAAGCTAATTTAATGATAGAAAATTTTTTAAATAAACACAATAAAATTTCCCTATTTATAATTTTTCAGTTGCCATAGGCAGCTCATTTTGTTGTTTCTTAATAAAAACAAATGGTTCTCAAAATGATGCTCAAACAAATGGAACTCAGTAAAATCTTGACTAAATTTAAGCCAAGTTTAAAAACATTCTTAAGCTATTTTGCTACATCTATATCTGTCTTCTTCAATACTCTTACTAATAACTGCAAAGTCTTCATTATGCTATTAATAAGAAAAACAAGTACTGTTGCTTGATGAGTGGGATCAACACATTTGACAAGTTTTCATATCAAACTCGATCTTAAGGAGTGCGGAGAGTTTGTGTTAAGGATATTTGGCGAAATATTTTTAATCTTATAACTTGACAACATCTCTGTTACTTGGAAAGAGAAAAACCTATTTTTCTGTATGTTCTTAATTTTCGTGACTTGAGATTCTGACAGGAGAGAAGTTGGCTGAGTTCATTTCCAGAGACACATTCACAAGCCTGGCTTCAGCTTCCTGGTTAAGACAGTGGAAAGGCGACAGGAAAGACCCAGCTGGTGATCTCACAGGCTGCCATTTCCGCACAGGCTCATTGGGTTCCCAGGAAAAAGCACTCTGGACACGCACCCTGCCAAACTCGAGGGCCTGGAATCTAGGAGATAGCGAGGCCACTAACATGTACAAGACTTCTTAGGCCAGCTTATTGGCAGGTGCTCCAATGAGAGCCTGAAGAACGAAGCAGACAGCTGAGCTAGATGATGAGTCTTCTTAAACAGAAAAGAGGACAGAAAGTCTTCAGCGAAAGTAAACAACAGGCAACATATCCCCATCCTAAATTTCATTCCTCCCTCTTGAGTAATCCATATAGGACAGAGACAGAGGCTGCTTTGTGGAGTGTCTTGCTAAACAACCGTGCAGATGAAGGCTCTGGAATCTGAAGTATGTGCAAGGAAAAGTAAGCCAAAGTAAAAGTTCTTTTGCAAGGTAGCAAATAAGATGAAATGGAAATCTTATGCCTGATATAGGAGGCACAGTTGCAGCTTTCCAAGACAGAACAGCTTTACTCCCAAGACTGCTAAAACTTCACTCAGGTTACTACTTTGACAATCTAGGACCCTAAGACTCAGGAACATGCTTTCAAGCTATACAAGGCCTAAAAAGTTGCTTTCTGGACTCTGTTCTCTTCTGAAAACTGAAAGCTTCAGGATGTATTACATAAACTTCTAAAGACATTTATCATGTGTTGTTTAAAAAAAAAAAGCCTAAACATGATCCCACTCTTCACAGTTGCTCTTCCATAAATAGTGGAAGTGACTCAGAGGTGGCTATGGGGAGAACAGATTTCTGACAATTGTCTCCCAAATCCTGTCAAAAAGCCCTCTAAAGAAGTATAAACAAGATAAAAAAAAAAAAAAAGGAATATATCAAGCAAGCTTCCTTCTACAGTCATTCATTGGAAAGGACTTTGTGTTACAATTTAAATTATGATTTGCTAGTACAAAAAACTTTAAACAGAAATCAGCTGTTCCAAGAACACACATAAGCTAGAATAACTTACCAAGATACAGTAACATTTATTCTTTTTGGACTAAAAAATATTGATGAACTCTTTAATATACTACTGTATGTGGCATGGAGATGCTTTTGTTTTGTTCTCAGGTCTTCACAACTTTCCTTCCCACAGAAAGTATTGGGTTTCAGATTTAGATGGGGACTTAAGAGATAAACTGTTATTTTCCAGATATGGACACTGAGGCCTGAGAGAGTGGTGACATGCCCAAGAACATAAATCTTCCAGCAACAGCAGTAAGAAGAAAAAAAAACCCTCCAGATTTTCCTGTGAGTGTGTTAAAAAAAAATGCTAAATGAGGACCACAGGACTTAAAGAAATAAACCCCTTTTGACTGAACTAATGTAGGTTGACCTTGAAATCAAAATCTATCATAAGGTAAGAGAGAGGTAGCAGAGTGGTTCAACCTAAAGCTGAATTCAAAGTATGTTTTAAAAGAAGAAAAATTACACTATTGACTCAGTAAGCCATTTTTTCTATTTCTTCCACCAAGCAAACTATTATGTCTTTAAATCCTGAAAAGTACTTTTTCATTTGTGGCAAGTAATAGCAACAGAATGAAGATGACCGACAGACACAGGGAAGATGGTCAGCATCACTAATCATCAGGGATATACAAATCAAAACCATAATGAAATATCCGTTCACATCCATCAGAATGGCTGTCATCAAAAAGACAACAAATAACAAGTGTTGGAGAGGATGTGGAGAAAAGGGAACCCTTGTATACTATTGGAATGTAAATTGGAGCAGCCAGTATGGAAAAGAGTATGGAGAATTCTCAAAAAAATTAAAAATAGAACTACCATGTGCTCTACTATGCTCAGCCACTCAGCCGTGTCCAACTCTTTGCAACCTCATGGGCTGCAGCCCGCCAGGCTCCTCTGTCCGTGGGGGTTCTCCAGGCAAGAATACTGGAGTGGGTTGCCATGCCCTTCTCCAGGGGATCTTCCCAACCCAGGGATCGGATCTAGGTCTCCCACATTGCAGGTGGGTTCTTTACTATCTGAGCCACCTGGGAAGCCCATATGATCCAGCAATTCCACCTCTGGGTATTTTCCCCAAGAAAATAAAAACACTAACTCGAAAAGACATATGCACGCTTATGTTCACTGTAGTGTTATTTACAATAGCCAAGATATGGAAGCAGCTTATGTCCCTTGACAGATGAATGGATAAAGAAGCTGTGGCATATATATATATATATATAAAACTCAGCCATAAAAAAGAAAGCAGTCTTGCCATTTGTGACAACATGGGTAGATCTAGAGGGTATTATGTTCAGTGAAATAAGTCAGACAGACAAAGATAAATATTGCATGATTTTATTTATATGTGGAATCTAAAAAACAAAACAAATGAACAAACAGAACTAAAGAGAAACAGACTCATAGATACAGAGAATAAACAGGTGGTTGCCACAGAGAGGGGGTAGGGGTTGAAAGAAAAAAAAAGGTAACTATATGAAGTAATGAATGCTAATTAGCTTGACTGTGGTGATCACTTCACAACGTACGTTAATAGGAAACCATCACAATTGTACACCTTAAATATATACAAATTTTGTCAACTATACCTTAAGAAAGCTGAAAAAAAGATTAAAATAAATTTTTGCAATGGGAACAGAATGACGGGGTGTTTTGGATGGTAAATATGGTGGTTAAAAGTCATATCTGCAGGTCATCTGAGCATACAGCTTCAAGAGTGAACTACTGGGGTCAGGGACTGACTTGGGAAATGTATAAAGGAACTTTCTGGCACAAGCTGAATGACTTGAAAGGGCTTGGCTTACAGAGGAGTATATGTTGTCAAAACCCATTGAATAAGACATTTAAGATTTGTGCATTTCATTGTATGTCAAACATACCTCAAAGGAATAAAAATGATCTGGTTAATGATATGCAGCTGAAGTATTTAGGGGGCAGTTTAATAATACCTTCCTTTGAAATGCATCAAATAAATGAGATGAATGAATGGAAAGATAACTAGAAAACTGTGACAAAGCAAGTTTAGTAAAACAGTAATGGTAGAATCTGGATGGTGCATAAATGGATAGTCACCTAAAAAACTTTTCAGTTTGAAAAGCTTTGTAATGAAATATTATGGGAAAAATGAAGGTATTGGGGGGTGGGGAAGATGAACAAGAAAGTCATTGTCTTAAGCAATAACTTTTAAGCTTTTCCTTAGGAACTTGCGGAAAGCAGGTAGACATTGTATTGCATTGGCCAAAAAAAAAAAAAAAAAAATCATTCAGGTTTTTCGGTAAGATGACACAGAAAACCTGAATGAACTTTTTGCCCAACCCAACATACAGTGTTACGTTGTACCTTTTCACCAGGTAAGGGAAGAAACGGAATTGTAAGGAAAATTGACCCTGTCCACATCAAGGGGCATTGGGTCCTTGGATGACTTGCCCAAAGAAGATCACAGCCGGCATCACTGATGACAATAAACCTTAGAAAATGGCTTTACAGTTTACAGAGAACTTTCCTGAACATCTTCTTTGACTCTTACAACCTTGTAGCTGAAACAAAATCCTGTTATGTGCCATGTGAGGCAGTGTTTCTGCCTCCAGGGAGTTTGGTAAGGAAAATAAGGCAGTATACAAATGACTATATATAGTGTTGAATGAGTAAAGTGCTACCAAGGAGATTTTGTTGTTTGCTCACTAGGAATTCAGAAAAGCAAGAAAATGCTTAGCTAGGTTAGCTGGGAGACTGCAATAATCTTGTTCATTTGGTTTTCTACTTCTTGAGCCCATTTTTTCTATTTCTAGATTAAGGTAACTTTCCTTAGAACTTAGATCATGGTTAGTTAATTCAGTACTATTATCCCCAACATTTGAAATAATACTTGGCCTATAATAGGCTTTCAATATTTTTAAATGAACAAATGAATGATTATGAGTTTCAGAAAGTTACTTCATTGCTATTAGCCTCAGTTTCTTCATCTATAAACTAAGGATGCTATCATGATGACATGATAAAATTAGAATAACATGTAAAACAGCTCTAAAGGGCCCTAGAAAGGAACAGAAAATAGATTTCCAGCCCCCCTTCCCGAATTAAAAGCAACAACAACAGTCCAAGGAATAAAAAGAGGCTGGACGGATGGAGGCGATAGTAGCAATGGAAAGTTGAAGACAGAGGGATGCATTCCGTGAGACTCTGAAAAATACATTGACGGCACCTAGCCAGTGATCTGACCTGGAAGAGTGAACAGTCCTGAGGTTCTGAGACCACTGCTGAAGTAAACTTGGTGCTGTGAAACCAGAGAAGTTAGGAGGAGGAACTGATTCTGAGGGGTTGGGTTGCAGTAGTGGTCTTTTATTTTCCACCATAAAGTTTTGAAGGTGCAGGAGGCAATTGGGGCTCAAAGGAGAAGTCAGGCCAACAGATAGTATGTGGGGGGTCTTCCTCAGGGTCAGGATAGTTGCAGAAATGGATCAGATGAAGGGAGAAATTGAAGAGAAAGGACTAACAAACAGAGGCATTGCTATGTTGGGCACATCAGTCCCCATAGAGCTGGGGTAGGGGGGTGGGGATTAGACTTGTTAATCAGCTGACCCTGAGACAAGGAGATTACTGTGGGTCATCCAGGGCCCAGTGTTATCACAAGGGTCCTTATAAGGCAAAAAGAGGGGGCAACAGAGGAAGAACCAGAGAGATGGCAGCGTGAGGAAGACTCTGTCCAATGTTGTTGCCTGTAAAGACAGAGGAAGGATCCCAGATCAGGAAGGCAGAAGTCCTCTGGAAGATGGAAAAGGCAAGGAAGTGGATTTCCCCCTAGAGCCTCCAGGAGGTAACAGGCCTGCTGGCACCTTGATTTTAGTCCAGTGAGATTTCCTAGGCACTTCTGACCTCCAGAATTGCAATATCATAAATGTATGTTTATCTATTACAACAAATAAATGTATGACAAACCTAGACAGAGTATTAAAAAGCAGAGACATCACTTTGGCGACAAAGGTCTGTATAGTCAAAGCTGTGGTCTTTCCAGTAGTCATATATGGATGTGAGTGCTGGACTGTAAAGAAGGCTGAGAGCTGAAGAAATGATGCTTTTGAACTGTGGTGTTGGAGAAAACTCTTAAGAGTCCCTTGGACTGCAAGGAGATCAAACCAGTCAATCCTAAAGGAGATCAGTCCTGAATATTCACTGGAAGGACTGATGCTGAAGCTGAAACTCTAATACTTTGGCCACCTGATGCGAAGAACTGACTCATTGGAAAAGACCCTGATGCTGGGAAAGATTGAAGGTGGGAGGAGAAGGGGACGACAGAGGATGAGATGGTTGGATGGCATCATCGACTCGAGGGACTTAAGTTTGAGCCAACTCCGGGAGATGGTGAAGGACAGGGAAGCCTGGCATGCTGCAGTCCATGAGGTAGAGAAGAGTTGGATACAGCTTATCATCTGAACAACAACAAATGCATGTTCACTTAAGTCACTAAGTTTGGGGTGATCTTTCACAGCAGCAATAGAAAATGAACACAGTCCCCTAGGGTGAAAACCAGCATTTAGAGGGTAAGAGGAAGGAAAGGGGGTGGGGTGATAAGGTGAGAAGAAGAGGAAAACCAACACAGTGAAGGATCAAAGGGAGAGAGCTCCACGGCTTCAAACACTGCAGGGAAGCACAACCATAAGTCGTTAGATCTGACAACTGGGAGGTCATCAGTTTCCCTTGAGAATAATTTCGGTACTAGTGTGTTAGGGGTAGAAACCAAGTTACAGGCCATTAAAAAGTTGAAGGACTAAGTAGAGAGAAGTTGGTAAAGAAGGTTGTAGATAAATTAGAGCATCAGGTTGATAGCTTGAGGAAATAATGGAATCAGAGAAGTGGTTGTTGTGGTTGATCTGTAAGATAGAGGAGATCCAAATGTCTATGTGGGCATCAGGGAAGGAGCCAGGAAGAAGGGAGAAACTGACTATGATAGGTGGGAAATAATTGGAAAGACCAGATCCTGGATGAGTTAGATCAGGAGCTCATAACAGGGCTTCATTTAGCCTTGAAACTGAAGATATGGGGAGTGAAATTACAAAGAACTGTTGAGTAAAGAGGAGCCTATAGTGGAGATGGGGAAAGTTGAAAGAGCACAGACCAGCATCTTGATTGGGTCCTTGAGGGAAAGACCTCAAGGATGGGGAGGCTGGCAAGAATGGAAACAGAGAAGGAGGATCAGTGTGGGAAAAGCTCTTCCAAGATATCTTGTAGAAGGTGTTACTCTATTACTTGAGAATATTCGAGAAATGCTGACTAATGCTATATAAGAAACAAGAAAAACAAATGGGATAGATGAAACCTATAAGATGTGTTAAGTACAGACAATGAAGTATGTAAACGGTTGTCAGACATAGATGAAATGTGCAGGATTTAGACAATGAGGCAGAATTCATGAGATGTGATGTATTAAAGAGTAAGTTAGTAACCTGGATGCCTTAGATCAAGCTGAACACAGAAAGGGATGGAAAGACTAGAGAAGCACCTCATATTCATGACATGCTAAACAACCCCAAGGCTCTCAATATTCATTAGATTTTACACTGCCCACTGGTGACACACATTCTGTCCCTATTTGTCCTCTGCCCAAGAAATACAGTTCCAACAGCCACTCATCAGGTGAGGGAGCAAGTTGCAGAGGGAGCCGGAGGGACTTGCCCCTGTGTCTCTGATCAAGCAGGCTGTGTGTCATTGATAGACACCTTTTGCCTAACTGGGCCTCCTCTCTGAAACCTCAACCCTGGCTTGTGACTGTATCATCAACAGGGAAGGTGGTTGTGGCAGAAAGGCTGGATACACAAATATCGCATAATCCTAGACTCAGGCAATGCAGTCCTTCACATTCCTGTACCATATCCTAAGTAGGATTCTGGGACCAATTCCAACTGGTGCAGGGGAGGGGGTTTCCCCACACCGTGTCATTCTTGGATACCAACTGAGTATCCTACAAGTCCACTCAGTTCTGACACTCTCTACCTGGAGATAGCATCAGAGCCCACAGGTTAAAGGCTCGACCCACATGACTGTCCCCCCTCCCCATTTCAAATGCCAATTGCAAGTCCAGGTTCTTAACTTGCACTCTTGCCCAATGGGCTAGAGGCGGGAGGTTCAAGAAAACCCTTCCTTGGGCTCAATTAATTTGCTAGAGCAGCTCACAGAATTCTGAGAAACATTTTGTTTACTAGATTACTGGTTAATTATAAAAGGATATAACTCAGGAGCAGGTGGTGCTAGTTGTAAAGAACTCGCCTCCCAATGCAGGAGATGTAAGAGACCTGGGTTTGATCCCGGGGTTGGGAAGATCCCCTGGAAGAGGGCATGGCAACCCACTCCAGTATTTTTGCCTGGAGAATTCCATGGACAGAGGAGCCTGGCGGGCTACAATCGTGAAGTCACAGAGTCGGACGTGACTCAGTGACTGGGCTCTCACGCATAGGAGCCACTGGATGGGAAAGAAGGCACAGGGGAGGCGTGGGGAAAAGACTCAGCTTCCACGCCCCCTCCCACAGCACTCCACTCTCCCTAAACTCCCACGCGTCCGTCAACCCGGAAGCTCTCCGAACCCGTGTCCTGTTTGGATTTTTATGAAGGCTTAATTTCATAGGTGTAGCTGATTAAATCACAGGTCAGTGGTGACTGATTCAACCTCAAGCGCCTCTCTCAGGTCAGGAGGTGGGACTGAAAGTTCCCACCCTCTAATTCTGTGGTTGACCCTCCAGGTTCCCATCCTGACATATATTTGAAAATCACCTCACTAACACAGATAGCAGGAGACGCTTTTATCACTCTCATCACTTAGGAAATTCCAGGGGTTTTAGGAGCTCTGTGCCAGAAAGAGGGAAGAAGGCCTAATCACAATATCACACTAAGTATGTCAGCTCATCCCATCTCTTTCCCTTGCATCTTGATATGCATTTTAAATTGATTTAATAAGCTGTGATCTGAGCATCTTAATTTGGTCTGAGATTTCTTGGAGGAGTGCCTGGTAGTGGACTTGGAGGCTACTATTGCACCAAGGTCATTTCCCAGAGAAAAGGATGCTTGGTATTTGTATCACCCACAATTTCTTCCCACATCCCCTGAGCCCCAAAAGGGGGAGAGAGAGAAGGGTAAAAATAGGTTGTAATTTTTCATCCTTATAAGAAAATTACCTGAGTCTTACAAATGTACATCAATTAATTTACTCAAAAGTTTTTACTATTCTGACAATGGTTCCACCTGTGTTTATTATTTCAGATATTAACAAAATAGTTGCCTGAGTAAATTGTTAGCGTGACTCAATTGCTGTCACTTTTTCTTTAAGTATTCAAGTCTGCTTTTCAAAAGAAAACTCATATATAAAACAAACCAAAGTGTTTTCAATCAGAATAAAATTATTTTTCATTCAAATTGATACTATTTACTTATTAAATACTTAACTGGGAACACGAGACTGTTTTTTTTTTTTATATACAAAAATTTGAAAATAGAATTTATAAAAGTCAGTGACAGTCTTATTCCAACTGTATGCTTACACTGATTTCTTTATTTAGTTTGTGCCACACCAAGAGAATCCTGTTTCACACAGATAAGTGGTTGGAAATGGTAACAGTCCTTCATAATAGCTTATGCTGCAGTCCCTGGATATTCTTCATTAAACATGTCCAGGAGTTTGAAAGCAACATCATAAAAAATTTATTTCAGAACTGATTTACTAACAACATACAGCAACTGCTCACATTCCTTTTTATAAACAAGATAAAAAAAGACAGAGAAAAAAAAAAAAAGACAGAGTTCCCAGACTGACAATAGGTCATCAATCTGGAAACAGACCTCTTCATGGGATACACTAGGCATTCACTTGTGCTTTGCACAATCCACCTATTAGGCTTGATGTGGGAACGTGCCAAAAAGATGTGCAGACCTAACCTGACACTGAACTCAGCTGGGCCTCTCGGACAGCCCCGGTCATTTTTCCTACCTGGACATGAATTTTCAGCAAGACGATAGCACGGAGCCACCACCTTTGTGGTCAATGACACATTTACAAGTTCAATTTTGAGGACTATAAAAGACTACTTACCCTGGCAGGATAAATTAATATGCTGATGTCAGAAAAGTGGGTGGAGAGAAGTTCTTTGCATAGATAGGAGGGAATGAGATCCTACAACTTGGGCTGAAATGTTGTTATATACTTCTTACCATGGCTTTACAGGAAAACTCTTCTCCCAATGCCCAGAGCCTCACAATTTCATTTGTTCTCTATTCTGAATTACATTCACATCTCAGAACTCTTTCATTTCCACTTTGATTTTTCAGGGGCCGAGGTGTTCGGCAGTTCACAGAAGAGGAGCAAACAAATCTCTAAAAATACCTCCTGCAGCCCTGGGGTTTCTGCAGACATGGGCTGAAACCTGATGCATCAGGTATTGCTATAGCCGCTGCCTCCCTCTCCCTCTAGAATAATGAGATGGTTTATGTTTCAACACAATCTGCCAAAGCACTTGTTTATTGTACTCTCTGGCCAACCCTGCCTGAAATTCACACTGCATAGGAGTCAGTTACTGAAGAAAGATAGTAACTGACTCCTAGATAAATTTGGGTGAAGTCTATATGGTTTCATCCCAAATTGTGCCAGTGTTTAAGGACCATTTCTTTTAGTCTCCATTTAGTCTCTGACTTTGGAGTCAGAGAGAGCAGTGGCAGAAAAAGTGAAAAGTAGTATAAACCTGCCAGGGTTAACACAAGACCTCCCAAGAAAAATAAGTTGGTTCACCAAGAGGGGCCAAGCCAGAACTCACACAAAGTGTGTGTGTGTGGTTTGTATGTGTGTGTGTAGGGGAAGAAGGGGGCACACCTCCCCTTCAGCCCCTAATAGAGTTACTTACCAATATAAGTGTATTTAGCTAACGCAACAGGAGGTCCCTGACCACAAAAAGGGCTGTTCATTTTTCTCAGGTGGTGGTGGATTGAAAACCAGACTCAGGGTTCTAGGGAAGGGAACTGACCTTCATCTTGAAGAAAGGCGACCTCTAGTGGACAAGTGTGTTTTGCAATCAGTTCAAACTGAACAGGATTAGAAAGCAAAAACAAGGTTCAAATTATGCTCTACTGTCTTACTGAAACTTCAGTGATTTTTTAATACTAATTATAAACAGAAATACGTAAGTCTTCATTAACAAAAGAATGTAAAAGTCACACTAATGCTAATATATCCAAAGTTACAATCTAGGCCATCTTTGATGGTTTCCAGAATGGATGGAACCTTGAACCAGGAGTCACAGGCCTGGATTCTGGGCTTGACTGTGCCTCTGATTGGGTGTATTCTCTTGGGCGAGCCGACGGAGCCTGCTATCTATGGGGTCACAGAGAGTCGGACACAACTGAAGCGACTTAGCAGACTTAGCAGCTTGGGTAACTTCATATACAAGAGCCTCTATTTCCTAATCTATAAAACGGGTTTATTTACAAACTATCATCTCCTTGCACCCTCTCTCTTCCCGTCGGGCTATCAGGCTGTTGTCTTCTAAAATTAAGTTTATTTTTTATGATGAGGCTTTCAAATCAGTATCAACATCAGAAACAAAACAAAACAAAATTAATATCACATTACATATTAGCACTGGGTAGTTCCACAAAAACTATTTGCTTTCAACTTAAGATCTTTCCTAACATAAATGTTATGGAAGGTAATGATGGTTAACTTTTCTTCTTACATTGACTGTGGGAAAAAGCATTTCAAAAACTAAACACACTAGATCATGAGTTTACTATGAAATTTTAGTTTATTCTGAAAGTTAGAGCTACTATTTTCAAAGAAGTTGTTTCATAGAATAAAGTAAAAATAATAAAAAGAAGGAAAACAATAATTTATGAGTATATATCTCTTCTGAAAACTACTTGCTCACCAGCTGACATATTTTCCTGCTTCATCACTGAACAGAGAACACAGCATAATAATTTAGGATTATACTCAACATAATCTCAAAGGAACTATTTAATATTAAAATTCTTTAGTGCTCTTTAAATCTTTTCCCCCCTCCTCAATATAAGAGTTGTGTAGAAAGGCTACTAGTTATAATGGGATTTAGTACTTAAGAGCTTCCTCAGGTAGATTCTCTAACAAGCTTTCCCAGGGCCAGGTAAGCAGCAATCTGGAATGGTTTTTATCATCTTTCTCATTCTCTCCGCTTAAGAGAGGTATTCAAATGATTTTAGTTGCTAAAAGGTAGGAGAGAAAATGCTGGTCTAAATAGTGTTTTGAAGGATAATAAAATGCTAGAATATCAATGAGTTATTATATTAGCTTGCTTTATCTTAAATCTATGGAATGAAGAAACTTTCTCATCTTACAGAAATGAATTTTTTCAGAATATAAATCTACTGGTTAGGAAATTGTGCTGCTCTGCTCTGACCAGTGGACAAGGGGTGAACTTGTTAAGGGCTAAGATTAGTCATGGGTTCAGAGAAAGACAAATTACACAGGATATCACTTACTGTGGAATCAAAAAAAAAAAAAAAAAAAAACACACACACACAATGATACAAATGAACTTATTTCCAAAACAGAAATAGATCACAGTCATAGAAAACAAACTCAGGGTCACCAAAGGAGAGGGGTCGGGGAGAGGGACAAATTAGGGATTCGGGATTAATAGATACATACTACTATATATAAAATAGATAACCAACAAGGTCCCACTATATAGCTCAGAGAACTATATTCAGTATCTTACAATAACCTATAATGAAAGAGAGTGTAAAAAAGAAATAGATAAACATATATTATATTTAATATATATAAATGAATCTCTTTACTATACACTTGAACTAACCCAGCATTGTAAATCAACTGTGCTTCAATGACATTTTTTTAAAAAAGCTCAGTCATGGATTACTCATAAGCAATAAATTTAATCTGCACATTAATCCCAATTCCCTAACTTAACCAGTTTTCTTCTGTGAATAGCAAAGAGCATCTCTTTCAGACACATAAGCAGGGTCAACAAAATGCCCACTTCTTGGGGTTTTTTTCCCCCAATTATTTTTATTAGTTGGAGGCTAATTACTTTACAATATTGAAGTGGTTTTTGCCATACATTGACATGAATCAGCCATGGATTTACATGTGTTCCCCATCCCGATCCCCTCTCCCACCTCCCTCTCTATTCGATCCCTCTGGGTCTTCCCAGTGCACCAGCCCCGAGCACTTGTCTCATGCATCCAACCTGGACTGGCGATCTGTTTCACACTTGATAATATACATGTTTCAATGCTGTTCTCTCAGATCATCCCACCCTCGCCTTCTCCCATAGAGTCCAAAAGTCTGTTCTATACATCTGTGTCTTGCCCACTTCTTGTTAAGTGCTAGGACTTTTCCACTGTGTTCGTGTGTTCATTATTTACTAAGAAAGCCAAGACAGAAATTAGCAGTCCTTCCGCGATCTGGTGCTTCCTAGAACACCTGTCTGCCTCACCCCGATCTCTCTCTCTCCCCTCATCTGAGATGACGCTGAGGGAAGGTGGAGTTCACTTGCTCACATTGCTACCATTCAATCAAAGGAGGGGAAGAAAGGAAAATAAACATGATCCATTTTGTCCAAACACCCACGTTTCCTCTCCTCCTCTCATGGCCTCTGACCCCAGTGTAACTTGAGGAACAGCTGAAAAAGCTCACAGCTGCTTTGCAGACAGACTGCTTGGCACTCTGATGGTTCCAGCTACTTGTGTTTTGTTTTGAGGTTTTAGGAATCAAATTTGCTTTCCCAAGGACAGAAGTGATTTCTTCACCAGAGCCGTCACTACAACTGAGGCGATCAGACCTTTGACCCTAATTTTAGATGGCATAAATTTATAAAACGTCACTCTCAAAGTTTAGCCTCGCTCATTCACCCAGCTGCCCCCGATTTCATAGTCTCCATAGCTGCATACTTTCTTGATATCATTCCCAAATTGTTAAACAAAATTAAGCGCTTGCAGGCTTCCTGTTTGTGAATGAAAAATCCTTCTGAAAACATAAATCAGATTATGTCATGTCTTGGCTTAAATCCCTAACATTGCCTGTCACAGCCCTGCTCTATTCTCCAGGCTTCCTCTGTGCCTCTCACCTTCTTGCTTACTTAGCTCTGGGCACACTGGCTGCCTTTCAGTTTCCTAGAAAATCCAAGATTGCTTCTGTCTCAGGCCCTTCTCAGGAGCTGTTTCTCAACCTGGAGTAACACCTCTGGGTTCAAGTTGGAGGCCTTTCCTTAGCCCCAAGGCTAAATAAGGTCCTGCGTCAGAATCCACCTGCAATGCAGGAAACCCTGGTTCGATCCCTGGGTCGGAAAGATCCCCTGGAGAAGGGACAGGTTACCCACTCCAGTATTCTTGGGCTTCGCTTGTGGCCCAGCTGGTAAAGAATCCACTTGCAATGTGGGAGACCTGGGTTCAAACCCTGGGTTGGGAAGATCTCCTGGAGAAGGGAAAGGCTACTCACTCCAGTATTCTGGCCTGGAGAATTCCATGGACTGTATAGTCCCTGGGGTCGCAAGGAGTCAGATACGACTAAGCGACTTTCACTTTCAGATTCACATAGCACACCATGTTTTCTTTTCTTTTTAAGAAATATTTATTTATTTATTTGGTTGCGTTGCACACAAGATGTTCCTTGCATCATGTGGGATCTTTTGTTGCCATGTACGCGCACTCTAGTTGTGGTGCATGAGCCCAGTTGCATGTTGGATCTTAGTTCCCTGTCCAGGGACCGAACTCATGTCCCCTACATTTCAGGGTGGATTCTTAACTACTGGACCACTAGGGAAGATCCAACACCATGTTTTCCTTCTTAGCACTTTATGGCAACCCACTCAAGTATTCTTGCCTGGAGAATCACGTGGATAGAGGAGCCTGGCAGGCTAGATAGAGTCTGTGGGGTTGCAAAGAATTGCACACAACTGAAGTGACTTAGCACACACACAAAGTGTGTAACTATCTGTTAACTTGTGGGATGTATAATGTTGATTTGCTCTACTAAACTGCGTGCTTCATCCAGCTTGTCCATCCAGCATCTAGCACAATGCCAAGCACACAGCAGGTAATCAACAAATAATAGAAGGAAGGAAGGAAATCCTTGAAATTCTCTTGGATCAGGCCTTGGGATCCAGGGCAGGACAGTGCCTGCAACTAGCTGCTCTTAGTTCAATTCATCACTGTGGCAAAGCTGGTGAAACAGCCATTTCTTCATCCCAAGACAGCGGGGGAGGCCTCCCCTGTACACTAAGTGGCCCATGGCCAGCTTGTGAGCTAAGCTGGGTGAGGCATTCTGGCTGCATCTCCCTCCTTGTGAGCAGTGGTTCAGAGGGGCCCCTCACCTTGTAAATCTGCCTCGGAAACAGGACCGACTGTGCCAGCTGGGCCTGAGAGAAAAAATAATCATTTACAGCTCCCCAGGGAAGGTTAGCACATTCCAAAGTGCATTCACTAGACTACTACCCCCAACTGAATTCAAAATTAGTAAGAAAAAAAAAGGAAACAGCCTAGTGGGTTTTTTCCCTCCCTTCTCAAATTTGCCCCTGGCAACTTGTGCATCTAAAAATAAAAAAGATATTGATAAGTGTACAAAGTCAGAATTCTAATATTTAAGGAATGACAAAGTGTCCCAACTAGTTTCCTAACCAAAAGAATAAGATGCAAAATGACCAGTAGGAAGGTGAACTGGGTTTGTGAAAGACTGACATTTAAAAATTTGCCTGCCTCCCATGGAGGTTTAGGCTGGAGGGAGAAAAAGCACAGAAAGAAAAAAATGAGGACTTTTGTTTTCTTAGAGGAAAACAAAAATGACAGCTTAAAAACAAGCAAGAACCTGCAGTTTGGGTTGTGGTTTTACAGAGAGCATTCTACTGTTTGAAGAAGAAAAACTGGATGTGGCTTGAGTCTACCTAATCCCAAAGCGTGCTCTTCGTAGAAAATACCTCCTATTCCACAGGACGGCAGCATCGTGATCTCCACAGTAAAGGTGCTACACAGCTTCAGGGTTCCAAGCCCTGGCCTGCCCTCTCTCAGTGATGAATTAATTGTGATCAGAGTTAAAGAATGAATAGAGTACAGGTCATGCATACATGCTAAGTCGCTTCAGTCACATCCTACTCTTTGCGACCCCATGGACTGTATCCCACCAGACTCCTCCGTCCACGGGATTGTCCAGGCAAGAATACTGGAGTGGGTTGTCGTGCCCTCCTCCAGGGGATTTTCGATCCAGAGATTGAACCCAAGTCTCTTATGCCATCTGCATTGGCAGGTGGAGTTCTGTACCACTAACACCACCTGGGAAGCGCATAGTACAGGTCTGGCACTGCAGAATCTAGATAACTCAAGCAGATGCTTCATTTAGCACAAATCACCATAATCCAGGTTTGATGCCTTAATCTGTGTAGAGACTTTGCTTTTCACAGACGGTGAGAGAATGAGGCAGGTTTGCTGGCTAGCCCCAGATCAATAACTGGAATGCACACCCGCCCCGCCCTGGCGTCTCTCACCTTCCTTCCTCTAAGCCTGCTGCTCTAAGATGTACACTGTACAGGGAATGGATGTCTCCAGTAAAGCCAAGAGACTCCCTACAAGCAAGTGAGAAAGGTTCTCAGGGAAGGACTCAGGGCTCTATTTGGAGTGATAATAATTGAGTCATGCCTCACTTGGAGTTAAAGTAACTTTAAGAGTTTCAATGTATTGATACATGGGGGTAATGAGAATAAATGAAGAATCCTTCTGAAAGTGACGCTGGTTCTTAATGTTGAAAAAATATATGATTAAACATTGGGTGTTCATCCCGTGTTCATTGCAGCACTGTTTGCAATAGCCAAGACATGGAAGCAACCTAAATGTCCATCAACAGAGGGAAGGATTAAGAAGTTGTGGTATGTATATTAATGGAATGTATTATTCCCATCCATTAAAAAGAATGAAATAATGCCATCTGTAGCAACATGGATGGGCCTAGAGTGTGCCATACTGGATGAAATAAGTCAGACAGAGAAGGAGGTGTTGTTTGATATCCCTTCCATGTGGAATCTAAAAAGGAATGATACAAATGAACTGACAAGTCCAAAAGGGACTCACAGACTTCATGAATGAGCTGACGGTTGCTACAGGGAAGAAAGGGGGAAGGGATAGTTAGGGGTTTGGGATGGACAAGTGTATACTATTATATTTAAAATGGATCACCAACAAGGACCTGATGTACAGTACATGGAACTCTGCTCTGTTATGTGGCAGCCTGGACGGGAGGGGAGTTTGGAGGAGAATGGAGACATGTATATATATGGCTGAGTCCTTTCACTATTCACCTGAAACTATCATAACGCTGTTTGTTAATCAGCTATACCCTAATATGAAACAAAAAGTTTAAAAAAATTGGGTGTGCCTAAGATTTCAGAGGTACTCAATTATGTTCTGATTTACAAATGATACGGTTAAGGTGTTTTCATTATTTTCAAATTACCCATCACTGAAACATTGACACGTGGATGGGAAGATAAATCCAGTGGCCTGACTCTTCCATGGTCATTTTTTACCTGCTATTTGTTCTTTTAGGGGTTGGATTCATAGTCACAGGGCCAGCTACATACTCTGTAGGACCCTGTGAGAAATGAAAATGGGGACCCTTTGTTCAAAAATTATTAAGAATTTCCATATGGCAGAAGCAGAGCATGAAGCCAAGAGCCGGTGCCTTTGAAGTCCGAGGCCCTGTGTGAACTGCAGAGGTTATCCACCCATGATACCCATCCTGGGTGGCAGAGGAGGGGTGGAGAGGGAACCAGACATACAGACATTTCCTTTGCGATTTCCATGGGTTCTCAGATACAAAGAAAAAAGTATCTTTGATTTTGGCAGGCGAATATCAATGGCAAGATGAAACCTCCCTCCATAGGAGAGGAAATGAAACTTAAGAGGCTGCTGAGAAGGAGAGGAGAATGACCTTTTCCAAGCACCCACCACATGCCGGCTGCTGGGCCCCGAGCTGGCCCTGACATTGGCGCTATTCTTTCTCGTTCCAGCGTAGGATTGAGCCCACACTACAAAAGCAGAGTTAACTGAGGTCAGTGATGTGTTTAAGCTCAGCCGCTTTAAGTTTAGAAAGAGCAGGTTAAGAGATACAGACACTGGGACAGCTGGGGCTATTCTGTACTGGAGGAGATTCCTCTCCTGACTCACATCCTCCACCTAAGACCACTCAGCCCCACCACAGATATCAGCCCAAAGACTCCAGAGGTCTGTGTGCTCTGGGCAAGAACTCACCCTCTGCCTCCAACATGAGCAGCGTCCCCCTCAATGTCGGTCTCAGAGACAGACCATCAACCTTATTGAGAGGTCTTTTTGCTCCTATTCATGTTCCTTCACCCCTCGGGGCATCCCTCATCCACCTGTATTCCTTTCTGTATGGCTCTCTAACCCCCATCGCAGGCCCAGCTCCTCCTCCTCCCCAAGCCCCCCACAGCCTTCCCGGGGGGCCCCACATCACTATCTTGCTCTAACAGGGCACTGTCTCCCCTATAGCTCTTTCAAGGGGCAGCTCTTTGCCTTCCCACTCCCCCTCACTAAAAGGGTCTATTCGGTGGGAGGTGTCTTCCTATTCACCTCCTGCTTCCTGGCCACTGCTGCCCTCCCTAACACTCTGCTCAGGGTCCTCAGTCACTCTTAAATAGCCCCCAGGTTATAATCACCTATTATTCCTCCCCAGGTGACTCTGCCTCAAGCCTTATGGAGTTCCTCTCCTGTGAGTCCTGTTGTATTCCTAGGAATTTCCCTGTTTGCTAAACAATCCCTCTAATATCCTGAGCTGTAAATTCCTTGACTGCTGTCTTCCATTCTTTTTTCCTCTTGGCTGCACCTCGGGGCATGCAGGATCTTAGTTCCTGGACCAGCAGTGGAACCCTCTGAACCCCTTGCAGCGGAAGCTCGGAGTTTTTAACGACTGGACGGCCAGGGAAGTTCCTCTTCTTCCATTCCATCTGTTATACCTACTCCCACGCTCTTATCCTGACCTTGCCATCACTGATCAAGCCTCCCATTCTCCAACAATCTCGCCTCATCACTCTGGCTGACTCTCTAGTATTCTAATTTCAACAATTCTTTGACTGCACTGGGCCCCACACCCCATTTCTTGCCCACCTTTCTACCATCCTCTCTTCCTGTACATCCTCCCTTCTCTCTGGAAACATCGTAAACTCCATGGCCCATCGTTACAGCCACCAACTCTCTGCCTGACTCTCACTCGCCCCTCTCACTTCGCACTCCTTTGGTTAAATTCCGACTGTGGATAACTCAGCTCTTTGCTACTCTGCTTGTCTCAGGCTGACATTTGTGGCTGGAGAAAAATACACAAGCATACCAACTGATCTCACTTGAAATTCATGACCACTAACCCCAAGGGCGCCCTTGCTGCTGCCTGATCGCCTCTCTATTTCCCCGTCCATTCACCCCCACACTCTCGTAGACAACCACGACACTCCTTCAGAGAGTTGTCCAGATTCACTGTCTACAGTTTCTCTCTGCCCTTTCTTCTCTTTTGAATACCCTCTAAAGAAGGGGCTTTTGTGTACCCGATGCCACTGAAATGACTACATCTTCCTAAATACCAAGATCGAGTCTTAGTCTTTCTCATGCCAGATCAGTGAGTAATAGTCAATACTGTAGGCTTCCTAGACAACATTTTCTCCTGGGTCTTTTCCTACATTAAAGGTCTGTCCTCTGTGGATTCCTTCTCATTCCTTCAACTTTTACCCACTGGAGCTGTGCTGTCCAATATGGTAGCCACTAGCTTTGAGTGGCTATTTATATTAAATTATCATTTTAGTTCCTTAGTTCCTAAGTGCTCAATAGCCGCATCTAGTGGCTAGTGTACTGGACGGAGTAGATAGAAAATGTTTCCATCATCACAGAATATTCTATTGGGCAGCTCTGCACTAGAACACCCAAGGCTCAGTCCTTGGGCTTCTTCTCTATCTGAACTCCCTCTCCTCAAATTGTCAGCCAGTCTCTTGGCTGGTGCACCCCAATACTTACACATCTAGCCTGGACCATTTCCTGAATTCCACATTCCTTTATCTGACTGCCTACTCATCAATTCCACTTGCATGTTTAATAAATATCTTACTTTTATCAGTCCTAAAGCGAACTCCTGATCTCTTCCAACCCCTGACTTCTGCAACTCTTCCACCTGGTCTTCCCCATTTCAGTATCTGACAGCTCCATGCTTCTAGTTCATCAGGCCTGAACTCTGGGGGTCATCCTTGACTTTTCCCTGCTTCTCACACCCCACTCAGTTCAGTTCGGTTCAGTCGCTCAGTCATGTCCAACTCTTTGCAACCCCATGAATCGCAGCACGCCAGGCCTCCCTGTCCAACACCAACTCCCGGAGTTTACTCAAACTCATGCCCATCAAGTCGGTGATGCCATCCAGCCATCTCATCCTCTGTCGTCCCCTTCTCCTCCTGCCCCCAATCCCACCCAGCATCAGGGTCTTTTCCAGTGAGTCAACTCTTCGCATGAGGTGGCCACCCCACTACCCACCAGCAAATCCTCTTTGGCTGAACCTTCAAATATTTCCACTGTCTTCCCATTTCTCACAACCACCATTGCTACCATTCTGCTGGGAATCATCACCATCTCCCACCCAGATCATCTACTCAGACTTTCTGCTTCCGTCCTTCCAATTTCTTCCATCTTGGTCTACCCTCAACAAAACAGCCAGAATTAATTCTTCTCAAGGATAATCTGAGTGCATCAGTTTTCAGGTCTGCTCAGAATCCTCTCGTAGCTGGAACGGGAGCCAAATTCTTGCTCGGAGCCCAGGAGGCCTCTGTCCTCTGCCTCTCAGCCCTTGGGGGACATGTTCTTCCCGTTACCTTCTCAGTTTCCACCACAAAGCCCCCGTTATTAGTCCTCGATCAAGCTGAGCAGTCTGCTTCTCACACTTGGAGCTCTCTGCCCCATGCAGCCTGTGACTTGCTCTCATACTTTCTCCAGGTTTCCCCTCAAACGCTTCCTTAATGGTGAGGCCTTATCTGACCCCCCTATCTAAAGTCATGGTATTCTCACCTTTGTGCCACTCAGGGAACTAGATACTGCATGCCACAACTAAAAAAAAAAAAAAGGATCCCATATACTGCAAGGAAGACCTGGCAGAGCCAAATAAATAAATAATAAAATAAAATATTATACAAGTACTTATTTGCTTATTGTTTAACTCCTGGTATCATTTCAGCCTTAGGACTTAAAGGGACTGTTTTGTTTACAGCTGTCTCCAACTTGTAGAAAACTGTCTCACATGTGCCAGGCACCTCGACAAACATTTCTTGAATGAATGACCAAACAGAGGCACACATTTTCCTTCCTTTCTTACTTTTCCTCAGGTTTCAATTATGTTGCTCTAATAACTACCTGTACCCCTTTGGGGTAAGATCCATTTAATTGCAGACAGAACAAAAACTAAAGATTTTTGAAATATTCTATATGCTATTGATAAATTCATTTGAAAATATATATACTATACATTTTTCTTTAACTTGTCTGTAATTACAATTTTCAGAAGTTTTAATCATTTCCTCTCAAAGGAAGACATCATAATTTCAAGTGTTTAGCCTTGGTGTCTGATTTACCTTTAAGTGGCAGAAGTCACTAATGCTTATTCTGATTAAGGTAGGTGCAGGGGGGAAAGGCAAGAATACCTCAATTCGAGAACTGGTTTTGCTCTCTTACTCTGAGAAAAACACTTTCAAATATAGAATTCACCTTGGGGTTGCCCTCCTAGAGCCACTTAAGTCTTTTTATCGAGCATCCACCTGAGGTCTGGGCAGAGAGTTCTGAGTGACCAACAGCAGGGCTGTGCAGGTTGCCAGGTGTGTGACCCCGGTAACCAGCACAACCTCATTCAAACCTGGAAATAACTGACTGATCCCGACTATTGATAAGACCATCTGGCCCAGAGAGAGGTGGTTCCCAGGAACTGATTACCTGAGCCATCTGCCCCGAGGGGGCGGGTACCAGGTGGGGGTGGTGCTATGCTAAGCCGCTTCAGTCTTGTCCAACTCTTTGCCACCCCATCGAGTGTAGCCCACCAGGCTCCTCTGTCCATGGGGTTCTCCAGGCCAGGATACTGGAGTGGGTTGCCATTTCCTCCTGCAGAGGATCTTCCTGACCCAGGGATCGAACCCGCATCTCTTATGTCTCCTGCATTGGCAGGTGGATTGTTTATCACTAGAGCCACCTAGGAAGCCCAGGTAGGGTGGAGTTGGGGGCTAAGCCCCACCCTGAGGCCCAGCCTCACCTAGGAGACAGGAAGAAAAAATCACATGTGTTAGAATCTGCAGGTAAGGGTGCTGCAGGCACCAGCTCAGCCCCCCTTACACCACTGGCCTGCAGAACAAAAAGCAAGAGACAGATTCTAGACAGCCCCCCAAACCAGGGCTTAAGCAAGAGGACAAGCTGTAGCCCTATATTTTCCAATCTCTGTAAATTCCTTGGGAAAGTAAGGATTTCTCCACTATAGGAACAACCATTTCCTTAGGTAGCAGTTTAGGGATAGAAAAATGTTTTCTCAACTGGAGTGAAGAGGCAAGTCAAAGTCAAACAGAGAAAGAGCAGAACAATTAGCTTTTGGTGATGGTGGGTCTCCTCTGTCTCGTTTGCCTTAGAAGATGTATGGATGTGGGCTGGAGAGAGTGTGGTGGTTTAAAATATGTCCACAAATTCTCTGATACTCTCCCCTTGAAGAGATAGAGCCTCATTCTCTTCCCCTTGCGTGTGGGCTGGACTTAGTGGCTTTCTTTTATAGAATAGGAAAAAAAAGAAAAAAAAAAAGCAGAAGGAATAGAGAAACTAGGTTAAGAAGCACAGATCTGCTCTCTCTCTCCCCTACCTCATTCACCTGCACTGGGGGAACTTAGCCACCGAGTTCCAAGAACCCTGAAGCGGCCCATGGAGAGGGCCGCACGGTGGGGAATGGACGCCTCCAACCTCCAGCTCCATGAGTGAGCCACGTTAAAGAGGATGCTCCAGCCCCAGCCAAGCCTTTGGATGACTACATTCTGACTAAAACTCACCAGAGACCCGGAGCCAGAGCCACTTAGCGAAGCAGCATCCAGATTTCTTGTGTGTGTGTTAAAGAATTTTTTTTTTTTTGGATGCAGACCATTTTTTAAAACGCCCTTATTGAATTTATTATAATATTGCTCTGTTTTATGTTTTGGTTGTTTGCTGCCAGGCCATGTGGGATCTTGGCTCCCCGACCAGGGATCAAACCCACACCCCCTACAATGGATGGCGCAAGTCTTAACCCTGGACTGCCAGGAAAGCCCTGTTCCCAGATTTCTGACTATCAGAAACTGTGAGATAATAAAGGTTTGTTGTTTTAAGCTATTCAGTTTTTTAGTAAACTGAAAGCTATGCGTAACTAAGACAGATAAGGACAGGAAAAGACCACACAAACTTTTCTCGTGTTTAAATTAAGAACCTATAACATACAATTTTGTTAACGAGGTAAAATGTCTTCGGCTGAGAGGAAGAATGTAAGGAATAGTTCTGGCGAGGCAGAAAATGAAAGACGACCTCAACAGAAGTAGGTTACCTTTATTCAGGCAAGGAGGGGCGACAGTCGGCCTGACCACCAGGCTGAGCGCAGAGAGGGATCAGGGAGGCTTCATACTTATAGGGAGGTTTGTGGAAGCGATATGGGAAACGTTAATCAGGTGGGATATTTTGAGTATTCTTTTGTTGAGATGACATTTGTAGTTGGGCAGGGGGTGATAAATCTGGGCAGGTGTAGGGGGGTGCAAGGTTTCTGACAGTGGTTGATAAATCCCAGATAGATGCAACCAGCCTGGAGCATCAGGGTGGAACTAAAATTCTGTTTTGTTTTCTCCGAAGTTAGATGATTCAGCAAGGGGCCTTTGAGACTACTGTTCTCTTTTCTAGGCCCAAAAGACTCCTTCAAAGGAAAAGACCTAAGAGGAAGCATAGGCTGGAGCAGACCTCTGGGCCAGCCATGCCCAATCCTTGGGCGGGTACCTTGTCTCCTCCAAGCCTCAGTGCCTCCTGGCAGAGGGGTTAAGAGGCCATGCAAGATGATGAGTGCCACATGCTTGGCGCAGCTCATGATCCTGAGAGACTGTATTCTTGCCTGGAGAATCCCATGGACCAGAGGAGCCTGGCAGGCTACAGTCCATAGGGCTGCAAAGAGATGGACACGACTGAGCATAGCACAGCATAAACATTTCCACCCAACTGCAGCTTACCCCTTTACACACTCCTGTCCTAAATGAGTGTGATATACACAACTTTGCAAACCCTCCTTTGGAGCTGACCACTGCGTGATTTGCCTGAATTTAAGACATTTGCTGAGGCTTCAGTCAACCTCAGGTGCCGAAGGTCTCATCATCAGATGAGTGCGACAGGGTTGCCTGTTTATTTTATTTTTAAAAAATATCATGAGAATTTATTACATAACTATTTTTTAAAAATATTTATTTCTTTATTTATTGGCTGCGCTGTGCCTTATTGCTATGTGTGGGCTACTCTCTAGTTGTGGAGAGTGGGGGCTACACTCTACTTGTGGTGCGCAGGCTTCTCATTGCAGTGGCTTCTCTTATTGAGGTGCACGGGCTCTGGGCTCACAGGCTTTAGTAGTTGTGATGCAATGGGGCCCAGGTGCCCCACGACATGTGGAATCCTCCTAGACCAGGGATCGAAGCTGTGTGCTCTGCATTGGCTGATGGATTCTTAACCATTAGACTGCCAGGGAAGTCCTGCATGTTTATTTTTAAATTCAAAGTTTCTGGAAGGTGGCATACTGTGGTGTATGCATATAAAAAGGAAAATCAAAACAAATGACAGTAAAGAGGGAGTCTGGAAGTCTGTATGCCTGAGACCATTCAAAAGTCAAGGCTTAGAGGCTGTGACTGACAGAAGTCCTGCCCATAGTAAAAATGCAGTGACAAAAGTACAATGAGGAATTTAACCAGAAGGTGACAGGTTAGATTCAATTCCTCCTCTGTTGTCATAAAGAAAGCTTTCCTTGAAAAGATGTGTTAATCCACTCAGTTGCTCACCCCTAGGGTCACAGGAGTTAACTTAAATCTGATCTAATCAGTACTAAGAAGGTGTTCTTTTTATAGTAATCCATGAGGAAAACGAGCTGAATTGTAGGCATTTTTTAAGAAAAGTCAGCCACAGAAATACAGATATGGGCCAACACCAAAATGGCTGCACAAAAGTGGAAAAATGACTTTAAACATGGCTAAGCGCTTCTTAGAGCGACTTTCTTTCCCTGGAAACAAGATGCAATTCAGTGTCCGTGTTGCTTTGTGTGACCCTTAAGGTATTAGACTCTGCTACTCTCACTGGTCAAACCCATTGCTTGATTTTCTCTCTAAACCTCACCAGCCAGGCACGGCAATCTTTCTTAATCCACAAAGAAATTTTTTTTTTTACTTGAGTATGGGTTGTATTTTCCATGTACATGGGCTGCTGTCAACTTAGTTTTATCCATCATAGATATTTAATTCCTTCACTTGGGGCACACATAATCTACTGAATGCTTCAGATAAAGCAGTCATATTGACAGCAGCAAGGAATAGAGATGAAATAATACAGAACCCCCTTCTCAAAGTGCAGACAGGTACATAAACAGACAAGTATACTATACATCACAGATTTATTCTATTTATACATGGTTTATGTCACAGGTTAGGGTACCTATCCAAGTCTAGAGAAAGGAGGGGTCAGGAAAGGTTTTCTGCAGTTGGTGATGGCTAAATTTCAGCGATGAGTGGGAATTAACTGGGCAAGAAAAGGACAGAGTATACAGGATGGAGAAAACATTTCAGGCACAGAGTACAGCAGAAGCAAAGGCATGGAAGCTAGAAACAGTGTGAACCAGGCAGGTCAGAGAGATTGCTTTCTTAGAGCACAAGAGCGTAGCAGGAAATGAGGCCAGAGATGAGAAAGACGCATATGGGAGGTCTTTGACGCCACATTTAGCTTAGGCCTTGGGCTTCCCCGGTGGCTCAGACAGTAAAGAAACTGCCTACAATGCAGGAGAGGTGAGTTGGATCCCTAGATTGGGAAGATCCCTTGAAGAAGGGCATGGCAACCCACTCCAGTATTCTTGACTGTGGAGTTCCGTGGACAGAGGAGCCTGATGGGCTACAGTCCATGGGGTCCCAAAGAGCTGGACATGACTGAGCGAATAACACTCTCACTTTTTCCTGAGGAAGTCATTGAAGGATCTGAGCAGGAGACCCATCTGAACAGGTAAGACAGGTAGACCAGGGGAGGAACTTAAAGAGTGCAAGGCTGGAGGCAGGGAGACCAGGTGGGAGAAGCTATAGCAGCTAGATTGAGGATTAGTAGCATTTGCAGGATTGGGGCAGTAGCTGCAATGGGGAGGGGAATGATTTGAGACCATTTAGAAGGGAAAACTGGCAAGACTTGGTGACTGATTTATTCTAGGAAACGAAGAGCGGGGCAGAATCATGTGTATGTTGGTGGTGGCCACTGCCATTATCTGCGATGAAGAGTACTGGCATAGACTCAAGTTAGAGGAGAAGATGATGATGAGTTAGTCTGAACATGCTACATTTGAGATAGTTTGTATACTTTATTTATTCTCCCACTGTCTTCAAAGAGTAAAGGAGTGTTGGCCAGCTCTAGTGGTCCAGTGATTAAGAATCTGTGCTTCCAATGCAGGGGGTGCAGGTTCAATCCCTGGTCAGGGAACTAAGATTCCAGAGGCTCTGTGGTGCAACCAAAAAAAAAAAAAAATGTAAGTATTGCAAAAAAAGTAAAGGAGTGTATAAGCTAAATTTAACTTTGATCTAAAGTAAAGGTAACAAATGCTGTGTTAACGGACAACATCACTGATCCATCAGAGCACCCTGTTCACGCAGCCCAGGCATCCTTCTCAGCACACTGCTCTGTCCCCACAGGGCAGCCACCATATGTTTCATACAACGTGGCGGCCACTAGCAGTCCAACGGAGAGTGCGTGCATTGGAAGCCCTTGACTCCTCCTGATCTAAAGGCTTGAGAGAGTATCATTCTTTAAAAGTTACATACCATCATTTGGAGGTACCCTTGCCAAATTTAAATATGCAAGACCACATTGATCTTCAGTAGCAGGGTCATAGAGAAGTCATAACAGATTCCTGGGGGCTTCCCCGGTGGCTCAGATGGTAAAGAATCTGCCTGCAATGCAGGAGACCCAGGTTCGATCCCTAAATTGAGAAGATTCCCCTGGAGAAAGGAACGGCAACCCACTCCAGTATTCTTGCCTGGAGAATTCCACGGACAGAGGAGCCTGTACAGTCCACGGGGTCGAAAAGAGTCAGACACAATTGAGCGATTCTCTCTCTCACAGACACACACACACACACAACATATTACTGAGAGATTCCTAACTTAGTTTAAGGCCAAGGCAGTGCAGACTATGGTGATCAATAGAATTCAGTTTAACATTTATTAACCGCCTACTCTGTGATGGGCCAGTGCTTCTTGATATGATTTCAGTAGGTCACAAGCCTATTAGATGCTCCCTGGGAGGTGTCAGGAGTGGGCAAAGATCTTGCCGTTCAGGTAAGATGATTTGAATTTCATCCCCCTCTTTGAGATCACAAGGCACATCAGTGTATTAGAGACAGAGAAATCCTGCAGTAAAGAAATCCACTGAACTAATTTTAGCTTGGTATCATCCAGAGTTATTCTGGCCAGGGAAGCCTCCTGTCAGATACTGCAAGTGAAATTAGGAATATTTCAATCCTCATAGCATATCTGTTTTCCAAATGAGGAGCAAAAGCTCTAAAATCCCACCAGCAGAGAGTGGGCTAGGGAGATCTTAAACTCAGATCTTCCCTTTCCAGCTTCAGGGTGCAAGTCACAGGATGATGGATGGCTGGGGCCCTATGCTCTCAAGGCCAAGGCTGACTTATCTGGGTTACACATTCACTTTATAAAGGACCTGTCCGGGTGAGCTTCAGTGTTCTCATGGCGCAGTACCCACAGCAGGTGGGTCAGCCAGGTTTTCTGAAGCATTCTCTACTGAGAAATGGAATATTTCCTGCCATATCAGTAAACAAAGAATGTCACAGACATCAGTGATGGCAGCCACCACAGAAGGTGTGCTGGTGAGCCCAGAGGGAACTCAGGAAGGAAAGAATAGCTGCCATCTAGCAGCCATTCCCTACACTCAGCCCTGAGGAATTCAGGGTGTGAAAACACGATACTGGTCCGATAGCTGAGGTGCATATCAAAGGGATGACTTCAGTGAGCCTAGACTCTTGCATCTTCCCATACAAAGAAAAGGGCTAAATTCCTTAACTTGGGATATTTTGTTTTCTTTAACTTCCAAAAAAAAAACTTTTGACCTTCAGACTACCTGCCCTTTGTTGCAAAACTTCTACATAACCTGGCTCTGCCCTATCCCCCTCCTCCAAGCAGTTCTCTCAGGGTTACTTGAGACTCTGCAGGCTTAAGTCCTAAGAGTTTCCACCAAATAAGACATTGTTGCTGTTCAGTTGTTAAGTTGCATCCAACTCTTTGAAACCCTGTGGGCTGCAGCACACAAGGCTTCCCTGTCTCCCCAAGGCTTTAGGATCTCCCGAAGTTTGCTCAAACTCAAGTACATTGAGTCAGTGATGCCATCTAACCATCTCATCCTCTGTCGTCCATCTCCTTCTCTCTCAACTTTTAGACTGCATATATTTTTTCTGTTGATATTATCAGGGCTGATACCTCACTTTGTCTTTAAAAGTCCTTCACCATCTGCCCCCTTTTTTTCTAGGCATTTAAAAACAATTCCATTTTCTCTGCTGCATCTTCAAGAGAAGCTGCAGCCTCTAGGCCTTTGTTCATGTTGTTTCTGCTGTCTGGAAACCTTAGGGATCATTTGATGCAATTGGGTTTCCCAGGAAGCGGACTCTGAGGTGAGGATCACAGCAGGACCTTTATTGAGGAACTCTCTGGGGATCAGCCCCTGTGAGGGAAGAAAGGTGGCAGGACAGGACAGAAGAGGAGGTTCAATTCTGATACAGCTGCTGGGAAGGTCTCACTGCCCCTGTGAGAGCTTGGAGCCGGGCTGGCCCTGGAGAGTTGACCCAAGCTGGGAGAATCGGGTCTCATCTTCAACCAGACATTGGATATGGGCTGCCCCAAAGAGGTATGACCTTGGGGAAGGCAGCTCTCTTTGGCCAAGGGCACCTAGGGCAATCCTCAAAGAGGGTCTCTGATGAGAACTGTTGACTGCCAACCTTCCCAGCAGCATGGAGGTGGGGAATGAGTGCTTCATTTCTGAAGGGAGTGGGTGGTGTCATGGATCTGGGCTGCCTGAAGGTATCCTCCACCTTGTTCAGGTCATGCTTCCTACTCAATTACTCAGGACCAGCACCTGTCCGCATCCTGTAGATGCCAACAGAACTTAGTGTCTGAGGTGTGGGTTCTGTTATACTAACTTTACTTTTAGCATGTTTCATGGGCTTTATCTCCCTACCTAGATTGCAAAGACCATCCACAGTTTATATTTCTCTTGTATCCTTAGCAGTGTTTAAGAAAGTGATCAATAATGTAGTGAAATGAGTGAAATGTAGTGAAATGAGTAAGGGATGTGGAGCCTGAAATTCTAATTTTAAATCCAAGAATTGCCACTTACAGATGTATGAAATTACATATATCATTTATAGTTTTGTGAATCTTAAGTTTCATCATTTATAATGTGGGAAAATAGAAATCTTTATTTTATGCAAGCTCCAGGGTTGCTCTGAGAACAGTAAGATGGTGAACTGAAGATGCCTTGTAAACTAATAAACTAAAACCAGTGTTTTCCAATGTTGTGTACTAGACACCCGTTAAAGGGAAAAAAATATTGAGCCAATAAATGTAAAACTAAGTATAAATTCCTTATGTTGATCATACATAAAATACAAACAAATTTATAAATAAATATAAATAAAAATGATATACAATCAATTTCAATGAACAAATATGGAGTTATTGTGACAGATGCTGCTGCTTTATTGGCTTTCATGCATATGGTACTAACTTTAAGGCAAGCTTCATTTGGATTGGAGATGCCTATATTCTGTATGCCATGCAATAATTCCATTTTCTCAACACTTGCCTCCATTGTAGCCACTGTGAAACCTGTCATTTATACAGTGAACCATGACATAATTTGACCTTCACATAGAAATATTTATGTATGTTAAGTCCACTTCTATTCCTTTAATTTTCTATTTCATTTACCCATTAGGACATACATCAGGATTTCAGTTTAGCTGAACGAAGTCCATACAACAATGAATTTTAAAATTAAGGGACAAAAGAAGTGTGAGATTTATTTACTGAAAACTACAAAATATTGCTGCAACAAATTAAAGAACCCTAAATAAATGGGGAGACATTCTATATTCATGGTTCAGAAGACTCAATATTATTAAGATGGCAATTCTCCTCAAACTGATCTATATATTCAACACAATTCCTATTAAAATTCCAATAGGCTTTTGGCAGAAACTGACAAGCTGATCTTAAAATTTACACAGGAAAGCAAAGAACCCAGAAATACCTAAGCAGTCTGGAAAAAGAACAAAGTTGGAGGACTTACACTTTCCAATTTCAAGACTTACTACAAAGGTACATTAATCAAGACAGTGCGGTACGGCCCTAAGGATGGACATGTAGATAGATAAATGGAACAGAATTGAGAACCTAGAAATAAACCCTTTAATTAATGTATTTTGAAGAATAATTTATATTTTGTGTTAGCTTCTGGTGAACAGAGAAGTGAGTCCATCATATATATATAGTGCTCAGTTAGGGCTTCACTGGTGACTCAGACGGTAAAGAATCTGCGGCAATGCTGGAGACTGGGGCTCCATCCCTGGGTCAGGAAGAACCCCTGGAGAAGGGAATGGCTACCCACTCCAGTACTCTTTCCTGGAGAATCCCATGGACAGAGGAGCCTGTTGGGCCACAGTCCATGGGGTCATGAAGAGCTGGACACAACCGAGCGACTACCACTCTCACTGTGCTCAGTCGTCATACATATATTTGGTTATACACACACAATGTTCTTTTTGGCTTCTTTTCTACTATAGTTTACTACAAGATATTGAATATAGTTCCCTGAGCTATACAGTAGGACCTTGTTTATCTATTTTATATATAGTAGTTTGTATCTCTTAATTCAAAACTCCTAATTTATCCTTTTCCCCCACTCCCCAGTGGTAACCGTTTCTTTTCTATGTCTGTGAGTCTGCTTTGGTTTTGCTTATATGTTCATTTGCATCATTTTTTAGATTCCATATATAAGTGATATCATATGATTTTTGTCTTACATTTATAGTCCACCAATTTACGACAAGTGAAAAAGTTGTCTTAAAACTCAACATTCAGAAAACTAAGATCATGACAGCCGGTCCAATCACTTCATGGCAAATAGATGGGGAAACAATGGAAACAGTGACAGACTTCAATTTTTGGGCTCCAAAATCACTGCAGATGGTGACTGCAGCCATGAAATTAAAAGATGCTTGCTCCTTGGAAGGAAAGCTATGACCAACCTAGACAGCATACTAAAAAGCAGAGACATTACTTTGCCAACAAAGGTCCATCTAGTCAGAGCTATGGTTTTTCCAGTAGTCATGCATGGATGTGAGAGTTGGACTATAAAGAAAGCTGATTGCTGAAGAATTGATGCTTTTGAACTATGGTGTTGGAAAAGACTCTCGAGAGTCCCTTGGACTGCAAGGAGATCCAACAAGTCCATCCTAAAGGAAATCAGTCCTCAATATTCATTGGAAGGACTGATGCTGAAGCTGAAACTCCAATACTCTGGCCACCTGATGGGAAGAACTGACTCACTAAAAAAGACCTTGATGCTGGGAAAGACTGAAGACGGGAGAAGAGGAGAAGGGCCCAACAGAGGATGAGATGGTTGGATGGCATCACTGACTCAATGGACTCAATGAGTTTGAGTAAGCTCCAGGAGTTGGTGACGGACAGGGAAGCCTGCTGTGCTACAGACCATGGGGTCAAAGAGTTGGACATGACTGAGCTACTGAACTGACTGAACTGAAACCATTAGGGGAAACTATAGTCTTTCAACAAATTTTGCTGGGACAACTGGATATCTGCATGCAAAAAGATGAATTTACACACTTCCCTCATTCATAAACAGAAAAAGGGCTCAAAATTGACCAATGTAGGGACTAAAAGCTATACAACTTCTAAGAGAAAATATAGCTCTTTGTGGCTTGGGTTAGACAACACCAAAAGCATGATCAATAAAATAAAAACAGAAAAAAAAAGACTTCATCAAGATTAAAATTTAATGCTTAAAAAATTACCAATAATAGGGACTTCCCTGGTGATCCAGTGGTAAAGAATCTGTCTGCTAATGCAGGAGACACAGGTTCCATCCCTGATCCAGGAAGATCCCACATGTCGTGGAGCAACTAAGTCCATGTGCCACAACTATTGAGCCTGTGCTCTGGAGCCTGGGATCCACATCTGCTGAGTCCATGTGCCTCAATGACTGCAGCCTTTGCACCTAGAACCCTTGCTCTGCAACAAGAGAAGTCACCACAACGAGAAGCCTGTGCACCAAAACCAGAGACTAGCCCCCGCTCTCCAAAACTAGAGAAATTAGTTGCCTGAGCAGCAGTGAAGACCCAGCACAATCAAAAATAAATGAATAAACAAAATTTTATAAAAAATTACCGATAATAATGGACAAGCCATGGTCCCAGAGAAAATATAAGCAAATATTGTTTTTGAAAAAGGATACATATCCAGAATATATAAAGACCTCTTACAAATCAATAAGAAGACAAACCAGTTTAAAAATGGGCTAATAATTACATGAAACAAGGTTTAGCATCATTAGTCATTAGGGAAATGCAAATATAAGCAAGAGACCATTTCATGCCCACTAGAATGGTAGAATCAAAAAGACAAAATAACTATTGGTGAAAATATGGAAAAACTAGAACTTTTACACATTGCTGATGGGAATGTAAGATGGTGCGAACACCATGAAAAAGCCTGGCAATTTCTTTTAAAACAAACTAAACATTAATTTACCATATGACTCTGTAATTCCATTCCTAGTATCTACCCAGGAGAGATAAAAATACGTATCACAAAAGACCTGTATGTGCTTTTAGCAGTATTATTCACTATGTCAAGAGTGGAAAAAAATCACATGTCCATCAACTGGTGAAAGGATAAATGAAACACACGGCAACCATATAATGGGATCTTAGCAATAAGAAGGAATGAACTATTGATATATGGATGGAGCTCAAAAATAATAAGTCAAGTGAAAGAAACCATATGCAGAAGATTGCATATTGAATGGTCACATTTATATGAAATGTCCAGAAAAAGCCAACTTATAGGGACAGGAAGCGGATCCATAGTTACCAGGTGTTAGGAGTGGGATTGGAAATTGACTGTCGATGAGCAGGCAGGATATTTTAAAGGTGACGGAAATTTTCTATATTTAGATTATGGTGATGTTTGCACAACTTTGAAAATTTACTATAAATCATTAAATTCTACATACAAAAGAGGTAAAATTTTATGGTATGTAAATTATATCTCCACTTTAAAAATGAGGAAGCTAATGGTCCCATATAATAGGATGTTTGTAGATAGTTAAGTCCAGGGCTATTATGATGCTTTTTGTACTCACTAGAGACCTGGCCTTTTCCATCTTCACCCATCCCTAGCATGTGTTCTTGTCCTCATGGTTATAGCTTGACCTCTGTCCAAGGAAGAATAGGAGAAAGAAGAGACCATACAAGGCATTAGTCTGCTAAATCGGCCATCTTTAAGGATCTTTCTGGGAAGCCCCACCCAATAACTCTCTTATATAATACTGGTTAGAACAGTATCTTGTGGCAATTCTTAATTTCAAGGAAGGCTGGGAAATGTAGTAGCAGTTGTTGTTCAGTTGCTCAGTTGTGTCTGACTCTGTGGCCTCATCGACTGTAGCCCACCAAGCTTCCCTGTCCTTCACCATCTCCAGAAGCTTGCTCAAATTCATATCATGTATTGAGTCGGCGATGCCATCCAACCATCTCATTCTCTGTCATTCCCTTCTCCTGCCTTCAATCTTTCCCAGCATCAGGGTCTTTTCTAATGCGTTGGCTCTTTGCATCAGGTGGCCAAAGTTTGGAGCTTCAGCTTTAGCATCAGTTGTTTCAATGAATACTCAGGGCTGATTTCCTTTAGGACTGACTGGTTTGATCTCCTTGCAGTCCAAGCGACTTTCAAGAGTCTTCTCCAGCACCACATTTCGAAGGCATCAATTCTTCGGCACTCAGCCTTTTTTACTGTCCAGCTCTCACATACGTACATCTACTGGAAAAACCATAGCTTTGACTGTATGGACCTTTGCAGGCAAAGCAATGTTTCTGCTTTTTAATAAATGTAGGAATTGGAATGTAGAAATCTAGGAATATTGCCAAATCAGGAAGAAAGAATGAGTGGATATTGAGTAGAGCAGCTAGCCATCTCTGGGGTGGAGAAACACTTCTTGGGGTCAATGGAAACACAAATAGAACCAGCACTGTTTACATAATAGAGGAGGACTCAATTATAAAGTGATAATCCAGATGACCCAAATGCTTCTTATTAATCGTTTCTTATCCAAATGAAAACAAAAACAATCAAATTCTCAGTGAAAACACAAGAGTTCCAAAGAAACTGTTACTCCGTTGAGAAATAGTAAAGCTGAACAAATGTCTATTGTTATTCGTATTTTTATTTCTAAGACAAAAACTTGAGAACTGAGCCAGTTGGAACAGGAGAAAGAACAGCATCCTTGAGTTTGGGAATGTCTGGATTCAAAACTTGACCACCCTCTTTTAGGGTCTATGCCTTAGGCAAATGCCAAAGCTTATCTAAGCCTCAGTGTCCTCACCTGCACAGGTAGCATGATGATACCTCCTTCACGGGGCTACTGGGTAGAGGTGATAAGCCTGTAGGTGTAAAAGCACTTGCCAATGCATTAACCTCCCTCCTTCACAGATCACACTGCCGAGGGACACGACAGTGCCTCACGCACCCAACAAAGAAGATTAAGCCCTATTTTTTTTTTTTCTGCCAAAATTAAACAGCTGTCTCAGAGTTCTTCAGCCATGGTTTCCCCGTATTTCTCAGGATGAAAATTTTTCTCAAGAGAATTCCTAATTAAATATCATCTATTCAACACACACACACACACACAATTACAACTGCAGGGTATGGAAGGGGGAGGGGAAGAGCAAAAAGCCGAGCCAAAAAATACACATAAAGCAAACAAAAAACAAAACCAGGGACTTCCCTGGTGGCCTCCTGGTTAAGGGGGCCTGCCACTGCAGGGGGACCTGGCTCCGATTCCTGGTGTGGGAAGATTCTATATGTCGGCTGGGGGGGCAATGAAATCTATGCACCACAACTGCTGAGTTCCTTTTTCTAGAGCCCACGTGCTGCAACTAGAGAATGCCCGCATGCCGCAATTAAGACCCAGTGCCGCCAAGATGAAATAATGAAAACAAAACCAAGTCAAAGAAAGCACCCTGAAGATAAAAGTTAACCTGTAGAGAACAAACTTTTAAAAATACTTTCATTTTTGTACCCAAAGTGCTGTAACCTTCCTAATAGAATTAGGAATGTTATTCACACAGGATCAGAGAGAGCACCTAGAAAAAACACACCAACTACATTTATCTCCTTAGCACATTAAAAAAGTGTGAGGCCCGTGCCAGCCGCTTGGGTAAGCAGGTGTGCGGGTGGGTAGGCTGGCACGAGCCCCAGGTCATCCATTACCAGTCCATTATTCATACATCAGTTTGACAAAACCAACACAGACCCTTTTTCATCACTTTCTCCCTGAGGCACGAACACAGTTTAAAAGAGGAGACTGTTCAAACTGCCTGACTGGGGTCAGTTTGCAACTTCAGTTGTTGTTTAGTCGCCAAGTCGTGACAGACTCTTTGTGACCCCATGGACAGTAGCCCATCATGCTCCTTGGCCCACGGATTTCCCAGGCAAGAATATTGGAGTGGGTTGCCATTTCCTTCTCCTTGCAACTTTAGTGGCTTTTTAAAAGTCAGTTAAACACTGACTGGATATAATCTGTATTTCTATAACACCACTAGGTATCCCAAAGGAGAAGAACAAATCCAAAGCAGAACTGTGAAATTTGCCAACTGAATGCTAAAATAATATTTAGTATCCATCTTCCTTCTCTTCAAAATATTCAATTTTATTAATAACAATAGTCTCGACAATAAATAGCATTTCTTTTACTTAAGAGACAAGAGAGGGCTTCCCACGTGGCGCTAGTGGTAAAGAACCTGCCTGCCAATGCAGGAAGCTGTAAGAGACACAGGTTCAATCCCTGAGTCGGGAAGATGGGGAGGTAGGCACAGCAACCCACCCCAGTATTCCTGCCTGGAGAATCCCACGGACAAAGGAGCCTGGCGGTCTACAGTCCATAGAATCACAAAGAGTCAGACATGACTGAAGAGACTCGGCATGCACGCATGCCTGAGACAAGAACAGGCTAGCAGAACTGGTATACTTTAGGAGACAAGGATATAGTCTGTTTTTTCCGGTCCCTCCTGTTCCCATTTTGCTTTTCCCTGTGAAAAGGGGGAGAGAGACTGTGTGGGACTCCTCTCAGGGAGGAGATCTCACAGGCTGCGCGTCAGGAGCGGGCCCGGCCTGAGCCGGCAAGGCTTCCCGTGGCGCGCAGCAGCTGGCCTGCCAAAACCCGACAGCTGTCAGGGCTTCCACAGCTGTGGCTGCCACCGTTTCCCAGAACCCACTCCCTCAGCTTCCACTGCGAAATCCTATCTGTCCTTCCCTGCCCTCCACTGCGGAGTGGCAGTTCATTCTACTCACGGGTTTGTGCAAAAGACCTCTCATCCTGCAAGCTGTCGCATGTACAGTTGACTCAGAAGTCAATGAAAAGCAAAACAAAACAGAACCACATTCTGTTTTCTTGAGAGCCATCCTGTATTATGGCCACTTTCTCGCTTTTCCTTTCCACCCTTATCCCAAAGTGTGGAAGGCAGAAAAAGCCCCGTGACCCAAACGCACAGACCAAAGAAGGGGCCCATCTGCTTTGTCCGCAGATCAAAGGAGAGCTCCCAGCAGTTGTGCTTGCTGATCTGCATAGAAGTCAAATCAGTTTTCTCTGCTATCCTACCCCATAGTGACCATTTCACATCACAAACCACGTGTCTTTGGGGTTGTTGGAATATTTTCATATTTACGTATGTATATATTTCAAACACAATTTTGGTAGCTTAGTTAGTTTTATTATTGTGAGTACAATTAGGCTGATCTATCTGATCTTTGTAAGTGAAAGCAGTGACTAGGGTAGGGAAAAGTACAGCTGAGCAACATCTGGGTTCTCCACTAAGCATCCAGGCTTGGGTGCTTGACGTTGCGGACTTCGCAGCCAGGTTCGCCCTAAGAGAGCACAGTCTCCATTTAGGGAAGCAGACTTCGTTTGAATGACTGTTTGCAGGTGTGACAAGGGTTACAGAGTGTGCCCTGAGGGTGCGAGTCTGCAAGGTCAGGAAGGCCTGTATACTGGGTCTTGAGGGTCTTTGGAACGGTTCTAACTAAAATCACATATTCGTTCAAGTTTGCTAAGTGGCTTCAGTCGTGTCCGATTCTTACGACCCCATGGACTGTAGCCTCCTAGGCTCCTCTGTCCATGGGATTCTCCAGGCAAGAATACTGGAGTGAGCTGTCATGCCCTCCTCTAGGAGATCTTCCCAACCCAGGGATCTAACCTGCGTCTGTTACTTCTGCATTGACAAGCGGCTTCTTTATCACTAAGCCACCTGGGAAGCCCTCTCATTTTACAGGTTAACTCAAATCTCTGGATCCTCCCTCCAGTGCTCCACTCCAAACACTAGGGGTCAGCAACCTTCCAAAAGTCATGAGGCGGCTAAGAGCCCCAGTCCTGGGGTGCTGCTGGGGTGGTAGGGGGTGATTCTCAGAACAGGGAGGATCTAAAAGACACTGTGGATGCCTTCCCAAACCCCACTCCCAGCCTTTTAGTAACAATCTTAACTTTTATTTGCTGAGTCGCCCTTGCAAAGTCCAAGTGCTTGGGGGAAATGGATCTGAGAGGATGATCTGTGGCTCTGCCCCAGTGAATTTGCATTATCTCATCCCCAACTCCACAGGACTGGTTCAAGGATAAACAGGTGACCCTACGTGGGCCAACAGAGATAGAGAAGAAATTTCTGTGGATGACGGGCAGGTAGCTTCCTTGCTCTTCTGGGAGAGCTTCTGTTAAGTCTCTCTCCTTCTCCTTTTCTCTCTCCCAGGGTTAAGATGAAGAAATCCCAAACCCTAGAGATATAAACACCAGATACAAACCTGGTGGTAATCACCAGGTGTGGAGGCACAGCTATAAGATGAAGGTAACTGGGGAAAAAAAGAGTAGAGTGGTGAAAACAGACATTTGAAAAGCAAAAAACCCCAGGGACAGAACAGAGCCCCAGCTCTTTGTTAACTGACCTCACCTGCAGCCCTAAGCAGTCTATACCCTCACTGCTTTATTTATTTATTTATTTTTCCCCCCTCACTGCTTATTAAAGCAGTGTCATTTCCTGCAGTTGACTCTACTGAGGTTTTATCTAGTCAACTGGTTCAGTGAAGAACCAATGAGAGGGTTGAGGGGTCTTGACACAACTCCGGACATCAGGAAAAGTTGACCCCAACTCCCTACTTTTCTTAGACTGTTACACACACACACACACACACACAAAAAAAAAACATTGAAGGGGTCCTAGTTCCTTCTTGTATTTTTTAAAGATGAGAGGCTATGGTGACAAAGGGTTTAGATGTTTAGAGTCCATCAGACCCAAATTCAAATCTCAGGAACTCCCCTTACTAGTTATGTGACTCTGAGCCGCCATGTCTGTAAGTGAGAATGAATAAACCCTACCTTTCAGAGTTGCCTTGAAGTTTAAGCATAGTAATATGTAATGGGCTTGGCATTCAAAGAATGGCTGCTATCATTATTATTTCAAAATTCCTTGAGTGGAAGGAGCACTCTGGCAGAAAAGCAGCCAGCTCTCTAAACATTCTTCTCAGTGTATTTATAGTCTGCTTTCCCAATCAAAGGGGTCTGCATCCTCGGATCTTGTATTATGTTCACAATCCACTGTAAATGACTATGGCACTTGAACACCGAGGATTTTGGTATTGGTGGTAGGTCCTGGGTACTAATCCCCTGCAGAAACGGAGGAAGGACTGTATTTACTTCCCACCCATGATGAGATTCTCTGGGTGTATGCTTACTGATTTTATTTTCTTGCCCTCCAAAATCACTGTGGATGGTGTCTGCAGCCAAGAAATTAAAAGACGCTTGGTCCTTAGAAGAAAAGCTATGACAAGCCTAGACAATGTATTAAAAAGCAGAGACATGACTTTGCCAACAAAGGTCCAGATAGTCAAAGCTATGGTTTTTCCAGTAGTCATATATGGATGTGAGAGTTGGACTGAGAGCTGAAGAATTGATGCTTTCAAATTGTGGTGCTAGAGAAGACTCTTGAGAGTCCCTTGGACTGCAAGGCGATCCAACCAGTCAAACCTAAAGGAAACCAATCCTGAATATTCATTGGAAGGACTGATGCTAAAGCTGAAGCTCCAATACTTTGGCTACCTAATGCAAAGAGCTGACTCATTGGAAAGACCCTGATGCTGGGAAAAATTGAAGGCAGGAGGAGAAGGAAGATTGCTGGATGGTATCATTGACTCAACGTACATGCGTCTGAGCAAACTCTGGGAGATAGTGAAGGACAGGGAAACCTGTCCTGTGTGCTACAGTACATGAGGTTGCAAAGAGTCAGACACGACTTAGCGACTGAACAACAACAATGCTTACTGATGAGGTCAGTTGGCCAAGAACTTTGAAATCCATGTCCCTGTACACAGTCCATATCTATGTCAGGCAGCACAGGCTTTGAAATGGAAGTTGACCGTTTCAGATAGTCATTGCCGTTTTGGAGTTAGTGATTTGCTAATGATGTAATTCCTAGGTAGATTGTATTTGTGCTAAAGCAGTGTGAAAAGGAGCTACTAAAAAAATAAGATCATTGTAATCTTTGACTTTTTTTAAATACATAGGCTCCTAAAGATTTCTATCATTTATTCAGAGCAAAAGTTTAGGACCTACATTAGCACATCTGTTCCAAGATTCCTGTCCTAGTGCAAGTGCACATAAGGTATTCTAGAACAAAAGGTGGATCACAGTCAATCTTCCTCTTTTCCATTCTTTCTGTGGCAGGAAGTCCCCCAATAATCTGTTTTCTCTCTCTTCCTATTGACAACATAGGTCCCATTCCCCTATCCTTTCCCACAAGACCACATATTCCATATTCCTTTACACCTAGGTGTGTGTGTTCACAACTGCGTGACTGCATTCTGGCTTAATGGGTCTAAGCAAAGATGTCATGTGTAACCCCTGCAAAGTGCCCTTAAAGGAGGGGAGGTGTGCCCTTCTTCCTCCCCACCGGCCACACTATGACATGATAGTAGGTGTTTAAGCAGCCAGGCTGGACCACAAGGCAGAAAGTCATGTACTGAGGAGGATGGAAGAGCAAAACAGAAAACGAACAGTCATCTTGAAACTGCCTTAGATGCCTGACTTTCACACTTGTTTTTACATGCATGAGAAATAAAACACTACCTTATTTGAGGCCCCAGCATTGAGTTGTATTTTTTTTATCACTCGTTACAAAACCTAATCTGAATGGACACTTGTGTATATCGATTGTTTACGTTTTCCTGCATGCATCTGGGATATCAGAATGGCACTGTGTCTAATGTGACACACCACTTACAAAGGGGATGTGGATTCATCAGTGATTTCCATCATACTCCCCAAATCCCACTCACATCCTACAGAACGAATTCTATCCACGGGATAACATCAGAAAGGTCATCGCTCAGACATGGAAAGAAATACAGATTTTTTTTTGTTTTTTAAACCAAGAACAAAACCTTTTGTTTATTTTACAGAAAACCCTATCTATTCAAGATGACTGCTTTCTCCTACTTTGGTTGGCAATTTTATGAAATGAAGACTATTTTCTTAGCAACACAAATGCTCACTATCAGTTAAAAGTACAATACTTGTTACTTGCAAGCATCAACTGGAGACAATGTAGTGAGAGACAGTGTGCTTCAGAGTGGTCAGGGGCCTTGACTTCAGATCCAGGAGCACTTTTAGGCTTTGCCACTTACTTGCAATGTGACCTTGGTAAGTAACACAACCCCTCACTAGCTCCAGTTTCGTTATCTGTAAAATGAAACCTCTTTCAGTATACTTGTAAAAAAAAAACACAAAATCAAATAAGCTAATATGTTCAATGCACCCAGCACATAAATAGTGCTCTAATAACAAATGCTTCTTTTCCTTTGCTCTTTAGTTTTTTATTTGTTAAAAAAGAAAGCCTATGGAGTTTAGATCAGTAGAACTGTTATCTTAAGAAGTTCTAGTCTCTAAAACTTACTGGTTTTATAACTCTATTGGACTTGTGACTTAAGAGTCAGCTTCTTCAATGTCAATCAGGTTTATAACAAGTGTGATATCATTAATCGTAGCAATAACAATTGTTGGCATGTTGCATGATTATCAAGTGTGAGGCACTGCACTAAACCTTTTATTTTTATTATTTCAGTGAAACTTGTTTTTTCTTCCTCCTAGAGATGTTTTTAAGAATGTAAGTAAAAATAAGCATGTGATTATAAGGATACAGTGTATAAAAGAAATTTATAAAATTGTAAAGAACATACAAATACAGCAGTAGTACTGATCAAATCAATTACTTCTTTTAGAAGAAAATACCTTAATTTTAGAAAGAAAAATATTTCACTCATTAAAGGAGGTGCAAGATATTTGTTTCTTCATAAAACTTGTATTAAATTTAAAAAATAATCTAAAGCTACATAATGCCAGAATAGAGGCACCTATTTACCTAATTGGTTACAGAATATGTTGATTTTCTTTCTTTTATACTTTAGGTAGTCTTTTGATTCATTGATTCAGGAAAAACTACCTGACAATTCCTAGGAAAAAGGTATTATGTAATCATATGTAGTGTGTATTAATGTACATTTAATATGTCTGCATGTACTTTCTCTGTTTTATTTACAAATAAATGTTTGTGTTCCATAACGTGTTTGTAAATTGACTAGAATTTAGAAGTTTCTCCTTTTAGAGAAACATTTATAATATTGCAACAGCACTGGCTAACATCCCCAACTGAAAATTCTTTCTTATACAAGAAAATCCTTGCATAAAAAATTTATTTTTGTATATAACTTTTGTATAAAAGCAAGAACATTTTGGCTAATTTGGGGTCACTCCTATTGGATATAATGGACTGTAGGATTCAGCAGGGAGTGAAAGGGTAGAAAAGCAGATGCCAGAAGTGGAGGTTTTTGCGGGGCAGCCTTGAAAAAGATCAAAGGAGAATCCAGCCCACAGATAATTTTAAAGAATGGACACAGTTGCCAACATTTTAAAACTGGAATTTTCACATTAAAAAAAACCCCACGACTTGCATTTCTGCAGAGTCACACACAGCTGACCACACAGGGCACCGTCTAGGCCCTTTTAGATGAAGTCTACTCTCTCTGTACCTGTGGCAGGGCAGAGTGAGGAGGGGTACTCCCCTTAGTTACAGACTGGCCTGGCCTGTATTGAAGACGTATGAATCTTCACAAATGATTTAAGGTGTCTGAGTTTGCACACACACACACACACACCTCTGCCCTGAGAAAACGGAAGACCGTGCACCTGCAGGTCATGGGCAGAGAGTAACGAAGAATGACCTGGCAAGGTTCAGCTCCCCTTCTGTCACTGGGACCCTCCTGGCCCATCAGTCGCTGAAGACCACACGTGGAGACCCACGGCCCCACAGCCACACAGCAGCAATTACCATGGCGGTCCGTATTCCTCACACCCAACGGACTCATTGCAGAGTTCACCTTCCAGCACCAGACACCATCTGTGTAACATAAAGCCAATAATGATATTCTGCCCCTGAAGGCGTTTGAGTCTGTGACCCTGGCATTGAGTCGCTCTGAATTGGTCCCTTTTCCATATCTGTCAGTGGGGAGGAGCAACTGCAAGAGAGGCTCCTAGAGGAGGTCAGAAAACTCTGGCTCTTGGGACGCGGGTGTGTCGGTCTCGTGATCAGAGATGTCTGTCAATCCCGTGCAGTGGGAGGCTGGCCTGAGAAACACCCACTCAACTCTACTGACCTCTCCTTGTAAAAGTGAGATCGGCAAGGTGGGCATCGACTTGGTCATAAAACCAGAGAGTTATACACGCTTCTTTTATATCCACTTGTGTTATGTGCTGAAATGTAGCTCCATGAGGGAGGAGCTTTGTTCACTACAGGACCCTAGGCAATTAGAATGGTGCAGTACAAGGTACATAATAGATGCTCAATTAATGTGTATGGGATAAGTGAATGAATGAAAGCACCACTTTATTCTCTCTAGAAGCCTCCTCTTTCCAAGACCATGCCTCCATTGTCTCTCACCTGGAAGACCTCAGCTGCCATTCAACTGAATTGGACCCCAGACCTCAGCATAGCTCCCCCTCAGATCCAATCTCCACTTTGAGTTATCTTTCTATAATCCAATCTCTGATATCTCTTCACTTAAAATCCTGCTATAGGGCTTCCCTGGTGGCTCAGTGGTAAAGAATCTGCTTGCCAATTTGGGAGACATGGGTTCGATTCCTGATCCAGGACGATCCCGTGTGCTATAGAGAAACTAGGCCCTCGCGCCACAGCTACTGAGCCTGTGCCCTAGATCCAGGGAGCTGCAACTACTGAGCCCACGGACCACAACTACTGAAGCCCGCATGCCTTAGAGCCCATGCTCTGCAACAAGAGAAGCCACCGCAACGAAAGGCCCGCCAAGCACAACTTGAGTGCAGCCCCCGCTCACTGCAACTAGGGAGAAGCCCAGGCAGCGACAAAGACCCAGCACAGCCAAAAATAAAACAAATAAATAAAACTATAAAAAGAAAAAAATCCTACAATATGGTTTTCATTATTCTGAGGACAAAGTCCAAGTATCTAAATGAGGCCCCCAGCCATCCTTCCCGCCCTGGCCAGCCTTACTGAGTTCCTCTGCGCGCCCAGAGCCCTCTTGCACACCCCTCCTTCCCATCTCCACCAGGGTGGGTGCACACTCCCATCTCATCCATCGGCTCTCAGTGTCTGTCTTCCACACGTTCTCACCACCACCCTTCACTCTCCCACTGTGCTAACTGTGCTCTCTGTCAGACGGCCACACTGTCGGGTCGTCTGGTGACCCCGGTCACCCGCATCCCTGGCATCTGGCTCACGGAAGGCCTGGCATGAAAGAGGCAGTGAGGAGACTTTCACTGGATAAATACATTCTATTTTGCGCTGGGTTTGGTGCCACGCTCTTGGTAATCCTCCACTTCTCATGGACGAGAAAGCAGAGGCTACAGAGGCTAGGTCATGGCCCCGGTCCAAGCACAAGTCCGTGGGCCTGAGCCTACACCCTTTGCACTGCGCCTCGCGGGGGAGACCGGCGCCTCCTCTTCCGGGGTAACCACCCCGCGGCTCGCTTGTGCCTCATCTCTGCCCACAGCACTCACAAGAACGCTAATTACCTCAGCAAGAAAGAAGGCCACCAGGAGCAGGCGGAATGTTTGCTGTTACTCAGGAGTGTTGCTTTGAACACCAGAGCAAGGAATGTAGGTCAAATGATTGCCCCGCCCAGCATCTCCCTCTGTTACCCAACTTTTCTCATCCCACGTGTGACGCCACAAGTGGGAGATAGCTACATGGAAAATTCTAGAAGCTTTGCAACTCTCATGAAAACAAAAACCCATGAAATCAAGGGAGGGATTTTAAAATCACTTTCTGTTTCAGCTTATGATTATTCTAATGCAAAAGTTCAGATTTATTCATTTGTTAAGAGCCAAGCAGGTATACAAAAATCACAGCAGACCCCTAAAAACATAAGTCCGGTTTAGCTATTATGAAAATAAGGTAAATACTGGGAAGACCCAGAGGAGTCGGGTGAAGAGGGAGGTGGGAGGGGGGATCGGGATGGGGAATAAGTGTAAATCTATGGCTGATTCATATCAATGTATGACAAAACCCACTGAAATGTTGTGAAGTAATTAGCCTCCAACTAATAAAAAAATTAAAAAAAATAAAAAAAAAATAAAAAAAGAAAAATATATAACAATAATTATGGGTCAGGTATACACATCACAAGTTAATCCTCTAACAGCTCTGAAGGTACACACCATCAATGCCTGCATCTGTAAAATGTCTGCATCTGCAAAATCTGAAAAGCCCAGGGAGGTCAAGTAATTTGCTCAAGGTCACACAGCTAGATGGGACAGAAAGGAATAGATCTAGCCCAGCTGCCTCCAAAACCTGTTCTATGCAACAGCAACTTTCTAGTTTGGGTAATACTAATATAAATTACAGTCTCTAATACCTAGTTTTATATTTTTAAGAAAAATGTAGTACAGAATTAGTCTAACAACATTCCAATACTAATTGTATCTTACAAATGTGTTGTCTACAATAAGAAACTTCATAAAGTTGATGCCATGTTTAATCTCTTTTAAGGGAAGGAAGAGAAAATCCTTTGGAGGAAAAATTTCAAAGAAAGTCTTAAGAAATAAGCGGTTGTAGGAGTTTCACATTTTAACCTAAGAGAAATGTAAAGACATCTAATAAAACCAAGTTTTACAATGACTTTGGTTAGTGTTACCAGTGGGGCAAAATAAATATCCAGGGTCAAAAGCACTCGATGACCTTACTACCTTATCAATTCTATGTTGCAGACATGGGAGCAACCATTCCCTCCCATCAATTTAGAGGAATTAAAATAATAGATCTTCAAATCAGTAATTTTGAAGAGCATGGGGTTGAACTAGCAGCTGTGAATCTCCTGAGCAGCAGAAATCCAAACACCAAACAATAGAGAAGACAGTTAGTCATGGAAAAATGGGTAATTCAGTCGCTGATCATATAAGTCCTTGTTCTAACTGAATGACATCATCTGAAAGCAAAACACAGTGATGCTTGTCCAGAAAGTTCCAGTCATTTTCCTCCCTGACATTCAGAGTGCCTGGTTTGGGTTTTTAATCCCCCTTTCATGATTTCATGGCCTTGGTATGCTCAGAGAAATTATTACGTTGCTTTTCCATGGTTAATGTAAGACTTCTTTGTCACCAAGGTATGCTTAAAGATAAGCACTTTGCTTTAGTACAATGACTGTCAACTTTTTGCACTTCTATTTCAAAACGGCAAAGCTCCTTTACTATGGTTACCATTACTTACAAGTGTCACGCAGAGGGAGGGTTGTAGTGAAACAAATGGTGTTCCCCCTGTTCCCTCCAGGTGCTGTCACCCAGTCATGCTCTGTTTCCCTCTCTGCTTTCCTCTGGGGGATCCAGGGAGGATGCAGGCATCCTCAGCCCTGGCAGGTCTCCTCTGCAAGAAGTAGTGCTTTAGAGACTCAGTGGGTTCCAATCAATCACTTCATGTCAACCAACAACCCATCGCCTCTATACACAGCCCATCTCTCACTACATTCTAATGATTCTCCATGCTTAGCATCACTTCTGTGTCTGCCCTTCTCTCTTCTGCTACCACCTTCTGTCTTAGTTCAGGAGTTTTTTCCCTCAGGACACTTATCCCCCTGCAAGAATCACTCCCACCACACCAGATGCCACCCCCCAGCACACCCCTCACCTTCCTCTTCCACACTGTTCAGAGTGATCTTGCCGAAAATCCAAATCTGACCTGCAGTGGCTCTGCCTGAGTCCAAACACCTCAGAGAACACAGAAGACCCCCTGTGACTTCTCTTTCCCCTACAGCCTTGTCTGTGGTTCACCAAACCTTAGTCTTCTTGGATACATAGGGTTTGCTTCATTTAAAATGCAGATGGCCAGGCTCTAACCTCAGAAATTTTGATTCATTACACATGTGAGAGGCCCAGATTCTGCATATCCGGTGCTTCTAGTATACATCTGATGCAGCACAACCCCGGGTAAACAGTGTTCCACAGCCTCCCTCTTGCTTCCTTCCATATATCCTACTCCACGGCCAAATGCTCCCCAATGCAGCCTCTCTTTCATGTGTTTGTAATTTTCCATGTGCCATTTGCTCCACCTGGAATGCCTTCTCCTCATCCTCCTGGCCAATTCGGGAGGATTCATTACTTTTCTAGACCCAATTAAAGATTCTTTTCCTCTAACCTACTCAGATGAAGTACTCCTTCCTTCCTTCCTTTGGGCCACCACTGTGCCTAGTTCATCACGCTGACTACCCTCCACTGAGATGGTATGCATGTGAGGCATCTCTACATGAAAATCAGAGATACAGTTTCCAACCCCAGCTCTGTCCCTTCATTAGCTGCCAGTCCATTTGGGTTGTTGTGGCTCAGATGGTAAGGAATCTGCCTGTAATGTGGTAGATCCGGGTTTCATCCCTGGGTTGGGATGATCCCCTGGAGAGGGGATTGGCTACCCACTCCAGTATTCTTGCCTAGAGAACTCCATGGACAGAGGAGCCTGGTGGGCTACAATCCATGGGGTCACCAAGAGTCAGACATGACAGAGAGCAACTAACACACAGGCATACCATAGAATGGTTGATAAACAACAGTCACTTATTTCTCTTAATTCTGGAGGCTCAGAAGTCCAAGATCAAGGCACCAGAAGATTTGGGTACTTTGTTTTTTAACTTTTTTAAAAGAAATTAGGCCACACCCAGTGGCACGTGGGACCTTAGTTCCCAGACCAGTGATCAAATCCATGCCCCCTAACCACTGGGATGCTATGGAAGTCCAAGATATGGTTCTTTGAAGGGCCCTCTTCAAAAAAGAGTGTGTGTGCATGTGCTAAATTGATTCAGTCATGCTTGACTCTTTGCGACCCTATGGACTGTAGCCCTCTAGGCTCCTCTTTCCCTGGGATACTCTAGGCAAGAATACTGGAGTGGGTTGCCATGCCCTCCTCCAGGGGGTCTTTCTGACCCAGGGATCTAACCCAGGTCTCCTGCAGCTCCTGCAGGGCAGGCGGATTTCTTACTGCTGAGCCTTCAAAGAGGAGAGTTTTTGCTATATACTCCTGTGGCAGAGAAAGGAGCTCTGGTCTCTATTACTCTTCTTATAAGGGCACTAATTCCATCACTTCATCCTTAGTCTAAACTTAATTAGCTCCCTAAAGCCCCACTTCCTAATATCATCACATCTGGAGTTAGGGCTTGAACATATGAATTTTGAGGAGACACAAATATTCAGGCCATAACAGCAGTTGTGATATCTTGGAGGAGTTACTTAGTATCTCTAAATTTCATCTGTAAATAGAGCTAAGAACAGTACCTACCCCACTCAGCTGTTGGTAACTATCCTAGTAAGTTATCATTAGGGAGGAAACTGAGGCAAAGAGATTAAGTAAATTTCCAAAGAGCTCATAGCTATTTAAGTAGAGGAGCTGGGATTAGCCTCCAGGCAGTCTGGCTTGTGCCCACATTCTTAACCAACTGGAGACCTGTCTTCCCTACAAGGAAATGAGCCGGCTAAGGGAGGAACAGAGGTTTGTTGTGCTGCCAAATGTCCAAGTTTGGTTCTGTCTTACTTAGAGGTCACAGAGTCTTCAGCAGACTGTTTGGCATTAGACCTGGGGTGGAGCTGGTAGGATGAGCTAATGCACTAACTGGCTGTGTCCACACCTCAGCTCTACTGAACTGTTTTCGAATCCTTCACTCAGCTGCCACACTCTCCAGGTCTTCCTATTCTGCTTCACTTCTGTAAGACCAAACTCAACACCACTTCTGCATTCAGATGGGAGAGCCTTCCCCAGAATCATCAAGTCAGAATTTGTTGATGGGTCCCAGGCACTGGTATTTTCCAGGAGCACCACCCACCTTCTGCCCATTATCCCAATAGGCAGCTAGAGTTGAAATCCACTTCCAGGAGCTTCCCCTTCCTTTGGGCAGCTTCTGGCATCTCAGGATCATGTTATGGTTGAGACCTTCCATTCTATTAGGATCCTATTTATTGGCCTCGCATAGGAGTTCTTCATCATTTTTATGTCAAGAGGACCACTTTGACAGTTGGGTGAAGCCCGTGGAACCCACCCTCAGGCCAATGTTTTTCACATGCAGGTAGTAAAAACATATGATTACAAGGTAATCAACTATATTAAAATACAACACATTGACCACTAGGGGTGAATTCTTTGACCCTGACTTAAAGGTCAGGAATATTGTTTTCTTGTGTCTAAGGACCAAGTACACATGCAGGGTTTAATAAATGCGTGTTGGAGAAATGAATTCAAGTATAAGTTGAGGATCACTGTTTTAGTAGCAGAAAAGTACCCTACCTGAAGGACAATGTACCATTTAAGAGCTGATGAAATTCAAACGTTATGCAATTTATTTCTGAAACAAATACCTAATGCGTCTGAAAAATTTAAAAATTGGTAGTCTTCAAAAAAAATCAATAAAAAGTTTGAAGGTGGTATTATCACCTCTAGCCTTTGCAAAATGTTTTTATTTATTTATTTATTTCTTGCCTATCAAAACTGTAGAGAAGGAAACTGTGGCTAACTCTGGGGTTTCTGTACTCAAATAGGAATAGAGGATCTGAATTTTTTTCTTGCTGTGGTAGGCAGAATAATGGTGTCTCCCAAACATGTCCATGTCCTAATATAAATTTCCTTACATGCCAAAGAGATTTTATAGATGTGATTAAGATACTGGGATGGTGAGATTACCCTGGATTATCCAGGTGGTCCCAATGTATTGATAATTACAAGATCCTCATAAGAGAGAGGCAGGTAGAGTCGGAGAATAAGATGTAAAGACAGAAGAAAAGGTAGGAGTGATGTGGGACCATGACCCAAGGAGTGCAGGCAGCCTCTAGAAGCTAGAAAAGGCAAGGAAACACATTCTCCTTCAGCCTCCAAAAGAATTAACCTTGCCAACACATTGATTTTAGCCCTGTAAGGCCATTTCAGACTTCTGGTTTCCAGAACCAGAATATAGCAAAGATGTGATGTTTTAAGCCACCAAGTTTTTGGTGATTTATTATAGCAGCAGTAAGAAACAAATGCATCTGCCATGTGTAACAAGTAATGAAATGGCCAATAAATACAACATAAGAGAAAGAACCAAGCATACAGGTTGGCTCGGTCCTTTCTGCCCAGGTTTTTCAATGCTGGTGGCTTAACAGAACCTTCCTAGATAGACAGATAAAGAGACCACACAGACAGACACAACACACAAGCTAATGCTAGAGTCCCATCTGAATCAGAATCTTAGGGTGGGATGGGAGATGCCTTGGGTTTGAATTTATTGAAGGCTCTCAAGGGATTATGATACTCAGGGGGAGCTAAGAATCTTGCCCCATACCAACAAAAGTAGGGTAGGATATAGTTTGTACACAGCCTTTTTCAAACAAAATAAATATATGCTATTTATAAACATTCTCATTAATTCTTATAACCATTGTGAATCAAGTAGACGGCAAATAAAAAATGAAAACAAGCAGAAAGAATAAAATAGTCAGCCTACAGTTATGGGCAAATCTCTGACATAGTTAAAAATAGAGCTCAAGTTCCTTCTAAACTGTCAGTTCAGTGCTTAAGTCACTGGAATAGAATACATCTCCCTATTCAAGTCCACATCAAATCTCCATTCTGATGAACAAACTCTCAACCATTAAGTGAGTCTGAAAACCAAAGACCTAAAAACTGATGAAAGTATGTGAGTTATTTCTTTTTAATTCTTTTATTAAATCCTTATAAACAATAACCCAGCCACTCAAATCCTTTCTGGAAGTAGGAAACAGAGTTAAATCCTAAACAAACTAGTAAGTCTATAGATTTAAAAAATGTAAAAGAAAAATCTTCTAGGCCAACGACAACTAAAATGCTGATTGTGTCAATGAAACTCAAATAACTAAGTAATGAATACTCTGCTATTGAATTTAATAATGTATGAAAAGTCTACCAAAACTATGAATTATTACCAACAATAGTCATAACAGTAAAAACATGTTACCATTTATAGAACACTTACTATGTCCTAGACACAATGTCAAATGCTTTGCCACATATAATTCTTCAACAACCCTGTGACATTAGTGTTTATCCTCCTATCATAGATGAAGCAACTGAGCTTATCAGGGTGAGAAACAGGTGGTTGAGCTGGAACTCAAAGCCAAGCCTGTCCTAAGCCCAAAGCTCTTCTCACTGCCCACCTCCTCTGCCTCCTTGCCTTCAGGATACAGCCTGGCATTGGACAAGCCCTGCTAAAGGGTCGTTCAGCTGAGCTGAACCCAACACAAGGACGGCATTATCACTGCCAACTCCATCATCTCTGAAACGAACAAACAAAGGAATTGTAGCAAAAAGTGATGCCCATGGAAATCTAATCTTCAGGAGAAAAATGATTCATTTTCTAGATACAAGATAGACACACACGCAAGAATGGTTCTTATGAGAACATACTTTTATAGCCAAATAAGAACAAGACTTAAAATCTCAAAAGTGAAATGATAACATACACAGTCATTCTAGTCTCCAGGAAACTTAAACATTAAAAATAAATTGAGATTGAGGCTCCCCTGGTGGTCCAGTGGTTAAGACACTGTGTTCCCACTGCAGGGGCAGCAGTTTGATGCCTGGTTGGGGAACTAAGATCCTACATGCCGCCTGCTGCGGCCAATATATAAATAAAGAAATAAATAGAGATTTTTCTTTCCCTTATTAGTATAAAAGTGTTTCCTAATAATGACTAGGGAAGCATCAGTAAGATCAGCTAAACGGATCGATAGATTTCCTCCCTTGTTCTTGGAGATCCCTCTAGCACTAACATTACTCTCACTTGAGATATTGTTTTTTTCATAAAATAAGTGAATAAAACAAAGGGTAAAGACCAACATAGCAAGGAAAGAAAACAAAGCAAGCCACGGAAGATCTCTGCTCTATGATGCCGAGGCTGAGACTCTGCAAACCACATCTCATGATCCTTCCCCACCTGTCTTCTCGCGAGATCCTGTCCACGGGAAGCCCCAGTGGGAGGCTGGCCAATGGGAGGTGAGAGGAATGTGCTCGGTGAGGTCAGTTCCGCCAGTGGCTGCAGAGCGCCGCAGCTGGGGTGGTCTCCTGTGATCTGCCTGTGGCTGCTGGCTTCCCAGCCCCAGGATGCTCCCCAAGGTATGCCATGTCCTCCAGGGGCTGTGCCTTAACCACGCGAGGCACCTCCCAGGAAGACTCTAGGAACACCATCTGTGACAGTTTGTGGTGTCCGTTCTGGGCGATGTGGCTGCTGCTTGCACTTACACGTCTCTGGGTTACCTCGATCTGCACCTTTTGCTCGGTCAGCCTCCCTTCACTCGTGGAACCAGTTCCCTGTGTTAAGTCAGTTCCTTGAAATTCCTAAATTGCCTTCTGTTTGCTAACTGGACCCTCGACTGGTGGGATTTCCAGGTGGCACTAGTGGTAAAGAACCTGCCTGCTAATGCAGGAGACTTAAGAGACTCGGGTTTGGTCCCTGGGTTGGAAAGATCCCCCGGAGGAGGACACGGCAACCCACTCCTATATTCATGCCTGGAGAATCCCATGGACAGAGGGGCCTGGCAGGCTCTGGTCCAAAGCATCGCCGAGTTGGACACGACTGAAGCGACTTAGCATGCACACAGGCACCCTGAATCATAGAACAAAGAGACTGAAAGCCTGAGAATGCACCTGCCTTTGCCATGTCGCTGAGATTCGCGTGGATACACTTCTTATCTGCACTGAGATCTGGGGACAATAACCCAGGGCAGCTCCCACCACCTACCCTCACATCCGAAGGCTATTTATTCAGAAAGACTGGCTAGGTGAGTGGGGTGATGGCGGTTTAGCCCACAGATTTCAAAGAACCAGCTTTAAGGGTCTGTCTGTCCACAAAAGACCAAACTGTTCATACTGAGGAAGGCAAATGCAGAACTCTTTAAAAAAAAGAACACTGCAACAAATAATATAAACATAACATTTTTGCAACACAATTTAGCTCAAAGGTCTGTATTAAGCAAAGAATCCCATTCTTAACTATTAATAAAAATCTAAATATAGCACAATGGAGGCAGAAAGCCAAAACTCAGGGGAAAGTGGCTTCTAAATGGACATGGAAGATTCTGAAAATATGAAATGTGTTATCTGTTTTTTTTTCAAACTCAAATCCCCATAATGTACAAAGAAAGGTGGAAATAGCCTTTGAAGGGGAGATTGTAAATTCACTCAGAGTACAATCATGTAAGGCTACCCAACATATAAAGGACACACATGAACTAATTCTAATGCTGCCCAGTCTTCTTTCATAAAAACGGTATGTGTTATAGCTAATGAAAAGTTACTATAAAAAGTAAATTTTTAATGATTTGCTACAAGTATTTCCAATCTCTGTGGATTTTGAGCCCCACTGCTGAGTAGAGTTTGCAGAGAGAAGCATTCTTTCAGACCAGTACAAACAAGCTGTCCACTTAGGGCATCCATTCCTTAAACAATAGCCCTGTCTTAATCCTTGTACAAGGTCCAGGGAGAGAAGGCCTTGGCCACAGGAGCCTGAGAACATGACCGACCTTGTGGTGAGGAGACCGTAGCAGTCAGTCAGTCATTCCTATTCCCTGGCTCTGATTCTCCAGCTCCCTCTGATCCTTGCTCATTGTTCCATGAAGTGGTCCTATGGGAGACTACCCCTCCCAAACTGATACAATTATTCTAACTGCTATGGTAGTTAATATACATCCTTGCACTGATGTTTTGCACAGCAGCTTTGTAATCTGGGTTCATTTGGGTCCATCCCTGAGAAATAAAAACCTTTCTTATGATCACAAAGTCAGTCTCTGAGCCATGAGGCAAAGGGGCAGCCCCTGGATTACACGAAGCAGTTTGTTCTCAAAGTGTGGTCCCTGCATCAGTAGCACCGGCATCACCTGGGACTTGTTAAAACTGCAAATTCTTGGTCCCCATCCCAGACCTCCTATATCAAGGGAACAGGAGCCAGCACTCTGCTTTAACAAGCACTCCAGGGATTCTGATGGCTGCTTAAGTCTGAGAGCCATTAAATTGAAATAACATAGTCACTTGGGGGTGGTGGGAGGGGACTGGATGGTTAATTTTATGTGTCAACTTGGCTAGGCCATGGTGCCCAATTGTTTGGTCAAATGCCAGTCTAGATGTTGCTGTGAAGGTTTTTTTGTTTTTTTTTTCAGATGTGATTAAGATTTAACTTCATGGGCTTTGTGTAAAGCAGATTACCCTCCACAATGTGGGGCAGACTCATCTAATCAGCTGAAGGCCTTAAGAGAAAAAATTCTGGGGTCCCCTGACAAGGAAGGAACTCTTGTCTCCAGACTGCCTTTGGACTCAAAGCTCAAACATCAACTCCTGGTGGCCTGTCCTGTAGATTTCAGACTTGGCAGTCTGGACAAAAGTTATTTCCTTAAATCTCTAGATAGAGAGATAGCTAGCTAGATCAAAAGACAGGCAGGCAAAAACAAACACATCCTATTGGTTTCTCTGGAGAACCCTGACTAATACAGGGTGGTTTATAGGCTTAATGTACGTGTCTACATAAGGACTTGGAGAAGGAAATGACAACCCACTCCAGTATTCTTGCCTGGGAAATCCCATGGACAGAGGAGTTTGGCAGGGTACAGTCCATGGGGTCGCAAAGAGTCAGACATGACTAAGCACTGCATAAGGACTAGGATTCTACCTGTTTCTTCTAGTTCTGTATGCTCAGTGCCCAGCCTATAATAGGCTCTTTCTATGTACATATATAACATATATATATTTTAAATATGTATTTATTTTTGGCTATATTGGGATTGCTCAGCAGTGTTTGGGCTTAGTCTCCCCACGGCGTGTGGGATCTTTGCTCCCCAATCAGGGATCAAACCCGAGTCCCCTGCATTGGAAGGCAGATTCTTAAGCACTGGACTGCTGGGGATGTCCCTACTTCTATATTTTTGATAAATGTATGATCTGTGTTAAACTCACTGGGAAAGGGAAGTGGATAATTTGGCTCTGAGAGGGGGTTCTTAGCAAACAGTCAGCACTGCTGGAGGACACTTGCACTAAATTCCGGTGAGCAATAAACCTCTCCTCAGGAATCTTCTAGAGCATATAGATGAACCAACAGGAAATCACATCAAGGAATTGTGTTTAGTGTTTCTGAGTTTAATTTCTTACAAGGGAAAGCACGCTCAGCACTCAGCAGGCCGTTCTTAAGATTCTGTTCTATCCGCAGGAGTCATTGGTTTAAGTGCCATGAGCACGGTGACTGCATCTTGTCATTTCTGCCAGGCCTTGTATCTCAGTAGATTCTTATCAGTACACTGCTTTTCTGGAAAGAGTAAAATTGAAAACTTCACCTCAAATATTGTCTGTTTTAGCGTTTCTGTCCCAATACATCAATCTAGAAAGTCTTTTTTTAAAAATGTACTTTCCTGGAACTCAGGGACAAGGATGTTTCCCCTCTACTTCCGTCTTAGCCACTCAGCGGGCCAGCTAATGAAGAATGAAGCCAGGGCTTGGTCTCCTGGCGAAGCGGACTGTTCTGAGCAGGGGTCAAGCCACCTTCATTAAACTTTTTTTTTTTTACTGAATAACATTTATTAAAAATTATAATATGTGCCTAAAAAAATTATGTAAGTCAGACAGAAAGTAGATGAAGTTAAGGTGTTCACAGACCTTTCTTTCTCTGGAGAAAGAGCAAAGATGTTGATTAATTTCAGATTTTGAAAAGTATACCATTTTGAAATCTCAGGGATGGTGATTCTATCTGCCACATGAAATCGGAAAAAGTAAACATTCCTTGGCTAACCTTCTCCATCCCACCTACTGAAGCCCAAGTCAAGTGTCATGGAAACCACACCAGGGGTCCCATGCTGGCTGACCAGCTGAGACTGGGCCGAGGAGGTCTGGTCCCAGTGCAGTAGGGAGACAGGAGGACTCTGGGCTAACAGCTGCCTCTTCAACACAGTCATCAGTCCTTGGTTGAGTCTCTGAAAGCCCAGGTAAGCCACAAAGGTGTTTTTTGGGAGGAGAAAACACTAAGAATTAGTGTATGGGATTTGCTCTCCACTCACCTTATAAACATAGAGTTTGAGGAAAGGGATTCATCATTTCAGTATGAGTCCATTCAGCCCGTGAGACTCTCAGCCAGGGACAGACTCTGGGGCAGGGTCCTCCACAGGCTGACAGTCACTCAGATCCGGGGGTCTGAATATACAGCCCTGAGCCAAGTGTGTGTGAGCGTGTGGGGGATGAACAAGGATTGGAAAATCAGAGGAAGGTGCCTCAGCAACTTCCAGGGTTTGAAAGACAACCCAAACCCAAAGAAACAAAACAGGCTGGAGGTTAGGCAAAAGCTCATAGTCTACCTTCAGCCTGGATGGAAGCTATTTTGAAACAAATTCCAGGTATTTGCTGCATCATTTAAACGTCTTAGAATAAAAATAATTAGATCGTGTGTGTGTGTGTGTGTGTTAGTTGATCAGTTGTGTCCGACTCTTTGCAACCCCACGGTCTGTAGTCCACCAACCTCCTCTGTCCATGGAATTCTCCAGGCAAGAATACTGGAGTGGGTTGCCATTTCCTTCTCCAGGGGATCTTCCTGACCCAGGAATTGAACCTGGGTCTCTTGCATTGCAGGTAGATTCTTTACCTGAACCTTATTAACAGAAAAAATGAAATGAAAACTATTTTCTTCTAGAAACCAAGCAAAACATCTCATTTCCCTTCCCCTCCCCCCACAGAAGGACAGAAACAGCTAATTGTGTGTTTTCAATGGTCAGACTGTTTAAAATAACAATAAAAAATACACACACAAGAGAGCTATAGACAGTATATTGAAATTTCCTAATCAAGTGAGTATCACAGAAATAAATCTTGATGATTTCAACCAATGTGTTTCATAGAAACCAAGTAATCACTGTCTGTGAAAGAATAAGCCGTTCCAGTGCCAGGCAGCTCTTTTGTTTCTGCAAGAAGCAGTGTTCAGTGGATACCCTGGATGTTTTGTTAAAACTTCTGACTAACATCCTCTTTATTAATCAGATTGATTAGGAAAATATATTTTTCTTTTGACAGAGTCAGGTTGCTTTTTAAGGAATTACTTGTTTCAAATTACACCCTTCTATTCAGCACTGGAATTTGACACCTTGTGCATAACACGCTGCTTGCCCGCTCCCCACCTCCCACCAGGAAACCGTGGCCCTGTGGGGATGACTCTGTATTTACATTCAGCCTCACACATCAGCATTTACCAGTGTGGGGCCGAGGGCTGTCAACTCCTGGCTCCTAGTCAATATTTAATCACCGTGCAGTTATGGAGGTAGAAGGAAACATTCCATCTCCCAATAACATGCCTTTAATATGAAAAAAGCTCTCATTACATTTATGGATGCATGGTTACACTTTTCAGAAAAGCTATCAAATTGAGAAGTTGCACAACTGCTCTGATATGGCATTTTAAGTGTATTGCCTTTGGTGGGTGGATAGATAACCTGAATAATACATAATTGTGATTTTTTTTTAAAGTAATATGGACCTTTGAGTTCTCCCTAAAACTTTTTTCTTTTTTAATGGGTGAGAGTGTTTGGGGGAAAAAAACCAAAAAACATGCAAACCTTGTCTAGTTCATTACCTCTAGCTCTAGTTCAATCTCTAGGTTATAAAACAAAGGAGGTACTAAGGAGAAAATTCAGATTGGTTTTGTGATTTTTTACTTAGTATTAAAGCATTTGCAGTTTTTAAAAAGTCTTCATTGAATTTGTTACAATATTGCTTCTGTTTTATGTTTTGGGCGTTTTGGCCGAGAGGCATGTGGGATCTTAGCCCCCTAACCAGGGATCTGAACCTGTACCCCTGCATTGGAAGGCAGAGTCTTACCCACTGGACCACCAGGGAAGTCCCTGAAGTTTTGTTTTTGATGGAGATGTATAAACAATTTTCTCAGTTCCAGCACAATGCTATGAAGCCATTTATTTTTCCATCAGTTTTTAGGATAACCGAAAGAACAGAAAGGTTAAAGGAATACAGTGATGGAAGCCAATGGGAGGTACCCATGTTACAAGAAATCCTTTGGCTGTAACCTAACAAAAACATCTCCTATTTCTTGCGCAGCAAATGGGCCTGAGCTGGAGACGTTTTTACCATTTAAATGAGATCTGCAGTGTTCCATAGGGAAGGTTCATGCATTACTTACAGTCTCAAGATGAAAGGAAAACGGCAATGAAGGTGAATGCTGGAAAGTGAATCACAGTAATAAGTATTTAAAATGCCTTAGCTCAAAGGCACACAGTTCTTCTTTTTCATTCCTTTTACTAACCAAGGACCAGATGAACAGGTGTCGACTTGTTCAACTTGATGATATGTGGCAGGAAACATTTTCACTTCAAAGTTGCAAACCCTATTTGACGTTCAACAGTTTTTCATTGTGGGTGGGTAGAGAGGATTAAGCTTTACCTCAGCTCATACTATTCACTGGTCCTGCTCAGACAAGGTAATTACTCTGTAGCTCCTAACCAAGGTTCCAGATCCAATCATCTCAAGTTGGATGGTTGGGGGAGGGAAGGGGTTTCTCTAACCTCCCTGGTTGTTGTTCAGTTGGTAAGGTGTGTCTAACTCTTTGCAACCCCATGGACTGCATCACTCCAGGCTCCTCTGTCCTTTGCGGTCTCGAGAGTTTGCTCAAATTCACGTCCGTTGAGTCTGTGATGCTCTCTAACCATCTCATCCTCTGGTGCTCTTCTCATTTTGCCTTTAATCTTTCCCGGCATCAGGGTCTTTTCCAGTCAGTTGGCTGTTTGCATCAGGTGGCCAAAGTATTGGAGCTTCAGCTTTAGCATCAGTCCTTCCAATGAATATTCAGGGTTGGTTTTCTTTAGGATCGATTGGTTTGATCTCCTTGCTGTCCAAGTGACTCTCAAGAGTCTTCTTCAGCACCACAATTCGAAAGCATCAATTCTTCAGCCCTCAGCTTTCTTTATGGTCCAGCTTTACATCCATAGATGATTAATGGAAAAAAAAAAAACCATAGCTTTGACTTTCCCAGACCTGCCTGCAGAGCATTGTGGGGATTTCTGAAAGGAATTCCTAGGATGGAGTGCTCACATGGCCAGCATCAGAATGCCTGACCTTCTGCCATCTGGCATGTTAACATTTCTACCCCATCCTGGGTTAGTGTGTCTAAAGCACAAATAGCTCATGAGGAAAAAGGCTGGGACTCCTGTTTTGAACATATTCCCAGCCCACAGCATCCAGTAGACCTGAGCAGAAAACCCACCAATACACCAACTCCTTTAAACCAAAATACTCTAGAAGTTTCTGGAGCCTGAGAAGTTTAACATTAATTCACCTCTGAATTGAAGTAGCTTCTTCCCTCTTATTTTCCTAAAAGGCTCCATTCCCCACTGTACCGCCATTCTCTGGGTCCAAGGAAATGGCATTTCAAATGTTGCCTCTTTTATTAAACTCCTTACAGCATGAACAGTTTTAAAATTTATTCTAGGAAATTTGCAAGGTGATTTTATTGTGAAAAAGATGGCTTTAAGAGTGGTGGTGGAAAGTTCCAAAAGTGATGTACAGACTCAAAAGGCTGGGACGGTTGCTGAGAAAGAGAGTGATTTTGGTCAGGGCCCTCCTGGCTGATGCCCATGTACCTTTCCAGACTCCCTCCTGTGCACAGCACTTCCACCTGGGTGGCTCTTGCCAGCCCCCATTGTGCAGCGCTCCCTCCTCCCCAGATCTCCATTCCATTGTCCTCCCCCACTGCCTCTGCCCCCTGGACCTCTCCTGCATAGCACTTACCTTGGATATTAAATAACTAGCTGAGTAAGGTGTTTAATGCCCCCTCCCTCACCAAAATAACCATGCCATTTGGGCAGGATCACCGCTCCCTTGAGCAAAGTCCATGAGTTTGAGCAAACTCTGATAGTGGAGGTCAGGGAAGCCTGGTGTGCTGCAGGCCACGGGGTCACAAAGAGTCAGATACGACTTAGTGACTGAACAACAACAACTTCTCAGTGTTCAGCACAGCACAACTACTGAGTGAATGACTATTACGTCAATAAGTGCACGAATGGGCAAAATCAAAATCATAGAATGCGGTGTGTTCAACTTCACCGTAGCCAACCTTGTCCCTCTTCCTGGTTCTTCAGGGGACGGTCTCTTTTAGAACTACTGGCACAGATAAAGCCACTGCTGAATGGGGTCTCAGGATTTTTGGAGAGAAAGCTCTCTGGGTGCATGGCCTTGATGGTAAGGGCTCCTGAGTCATGCCCCATCCATTTGAGTTTCCTGGAACCTCAGGGACCCCTCATCCCATTCTATGCATAAAACAATTTCAGAGGAGCCACTCGCTCAAGATTGTCAAGTGAGTGAGAATGCAGTTTTCTCTCCATAAGCTTCCACTCAACCAGAGGGTCATTACGTCCCCTTCCAGCCAGTACGCTGGGTGAGTTTTGACTGAGCCTTAACAACTGGATAGATTTGATGATTAAATGTAAGCACAGAGGGTGGGTGGTAGGGACCTTTAAAAGAGAGAAAACAAACATGGCCACACATTTATGTTCAAATGAATTTCTAATTGATTATTAATTAATCACTTAAAGTTTCAGCTTATGAGAAATTCTCAAACAGGTGGGCATAGGTAGATAAGATATTCTGTATCACAAGATCACAGATATTTAGATGTGGTCATAGCCATCAGGAAAAAAATAAGCAGTTACTGTGTTATGGAATGTTAGAGGGGCCACATTCCAAACAGTTGGTGTTGTGGTTTCTAGCTGAAGTGGAAAGCACATGGCCCTTGGAGCCAGAAGAATGTGTTCTAACTCTGTGATCCCATTATATACTTCAGGTGTGTTTTTTTTTTTTTTTTTTAATATTGTTTATTTATTTGGCTGCATTGGGTCTTAGCTGCATCACGCAGGATATTCGTTGCATCATGTAGGATCTTTCACTGCAGCGTGTGGGCTCTCCATTGGAGCATGTGGGCTTAGTTGCCCTGAGGCATGTGGGATATTAGTTCCCTGACCAAGGATTGAAGCCACACCCCCTGCCCTGCAAAGTGGATTCTAACCACCGGACTACAAGGGAAGGCCCTACTTCAGGGTTGTTTTTTTTTTTTTTTTTTTGTCAATAAAATGGGAGTAACAGCATTCACCTGGCCCCATTGTGCATTAGGCAAATACACGATAAGCTCAGTGCCTGCCCAGGAGGCACTCAATAAGTAACAGCTTTTTCTTATTAAAACAGGTTTAGGGCACGTCTCTGCAGTTCTCACAGCATCATGGCCTTCTTCAGCAAAACCTGCACATTTGTGTGTTTATATGATTTCTGTGGGTCTCTGCAACTCAACTGCAAGCTCCATGAAGGCAAGAAGCCCAGTGACAGGACAGCTGCATGTGAGCTGTTCGTCTCTATCTCCCACACCCAAAACACAGCAGACGTGCAGTATGTAGTCACTGGCTGAGTAAAGCTTAGCTCTGAAGAAAAAAATAATGACATATATTAAGGAAAGTCTTGGCAGACATCATATTGTAGACTTCTCACTTCGCCGAAAAGTTTCACATAAGCAATTTAAAAATATAGCTTTTGCTCCAAAATGAATTCAGAAAATTTACCCTTTGAAAGCTCAGAGCCTCGCTACACTTAGACAATGTAAAAGCACAATTCTATAAAATAAGAGGTATCTAGAAGACAATCTTTAAAATTCACATGAAAAACATGAGATTTCTACCATAATATTAGTTGTTTTTTTGTCCCTAATCACAGAGAGCCTACTATTACTATTCTGGGTCAGGTCTGCCTGGTTCCAGAGACTGATGATAACTACTTCCTTATACACGGTCTGAGCTGCATCAAAAGGACACATCGCTGGATAGACCTAGACTGTCACAGAGAGTCAAATAAGTCAGGAAGAGGAAAACAAATATTGTGTAATAACTCTTACATGTGGAATCTAGAAAAATGATATAGATGAACTTACTTGCAAAGCAAAGATAGAGATAGAGATGTAGAGAACTAGGGTATGGATGCCAGGGTGGAGGAGAGGATGGGGGCTGAGATAAATGAGATTGACATTTATACACTACTGTGTATAAGATATATAACTAATGAGAACCAACTGTAGAGCACAGAGAACTCTTCAGAGCTCTGCGATGACCTAAATCGGAAGAAGTCCAGAAAAGAGGGAATGTCTGTATGTATATGTATAGCTGATTCACTTTGCTGTAGAGCAGAAACTAACAGCATTGTAAAATATACTCCAATAAAAATTAATTTTAAAAAATGATAAAAAACAAAGGACATATCTGGATTGGCATCAGAGGGCACCTGTCAGCTCAGTGTTTGAATACTGGTTCTAATACTAATACCACCAGCCATGGGTTGAAGCCCTATGTAGTCCAGTTAGCTTTGCTCCTTTCCAAGGCCACGGATGCTCTTCAGGGTTACAGATGCTGACTTGACTTCGGGCCAGTCACCCGATAAATGGGTACCATGGCACCAGGGCCAGAGAACTAGAGGGTGGGCAGGAGGACAAGATGCCCTGAGCAGATGAATCATGAGGCCTCAGTGTAGGATGTCAGGGTGGCACGTTCTACCTGTAACACCATGAAAGTCTCTCTCACTTTGTGTGGTTATTTCCTTACCTATAAAAATGGAAGGACCTGAGAGCCCAGTGTGAGTTACCCTTCCCTTGGACCAGCTGAGCTCTACGGTCCATCCCACCTTTGATATTCAGTAGGGAACATTTCAGGCAAAGATGGGTTCGATAAAGGACAGAACTGGTATGGACCTAACAGAAGCAGAAGATATTAAGAAGAGGTGGCAAGAATACACAGAAGAACTATACAAAAAAGATCTTCACGAACCAGATAATCACAATGGTGTGATCACTGACCTAGAGCCAGACATCCTGGAATGTGAAGTCAAGTGGGCCTTAGAAAGCATCACTACGAACAAAGCTAGTGGATGTGATGGAATTCCAGTTGAGCTATTTCAAATCCTGAAAGATGATGCTGTGAAAGTGCTGCATTCAACATGCCAGCAAATTTGGAAGACTCAGCAGTGGCCACAGGACTGGGAAAGGTCAGTTTTCATTCCAATCCCTAAGAAAGGCAATCCCAAAGAATGCTCAAACTACCGCACAATTGCACTCATCTCACACGCTAGTAAAGTAATGCTCAAAATTCTCCAAGCCAGGCTTCAGCAATACGTGAACTGAGAACTTCCAGATGTTCAAGCTGGTTTTAGAAAAGGCAGAGGAACCAGAGATCAAATTGCCAGCATCTGCTGGATCATCGAAAAAGCAAAAGAGTTCCAGAAAAACATCTATTTCTGCTTTATTGACTATGCCAAAGCCTTTGACTGTGTGGATCACAATAACTGTGGAAAATTCTTCAAGAGATGGGAATACCAGACCAGTTGACCTGCCTCTTGAGAAACCTGTATGCAGGTCAGGAAGCAACAGTTAGAACTGGACATGGAACAACAGACTGCTTCCAAATAGGAAAAGGAGTACGTCAAGGCTGTATATTGTCACCCTGCTTATTTAACTTATATGCAGAGTACATCATGAGAAACGCTGGGCTGGAAGAAGCACAAGCTGGAATCAAGATTGCCAGGAGAAATATCAATAACCTCAGACATGCAGATGACACCACCCTTATGGCAGAGAGTGAAGAGGAGCTAAAAAGCCTGTTGATGAAAGTGAAAGAGGAGAGTGAAAAAGTTGGCTTAAAGCTTAACATTCAGAAAACTAAGATCATGGCATCTGGTCCCATCACCTCATGGGAAATAGATGGGGAGACAGTGGAAGCAGTGTCAGACTTTATTTTTTTGGGCTCCAAAATCACTGCAGATGGTGACTGCAGCCATGAAATTAAAAGACGCTTTCTCCTTGGAAGGAAAGTTATGACCAACCTAGATAGCATATTAAAAAGCAGAGACATTACTTTGCCAACAAAGGGCCGTCTGGTCAAGGCTATGGTTTTTCAAGTGGTCATGCATGGATGTGAGAGTTGGACTGTGAAGAAAGCTGAGCACCGAAAAATTGATGCTTTTGAACTATGGTGTTGGAGAAGACTCTTGAGAGTCCCTTGGACTGCAAGGAGATCCAACCAGTCCATCCTAAAGGAGATCAGTCCTGGGTGTTCATTGGAAGGACTGATGCTGAAGCTGAAACTCCAGTACTTTGGCCACTTCATGTGAAGAGTTGACTCATTGGAAAAGACCCTGATGCTTGGAGGGATTGGGGGCAGGAGGAGGAGCGGACGACAGAGGATGAGATGGCTGGATGGCATCACCGACTCAATGGGCATGAGTTTGAGTAAACTCCGGGAGTTGGTGATGGACAGGGAGGCCTGGCGTGCTGCAATTCATGGGGTCGCAAAGAGTTGGACATGACTGAGTGACTGAACTGAACTGACTGAACTGATTCTGTGAAACACTCAAAATACCTTAGAGGCATGTACTTAGTGCTGTTGGGCCTACAACTGTCATGTTTGAATCTGAGTCATAAGTTTAGAGACTGCTTTTTATTATCAGTTTGTTGTTGTTCTGTCATGTCCAACTCTTTGCGACCCCATGAACTGCAGGATGCTGGGCTCCCTTGTCCTTCACTATCTTCCAGAGTTTCCTCAAACTTATGCCCATTGAGTTGGTGATGCCATCCAACCATCTCATCCTCTGTTGCTCTCTTCTCCTTTTGCACCCAATCTTTCCCAGCATATCAGGGCCTGGTTCTGGGACTGATAAGCTGGTTCATCCATTAGAGTTCCTGATTGGAAAGCAATAAGACCAACCCTAGCTGACTTAAGCTCACAGAATCAACAGGAGATGGACACTGAGAAACTCAGGGAGGTGGAAAAGGTAGGGAAGGTGAAGCCATGGCCATGGTCGCCTTGTGGGAGGGGTTCAGCGGCTGTCACCAGCTCAAGGAGGCCTCCCACTGCTCCTGAGGGCCTCACAGGGAATGCACTAGGCCCAAAGCCCCAGGGGAGCTCCTCCACTTGCAACAGTGTCAGGGTAGGGAGAATCTGGGCTGAGGTCTCTAGAGCAGGAATCAGCCACTTGCAATTGTCCTCCTACTAAAATCACACACAACAGCAAAGAGTTAATTCCGTAATGGAACATAGGTGCTATTAGGAAGGGTAACTCATGCCAGGCAGAAACCCCATGCACATCCACCAGAACCTAAGAATACAGATGTCAGTGACGTCCGTATGTTCTGTCTTCAAGCATAGCCTCCAGTGAATTTCAAAGGAGTATATCAATTGAAGCAGTGGGTCAAAACAATTTTGGTCTGAAATATCCTGTGATAAACCATAATGGAAAAGAGTATAAAAAAGAATGTCTATATGTGTATAACTTAGACACTTTGCTATACATCAGAAACTGACTGGCACAACATTGTAAATCAACTATACTTCAATTAAAAAAATGAAAACAAAACAAAACAAAACAAAAACCCAACCATTTTGGTCTGGAGAACACACAGTTTTCAACTTAATTACATGGGTTCTACCAAAAGAACGTTTACTTAGTAGTAGCATAATCCACAATACATTGAACATGTAATTAACAAAGAATTCTGGGAAATCTGAAGAAACCTTAAGAGGAAATCACCGAGCTTGTCAGCCAAACCAGGCCACCCAAAGGCAGGGAATGAGTAACCAGGAAACCCTCCTGAGAAGTTACTGAGTCAGAGGGACATCTTTCTATGGCTGAGAAAACTATGCCTGGAGCCCATTACCAGTTTAGTTTTGAAAATTCAGAGTATTCAGCCAGTCCACAAATATTGATCATTCTCATCTGCCAATTTCCTTTCCTTTTTCATTTTCACAAGTCTCAAACCTCTTTCCTCACCATTTTTAGCCTGTGAAATCTCCAACGTGTTCCCCATGACCCCCCTCATTTCACACCTTGAGTGGCCTGTGTCCGCCAGGCCACTTACCCCGCTTTCTAGTCAACTCTAACTCACTCCCTTCTGCTGGAAGGCTCACACTACGGGCTCACAGAGCTCTGCAACTCCATCAGACCCTTCACTTCAAAGAAGGAGACTCTCAAGCCAAAACACTGCGCCCTCATTAAAAAAAACAAGTAAACAAAAGATTCAGAAGTTGGCGAGCCAAATAACATTCCAAAGGACAGTGACAACTTGTGGCTGACCACAGCCCGTGAAACGAGGTGATGGCTCCAGACAGCCCCCTGCCTCCCGCCTTCCTGCCTGGGGGAGCCTCTCGTCCCCAGGTCTGTGTGTATGCGTTTCTCTCTTCACTGGCTCTCCTGTCCCTTCATGACACAGGCTTCCTCCTTTAGGGGAGACACTGAGAGAAGGCAGCCTCATTGGAAGAGAAGCTGGGAGACCCGTCTTCAAAATGCATTTACAAAGCAAACACGCTAGCAGAACTTGTTTGAGTTTCAAGTTCGCTTGGGATGACTTTGTGGGAGCCGAGGGACAATGTGAAGCACTTGACCCTCCCCTCTCTCCTCAAGCCACAGCCTATATGTTATTTATTAGCTTTGTTGGGTGCTTTTAATACATACATCTTAATTTGTAAAGCTAATATAAATCCAATTAAAGCCTGCAGTTTAGATAATAATACTGTGCCAATGTTCTTAGTTTCAACAAATGTACCACAGTTATAAATGACTCACACACACATATACACGAACTATTTATTATATCTGAATAAATATTAAAAAACAAATGTATTTATCTTAATAGTTATATATATATATGTTTATTGTATATAATATATATTATATACAATCTTAACATCAGGGGAAGTTGGTAAAGGATAGTCAGAAACTGGTACTATCTTTGTATCTTTTTAACATCTCTGTAAATCTAAATTATTCCCAGGTAATAAGTTTGTTTTAAAAAAGCTAAGTGAACATTTTCTATTTTTTCAAAGGAAAGCAGAATAACCACCTCAAACTTGTCTCATTTGTTTGAAATCTGTTGACTTTGAACATAAAGCCAATAGTTCTAAAGAGTAAAAAAAAAAACAAAAAAAAACTCTTTTTTTTTTTTTCCTTTTGATTCTTTTTTCTTTCATCGCAGCACTGTTTATAATAGCCAGGACATGGAAGCAACCTAGATGCCCATCAGCAGACAAATGGATAAGAAAGCTATGGTACATATACACAATGGAATATTACTCAGCCATTAAAAAGAATACATTTGAATCAGTTCTAATGAGATGGATAAAACTGGAGCCCATTATACAGAGTGAAGTAAGCCAGAAAGATAAACACCAATACCGTATACTAACGCATATACATGGAATTTAGAAAGATGGTAGTGATAACGCTATATGCAAGACAGAAAAAGAGACACAGATGTACAGAACAGACTCTTGGACTCTATGGGAGAAGGCGAGGGTGGGATGTTCAGAGAGAACAGCATCGAAACATGTATATTATCAAGTGTGAAACAGATCACCAGTCCAGGTTGGATGCATGAGACAAGTGTTCGGGGCTGGTGCACTGGGATGACCCAGAGGGATGGGATGGGGAGGGAGGAGGGAGGGGGGTTCAGGATGGGGAACACATGTAGATCCATGGCTGATTTGTGTCAATGTATGGCAAAAACCACTACAATATTGTAAAGTAATTAGCCTCCAACTAATAAAAATAAATGGAAAAAAAAAACCCAACTATACTTTCAATAGGTCCTCCTAAATACTGTGTAGTAACAGCTACAATTAAATAAAAACTCAAAACACTTCAGCAGTATTAAAGTTTCATTAGATTCTGTATAACAAGAAATTTTATTAGAACTCACCCCTGCTGTCACCCCTTGGGATTAAATGGTCTCAGATGAGTTTCCAGAAGATAAAAGAACTGAGACCACATATCCTGCAGTGTGTCTGGGGCTGTGTGCACACACATGTTTATGCTTAAGACAATCTGTTCTTAAAGAGCCCTTCCCTTTTCATCCTTCAAAATAATGAAATACCCCAAATCCAAATAACAAATCGATTTCTGAACTGCTTTGAAGATGAAAGAGAAAGGAACATTCTAAAAATAAAGTGAAATAGAGGAAGGTGTGTAGGGTATCTTTTATTATTATTTTTTCTTCTGGATGTTACTGCTTTAAATTACTTGAAGCACTGAAAGTGGGGGAGGTGTTACTCTGGTGTCAGTAAATCAGGCCAACACTCCTTCAGAAGTTTTCCTCCCTGAGATCCCTCATTTCTAGACTCTTATCAAACCTTTCAGCAAGTTACCCTCATCTCATCCCCACATCAGTCTTTGGCTCTGTTTTCTTACCTGTAAAATGAAGGGATTGGGTTAAGAGTAGGATGGAAAACTGGTAGCCCAAGGGCACCTTCTGAACTGCAGATCTGCTTCTTAATTCCACAAAACTTTATTTAAAGTTATTTGCAGGGCATTTAGTATTCAAAATGCATCCATGCTCAGTTGGTTGCTCAGTCGTGTCCCTCTGACTCTTCGCAACTGTAGCCTGCCAGGCTCCTCTGTCCGTGGGATTCTCCAGGCAAGAATACTGGAGTAGGCTGCCATTTCCTTCTCCAGGGGATCTTCCTGACTCTGGGATCAAAGCTGCATCTCCTGAGTCTCCTGCATTGGCAGGTGAATTCTTTACCACTGAGCCGCCTGGGAAGCCCCAGTAGCCAAGATATTTTTCCTAAAAATCTGGGTCCTGGGTTTCTCCTGACATATCAGAACTTTGAGACTCTGCCTGGCAGAGCAACGAGCCGGGAGTACGAAAGAACAGCTGTCTTCTGTCCCTGGGGCCCATCTTCCATTGCTCTCATTAGTTTCCAACGTGGCCTCTGGAAGCATTAGAATTTGCCGCCTTTGCTATGGAGTCCCTTCCAGCTCTGATATTCACATTCTCAGTGAATGTGATGATTCAGGGATGATTGCTTACTGGAGAGTTTTAATTTGCTTCCAGAGTACTAAAATTTCTGCAGAGGTCTTACAGGTCAGGACAAGCACAACCACTATACATTCGCTTTGTTGAGTTTCTATATGAAACACAAGAAAAATACATCTAATGTTGAAATCACCATACCACAGGAGAGCCAGTATTCAGGAAAACTGAAAGTTACTGCTGCCTAAAATTCTTCTTCTAGAATGAGCTCTTACTTTAAGGGCTATTTGGGTCAGACAGTGGGGCCACTGTTGACCAGATGACAACTCTAACAGGAGATGAATGGTTACATAATTTACGTAATTTAAGTATTTAAAAATAAAATCCCAGTGGCCTTCTCTTACTCCTCACAAAACCAATTTCAGAGTGGAAATAAAAAGAACAGAGCACTTAAGATGTTGTTACTCATAATAAAATGTCAGACCAGGGTCAAAATGGACCCAAATTACGTAAGATTGCACAAAGAAAAAAAATTGTAATTTTCATAAGTGGCATAATTTTTAGCCACCGGAACCATGAGGAGAAAAACAGAAGGCTATGTTGGTTTTGAAACTATTTGAAAACATGTTATTTTTATAGGAGTGGAGATGAGGCCTGAACGTTCTTTTCTAAGAAGACACTGTGCTAGGTTCCCAGAGGTCCAGACCCTTCTTATTTTAGAAAGAAGTTGAACACTACTCTTTCTACAGATGGGGAAAAGGAGGTACAAGCTCTTATGCTGCCACACTTGACATTTAAAATGCCCCAGCCTTTCCTAACGCAGCAGCTTTTCTGTTTTTATTTTTTTAACGCTTTAGCCTCAAATCTAAATTTACAACACGGCTAGAGATCTCAGGAATTATGAGGAAATTACCTCATTCCCTTTAAACTTTTTTAGACAGCAAAGTTCTTCCCATGTATGGCAAACAAAGAAGGAGACAGAATCAAGTTACAGAATCAAGCAGCTGCTACGACTTACCTGTTATTTTGTTCGGGACATGTCTATAGCCTACTAGTGGGCAGGTGGGCCCTGACCACAGCCAGCTGGCTGGGGAGAGTGCCTGTCCTCAGCTCTTCATCACCAAGTGGTCCAAGAGGGAGCCTGGCAGGGACTCTGGCCACCAGAGGTACCCAGCAGAGAGGAACCACTTTCTTACCGACTTTGCATTGGTTCTCAGACAGGTCACCTAAACAGGTGTAAGAGGGGAAACAGAGGCAGGCTGCAGATCACAGTGGGGAGGGGTGTCCTGGAGGAGGAAGTGGTGGGTATGTGCCGCCGTGGGGACAATGATCTACCAGCCTGGCTGGTGGGTGTCCAGGAGCGAGGGGCAGAAACTCTGCCTCCTGGAGGCTTGGCTGTGAGGCTGCAGAGATGGTACTCTGGCCTCTGCTCTTCCTCAAAGACCTTGAAAACAAACCCCATCCACCTGGGCAAATGGAGCATCACCTGGAAAAGTCCAAGTCCCCACACTTTCTTGATATAAGCTTTTTGTAACATTTTGTTAAAAAAAAAAAAAGAAAAGAAAAAGTCAAAAAGTCTATGAATAACTAAGACATTATTTCTACAAGGAAGAGTTCTGAAGAATCAATCATGTCTATTAGGACATGGGTAATAAAACTCTTGAAGTGATGAATTTGCAGAAATCAGCTGCTGACTAATGCATTGCTCCCTGTAATCCATAAAAATTGAAGCTTTTTTTTTGGTATACTGTGCTAATACCCCAAGGAAGATTCACAATCACTTTGATGAGCCATAAATATTAAGGAAAGACATTGAAAAATAGAAAGATGAACATGATATTGTTGATGGTGGATATATCAGAAAGCCCAATTACAAATATAAAATATTTGGATGGAGATACAGGGGTATCAGTAAAATGGACATATACAAGAGGTAATTATTAGGAAATCTGATATACAAAGCTAGACTGAAGAAAACTGGTAATTTTTTCACTTCCAGTAAGCTTTGGTTTAAGAATAACCTCATGCCAGTTAAACATAACTAAAAAATATTTCACAAGTACTTAAATAACCATCAACGTGAACAAGGGGCTGAACAAGATTGGTCAAGTTCATTCCTATCACCTGGCTATTTCCTAATTAAATCATCACCTTTTGAATCAGATATACTTTACTGAGTAAATACCACGGAAGTAGGAAAAAAATGAGAATAGCTTAAAATAACACAAATATTAAAAAAAAAACAGGTCAGGTGGAGAGAACAAAATTAGGTTAAAATATTTATGAATGAAAACAGTAAAACAAGTGATAAAGATTGGTGACAGCGCATGCTGGACATAATTAACAAAGAAATAAATAGGAAAATAACAGAATCATTCACAAGAGTGAAATAGCAATCAGACCAAACCAAAACAAAGCAGACACACCAAGAACATCTGGAATAGTGAGCACCCTTAGGGATTTGATGACGCTTGGCAAGTGAAGGCGAATTATCACAACTCTTCTGGACCTGACAAGAGGAAAGAGTGATGGCTCAGTTTTACAGATTTAACTGGAAGAGTAAGAAGCATCATACAGGCAACAGAAAAATCCAAACACATCTCCCTTCCCTGACATCCATTTTTCTATTCCTAGTTCTCACCCATATTCTAATGAAGCCAGAGTCCTAATGGAGACTATTCCATGGGCTGCTCCTGAACTCCACAAATACCTCTCTTTCTAGTCGATTTCTTGGTTTTTGTCATTTTGCTCTTTTGGACGCTCATAATAAACGAGCACTTGAAACTCTGTGCTATGTTGTGCTTAGTCGCTCAGTTGCATCCGATTCTTTGCGACCCCATGGACTGCAACCTGCCATGCTCCTCTATCCATGGGGCTTCTTCAGGCAAGAATACTGGAGTGGGTTGCCTCCTCCAGGGATCTTCCCAATTCAGGGATCAAACCCAGGCCTCCCACACTGCAGGCGGATTCTTTACCATCTGACCCACCGGGCAAGCCCAAAACTCTGTCTAGATAAAATAAAATCAGTTTCAAAACAAAATCAATCAGCTTGTTGAGTGAGTCACAGAGAGGTCTTCTCTCCTCTGTCCTTTTGAACCCAGGCACCTCCTCAAGGCCTGACAGTCAATGGGCAGATTGTAAACAGAAGTGATGTAGGCAAAGGCGAGCCCTCACCCTCTCAGCTTCCTCCTCTGTCTCCTGGAGCGCAGGTGGGTCCTTGCAGGCTTCTCAAGTGCCAGTGAGCCCTGAACCCATGAGAGGAGAGGACTGCATGTCCCCCAGTGCTGGAAGGGAGGGTGGACAGTCAGAGAAAGGTATTTACAGATGAGAAAAGGACAGGAAAAAAAAATCTGTCAGCTCAAGAAGAGCACTGTTTCGTTGGTAGAAATACAGTGATGAGCTAAACTCTAAATGGAAGAGACCAAGTTTATAACTGTATTACAATATGGGTTTTGAAAAGAAAAAGAGAAATAAACAAAATGAAACTTTTCTATCAGGTGATAAAAATTAGAATCTACTTCTAGTCATGAAGCTCTTAAGTGATGAGGCTGGATCTATCCTCCAATTAAGTTGTGAAAAGACTTTCTTTAAGAAAAAAAAAAAGATAGCTGAAGGGGACAGAGTTCATTAAAAATGGAAACTGTGAATCAGGTGACCTGAGACTGGGTCAGTCCTGGGTTGAGGAAGGTGGGTGAAGATGTTTAATCGTCATAAGCCTGTTTTCTCCTCTGAAAGTGGTGAGGGTTTGATGAGTTGACCTCTGAGATCCTTTCTATCTTTAAAATCTTACTACTTTTCTATTAAAAATGCTCAGTTTCATAATTGACACTCGAATTTCTCCAAAAGCTATGTGCAAAATAATCTCCTAGTGACTGACAGTATAAAAGCAGTAAGTGTGTAAAGCATTATCAGTCCTAAGAGCTCAAGAAACATAAAGCAGCTAAAGAAAAACATTTGCAAAGGCCCTTGTTGTTTAAAAAAAGCCAAATCTTAGGATTGAATTTCAGAGGTAAGAAAACAAAACCATTCATGTCTTTGATGCAAAGGTCCAGGAGTAAAAACAAATTTCTTTTAAAATGCAAATGTAATGTCACAGAGTTTAGAGAAGCTCTTAAGGAAGGACCTGGAATTACTATTATTAGGACTATGACTAATTCATAATCCTATGAATTAGTTCATAGTATAGCAGCTTTGAACAAATTTAAAAACTAAACAGGTGGTACAAAATGCATTAATACAGATAACAAGCATCCATCAAATGGCTACTCCTCGGAAAATGCCCAAGACTATATACGTATGTGTTTGCAGGGGAGGAGGGATTTAAAATAGTGGGGCAGACAAGAGACATCCCACAAAAACAGAATGCCTGGAAGCAGAAATTGACAGATATGGTCTGAGTTTTGTTAGGGATGAGGCTTTGAAAGCCTGAGAATAAGAAAGTGGAACACAAGTGGAATAAGAAGTTCAGAGGAGAAGTTGCTCAGAGCTGAGATGATCAGGGATGGCTTCCCAAAGACCTGAGTCAGAGCAGGCCTTGGGGAAGACAGCGCTGGACTGTTTCGTGGCCAATAATGTCTGGTCCTGCTACAGAGGAAAAGGCTCATGCTGGGCTTTCCTGGGAGTGAAGTCACAAGGAATGCCAGGCGAAGGATCTGGAGTTGAAAGTGCAGGCTGAGCTAGAAATGGATGGAGGAAGGTGATGCGATGTCAGTGGTGAGATGCTCAAACAGCTCAGTGAATGTGTGGTGAGCATATCTCCATCTGTTTTTCAGATCTGCACCATGACAGTGTTCCTCAGAATGTTCTAAAGGACCATGATGTGCAAACCAACTGGTGGGCATAGATTTCCTTTACTCCAACTACAATATTTTCCAAAGGTTCTTCTGCAGTAGGGTGAACTATCTGATGGTAGCTGAAATACACAGAGCCTGAGAACCTATGGTTTACCTGCAACCTATTTTTTTTTGGAAAAGCCAACCATATTTCTTTCTTGAGTTACATGCTAATGGACAGAGCAGCCTTGCAGCTCTTAAACAGGAATCAACATAAATTAGAAAAGCAGACAGTGATGACACTAAATATTTCAAAGTAAGGTTGATACACAGTATACAGTTAGCCCCAGTCATTTCCAGTTATGGTTAAAATTTTTAAAAAGTGATTGTAACACTGTCATGTCATGCTCTCTAAGAAGGATAAATGGTAACTGCAAACCACTCAGAATGTTTTCACTGCGGTGTCCCAGGCTGAGGAATCACGTAACTTATTAAACACAAACTTTACTATATTTTGCAGGAATAATAAAGACCTCTTAATTTAGTCTATAAAAACAGGAATTCATGTAATTTAAACATAGCCTAAGTAACTAAGGAAACAAACTACTTAGCCATTCAAAGCTACTTTAGAGGTGTCGTTGATGGAGGAGTAACTGGGTTGTAATTCTTACAGAATAATACACTGAAAACAACCTGTAATTAGTACCATTCTAGGAAGAAATGTAGGTAATTTAAAGTTTGCTACTTGTTAATAGTACAAACAAATAAAAAGACAAACTGCTTTCAAGTACTTTGGAAATAACTTCACCAGGAGAATCTACTTTCAATTAACATGTCAATTAAAATTATTCTTATCTTCTCATTAAAAGAGGGAAATGCACCTGTCATAGACAGTAAAAAAATAATAAAATGGCGATTAAAATGTTTCAGGTCTACAACTAGAATTCTAATTTAAAAACGAGTCCTTTTCTTTTTCTGAACAACAATGACTGCAGGTTGGATATAAGATGTGATCCTGGTATTTTGCTGAGGTTTTCTCTTAAGGCAGAGGGGAGCAGTTACCCCAATCACCTGAAGAGAGATGTCCCACCAGTCGCCAAGAACATAGGAGGAATACAGCAAATGGTGGGAGAGGAAGCCGACATCAAACTGGGAAACCTCTTTAGAAAACAGGCAACTTTTCACATGAAAAGATGCTCAACATCACTCATTATCAGAGAAATGCAAATCAAAACCACAATGAGGTACCCTTACACGCCAGTCAGGATGGCTGCTATCCAAAAGTCTACAAGCAATAAATGCTGGAGAGGGTGTGGAGAAAAGGGAACCCTCTTACACTGTTGGTGGGAATGCAAACTAGTACAGCCACTATGGAAAACAGTGTGGAGATTCCTTAAAAAACTGGAAATAAACTACCATATGACCAGCAATCCCACTCCTGGGTATAACAGACCAGGAACCAGATCTGAAGAGACACGTGCACCCCAATGTTCATCGCAGCACTGTTTATAATAGCCAGGACATGGAAGCAACCTAGATGCCCATCAGCAGATGAATGGATAAGGAAGCTGTGGTACATATACACCATGGAATATTACTCAGCCATTAAAAAGAATTCATTTGAATCAGTTCTAATGAGATGGATGAAACTGGAGCCCATCATACAGAGTGAAGTAAGCCAGAAAGATAAAGACAGAACATTACAGCATACTAACACATATATGTGGAATTTAGAAAGATGGTAACGATAACCCTATATGCAAATAGAAAAAGAGGACACAGATGTACAAAAAACTTTTGAACTCTGTGGGAGAATATGAGGGTGGGCTATTTCAAAAGAACAGCATGTATACTATCTATGGTGAAACAGATCACCAGCCAGGTGGGATGCATGAGACAAGTGCTCGGGCCTGGTGCACTGGGAAGACCCAGAGGAATCGGGTGGAGAGGGAGGTGGGAGGCGGGATCGGGATGGGGAATACATGTAACTCCATGGCTGATTCATGTCAATATATGACGTAACCCACTGAAATGTTGTGAAGTATTAGCCTCCAACTAAAAAAAAAAAAAAAAAAAAAAAAA